>NC_080190.1:105319190-107719190 GCF_030028045.1 Hippopotamus amphibius kiboko | reverse complement strand
TGAAGTGTTAATTTGTTGGATTAAAACTTAAGACACTGAACAGCAAGTATTGTTTCATTTTCCTGTGGTGCCCCTTGCTCCTAAAGACAGAAAACAGGGGGGTTCATCATTTGCTCTAGGACAATCAGCACAAAACGACAAAAAAATAATACAGGATTTTCAGCTTCTAATGTAAAGCGTGTATGTATTTGTGTGGTTGAGACATGAGAAAGATCCCTGAGAAATGTGGAGGAGAAGGGTAATTGACATGTTCTTTAATGGGGGTCTTCTTTGAAGCTCCCAACCCCATTTGAAGATGGGAAGAAAGGTGCTTCAGCGTGTACTCCAAGCTTCATGAGACCCTCTCACAGAGCATGATAAGCACTGCTGTGATTTGGGGGACACAATAACAGATACCTGACTTCTAGGCTGGTTGGTTTATTGATAACTAAGAGACCATGTTGGGAGCCAATCTCAACCGCACTGAAGGTGGAATGAATGATGGATGGGGAAGATAGCTTGAGATGACGCAACTCAAGAGGGCTTCCTGCCAGGAATGAAGAGAACACTCCAGAAAGAGTTTGTGGGCGGATTTCCAAGTGCAGAAGCTAAAGATGAAAGTGCTTTACTTTGTAATCTGCCAGTCAGGTGAAAGGAGGCATTTCCAACTCCATGAAACTATAATCAAAAGTTTCCGTTAACATAGATACCTCTGAGAAATCCACAAAAGAATCTTATGGGAGAAAAACCAGAAGACCAGATTAAAATCTTTAGGACCAGTCTCTTAGGACCTTTGCTGACCCCTGACTTCTCTGTTGAACTCCCATTTACACATTCTGAAGAGGCCAGAAACTAGAGCCAGTAGGAGAGAAACAAGCCAGCATATTTCACATAACATAGAGCCACGCTGAGAGGGAAACATGTCTTTAATTTGCTAAAAGTTGAGAATATTAATATTAGACTTTGTTGGTCATGTTATTAATTATGTATCATTCAATAGCTAGTATTAAAGGGACGATAAGAGAAAATAGAATTGCTTTCTGTTAGTGTCTTAGCAAGTCCACCTCATCCAATAAGTCGGTATTCTTTTATTATAACAGTGAGTATCTTATTTTACCTCAGAAAGACAAAAAGAGTGGTGCAATGAAAAGACCCCTCAAATGACAAAAAAACAGATTGGAGTTTGAGTGTCAGATTTCTTTATTCACTGTGATGCCGCTCTGAGCCTTAATTTCCTTATATATAAAACAAAACCATCATTTCCCTGCCTGTTTCACTGAGCATTTCTAATTTCTAGTTTTAGATTGTTTTATTTTTAATGTAACAAAATCTATTAGGAAAAAATCCTGTCTGTGATGCCATTTTAATTGCAAAAGTCTTGAGTGTAGTTATTATGCTTCATCCATTACTCTCACTTTCTAGTCCCTGTATACGTGCTCTTCATCCATGAATCTATTATATTTGTTTTTTTTTATGAAATTGGACTGTATTTCTTCATCGTGTCCTGTTTCTGCATTCTACATGTGTTATCTTTGATTTCTTTGAGTTTTGTTCTTAAATTTTAAAAAGCAACTTAGGCATTTACCAGGAGCAAATACACACAACACACACACACACACACACACACACACACACACACACACACATGCTGATTAATTTCTGATTAATCTCTAAGCTCCTGACATCTATTTCTTCCCTCCCCGACCCACCCTCTTCTACTTCACTCTCTTTCACCCTTCTTCTCTCTCTCTCTTTCTCTCTGTCCCTCCTGACTCTTAAGTCTTTCAACATTCAATGTTATCTCCTAAAGGGCAATGAAAATGTCATTTGGAAAGATTCACTTCCCTCAGTCTCTTCCTTGCCTACTTCTTTTCACCAAATTGCCTGATTCTCCTTCAAAGTGATTTTGTAATCTATTTGTCCACCTTCTCACCTCCCTGCGCTACTTCTTTGTATCTTACCTAAGTTATTACCACAGATGATTATGGACATTCTTATCTCCAGGTTTTCACACTCCAATCTGCACTAACGTGATATTTCTAAAATGCACCTCTAGTCCTGTCATTGCCTGGTTTAAAACCTTTATATTTTTCCACATTATATTTAGAGTGGTTTTCAACTTCTTACTTAGCATGCATCATTGACATTTGAGGCTGTTTACAATATGACTACTATTTGCTTTACCAACTTCAGCTCTTGTCATTCTCTAGCTTCTGGTCAGACCATTTTGCTCCTTTCCCCGTAACATACCTTCCCATTTCTTGGCTTTTCCTCATGCTGTTCCTTCAACCCAGGCCCCAGCTGCCCTTTCTCTTCTTATCCATTTGTTAAATTCCTCCTCTTCATACTCTGATCAAATATAAAATATCCAATACCCTCCTCTACCAAGATTCTCACATAACATAAAGCAAAATTAATCACCTGCAGCTGTGTTTCAATACACCTTCCAAATCCCCATTTCTCTTTAGTTGGTAATTTCTGTGTATCCCTAGAGATTACTAGGGCCTTAGGACTGAAAATAAGTTTGCTCACCCTTTTAAACCCTTATAGGCAAAGGAAATGCTCTGGGTTAGTTATTAAAATTGCTAATGTATTTTTTTTAAATTTTATTTATTTATTTATTATTTTTGGGGGGTACACCAAGTTCAAAAAATATGGAACGCTTCATGAATTTGCATGTCATCCTTGCGCAGGGGCCATGCTAATCTTCTCTGTATCGTTCCAATTTTAGTATATGTGCTGCCAAAGCGAGCACGCTAATGTATTTTTAGAGTTTACTCTGCACCAGGCACTGAGGACTTTACCTACATTTTCCTTTTTTAATTCCAATAATATCTCCACTGTAATTTCCAGAAGGAGGAGACTTGGTTTATTTGTTGTAGGTTTCCCAGCACCTGGAACAGTGTCTGGCACCTGCAGATGTTCAAGAATTCTTTGTTGACTGATGGAATGAAGTAATGAGTGAACAAACAGCTCTGCAAGGAACGGACTATCATAATTCCCATATAAGGGATGTGAAACAAGTATAGTTAAGTGACTTGATTGTTACACATAAAATATGTTGTAGTTGAAAACATGTCTACTAACACCACAGTCAACACTTTTAAAAAAAATTGGGGTAACATTGGTTATAACATTATAAATGTTTCATGTGTACAATGTTGTATTTTTGACTCCTGGACACACCACCAAAAGTGTAATTTCTATCCATCACTGTACAGTTGAGCCTCTTTACCCATTACACCCTCCCTCCACCCCACTTCTCCTTGCTAACCATCAATCTGCTCTCTGTATCTACGTGTTTGCTTTTGTTTGGTTTGGTTAGTTCATTTATTTTTTATTTTCTTATATTTCACATATGAGTAAAGTTATACAGTATTTGTTTTTCTCCATTTGACTTATTTCACTTAGAATAATACCCTCAAGGTCCATCTACATTGCTGCAAATGCCAAGATTTCACCATTTTTACGGCTGAGAAGTATTCCATTGTGTGTAAGTATTCTATTATATATATATATATATACACATAGCGTTACATACATATATGTAAGTGTTTCTACATCTTGGCTATTGTAAATAATGCTGCAATGAACATAGGATTGCATGTATCTTTAAAAAATAGTGCTTTTTATTTTTTGGATAAATAACCAGAAGTAGGATAGCTTTTTAAACATTAATGCAATAGTGCTCTATCCAGTTGGGCTGGGCAATGGCAGTTATTTTAGAAGCACTCTTTGGAAAGGAGGCAGCACAGATATCAGTACCTACACAAAGCAAAAAAACAATAACAGCAAAAGATACCACAACACCACCACCCACACTCTAATCAGGATAAATGTGGTATATATATGTGTGTGTGTGTATATATATATATATATAAAATGGAGTATTACTCAGCCATAAAAAAATTAAATAATGTCCTTTGCAGCAACATAGATGGGCCTAGAATTATTATCTAAGTGAAGTAAGTCAGACAAAGAAAGACTTATATGTTGAATCTAAGAAAATGATACAAATGAACATATTTACAAAACGGAAATAGACTCACAGACAGAAAACAAACTTATGGTTACCAAAGGGGAAGAGTGGGGGGGGGATAAATTATGATTTGGGGATTAGCATATACATATTATGTATATAACATATACATATACATATTACTATATATAAATTAAGCAACAAAGACCTACTATATAGAACACAAGGAACTGTATCCAATATCTTGTAATAACCTATAATGGAAAAGAATCTGAAAAAGAATATATATATATATATCTGAATCACTTTGCTGTACACCTGAAACTAACACAGCATTGTAAACCAGCTATACCTCAATTTAAAAAAAAAAAAAGAAATGAGATTAAGTGCTGCAAGGATTTTCAAGTGAATTTAAATAATGCCCATCGAAATTCAAAATTAGCACAATGAGTGGGATTTCAGATACCCTTGCCTCACCAAGGGAAGGTGCTTTATAACCCAGAGCATCCTGTATATCAGTAAAGGCTGGGCTTTATGATAAAAATAGGCATTGTGTTTTCCATTGCAGTAAAACATATTTAATTGCATTTTAGACATATACAATAAATATACCAAAAGATATATCTAATTATGTCTTCAAATATTTTACTGTTTCATACTCCTCAAATGCTAGGCTTTCCAAGTGGATTGGTAGAAATATTGCTTAAAAAATATTATCCTTAAAAGGAAGAACCTATCTCATATATTTAGAGGTATTTGAAGTTTTCAGAGTTAACTATAAGAAAGAGATTCATTTTAAATTTATTTTAAAAAACATGGAAATCCTAGTTGCTTATCAATAAAGTGGATCCTGGTGAAAAGTTTTATTAATCAAGAGATAAAAATAAGCTGCTTAAATACTGAAACTGTCAAAATATTTTGAGAGGTGCCAGCTTTGTTATTCTTCTCTAAGCTCATCTGTGCCTTCAATTGCATCATGGAATGATTATGATCAGAGCTCTGGACCCAGAGCTACATTAGTTTAAATCACAGCTCAGTCACTTAATAGCTGTAGTATCTGCAGCAAGTCACTTAACCTCCCCGGGGCCTCAGTTTATTCACCTGCATAAAGATAATAGTAGAACCTCTAAGGGTTGTTGTGAGGATTCCATGAATTAGAATGCAAAGCACTTAGAGAAGTGTCTATCATATGAAATGAGTTAATAAATTGGTTATTGTTATTTATGAAGGGGGGAAAATCAAGACAGAAAAAAGAATGTAGTTCTTACAGCAATCCAAATCTCGGTGTCTGCGTTTACCTACGCAGATTTGTTTATGCATTAATAAGTGAGATCATTTTACAAGTGAGGACTGTGGAAGGCAGTGGACATGCAGAAATGAATGCAAAATGGGCCTTGTCCTCAAATGACAAGACATACTGACTCAACAACCTGTAGTAACATCAGCAGTCAAAGAGGTTTGGAATTGTATATAAAACCTCCATGAAATTGTACCTGCAGACAAGAAAATAGCATTCCATTAATTTGAATAGTATTCTAATCTCTTTCCTCTCCTATTCATAGCAGTCAGTGCAATGGAAAGAACATCACTTCCTACCCGCGGTCCACATTGTTCCTTATTTAATTTACATCTCCAGAAGGAGGGGGCACTTAGCCAGGTGTCTGAGTAATGACTCTCAAAGAACCTATGAAATAGTCTTACAATAAAATCAGAAGTTCCCTCATTCAGAGCAAAATGTTGTTGTCTCTGCAAACTTCCAGCAATGCAGGTTGTGAAGCAGAGCATATATTCTATGTAATGCCACCAATCTTGAAAGTTAAATATGGAAAGATTGATATGTGAGTCACATTGGGCTTTTGGGTAGTGGCTCTTGGACACTGTCAAAAGAGTGGCTTTCTCTTACTTGAACACACAGAAGTAGAATTTGGTGCCTCAAGTCCAAGTCAGGGGGTTTCAATGGTGTATTGTGTTCTTTTGTGACAGGCCAGATCTTGAGGACATTTTGTTTGATCACAAACGAGGAACTAGGAATGGTCATGCTGGCTGGGGGCATATTTTTCACAGATCATACCAGCTACATTGTCCACATCATACATAAGATATTGTATGTGAGATTTGTTTTTGCCAAAATATTATTTTCTACTCTCTGCATCTCCAGAATTGTAATGTTTCAGTACTCTCTCTATGACATTGGGATTTTATAGAGTATCATAATTGTTGTGCATTCTGTGAATTTTAAATTTGGTTACTTTGTAGAATGAGGGCACAGGGAATGCTGAAGCAAAATTCGCTAAGAACATCCTCAATTCTCCTTCACCAGCAAAATGATATAATCACATATGAGGTCTCTATAAAAATTCATTCTGCAGAACAGGGAGAGGTCTTGCGTTTCACATTTAGCTACCACTGAGAATATGCTAAAAGCTTTTTCTCAGACAAACTGTCATTTCTACAAATGTCAGGCTTACAGTCACACCATGCTCCAGAAACTCTAATTTGGATAGTAACTAAGAGCTTGTCACATGCTAAGTCATTGGAACTATTTTCTACTCAATTCTCAGTAAAGAAAACAAGCTCTTCACAAGCCTCTTCCATTTTCCTCCCCACATCCCACCATCAAAATATACTCTTTTATATTACACAAAAAAAGTTTTGAGTATTTTAGGTCTCTTTTGATACATTATCTTGTGTCACTTTATTCGTGTTATTAGAGGCTTCTGCTTGATTCCTTAATAGCAGCTTCTTATGAGAAACATAATTCTGTCTCTCTCTTGAGAAAGCATGAAATTGCTGTATTAATATTTATTTTGCAAAGGAAAACAAGATATCAAGGAGAGACCATGCCAGCGTTACATGTGGATAATGTCCAGAACCTCATGTATAAGTCCTCAGTTTCCATGCAGTTTTGATATTTTTCTTCTTATGACTTCTAGAGAACGCTGGCTTAAAGGTTAGATACCTCCTCTTTCTTCCTGAGAATGAAGATTAAATAAGGAGCAATATTGATCCTAAGTTTGTATTTCTGAGAATTTTAAGGCTTTATTCCCTTAATTAAACATTGCCACTAGGGGAACACATACTCCTGAGTTAGAGGCAATTATGCAAGAGTGGTTTTATTTACAAAGCAACGGGTGGCATACGTTTTAGGAATGTTGCCATGACATTGCTTCTCAATCCTGCATTTGAATCTCTTCAGTATCTTCAATGACTACCCAGGGACCATCTGCTAGCCCATCGCCTATAACCAAAGTCTGGCTCCTGGGAAAAGGTGAACCGCCACAAATGGGACAGCCATCAGTGGCAGATGACATTCATAGACATGATAGATGTTTTAAGAAGTCATTTGATGAGGACCTTGGCTTGGCAAATGGATATTGTATCCCAGTAGTTTGAATCTAAAGTGAGTGATGCAAAGAGTTAGGGTCAGGGACTACACCATTCCAAGGGCAGGGGAGGTGGCAGCAATATCTCTGTTCAGTGGCAGCAGTAGCAGCAACGCCCTGAGGTCCAGTGTCAGGTTACATTGTGACAGTGGTTGCAGTGACAATGTTAGTGTCATTCTCACCAGACTGTTCTGAGGCCTGAATTTGGTGGTGCTTCTAGCCACTGAGTTTTCTTTAGTTCCTTAGACTTCTCTAAGCTTAAAACTTCATCCAGTTCATGGATGCTGGAAACCAGCCAATATGCTTATATAACACATTCATTTCTGCTAAAGGAATATTGCAACAGGTCGGAGCAGGTCTATTCAAACAATCTGTGGTGAAGAATCAGAACGTTTTAAAATCTGCAATTTTTAATTCCACATTTTTCACAGATTGATCCGGATACTAAATTAAGAGGGCGGGAACCATATCACTAGGAAAATGGAATTAAGAAAAAAATACATAGAGAACCCTGAGCCCCACTTTTTATTATTTGTTTCACCAGGCCTAAAATTCAGTGTTGCAGTTATGTTGATTGCAGTAAACGTTTCTAACCGGTTATTCTCAGTTTTGTGCTTTTCTCATTGTCCACCATCAACTAGCTGTTCACCGACTGGCAGACCATCATTCCACTAACACTGCAGTGAGAGGACCAAATTTAACACTGTGCCTGAAACATAATTCTAAATATTTAACACATGTGAAAGGAAGAGGGAAAGTGATAAGGAGGAGGGGATAGAAAGTAAAGAGAGGAAGATAGAAAGTTGAAGGGGCGTAAGGATTAAAAAAGTTAAAGACTAGAACCAAAACTACAATAGACACTGCCAATAGGCACCTGAGACAGAAGAGGTCACTAGCACCCTAATGAAACGACTGAGTGGGGATCAGTGCTCAATGTGGTCATGTAGTTACGTCGAGAAACATATCTACATCTTCCTACTATCATCTTACTTTGGTATCCCAAAATGTAAACCATGTTTCATTGGCAATTGACACATGACTTTAATTCAGGGCAACTCCCACCTTTCCCAAAATGTCTTCTCAATTCTTTCGTGGAGTTTCCAGCTTGTGTCTCATTTGTGCTCATGGTCATGACTAGAAATGGTGGGATATTTTCATCAGAAATTTATGCACAAAGAAAAAAATATCCTTGGGAGAGTAACTATACCAACACAAGCTTGACCCAGCAACCAGATCTCAGATGGGGAGAATCAACAAGCTGAGGACAGTTATGCCTGCTGCTTATGCTTGGATGATTGTTTGAGTCCTAGAGAGAAAGAAGATTATCAGTAAATGTTAAAAAAGTTCTGCTTACTAAACCCAAGACATTGGGAAATAAACAACAGCACTTTGCTCCCCTTCTCATAGATGTGTAGGAAAGCATTCTCCCCATCTTTCCCCCTGAGAATACTGTAAACCTTTGACACCTTGAAGACTTGGTACACAGTGGAAGTGACTAATACAGGCAGGAATATCCTGTGGGTCCAGCAATGTCCAAGAGAAAGGACACAAGTGCTCAAATTAATGGTACTTTTGACGTGGAGTGGGGGTGGATTTCCAGCTGAAATAGTGTCTTTGAGTTGATGAGACAAATAAAATGATGAGTTTGAGTGGAAGAAGAGAAAAAAGATAAGGTACATCAATAGGGGCTGGCCGGACTTGTTTGTAAACCCACCCATTGGAGATTCAAAAATAAATAGATGGAGAGAAATTTGTCCAAGCTTTTCATTCCATGGTTTTTGGTTTCAGTGCCTCTATCTATTTATTGATCTAAAATTGTATTTTTAAAGTCTTATTTTAGAAGACTGATAGATATTATTAAAAAGAGGTCTTTGAATTTTGTGGGACCAACTGATATAGTCAACATGTCATGGGCAGAATGGGAAAATCGGAGAAGCAATGTAATGTGTATAATGTACCTTGGAAACCGGGTTAGTTTGAGTTCCTTATATATACAAATATTTTGTCTTGTAATTTCCTAGATAATTACAGCTAAAACTGATTGAAACATACATGTAACCAAAGGGCCTGCTAGCCTGAACTTATACAGGTACTGACACAGGTTAGGGCATCCGAGATCAAGTCATGGTGACATGGGCTCCCAGGAGGCAATTTTCATGAAGTATTTTGGTGTTGCCCTTAAACTCTGAAAAGAATAGTGTAGGGGAAAAGAGGTGCTGCCAAAATGCTAAACACCAGGAGTAATCCCTAGTCACTGTAACAGTCAAAATATCTCCTCACAGATTCCCAAATGCCTCCTGGAAGAAACTTTTATTTTTCCATTATTCTGCACATCCAGCTCTCTTAAGATACAATGTATACACCTATGGTGTTTAAAGATTGCTCAAAATGATGATAGTTAATATTTATTGAGCCCCTATCTTATGCCACCATTGTGCTAATCTCAATACCGACATTATTTCATTTATTTCTCTCAGAAAAATTTAAACTTCATTCCATTATTATAGTCACCTTACAGTTGATTAAACTAAGATTACAAATGTTAGGTAAATTGCTTAACTCCACACAGCTGGCGAGTGTTTAGTGTTTACATTTAAATACTGGATATCAGAGTGAGTACGTAACCTGTAAAGCAATCTTTAAAGAACAATATACTGCATTTAACATTAGTGGGGAAGATAAGGGCTAAAAAGGGAAAAACACCAGAGCATTCCTTTCCTTGACTATACATACATCTTTACCAAAACACATGCTTTTACTATGAGCTGAGGATACCCTGCTGGTGTGGGCTTCAGGAAACCAGTAGCGCATTGAAGCTACGAGAGCAGAACAGGAATATAACAGATTCGGTTCAAATTCTAGTGCTTCATGATTTTAGGCAAAGTTATTCAAACTACTTTGCTTTCATTTTTTTCACCTGTGAAGCTGGTAAGGGAGAGAAAAGCTTAACTACTGGGGAAACTGTGACTGAAAGTCACAGCCCTGAGACATAGGACCTTAAAAGCCTAAGTCTTAATTAGAAGATTATAGAATGCTCCCTCTCTTCCCCATCTTACCACCACTCCAACAGTGCTCTGGTATAACAGGATGGATTACAGCTGAAAGAGCTGCAAGCTGCTCTCTCTGAGGAGAATCTATGGAATCTCAAATAAAGTAGGGAGACAAAAATCAAAGACATTAGAGGAATTTGAGGTCTGACGTATAACTACCACAAACATTAAGCACAGCTGAACTTCTAGCAAAGCTAACATAAATGCTCACATTAAAGTTTATATTTACCTTAGTTCCTATTACGCAACTATAACATGTCCAACTTTCAACAACAACAAAAAGATTTAAAGGCATGGCAAAAAATAAAAATACAATTTGAAGAGACAGAGCGACAAGCAGAACCTAAATCAGATACGGTACAGATGAAGGAAATATCAGAATTTTAAATAACCATGATCAATATGTTAACGTCTCTAATGGAAAAAGTAGAGAACACGCAAGAACAGATGCATAATGTAAACAGAGCTATGAGAATGCTGAGAATCAAAAGGAAATGCTAGAAAGCAAAAGCATTGAAACAGAAATGAAGAATGCCTGAGATGGGCTCATCAGTAGATTCAATATGGCTGGTGAAAAAATAAGAGCTTGAGAATAGATCATAGAAAGTCCTCATTTTGAAAGGCAAAAAGAAAAAAGAATGGGGAAAAAAAAACAGAGCAGAACATCCAAGAACATTGAGATAACTTCAAAATGTATAATGCAAGTGTAAACAGACTACCAGAGGGAGAAGAGAGAATGGAACTGAAGAAATTTTATAATAATAATGGTAATATTAAGGTCAGTAACTACTGTGAATTTTTCGAGATTAATGCAGACACCAAACCAGGAAGCTTAGAGAACACCAAGAGGTAAACACAAACAAAATTATCTAGGTATATTCTACTCAAACTTCTTTAGAAAATTATGACAAAGAAAAATCTTGAAAGAAACCAGAGGGAAAGAACATCTCCACGTAGAAAAACAAAGGTAGGAATTATAGTGGACTTCTCATCTGAAGCTATGCAAACAAAAAGTGTTTATTTAAATATTGAGAGAACGAAAAAAGTTGAGTATTCTATATTCATCAAATTCTGTCAATAGGGAAGAGGAAAAAAAATTTCTCAGCCAAACAAAAACTGAGGGAATTTTCAGCAGACCTCCCTGCAGAAAATATTAAAAGAAATTCTTTAGGAAGAAGAAAAATAATGTAAATAAAAACTAGAATCTACATGAAGAAAGAAAAACCATTGGAGAAGGAGAAAAATGAACGTAAAACAAAATCTTTTATTGATTGATCAAAAAAAGCTGCTTGTTTTTACAATGCAATAGTAAATAGTTTTTACAGTAATAGTAAAAATATATTGGGCGATTATAACATATGAGTAAAGGAAATAAATTACAGCAAGTTTAGAAGGGATGGGAGGAAGGAATTAGAAGTAATTAATTATGATACTGCATTAGATAATAAAGTGGAGTAGGTCATTTGAAGGTTGACTTAGATTAATTTGAAATGTCTATTGTAAGCTCTAGAGCAACCACTAAATTAAAAAGTTTGATACTAAGAGAGAAAATATAATGAAAGTAGGAGAAAGTAGGAAAAGGGGGTTAAAAAAACAATCAAGAAAAAAAAGCAACGAATAGAAAAGAGTTGCAAACATAGCAGATATTATTTCAAATATAAATAATTACTTTAAAAGGTAAAAGACAGAGATTGTCAGAGTGGATTAAAAAAAAAAAAAACACACCCAACAATGTGTCACCTAAAAGAAGCATTATTTAACTATAAAGATGTGTTTAAAGTATATAGATGGAAAAATATATGCCATGTTAACTGTAATTTTTGAGAAAAGCTGAAGTAGCTATATTAATTTCAGACAGAATAGACTTCATAGCAAGGAAGCGATAAAGAAGGGCATTACATAGTGATAATGTGGTCAATTCTCTTGGAAGACATAACCCTAATAGGAATGTGTGAAACTACATGAGGCAGAACATAATGAAATTAAAGGAGGACTGGACAAATGCACTATTGAAATTGGAAAGTTCAATATCCCTACATGAGTAAGTAACAGGTACAGGAGGTAGAGAATCAGGATATTGATGACTTACACATATCACTATTTTTAACTCTACCTAATTGGCATTAATAGAATATTCCATTCAACAATAGCAGAATACACATTCCTTTCAAGCTCATGTGGAACATTCCCCAAGATAAACTGAATTTTGAATATATATTATGCTAATATAGACCTTAACAACTGCAAAAGATTAGAAATTACAGAAAGTATATTTTAGACTGCTGTAAATTAAATTAGAAATTAATAACATAATTGCAAAATTCCCAAATATTTGGAAATTAAGCAACACACTTTAAATAATACATGGATCAAAGAACGTCTCAAAAGAAAATTTTAAAAATTGAAGTGAATGAAAATAGAAATACAACTATCAAAATTGGTGGGATGCAGCAAAAGCAATGCTTAAGCTCCCACCTTAGGAAACTATACAAAGAGGGGCAAATCTAGCCTAAGATAGGCAAAAGAAAAGAAATATTTTAAAAAGTAGGGGAGAAAATAATGGAGAAATTAACGAACCCAAAAGATGGTTATCTGAAAACATCAATAAAACTTACAAAACTCCTGCCAAACTAATCAAGAAAAAAAGAAGACATAAATTGCTAATATCAGAAATGAAAGTAGAGCTATCATTACTGAGCCCATGGAAATTCAAGGAAAAATGCAATAACATGAACAATCTCATGTCCATACATTTGAAAACTTAAATATATGGACCAATTTCTTGAAATACAAAAACTATAAAAACTTACAAAAGGAAATATAAATAACTTTAATAGTCCTATATTTATTAAGGAAACTGAATTGATAATTAAAAAACTTCCAAAACCCAAAACATCAGGTTCAGAGGATTTCACTGGTGAATTTTACCAAATATTTAAAGAAAAAATTATATCAAATGAGAGTATTCTTCACAATCTCTTCCAGAAAACAAAAGCAGAATGAACACTTCCTAACTCAATCTATGAGGCAAGTCATTACCTTTGATGAAGATTCTTTGCTTGACCAAACTTAAGTCAGTCTCCTGAACCTTCTCCTAGGCCTATTTGTATACTTCGCTGTAAAATCCAGTTTTAGCAAGAACCCTGATAAGTCAGTTTAACCAGAGCCCCCCACTCTCACAGTCTGATTACCAATTTCAAGACTTACTATAAAGCTATAGTAATTGGTGAAAGAGTAGACACATGTCTCAGTGTGACAGAATAGAGAGGCCAGAAATAGATCACAAAACTATAGTAAACTAGTTTTTGATAAGCATGCAAAGATAACTCATTGGAGAACGGAAAGTATTTTCAATAAACAGTGCTGGAGCAATTGGACAACCATATGCTGAAAATTAACCTAGATCTTACACATTACACAAAAAATTAACTCAATATGGACTACTGATCTAAATGTAAAATGCAAACTATGAATTTTCTAGAAGAAAACAAAAGAAAATATATGTGGCCTAGAACTTAATGATAAGTTTTTAGGTATAAAACAAAAATCATAATCCATGAAAGAAAAAAATTGATTAGGTTTGGCTTTATGGACCTTAAAAACTTCTGCATTGTAAAATGTTTCAGTAAGAGAATGAAAGACAAGTTACACTCTTGGAGAGAATATTTGCAAAACATATATCTGATAATGTACTTGTGTCCAAAATATAGGAAAATAAATTTAGAACTCATTAAGAAAACAAACAATCCAATTAAAAGATGTTTAAAATATCTGAACAGACACCTCACCAAAGAAGATATGCAGATAATAAAAAAGATGATCAACATTATATATCATTAGGAAATTGCAAATTGAAACCATAATGATACCAATGCAAGCTATTAAACTAGCTAAAATCCAAAAGAACTGACAATATCAATTGCTGGTGAGCATGCAGAAAAGTAGGAACTGTCATTCATGGCTGATGGAAGAGTAAAATGATACAGCCACTTTGGAAGACAGTTTACCAGTTTCTTTCAAAGCTGAGCCTAGTCTTATGATACAACTCAGCAATCACACTTCTAGGTACCAATCCAACGGATTTGAAAACGTTTATCTACCCAGAACATAGATAAAAGTTTTCAACAGCTTTATTTATAATTACCAAATCCTGAAAGTAACCAAGATATCCTTCAATGAGTAAAACGATAAACTATGGTACGTTCATACAATGGAATATATATTCAGTGATAAAAAGGAATGAGCTATCAAGCCGCATGAAAACATTGATGAATTTTAAATAACAAGTTGTTAAGATCAAAGACAAATGGCGGGGACTTCCCTAGCGGTTCAGTGGTCAAGACTTCGCCTTCTAATACAGGGGGTGTGGGTTCTGTCCCTGGTCAGGAAGCTAAGATCCCACCTGCCTTTCAGCCAAAACACCAAAACATAAAACAGAAGCCATATTGTAACAAATTCAATAAAGATTTTAAAAATGGCCTACATCAAAAAAAAAAAAAAAAAACAACTTTAAAAAAGCAAAACAAACAAACAAACAAAGGGAAACCAGCCTTGAAAATTCCCTGAGCAGACAAAACCAGTTTAGTCATACAAACCAAGCTTAATTTAGCCTAGTGTGCAAGACAAACTTAATTTGGGTCATTTCTTGGTATGCCTCTGGAAATCATAAGAAAAATTTAGATATCTGAAATAAATAGATGTATATGTATGTGTAAATGAATCACTTTGCTGTGTACCTGAAACTAACACAACATTGTAAATCAACTATACTTCAATAAAAGAAAGAAAAATTTAAACTGTTTCCCCAGATATGAGGTAATCACTAACCAATTCCCTATCATTTAAGAAAATTCTAATATTATAACCAATCACTGTGAAGAATAGTCACTGCCTTCCCACTGTATAAACTGAACTGTCTTTAAGGTGTGTGCAAAATAAACTAATTACTACTTTGGTGATTCATTGGTTTTACTTCTGTTATTTATTAACTTTTGACAAAGTTAAAGAAACAAGTCTACATAGAAAAGGTTTCATTACTGATGACTCCATTCATACGACATTTTAGAATAGGCAAAATTGTAGAGGCAGTAAATAAATTAGTTGCTACAGGAGTTTGGCGGAAAGGGGTTGAATAATTGAAGCCCACAGGATTATTTAGAGTGGTGAGATTATTCTTTGTGATACTATAATGGTAAATACATGGCACTCTATATTTGTCAAACCCACAGAGCATTTTGGCACAAAGTGTGGACCTTAATGCGTGCAAAAAGAAAAAAATCATTCAGGATGTTGGGGGATTCTTGAGATAGACTGAAAGATGTGACACAAAATGCTAACTGTATTAAAAATGTATGACAGGACTTCCTAGGTGGCGCAGTGGTGGAGAGTCCGCCTGCCAATGCAGGGGACACGGGTTCGAGCCCTGCCCTGGGAAGATTCCACATGCCATGGAGCAACTAGGCTCGTGCACCACAACTATTGAGCCTGTGCTCTAGAGCCCGTGAACCACAACTGCAGAGCCCATGTGCCGCAACTATTGAAGCCCACACACCTAGGGCCCGTGCTCCGCAACAAGAGAAGCCACTACAATGAGGAGCCTGCGCACCACAATGAAGAGTAGTCCCCACTCGCAGCAACTAGAGAAAGCCCATGTGCAGCAATGAAGACCCAACACAGCCAATAAATAAATTAAATAAATAAATAAATAAATTTAAAATGTAAAAAAAAAAAAAGTATGACATACCCTCACTGAATGGAGTCAGGGAAAAAGTGTTGCCCTAAGTAACTTGGGAAATGAATGGAGACTGTGAGTAAAGACAAAGGAACTACACAGAAGCACTGTGTTCTAGTTGATAAAGTTGTTTTCCCTGAAGGTGCAGATTAACAATTCTAAAAGCACTATATATGTATACTGGAATTGCCCAAATAGGTAAATGGATGGTGTTTCTTACTTTGAAGTGGGAGTTTATAGACATACAAGGGAAAAAGCTAGAATGATCATGTGGTAATGGATTAAAGTTGGAGACATCAGTATGAATTCATGTTTAGATTAACATAGATACAGGTACTTACATGTAGGAATAATTATCGATGTGTGTATATACCTGGACAAGTATGTACACATATATCTCCATATTCTGTCATCTCTCAGGGCCTAAAAAAAAATTCTTCAGTAGCAACAAGCACATGTAACACCCAGATCTTGGTTTTTAATACTGTTCTTCATAAGTGTATAAGTGATTGAAAAAATAAATAAGTGGGAGAGAAGAGACAAATCTGTGCAGATATATTCCAAATAATTTATACATAAATATACCACCGTCAATGAAAGGGAATACAATTCTCCACTTCTTCTATGTGGATTTGGTATAGTGATTCCTCTCCAAATAGAACAGTATTGAAAGAGGGAAAGGTGGGAAGCCTAACTATACAGTATAGAAACGTTCCAAACACCACTTCAGCCAGATGGTCAAGGTTAACATCCACGGTGATAGGTGAGGTTGATAGTATGTACCCAATACATGATGTGGTAATAATAGTACTTTACATCTGTGTTCTGCCCCTAAGCCCATTGCCCCAGTCTAATTCTGAGAAATACATCAGACAAATCCCAACTGATGGACAATCTACAAGCTACCTGACCAGTATTCCTCGAAACTCAAGGTCATCGAGGATAAGAAAATATGAGGAACTTGTCACATGCAAGAGGGGACTAAGGAGACATGACAACTTAAACAGATTGTGATACCCTGGAAAAATAAAAAAGGATATTAGGTAAAAACTAAGAGAATCTGAATAAAGTGTAAAGTTTAGTTAGAAATAATGCGTCAACATTAATTCATTTATTATGACAAATATACCATACTAATGTTGGATATAAATAATAGAAGAAACTGGGTCCAAAATCTTTCTACACAATTTTAAAATCCAAAATTTCTAAAAGTTTTTAAGATGTAGAATCATTTCATTTGGTGGCAAAACATTACCTTTTTACCATCTTCATTTATCCTACGTCAGTGTAAATATTCATATATTTTAATTTGAAAACATTATAGTCTGATTTGTGTCCTGCTCTAAGTCCTTCTAGAGGGCATACAAAATATATGTCATATGTATCCTATTGCCTTTCTATAATCCAAAACATTTGGACTTGCAGAAGGGTTTTGGCCAGTAATTGTGAATCTTCAGGTTCTATTCCTTTGGGTTATGTGAGAATCATACAAGATAATATACAGGACAAACTTAATCCAGTACCTGTCATATAATATACATCCAATAATAATTTACAATTATCATAGTTGCATTTTCTAATATTCCATGAATTAAACAAATTTTCTTCTCTGTAGCCTGAAATCCTAGGTGATCTCAGCTTTTTGGAAAGGTTGGAGGAGATTTGGTACCCAAAAGCAAGAAACATACTTTGCCGATGAGGACCATTTCCACAATTATATATACCTTCATTTTGTGGACATCAGAGAGACATTGGCTTGTGCCCATGTAATTTAAGCTTTCCTGCTATTGATCGGATCTGTGTAATAATGCGATCAATGAGTTGCATTGAGCTGAGAGGAAAGATGTCCCAACACTGTGGCTTTATTTGCAGCTCACAAGTTATGGTTTCTTCACAGATTTTAATGTGCTTTGATACGTCCTTATCCTAAACCTATGAAGTAAAATGCATGTCATCATGGTCTCTCTGGTCTTGTTTTTAGTGATATAATTGAGTTCTAACAGCTTCTCTTTCCCACAAGGTTATAAAAGAATAGAAAGCAGAATGAATCCATCTCGAGATCATCACCTTGTTTTGGTGGTGACCCAGGTGGCACCAGATTTATTTTCATTTAGAGATAACCAAACACAGTGAGGACATACGCATTGTCGTCCTTTTTTGGAACCTGACTCAGATGCTTCCTTTGCTTCCTGTTTGGAAGCCCTGGTGCTCAGGGGGACTTGATATTGACCCAACACCTACACATCATTCAGTTGCCAAGAGTGGCCTGACTAGGGGACATATTTTCCACATGTTTTTCACTGAACGTGGCAGTCCTGGTGTGCCTGATTCTTCCTGCTCTGAAAACAAAATTCCTTTAGTATGACTCTTTTTTTTTTCTTCCTTTGTGCTGATTGCCTTTTCACTATTTTCTCTGGTTCTGCTATCTTTCCCTTGTTAAGTCACATTTTGACCTTAGGGCTTCCTCCATTTGGGAGTGAGCTTTGCTGTGTGAATAGAAACAAACAGTCTGCAATTAGCCCAGATATTTTCTTTTGAGAGAAGATGTCCTCTAAGAAATTTGTTGGTGTTGACCTTATTTCTTAAAGACTAGTTAATTAGAGAAGATCTAATTTTCTATTTGAGAAACTGTGCCCTTCAGACCATTTTAAATGAATTATACAATTTTTCATTGTATTGGCTATACATGTGTATGACAGAGATATAGAGGTTATTTGCCTAGAAGACCAATTGCATGGCCATATCTGCAGTGTGGGGCCCTGATGGTTTTAGCAAGTTGAATGTGGAAAAAGAAGAAGGAGCAGTCACATAACTTCTCCTACTCTGTGCCTTTTAAGCTCCCCCTTTATCTGATAGTTGGGAGCCTGATATTTTACTCTGTAGAACTTTAACCTAGGGCTTTGACCCCTGTTATAAGATGTGTATTATTTAAAGTGAATGTGAACCTGAAAGTAAGCTTTTTTAAAATTAATTAATCAGTTAATTAATTAATTGGCTGCGTTCGATTTTTGTTGCTGTGCGTGGGCTTTCTCTAGCTGTGGTGACCAGGAGCTACTCTTTGTTGCGGTGCGTGGGCCTCATTGCAGTGGCTTCTCCTGTTGCGGAGCACAGGCTCTAGGCATGCGGGCTTCAGTAGTTGTGTCACCTGAGCTCCGTTGTGGCACACAGGCTTAGTTGCTCTGTGGCATGTGTGATCTTTCTGGCCCAGGGATCGAACCCTTGTCCCCTGAATTGGCAGGCGGATTCTTAACCACTGTGCCACCAGGGAAGTCCCTGAAAGTAAGCTTTAAAGAGTAGAGGAAACAGGGAGTATGAAGACATGGGGCCTGAGTTGGCAGAGGTGGCATTGCCGGGAATGAGGGAGGAGGTGATGGAAGGAAAGCTGGGGACATAAATACCTGATTGCTTATTTTAAAACATTATGCCAGTCTACACTTCCCCTAAAATTGCCTTTGTTATCTGGCAAACTTTGATTTTTCTCCCACTTTCAGTTTAAAAAAAGTATCTATAAGCCATCCCAGCAAGATCTGTTTCTGAAAGCACAGATTATTGCCTTTAAAGAAAGAAAAAGAAAAAAAAAAGACCATTACATTTCTAAGTAAACTGAAAGTCTTAAATGCATTCAAGACTGTACCAATAATTAAACCTGGGTCTGGCCTTCAAATATTTGGACTGGCAACTATCATCAGTTTGGGTACATCTGGAGCTACCTCTGTGATTTGATATGATTATTCATTATTTTCTCTCTCTTCCCCTTTGGGTTCAAAGAGGATCTTAGCTCTTTCCCTTTCTCTGATCTTAGTCTCCTCTGCAAATAAGACTACATGTGGGAAAAAAAAAAAAAGATTTCTGTAAAAGAAAGAGTTGTCATCACTGCTAAACTCACATAAATAGTAAAATAAAAAATTCAGTTATCCAGATAATTCATGTGAAAGTGCACCTTAACCCTTTAAAATTATTAGGATAATTGCCATGGTTCTTTTTATTTTCCAAGAATAGATCGATTCTGGTGCCCGCTATAAAACTGCAATGCTTTTTTTTTTTTTTCAAATTTAACATTTCCTGTCAAAAGATTTTAGTTCTAGATTTAAAAAATCATACGCCAAGCCATATGATAAATTAAATTTGGTGATTTAAGAACTGAAAAGTTGCTGTGATGGACAGATTGCTTAACAGGAAGATACAATTTGGCCAATGCAAGAGAGAGGTCCTGTGAGCATCTTTTTGGAAGCAAAGCATCTGTTCAGTTGGTTTATTTTTCTTCTTTTTAGATCTACCCAAAAGTAACTTCTCAAGTGCGAGTTCCAAGAGAGCTCTTAAAGGTCCACATCTCTGTCCATTTGTCCTAGGAAGACTATTATTTTCAACAGCTGAATGCCTTATCATTACTAAGCAGAGCATCATACTGAATTTTGGAATTTCTTTTCATTCTTAGAGAGGATTCAGAATGGTCTACAAAAAGCAATTTTCACTTTTAATTATTGTAAAAAATTCACATGCCAAGATTAGCCCCCTTTGCTGCCACCTATTGTTCTACGAAGGAAATGACTGGTAATACTTTTCTTTTTAATCTAAATTACTCATCATAATCACTATTTCCAATATTAAGATGAAATTCTCTTAATGATACTTTTTCCTACAGGGAATCTTTTCATCTCTAACAGTTGGGAAAACAGGTTTTCAAGTACTCACGCATGACCATGCAGAGATTTAGATTTTCCTCTTGGCACATGCAGCAGACATTTGAGAAGGATGAATAGACAAAAACAAAGAAAGCCTCTGATTCCTAAACAAGCTCATCATACCCAAAAGAGCTCGTAAGCTAATCTTTGTAAAGTGAAAGCATTTAACTGTATGGCAGCACTCTTAGCCTTGGAATTAAAATTTAAATCCAAGATCCCCCTCTACCTCACAATTGCTGTGTACTGGGCACATGGTTAAAAAGTGGAAATACAGGCCGGAAGTGGGTGGCAGCGGAGACGCAGAGACTCCTCTCCGGAAGGCGAGCGTTTCTCCGGAGCTGCTGCAGCCCTCTACCCTGCGGCGCTCTCCCCCGAGAAGGAGCTCACGGGCCGCGGCCTCCCCAGCTTCGAGCTCGCGCCTTCGGCTTCCCCGGCTGCACAGCGCGTGGCCCAGCCGGCGGAGCTCCCGCAACCCCCGGCCCCTCCCTTCCTCCGACCGCGCTGCGGTTAGGCCGCGCCCTGAGGCCCAGTCCGCGGCAGCTCCGGCGGGTGATGCCAAATACAGCCATGAAGAAAAAGGTGCTGTTGATGGGGAAGAGCGGGTCGGGGAAGACCAGCATGAGGTCCATCATCTTTGCCAATTATATCGCTCGCGACACCCGGCGCCTGGGTGCCACCATTGATGTGGAGCACTCCCACGTCCGATTTCTGGGCAATCTGGTGCTGAATCTGTGGGACTGTGGTGGTCAGGACACCTTCATGGAAAATTACTTCACCAGCCAGCGAGACAACATCTTCCGCAATGTCGAGGTTCTGATTTACGTGTTCGACGTGGAGAGCCGCGAACTGGAAAAGGACATGCATTATTATCAGTCGTGTCTGGAGGCCATCCTCCAGAACTCTCCTGATGCCAAAATCTTCTGCCTGGTGCACAAAATGGATCTGGTTCAGGAGGATCAGCGTGACCTGATTTTTAAAGAGCGAGAGGAAGACCTGCGGCGTTTGTCTCGCCCGCTGGAGTGTGCCTGTTTTCGAACATCCATCTGGGATGAAACGCTCTACAAAGCCTGGTCCAGTATTGTCTATCAGCTGATTCCCAATGTTCAGCAGCTGGAGATGAATCTCAGGAATTTTGCCCAGATTATTGAGGCCGATGAGGTTCTGCTGTTCGAGAGAGCGACGTTCTTGGTCATTTCCCATTACCAATGCAAAGAGCAGCGTGACGTCCACCGATTCGAGAAGATTAGCAATATTATTAAGCAGTTCAAGCTGAGCTGCAGTAAATTGGCCGCTTCTTTCCAGAGCATGGAAGTTAGGAATTCTAACTTCGCTGCTTTCATCGACATCTTTACATCAAACACGTACGTGATGGTGGTTATGTCGGATCCGTCTATCCCTTCTGCAGCTACTCTGATCAACATTCGCAATGCCAGGAAACACTTTGAGAAGCTGGAGAGAGTGGATGGTCCCAAGCACAGCCTCCTTATGCGTTGAATATTGCCAAAATGCGCTCTGAAAATGCTGGATTGCCCCCCCCCCCCTTTTTTCTTTTAATATTCATAATGTCGTGTGCTTAAAAGTGGGCTTTGAAATATGTGCTGCTTACTACTTCCATCCTTTTCTTCCCTACTCCCCAGTCTTTAAGCCTTGGACGCTATTTACTCAGCTATCCAGTAGAGCTTCAAGATGGCCTTTCTGAAAAGTTGGTATGGTGTAACACTAAAGTAGCTGGTGGTGTATGTGTGTATGTGTGTTCTGATTACCTGGTTATAATAGATATACACATCAAAGCCTTTACCATATCTTCCTGTATTCCTTACAAGGTTGCAAAGTTGGAATGTTATTTTATCAGCAAGGTATTAAAATGCATTTATAAATTTTTTGGTTTCAGTCATGAATAAACATTTGCTGTTAGCAATTTAAAAAAAAAAAAAAAAAAAAAAAAGTGGAAATACAGACATGAATGCAACATGGTCCCAGACTTCAAGCATTTCAGAATTTAAAAGAGAAGACAGATTATATTGAGAGAAAGAAGTCCCTGTTCATGTCGATATAGGATGTATTGGTGAGGAATCAGGTAATCAAGAGAGGAGGCATTGATGGCAATCCTGCTTTGAAGTAACAACAGTGGTGATACAAATGAAGAAGATGCAATGAAAGAGATAATTTAAAGATTGAGACTTGGTGACTAAAAGGGTTGGGAGAAAGATCATTTTATGTTCAGGGTGAAGGAGGTTGGAAGGGGGTGTTGGCTGGCAGGAAAAATGGTTTTTTAGCTGTATTTCACTTACCAGGAAATCCATAAAACTACTGCAACTATCTGAAGTATAACCCACCCCTCCTAGAAACCACCATAATAAACAAATAAAAATCATATGGCAAACAGCTGAGTAGCTCCAAAATAAGTATGACAAAGGTATCTTAAATTAAGCTCTTACATTCTCTCCATATTAGGTTATTTTTGTCTCTGGCTAAGAGAGTATTAACTTTTATTTTAGGAACAATTTTAACTTAATTAAATTTTTAATGCATGGTAGATGAGAAGCAGGAAATTAGGATGAGGAACGAGGTCGGGGAAATTGTTTCTGGAGGCAGGCATGCTGGGATCTATAAGAATCAAGGTTGACAGTTCAACTTTCTAAATATTTTAGATTTCAGATTTTTTAAATTTCACCTGACTTCATGTTTTAATATCACCCTCTTGCCTTTCTTAGAATCTTTTACCAGTCACTTTGGCCTTGGATTGATGCTTTAGCCAGGAGAGTTCAGTTTGCGAATGTCCTGACTTGAGTTGGCAGGGGGTCTCCTGGGAAGACTCCTGGGTTGACTGTTTCTGACTCAGATACTGGCCCACTGCATAATGGTCAAGTGTCTTAACAACAACACAACAAGAATAATGCAAACACTTATTTATCACTAAGTAGGTGCCAAGCACTGTTCTAAAGCTTTACAGATAACTAATTTATTGGATCCTCCCCATCACCCTGGGAGGTAAATGCTACCCCTAAGCCTGGTATACAGCGAAGGAGCAGAGCACAGAGGTCACAAGGATGAGAGGTGGATCTAGGATGCAAATCCAGAGAGCCCAGGTCCAGAGCCCATGCTCTTACCCACTACATACTACACACTACAGCTTCTTTGTGATGACAGCAAGCAAAGAGCTTTTCCAAAGAGAACAGGATTATATTAGTCTCAAAGTTTTCAAACTGTAGACAGCTAAAGCTAAAGATATTATGTCAAGGCTGGTATTTTGTGTTCTAAACCATCCTCTCATTTATGGTGAAAACAGTTTACACTATGGGTAATTCTCACACAGTTGACATTATAGGCAGGTATATTAATTCAATGAATGAATCTGTCTCTTAGTAAATAGACTGTACATCTACATGCTGGTACTATGTGTTATTCTTGCCCAAAATGATTCATCATTTTCAGGTTCATAAATATTTTGTTGAGCACTCTCGGCTCCCCAGTTTCTGATTAACCTGTTATATTTCTTTAGCTGGATCTCCCATATGATAAATACTAAACTACTCTTCATGTATACGGAGTACCATATGATTAAAAATATGATAGAAATAAAAGGAATGCAAATTGGAATATATTAGTACACAGCATAAATTCATTGTGCGTTTAGTTTTTCCCTGCTACATTATCTAAACTACAAAGCCGATGATTGGAGATGACTTAGAGGAGTGGGATAGGGAGGATGGGAAGAAATCGCGGGAGGGAGGGGATATGGAGATAGATATATGTATAAATACAGCTGATTCACTTTGTTGTACAGCAGAAACTGGCACAACAGTGTAAAGCAATTATACTCTAACAAAGAGCTTAAAAACACCGATAACTGCTTATTTATTTATTTTAATTTTTATTGGCGTATAGTTGATTTACAATGTCGTATTTGTTTCAGGTGTACAGCAAAGTGAATCAGTTATACATATACATATATCCATACTTTTTTTTAGATTCTTTTCCCTTATAGGCCACTACAGAATATTGAGTAGAGTTCCCTGTGCTATAGAGCAGGTTCTTGTTCGTTATCTATGATAACTACTCAATTTAAAGAGGAAGCTATAGCAAGAATTATTAAAAAATAACCATATTCCTCTCTTTATTCTTCAACTTCTACTCATCTGAGTTATCTCTTATTCATAGCCTGGCCTATGAAAATTAGGGAAAGAAGAGGGCCAAACGAAAAAATGAAAACAAAACACAAAATCAATCCAAACCAACACCAAAACAGAAAAAAAAAATTCTCCCAACATTTATGATGTATCCACTCAACTACAATTGTGTGTGTGAAAGTGATCAGAGAGGGAATAAAGACATGCACCCCACACATGCACACACCCACACTGGTATTTCACTTGTATATCAGCAACCCGATAGATGGCTTAGTGAAAATAGCAAGTCACCAAGTAATGTGTGCAGTATGATTCTATTTCCTTACAAATAAGCAAACCACTCTGTATGTGCATATGCTTGTATACACGTAGATTAAGCAAACATAAAGGTGAAGAAAGATGCACCTTGGGCTTGTTGGCGTTACTTATCACAAAGAGTGGCATTAGACAAAAAAACAGACAGGTGGGATACGGGCAGTAATTAGCCTTCTTTCCTATATCTTTGTACTACACAGCTTCATTTGCTACAGCAAGAATGTTTCACTTTTTAAAATTAAACATATACTGTCAAACAGCCACAAACACATAGCCTAATAGGTATGTCTTCCTATAATTTTATTCATGTTCCCAGAAACATATACACACATGTAGGATTTATTTTATATAAAAACTGAATAATAGAACTCCCCTGGTGTTGCAGTGGTTAAGAATCTGCCTGCCAATGCAAGGGACACGGGTTCGATCCCTGCCCCAGGAAGATACCACATGCCGTAGAGCGACTAAGCCCTGTGTGCCACAACTACTGAGCCTGCGCTCTGGAGCCTGGGAGCCACAGCTATTGAGCCCATGTGCCACAACTAATGAAGCCCACACGCGTAGAGCCTGCGCTCCACAGCAAGAGAAGCCACCACAGTGAGGAGCCTGTGCACCACAATGAAGAGCAGTCCCCCCCTTGCTGCTACTAGAGAAAGCCCATGTGCAGCAACGAAGACGCAACACAGCCAATAAAATAAATAAATAAATAAATAAATATTTATTTAAAAAAAACCAAACTTAATAATACACTTTAATTTACAATCCGAATTTTCTATTGAACAGTACAACATACATATCCCATCAGGACAACAGACACACCTCAAACACATCCTTCTATTTATTTATTTTTGAGCAAAGTATAGTTGATTTACAATGTTGTGTTAATTTTGCTGTACAGCAAAGTGATTCAGTTATACATACATATATATATACATTCTTTTTTTAATATCCTTTTCCATTATAGTTTATCACAGGATATTGAATATGGTTCTCAGCACTGTACAGTAGGATCTTGTTTATCCATTCTATATGTAATAGCTTACTTCTGCATCTTTTAAAGAGTCACACTGTATTTCATAGTTCTTGCATCCATGGGCATTATACTAGCTGTGTATTACTAAAACCAGTGCTTCAATGCAGCTCCTGTACATATACATTTATTTCCGTGGAGTAAATTTCAAGGTGAATTTCCTGGGCACAAGTCATAGTACTTTTAATTTTAATAAATTTTGCCAG
Source organism: Hippopotamus amphibius kiboko (assembly GCF_030028045.1). Classification (NCBI taxonomy): domain Eukaryota; kingdom Metazoa; phylum Chordata; class Mammalia; order Artiodactyla; family Hippopotamidae; genus Hippopotamus; species Hippopotamus amphibius. Next base: position 107,692,705 of record NC_080190.1, on the reverse strand, counting down.
ATTAATTCCCAAAGACTGTAGCAATCAACATTCTACCAACATTGGATGATACCATTTTTTGAAATTGTAGGCCAATTTAATGTTAATAAAATGGTATCTCACTATAGTTATAATTTGCATATTTCTGACCACTTACACTATTAAACACCTTTTTATTTGCTCATTTTCCATTTTAATTACTCTCTCATAAATAGTTTGTTAAATTACTTCAGTTATTGGGTTATTTCTCTTTTTCTTTTATGATATTGGTAAGAAATTAAATACACTTTCTCGTAGTCACAAATTTTTTTCTAGATCATCAGTAGTTAACTTTACGTTATTTTCTGACATGTGAAATATTTTAATTTTGGTGGTCAGTTTTATTCTTTCATTATTTTGAGTATTCTGGAGTCCCTGACTTCTTGAGAGAGCTCTCATATGCTAAGTTTACATAAAATTTTTCCTGAAATCTATTGGAATATTTTAATTTAGAAAACCATTTAAGTCACTCATTCATTTACAAATAAAGATAAATCAGCTTATTCTTGCACATTTATAATAATTAAGTTTACTGTGTTGAACCTTTGTCTAGGAAGTCTAAAATAATCTTGAACTAACAGTAAAGATAATTTTTTTCTTTTTTATGATTTAATGGAAATGATTACAGTATTTCACCATTTATAGAATTTGCTGTAGATTTTGGGTAACCTTTAAGTTTTTTTAATTAAGTTATTTTTAGGGATGAGTTTGCACATTATCATATTCTTTTTCAGTACCTGTTGGTATAAGAATGTTTTTTTCTTTTTTAATGGTGCAGTTATGTTGACAGATTTTCAGCTGTGGAACCACACCAATAATTTTAGCAGAAAACTTAGTTATGAATCACTAAATATGCCATTAGTTTTCATCTACTAATATTTAGAATTTTGCATTGCTATTCATTAGGGAAATTGGCCTGTGGTTTTGTTTTTTGCATCATTTTTGTTGAATTTGGGATCAAGGTTTTCCAACTTTATAAAATAAATTGGAGAAATTTATTTTTATACTACCTGAAATGATTTAAATAACATAGGAATTCTCTGATCTTTAAAGGTTAGAAAGAAGTCAATTGTTAAGTCTAGGCTTGTTGCCTTTTAAATTAATAGATATTCAATTGTTTGATCTTTTGTATGATTATTGATCTACTCATATTTTCTCCTGTGTCAAATTTGGGAGGTGAACATCATTTCCTCTGTGCTGCCCTGTGTGGTAGCTACTAACTGTATGTGACTATTGAAATGTAAATTAATCAAAATTGAATCAGTTTTAGAAAGTTTAGTTCCCCAATCTTGCCAGATTTCAAGTGCTCCACAACATGTGGCTAAAGGCTACCACGGGGACCATGCAAAGAGAGACTGTTTCCATCATTGCAGAAATTCTATTAGGCAGCACTGTTCTAGCTGTCTAAATAGGTTGCTAGGAAGTTGTGTGTCATATTACCTTGCAATACTTTTAATTGCTACCCTATCTACATGTATATTCCTTAATATTACTCTCCTAAGATTTCTTATTTCCTTATTCAGTTTGCTTATCTATTTAGTCATCAAAAAAACTAGATTTTGCTTTTATTATTCTTTCACTATTCCATTTGTATTCTATTTTAATTATTTTCACTAGTTATAATATTTATTATGATTAATTCCATTTTTCTAAAGTGTACAATTTGATTTTTTATTAGTCATCTATTATGATTAATTCCATTTTGCTTTATTTCTTTCCGCTGTTTTCTTCAGTTAAACAGTTCATTTATTTTCAGTGTTTCTGCACGTTTATTTTGGTAACCTAACAGTGGTTTTATTCCTTAAATTGTACCTTACTGTCTTTTCCATTACTTTTTTTCTCTTTTTATCTTACTTTACTTGTATTGTCTTGGGTAAGTTTCTCTGTTCCCCTTTACCCTTGTTAATTTAGAATTTGATTCTGATTTGATTCCCTTCCAGTCTTTACCAATCAAAATTAAACTTACAGTTTTAGAATATTTTGGGAGTGTTAAACATTCTCTTCCCAAGAAGTTTCACTTGCTCTCTCTTCACACTTCATGTAGAAATGAAACCGTTAGAAAATATTTAGTTTCCCACTTCCTTCCACCTTTGCTCCAAATCCTTAGTTAAAATGATTTAGAATTTTTAGTATCATGCTATTTTGAGACTGTCTCTTAAATTATGTTCTTTTTACTTCACCATTTCTTTTCGTTTTACGAAATCCCAATCATTCTGTCATCGTTAAAGACTTAACTTTAGTGAGCGATGATTCAGAAAGTGTCTTTTCTTTTGCAATTTTCTCTCTGAAAGTTGTAAAATTTTCTTTCTCCTTGCATGTCAGAAATGTTGCTACGATATGTCTAAGTGTGTGTGTGTGTGTGTGTGTGTGTGTGTATTCATCAACACTGCCTCTGGCATGGTGAATTCTTTTGATATGAAGACTACAATTCAGGGTAGCTTCTTTTCTATTTTCTTTTTATTTATTTATTTATTTTTTGGTAGCTTCCTTAAAAACCTTTTGTCTAATAATCCATTTTCTATCTGTATTCCACTGCCTTTCTGGGCACTCTCATAATACTCTCATTAGATCTCCTGAATCTGTTCTGTATGTTTTGTGTTCCCTCACTCATAAATTCAGCTCTGTGGAAATTAAATTTTTGTTATGACATAGTGCTTTCTCTTAATCCTTGAGACTCCTAAATAGCCAACAGGCATATTTCATTGTTTTATTTTTCATTTTGTAACTCAACTCTTTACAAAAGCAGAAACCACATTCGTTCATTCTAGGAAGTCTTGTTGGAGTCTAATTTTATCTCCTTGAGGTCCTTTATTACTTTTTGCCCAAAGATTTTGTTCATCTTTTCTATTGGTTCTATTTCAATGGAAGCTACCAGTTTGTTTTCCCAAATTGATTTTTCTTCTTAAGTAAACTTTCTGTTGTTCTGCCTTAAATAAGTTCTATTTCTTATTTTTATTGTTTACTCATAGATGTCTTTCCCCTTCATGTTGTGAGTTAGGCTGTTGCTACTTTATAGGTGGGGAAAATGGGGCTGTTTTCTTGTGACTGACTGCAAGGGATTTAAATGGTACTCCTCTGTTGACAGCTAGGAAGGATCTGCCTGAGCCTCCTAGGATGTGCTTGCTACAATCATTTCCTTCCCAACTGCCAGACCGGGGCTCTTCCACCTGCTAGCATGTAGTTCCTCCATTTCACTGCTTTCTGAGGGTTGGCGGTGCTCAGAGACACACAAGCAGCAAGGGAAAATGTCCCTGAGGCCCTGAGGAATTCTACCAGAATGTCATTGTGGAATTCTAGAGAGAAAGCAGAGAGAGAAAAAGAAGTCAGTTAAAGAAATGTTTTGAGATGTGGATTTTATCTGGGAAACAGAGAACTTGCAATTCAGTAAGAATAGTTAACTACCGAAGTTGTCTCTAGCTCCCAGTTACATAAGTTTCAAAAATTGTGAAACACATAAAAGTATCAATTGACTATCTTTTAAACAATTTAACCCTCAACTTGTAAAAAATTTTGTTTTCTGATGTGCAGAATAATTCTTAAAAAGAATTCTGGAAAATTCTTAAAAAGAAGGATTAGGAATTTACCTTGAAGTGATGACATAAGAATATTTGTAATTTTAATGATTTCCTAGACACAGTTCAGGAGATCCAGATGGGATGCAGCACATCTATTCACCATTTTAGTCCCTGAATAAGTCATTTAACCTCAACATAACTTAGCATTTCTCATCTAAAATATACAAAATATGAGCAGAATTTCAAGGATTAACTAAGCTGACCCATGACCTACACAACATACTCTTGCAAAACAGCCTCAGAATTTTTTTTTTGCCTCGGCTACCTTAAAAATCACAAGATCTCATGGTCCTTTGAAGTCTGGTTTTGTGAACAGCAAAAACCTGGGATGCTAAATCTGTGAACACCATGCATCATGCCATAATGCTGGTCTCCTTGTGAGTTTTCAGCGTGTGCGTGTGGCGTGTGCGTGCACAGACAGGCATCCCATGGGCCATGTGAGAATGTGATGCTGAGCATTGGACCTTGTCAATATAAATTGCCAGAAAGTCAATACTGAGCCAAGAAAACATTGTGAAAACCCTTCAGGATAAAAACTCAAATTTAGGAAAATCCAATTCAAGCTTCCTCCTTTAGAAAAACACTACTGTATGGAGAACACAGAAGAGGGACAGAAATTAGGGTAAAGCTTAAAGAATCACAGATTGATATGTGTAATGTTAGGATGTTTTCCAACAGATATTTTTTTCCTGAAATTCTCTATCAGCAGTTACTATCTGCCTTTGAGTGATTGATTGGAACTACTTAAATTTCCTGCTAGCTGTCACAGCTGAGTAGACTAACAGGCCTCTGGGAGGTTAACTATGTCTCTTTACATTGATTGCTTTTGTATCCAATTAGAACACCTTGGTTTGGCAAAGATATTGGCAGAGATTACAGCAGGTGACAACCATGCACCTAAAAGGGAGGGGTGTGTGGGACTTCCCTGGTGGTCCAGTGGTAAAGAATCTGCCTTGCAATGCAGTGGACACAAGTTCGATCCCTGGTCAGGGAACTAAGATCCCACATGCTGCTGGGCAACTAAGCCCACGTGCCACAACTACTGAGCTCGCTCACCTCAACTAGAGAGCCCACGTGCCGCATACTACAGAGCCTGCGTGCCACAACTAGAGAGAGAAAAACCCACACACCATAACTAAAGGGAAGCCCACACGTGGCAATGAAGAGCCTGTGCACCGCAAAGAAAGATCCTACATGCCACAACTAAGATGTGATGGACGTGGCCAAAAAAAAAAAGAAAAGAAAGAAATAAAAATAAATAAATATAAAAAAAGAAAGCTGTCTTAATAAAAAAGAGGGACTTGCTTGGTGGCTCAGTGGTAAAGAATCCTCCTGTCAATGCAGGGAACATGGTTTCAAGCCCTAGTCCGGGAGGATCCCACATGCCGCCGAGCAGCTAAGCCCGTGCACCACAACTACAGAAACCTGTGCTCTAGAGCCCATGAGCCACAACTATTGAGCCTGAGTGCCACAGCTACTGAAGCCCTCACGCCTATAGCCTGTGCTCTACAACAAGAGAAGCCACCAAAATGAGAAGACCGAGCAACGCATCAAAGAGTAGCCTCTGCTCTCTGCAACTAGAGAAAGCCTGCGACAGCAATGAAAACCCAACACAGCCAATTAATTAATTAATTAATTAATTAAATAAAAAAGGGAGGGGTGTGTGTGTTTAGGAATGAGTGAGGTACAAAGATTGGACCCTCGCTGAGTATTTTGCTAGCTATTTAGAAAGCAATATACTTTAGCCATTACTAACCATCATAAGCAAATATTCTGATTTTTCACACACAAAAAATGAAAACGATGCCTGGCTCTTTGCTCACCTCTGCTTTGCTGCCTTTCCATTGTGGGGTTGAGACCTTCACTTGCTGGCTCTTGGCTTTTCTGTGGGTGAATAGCTACCGCTGTAAAGGCTGCAACTGTTTGTAGTTCTAGCCACGTTGTATATTTTCTGCTCAGCAATACCATCAAGAAATATGCCTTTCTTGGCTCTTTCCTTCTAATGATATGCTGGGGCACACACATATCTGGCCTCTGACATGTGCAGTTATCACTGGCTGGTTTTCTCATCTCTGCATTGCTGTCTTTTGGGGGAAAAAAGGACTGTTTGCTTTGTAAGAATCAAGATTTTAAAAATTTATTTCAATTAACACCTTCCCATTTTTATACTCACCAGCACAAGTCAATCTATTGCAACCAACCATTTAGAATCAAGGCGCTTTGTGTATTCTGCCTACCACCACTCGCACACACCACCCCACACACACTCTTATTCCTGAGAAATTCGATCTTTGTCTGTTGCCTGACAACTTAATTTTATTCTGAGAGAAGCCCAAGTAATTGGATCAAGATATTTCTCAGCAGGGCTTCATTTATGTTTCTAAATATAGCATGCTCACTGCCAATTTTTCTATAGGTGCCTGCTCAGCTATGTTGGAAACAAAGAGAGATTTGCTATTTAACAGAATATTCCTCTGTTATTTTCTTCTGTGTGACTATATCACTAACTCCTTTATCTTGTGATTCGGTTCAGTCCATATACACTACCAACTGATCAACAATCATGTGTAAAGAGCTTTCTTAAGCCCTTCTAATAAAATATGGCATTTGATAAGTATTTCTTGGTAAATGAGTAAGTGTTATATGTTGCTAATCAGTCCTGATTTATATTGAAATCAATGCTGACAGCCTCATGGTTTATAATTTCATTTATCTCTTCCTCTGACTATCAGCACAGCCTTATGACAATCAGATGAAAAGTGAAAGTTCTTTGTCTGTTAATTAATTTGTTTACATAAGACTAAAATACTGGTTTATCTATTTGTTTTGTCACAGTTAAATGATGTGAATTTTAGCAAGAATTTAATTTGGGGGCAGTAGCAGCGAACAATGAAGTTAACTATTACGGTTAAAATAAAACATTTTAAAAATAAATATGTAGGTCTGGTTTACTATAATGATTGAATGGAAAGAAGATGGCAATTTCTTGAAACTCACAACAAATGTATCATCGTTCTTGCAGTAGAGTCAGTTTAGGATGTCTGGCATTGCAGTGGAAGGCCTGACATTGCAGCTCAAACCTATATTTCACTCCCTGTTCTGTAATGAGGCTGTGTGACTTTGCTGATTTTTAAATAAGCTGCATTATTTTTCACTTGTGCAATCCATTTAAAGAAAATATATTTTATCAGGTTCCTCTTATACACGTTAATTTGAGTCCACCTTTTACGACTAATACCTTAAAATTAAAAGGATTTTGTGTCTGAGAAGAAAAAGAACTAGTTATGACATATATATTGGAGTGAATGAGTAGATCCATCTGGAAGATCCAATGGGTAGAAACTTCTGGAAGCCACACCTATATCTCACTCTGAGTTGCCTGAACAATATGCTACCCATGGGCAGGTGGGGGCCAGAGAAGGTCCCTCATTCTCTTGGCTGGAGAGGCTGAACTTCCCACAGGATTGGAGAAAGGCTCTACTTTCCATGAACTCCAAGTTGGCTTGAATCGAAGACTGATTGGAGCTTAATTTTCTGTTTATCCACCATTTACCATGTAAGAAGGAGCAAAGTGGATGAGATTCTTCTACTCAAACACACATCACGTGTCCATCAGTGCCTAGGACTAAATTCCCTCTCTGTTGGTTGATGGAAGAAATGGGAGGGTGAGCTTTTCATATGCAGATCCTTGGCTTATAAGTTTTTCCAGTAAACCTCATTATTTTACTCATGATACTAAGTGACATAACAGGATTCACTTTCCTTCTCAATAGTGGGTCATCCCAATCTATTTCCTTTCTCTCTTTTTCTCCATACCCCATTCATTCTTGTTTAGTCCTTGGGCAGCTAAAGCAGTTTGTGATACTGGATAACAAGAGCATTTCCAGGCCTTACAGGAGGCTTTGAAAACATAGATCTAAGCTGGTCTATTGGTTGCTGTGGGCTGTGAATGCCAGAGTTTTTCATTTTTCTCTACATTTTCTTTTTCCAAACTCTACTTTTCTTTATTTCCATAGGGACGGTTTACAAAAAGAACTTTAAATATTGATGATATGAACTATTGTGGCAGAAAGATGTAGTAGACACATTTCCCCCTATATCTTGCATTAAGTTCAGCTACAAATCCTGGAAAATATATCTAAAACAAACAAAAAAAATATTAAAGATAGGGAGAGAAAGGCAGACCAACTAGAAACCACAGTACCTGGGGAACTGCATGGTGGTAAGTTTCCCAGATTTTCTTTTTGCCACATATATCCTGGACTGGGTGATAGAAAAGCTAGCAACCCACAAACACTAATAGGAACAAACAGTAAAAAACAGCAAGAAAAACTTGCTCTCTCTGGCCAAAGGACCAGGAAAGGGGAAAGACAAGAAAATTTTAGGACATAACTGCATTATTCCAACCAAACACCACAGAAAAACTTATCGTCTCATCCCCAACACACACTAGCAAAGGCTGAGCCTGGAATCCCACCCTTCCCCTGTGTAACAAGGTATTCTTCTTGCCAGGCTGGTGTCAGAAAAGACCAGATGGGGAGCTGTACATTCATCCCCAAAAGGCAGTAATAAGTTCTCCCATCCCTGTTTCAGTGGAGAAGACATGGGGAGCCTGGAATTCCATCTGCACATGGTAATAATGAGACATCCCTATCTCTCCCTGCAGAGAGTGTCAGAGGAATCCTAGTGACTAGTCAGGGTTTTCACCAATGTCCAATGAAAACAAAGCCACATGACATGACATCAATGGAGGGCACACAATGAGCAGTAACAAGCTACCCTACCCCTCTTATCTCCACAGTGGTATTGAAACTGAGCAGGACCCTGTGGGGACCTCCCAGGTACAAAAGCCTTTCTAGATGTATATATATATCTTTCTTTTCCTTTCTGCTTGAGCCTTTGTAGGGTCAGTATGACAAGATTTAAGCTAATAAAATTTGCAGGAGCTGCCCCAAACTGCTCAACCTTGAAGGGGCGAAGATAAAAACCTTCAACTAAAGTCTATGGGCAGGAGGGGCAGGCTCCTTATCCAAATTCTGGGAGCCCCTCCGCACTCATCTTAGCTCATAGCTGCTGTCTTTGAAATTAACTGACCTAATCTTAGATTCTGGGGGGAGAAAACATGCCAGGATGGCTGAGGCATGCAAGAACTCAAGATTGCTGTCTACATCTCCAGTGTCACACAGGCGGTGTCTGGACTTTCACAAGAAAGTCCTGGGGCTGAAGGTTAACTACCAACACCCCTTTCCTCATTTTTGCTTCCTTATTCTGCCTTTCTCTTTAAAAGCCCTTTGGCTAAAAGTCATTTGGGAGTTCATGTCTTTGAGCATGAGCTGCTTGTTCTCCTTGATTGGTGGCCTGCAAATAAACACCGTACTTTCCTTCACCACAAAAAAAAAAAAAAAAAAAAAAAAAGGAACGAAAAGAGAAAAAAAGCCCTTTGGCTGCACTGAGACGTTAAGATGCTTTTTAAGGAGACTAGTCCACCATCTTCTTATTTAGCCAGGTTTCTTGAATAAAATGGCTTTCCTTGTCTCAACACCTTGTCACTCAACTTATTGGCCTGTCATGCAGCAAGTAGTGGAGCCTGGGTTACATAATAAATTTTGGTGAGCCAGCCAGGATCTGACCCACGGGGCTCCTGGGGCCTACTTCAGTTCCCAACAAACTAAGCAGTAGCCTACAGAGATTCACCTCAGCAAACAAAACAGGAGCTATTATGATAAATAAAATAAAGACAATTTCCTTTTTTGTGTGTGTGGTTTTTTTTTTTTTTGCTTTTATGCTTTTTTATTTTTTATTTATTTTTTATTTTTTACAATTAACTGCATGTATTTAGAGTGTACAATTTGGTATCCCAACCTCCCAATTCATTCCCCCCCCCAACCCTCCCTGCTTTCCCCACTTGGTATCCATATGTTCTCTACATTTGTGTCTGTCTTTCTGCCTTGCAAACTGGTTGATTTGTACCATTTTTCTATAGTCCACATATATGTTAATATACAATATTTATTTTTCTCTTTCTGACTCACTTCACTCTGTATGACAGTCTCTAGGTCCATCCATGTCTCTACAAATGTCCCGGTTTCATTGTTTTTTACAGCTGAGTGATATTCCATTGTATGTATGTACCACATCTTCTTTTTCCATTCATCTCTTGATGGACATTTAGGTTGCTTCCATGTCCTGGCTATTGTAAATAGTGCTGCAATGAACATTGAAGTGCAGGTGTCTTTTTGCATTATGGTGTTCTCTGGGTATATGCCCAGTAGTGGGATTGCTGGGTCATATGGTAGTTCTATTTTTAGTTTTACAAGGAACCTCCATACTGTTTTCCATAGTGGCTGTATCAATTTACATTCCCACCAGCAGTGCAAGAGCATTCCTTTTTCTCCACACCCTCTCCAGCATTTACTGTTTGTAGATTTTCTGATGATGCCCATTCTGACTGGTGTGAGGTGATACCTCATTGTAGTTTTGATTTGCATTTCTCTAATAATTAGTGGTGTTGAGCAGCTTTTCATGTGCCTCTTGGCCATCTGTATGTTGTCTTTGGAGAAATGCCTATTTAGCTCTACTGCCCATTTTTTGATTGGGTTATTTGTTTTTTTGATGTTGAGCTGGATGAACTGTTTATATATTTTGGAGATTAATCCTTTGTCTATTGATTCATTTGCAAATATTTTTTCCCATTCTGAGGGTTGCTATTGGTCTTGCTTATAGTTTCCTTTGCTGTGCAGAAGGATTGAAGTTTCATTAGGTCCCACTTATTTATTTTTGTTTTTATTTCCATTATTCTAGGGGGTGGATCAAAAAAGATCTTGCTGTTATTTACATCAAAGAGTGTTCTTCCTATGTTTTCCTCTAGGAGTTTTATAGTGTCTGCCCTTATATTTAGGTCTTTTATCCATTTTGAGTTTATTTTTGTGTATGGTGTTAGGAAGAGTTCTAATTTCATTCTTTTCCATGTAGCTGTTCAGTTTTCCCAGCAACACTTATTGAAGAGGCTGCCTTTTCTCCACTGTATATCCTTGCCACCTTTGTCATAGATTAGTTGACCATAGTTTATCTCTGGGCTTTCTATCCTGTTGCATTGATCTTTTTTCTGTTTTTGTGCCAGTACCATACTGTCTTGATCACTGTAGCCTTGTAGTATAGCCTGAAGTCAGGAAGCCTGATTCCACCAACTCCGTCTTTCCTTCTCAAGATTGCTTTGGCTATTTGGGGTCTTTTGTGTCTCCATACAAATTTTAGGATTCTTTATTCTAGTTCTGTAAAAAATGCCCTTGGTAATTTGATAGGGATTGCATTGAATCTGTAAATTGCTTTGGGTAGTATAGTCATTTTCACAATGTTGATTCTTCCAATCCAAGGACATGGTATGTCGCTCCATCTGTTTGTGTCTTCTTTGATTTCTTTCATTAGTGTCTTACAGTTTTCTGAGTACAGGTCTTTTACCTCCTTGGTTAGGTTTATTCCTAGGTATTTTATTCTTTTTGTTGCAATGGTGAATGGAATTGTTTCCTTAATTTCTCTTTCTGATCTTTCATTGTTGGTGTATAGAAATGAAAGAGATTTCTGTGTGTTAATTTTGTATCCTGCAACTTTACCAAGTTCATTGATTAGCTCAAGTAGTTTTCTGGTGGCATCTTTAGGATTTTCTATGTATAATATCATGTCATCTGCAAACAGTGACAGTTTTACTTCATCTTTTCCAATTTGGATTCCTTTTATTTCTTTTTCTTCTCTTATTGCTGTGGCAAGGACTTCCAAAGCTATGTTGAATAGTAGTGATGAGAGTGGACATCCTTGTCTTGTTCCTGATCTTAGAGGGAATGCTTCCAGTTTTTCACCATTGAGAATGATGTTTGCTGTGTGTTTGTCATATATGGCCTTTATTATGTTGAGGTAGGTTCCCTCTCTGCCCACCTTCTGGAGAGTTTTTATCAAAAATGTTGTTGAATTTTGTCAGAAGCTTTTTTTGCATCTATTGAGATAATTATGTGGTTTTTATCCTTCAGTTTGTTAATGTGGTGTATCACATTGATTGATTTGCATATATTAAAGAATCCTTGCATTCCAGGGATAAATCCCACTTGATCATAGTGGATGATCCTTCTAATGTGTTGTTGGATTCTGTTGGCTAGTATTTTGTTGAGGATTTTTGCATCTAAATTCATCAGTGATATTGGTCTGTAGTTTTCTTTTTTTCTAGTATCTTTGTCTGGTTTCGGTATCAGGGTGATGGTGGCTTCATAAAATGAGTTTGGGATTGTTCCTTCCTCTGCTATTTTTGGAAGAGTTTGAGAAGGATGGATGTTAGCTCTTCTCTAAATGTTTGATAAAATTCACCTGTGAATCCATCAGGTCCTGGACTTTTGTTTGTTGGGAGATTTTTAATCACAGTTTCAATTTCATTACTCGTGATTGGTCTGTTCATATTTTCTATGTCTTCCTGATTCAGTCTTGGAAGGTTATACTTTTCTAAGAATCTGTCCATTTCATCCAGGTTGTCCATTTTATTGGCATATAGTTGCTTGTAGTAATCTCTTATGGTGCTTTTTATTTCCATGGTGTCTGTTGTAACTTCCCCTGTTTCATTTCTAATTTTAATGATTTGAGTCCTCTCCCTCTTTTTCTTGATGAGTCTTGCTAGAGATTTATCGATTTTATTCATCTTCTCAAAGAACCAGCTTTTAGTTTTATTGATTTTTGCTATTGTTTTCTTTGTCTCTATTTCATTTATTTCTGCCCTGATCTTTATGATTTCTCTCTGTCTACTCACTTTGGGTTTTGTTTGCTCTTCTTTCTCTAGTTTCTTTAGGTGTAAGGTTAGATTGTTTATTTGGGATGTTTCTTGTTTCTTGAGGTAGGATTGTATTGCTATAAACTTCCCTCTTAGAACTGCCTTTGCTGCATCCCATAGGTTTTGGATCATTGTGTTTTCATTGTCATTTGTCTCTAGGTATTTTTTGATTTCCTTTTTGATTTCTTCAGTGATCTGTTGGTTGTTTAGTAGCATCTTGTTTAGCCTCCATGTTTTTGTGTTTTTTACAGTTTTTTTTCCTGTAATTGATTTCTAATCTCGTAGCATTGCGGTCAGAAAAGATGCTAGATATGATTTCAGTTTTCTTGAATTTACCAAGGCTTGATTTATGACCCAAAATGTGATCTATCCTGGAGAATGTTCCATGTGCACTTGAGAAGAATGTGTAATCTGCTGTTTTTGGATGGAATGTCCTATAGATATCTATTAAATCCAGCTGATTTATTGTGTCATTTAAAGCTTGTGTTTCCTTATTAATTTTCTGTCTGGATGATCTGTCCATTGGTGTAAGTGGGGTGTTAAAGTCCCCTACTATGATTGTGTTACTGTTGATTTCCTCCTTCATGGTTGTTAGCATTTGCCTTATGTATTGAGGTGCTCCTATATTGGGTGCACATATATTTATAATTGTTATCTCTTCTTCTTGGATTGATCCCTCGATCTTTATGTAGTGTCCTTTCTTGTCTCTTGTGACATTTTTTATATTAAAGTCTATTTTATCTGATATGAGTATCACTACTCCAGCTTTCTTTTGATTTCCATTTGCACAAAATATCTTTTTCCATCCCCTCACTTTCAGTCTGTATGTGTCCCTAGGTCTGAAGTGGGTCTCTTGTAGACAGCATATATATGGGTCTTATTTGTGTATCCATTCAGCCAGTCTGTGTCTTTTGGTTGGTGCATTTAGTCCATTTACATTCAAGGTAGTTATCGATATGTATATTCCTATTACCATTTTCTTAATTGTTTTTGTTTGTTTGTTTGTTTCTGTGGGTCCTTTTCTTCTCTTATGTTTCCCATTTAGAGAATTTCCTTTAGCATTTGTTGTAAGGCTGGTTTGGTGGTGCTGAATTCTCTTAGCTGTTGCTTGTCTGTAAAGCTTTTGATTTCTCCATCAAATCTGAATGAGATCCTTGCTGGGTAGAGTATTCTTGGTTGTAGGTTCTTCCCTGTCATCACTTTAAATATATCATGCCACTCCCTTCTGGCTTGCAGAGTTTCTGCTGAGAAATCAGCTGTTCACCTTATGGGGGTTCCCTTGTATGTTATCCCTTGTTGCTTTTAATAACTTTTCTCTGTCTTTAATTTTTGTCAGTTTGACTACTATATGTCTTGGCATGTTTCTCCTTGGGTTTATCCTGCCTGGGACTCTCTGCACTTCCTGGACTTGGGTAGCTATTTCCTTTCCCATGTTAGGGAAGTTTTCAACTGTAATCTCTTCCAGTATTTTCTAAGGTCCTTTCTGTCTCTCTTCTCCTTCTGGGACCCCTATAATGAGAATGTTGGTGCATTTAACATTGTCCCAGAGGTCTCTTAGGCTGTCTTCAGTTCTTTTCATTCTTTTTTCTTTATTCTTTTCTGCATCAGTGATTATCACCATTCTATCTTCCTGGTCACTTATTGGACCTTCTGCCTCAGTTAATCTGCTATTGGTTCCTTCTAGTGTATCTTTCATTTCACTTATTGTATTGCATATCTCTATTTGTTTGTTTTTTTAATTCTTCTAGGTCTTTGGTAAACTTTTCTTGCAACTTTTCAATCTTTGCATCCAATCTTTTTTCAAAGTCCTGGATCATCTTCACCATCATTATTCTGAATTCTTTTCCTAGAAGAGTGCCTATCTCCTCTTCATTTAGTTGTTTTTCTGGTGTTTTATCTTGTCCCTTCATCTGGTATAAAGTCTTTTGCCTTTTCATTTTCTCTGTCTTTCTGTGGCTGTGCTTTTCAGTTCCACAAGATGAAATACTGCTGATACTGCTTGATTCTGCTGTCTGCCCTCTTGTGGAGGAAGCTGTCTAGGAGGCTTGTGGGTGCTTCCTAATGGGAGGGACTGATGGTGGGTTGGGCTGGGTGGGTGGAGCTCAGTAAAACTTTAATCTGATTTGGTGGGTGGAGCTCAGTGACATTTTAATCTGCTTGTCTGCCAATGGGTGGGGCTGTGTTCCCACCCTGCTGGTCGTTTGCCCTGAGGCGACCCAGCACTGGAGCTTGCAGGCTCTTTGGTGGAGCTAATGGTGGACTCTGGAAGGGCTCACACCAGTGAGCACTTCTCAGAACCCCTGCTGCCAGTGCCCCTGTCTCCTTGGTGAGCCACAGCTGCCCCCCACCTCTGCAGGCAAGCCTCCAACACCAGCAGGTAGGTCTGGTTCTGTCTCCTATGGGGTCCCTGCTTCTTCCCCCTGGGTCCTGGTGAGCACACTTTTTTGTGTGCCCTCCAAGAGTGGAGTCTCCATTTTCCCCAGTCCTGTGGAGGTCCAGCAATCAAATCCCACTGGCTTTCAGAGTCTGATTCTCTGGGGGTTCCTCCTCCCATTGCTGGACCCCCAGTTTAGGAAGCCTGATGTGGGGCTCAGAATCCTCAGGACTTCTGCAGTATAGCTGTTCTCCAGCTTGTGAGTCACCCACCCAGCATTTATGGGATTTGATTGTAATGCGATTACACCCCTCCTACCATCTCGTTCTGGCTTCTCCTTTGTCCTTGGATGTGGGGTGGTTTTTTTGGTGAGTTCCAGTGTCTTTCTGTTGATGGTTGTTCAGCAGTTAGTTGTAATTCTGGTGCTCTTGCAAGAAGGAGTGAGCACACGACCTCCTACTCCGCCATCTTGATTCTACTCTCCTTTTGTTTTTAAACTTATCGCAGTGATGCACAGTGGTTAAGAGTAGGAGTTCTAGTTTTACAGAGTCAAATCTATTACTTAGGCAACTTATGGCCAGTTATTTCCCTTCCATGTGCCCAGATTTTTTTCATCTATAAACTGGGAATAATGACAGTACCTACCTCTAAGGACTATTGTGAGGATTAAATGTGATAATCACTGTAATAGTTTTGGCAGAATGCCTTGCATATTGTAATCCCTCAACACATGTTGGCATAATTATTATTATTTTAAAGGAAATACAGGAAAGTGTATTATGGTCATCATTGATAAGATCAACAGTTAAACCACATTTATTTAAACATAAAATAATTTTTAAAAACCTCAAGAAATAATGGAAATAAGAAATAATTTCAGAAATACCTAAAAAGTTCATTTATAAATGTGATAATCTGAAGAGCAACAGAGGGATTTACTGAGATCCTGATAAAGCCAAGCAGTGGACTTGGTTGTTCTCCATCATTTACCAAATAAAATGTTTTCTGAAATTTTCCAGATAGGAAATGAATCTATGCTCAACCTCATGCTAGACAAGCTTAGTTATCTTAGAAATGATTTCATAGAAAACAAATTCAATAATTGATGTATTCAAAAATTTATAAGGCAATCAATATGTCACATCTTTGGCAGGGATTTGCTTAATGTCCTACAGCTTAAGTTTTCAGAGACTTGTTCTTAGACTAAAAGAGAGATTTTGTCAAATTTACTGAAGAATATATTGTTAATAAATATTTTCAACTTTGAGTTTTTTCTATTGTCACCATTTTAGATTCAGTCTAACCCTACAATTTTCTTGGGCCTGTTGATATGTAGTCTACTAAATTGTAATAGCTGACAGGTGTTTCCTGTCTACATCAATTAGGGTTCAAACAGAAAAGCAGAACCATTAGGATATACATACAGAGAAATTTCTTCAATAAATTATCTTATGGGGGATGTCTAGGCAATTCCCAAATCCATAGGGTAAGCCATCAAGAGAGCAGGCTAGAATTCTTGGGCATAGGTCGAAGCTATTTTTGGACAGGCAGAATTTCTTCTCTTGGGAAACACTCAGCCCTGATTGGGTCAGGTCCAGCCAGATTATCTAGGATAACCTTCCTTCTAATTGATTACTTCAGTTACATCTACAAAATACCTTCACAGCAACACCTAGATTAGTATTTCAGTAACTGAGGCCTGAAGCTTGGCCAAGTTTCACATCAAAAACACCACCACAGTTTGACATCTAGAAATATCTCCTTAACCCATACTTAAAATCCAAATAAATCCAGTAACAAAGTCATATTTCTACTTAACAGGATATAAGTATTCTGTTTAAAAATGAAGGTACTTACCTTTTTTTTTTCCCAGAGTGTGCAAAGTTCTTGTATGATGTTCACTGTTCTCCAATATTCAACTTATTGTGATATGAAATTGATTAACATTAATACATCTTATGTTGGATGATAAGGGAATAAGAGAGAAAAGAGAACAAAAATATTTGGTTAATATATATGCAAACTTATTCAAAATAAAATAGAGATACTTATAACTATTACAGTCCTTATTTCTGCATCTGGTCAAATAATTGTAGCTTATACTTATAACTACTTTCTTACACAGCCCATTCCATATTCCCTTTGCCCTTAGCAAGCATCTCATCTGGTTATGGTTCTTTGTCTGCTTGTGTGAACCAAATCTTCATGCCTAAAGTGTTGGATCATAAGTAGTTCTGCATGAAATAGATTGTAGTTTTTCACTTACTTTAATCACAGGACATGGGAGTACTACGAGATACCCTAGGGGATCTCCTGGCTTCAAGACATCCTCTTTCTTGCCTCCTTTGTGTAGTAGCAACTCAATTTCTCCTTGATAATCAAGGTCAATAACCCCAGTCAGTAGAATGTCCTCTGTACTTGCCTGTTGATTAAGGAACATGAGGAGCCCAAAGTGGATGTGTAGCAGTCTCAACATTCAGTACAATGTCATCAACATTGTGTCTCCTGACTGAAATAGTTCCCTCTTTGGAACTAAGATCTCTAGGCCATCGGAGCCTACACTTGAGGGGACAGAAAGCAAAACTTTTGCTGGTGACATAATGAGAGTTACTCCCATTACTATCCTTTAATTCCTGCACCCATGACTCTGGTTATGGGAGAAATAGCACCATATATTGGACACTGACTCAGGGCATATACATCCTCCTGGAGAATCTTGTTCCACCCCTGCAAGATATTGCTATCTAGCTAGCACTGCAACTGAGTCTTCAAAAGACCATTTCACCATTCTAGCAAGCCAGCTGCTTCAAGATGATGGGGAATATGGTAAGTCTAGTGAATTCAATGAGCATACATTCATTGCCACGTTTAACTGTAAATTTCTTTACCAGAAGTAACACTGTGTGGAACACCATAATAGTGCATAAGATATCCTATGAGTTCACAGATAATAGTTTTAGCAGAAGTATTGCACCCAGAGAAGGCAAATTCATATCCAGATTAAGCGTCTGTTCCAGTAAGAACAAAGCACCTTCCTTGATGAAAACAGTCCATTGTGACCAACCTGTCATTAGGTAGCTGGTTGATCATCTCAAGGAATGATTCCATATCGGGTAGGCAATATTGGCCTCTGCTGCAGGTAGAATGGGCACTCAGCAGTGCATGTAGCCAGGTTAGCCCTGGTGAGTGGAATTACATGCTGATGAGCCTATACATAATCTCCATCTCTGCCTCCACAGCCACTGTGCTCATGAGGCCATTGGGCAGTGCTAAGAATGGCCTGAGAAAAGGGTAATCGATATCCACACAAGAGATCATCCTATATACTTGGTTATTAAAATCTCCCTCTGATGAGGTCATCCTTTTGTAAGATTTCACATGGGACACAAATATATTCACCCACTTTATAGGAGTCCATCCACATACCTCTTTCCCAGATCTCCTCATTACCACTTTTTCCAATTAAGTTCCTTCCATATCCCACTGGCGTCCGACATTAAACTATATTGACTCAGACATCTAACCATTTCCCATTCCAAGGAAATTGAACAACCAGGTGAACTGCTCTAAGTTCTGCTTACTGGGAGGATTTCCCTTCATCAGGGTCTTTCAGGAATGTACCAGAAAAAAACTGCAACGCTGCAGCTAAACACTTTCCAGTGGTGCCGGTATATTGTGCAGAACCATCTGTAATTCAAATCCAAGTTTTTTGCTCCTCAGTCAATTGATGTTAGGAAACTCCTCATGGGTTGAGAGATGTATGCAGAGAGAAGGAAGGTAATGTAATAGGAGGAGGGCCACAGGCAATTGGATCGCCAGCTCATTGCAACTTACTTGTGCCCTCAGGACCTGCTCAGGCCCAATATCATATATACCACTTGTATTCAGTGATGGAGTGCTGTTGGGCATGCCCAGTTCTATGGCTTGGCAGGTCAGATAACACCCAGTTCATTATGGGCAGCTCAAATTGCCTGGTAACTTGGTGGCCCATGGTTGACTGTTCAGTCTCTTCTAAGGCCCAGTAGCAAACAAAAAGCTATTTCTCAAAAGTAGAGCAGTTTTCTGAAGAGGATAACAGAGCTTTTCGCCAACATCCTAGCAGTCTGTGTTGTGATTCACTTATAGGAGTCTGCCAACAACTCCAAACAGCTCCCCTATCTGCCACTGACACTTTTAAGCAGCATCAGAAATGCCAGATCATATGGTCCAAGTGGCAAAGCAGCTTGGACAGCAGTCTAGGCTTGTTACAGAGCCCTCTTTTGTTCTGGGACTTCTTCAAAACTAGCAGCTTTTCAGGTCATCTGGTAAATGGGGCAGAGTAGCATACCCAAAAGAGGAATGTGTTGTTTCCAAAATCCAAAGTCCACTACGCATTATGCCTCATTTTTGGTTATAGGAGGGCCTCACACAACAACTTATTCTTCACCTTAGAAGAGATATCTTGACCTACCTCTCATTATTGCATCCCTGGAAACAGCTGAGGTGGAAGACCTGAATTTTTGTGGGATATATTTCCTACCTTCTGAAACACAAACGTCTAGAGTAATTGCTACTTTCAGCTCACTAGATCCAATCAGCATAATATGATTAATATAAAAGACCAATGTGATAGGTTATGGAACGAAAAAGTGATTAAAATCCCTGTGGTACACCAAGTTCAATCATCTGTATTTATACACATATTCCCATATCCCCTCCCTCCCTCGACTCCCCCCCACCCTTCCCGTCCCACTCCTCTAAGGCATCATCCATCCATGTGTATAAATACAGATGATTGAACTTGGTGTACCTCAAAAAAAAAAACAAAAAACCCCTGTGAAATAAATTATGATATAGGGTTGAAGAATTGATATACCCCTAGGTAAGGCAGTGAAGGTGTATTGCTGGCCTTTCCAGCTGAAAGAAAACTACTAGTACTGATCTTTACTAACATATATTGTGAAAAAATGATTTCCCAAGTTAATAGCTGCATACCAAATACCAGTGAATGTGTTAATTCACTCAGGCAATGAAACAACATCTGGAACCACAGCTGCAATTGGAGTCCCTATCTGATTAAATTTATAATAATCCACTGTCACTCTCCAAGATCCATCTGTTTTGCGCACAGGCCAACTAGCTGAGTTGAATGGGGATGTGGTAGGAAGTCACCATGTCTGCATCATTTATATCCCCTGGGACTGTGGTACTGCTTTTGGTTTACTATCTTCCTAGGTAGAGGCAACTGTAGTGACTTCCACTTGGTTTATACTTCCCTAATATCCCTTACTCATAGGTCAGAGAACCAATGGAGATTCTGCCAATTTCTAAATATAACTATTCCAATTATTAATTCTGGAATGGAGAAATAATTACAGATGTGTTTTGACACACTGAGCCCACTGTGAGGTGGACTTGAAGTAAAATCTCATTGATCATCTGACTTCCACTAGTCTCTATTATGACTGTTAGAACAGAGTGACATTTTTGGGTGTCCAGAAATTAATGTCAGTTTAGAGCCAATGTTTAGTAATCTCCCCAAAGTGTGATTTCCCTTTCCCCAGTACAGTCACCTAGGTAAATGGCCTTAAGTCCCTTTGGGGAAGGCTAGGAGAAAGGCGAACAATACAAATTTTGGGCAGTTAGTGGGGTTCTTCTTCAAGGGAATCTATCCTCACCTTCATTAAAGGGTTCTGGGGCAGTAAACTATCTTAGTCTAGAAATTGATTGAGGTGCCATGCCTCAGTGACCCGATTTGGTGACTCGACCTAGACTTCTGTCTACTAAACCTGAATAGCCCATCTATTCTCTCCCCCACTATGGACACCATGACCTACTAACTAATGCCATACATCTCTGTGAGTTAGATTATTCAGCTTACTGCTTAGAATCTGCTGTCTCTTACAGTAACATCATTACCCGCATTTCATGTGGGGAACCCCAGTTCAGTGGTAGCAGTTTCCATCATAATTCCTACTTACAAAGAAGAGCAAATACAGAGCTCTCAAGTGTGTTTGAGCTCCCCTCACAAATTTATGTCTCACAGTGGCTGTAAAAGGTTTTCTCTGGACCCTTCTAATTGGGTGACCAGGTCTTACATGATCAGGTCATTCTATTATTCCAACTTCCCTAAGACTGGATACCTTCCTCTACAATATACTGTCAGTCCTGACATTTCAACTTAATGTAGCATAGGTCAACTTCGGACCCATGGTTCAACAAATGAACCAAACAAACAAGCTATTAGATCCCATTCTATCCTCATCAAACTTAGTGATCACATATCAATAAATTCAGTCTGATCCAACTTTATGTTGTTTCCACCATGACCCACACTCTAAAAATCCATTTCCATACACATACCCTCAGATTTCTGTATGTACAAGTCAAAAAAATTATGCAGTTCTGCTCATGGGTCACACTTTTGTACCTTACTCTTTGGGGTCTGCTGGGACTTCTAGTTATATATCTAGAATCAGAGAGGGGACTTAGATTTGGAAGCAGAAAGGGATGATAGAGCTAGGTACTAAGGAGAATCAGCAGTGCCTTGCAAGGCAAGTACAAGGTTCTTCAGGTAAAACAGGGCTAACTCCCTTTAGGCAAGGGTGGGAAGGTTGTTTCTAGTAGCAAAGAAAACATGACAAAATTCAAGGGTTCAATGTTTCCAGCTTCACTGGAATCCATCTGTATATCATTATTTAAATGTTCAGAGTCATATTTCTTTCCAGTCATAGCCCTTATTTTAACAGTAGACACACTGTGAGCTTGGAAATACCAGTTGTATTGTAATTCAGCCACTTATGGGTTGAGACTCTGGGTTTAATTTTCAGAAACCTCAGCCCTGTAACTATGGAAGACAGAGGCTGCTTTTAGGGTATATGAAGAAGCTTTTGAGTCTCTTAGATAGAACTTGGGCTGAAAATTCAAAGCGCTGAGCTACTTTCTTTCTCTACTTTCTCCAGCACAGTTAGGAGCAGCTGGCCAATGCCATTACACTCCTCATTTTGACTGAAGTGTTCTAAGGTGACAAATACATAACCTCACCCTTTATATGTATCTGGTTAGGACTATCTAATGGTGATATTTTCCATATCTCTTTTGCATATCATCCAGTGGATTTCTCATGTCTTATTTATCACTGAAACTAGAGTTACTAGTGTCTTTAAATCTAATCAGATGACAGAACCAATTCCAGAAACCCCAGAAACAATTCAGAAAAATTATCTTTATTATTGTGTTCCTCTAGAACAACTTCTGGTACCAAAATATGTTTCAATTTGAATTATCTGATTAATCTAAAGAAACAGAACCAGTAGGAGATACATATGAGATTTTTTTCAATGAATTGATTTACGTGATCATGCGAACTGGCTAGGCTAGTTTAAAATTATTAGAGCAGGCCATCAGGAAGGGCAGACTGGAACTCTTGAGTATGGGTGGCAGATGCTGGTCACAGGTTAAATTTCCTTCTGCATCAGAGAAGCCTCAGCCTTGTGCTTAAGGCCTTTTGATAGGTTGATATCAGTCCCAGTCAAATTATTTGTTAATAATCTCCCTTACTTAAAGTCAACTGATTATGGACTCTACTAACATCTATAAAATACCTTCATGGCAACACCTAAATTAGTATTTGATTGAATAGGTGGAAACTACATCGCATCAGAAAATGTCAACTTTATTGAAAAATGGGGTGTATGTGTCCCATAAGTCATCATCTTCTCTTCTGTTATAAAAATTTCCTTTAATTTCTTAATAATACAAACCATTATAAATAAAATAAGCTATAAGGATATGTTGTACAACAAGGGCAATATAGCCAATATTTTATAACTATAAATGGAGTATAACCTTTAAAAATTGTGTATCACTATATCACACACCTGTAACACATATAATATCGTACATCAATGATACTTCAATAAATTAGAAAAATTCTTTTTCTTTAATTTCTTAAAGAAATTACCCTGAATCTCCAAGTATTAATGTATTTAATTCAAGAGATCATAGCATGGTCAAGTTGAATATCAATAGTAGAATTATTATATCAACATTTTAATATCTGTTAGGTATTATGTTAGATGTAAGTTAAACATATTTTACATATTATGTACCCATTTAAATGTATTATTATAGTTTGTGAAAACATTAAATATGTTTAGAATATAATGTTAAATGAAACAAAGAAGGATACAAAGTAGATTAAATACAATTATATTTGTGTATGAGGTAGGTGACTTAAGAGGCAGAATTTAAGACAGTTTGTTAGTATCTTCCGTGTGTGGAGCAAGAGCTGTGAATAACCTGAAGGCTGATTTTTGATGATTTTTATTTAATCATTTGAACAGTTTTCTTTATTCATGAAATTGTAAGATATCCTGGCACCCATTGCTCCAGAGCAGGTTGAAACAGGACCTTTTGTGGCCTCAAAAGATGGCAATACCTCTTGGTACAAGGAGCAGTCCCTTTGGGAAGAAGTGAACCAATTTACACAGGGACTTCTTGGGAGGAAAGAAATACAGACTTGACCTTTCCTTCTAGAAAAATATTTCTGATGGATTGAGGTGGTCTGGAGCAGGTCCCTTGAAAGAAAGGATCAAAGACTCCAAAGAGAAACTCACCTTCAGCGAAAAGAAGGGTGCGTCTTGGCTGGTGACTGCATCTTAACACAAAGACTAATGTAATTTTAGACAGTGGCTGATTCTGCTGCAACATGAAAGAGGGAATAGAAAGTTAGGTCTATGGAGCTCCCTGGCAGACCCAGGAAATGTTTACTGGAGCAGCTGCAGTTTCAGAGCCTCAGGATTTGGCACCAGTGTATCCTTTAAAAACTAATCTGAGGCTCTGCTTTTGTGCCGAAAGCACTATTTTGTTATAGGTAATACTTAGCATTTTAACTGTGATAATTCTTACAAGTACAACATAACATGAAGCACACATAACCACAGACACATAAGTAATCACTTGAATTTTGTGTACAATTAGCCCTCTAGGCAGTATCTCCTTTGGATTAACTTTCAGTGTCCACTCGATTTCTCCAGTCATCCAAAGTTACAGAAGCATATAATACTGGTTACAATAAAAAATAAATTTAGGCAGGCTTCCTAGGTGGCGCAGTGGTTGAGAATCCGCCTGCCAATGCAGGGGACATGGGTTCGATCCCTGCTCCAGGAAGATCCCACAGGCCGTGGAGCAACTAAGCCCATGCGCCACAACTATTGCACCTGTGCTCTAGAGCCCGTCAACCACAACTATTGAGCCCATGTGCCATAACTACTGAAGCCCACGTGCCTAGAGCCCATGCTCCACAACAAGAGAAGCCATGGCAATGAGGAGCCCATGCACCACAATAAAGAGTAGCCCCCACTTGCCACAACTAGAGAAAGCCCACGTGCAGCAATGAAGACTCAACACAGCCAATAAATAAAATAAATAAATAAATAAATTTATGCAAACAAGAAAGGGCTATAAGAGTATATACTAAAATTTAATTACATTTATGTTAGAGTACATATTTTTCTTCTTTGTCCTACTTTCAGCTTTTTATTAAATTTTCTTTATTATTTTAATATTACATTTAATATTAGTTTTATAACAAAGAAACTGATGGAAATTTGAAATATATTTTTACCTTTCAATTATTATGTCATATGCATTATTTGTTCAGATATGCTTAAATTTGTGTATTAAATTATTGCATTTTGACACATATTTAGGTTATTTGGAATTTTCCTTTAGACTTTGCCTCTAGCACATACTGAAATGAAACGTTAAGAATTTTCTGGAGATTTGGTTATAATGACACAGAGTTTTTTCCTTCTTAGGAGGTATCAGTAGGAAATATTCCTAACTTTACACATCTCTATACTTTTACAATGAATCATTGAATGATGAGTTGGATTTCTTCCACGTCACCCTCAAGATGCAACGTGTATGTTCGCTCACTCTGTTGTGAGCTTTGGAAGGCGGCCCCAGTTGGACTATATTGATGACATTTTAGACCATCTTCATCTTGTGGCTTTTAGGTTGTTTTGGCCAGTGAGAGGTTCTGGCAGGAGTTAGAAAGGTGGAAGAGAAGTGATGTTGGCTTTGTTCATAGTTCACATCAAACAATTTGTTTTATACAGCTCTCTTTTTGGGTTCTAATGACTGCTCCTTTCCCTTGGACATAGAGTTTATTGTTAGTAACTGATCTCAATTTTTATTGGCCCTGGAGTTCTGCACAATTCTTTGGTGTATTCACTAAGTCCTGCCCATAATTCTGTACAAAAAATAATTTATGAAATGATGCTCAAAATTGAAGGAACCATAGGTTTGGAGGTCTCTGACTAATAAAGTAATTCGTAGCATTTATAGCTCTAGGAAGCACACCCTCAAAGTATAATTCTGGGTTGGTTGCTCACATATTTGAGTTGGGTCAATCACCTTCTTGCTGGAAATGGGAGCATGGTCATCTATGTCATGTGCTACCATCACAGATATTCAAACTACCCCTGGTGGCTGCAGGCGATGATGAGTATGGAAGATAAGCCACTGAGAGGACAAAGAGCTGAATAATTCAGTTGTTAAAGAAATAATAATGATTATTAACAGTGTATCTATTTGGCATCTTATAAATGCTCTGCAAAGCTTACACCAAAAACAGAGGACATGAAGGTTGTAAAATTCTCACTCAGAATATGAGTGGAAAATGATAAAGCTTTGATGGCAACTTAGAACAAATCTCTTATCTCCTAAAGTGCCAGAGCAGATAAACTGAGGACCGATATTGGGACTGGGTTTTTATTTTTTTTGGCCACGCCACACAGGATCCTCCCTGACCAGGGATTGAACCCATGCTCCCTGCATACGAGTATGGAGCCACTGGACCACTAAAGAAGTCTGGGACTGGATTTTGAAAGTTGCAGTTGTGCCAATGAGATGCTCAATTCATTAGGTCTAAAGGGGTAAAAAAGGCACTGCTGGGGAAGGAACTGGATTCCAAGAAACAGGATGAAAAGGTTGTGGCAGATATGATAAGGCTGAGAACTTTAATCTTCAAATTTCCCTAAATCTCCCTTGTCTGCCATCTTACAGCTCTGCAATTATACTCAGCACAGGAAATTACCACAGCTTGTTATTGTCAAGTTGAACTGTTGGTCAGTAATTTCTGTGTTAATATCTTATGGGACACATTTATTACTAGAGTCGTCCTGTATCTAAGAATCAGTACATGAGAGCACCCAGTAGACTGACCTCTTTACCTCCGAAAACCTAAAAGATGCACAGTCATACAAGTTCTTCTATGTGCATGCAGTAGGTAGAATTCTAAGATGGCCCCTAAGATTCCTACCTGTCTTAGTCTGCTTGGGACGCTATAACAAATACCAGAGCCTGGGCTTAAACAACACAAATTCACTTCTCACAGTTGTGGAGCCTGTGAAGTTCAAGATCAAGGTGTAGGGTGATTTGGTTTCTGGTGAGAACTCAATTCCTGGCTTGTAGGTAGCTGCCTTCTTGCTGTGTCTTCACATGGCCTTTCCTCAGCGTGAGCACAGGGAGAGAGAGAGAGAAAGTTCTCTGATGTCTCTTCTTTTAAAGGCACTAATCCCATCATGAAGGCCCTACTGATAAACTCCCAAAGGACTCATTTCCAAATACTATCACATTGGGAGTTCGGGCTCAATGTATGAATTTTGGAGGGGTGCAAATAATTGGTCTATGACTCCTGGCATATCTATACATTCTGTATAATCCCTTTCTCTTCAATGTGGGTGAAGCATGTTTCTAAGATGTGAGATCACTCTCATTATTATGTTTTATAATAAGCAAAAGGGATTTTTGTAAATGCAATTAAAGTATCCAATTGAATTAATCAGAAGGGAGATAATCTAAGGTGATTCTGATCTACTCAGGTAAGCTTTTAAGAAGGGGTCTAGAATTTGTCAATGTAAAGAGTCAGGGAGATGCTCTCTTGATAGCTTTGAGGAAAATAGCAAATAGCCATTTTTTGAACTGCTATAGAGGGGAGTGACTTTTAGGATCTCAGGGCCTCAGTCTTATAACTGCAAGGAACTGAATTCTGCCAACAATTGGAATGTGCTTAAAAGAAAACCTCAAGTTCCACATGAAGCCGCATGACATGCTGATTTCAGCCATGCAAGCCTTTGTCCAGAGAATCCACTTGAGCCATGCTTGGACTTCTGATTATGGAACTGAGAGATGATAAATGGAGGTTGTTTTGCAACACTAAATTTGCAGTGGTTTTTTATGTAGCAATAGAAAACTATTGCAGTGCCTCTGACAAATTACCCTAACTTTGTGAACAATATGATAGGATCACCATTCAGCAATCTGTTGTGAGTTGATATGACTTCTTCACTTAAACTTAACAAAGCTGATTATCATATATATAATTATATATATGGACTTTTATTTATAATTTTTAGAATTTGAGAATTTCTTAGAGATTAACAAATACAGCCTCCTTCATTTTATATAAGGAAAAATGTGGATCAAAATGACTAACAAATTTGTCCCAAATCACATATCTAACCCATGGCCTGGATGGGACTTGAAGCCGGGGTCTTAGTTACAAGTTTGCCTCTCTTTTAACTAAAAGAAATACAAATATTGTAAAAAGATTTCTGAACTTTATAAAAATTTAAGTTAATAAGAACATAGGCAATTATTGTGGTGGATGTGATGTCCTGCCCAGATCTCTTTGTAGGAGTGAAGGGCTTATTTCTCCAGCTGCTGATGTGCTTCCAGCAGACAGTGCTTAGCTATCAGCTCTGGAAAATGTCTAAGCTGAGCAACTACGCCCACATGCCAGAACTACTGAGCCTGCGCTCTAGAGCCTGTAAGCCACAACTACTGAAGCCCATGTACTCTAGGGCCCACGTGCCTCAACTACCAAGCCCACATGCTGCAAGTACTGGAGCCTGTGAGCCTAGAGCTTGTGCTCCAAAACAAGAGAAGCCACTGCAATGACGATCCAATGCAGCCAAAAATAAATACATTTTTTTTTTTAAGCTGGAATTCTTTAAAAAAAAAAAAGAAAAGAAAAGAAAAGAAAAGAAGAAAAAAAAAAGACTGGTCAAGAAAGGGATGTGAATTCTGGCTTCCTTCAGCAACTTGGGATGATTCTGAAGT
Source organism: Hippopotamus amphibius kiboko (assembly GCF_030028045.1). Classification (NCBI taxonomy): domain Eukaryota; kingdom Metazoa; phylum Chordata; class Mammalia; order Artiodactyla; family Hippopotamidae; genus Hippopotamus; species Hippopotamus amphibius. Next base: position 107,664,822 of record NC_080190.1, on the reverse strand, counting down.
GCCTATCAGCCTTAGATCTCCCCACAGGAGGACCTGTATCCTTTATTAAACTGCACAAATGCAGCTTCTCTCTCTGTCCAAATCCTTTCCATATGTTGATACCGAGGACCTTCCCTAAGAAACTTCTACAGGCTAACTTCTATTTCAGAGTCAGCTTTCCAGGGAACCTAACCTGTGACAAGACGTGGGTATAACCACAACTCTGTAAAACTAGAAATGTAAGACTTAAATGACATAATGCATTCTAAACCACTTTACTTTCAAGAAAAAATAAGATATAAAATTAGGTGTTGTATTAATTTATATGTTATAATATGTTATTATATATTGTAGTTTAAGGAAATAAATATGTAGTTAAATAACATTTGCGTAAGGTATAAATTATGGTGGTAAAGGATGCAGAGTTATTTGTTTGTATTAGTGCCTCAAGATAATGCTGTATCACCTTCTCATGGAAAAATTATTTAAGTGATACTCATTGGGAAAACATTTTAAATCACTCATTCAAAAGATTTGTATTGAGAGCCAGGCATTATGCTAGCCTACTGTCCTCATGAAAATATATATTCTACTATGGGATTTAGATAGGGTAACTATAATCCCGTACATAATCCCGGTTTACATCTGTTATTTTGGCATCCTACAAGGGTTAGCATTTTTTGTTGGTTTTTCACATTTTAAGGAAATACTTTTACTAATAATTTCCAGAAAATAAATGGTTTTGTTAGAATTCCACTTTTTACTTTCAGCATGATCTCAGTTAGTGGTGTGTGAGACGTGAAGTGAACAGAGTTTTCAAATTAACATGTGGTTAAACCTCAAAAATAATTAGCAATAAACTCTCTCCCTTTCCCCCATCCTTTTTTTATGCATTGTAACTAATCTTTCAAGAATAGTATTCATTGGGACTTCCCTGGTGGCGCAGTTTTTAGGAATCTGCCTGCCAACACAGGGAACACAGGTTTGAGCCCTGGTCTGGGAAGCTCCCACATGCCACAGAGCAACTAAGCCCGTGCACCACAACTACTGAGCATGAGCTCTAGAGCCCACAAGCCAGAACTACTGAGCCCACACACTGCAACTACTGAAGCCCATGTGCCTAGAGCCCATGCTCCACAACAAAAAAAGCCACCGCACTGAGAAGCCCGCACACCGCAATGAAGAGTAGCCCTCGCTCGCCACAACTAGAGAAAGACTGAGCAACAATGAAGACCTAACACAGTCAAAAATAAATAAATAAATAAATAAAAATAAATCTAAGGAAAAAAAGAATAGTATTCATCATATTTTCTGATTAAGCAATTTATGTGGTATATTCATACAATAAAATATTATCCAATAGTATAAAGGAGTAGAGCACTGATTCATCCTACAACATTAATAAAACTTGAAGCATGAAAAACCTATGCTAACTAAAAGAAGCCAATCAAAAAAGACCAAATGTGATATGATTCAATTCATATGTGATGTCCAGAATAAGCAAATCTATAGAAACAGAAATAGACTCGTGGTTTTCTAGGGGGGAAGAAATGGAGAGTGACTTCTAAGAGGTATGGCTTTCTTTGTGGGTGATAAAAATATTTTAAAATTAGATTGTGGTGATGGGTACATCACTCTATGAATATACTACAAACAATTGAATCGTATGTTTAAATGGATTAATTTTATGGTATACATAGTACATTTCAGTAAAGCTGTTGTAAGAACTGATTCTTTAACATGAGTGGTTTAGAGGCTGCTGACTTCTTGTGGATGCTGGTGCTGGTGGAAGAAGTACTGGGAGCTGTTGCTCCTGGGTCATTTGGTGAACTAGTCAGTGTGCCATGACTGTGTGGCTACAACTTGGTGAAGTCAGCGGGGAAAATGCAAAATTATAACTAAGGTGTGTAATGGAGTCCTATATTGTAATATATGGAAAGCAGTCTTAAAAATGTTTTAAGTATTTACTACATCATTTAATTCAGCAACTATTTACTCTTTAGCAGAAGTTTTTTATAAAGGAAGTGCACATTTAATGAAAATGTAAGAACTATATTTCTATTTCTCAAGAAAGTTGATGAATGAGAAAATTGCACAAAATGTTGACATTTACTACTACAATGGTGTCTGTAATGATGTAATTGACCACATGAAAACTAAATGATACATTTCAGCTGAAATATCACTAGCATCTATTTCAAATATGGGCAGTTATTTTTTAAAGACTGTCCAAATATGATGATTTAGCATATGCAACTTCAAAAGGTATATTTACATATCTCTTTTTGAAGCCTGACTTTTTACTTAGCTCAAATGTTGCCCTTCAAAAGTAATTTCAGTCTTTATTGAGCTCAGGAATACTTGTGCATGTATAAGACATGAAACAATAACTATTGATATGTAAGTTCCATTAACAGATGAGCTAGTGGTTAAATAACGCCACTATCATTGGATGTTTCAAATAGCAAATCAGTTAATTCCAATAATAGATTGAGTTTTCACCTAAGTCATGGACTCAGAGTAAAACTTTTTTTTAATAATATTTTAAGCATATCATCTTTTATGTTGGAATGCATTTTTATTCAGATGTAATATTTTACTTTCTATGTGACACAGAAATTATACTTGCCACATATATATCAAATAGATCATCCCTTTCTCAGATTAATTACCTTATTTGTCAGATAAAATTAATTGAAATATTTTTATTTTAAAAAATTTTACAAAATTTTGAATATTACTTTCTATTTACAGTTATTACAACATATTGGCTATATTTCCCATGTTGTGCAATAATACATCCTTGAGCCTATCTTACACCCAATGGTTTGCATCTCTCACTCCCCCACCCCTATAATGTTCCTCTCTTCCTCCCCACTGATAACACTAGTTTGTTCTCTAGATCTGGGAGTCTGCTTCTTTTTTATGTTCACTAGTTTGCTGTATTTTTAAAAAAATTTTTTTTGACTGCATTGGGGCTTTGTTGCTGTGTGTGGGCTTTCTCTAGTTGTGGTGAGCAGGGGCTACTCTTCATTGTGGTGTGTGGGCTTCAGTAGTTGCAGCATGTAGGCTCAGTAGTTGTGGCACATGGGCCCTAGAGCACAGGCTCAGTAGTTGTGGTACTGGGGCTTAGTTGATCCGTGGCATGTGGGATCTTCCTGGACCAGGGATCAAACCCGTATCCTCAGCATTGCCAGGCAGATTCTTCACCACTGCACCACCAGGGAAGTTAGTTGGCTGTATTTTTCAGATTCCACATATGAGTGATATCCACACATCCTTGTCTTTCACTGTCCGATTTGTTTCACTTAGCGTAATACCCTCAAAGTCCATCCATGTTGCTGCAAATGGCAAAAATTTCATTGTTTTTTTTTCGTGGTGAGCAGTATTCCATTGTAATATATACCACATATTCTTTATCCATTCATCTGTTAACGGCCACTTAGGTTGCTTCTATATCTTATAATTAATGTTGCTATGAACATTGGGGTGCATGCATCTTTTCAAAATTGTGTTTTTGGTTTTTTGGATATGTACCCAGGAGTGTAATTGCTGAGTCATATGATAATTCTATTTTTAGTTTTTTAAAATTTATTTTGTTAAACATCTGTCATTATTGTGACTGATAATGTAAATTAGTTTAAAAGCTCAACATTGAAAAAAATTTTTGCGATGGCAGTATGCATATGGAGTTTGGTGAAACAAAGCCTATATGACAAAAAGAATGATCTTACTAAGGTAAGACACTTTTTAAGCGGAAATGTGCTTGGAATTGGTTGTGCCACACATATTATTCATGATTAATATCTTAGCAATTAAAATGGAAGCTATATTTGTCAGAGTAACTAAACTGTGGATTTTTTTTAATGAGACTGGTTTTCAAAACAAATATATTTGTAAGCATGGAGGCTATATAGTTGATCTCAGTGCTGGCCACTGTCAATCAGATTTAGACCTGTTTGAGCATTAGAAGAACTATTATGTAGCTCAACCTAAAAGTATTTAACAATTATGATGCCAAAATTTTTAGCTTGTGAAGGTTTGCCAATTTGCAATTCTTGGCATCAAAGCTTGCAGAAGGACAGCTTTGAAGTTGATCCCTATAGAAGTTAAGTAGGAAGTGAACCAAGTAAACAATGATACCTCAAACAATGGAAAAAAATTCTATTATTGGACTTCAGAATATTTCAACTTGCAGGAAGTATCTTAATAAAATGCCTATTTTTAATTGGATAAACTTACAATATGTACATGAAATTGAGAATGGATTTTGTGTAATTTGAATAATCATAAATTGAGACAACTTCTGTGATGACTTTTGTGTAATAAAAACATCTGTTGAAGAAAAGTGCTCTGAATGGAAGCAAAAAGAACCTTTAAAAACATGTGGACTACAATATTTGCACATTTCAATATCAAAGAAAACATTTATTGAGAATATGTTGTATTTAGCAAACATTTCTTGAGGTTACCAGGTACTTTGTACACATACGGAGAGTATTTTCTCAACTGAAATGCCATGTTTTATAGCGACAGGTGAATTAAAGGATTTCAACAATTTCAAATTTATTAACATAAAATACAACTTTGAAGGTCGCAGTCAACTTTATGAAAAAAATTGAAAACGATACAACTATATTTCAAAAATACATTCTCATCAACAAATGAATGGATAAAGAAGATGTGGCATATATACACAATGGAATATTACTCAGCTATAAAAAGGGATGAGATGGAGCTATATGTAATGAGGTGGATAGAACTACAATCTGTCATACAGAGTGAAGTAAGTCAGAAAGAGAAGGACAAATATTGTATGCTAACTCACATATACGGAATCTAAAAATGGTACTGATGAACTCAGTGACAAGAACAAGGACGCAGATACAGAGAATGGACTGGAGAACTTGAGGTATGGGAGGGGGCAGGGGGTGAAGGGGGAGCTGAGACGAAGTGAGAGAGTAGCACAGACATATATACTACCAACTGTAAAATAGATAGTCAGTGGGAAGTTGTTGTATAACAAAGGGAGTCCAACTCGAGGATGGAAGATGCCTTAGAGGACTGGGGCAGGGAGGGTGGGGGGCACTCAATGGGGGGAGTCAAGGAAGGGAGGGAATACGGGGATATGTGTATAAAAACAGATGCTTGAACTTGGTGTACCCCCCAAAAAATAATTAAAAAAAAATACATTCTCCACAAGTGAAATAACATGCCACAGTATTATACATACAACTAAGAAGCTGTTTAAAATATATTAATATATAACAAGAATAATCATTCTGCTTATGCTATTTAAATGTTCAGACAATTAATACAAAGATTTTTTTGCTTTAATAAGTACAAATGTGTTACTTTTTTAAAGAAATAATTTTATTTTAAAAATATTGTTAAGGGACTTCCCTGGTGATCCAGTGGTTAGGACTCCATGCTTCCACTGCAGGGGGCATGAATTCCATCCCTGGTGGGGGAACTAAGATCTTCCATGTTGTGCGGCACAGCCAGAAAACACACACACACACACACACTCACACATGCACGTATATATATAATTTATATCCATTTGTCAGCTGGTAAATACTTAATTTTGAAATATTGATACATAAAATTGTGGTTATTTTATCCCTCTTTATTTCAAAAGTGTTCTGTTTTGGACAATAAATTGTATGGACCTCCTAATTATAGACAAATCAGAAGGCAATTATAACAATGTGATACTAGGATGGAAGGAATACAGAATTCTTTAGCAACACAGAAAGAAAGGTGTCTAACCCATTCTCTGATGGGGAGGGGATCATGTAAAGTTTTCTAAAGGAAATGACTCCATTAAGACCTGAAGTTGAGAAGGAGTTATCCAAGTGAGGAGACAAAGAAGAATATTTCAGGGAGAATGAACACTGTAAAACTGGCTCAGAGGCAAAATCAAGGCTGCTCATGAGATAAGCAGAGTCTTTAGAGTTACATAAAGGAATTTGGAATTAAACCAAAGGCAAAGAGGAAATCAATATGCTGCTTTAAACAGAGTAGTGTCCTGAGGAAGCTTTTCTATGCAGCACTTAGACCATTGCCTCCAAAATATATGAATTCCCTCATTCCTTTTATTGATGGATTTTCTAGTCCAGTGTGTTGTACCTCTGACCTTGTGCTTTCTCTTTTCAGGTATGGCTTCCTTAGGCTCAGAAATCTCAAAATGCAACCCTTTGAAATTACAGATCAAGGCCCCATTAATGTTCTTGTCCCTTCCTCAATGTGGGCTACAGATCTGAACTAATTACTACATCTGTACAAATGTGGCCAGAAACTCTGAAGCTGAACTAAGCTAAGCAGCCTAAATGGTAAGGCCAAGATTGGCAAGGTGGCAGAAGAATTTTCAGATACATTCAGGATGAATGTTCTCATGGGCTCTAAGTTGTCAGTGCTGGGAAGAGAACATTCATTGTTCACCAACAAGGCTGGCATAGTGTGCAGTACACAATAAGCACTCAATAAATATTTGTTAGATGAACAAAAACAAGAATCTTGAATATCTTTTAGGCCTAACACCAACAAAGAAATTTTAGAACACCATTGTTTGATTATTTATCTTTTTGTTCTTACAGTTGTTGTCTTTTTTTATTATTTGTTTTGATGGGTGATGGAAATAATGGTTCCCTTAGCTGAGATGCTTAGAAAAAGGCTCCATGAATATGTATGTAGGATGCTATTACTCACTCATCATTGACAGTTGTATGGAGCAGTGATAAACAACATGATTCTCAGCGACAATGGAATAATTATAGTCTTGTATTCCTGAAATAGCCCTTGATCACCACTTTTGCTGGTTCTCAGTCATCATTTGGTGTCTCATGGTTCCCTATAATCTGAAATCAATTTTGCTGAGTTAATTAAACTACCTTTTCCCTTATAGCAACTCAGGAATCTTGGATAAATTCATGCACGTCAGACTATTCTTAATTAGACCATAAAAGTAATAATTCCTGCAATTGCAAATGGACCAAGTTCTGAATAGTCAAGCAGAAAACTTGAGTGTGGAAGGCATGCTTTTCAAACTAGAAAAATGTATCAAAGGTCAAAACACAGTTGTGGTTGTATTAGCAAACAATATCAATTAAAGTCAGGCTTATGAAATTGTATACGTGATGCAGAAATATTAGATTATATATTCAAACATTTCTCTAAATCAAAGAGAGTCCCTGCACGTGAAGTAAGACCACTCAACTGCAGACCCAAAAAATGTGTTCACAGGCTCAAGTGGAATGACACTGATCAGTAGCAGTCAGGTGAGACCCCCAGAAATGTGTGTGTGTTCCTTGGAGACAACCTCACCCTTCTTATCTGTTTTGGGATAATTTTTGCTGATCTCATGAGGCCCTTTATTTTTGTCCTTGTCTGCCTCCACAAGACCCTTCGGACTCCCAGGTCAGTTCTCATTCTCTGGACTTCAAGCCCCCAATTGATTAAAAGAAATGTTCCATAAATATGTATGTAAAATGTATCTTGTCTGGAGTCCTTGCACAATGCTACCTGGCAATCAAGGTTCCAGCGAAATTCCTTATGTCCTAACTCCTTCTGTGAATGTTTCCTTCACCTTATAACATTAATTGAAATGTAGTTCCTCCCTGAGGACAGTTTCCCATGTAGCATTTTTAAGTGTTGGCCGCTTTTACTTCCACATACCTCAACACAGAAATACAGGTGTATTTTAATTTTCTTATAAGACCTACTCTAAGAAGTAAAGTATTTATCAGTGCAATTTTTTTCTGCCTTGCTTATGGGATAAAATTTAATTAATATTAAATATTTAATTTTTTCTTTGTGGATGACTTGTGGATCAGTACACAATTATACCTATCCTCTCAAAGTAGTATATTATAAATCAAAATATGTTTTATATGACTCTAACTTTTCTTTTCCCTATTTTGACATAATAACAATATTCTTCAGAAAATTCTCTATGCATACATTGACACCTGATTTCCTTTTATCATATGCCAAAAAGATGATCATAAATGATAATATATTTATAATTTATCACATTCTGGTAAATTATAAATATATGTTGGAATAGATAGCTCTGGCACTAAGAAGGTAGGTATGGGCTGATTAAGCAGATTTCACAATCATTCAAACAAAAGAGGAAATGATGGAACTTTATTGCAGGGAAGTTGCTTGCTTTCCTCCATCTTACCCTCTCAACACTGTTACTTAAGGCATGTTGGTTTCTCAAACCTAGTCTACCCTAGCCACACGGATGCCAAAGAGAAGCTTAGCATGAAAATGTCTTACCTTGAAGCAATGTCTAGGAGATTAGAGACATGACAGGCAGTTGGTATCTCTATTTCCTTGTATTTATTTCTTTGTCCACCCTACCAGAAGCTCAATTTGTTTGGTCGATGTGAGTGGGTTAGAAAATAATCAAAACAATCTAAATAATCTAAAACAATGCCCTACAGGTATATTTACTCACTATATCCTATGCAGAACTCATCATTAGTCCTTTCCAAACCTCACACTTTGCTGACCTTGCCCTCCTTCTATATTCTCCTTCAGGATTATTGGTACCAAAATTCCATTTGGTTAGCAAATCCAGAAACTTAGGGGTAGTCTTTAAGCCTGCCCTCTCTCTTAACCATCTCCTCATACAAACTCCACTCCAATACCCTGCATTTGAATAATGGTCATTTTATTTCCTAAATTTGTCCCCAAACACTTGTCTATCACTACTGCTTCAGCTTCAAGATGTCATTGGCCTTTTCCCTCCAAACTATTGCAATATTGCTCTAGTTAGTTTCTCAACTTAGTCTTGCTTTCAGATAATCCATCCTCCAATGGCTGTCAAAATAATCTTTTAAATTCACATATATCAATCATTACGTTATTCCGTAAACTCCTTCAGTGAATTCCAATATTAAAGAAAAAACACTTATAGACAGTATATAATATATACATAGGTACCTACAACTTGGATTGAAAATTTTATTAACATCTTAACACATTTATCTCAGATTTTTTGCACCAAGAAATAAAAATTTAAAGGTACAGTTTGTTTATGTTTATATATGAGCATGATGGGTATATTTTAAAAATACAGATATTTAATTATCCCAATACAAAATGAATCTGCCACTTGCCAAGTTTCCATATATTTAGGCATCTGTTTCACTACTCTCTGATTCCTCCTATTAGTAACTTTATCTTTTCATGTAACAATATCATGCTGTTTAAATTACTATAACATTCTATTAATTCTATGGTGAGTATTCTTTCATTCTTTAACTTATTCAAAATAACCTTGCTGTTCTTGGCCTTTAATAGTTTCATATGGACTTAAATTGAATTTTTTAGAGAATAATTTGGGGACAATTGCCACTTTTTGCAATATACTTCTCATTCACTAATACAATATATCTCTACATTTATTCTGTATTTTAAAAAATTTCTTTAGGGATCTTTCACATTTCTGTTAGATTTCCTTAAGAATATCATAGTCTGTTGTTGTTATTATGGTATATGGTAATACATAATTGTTTTATTATTGTATTTATTATATTTTAACTGTTTTCTGCAGGTGTATAAAACCCTATTGAGGCTTGCATATTGGTTTTGAGTACAGCAATATTGCTATACTCTCTTAGTTTAAAAGCTCATCTGTAAAGTGATTTGGATTTTCTATGTACATAATCAAATGATTTTTAAATAATGAAAATATTGCCTGTTTATTTCCAGAACTTATTTAACATACACTATATTCTTGCCTTCATGCATTGGCAGAAACTCATATAGGACAATTTCAAAAACTGTAGTGGCTGGAATGAAATCACTAAAGGGGAAAGGAGGAAAGTCTTAAGGACAAAATTTCTTGGAGAGTGCTTATATTGAGGGAGTCCAAAGACATGCCACAGAAGGAGGCCAAAAATGGTCAGAGTAGAAAATAAATCTGGATATTACAGTGTCACAGAACTGGAGGAAGACTTCAGGAAGAAAGAAGTAGCAAAAGCAGTATCAAAGTTGCAAAGAGGCAATCATTTCTGAGAAAAGTCCACTGGATTTTATAATTCTTCCTGATCACCGGGAAGTCAGTTTCAGAAGACAGGTTAGTGTGACGTTAACTTCTAGTAGATAAAGTGCTAAAGAATAGTGCTGAGTTTAAGTTGGGGGAAAAAACTATTCTTTCAAACTGTTCATGAGAAAAGAAAGAAATGAAATGAAGTACTCACTTAAGAGGTTATATGGTTGAGGAAAAAATATTCTGTTTTTAAAAAAAGGGAAGACAGAACTTATTGTAGTGATGGGGCTCAGGGAAGGCTCCCCCCAAATACGCAAAGATGGCACATTGATTATTTTCAATTAAAGTTACTTAAGAAACAACTGGTGCAAGAAGAACACTCTGACCCTACTTTGTTCCTCCAAAAGGAGGAAACAAACTGCCACAGGAAGTTATCCACCCTGTGCGGGGGAGGATGGAGGGTATCCTTATCGCTGGAGACAGGGAATTCAGGGCAGAGGGAGCTGCATAAATAAACCTTGTTACTTTTTCATTAGTTTGCTACTCCAAGCCCCAAACACTGTATTTTGTCAAATCTTTAAAAATAATTGATTCTTTGTCTAAAAAAAGTATATAAACAGCCCACTTCTTAGGTCCTAACCTACAGGGCCTTCATACATATGAAATTAAATTGGCTTTTTCTTCACCTGTTAATCTATTATGTGTTAATTTGGTTATTAGACCAGCTAAAAGAATATAGAAGGGTAGGGGGATACATTCCCTCCCCTTCAGTTTGGCGTAATTAGCAGGATAAACTTCACTGGCTGGATACTGCTCACTTGAAAGACTCTGGGACTTCTGACAAGTGCCAGGGGAAGAAAAAAATTCTTGCCTATGTCAACTCTCCCAGATTTCTCTGTATGCCTAATAGAGATATCACATGTTTTTTATATCATGTTTTACATCTTACTGTTTTGTGAATTCCTTAACTGCATGTTGTGGATGTAGACGATTTTACTAATTTGTCTTTTGACCTTCTTGCTACCTCTGTGTGTGTATGATTTTCTACCCTTACTGTTTACCTCTACTGGTGAGCCTTTTCATTTTGTAGTTTTCTTGTTTCTAGTTGTGGCCTTTTCTTTTCTGTCTAATGTTAAATGTTCCTTTAACATTTGTTGTAAAGCTGGTTTGGTGGTGCTGAACTCTTTCATATTTGCTTGTCCGTAAAGCATTTAATTTCTTCATCAAATCTGAATGAGAGACTTTCTGGGTAGAGTATTTTGGGTTGTAGGTTTTTCCATTTTATCACTTTAATATTTGGTGCCACTTCCTTCTGGCCTGTAGAGTTTCTGCTGAAAAACCACCTGACTTTTTAATGGGAGTTTTTTATGGGCATTTCTTTGCATGTTATTTTTTGCTTTTCCCTTGCTGCTTTTAATATTCTCTATCTTTAATTCTTTGTCATTTTGATTATAATACATCTTGGTGTGTTCCTCTCTGAGCTCATCCTGTGTGGAACTCTGTGCTTCCTGGACTTGGGTGACTGTTTGCTTTCCCATGTTAGCAAAGTTTTCAGCTATTATGTCTTCAGATATTTTCTCAGGCCCTTTCTCTCTTCTTCAGAGACCCCTATGATGCAAATATTAATGCATTTGACATTGTTCCAAAGGTCTCTTAAACCATCCTCATTTCTTTTAATTCTTTTTTTCTTTTTTCTATTCAGCAGCAGTGATTTCCACTATTCTGCCTTCCAGCTCACTGATTCATTCTTCTGCATCATTTAGTTTACTATTGTTCCTTCTAGTGTATTTTTCACTTCAGTTACTGTATTCTTTATCTCTGTTTGCTCTTTGTATTTTCTAACTCTTTGTTAAAAACTTCTAAGTTCCTGCTCTGTGCGTTCATTCTTCTCCTGAGTTCTTTGACCATCTTTACCTTCCACTATGTCTTGGGTAGCTTGCCTATCTCCACTTCACTTTGTTCCTCTGGGATTTTATCTTGTTCTTTTGTCTCAAATATGTTCTTCTGCATCCTTATTTTGTATAAATTGCTATTTGTATTTGTATGTGTGTGGTAAGTTAGTTATATTTCTTGAACTTAGAGAAGTGGTCTTCTGTACGAGATGTCCTGTGCATCCCAGCAGTGCACTCCCCTCTTGTTACTCAAGCTATATGCTCTCAGGGTTCCCCCTAAGAGGGCTGTGTGGGTCTTTCTGCTGCGGCAGGCTGACTATGTGGGCAGTGTGATAGGCTTTGTTAACTCCTAGCTTGGTTAGTTGCCAGGCTCTGCCTTGTGTGGCTGCTGCTGACTGCTGTTTATTGGGGCCTGATCATGGGGCAGCTGGCTGCAGAACCCTACAGGGCCCTGGGGCCAATGCTGACACACCAGTGGGTTGGGTCAGGGTCCCAAAGACTCTGGGGCTGTTGCTTGCCCACTGGCAGGTGAGCTAGTTTCTGGAATCTGGCTGCAGGGCCCAAGGATTTCAGAGCTCATTTCAGATCGTTGATAGGAGGGGGCCGGTTCCTAACACAGGAGTGGAGTCCAGGGTGTCCCAAAGCTTGCATTGGCCTCCTAGTGGACAGGGTCAAGGTCCACCTGATCCCAGGGTAGGGTCTATCTTATTGTAGGTGGGCTGGGTCTGCAGGCTGTGGGATCATAATTTTCTTACTTCTAGTGTCTGGCTCCTGGTAGATGAGGCTGGTCTAGAGGCTAGTGCAGGCTGCCTGGAAGGAAGGGCTGGTGCCTGCCCACTAGTGTGTGGAACGGAGTCTTGGCACTCTGGTGGCTATTTCTATGTCCCCAGAGTGAGCTACAGCTGCCCCCTGCCTCTCCAAGAGATTATCCAAGACCAGCAGGTAGGTCTGGCCCAGGCTCCTATCAAATTACTGCTTTTTCCCTGGGTCCCAGTGCGTATGAGATTTTGTGTGTTTCTTTTAAGAGTGAAGTCTCTATTTTCCCCAGGCCTATGGGGCTTCTGAAATTAAGCCCTACTGGCCCCAAACTCAAATGCTCTGGGGGATCATCTTCCCAGTGCAGGAAGCCCAGGCTGGGGAGTCTGATGTGGGGCTCAGAAATCTCACTCCTGTGAGAGAACCTCTAGAATATAATTATTCTCCAGTTTGTGGGCTGCACCTGGGGGTATGTGACTTGATTATATTACAAGTCTGTCCCTCCTACGTGTCTCATTGTGGTTCCTTCATTATGTCTTTAGCTGTAAAAGATCTTTTCTGGTAGATTCCAGTCTTTTTCATCGATAGTTGTCCTGAAAATAGTTGTGATTTTGGTGTGCTCATGAGAGGAGGTGAGCTCAGGGTCTTTTTACTTCACCATCTTGGTAACTCTTCTCAAGAGGATTTTAAAAGTCCAATCTGAGATTTCTAATGAAAAGTTCCAACAAAGCAGATCAAAAGATTCTATATGGTCAATTCCTATTATTGCTGCACTTAAGTAAGTAATCAAGCCAAGATTATTGAAACTAGACTTAATTTGCAAACAAATTAGTCTTACTATGGTTACCTTTGATAGGAATGGGGGTGATTGTAAATTATGATAGAAAATTATGTTTCAGTAATATACCTTTCAATACGGAATTCTAGTGCTGTTAATTTGAGGTTTTGTTTTCTACCTATAAACTAAAGTAGATCCTCAAATATTTGGTTACAAGTCTCCAAACTAATGTTTCTTCCAAACTTCTGACTTTATTAAGAACTAAAACTGCTCTTTTTTTAAAGCCATGCAAGTTAAAGTTGGACAACTAAATATAAATTTCAGAGAAATTGCCGCACCAGCTCATATAAAACAATCATTGTGCCTCTTGCTATTTCAGCCACTCAGAAAGATCACTAGAGACATTCAAACTACAAACCAGCAAAATCTGTCAAATTGCCACTGCCTGCCCTAACTCTATGCAGGGAATGTTTTGCATCTGATAACCTGAGATCTTCTCACCTGACCGCCTTCAGAACTCAGAACACAGAAACTGGTTTATAATTTCCTCTGATAATTAACATTGTTTTCTTTTGTTTCCATAGAAATGCCTTACTAAATTTCTGATTTCTCACATGCATAGATTCCCTTTGGGAGCCCAGTTACATCACTACCTCCTAAAATTAGACACAACTATTTAACTGAACAGACTTATTTTTAAAACTAAGAGATTAATTCAGTGAAATAATGGAGCAATCTACCAGTTAAGATTTTATTATAAGAAACTTCCAGGAAAATTTCAGAGGAGGAAACTGATGGACTCAGGGTACACTACCCCAAAATATGCCAAGGTGGTACATTGATTATTCAAAACTAAAGTCACTTAAGAAACAAGTGGTGGAAGAAGAACACTCTCATCCTACTCTGTTCCCCTGAAAGCAGGAAATAAAACTCCCTTGGGAGGGTATCCTCCCTGCACTGGGTTGATGGAAAGCATCCATCCATATCACTGGAGATGGGAAATTTGGGGGAGCGGAAGCTGTATAAACAAACTTTGTTACTTCTTCACTAATTTGATACTCAAAGCTCAAATCCTTTTGTTTTATCAAATCTTCACAATTGATTCTTTTTCTAAAAAGGTATATAAACTGCCTGTTTTGGTCGCTTCTAGGTCCTATATCTATGAGGCCTCCATATGTATAAAATTAAATTTGTTTTTCTCCTGTTAATCTATCTTATGTCAATTTGATTATTAGACCAGCAAAAAGAACCTAGAAACATAGAGGGAAATTTTCCCCTCCCCTACAGTAGGCAGAAAAGAAGTAGCCATGAGAAATGGAAGGATTGAAGCAATATCAAGTTCCAAAAGAAGATGAAAATGGAATAAAAACATAAAACAAAGAGTTAAACCTAACAAAAGGAAGGAAAACATCTCTCCCAAATAATGGTGTGAAAGAAGAAAGAAAGAATAAAGATAAAAAAATGGTAAGAGGAGCTGAGGAAATACACTTGACAGGCTCAAGAATGATTGCTCGGGTTACTGCCAGGGACTGAGAGCTCTATTTTCAAGGTCATCCTCCAACCTAGCTTCCCCCATCTTCTTCTCAAGAGATCCTGTAATAAAAGCCTAGGTACTAAACAAAAGCTAAGTTTAATTAGCACGGAGCTAAGACCTTGGGATCTCAAGATGACACTGATAGGTTCAGCAACAAAGGCCCAACCAATTTTGGAGCAAGATTTACAAACCCAAATGTCTAAAATGGCAAGGGGACAAACACATAAGAAATGTGTTTTTTCATATAAAAACATTCAAGTTCAACCATTTAAAAATATGTGCAACAAGAACAACAGAAATAAAATAACATCACTATCAACATATATTTGGCCTGGATTTAATCCATAACAACCAATCTGTAGCTGTTCTTTGGGGAGGAAGGTAACTGTGGCTCAGCCTCGGAGCCTTAACAGCAGCCTTTACAGCTTTGGCTTCATGTACCTGGAGCATTATAAGGAATTCCCTCCCTACCAATTCCCCACCCGCTGTTCTCTCCAAGCAAAGATTGGATAAGCAGGAGCCAGCATGGTAGATTGAATAAGCGCTTATTTTAGGACCAGGCTATATGTGGAGACGGGTGAGGCTGGTCAGAAGGTTGCAATAGGTTAAAACAAGAATTCTTCCAGGGCAGTATCCAAGGGCCAAAGGAAAACCAATATCAGACTGTCTATATAAAAAATTTAGGCAGAGCAGGATAATATTTTGCAGCAATGGCTGGAAATTGAGGGAGACAGATCCAAAAAACAGAACAGAGCTCAGGATAGGAAGTATTCCACAAGGAATTCTGGGCATTGCTGGAACCTAGCTGAGGTACTTTGAAGAACAACCACTTTATACATCTTTAAGGTGGAGCTGGTAGGGAGAAATAATCTTCTTCAACATCTCAGATGAAGACTATTCCTGACTTTGAACAGGCCCCAGAGGCTTGATAGCAGTATCTCTGCTGAAGACATCTCAGAAATGGAGGGAAATTCTGGGCAACAGGTGGCACAAGGGTGTAAACACTGGAGGGATTCCCAGGTGCAGTAGAGAAGAAATTTGAGAGGGCTGTAGACCACATAAAGGTAGTAGGAATAGATGGAGAGGAGCATTATTCTATTTCCTGTTTAACTCCAGGATGCTGCGCCCTAGGGAAGGATGGTTACATTTCAACACGGATTAGAAAATGCAAGTTTAGAAGGTGGCCTTGAAAGGAGAATTTGTTATAGTAGAAGGAAATTGTGAAGTAGGTACAATTTAATTAATGGGGGAAGTTGAACTAATCCTGCACAAGGGGCAGGTATAGTATTAGAAGCATGTCTTGTTTCTGAAAATTGATTATGTTGGCTAATTCACAATTTGGAAAACAAGAGAGGTTTTTTTTTTCTTCATTTGTTTTTTGGGTTTTTTGTTGTTGTTGTTTTTATATTATGTTAAGGAAGGGAGTAACTTCTTCATTGGGCTAATAATTTTTGTTGAGCAATCTGGAGAAGTCATTTAATTTGAATTTTCAAGGTTATTAAATAAATAATGACATTGAATTATTACTTCACACTATCACTAGAGTAATCTGTGAAATCACTCTCTTTGGCCAAAATAACCATAGTACATGCCCCCTGAATATTTGAGTTTTCAATGTAGAGAGGTGTTTGAATGCATTGGCTTTGGAACCAGCCAGATTTGGTTAGAATACTAGCTCTGCAAGGTATTAGCTGTGTGATTTTGAGCTAGTGAACTACTTAACCTCTTAGAACTTTAATTTCCTCTTTGGCCAAAGGATGATAGTAATACCTATCTTGTAAGAGTCATTGCTAAAATAATATTAGATGAGATGATATATACCTATAGTGTTTGAAACATGATAGCTATTCAATTACTAATGCATATTAATGTTGTTAATATTATTGTTGCCATGTGATATTTTTTCCAAATGTTTAAAATGTATGATGCTTAAAGTAAAATACAAAAAATGTCAAGGACTACACCATTTCTACTACATTAGTTAATTGGTCATATGGTCACTGCATGTTTTGAATTGCTCCCATTTTGGAACAAATGTATACTGAAACTGAATCAAAGTCTTGGTGCCATAAATTAGGTGATGTATCCTAAACTCTAAAGATGCTTCAGCAGAGAGCACAGCTCATCATATCTAGTTGTTACAATAGAGTAAAGGGAAGAGTAATGGTGAGGCACTGTGTCAGGAAGAGTGCTCACCAAACACTCCACCTGCTTCTCAGTAACCTGGCAATGGCACAGGGCCATATCAATAACTCAGACAAATGTCTTGTGGTCAGAACACATTTCTGAGTCAAAGTATAGAAAAGCAACCTACAAAAATCTATTTTCCTCTTTCCTTATCACAATGACCAAGGACATTCTAGAAAGTCTCAAATCAACCTGGGGGCCTCAGTGACTGACTGTGTGACGTGAGCTTCCCTGCAGACATGTGTTGCATATACAGCAAGACGAAGAAAGAACTTCTGTGGTGTAAGACTACTGAGATTTTTGAGAGTGACTTGCTTGTGCAGCAAATCTGGCCCATCCTGACATTTTATATATGTGTGTGTGTATATATATACACACACACATATACAATGAGATAGACGTATACACATATGCATTTATACATATACATGTGCTTATTATACACACATAATTTATTTTATATGTAAACTTTTTACATATATATTTACGAAATTTAATTATAGGCATACCTCATTTTATTGCATTGTGTTCCACAGACACTATGTTTTTTACAAATTGAAGGTTTGTGACAACTCTATGTCAAGCAAGTTTTTTCAACAGCATTTGCTCACTCTGTGTCTCTGTGTCACATTTTGGTAATTCTCAAAATATTTCAAACCTTCCACCAGCAAAAAGATTATGATTCACAGAAGAGTCAGGTAATGGTTAGCTTTTTTTTTGCAATACGTTGTTTTTTAGACATAATGCTATTGCATAAGATAGACAACAGTGTAAGGTAACATAATTTTATATGCACTAGGAAGTCAAAAAATTCATATGACTCACTTTATTGTGATACTTACTTTATTGAGGGTGCCTGGAACTGAACCCACAATATCTCCAAGATATGCCTGTACCTATAATAAACATATATAAATTTATTATAAAGATTTTTGTATGCAAAGATACTTTCTTATAATGTTTAAAAATTTATAGCATCAAAATATGATACATCTAGAATATTTTGTCTAGCTGCTTATCTTATGCATTGTATATGTTATATTAATTTTGTTATAGTCTATATATTATATGTAAATGTATTTTATATGTAGTTATATAATATATAAACATATTTAATATATGTTTTGCGTGTATGGAAATTTATTATATTACTATATAATTATATATTATTAATATGTGATTGTGTAAATTTTATATATAATTTATTACAATATAGATATAAAATGTGTATGTGGGTATAAGTGAATGAGATAAGCAGCTATGTAAAATATTTGGAATGTGCCCTAAACTTTGAGACTATACATTTTAATGAATAGGAAAATAGTATTTTGGCAGGCAAAACATAAATTTCATAAATGTTTTCATTCAAAAATATTTATTGAGAACCTACGATGGGTCTTGTTGGAAACAGTAGATAGAAAATAGATTAAAAAATAATACTCTTATTATTAGCTTATATTTTGAGGGAGGACACAGACAATGAACATAATCTTTAAAGAAATTATATACTAGTTAGATGTTGAAGATTGCTAGGAAGAAGCCTAAAGATGGGTAGGGTAATAGTGAGTGCTGGAGGAGTGAGGGGGGTCTTGATTTTTTAAATAGGGTGGGTGCACACAGCAACGTCAATGTGATGATGACACGAGAAAAGGCTAGAAGGAGAAGAAAGAGGTGAAGAAGCAGCAAAAAGAGACTTTGGGGGAGGTTATTGCACTAATTCAGGCAAGAGATGATAGTGGCTCTGATCATGGAGGTGGCAGTGGCGGTGGTAAGAGGCAGTTGGATTTTGGATAGACTCTGAAGGTCATCATTGTATAAGTGGCTTATAAGGTCAAGAGACTGAATAAAATCACCAAGGGAGTGAGTTAAATACACAAGAGAAGTTCAAGGACAGAGCCTTGGGCACTTCCATATCAAGATGTTAAGAAGAGGAGAAACCACAAGGAAGGCTGAGAAGGAAGGGACTGTTAGGTAAGGGAAAGGTACAAGTGGATGGTTAGCTTGAAGCCAAGTGAAGAAAGTTTTTCCAGGAAAAAAGAGCGATTTACCATGTCAAATGCTTTGGAGAAGTCAGATATGATGGAATAAAAAAATCAATGATTGGATTTAACACCATTAGAGTATTGGTAAACTTGACAAAGACAGTTTTAGAGGTAGGAAGCAAATGGAGATAGTACAGACATACAGACCATTTTTTGACGGAGGGCAGAGACAAGGGCAGTAGCAGTCTGGGAAAGAAAGAGGAGGAGATTTTTTTGCAAGTAGCATGGAGATGAACTAATGGGAATGGTTCAGCAGAGCAGATACAATTAAGAACAATATAGAAGAAAAAGCAGAGAATTTCTGGAGCCATGCTTTCAGTAGGCTGGAGGGGTGGTCCTGGTGTTCCAGTGTAAAGATAGATTAACCTTCAGAGTACTGACAGTTGATCTATAATAAGAAGGAAGGAAAAGTATGTGGGTACAGACATTCATATTCTGGTGGAGAAAATCCTTATTGGTTGGGAGAATCTTCATTTTATGATTATTCACCCAGTGATCTTTTCAGAATGAGCTTTAGTGGTATTTTTAAAATGTAATTTGATTTACATTAATCAACCAAAAGATGAAGTTTAGATATAATGGAATTAGGTACCTATACCTAAGGAATTTTAAAATGTCATGAGATTTTAGAGCTCCACATAATAATGTTGTCTTCCCTTGAGAAAGGAAAAAAAATTCAATGAGTAATATTTTGTTCCATGAGTAGCCATAACACACTGGAAAAATGGTTCTAGCTAAACGTTTACTGCATAGGTCAGGATTTGGCAAACTATAGTCTGCTGGGCAAGTCAGCCTGCCTTCCATTTATATAAATGAGAGTTTATTGGAATACAGCCATGTCCATCCATTTACTATTGCCCATGACTGCTTTCATGCTACAAAGGCAAAACTGAGTGTGACAGAGACCTTATTGCTTGCAAAGCCAAGAATATTAGTTACTGGTCCCTTACCAAATAAGTTTTCAGACCCCTGATTAAAAACTATTAACTCGAGTGAGGTTGACACCTGAAATTTTAGATGGAAATAATAAATTTATATAAAATAAAAGTTTTAATGAAAAATAACAGTAATTTAATGTTTCTTATAACAAAACATTAAAATAATGCTGTTGTGAACATCTTTTGTTGTTTCAAACAATTACAATTCTAACTTTTCCACTTAATGATTGTAGTATTTTGTTATTTTGTTACTTTAATAGTGGTGATGGTAACCTATGTTGTGTGTGTGTGTTTACTTTAAAATTATTTATGTTTTGCTTTGTTTGTTTTGGTGATTTGGCACTGAGATGCCATAGTTGGAATGAAAAGACCTGAGTACAAAATTAAAATGCTATCCAGATGGTGTTGTGGCAAGGAAAATGACATATTATCCTTTCTTTAGTTTCCTTTAGTTTTCTTAAAAACTTTAATAGATTTTAATTTTTTAGAGATGTTTTAGGTTCACAGTAAAATTGAAGAAAAAGTACAGAATTCCCAAACAACTGCTGCCCCCAAACATGCACAACCTCCTCCACCATCAACATTTCCCCACCAGAGTGGTAGAGTAGTTACAATAGATGAACCTACATCGACACATTATTACCACCCAAAATCCATAGTTTACATGAGGATACACTCTTGGTATTGCCCATTCTATTGCTTTTAACTAATATATAATGACATGTTTCCACCATTGGAGTATCATACAGAATAGTTCACTGCCCTAAAAATTCTCTGTGATCTGCCTGTTCATCCCTCCTAACTATTCCCTGGCAGATACTGGTCTTCTCCACAATATCCGTAAGACATCTTGATTGCGTCCAAATTTTGGGAATTATGAATCAAGCTTTTATAAACATCCATGTGAAGGTTTTTGTGTGGACATCAGTTTTTAACTTCTTTGATTAAATATCAACAGGATCTTTTGCCTCTCCATATAGACTCATTTGTTGATATCCACAAAGTAATTTGATTTTGATCAAGTTGGGAGGAACTGATGTGGCAATTTTGAGTCTTTCTACCCATGAATATGGAATACCTTTTCACTTACTTGTTTGATTTCTTTCATTAGAGTTTTATAGTTTTCTTCACGTATATCTTATATGTATTTTGTTATATTTGTACCTAAGCATTTCATTTTTTGACATAAATAGTAACATTTAATTTCAAATTCTACTTGTTCATTGCTATTATATAAGAACATTATTGACCTTTTTATATTAAACTTATGTCCTGGAACATTGTTATGATCACATATTAGTTCCAGGAAATTTTTTCTTACCAATATGTATGTTATTTAATTTTCTTGGCTTATTACATTAGCTAAGAAGTACAGCAGTGATGAGAAAGGACATTATTGCCTTGTTCCTAAGCTGGGTGGGATAGCTTTGAGTTTCTCACCATTAAGTCCAGTGTTATCTGTAGGGTTTTTGTAAATATTAATTATCAAGTTCAGAAAGTTTCCCTCTATCCTAGGCTTGCTAAGAGTTTGTTGGAATAGGTGTCAGATTTTGTCAAAGGCTTTTTCTGCATCTATTGATATAATCATGTGATTTTTTTTTTTTTTTGTCTGTTGATGTGATGGGTTACATTAATTGATTTTTTTCCTTTTTTAAAAATTTATTTATTTATTTATTTATTTAATTTTTGGGGGGTACACCAAGTTCAATCATCTGTTTTTATACACACATCCCCGCATTCCCTCCCTCCCTCGACTCCCCCCCGCCACTCGAGTCCCTCCCACCCTCCCTGTCCCAGTCCTCTAAGGCATCTTCCATCCTCGAGTTGAACTCCCTTTGTTATACAACAACTTCCCACTGGCTATCTATTTTATAGTTGGTAGTATATATATGTCTGTGCTACTCTCTCACTTTTAAATGTTGAACTAATCTTGCATACTTGGAATAAATCCTACTTGGTTGTGTTGTATAATTCTTTTTACACATTTTTGGATTCTATTTAATAATATCTTATTGAGGAATTTGGTATCTATGTTCATTAGAGGTATTGTTCTGTAGTGTTTTTGTAATGTCTTTGTCTGGTTTGAGTATTAGGGTAATGCTGTCTTCACAGAATGAATTAGGAAATATTTCCTCTGCTTTTATCTTCTGGAAAAATTTTGGAAAATTAGTATAAATTTTTTCTTAAATATTTGTTAGAATTCACCAGTGAACGCATATACACTTGGTGTTTTCTGTTTTGGAAGGTTATTAATTATTGATTCAATGTTTTAATCGATATAGGCCTATTCAGATTGTTCATTTCTCATTTTGTGAGTTTTGGCACATTGTGTCTTTCAATGAATTGGTCTCTTTCTTCTAGGTTATCAAAGTTTTAGGCACAGAGTTGTTCATAGTACTCCTTGTTTTTATCCCTTTAATACCTCTGCCATCTGTAGTGGTGTGCCCTCATTCATTTCTGATATCAGTAATTTGTGTACTCTTTCTTTTTTTTTTTTTTTCCTTAGTCTGGCTAGAGGCTTAATGATTTTATTGACTTTTTTAAAGAATTAGTTTTTGATTTCATTGATTATTCTCCATTGATTTCCTGTTTGCAATTTCATTTTTGCTATAATTGTTACTATTTCGTCTTTTTCTCTTTCTCTCTTCCTTTCTCTCTTCCTTTCTTTCCTCTTCCTTTCTTTCTTTCTTTCTTTCTTTCTTTCTTTCTTTCTTTCTTTCTGTCTGTCTGTCTGTCTGTCTTTGTCTTTCTGTCTGTCTTTTTTTCATTTAGTTTGTTCTTTAGTTTCCTAAGTTAAAAGCTTTAGATTACTGATTTTAGATCCTTTTTTTTCTTTTTTTGATATATCCAATCAATACCATAAATTTCACTCAAAGCACTGCACATAACATTAAATATAGAATTAGAATATACATCTCTCTTCATATAGGAAATCCCGAATTCTTTGGATTACAATCTCTCGTGGACAAGCTAGCTTACTAGTCTTGAGATATACGAGATACAGGCCAGACTGGACAATTTCTCAACGAATATTTTTCTAGAAACTGGATCACTCTGGGAAGAAATATATTTTTCCTAAGGCATTATTCCTCTCAGACGCACTCTGATTATGATCTTTTCAGCATGGAAGTTTCTGGAATGTCAATTCTATAGGTTTTATGCAGCACAAAACATATTGTAATGTGTAAGTTTTCCTCCCTCCCCCCCACCTCAAAATTATCAAGAGTAATATGACTTGCTAGATGGGAAAAAAAGAAGCTGCTCTTTCTTAATCTCATATACTCAAATTTTCTGGAATGAAAATGTTATTTTGCTCCACAGTTGAATTCTGGACTACTAAATCCGAAGAAAATGAGTGAGTTATTTACACACTCTCTACGAGGAGTGAAACAGAGCCAGCCTGGAAAACTCAGCCTCCATTTTCAGGTAAATGCAAGCTCCTCCTTCTTTTTTCATCTGTTTCTTTAACCTTAAGAGATCAGACTGTGGAGATTGCCTACTGCCTGATAAGTGGTACTAGGTTTTAAATCTTAAGAAAAAGTGTATTTTGGCCTTAAAATTATTCTTGTATATGCCTTTGAAGGCTCTAATCATTCCATCCTCGAGGGAAAGAGGAGCCAGGGAGCTGAAGCTAAGTAGATTTTTACAGATTAGCCTAATTGGATTCCAGAAAATAGAAAGAAGGCCATACACTAAAATAACAAGGATTTGTGTCCAAGGGAAGAATTTTCCTTTTTTAAAAAAATAATTAGTTAATTTATTAATTTATTTATTTATTGGCTGTGTTGGGTCTTTGTTGCTGCATGG
Organism: Hippopotamus amphibius kiboko; assembly: GCF_030028045.1. Classification (NCBI taxonomy): domain Eukaryota; kingdom Metazoa; phylum Chordata; class Mammalia; order Artiodactyla; family Hippopotamidae; genus Hippopotamus; species Hippopotamus amphibius. The sequence continues at coordinate 107,640,903 of NC_080190.1, read as the reverse complement.
GCTTTCTCTAGTTGCAGCCAGTGGGGGCTACTCTTCCTTGCAGTGTGCAGGCTTCTCATTGCCATGGCTTCTCTTTTTGTGGAGCATGGGCTCTAGGGCACGCAGGCTTCAGTAGCTGCAGCACACTGGCTTAGTAGTTGTGGCTCCCGGGCTCTAAAGCACAGACTCAGTAATTGTGGCACACGGGCTTAGTTGCTCCAAGGGCAAGTGGGATCTTCCCAGACCAGAGATCGAACCTGTGTCCCCTGCATTGGCAGGAGGACTCCCACTGTACCACCAGGGAAGTCCCAAGGGAAGAATTTCGAGGAAAGTAATCTCCAATGCACCATAAGCCATGGCATCAGTTATGAAAAGTGGAAATCTTCAGTCCCAGAACCAACATATTTATTTTGTAAAAAACAAATAAAAGTAAAGGGATTGGGAATGAATAAGTCAGTAAAGCATTAGTTTCAAAGATATTTTCCATTTGCCAGCCATGTCAACAGTATGTATTTTAGTGTTGTGGTTTTATATTATTTTACTTATTTTGATAAACTAAAGATTATTTAAAATTTACTAGTTTTCTTGGTGGATTGCATCATTAACCATTCAGTATACCAAAGATCTAAAAATAATACCAAGCATGCAGAACAATATCCTGTTCCCTATACTGACCTGTGGAAGTATACACTAAGGAATGTCAAAATCATCTTCCCAAAATCCATTCTCAAAGATTGAGTAGAACCCAGTTTCTCTCAGATGCTATCGAAGACAATTATTAATATTTTTTCTCAAACCTGTTTTGAATTTTAGTTCCTACCAATGCTGCCTTTTAAAGATAACATGTGTCTCCAATTTTGTTACATGTTTTGTGAAGCAGAATGTACTTTTATCATTCCAAATCTTAGTCACTCAGATTTCAAAGCTAAAGCATTTATATTTAAGAGTTTAGTAAAGGAATCTGTGTTCACTTTACCCAAGCCATTCAGAGAGTTTTATATTTAGATGATTTTCCCTTCCTCTTTTCTGACTTTCAAGGCTTTCAATGATGTAGGGAAACTGGAGCACTCTTACCAATATTGAGTAAAATGTAAAGTAATTGATCTTTGGAGGGAGTCAGTTTAGCATTATCTACCAAAATTCAATGTGTACACATCATCCATTGACCCAGAGATTTCAGCTCTAACTATTTATCTTACATAAGTACTTATACATCTGTGCCAGGAGACATATACATACAATAAAGAATGCCCATTCCAACATTTCTGTAGGGATACAGATAAGTGGCTGTGGAAAGAGCTCAAAAGATAGTGTTAGGTAAAAAACAAGGCAAATTATATAAGAATAGCATATATATTTATGTAAAACAAAGGAAATATATGTATATGTTTATGTATATAATTTATGAAAACTTTGGGGTTTGGTACTGGGAGTCAGGAAGACATTTTATATTTTATAGTCTTTGTTATCTTTTTTATTTTTTCAATATGCATGTATTATTTTTATGATAAGTTACTACATATCATTAAATCTAAGACACTGGTACTCGACCTACAAGAGAATATCAAAAGAAGTCTTTTAATAATCAGTATCAGAACTGCCACCTACCCAACTACACTTACTCTACTCCATTGATTGTCTGGTGCATCCCAAGTTACTTTAATTAAAAATAAATTGTTAAAGCATTTACATAAATTGTCAAAAGCATGAAGACATTGTCAATTAAAACTATGCCAAACAATTCTCAGAAAACATAAATCACAAATAATTATGAAAAATGCCCAATCTCATAATTTAAAATTAAAATCAGTGAGAGATTTTTATTTTTGACCCATAAAATTGATAACTGAAAAAGATATGTTAAATATTATAATGCCTTGATTGAGATGCAAATTGTTGCAGCATTCTGGACAACCATTTCATGAGACTGTAAACATCTTTAATGAATTCAAGGAAAACTAAAGAGGTACACAAAATTTATGTACAAAAATGTTGGTCATATTTTTATTTAAAAGAACTAATAACATTTTAATATATTTGTAAAAAAAGTTTAATATGTTCGTAATAGAATTAATAGTGAGCTGAAGCAAAGCTTGTCTTCAAGAAGAATTTAATACTTAGGGAAATATTCTTAATAAAATGCTAAGTGAAAATCAGACGACAAAGTGGGATCTACATTATGATTTCAAGTTTGAAAAAACTGATATATATGCATATATGTATTATGTGTATAATTTATATACATATATATTCTGTGCAGTGAAATGTAAATTACACATTCTCTGTTTTTATAATTGATATATAACTGATGTATAACATTATATTAGTTTCAGGTGTACAACATAATGATTCAATATTTGTATACATTGAGAAATGATCAGCACAATAAGTCTAGTTACCATCCATCGCTACACATAGTAACAATTTTTTTTCTTGTGATGGAAACTTTTAAGATCTACTCTTAGTAACTTTTAAATATACAATACAGTATTATTAACTATAGTCACCATGCTGTACATTACATCCTCATGTCTTATTTATTTTATAACTGCAAAGTAAAAGAGTGAAAAAAAGAAATCAATTATTTTAGAAGGGTGGAATTCGATTTTTTCCTTTGTAATTGTCTGTGTATTGTAAATGCACTGCAAGGGAAACCAGCAACAAAATGAAAAGGCAATCTGCTGAATGTGAGAAAATATTTGCAAATCATATATCTGATAAGGGGTTAATACCCAAAATCTATAAGGAACTCATACAACTTAATAGCAAAAAAAAAAAAAAAATCTGATTAAAAATGGGCAGAGGACCTGAATAGATATTTTTCCAAAAAAGATATTCAAATGGCCAAAGATACATGAAAATGTACTCAGTATCACTAATCACCTGGGAAATACAATTCAAAGCTACAATAAGATATTACCTCATACCTGTTTGTTAGAATGGCTATTATCAAAATGACAAGAAATAACAAGTATTGGCAAGGATGTGGAGAAAAGGAAACATTTGTGCATTGTTGGTGGGAAAATAAATTGGTGCATTCACTATGAAAAACAGTGTGGAGGTTCCTCAAAAAAATTAAAAATAGAACTACCATGTGATCCAACAATTCTATTTCTGGATATTTATCTAAAGAAAATGAAAACACTAATTTAAAAAGATATATGCACCTCCACATTGAGTGCAGCATTATTTGCAAAAGCCAAAGCATAAAAACAACCTAAGTGTCCACCAATGGATAAATGGAAAAAGAAAATGTGGTGTATTATTCAGCCACATAAACGGAATGTTATTCAACCATAAAAAATGAAATCTTGCTATTTGTGACAACAGGGATGGAACTTGAGGGCATTATGCTTAGTGAAATAAGTCAGAAAGAAAGAGAGAAATACTGGATGATATGTGGAATCTTAAATTAAAAATCCCCCAAACAAAAAGCAAAATAAAAATGAGGTCATGGATATAGAAAACAGATTGTTGCCCGAGGCAAGGGGATAGGCAAAATGAGGGAAGGGGGTAAAAAGGTACATATTTTTAGCTATAAAATGAGTAAGTCATGGGGATGCAATGTACAGGATGGTAACTATATTAATACTATATTGCCTATCTGAAAATTGCTAAGAGAGTAAATCTTAAAAGTTCTCATCACAAGAAAAAACAAGTTTTTTTAACTGTGTGTGGTGATGGATGTTAACTAGACTTACTGTGGTGATCATTTCAGAATATATACAAATGTAGAATCATTATATTATACGCCTGAAACTAATGTGATGTTATGTGTCAATTATAGCTCAATAAAAAAAGTTATTGATTTATCAAATTCAACATAGTTTATAAAGTCCAAGTTAATTTCCTATGTACAAGTAAGCACCTTGTAGCTGTTTTCATTTTAAAGAGTAAATTAGCCTGTGGATTTTCTGCTGGATTATATACACTCTATCTTTCTTATTGGATTGTTCTTTTTAGATGATTTAATTTTATTAATTATCTTTTGCGGTTTATTGTTTTATAGCAATATATAGCCAAAGTGTGTCATGGTGTCATGTCAGTCTTATATTGCCTGGTTCTAAAACAAAAACAACAATAACAACAAAACCCACAAAACCCTGACATGTTGGCCTCTATCATATTTTCATTGTCATCATTGTCCTGGAGTCAGTACAGATTGGCACCCGATTCCCTGTTTCCCCATGGTCATTTGACTTCAATTCAGCAGATTAAAAGTGGTTCTTGGTGTAACAGTAAGATGCAAGTGAAGCGCATGGATCTTACTCATGTCTAGATCCAGAGATCCAGGGAAATTCTAGCACTTGGGTTGGCATGAGTTTTTATTTCCTCTAATCCAACCTCTTTCTCCATAGAAGGGAAAAAGAAACTCCCAAGAGGTCAGACCAGAATGCGGGTTTATTGACCCCCACTCTATACTCAGCTACTGTGTGGTTTGGCCAGATGTCCTTGGTCTGGCCAGTAGAAGGATCTAGCTTCTTCAACACCATGTCAGTCTGTGCGTAAGCACAGTGAGAGCCACAGTTTGCTGGGCTGCTGGGAGTCATCATGAGCTCAGAATTTAGATATAAATATAAAAGGACCAGTCCTGCCCAGGATCCCACCTAAGCTCTGCAAAGCCACCTTTAAAAATCCAGCCTGGAGCACAGTCTCTGGTAGGGCAGATACCTCCTGGTTCCAGCAAACACCAAACCAAACACACAGGAAACTACAAAGTGACTTCACTCATTGTGAAATGCAGCCCCCAGGAATGAGCAAACAATCCTAAGTGGAAAACAAACCAGAAACCCTCACATTCAGTCACTGAGCTTTAAAATCCTAGGCAATGAAAAAATAAAATTAAAAAATAACATTCTTCTCTCTCCCCCTCCCTCCCTCCCTCTCTCTCTCTCTCTCACACACACACAGACACACACACACGCACACACACAGACACACACAGATTGAAAGGAAGAAATCAAGTACTGTATTTCAGAGTGGTGGAATGGGATTAAAATTTTTTTCTTTTGTAATTGTCTGTATAATGTAAATACAAAGTCTATAAATAATTCATAAATACTTGCTTTATAATCTAGTACTGTTTTCATGACTTCTGTGGATTCTACTGTTGAATATTTTTGGCTTCCAAAAATTTCTCTGTTGCTTTGCCACTTCTGAGCTTTTATTCTCTCCATTGTGCTGCACTGTGCACTTGCATTCACAGCTGTACTTTCTCAGTGTGTTAGGGCTTCATAGTGTCAGGAAATGTAGGATTCAGAGTCCATTCAGTAAGCTGAATGGTCACTGGTTGTTCTCATTTCCTACTCTTAAGAACCTCCCTGTCTTTATGAGTTTTGCTGATGTGGTGTTTTGAACACTAAGCCAGCTATATTTTCCATATTGATCTCTTACATCTCCATACGATTTTTGCCTAATGGGCTCCATGGTCTGTTCTCATTCCATTCCAGTATTGGTGTGCCCTTCGCATTATAACAGAACTGGAGGTTTGCTACCCTAGTGCACTGAAAAGGAATCTTTATCTTGATACGTGAGTTAAAGCAGAAAAGATTCACTTTAAGGAAAAAGTGATGTTAAGTGTCTATCCCTTTGTAAATAGCAGCCTCTTTTCCCTGTGTTCTCTTCCATGATCATTTTTTTAGCCCTCATCATAACAGTCTATCAAGATTTAAAGCCAGCAAAGGCAGGCTAAAGTTGGAAACCTATTTTTAATATATTTACTATCTTTTCTGATTATTAAAGTTATCTGTATATGAAATTTATTAAACGGGGTTAATTATCAGAAAAGAAAAAAGTAGTATGTCTTTTCAGAACTTTTACATGAATGTGTGTATATATACATGTGTATATGAAATTTTAAAACTGGGCAGAACTCTGCGGTTCCCTCCCAGGTATAAAAGCGTTTCCATGTCCCCTATTTCTTGTTTGTAGGAAAAACGCTTTCAGCCTCCTAGACCTTCCCTGAGTTCCAACAGACAGGTTCAGTACACCCTGCAACCCTTCCCCCAAATTTTGCCTATAAAAACTCTTCCCCCAAAACCAACAGGGGGTTCAGGCTTTTTAGAATATGAGCTGCCCATTCTCCTTGCTTGGTCCTTGCCATAAACCTTCCTCTGCTCCAAACTTCAACTTCTCAGTTTGGCCTCACTGTGAGTCAGGCACACGAACTTATGTTTGACAACAATTTATTGTACATACTTGAGATTATAGTGCCAATTCAATTGATTTATCTTCATTTATTTTTCAAGTCAAATTAGAAAAATAATTAATATTCTAATTTCACATAGAATTCCCAGTTTGCTTATTTCCAGAAAGAAGCAGAAGAAATGAATTAGTATTTACTGAGTATCTACTGTGGGTCAGATGTGCTCTAGGCACCTTGTATGCAAATTCTATATAATTCTCATGGCATTAAAGTCATTGTGTAGGTATTTCTATTTCTTGTAAGGCATCTGACTCTGCAGAGTGGTTGCTTTGCTACAAAGTAGCTGAGCTTGATTCAAACCTCAAGTCATCTTGACTCTGGAGCCCCTTACTTTTCACACCATACAGCCTCTATACATTGTCTTCATAGTATATGATAAGGGAACCATGATGATATAGACCTCAATACAGTCTGAAGAATTAAACCAGGCCATCAGCTACATTATGTTCCTGCCTCTTCTCATGAACCTTCAAGCTTTGAAGGATGCCACCTGTTCAAATATTTATAGAATCTCTCTTGAAGTAGTTTATAAAACATTCTCAAAATCTTTTTATCATTTGCTTCTTCCTCCATACCCCTTTCCCTTGTGCTCCAGTCTATCCTTAAAAAGTAGATACCTAAGAGAAAGTTTTATCATCTCAGCCACCACTGACATCCACAGCCAGCGGCAGGATATTTCTAAAACCCCCCAGAATCATGTGTGCATTTATAAAAATAAACAAAAAGAAACACTGTGCTTAAAGTATTTGTTAGGGAAGTTTCACAATGCCTACTCTGAAAAATTGCAGGATTAAAAATAAGCAAATACTCTAAGTAAAATAAAAGATGTAAAAATTAGAAAATATGTTTTAGTTAGTTGAAAAATACTTTTTAATTGGAAATTAAAGTATGTCTTTGTTTCACAAGCATTGCTGGTGAAATTTGGAAAACTAGAGAAACTAGCTACTAAGGATCTAGTAAATACATTTTTACAAGTGAGTTTGTAATCATTGATGTTTAGAATGGGAAGAAATTTAAGTATGAACTGCTCCAGTTATTGCTTTTACTAGGACAATTAAGTTATTTGTCAAAGGTCACATATACTATGTGTTCTAAATATGGTTAAATTTCATGATATAATATTCATACTTCCTATAAATAAAAAATCATTTAGTTGAAAAGAACACAAAATATTGTTACCCTCGTTTTTATGTTGCATAAAGCTTTTATTGAAATACAGCAGATACAGAGAAAATTGTACTGTTAACCAAAATTTTAGAAATGGAGACCTGATTGAAATAAGGTTAATCTGGGATTTGTTAGGACTGCAACCCAGGAGACACAGATTCAAGAAGCACTTGAATTTCATTCCACTGGTCTACAAAATTGGGGAGGCTTATAAAGGCAAAAAACCACAAGGTTACAGCTAGTTACATGAGTTGTTTATCAAGAATTATAATTGGAGCTGGCAAGAAATGAGGGTGCTTGTTAAGTAAGGATTGGTTGGGATCTGAAATGGTTGCATGGTTACAAAGGAAGACCTTGAGACCATAAGGTTGCAGCTGGCAGAAGTTGTTCTGAATACAGCTAGTGGTGTACTGAGTCTAGTACAGTTCAAAGAAAGTTCAAGTTCTCAGCAGAGCAGAGACGTTTGTTTCTAAGACCAGAGACTCAATGGCCACCTGACTCCATTTTGTATGCCTGAAGTGTGATTACTCTATTATAATTTTAATGTGTCATTAGTACAAATCCCAACTGTACAGCTCAATTAATTTTCATAAAGAATGCACACAAAGTCAGCACCCCAAGGGCTCATTTGTTACCCCACCCAGTGATCACTATTCTGATTCTAACAGCATAACTTAGTTTTATATTTGGAGAATATGGAGAGGAATATAATTAAGTTCTAGTAAAATATTAGCCCAGACTTGTCAAATATTGATGTTTTTCCTTATTGAAATACTTTAAAATATTTTAAAGTTTATCTTTTCAATTTTTATACAGGAACTTACTTTTTGCTATCTAATTCTCCAAGTTTTGATAAATGCATAGAACCTCATCTTAGTGAAGATACAGAACATTTCCATCACGCCCCAAAATTCCCTCAGGCTGTTCTCCCTTTGTAGACAACACTTTCCCTCAGCCTTAACCCCTGACAATTTATCTATCCTGCTTCCTTAGAATTTGCCTTTTCTAGAATGGTAAATTAATAAAATTGCACAGTGTGTACCCTTTCAAATCAGGCTTTTTCCATTTACATAATACATCCATGTTGCAGCATGTATTAGTAGTTAATTTTTATTGATGAATAGCATTTCACTGTATAGATGTAAAACAACTTGTTTATCCATTCACCATCTGTAGGACATTTAAGTTTTTTCTATATCCGGAGGTTATGAGTAAAGTTCTTATAAATATTCATATAAAAGCTTTTGTGCAAATGTACGTTTTCATTACTCTTGAGCATGAGATCACTGGGTCATATGATAAGTGTATGCTTAATGTTATAAAAAAAATGCTGAAATGTTTTCTAAAGAGGTTGTACCATTTTGCCTTCCCACAGCCAAGGATCAAGATTCTGTTGCTTAGCTTCCTTGCCAATACATTATTATTTTTTTTCAATTTTAGATATTGTAATAGATGTTTAATTGTATCTTGTGTTTTCGATTTGCTTTTAATTAATAACCAATGATGTTGAGCATCTTGTCTTATGCTTGAAATGTTGATAAAGTATTCTTTTATTCCAAGTTTGATGAGTATATTTTTTTCTTCTCATGAATGGCTGTTGAATTTTTTCACATGCTTTTTCTGAATCTATATTGAGATGATCATGTGTTTTTTCTGTTTTAATACATTCACATAGTGAATTACATTGCTTGATTTTTTGAATGTTGAAACAATTTTGCATCTTAGCATTAATTCTACTTGGTTGTGATATTGTATTGTTTGTTTATTGCTGGATATGATTTTCCAATATTTTATTTAGATTTTTTTCATATATATATTCATGAAGGATATTTATCTCTAGTGTCCTTTTATTACAATGTCTTTTTGGTTTTGGTATCAGGAGGATGTTGCTCTCATTAAAGAAATTGAGAAGTATCTCTTCCCTTTTATTATTTCCTAGAAGATTTTGTGTAGAATTGATATTGTCTCCCCTAACCATCTGGGCCTGGGAATTACATTGTTGGACAATTATTAGGTATGAGTTTGTTTTCAAAATCTATTTTGGAAGTTTGTGTCTCTCAACAAATTGATCCATTTCACCTAAGCTGTTGCCTTTATGAACATAAATGGTTCAGAAGTGTTCCCTTACTATCCTACTAACGTCTGTAGTGACTGTAGTGATATCCTTTCTCTTAGTCCTAATACTGATAATTTGCATATTCTTTCTTTTTGGTCAGTCTGGTAAAAGATGTATCAATTATATTGCTCTTTTTAATAAATATCTTTTTATTGCATTTGTTTCCTCTATCCCTTTTATGCTTTTTATTTTATTTACGTTTGTTCTTATCATTTCTTCCTTTTGCTTTCTTGAATTTATTTTGCTCTCCTTTTTCTAGTTCATTAAGATAGAAACATATTTATTTACTTGAGAATTTCTAAAGTAAACATTTATTCCTATACATTTCCTTTAAAAATTGCTTTAGTTGCATCTCACAAATTTTGATGTATTGTACTCTTACTTTTTTCAATTTAAAATATTTTCTAATTTCCTTTAAGACTTCCTCTTAATAACTTATTTAGAAGTGTGGTGTTTAATTTCCAAATATATGTGGATTTTCCAGAGAACTTTCTATTACTGATTTCTAGTTCAATGCCATTATCACTTAAGACACATTTTGTATGATTTCAATTCTTTAATGTATTAAAATTTTTTTATGGCCCAGAATATGGTTTGCCTTGGTTCCATGTACCTTGTATTCTAGACAGAAAGAGGGTTTTCTCTCTTGGTTTATGTTGACTGTGCTAGATACACAGTTTCTTTACGTGGATGTTTTAATAATGTATTTCTGATGTTTTGACAGCTGGGGCCTTGTTGACCATGGAGAGGCTGCTCCCGGCATGGCTAGTCAATTCTTAGAGATAGTAGGCAAGTCTTCTGTTGTTTACACCCTCTCTCCACCCACCTCTTCTATTAGCCTCTTACACTTAGGGCTACTACTCTCCTGGCTTAATCACTCCTGGACCCATTATCAGGCAACTAAACAAGCTCCTCCACCCCAGAACCTGATGAAATTATTCAAACTAGTGCGTCCTAGGCCCGGTTAGCTTACCTTACATGTTTCTTCCCACAGAAACCACAACAAATGCTCTTGTCCATGTTTTCCTTTGGTTATCTCTGCTTCCTGAAAATCCTGGTGCTTCATCATGTGGTCTCTGAATGGCGCCACGTGCTCCCTCCCTTTCAGAACTGTAAATAACAAACTATCTTTTCAATGGCAGCTGTCTTCTGTTTTGCTGGCCTCATATACCTGAATAATGATAAAACCTATATTTTAAAATATTGGGTCATTTTCAGGCTGAAAATGGAAGAAAAAAAATCAGAAAACTCTTCATTGCACTGATTGTTCTTCGGTTTTTTACTTCCTTCCCCAGATGTGTTTTTATTTATTCTGCTATTATTTACTTTTTAGAGCCCTCAGGTAGTTGCTGTTTGTATTCTAACCAGAGGTATTAGTCATAATCAGCGGGGAAGATAAGCTGTAGTGGGTTTATTCTGTCTTGTCAGGTAAAAGGAATCACATAGCTTAGTTTTATTTGTTTTTGAAACTTACCTGAAAGGAAACACACAGCCTGTACTCTTTCTTTTTCAGTTTCTTTCACCCAACATTATGTTTGTGAGATTCGTTTATGTTGTTCTATATAGCAATGACTTATTCACTCATTGCAGTAGAATTCTATCATGTGAATATATCACAATTTATTTTTCCAGGATGTTTACCAGAAGTGAAAAACTCTATGAGTCTCAGATTGAAGTGTCACAATGAGCCCTAAGCAGGATAAATAAAACATTTACTTCTAGTCATATCTGTAACTGAAACTGCTGAATATCAAAGAAAAAGAGAAAACATTAAAAAAAGAGTCAAAAGACAGCTATTTACACGATAACACCAATGAGACTTATTTACAGCTATAAATGACAAAAGACAAGGGTGGGGGGTCCTCAAAGGGTTGAAGAAAAACTTCTATTGATCTGAATTCTATACTGGGCTAAACTATCATCTAAGAGAGAAGTAAGAAAAAAGATAGTTTAAGGCAAACAAATGAGGCTGTTTACCATTCACAGACATTTTCCAAAAGAATGACTACTAGATATACTTCAGGAAGAAGGAAATTAAATTCCATGAAATGAGTGGCGGTGGGGGAGGGGGGAGGTTAAATATATTCGGTTGTCTTTGACTGAATAAAAGATAAAAGCAATGATGATTTACTTGGAAGGGTTTAATTATAGTTTGAACAAAAATAATAGATGATATAGGTTAATGTGTTCTACATTTAATTATTTGAGCAGTAGAAAGAGAGCGATTAAGTTTAGACTTGTCAAGGATATATTTTAAAGTCTTAAAACTAACAAACTAACCACTAAAAGAATGGAAATAGAACCAACAGCATCCAAAAAAAAAAGAATGAAAGAGAGCTGAATTAAACCAATGGAAAGAAGGTATGCAAAATAAAAGGTAAAAAATGCTTAGTTGAAAACACTAAATGTTAAAATATAAGTCTAAATATATTCACAATAAAGTTAAACAAATTATACTCTTCTATGTATCAAGAGAGAGAGTCCCTTTTAAAGAAAACCTAGTTGTAAGTTGCTTACAAGTGTTTGGCTATAGTTCACCATATTGACTCTGGAAAAAATACTGGATATCTTGATGAAAATAACCAGTTTTTTGAGCAGTAGGGCATTACCATGAAATATTTTTCCCCAATATTGTTTTTAATCAAGCTCCATTGAAACTTTTTCCCTTGTTCTTAACAACATCTTGATTCAATACAGAATATACCCAATTAAATGCACTTATTAAATGTCTAGCCCAATATGGTTTAAAACTTCAATCTAATATTCAACTTCATCTCGTCTCTTAATATCCCCTCCTTCCCTCCATTTCAGGAAGGGAGGCGCTCTATTCTCCTTTGGCCCTGTCCAGCAGTCTAGGCCTTCTCCCAGTGAGGTCTACTTGTCCAGAGATTGCCTTGGTGATGTTACACTTTCTGCCTCCTCCTTTTACCTTTGGACTCCTTTTACCCACGGGATCCTTTTTGTGGAGCCGAGGGGTCACTGAGGACCTCTTCTGAGGGCATGGTGCACTGAAGTGGAGCTTTCCATTTTTCGCTTTACTATGTTTGTTACCAATCTACTTTTATTGGCTGTTGTAGCAAAACTCATGGCTTCAGGCATCTCCAGGCAAGAAGTATGTCCTAAAACTACAGGAGACATGTAAAACTCCTCCAAGAACTCTCACATCATGCTCTACTCTGCTCAATGGAGTGCTCATATGAGCCTTCATCTAGAATGCATCTGCTTAGCAAAATGCTTCTCCCATTCTTGAGAAACCCCCATTTCTATGAGCAGTTGTCTTAAACAGCTCCCCTCTGACTCAGCTTTGAGGGTATTACATTAGATATGTCTCTTGGCACAGGGCATATTACTCATATGTTCACTTATTTCATTGTTCACTCTGCCTGCTATGCCCACTGTGCAAGGTGCTGAGTGCTTTAGATGTGAAGATGAGTGAGCCATGGTCTTTCCCTTCAAGTAGCTTGTCCTCTAGCAAATCTCCTAGAAAAATTAGTTTGTGGGTTACACCCATGTGTACATATTTCACTAAGACCATGGTACCGTTGAAATATGTCTAGTGTGCTTAATGTCCAGATCTTTTCATTTTCCTCAACTTAAATTGACAATTTAAGTTAATAAGAAATGAAAACCTACAAAGCTACTGAATGGGATACTGGATTATATGTTAGTTGTTTTCTAATCCAATAATATAATGGGCTATATTTCTTAAGTCAGTCTAGGCAATACTATGGTAACAAACTCCAAAATTGTAATGGTTTTTCTGAACAAAAATTTATTTGTTATACAGAAAAATGTTGGCTGGAGTGATCAGCACTCAAGAGACACTACCCTCCATGTGGTTATTCAGCAGCCTAGACTGCTGTGATCTTATTGCTGTATCATCTCAACATGAAGCCTCCACAATGACTGAGGCAGGGTGTAGAGTTGAAGAGTTACCATATCAGTGATTCATTATATGAGTACTGTGGAACAGGGGACTTTCAAAGGAATGAGTCCTAACATATTTATGGGAAGATATGGGAGGAGCTGGAGAAATAAGTATCTGAAAAGTAGACTTGGAAAATCGGAGGGGAACAGAACAAATAAGCTTCCCTCATGTGTTGGCATGTGTGGACAGGTTGGAGCTTGCAATTGAGTGTTGCAAGCCGGGGTATCTAGTTCCCCAATTAGGGCTGCAAAGGGTTGTGGGTGGAGAAACAGGCAGGATCCTGCTGCCTCTGTACTTGATGGTGGACCTGGGTTTGCCATCACTCGCAGCAGTCAGGAAGAAAAAAATGGACATGGTGGGTGAAGAGTAAGGGCAAGCTGGAAGCTACTGGTCCTTCTTCATCAATCTTTCACCACCTAATCACAAAGACCCTTAGATGGCAATTCACTTCTGCCTTCTAAACCTTTGTGTGAATTTCTCTCTGGGCCAACTCTAACTCAGAATCATACAGAGATGGGAATTCTTCAAAACATAGTTTCAGCATAGTGACATGAACACAGTCAACACAAACCATTATTCTCTTTCTTTCTTTTCCCCCCTTAAGTCTAAGTATTATTAAAGCAGTTCCCAGCACTGAGCTTTTCTAATTGCAACATTCAGCAGCCTTTGGAGTATAGTTTCAACTATATTTTCTTTGGTGGGTGGAGTGCAGGCAAGAGAAATAATAAAATGGAAGATTAAAGAAACCTTGCAAATTAGAAAACTAACAGAGCATTTCTGTACGTAATCTTGTGGCAAATTTGATGTTACCTGGAGTGGAACTATGAACATTTAGGGAAGGTATATTTTTACTGCAGCTTAGAAATGCAAAATTTAGCCATTTTATATTGATGTTATGAGTCATTCTGGACATTATGAAGACTGCAATATATTTGTCAATGCGTGATTCTCCCATTTACGACTGTTATGCAATAGCAATAACAGGAAGGCAAAACAAAGGAATTGCAGTTATTCACCTCCCAGATGAAAGGAAGAAAGCAGTAAAGCTCTCTTTTAATTAAAAAATAAAAATGAAAAAAGACTGTCATAGAGGCAAGGAAAATTTTCACAAATCTGTTGAGCTAGCTAAGTTTATGTAATGACAATTTAGTATAGGACCTTATCCAATTGAAATTAAAATTAAACATAATTACAACATAACATGGATGTTTCTCCTGCGAATTAGTCTTTTGATATATAAAAAAACTAAAGATAAAGCAACATCACTGGAGGGTTCTTGCTGAATTTTTTTCGAATCCACTGAGATCTAGCTGAGTAGATCAACGTTAGTGAGCTGACCTTTGAGACATTTTCTAGGAGACCTGGACTGGAAGTCAGAAATTTTTGAACTTAGTCCTGACTCTGACCAGCTGTGTGATCTTGGATAAGTGTCTTAACCTCTCTGAAGATTGGTTTTCTCACCAGCAAAATTAGCTATTTTGATACTATATCTTCTGAAGAAGCATGTCCAAGGAAATATGTCAGCCACATATGCTATTTTAAATCTTCTAGTAGTTGCACTTAAAAAAGTAAAAAGAAACAGATGAGCTAAATTAATAATAGATTTTATTTAACCCTATATATCCAAAATAACATCATTTCAACATGTAATCAACACACAAAATTAGCAATGGTATATTTTACATTTTTTTCTCTGCAATCTGGTGTATACATTACACTTACAGTGCAACTAATTTTGGAAGCTGAATTTCATTGGAAAAATTTGATCTGTATTTAGATAAAATAGAAGTATAGCTGAAAAAGTAGATTCATATGCTCAGGTTGTTCCAAACATACTTAAAATTTTCTAATAACTAAATCGACTGTCAGTTTTAAAATTTTAATTCAGTTCAACTCAATTCAAACAAATTAAAAATCCTCAGTTACATTAGCCACATTTCAAGCACTCAGTGTCCTTATGGAGCTTCTGACTACTCTATTGGACAGTGTAGTTCTAAAATCTCTGCTACCTCTACTTTTACCTCTGTGAAGCTCTTATGAAGTAGATGCTTTAAAAAAAAGAAAGAAAGAAAGAAAAAGGATCAACTGGTTTCTCTCTGTAGTTTCAGGAGTGTATTGATTATCAAGGGAGACATAATTCCTTGTGCCACCTTCCTCCACCAAGGTACTGTTTCTTATGGATAAAGTTCATAAGTTCTCTTGTTTTACTTGCCTGTCGATTGAAACATTTTCACATTGGTGGGCTTAGTGAAAATTATTAAACGAGGGAAAACTAAAAACAAGCAGAAAAACCCTTTCCATTCTATCTTTGACAGGTACTTTAAGGAATAATTACTTCTCTTACTACTTTAGTATGAAATTTATTAAATGTGTACAAATATATTCGTGGTAGTGTTGCATGAAAAAGCAAAGGAGAAACATAAATGTCTACCAATCAGAGAAAAGATATGTAAAAATGTAGTATCTACATACACTGGATTATCATACATAAGTCAAAAGCAATCAGTTCAGTTTCCGTACATGAACTAGGATCTAATGGTGTGTGTAGAAACATGAAATCATATGAAAGATTTATGAGATTTTCTTCTTAGGAGGAAGAATTAAAAGCAGGATACAATTTTAAAATGCATATACCAAATAATACTGTGGGTTGTTTAAAGACACACACACACACACACACACTTATATAAACAACAGTTTGAAATACCTTGATGCAGGAAAATGGGTGCTTAAAGGAACAGGGGCTGGATTGGACTGAGGATTGGGGACACAAAAAAGGTGCCTACAAAACAAAAAGTCTGAGATTGTGCTACATGACGAGAAAGAGGATCATATCAGTATCTTTCAAATTCTGTTCATTTGTCATCTCCATATAATTTAAAATATACAAAGCACTTGGCTAGCTCAGTTGGTAGAGCATGAGACTCAAAATATATCACAAAAGCCCTGTAATGGGAAAATGTTATATATTCACAATCCCTCAGGAGTTTTTACTCCAGATAGGGAGAGAGACACACACACACACAAAATTACAATTCTGTGTACTAATTGAAAACTATGACATGGTTTACAAATGTCTGTGATGGTTAAAACAATGAGATATCTGAAGGGGAGTTTTATTTTTTTCTTTAAATGGAATTTTGGAAAAAACAGAAGATAAATATATCATATATAAAGTATAGAATATATAATATGTATATAATATATCATATATTATATGATAAACATCATGTATTAATATATTATATTATATTATATACATATATAATATATTATAAAATATAACATGCATATAATATATATCATATATCATATATATGAACATATATTATGTATATATGTTATATAATATGTACAGATATATTATATATGTATTATATATTTATAAGCATCTATAAATCTATTTCTAACATTTTATAGACCACATTTATCTAGCATAATGACCATATTATTGTCCTGCACATTATTATTAATAAGAAGAAAAAATGAGAGGGAGAAAGCCAACACTTTGTGAAGATCTACTATGTGCCAACCAGACTGTGTACCAATTATTTTACGGACTATCATATTTGATCTTTACAGTAACCTTATAATAAGGCAAATGTTATTATTCCCATTTTGTGCATGAGAAAGCTGAAGCTTGGGGAGGTTGAGAAACTTGCTCAGTGTCACCAGTCTGTTTGGGATCTACAACTTAATACATAAATGTCACTCTGGAACCTGTGTCTTCCCAGCCGCACTACAGTAATCCCACAATAAAATTAATGTCTCTGCTTCTGAACAAGAAATGATAGGAAGTCCATTCCTTTTAACAGCAGTTAAATACAGTATAGAAGCTTCTGGTCTAAGGAAAAGTAGGGCTATCATAGAATCACTGCCCTTCTCTCCAACCCAAAATCTTTCAAGGATGCTTCCTTAATTCTCAGCACACCTGCCCTCTCCTCCATTTCAGCCTCAAGGTCAGTCACTGCATTAGTCCAGTCCTTGGTCCCTCTCTGCCTTGAATATGGATTTATCTTTCTAATCGATTCCACTCCTTAAAATGACCACCCCCTTTATTCATATTTAAAAGTGCTGCTAGAGTTATCTACGTGAAATGCATATAGCACCACGTTGTTCCTGTGCTTAAATCTTCCTTCAGAACGAAATGCAAGCTATGTAGATTAAAAGAAGGCTCCTCAAAACATAGATTTTCTTCTACCTCTATTTTTCTCTTCTGAGAATGGTTATTTCTCTCTTTTCTGTCTCATAATTCAGCTTTTGCTCTTCAAGTTGTATTTGAGTAACACCTCCTCCAGGAAGCCTTCTCTGCCCTGATCCAGCAGGACGGGTGGTAAATCCTTTCCCTCTGTGCTTTCCATCCTTTCACACATGCCTTGTATCATGCTGTGCTATAATTGTTTTATTCACTGGTCTGTCTCTCCCATTGTCTAAATTTTTATGTTTTTCATTGTCATTCTCAGAAAATAGCACAGTGCCTGAGTAAGAACTCAGTAAATGTTTCTTGAATGGTGACATTAATTTAATGGAATATAATCTAAGTACAAACTGAGTTTTCTGCACCTGTATTTGTCAAGGTTCTTTTTCTCAGATCTGTCACCCTCATTACCTCCCCTCCCAACACATATTTGGCTTCAGGAAGTAAGGAGAGTTATTTTCCTTCATATGACTCTTACTTTCTCCTTCTCTCCTTTGCTCAGTCATATATAGGATTGTGATGGTGGTTTGCAGAGCAGGGGTAGGAAAAAGAAATGAGTTTCTACTTGGGGATGTCAGTGCTAGTTGCTTTGTCCTTTTGGAATTCCTAAAGGAAGAGCAACCCTTAGTTATTTTTATAATATGGAATGCTTAACATATTCTCTTCAACTGTGTGCAGTGGGAAAATTCCACTCTATATGCTATTATGCTGCAGTCCAATATAAAGCTATAGTCATTCTCTGTTCTCAGATGGGAGCTTACCCACTTTGCTTGAAGTACCATTCCCAGGGATTGTGGTTTCTAAATTTGTCCTTCAATACTGGGGTCTGCCCAGGATTATTTTTGCCTCTTAATCTGGCCAAGATTTTTTGATGTGCCACAAACTCTAAGCTGAATGGAAATTTAACATTCTCAATAAACTATAATAAAATGTTATAGGATGAGTAAAGAGTAGAGGCAAAACTAGTTATACACTAGAACAAGCTAAGAAACACAGGTCGAGGCTGCAGTTTTCATTTCTCCCACTAGTTATTTCTACCACTAGGTATGCTGGTTTATTTATGACTTCCTTCATTACAGTACTCATTCATTTTCCCTTAGCTTTAGGCTAAGATCTTGATTGATTAGGGTTCTTTGTCTTGTGAGGGGATCCAATTTTTCATTCCTGAGGAATCTATGCCCTTAGTGCTTCTTCTTGAATAAAATTACAACAGTCTTCGGTAAAACTTTTTCACTAATCAAAACAGTGGAAGAGGTGCATAGGGGACCCAAGTTTCCATCTTATGCTTTCCTGCTCCATCCTTGAAGGTCAGGTTTAATTGCCTCAGCCAGTACATTTTATGCCAGTACTGTTAATCATACATTGGACATGGTCAGGTTTCAATTCAGTGAAACTAAAACAAAATCAAGTATCTTGTAGGAATGATTCTTTCTTTGGATTCTTAAATCTCTGTAATAAAAGAAGCAACCTCAACATAATAAAGCCATATATAAAAATTCTACAGCTAATGTACTCAATGGGGAAATACTGAAAGCTTTTCTCTAAGGTCAAGAACAAGACAAGGATGCCCACTTTCTTCACTTATATTCAACATATACTGGAAGAGCTACCCAAAGCAATTAGGGAAGAAAAAGTAAAATAAAATATAAAGCACTCAAATAGGAAAGGAAGAAGTGAAATCATCTTTGTTCACAGATGAGAAATTTTGTATGTAGAAAATCCTAAAGATTACACACACAGGGACTTCCCTGGTGCTGCAGTGGTTAAGAATTCACCTGCCAATGCAGGGGACATGGGTTTGATTCCCGGTCTGGAAAGATCCCACATGCTGCAGAGCAACTAAGCCCATGAGCCACAACTACTGAGCCTGTGTGCCACAACTACTGAAGCCTTTGCACCTAAAGCCCATACTCTGCAACAAGAGAGAAGCCCCCACACTGCAACAAACAGTAGCCCTGCTCACTGCAACTAGAGAAAGACTGTGCACAGCAACAAAGACCCAGCACAGCTAAAACTAAATTAATCAATTAATTTTTAAAAAAAGGATTACACACACACACCAAAAACATTGAACTATTAAACAAGTTCAACAAAGTTGCAGAATTTAAAATCAACATGAAAAAATCAGTTGCATTTCTATACACTAACAGTGACTAATCAGCAAAGGAAATTAAGAAAATTCAATTTACCATAGCATAAAAGAGGATAAAATACTTAGGAATAAACTTAACCAAGGAGGCAAAAGATTTGTACTTTGAAAACTAGAAAATATTGCTGAAAAAAATTAGAGAAGACAACAATAAATAGAAAGACATGTGTTCGTGGAGTGAAAGAAATTATATTGTTAAGACGGCAATAGTATTCGAAGCAATCTTCAGATTCAATGTAATCCCTATTGAATGACTAACAATGTTTTTGCAGAAACAGAAAAATCCATCCTAAAATTCTCTGGAAGCTTAAGGAAACCCAAATAGCCAAGATAGCCTTAAGAAAGGGGAACTAATTTGGAGATCTTACATTCCTGATTTCAAAAGTTACTACAGAAGTACAGTAATTAAAACAGTGTGATACTGGCATAAAGGGAGAAATATAGACTAATGGAATAGATAAAAATCCCAGATATTAACCCTCACATGTACCATCACATAACTTTTGACAAGGATACCAAAACCATTCAACAGGAAAAGGACAGCCTCTTCAACAAACGTTGTTGGGAAAGCTGGCTATTCACATGCAAAACAACCAAGTTGGATCTTTACCTTAAACCATAGCGAAAGTCAAGTGAACATGGATCAAAGGCCTAAATCTGAGTTAAAACTATAAAACTCTATGAAGAAAACACGGGGCAGATCTTCATGATCTTGCATTTGGCAATGAGTCCCTGGATAAGATGCCAGAAGCACAGGCAACAAAAGTAAAAAAAATAGATAAATTGGGCTATGTGAAAAAGAACATTATCAACAGAGTGAAGAAGCAACCCATGGAATGAGAGAAAATATTTACAAATCTTATCTGATAAGGGATTGATATCCAGAATATTTAAGGAACTCTTAGGTCTCAACAATAGAATATTAATTTAAAAATGGGCAAAGACTTGACTTGACTAAACGTTTCTCCAAGGGAAATATATAAATGGCCAATATGCCCGTGAACGAACTTAGCATCACTAATCATTAGAGAAATGTAAATCAGAGCCAAAATGAGATGCCATTTTATACCCATTAAAATCACTATTATTAAAACAACAACAACAATCCCAAAACAGAAACAGCAATTTTAGGAGAGTATGTAGGTAAGGAAAAATTGGACCTTTTTACACTTATGGCGGGAATGTAAAATGGTGCAGCTACTTTGGAACATAGTGTGGTGGTTCCTGAAAATTTAAAAAATAGAACTGCCAAGTGATGCCACAATTCCACTTCTGGAATTGCACCCAAAATAATTGAAAGTAGAGGCTCAAAGAGATATTTGTACATCCATGCTCATAGTGGCATTATTCAAGGTAACCAAAAGGTAGAAGCAACCCATGTGTCCATCGACAGATGAATGGATAAACAAAGTGTGGTACATACATACTATGAAATACTATTCAGTCTTAAAAAGAAAGGGAATTCTGACCCACGATGCAACATGGATGAACCTTGAAGACACGGACAAATCCTGTACGATTCTACTTTTATGAGGTATTTAAAATAGTCAAATGCATAGAAACAGACAGTAGAATGGTGGTTGCCAGAGTCAGAGGGGAGGAGAAAATGGGGAGTTATTGTTTAATGGGCATAGAGTTTCAGCTTGGGAAAATAAAAAAGCCCTTGAGAGGAATGGTGGTGTCAGTTACACATCGTAAATGTATTAATGCCACTGAATTGTGTGCTTAAAAATGGTTAAAATGCTAAATTTTATGTTATGTATATTTTACCACAATAAAAAAGAAAACAAAACATGACTTCTGTAACAGTAGGATTCAGAGTCTTAGAGATATGAAATCATTAAATGTAACTATGAACATATGATAGATTCTAACTAATACTAGATACTATATCCTGCCAAAGAGCACCCAGTTCTGAAGAATTTTGACTTTCAGTGTGCTGCAGCTGGGTCTTCAATTATTATTTTTCTTTTTGTCTAAAGTCAGTGCTTTCAGATAATGGGGAATGAAGATTAGGGAATCCCACTGACATCTTCTCATTGCTTTACTTCTTTCAGTGTGAAATTTGTGAGTGATAATATTAAGATGCATAAAGCTTAAGACATGGTAGTTCTGCTGCAGAATTACAAATGGAGAATGCTAATTAAAATCAGATTGGTTAAAGGGTTTATGCTGGAAAGGACAAATTGCTGGACAGTCTTCATGTAAAGATGCTTGAGTTAATCTGCTTTATACCAGCAGCTGACACATCTGTTGAAGGCAGATGCCACCTTGGGAACCTGGAATTGTTGGCTGCAGTTAACAAATTCAACTCCCAGCAGAGGCAGCAGCCTGCATAGCTTATCTCTAAGCTTGGTGGAACATGTGTTGAAAACCCCTGAAAAAAACAGAAAGCCCGTGGAGTAGTAATCATCAGTATTTTAAGCACAGCTCTGCCACTAAAGGCTACTGGGATCATCAGGAAATCATTCACTGTCTCTGAGTTGAATGTCCTCATCCGTAAAATGAAGGTTGTTTTTGCCCTTTCATTTCTAAAAGCCCATGATCTGCTACTGATTCACCCACATGTATTAGGAACCTCAACGTGGTTCATGGAATAATAGTAGTGAGTCTGCCAAGCTAAATCCATAGTTTTTTGTGGAAATAGGAATAAATCCATCCAAAATATTTTAAACTCTTTAAGAGAAAGACGCATTTGGCATATATATAGAAACATTTAACTATTAAAACCAATGAATGCTGGTGATTTAGGGGCTGAATACATGTATAAAAGCAGGTTTTATTTACATTATGCTCTGTACTTGATTTACTTATCACATATAAATAATGCTTTCTTCCTTTTTGGTGCAATGATTGAACAGACCTCATAGAGAAGAATGAGAATTTATTCTTCCCTTCTGCCCAGATGGGTTTTGGGGATGGTAACGCATCTCTCTCCACTTAATGCACTCTTTGACTGATCCTTCTCTATTGAAGACTTCCCACTGTCTACTCTTCTTCAGGGTCTCCTGATCCTTCCAGATCAGACTTTCACTCAATGCCCTGTATTCACTTTGGTACTTGCCCATATTTGCGGTCAAACCCATGCGCATGTCCAAATAACACTTTCAGGAAAACCAGACTGGCTTATTCTACCAGACTGGTCCACTCTACCTCCACATGCCACAGTGCGGAGGTAGGAAGGATCTCTATGTACTTTCTTTACTGGAACTTTCTTCTCCTTTTTGGGATGGCTACAGAACAAAAGCATTTTTCTTTGTTCAATCTCTTTGTTTTGGGGGTACACGTTCTATAACACCAACAATGTCTATCTTTCTTTTCTTTCTGTCCATATAATTCCAAATAATAGTGAATGACATCATTGGTATCATATCCAGCAAAATTTGCAATCATAAGACCTGATTTTAAGTGTATTGGCTTCGCTATTAATTAATTCCAAGCCCTTGGGGAAGTATTTAACCTCCGTTAGCTTCCATTTCTTCATCTTTTAGTGGAGCATTAACTGATGATAACTAGAAAGAATCTATTAAAAATTTCTAGCATGATGTCTGGACTTGGATAAGCATCCAGCAGATCTTAGTTCTTATTATTCTATAGGTAATAGAAATCACCCTCCTTTGAGTTCATATTTCACTAATTGTTTATCTTTTCCTTACAATGTTATTTTAATAGATAGGCTGCTTGGAAGCCTGATAGTTTTTGTATTAGGTGGGTGAATTGTTCTTTGCAAAAACCTAAAGTCCCACTTCCCATTATAGTTGTTGTTATTTTGTACAGTTAGTATAAAAATTTTCCAACAAATGACAGTAATGAATTGTGGACTAATCTTTGCGGATATTAGCCTTTTTATTGTAAAAAAAATGACTTGATTCTATTCTTTCTTTTTTTAAAATTCACTGCAGATTACGTCTGGAAGCTGAATTTCATTAAATCAATGTTTTCACCCATGGATCATCCAAAACAATCCATACACGAGGGTCACACCCTGGGAAATTCTGATTCAGTGGCCCCAGGTGGGGTTTAGTAATACACAATTTGGAAATACTCCAGAAGCTATTATGATGCACGTTTCTGCTTAATAAGCGCTGAATTAAGTCAGTGCAGGAGAGCATGGGTTGTTACAAAGCTCAGCAGGTTTCTCAGTATCATTCTTGATTTTTGGATGCTTGTGCACAGTTTCATAAAGATGAGAACAGAATTTTAATTGAGGTTATATTTCCATGGGAACAAGAAACCCAGTGCTCCTTCATGTTCCCAGTTATATCTGTGAAAAAGTATCTTATTGTTCGTTCACTCCAAACTGCTGCAATGCAGTGAATGCTACTGAAACGAATTTCTGCTTTACTTTACCCATAATAGAATACAGGTTGCAGGTTTGTAATTGTAGATAATGGTGTATCTGTACAAGGTTTTCCATCTTCTTGGATTATCTTCACAGACAAAGAATTTTAGACCTGATGTCCACCGCTCTGATTTTGCAAATAAAGTAATTGAAACCTATAGTGAATAATGATTTTGCCTAACGTCACACAGCTGGGTGAAGTTTTTATCTGTTTTTTTGTATTTTACATGTAATTGGCTCCTATTTTTCTTGCAGGGTGGAGGAACAAATACATTTTATACAAAGCAGCGAAAAGGAAAATTATCAAAGCACAACAGAACTGTCAGCAAATTTCAAAGAATCCAAGATATTTATTATAACCCACGGTTCATAATACTTTTCAGATTCCTTTCTTTTTCTACAAATCCTCTAATTAAAATAAAACCTATTGCCATTTTGTAAAGTGCAGAGTATAATGTAATACTCTTCTGTTTCCCTCTAGTCGTAAAGAACAACATCTAATCAATCACCCTTCAATCAAAGAGAGTAGACATAGAAACTTGGATTCTTTATTATTTTGTTTCTAACCAGTATGTTAAATCTGTAAAACACACATAAAGTAATAAATGGGATACTTGGTTTTATAATCCAATTTATTTTATATAGTTTTTCATAGACATTCTCGCAAATGCTTCTTGGAGAGTAAGTTGTGAGCAAAACAGATATAAGAAATTAATAGCTTCTTTTCCTTTTGTGTTTTCCCTCTTTATGTAATATTGAGTATATTCCAAAAAAGCTTATACCTACCATGTGTAAATATAAAAAAAATATGACAAACACCTGTGAAACCACTGACAGCTTAAACAATAGAAAATTACCATTATCTTTGAAGTTTCTTATTTGTCCTACATTTACTCTATTCTCTCTCCTTCATTGGAAATAAAAAACATACTGAATTTTGGGTGTGTCATTCTGTTTTTGTTTTTTTTTTAATAGTTTTGCTGTATACAGGCATACCTTGAGATATTGTGGGTTTGGTTCCAGACCAATGACAGTAAAATGACTATTGCAATAAAATGAGTCACATGAATTTTTTGGCTTCCCAAGGCATATAAAAGTTATATTTACACTACACCGTAGTCTATTAAGTGTGCAATAGCATTATGTCTAAAAATGTATGACTCAATTTAAGAATACTTTATTGCTAGGAAATGCTAGCCATTATCTGAGACTTTAGTGAGTCATAATCTTTTTGCTGGTGGAGGGTCTTGTCTTGATGATAATGGTTGCTGACTGATCAGGGTGGTGTTGCTGAAGTTTGGAGTAGTCGTGACAATTTCTTAAAATAAGACGACAATGAAGTTTGCCACTAATGTCTGTTAATGTTGATATTTTGCCTTCTTCTCATGAATCACTAATGTTCTGAACAGCATCTAGAATGATGATCCTTTTCAGAAAGTTCTCAATTGACTTTGCCCAGATCCATCAGAGGAATCACTATTTACGGCAATTGTAGCCTTACAAAATGTATTTCTAAAATAACAGGACTGGAAAGTTCAAATTACTCCTTGATCCATGGGCTTCAGGATGGATGTTTTGTTAGCAGGCATGAAAACAATGTTAATCTCATTGTCCACCTCCATCAGAGCTCTTGGGTGGTCAGGCGAATTGTCAATGAGCAGTAATATTTTGAAAGGGGTCTTTTTTTTTTTTTCCTGAGAAATAATTTTCAAGAGTGGGCTTAAAATAGTAAACCATCTTGTAAACAGGTATGCTGTCCTCCATGCTTCGTTGCTCCATTTATAGAGCACAAGCAGAGCAGATTCAGCATAATTCTTAAGGGACCTAAGATTTTTGTATACGGTAAATAAGCATTCCTTCACCCTAATGTCACCAGCCTCATTAGCCCTTGATAACGGAGTCAGCCTGTCCTTTGGTGCTTTGAAGCAAGGCACCGACTTCTCTTTAGCTGTGAAAGTTTTAGATGGTATCTTCTTCCAATATAAGGCTGTTTCCTCTACATGGAAAATCTGTTGTTTACTGTAGACACCTTCATTCATCATCTTAGCCAGATCTTCTGGATAACTTGCTGCTGCGACTGCTATATCAGCACTTGCTGCTTCACCTTGCACTTTCATATTATGAAGATAGCTTCTTCCTTAAATCTAATGAACCAACCTCTGCTAGCTTCAAACTTTTTTTCTGCTGCTTCCTCACCTCTCTCAGTCTTCACAGAATTAAAGAGACCTTGCTCTGGATTAGGCTTTGGTTTAAGGGAATGTTGTAGCTGGTTTGATCTGCTGTCCAGACCACTACAACTTTCTTCCTATCAGAGAGAAAGCAGTTTTGCTTTGTTATCATTTATGTATTCCCTGGAGTAGCACTTTTAATTTCCTTCAAGAACTTTTCCTTTGCATTCACAACTTGGCTAACTGTTTGGTACAAGAGGCCTAACTTTCAGCCTGTCTCTGCTTTCGACATGCCTTCCTCACTAAGCTCAACATTTCTAGTGTTTGATTAAAGTGAGAGATGTGCAACTCTTTCTTTCATCTGAACACTTAGAGGTCATTATAGGATTATTACTTGGCCTTATTTCGATATTGTTGTGTCTCAGGGAATAGAGAGGCCTGAGGAGAAGGAGAGAGATGGGGGAGCATAAGTCAGTAAAGCAGTTGGAACACACACATTTTTTTGATTAAGTTCAGTTTTACATGTGTGTGGTTTGTGGCACCCCAAAACGATTACAATAGCAGCATCAAAGATCACCGATTACAGGTAACCATAATAAATATAATAATAATGACATAGTTTGAAATATTATGAGAATTACCAAAATGTGACAGGGAGACATGAAGTGAACAAATACTGTTGGAAAAATGGTGCCAATAGACTTGCTAGATTTAGAATTGCTACAAAGCTTCAATTTGTGAAAACACAATATCTGAGAGGCACAGTAAAGCAAAGCACAGTAAAATGAGGTACACCTGTATGTGCATATTTTTAAAGTTTATATGATAGGAATCTTACCATATATATTCTTCTATTGCTCAATTTTCTAACTCAAAATATGCCCCTCATTTCCTAGCATGTTTTTGTATAAAGTCTTGTTTCATTCATTTTCATTGCTAAAGCACTACTTTGGATGAATTTTTCATAATGTATTTATTTCCTCTATTAGGCATTTACATTGTTTCCAGTTTCTTCCTGTTAAAAGTGATGCTTTTCTAATCATTCTTGTTCATGGCTCCTGGTATACACTTGCAAGATCTGTTGAGGGTGTATTTACCTAGGAGTGGAAATGTTGAATCTTGGGACATGTGTACTTCACCTTACTAGATATTATGCCTTTGTTTTTCAAAAAGATTATAGCAATTAATATATCTAGCAAATCTGTATAACTGTTCCTATTGCTCCATAATTG
Source organism: Hippopotamus amphibius kiboko (assembly GCF_030028045.1). Taxonomy (NCBI): domain Eukaryota; kingdom Metazoa; phylum Chordata; class Mammalia; order Artiodactyla; family Hippopotamidae; genus Hippopotamus; species Hippopotamus amphibius. The sequence continues at coordinate 107,613,419 of NC_080190.1, read as the reverse complement.
GTGGGAATGAAAATTTGTTACATTGCAATTTAACGGGCATTTCCATAATTCTTATTGAGATTAAACTATTGTCAACGATTTTATTGTTCATTCCTGCTTCCACCTTTAGAAAATACCTACTCAATTATTTTGCCCATTTTTCTACTCGAATGTTTGTCTTTTCTAAAACTAATTTATTGGAGTTTTTTTTTTAATTTTATTTATTTATTTATTATTTTTTCGGGGGGGTACACCAAGTTCAATCATTTGTTTTTATACACATATCCCCGTATTCCCTCCCTCCTTCGACTCCCCCTCCACCCGCCCTCGAGTCCCCCCCATTCTCCCCTTCCCAGGCCTCTAAGGCATCTTCCATCCTTGAGTTGAACTCCCTTTGTTATACAACAACTTCCCACTGGCTATCTATTTTACAATTAGTAGTATATATATGTCTATGCTACTCTCTCGCTTCCTCTCAGCTTCCCCTTCACCCCTGCCCCCTCCCAAACCTCGAGTTCTCCAGTCCATTCTCTGCAACTGCTTCCTTGTTCTTGTCACTGAGTTCATCAGTACCATTTTTAAATTCCGTATATGTGAGTTAGCATACAATATTTGTCCTTCTCTTTCTGACTTACTTCACTCTGTATGACACAGGCTAGGTCTATCCACCTCATTACATATAGCTCCATCTCATCCCTTTTTATAGCTCAGTAATATTCCATTGTGTATATATGCCACATCTTCTGTATCCATTCATTTGTTGATGGGCATTTAGGTTGCTTCCATGTCCTGGCTATTGAAAATAGTGCTGCAATAAACATTATGGTACATGTTTCTTTTGGGATTATGGTTTTCTTTGGGTATATGCTCAGTAGTGGGATTACTGGATCATATGGTAGTTCTATTTGCAGTTTTTTAAGGAACCTCCAAATTGTTTTCCATAGTGGCTGGACCAACTTACATTCCCACCAGCAGTGCAGGAGAGTTCCATTTTCTCCACACCCTCTCCAACATTTGTTGTTTCCAGATTTTGTGATGATGGCCATTCAGATTGGTGTGAGGTGATAGCTCATTGTGGCTTTGACTTGCATTTCTCTAATGATTAGTGATGTTGAGCATCTTTTCATGTGTTTGTTGGCCATCTGGATATCTTCTTTGGAGAAATGTCTATTTAGGTCTTCCGTCCATTTGAGAATTGGGTTATTTGCTTTTCTGGTATTAAGCTGCATGAACTGCTTGTATATTTTGGAGGTTAATCCTTTGTCTGTTGTTTCATAGGCAACTATTTTTTCCCATTCTGAGGGTTGCCTTTTAGTCTTGTTTATGGTTTCTTTCACTGTGCAAAAGCTTTTAAGTTTCATTAGGTCCCATGTGTTTATTCTTGATTTTATTTCCATGATTCCAGGAGGTGGGTCAAAAAGGATCTTGCTTTGATGGATGTCATAGAGTGTTCTGCCCATGTTTTCCTCTAGGAGTTTTATAGTGTCTGGCCTTCCATGTAGGTCTTTAATCCATTTGGAGTTTATTTTTGTGTATGGTATTAGGAAGTGTTCTAATTTCATTCTTTGCCATGTTGCTGTCCAGTTTTCCCAGCACCACTTATTGAAGAGGCTGTCTTTTGTCCATTGTATACTCGTGCCTCCTTTGTCAAAGATAAGGTGCCCATATGTGTTTGGGCTTACTTCTGAGTTCTCTATTCTATTCCATTGATCTTCCTTTCTATTTTTGTGCCAGTACCGTACTGTCTTGATCACTATGGCCTTGTAGTATAGTTTGAAGTCAGGAAGCCTGATTCCACCAACTCCATTTTTCCTTCTCAAGATTGCTTTGGCTATTCGGGGTCTTTTGTGTTTCCATACAAATCGTAAGATTTCTTGCTCTAGTTCTGTGAAAAATACCATTGGTAATTTGATCGAGATTGCATTGAATCTGTAAATTGTTTTGGGTAGTACAGTCATTTTCACGATGTTGATTCTTCCAATCCAGGAACATGATATGTCCCTCCATCTGCTTGTGTCATCTTTGATTTCTTTCATCAATGTCTTAAAGTTTTCTGCATACAGATCTTTTGCCTCCTTAGGCAGGTTTATTCCTAGGTATTTTATTCTTTTGGTTGCAATGGTGAATGGGAGAGTTTCCTTAATTTCTCTTTCTGCTCTTCCGTTGTTCGTGTATAGGAATGCAAGAGACTTCTGTGCATTAATTTTGTATACTGCTACTTTACTAAACTCACCGATTAGTGCTAGCAGTTTTCTGGCAGAGTCTTTAGGGTTTTCTATATATAATATCATGTCATCTGCAAAGAGTGACAATTTTACTTCTTCTTTTCCAATTTGGATTCCTTTGATTTCTTTTTCTTCTCTGATTACTGTGGCTAAAACTTCCAAAACTATGTTGAATAATAGTGGTGAGAGTGGACACCCTTGTCTTGTTCCTGTTCTTAGAGGGAATTCTTCCAGTTTTTCCCCATGGAGAACGATGTTGGCTTTTGGTTTTTCATATATGGCTTTTATTATGTTGAGGTAATTTCCTTCTATGCCCATTTTCTGGAGAGCTTTTATCATAAATGGATGTTGAACTTTGTCAAAAGCTTTTTCTGCATCTATTGAAATGATCATATGGTTTTCATCCTTCAGTTTGTTGATATGATGTATCACGTTGATTGATTTGCGTATATTAAAGAATCCCTGCATCCCAGGGATAAACCCCACTTGATCATGGTGTATGATTTTTTTTGTGTGCTGTTGGATGCTGTTAGCTAGTATTTTGTTGTGGATTTTTGCCTCTATATTCATCAGTGATATTGGTCTGTAATTTTCTTTTTTTGTGACATCTTTGCCAGGTTTTGATATCAGGGTGATGGTGGCCTCGTAGAATGAGTTTGGGAGTGTTCTACCTTCTGCAATGTTTTGGAAGAGTTTGAGAAGGATAAGTGTTAGCTCTTCTCTAAATGTTTGATAGAATTCGCCCGTGAATCCATCTGGTCCTGGGCTTTGTGTATTGGGAGATTTTTAATCACTGCCTCAATTTCCGTACTTGTGATTGGTCTGTTCATAGTTTCTATTTCTTTCTGGTTCAGTCTTGGAAGATTGTATTTTTCTAAGAATGTATCCGTTTCTTCCAGGTTATCCAATTTATTGGCATATAATTGCTTGTAGTAGTCTCTCATGATCTTTTGTATTTCTGAGGTGTCCTTTGTTACTTCTCCTTTTTCATTTCTAATTCTGTTGATTTGCATCTTCTCCCTTTTTTTCTTGATGAGTCTGGCTAATGGTTTATCAATTTTGTTAATCTTCTCAAAGAACCAGCTTTTAGTTTTATTAATTTTTGCTATGGCTTCCTTCCTTTCTTTTTCATTTATTTCTGCTCTGATCTTTATGATTTCTTTCCTTCTGCTCACTCTGCGGTTCCTTTGTTCTTCTTTTTCTAATTGTTTTAGGTGTAAGGTTAGGCTGTTTATTCGATAATTTTCTTGTTTCTTGAGGTAGGACTATATTGCTATAAACTTCCCTCTTAGAACTGCTTTTGCTGTGTCCCATAGGTTTTGGGTTGTTGTGTTTTCTAGATATTTTTTGATTTCCTCTTTGATTTCTTTAGTGATTCCTTGGTTGTTTAAGAGTGAATTGTTTAGCCTCCATGTGTTTGTATTTTTTGCAGTTTTTTTCCTGTAATTGATATCTAGTCTCATGGCGTTGTGGTCTGAGAAGATGCTTGATATGATTTCAATTTTCTTGAATTTGCCGAGGTTTGATTTGTGACCCAAGATGTGATCTATCCTGGAAAATGTTCCATATGCACTTGAGAAGAAAGTGTATTCTGTCGTTTTTGGATGGAATGTCGTATAAATATCAATTAAGTCGAGATGGTCTAATGTGTCATTTAAAATTTGTGTGTCTTTATTTATTTTCTGTTTGGATGATCTGTCCATTGATATAAGTGGGGTGTTCAAGTCTCCTACTATTATTGTGTTACTGTCGATGTCCCCTTTTATAGCTGTTAGCATTTGCCTTATGTATTGAGGTGCTCCTATATTGGGGGCATAGATATTTACCATTGTGATATGTTCTTCTTGAATGGATCCCTTGATCATTAGGTAGTGTCCTTCCTTGTCTCTTTTGATAGTCTTTACTTTAAAGTCTAATTTGTCTGATGTGAGTATTGCTACTCCAGCTTTCTTTTGACTTCCATTTGCATGGAATATCTTTTTCCATCCCTTTCCTTTCAGTCTATATATGTCCCTTGGTCTGAAGTGGGCTTCTTGTAGGCAGCATATAGAAGGGTCTTGTTTTTGTATCCACTCAGCCAGTCTGTGTCTTTTGGTTGGAGCATTTAATCCATTTACATTTAAGGTGATTATTGACATGTGTGTTCCAATGACCATTTTCTTAATTGTTTTGGGTTTGTATTTGTAGGTGTTTTCCTTTTCTTGTGTGTCCTACTTAGAGAAGTTTCTTTAGCACTTGTTGTAAGGCTGGTTTGGTGGTGCTGAATTCTCTTAACTTTTGCTTGTCTGGAAAGCTTTTGATTTCTCCCTCAAATCTGAATGAGATTTTTGCTGGGTAGAGTATTCTTGGCTGTAGGTTTCTCTCTTTCAGGACTTTCAGTATATCCTGCCATTCCCTTCTGGCCTGCAGAGTTTCTGTAGAAAGGTCAGCTGTTATCCTTATGGGTTTTCCCTTATATGTTATTTGTTGCTTTTCTCTTGCTGCTTTAAATATTTTTTCTTTGTGTTTAATTGACGTTAGTTTGATTAATATGAGTCTTGGTGTATTTCTCCTTGGGTTTATTCTGTATGGGACTCTCTGTGCTTCTTGGACTTGGTTCATTATTTCCTTTCCCATGTTGGGGAAGTTTTCCACTATAACCTCTTCAAATATTTTCTCAGACCCTTTCTTGTTTTCTTCTTCTTCTGAGATGCCTATAATTTGAATGTTGGTACACTTCATGTTATCACTGAGGTCTCTGAGACTGTCTTCTATTCTTTTTATTCTTTTTTCTTTTTCCTGCTCTGTGGCAGTTATTTCCCCCATTCTATCTTCCAACTCACTTATTCCTTCTTCTGCCTCAGTCATTCTGCTGGTTATAGCATCTAGAGTATTTTTAATTTCAGTTATTTTGTTATCCATTGCTGTTTGTTTTTCTGAGTTCTTATGAACTGTTTCTTGTACTTTATTTTGTTATTGAGATTTTGTATCATTTTTACTATCATTACTCTGAATTCTTTTTCAGGCATTTTTCCTATTTCCTCCTCATTTATTTGGTCTTATGGGTTTTTTTCCTGCTCCTTTGCCTGCATGGTGTTTCTTTGTTTCCTCATGGTTGTCCAGACTTTTGGGGTTGCTTGTCCTGGTGATAGAGGTGTTTATAGAAGACTGTCCAAGCCTCAGACTAATGTCTAAGTGTTGGGTTAAAGATATACTAAGTCTAGGAAACACATACATGTATAAGACACACAATTACTGAATCCATTAGGACATAAGGCTCTGGAAAGACCTGACAGAACCCCACTGTGCTATCAGATATTCAAAGAGAAACCCAACAGAAATTGACAACTGAAACAGAACATATCAGAGACAAAAACAAAAGCAAACAAACAAACGAATAACACCTTACACATACAAACAGTAATCCAGGGAGATTTTGTAAGCCAGGATCAAATATAGAAAAGAGCTAGAGTACCACCAGACAGAATGGAGATTCTCAGAATGAAATTAGACAATTGTACTAAGAACTAAGATAAAGACAAAAACCTAATATTAAATACCAAGGCGGTGCATCATTTGGAGGATAGAGCAAGGAGTCTGAGCAGATTGATAGTGTTGCTTATAAGTATGCTAAGATAAAATAAACTAAAAATGGATGGAAGAAAGGGGAACAGAAGAGTGTAGTGTGATTGGAAATATGCAAATAAAAAGAAAGGAATAGAAATGTATAAAAGATAGGGATGAAAGGAAAGTATGAGAGATATATTGTCCATACTACCAAAAACTTAGCTAGAAATAGAAGTATATAAAAAGGCAAAAAAATAAAAATAGAATAAAAAATAGCATTAAAAAATTATGTTATAAAATTTGTAGATCCTTTAGGACTAAGATCATAATTAATAAAGGAAAAAAAAAAATCCAACACTGATCCCAGAATGGACCAGTTGAATAGGATTGATACTAATATTTCTGTTTCCTTAGAGTCTCAGCTATAAGTGTCCTTCTACTCGCCTTGGGTTTTTTTGCATTATTCTGTGACCAGCAGAGCTTCCTTTATTGTTCGCCTGTAAGCATCAGTGTGTGGGAAGGGAGAGGGTACAATAGTGGCTCCTTTCCCTGGGAGTGAGTGAGCAGTGGCGCACTGTTGTTTCAGTCAAGCTTGGAGGTGCCTATTGCAGAGGAACGCCGGTGGCTCAGGTGTAAACAGAAAGTCTCAGAGTTGGGCCTCTCGGGTTTTTTTCCTTTTTTTTTTTTCTCGGCAGCCTCCCTGCTGCTGGCATTCCAAGGGGTTTTAATCTAGCCCTGCCCAAGTGCCTGAGGGTGCTTGTTATCCCTGAGCACCTTAGGTGGCCCACAGGGCATCTCTCCACTGCCTGCTGCAGAAGCGCAAAAAGAGAGAGAGAGAGGCTATGCCCGCAGCTCCCCCCCCCCACCTCTGCCAGTGAGCCTGCAGCATCCAGCCGCCATCATGGCCGGGCAGCTCTCAGAGGCAGGCACTCTTCACCACGGACCTCTTTCCTCCTGTCCTCTCAGTCCCTCACCTTACTGGCAACAGTGTTTCTCACGCTGAACCAGCTCTCCAGTTCCCATGCCCCCACTCCCAGACCCTCTGTTCAGCTGTGAATTGACGTCTGGGTCCGGGAACGCCAAGCTGCGGTGCGGACCCTCCGTATGTTTCTCACTCCCTCCCGTCAGCCACAGCTCCGCCGCTTCACCCTCTTTGAGCCCTCGTAGATGCCTCCCTACCGGTTATGTCAGGCTCCATGCAGTCCTTTCTGGTGTCCGAGGCCGTCTGCTGGTGTTCAGCTGGTTCTCTGTGGGAATTATTGCGTCCTTCAGTGCATTCCCAATGCATCTGTGGAGAGGGATACATTCTACGTCCCTCTACTTCGCCGCCATCTTTTTCTCCCCCCTCTGTTTTTTTTTCTCAAGATAGCTTTGGCTATTTGGGGTCTTTTGTGTTTCCATACAAATTGTAAATTTTTTTGTTCTAATTCTGTGAAAAATGAATAGCGGGGGATTTTAATACCCATTTTCAACAATGGATAAATCATCCAGAGAAAATCAATTAAAAAATTTGATCTAAAGTACATATTAGACCAGACAGGCCAAACAGACATACATAGAATATTTCATCTAATAACAGCAGGATACACATTTTTCTCAAATGTACATGGAAGATTCTCTAGAATAGATCATATGTTAGACCACCAAAAAAAAAAAAAAGTCTCAATAAATTTAGAAAAGATTGAAATCATATCAAGTATTTTTTCTGACTACAGTGATATGAAACTAGAAAACAGTTATAATAAGAAAACTGGATAATTCACAAATAAATGGAAATTGAACAACATGCTACTGAAAAACTAATGGATCACATAAGAAATCAAAAGAGAAATTAAAAAAAATATATCTTGAGACAGATGAAAATGGAAACACACATACCAAAACTTATGGGATGGAACAAAAGCAGTTCCATGAGGGAATTTTACAGTGATAAACAACTATATTAAGAAAAAAGAAAAACCTGGTGTACCCCCAAAAAAATAAAAAATAAAAAAATAAAAAAATAAAAGAAAAAAGAAAGATCTCAAGTAAACAACCTTTTTTATTTTTTATTTTTATTTATTTTTTTTATTTACTCTCTAACATTCTATAGTTTTTTTATTATTATTATTATTTTTGGGGGGTACACCAAGTTCAATCATCTGTTTTTATACACATATCCCCATATTCCCTCCCTTCCTTGACTCCCCCCCCTTGAGTCCCCCCCACCCTCCCCACCCCAGTCCTCTAAGGCATCTTCCATCAACAACCTAACTTTATATCTAAAGGAACTAGCAAAAGAAGGACAAAGAAATAGAGACTAAAAACTTAATAGAATGATTACTAATAAGGTTATTGAGTCAGTAATCAAAAACCTCCCACCAACATAAAGTCCAGGACCGGATGGCTTCATTGATGAATTGTATCTAACATTTAAAGATCTATTAGTAATCATCCTCAAACTCCCCCGAAAAACAGAAGAGAAGGGAACATTTCCAATCTTATTTTATGAGGTCTTTATTTAAAAACAGAAAAAAACATTGACAACATAACTCAACTATGAGTCTCCCCATCAACTGCATTTAAAAGTCTCCCAGTCAACTACATTTAAAAGGGTAGCATTTATTTCATATTGTGGTAGGTTGGCTATCTTATTAGGTTATTCTATTTAAAACAAAAACAAAAAAGAAGCAAATAGTACAACACATTAACTACATTTTATATTTTATTTTCTTTCATCCCTCTTCCCTGTGTTTATGTGGTTTATAATAAGCATACATGTAATTATATATGTATATAATATGTATATTAAAATTATATACAAATAATTTTTAAAGAATTTTATTGAGATATATGACATACAAAAATCTGTACATATTTGATGTATACAACTTAACGAGTTTGGATATATGTATATACCTATGAAACCATTACCATAATATATGCCATAAACATATACATCACCCAAAAAGTTTCCTCCTGCCTTTTGTATTTATTATTATTACTTTCTTGATAAAAAAAAAAAAAAAATTTAATGTAAGTTCTACCCTCTCAGCAAAACTTTAAGTATACAATGCATATAGTTAACTCTAGGCTCTAGGCTGTATATTAGATCTCTAAGACTATTCATCTAGTATAACTGAAACTTTGTATGCTTCAACTAATATCTCCCCATTTTCACTTTCCGCCAGCCTCTGGCAGCCACCATTCTACTCCCTGATGCTATGAATTTGAATATTGTAGACTTCTCTCGTAAGCGGTATTGTATGGCTACCCACTACAATCACATAAGGTTTTATTATATTTAAAAAAAAATCAGTGATGCCTGAATTTCACCCCTAGAAATTATGATGCATTTGATCTCAGGAACAAGGTAGACATCAAGGCCTCAGATAATTCTCATATGTAGATAAAATGAAAATACCACTTTAGAAAAATATTCAGAGATGCATTTCTTGGCCTAAGAGATTGCAAATTTGGAAGCCAAATGAATTGCTTGAAACTTATTTTCTTATGAAAAAATGCTCAACATCATTAGTCATTAGGGAAATGAAAAATAAAATCATAATGAAATACCAATGTTTACCTATTAAGAAGTCAAAATTAAAAAGACTGACCATACCAAGTGCAGGCTAGGGGATGGAGCAACTGGAACTCTCATATACCGGGGGTGGAAATGCAAAATGATACAGCTACTTTAGAAAAACTTTGATAGACTCATAATGTTAATTAGATTCTTACCATAACACTCAACTATCTCACTCCTAGGTATTTACACAGTAAAATGAAATTCTGTGCTCTCACAAAAATCTGTCACAAAAATTTGTAGTGGCTTTATTCATAATTGCTCCAACTGGAAACCACCCAAATGGCCATCAGCTGGAGAATGGATAAACAAATCTGGCACAACTATACAAAGGAATAAAATTACTACTCAGTAATGTATGAACTACTGATACACACAACAACATGGATGATTTTTAAATGCATTATACTAAGTAAAAGAGCCGAAATCAAAAGGCTACACACTGTGATTCCATAGTTATGACATTCTTTTTTTTTTTTGATAATCTCACTGCTGTGTCCCCCAAAGCCTTTATTTATTTATTTTTAAATTTTTATTGGAGTATAGTTGATCTACAATGTTGTGTTAGTTTCCAGTACACGGCAAAGTGTATCAGTTATACATATATATATATCCACTCTTTTTTAGATTCTTTTCCCATATAGGCCATTACAAAGTATTGAGTAGTGTGCCCTGTGCTATGCAGTAGGTCCGTATTAGTTATCTTTTATATATTGTAGTGTGTATATGTCAATCCCAATCTCCCAATTTATCCTTCCACCTCTCCATTACCCCCTGGTAACCATAAGTTTGTCCCTTGTGACATTCTGGAAAAAGCAAAACTATAGGGAGATAAAACAGATCAGTGGTTGCAAGGATCTGGGGGCTATTGGAGGGGTTGACTACCAAGGGTCATAAGGTAATTTTTTTGGAGTGAAGGAACTGGTCTATATTTTGATTGTGATGGTGGTTACATGATGGTGTGTTTGTCAAAACCCGCAGAATTATATATTACTAAAAAGGGTAAATTTTACTGTACATAAATTGTACCTTAATTTTTAAGGGAAAAAATAAAGAACAAATAAAAAAAAGTTTGCATATGATGTCCAGTTGTTTCCCTGATGAGTGTAATTCTGAACATACATGAAAATTACCCCATATTGATTCTGCTGCTGTTGTATTACAACTCAGCTCTCAGTAACACCCTGGATAACAGCTCTGTCCAGTTCTGACTCATTTGTACTTGAGCATCTAAGTCCTCCTTCCTGGGCCTGACCTGAGACCCTTTGAGGATAAACTGAAGGGTGTGTAATATTTAACCTAGGGAAGTCCAAAGGCCAAAGCAAGATACATTATGTTCTATCCCTGTGGGAGTGATTAGGTCATACACAAGGAAGACCTTCCCCACAGGTCAGTACTAGGAGACACTAAAATGGTTGCAGAGGAAACTATTAGCACTTTTCCAGAAATCAAACAAAAGAATGTGGGCATCTGACTCTCATGAATTCTTTCGTACATCACGTGCTTTTTTTTTTTTTTTTCATCACGTGCTTTTTGAATACCTCTTTAGCACAAGGCTCAGGCAGGGCCCCAGGCACACTGATAAAAAAACTGAGTGAAGTTCTGTCTTCCATACTGTTGACTTAATGCACATGTGAGAGTTATGAGTTAAGTTTTATTTGGGGCAAAATGAGGACTGCGGCCCGGAAGACAGCATCCCAGACAGCTCTGAGAAACTGTTCCAGAGAGGCCTGGGGGAAAATTAGTATATATGTAATCTTGGTGAAGGAGAAGTACGTGCAATCAAACACATATTTTTTGTGGGTTTCTGCTAGTCAGGAGGAGCAGACGTCACCGTGTAGGGATTTAGTGCTTTTCTAGATATGAGGAGATGCAAGGGTTGGGCTTGTAAAATCAGCCCCTGAAAACATCTGGCTATCTGAAGACCTATTCCGCCTGTTTTCCAAAGCACAGAGTGCCTCATTCCTGGTCTCCACCCCGCATTCCCTTCAGGGGATGTTGAAGGTCAGCCGCTGAAGCAGCAGTGTGATTTAATGCTTGTAGAGGTAGATGGCAAGTGCCCATGGCAAGTGCCAATTTGTAGTTGACAATAGAAAGAAACAAACTAGGGTATACAATTGTGAAAATAAATCCAGATGCAGATAGCTCAAAGTATTGTTTTGGAAGTGCCAGGCCAACACAGCCATCATTTACAGAGATTCATCTCTTCCAACAGAATAAAATGTATACTTTTAATTAAGTACACATTCAGGAAGTAAAGATGTAGCACGACTCTAAACAATATCAATGCAGCTCTGTGGGATAAGAAACGTTCTAAGAGCCAGGTTAATAAACCCTGTTGAGATGTGAAAATATGTGTTTAGTTCCTCTCAGAAGATCATCTATTTCTTTTAACTGTCTCTCTAATTAGGGAATTAATACAATCTAGCTGACAGCTCCATTAGACTGTATACTTTTCTATAAATTATGTTTAAAAAAATTCACATACTGACTTACAAACACAAGACTTTGAGATTAAAATGTTCCAGGACATGCTGTTTCATGCAAAGTCAGTTTATTTAACGCATTCTCTTAGAATCTTTTTAACGTCATGTTGAAATTACACTTTACATAAACATGAATCATTTGGTTAAGTCAATTAATGTGTAGTATAAAGCAAACAAGAGTCCTAAACTACTGTTTATGGGCACGCTTTTCTGTGTTTATGACTGTAAGTCTCAAAGCACGAGCTTGTAGAGCCATCACTTCAGGAATCTGGAAATGTTCTGGCATCTGCTGTAAAGAATGCAATATCCATGTTTACAGCAAAGGTGTGAGCTGAATTCTAACAAACCCAAAGCAACCCAGACGACCTAGTCTCATTCAACACGTCTCATGGCTGTCAGTGGGAACATCATTGCTATACTCATCTCAACTTCCTCAGTCTTATGCTGATGCCTTGGAGACACAGAGTGATTTATTGAACAGTGTTAATGTCCTGAATTTATTTAACAAATAGCTATAGAACTCTGGGTTCACGGAAGGTTAAGGTTGACAAGGTGGGGAAAGGAGGATGGAAATTGTCATGTGCTGGGCATGATTCCAAGAAGGTGCTTTGACGTATTGTTTACATTAATTATCACAATAAACCCTAGAAATAGCTATCATATCATAATAGACATAATATCCTCACGTCATATGTGAGTAATCTGATTTAGCTGCAATATCTATGGTATTATTTGAAGAATATCTACAACAACCAGGAAGCCCTTCTCCCCAACATCCCTCTAACCCTAACCTACTCCCCTAAAGCTCCTGAAGCTCAGTGATTGGCTGCACTGAGTTCAGGCATGTTCTGCTGTGTTGTCCACTCAGGACACATTAGTGCCTAGGATTAGTGTAACTGAGGATGCCTATAAAATATGCGAATTCCTGTGCTCCACTTGTGTTTGAAAATTGCTAGGATTTGGGGTTTTGGAATGAGAAATTGGGTTTCTTGTAATCATAAATTATTCTGTACTTTTCCATAACATTTTATTCATGTGTTTTTAAATAATAATGAGTGACCATAATAATATATAATGAATCATTTGTATATGATACAGTTATCTGAGAAATTTCAATGGGTTCCTGTGAAAAAGATAGAACAATAAATGCATGGCTAATTATTATTATTAACCAATATATTGTGTTTAGATCATATATTTCAATAACAGGCAAAAATATTCTGTACTTGATATGGACTTTGGGAATAGAAAGTATTAAAATATGGGAACATTCACATGAAATAAATATCATATAGATGTCATTAAAAATGGAAAAGTTACCACAAATATTAAAAGTTTAAAACTATCATTCAGTATGAAATCTTAAAGAATACAAAGCATAATTGCCTTGTCTGATAGTCTTCATGTTGTTGCTTGACAGATATTCTGGATGTAGAAAAGTTTATTTCATTTTGGTTGAATTTTTAAGAAGGCATCCAAAAGCTTCTTCAAGTTGGGAAATATGGTACCTATGCCTCATATAAGCTATTTTCCTCTTTTACCTGGAAAATGCTTTGTCTGCTTGCCCTGATTTTGTTTGTTTGTTTCTGAATGAAATCTATATTACTTTCATTAATCTATATTCACCTGTAACAAATATTCAAATACTGGAAAATGCCAAGGAATATTATTAGTATTATTTATTTTTTAAAACACAGCATGATTATATTTTAATACACAACCAAACTACAAAACACCATAGTAAACTGATGGCAATAAAATATAGTATTTCATTTGCATTGCATGACAAATGGTTAACATTCTTAGTTATAAATGAGTTCTTAGAAACAGTAACAAAGACATTGGTATACCAAGGGAAATGGAAAAACAAACAAACAGAAGGAAATGAAATAATACAAGTGACTAGTAAGGATTAAGCATATATGAAGATGACTGAGCTGAACAATAACAGAAGAAAAGCAATTTCTTTGTAACATCATATCACCAAAGATTAAAAATGCAACAGTTTTAGGAAATAGATCCACATAAACACTGGGGACAAGATTGATGACACCCCATCTATATAGTAGGGGAAAATCTAGTTTGGACTCAAAACTATAAATTTTGGATACCCTTGGTCCTAGCAGTTCCAATCATTGGAATTAGTTCAACAAAGTAGTCGGATACATTTATAATTTATATATAAACCATGTTTACTGCATAGAAAATTTGTAGCTATTATATAGACCCCCTAAAATGACTTGCATATTAATTTGTTCATCAATACACCCAGAAGATACATTGCACAAGATGTGCACAAAATTTCATTAACAGTAGATAACATAGACAGAGGTGGCAGAATTAGAGGAGGAAAGAAAGGCATTTAGGAAGTAAAATATTATACTTCACAAATTTCCATGTCCTTTGAAATCTTGAAAAAGATGATGTTTCTTTTATGAATCAATTTTAAATTTCCCTGTGATAAGTGAAAACTTTAAAAATATGCACTTAATACTTATGGGAACATTGAAATGAAGTCTTGAAATTACACCATCCTGAGCTCCTCTATGTAATAATGTCTCCATCACTTAAGCTCCTGAGATTTAGTCCAATGGCAACAATGAAAACAGTCAACATACCTGTTTACAATTCTCTCCAATATCATCCTTTAGATCACTTTCAAACTTGAGCCTTCTCAGCCTGCTTTTCTGATCTACAGAGAGTGTCCATTGTGGAACATCAATAAAGAATCTCCATACATTATGAAGACTGTCCTTTGGTTTTACTGAAGATGGTGGCAGAAGCAATGGCATCAGTTTTCCTATTCAGTCATCACAATCAGGGAATATTATTGAGTAGTATTCAAATGACAATATATCTGAATCATCTATTAAGTAAGGTTAATAAGCAGTATAGTTAATCACACATCAGAAACACCTAATTTTGCTTTCCAAACTTGCTATTTTTTGAGACATCACTCACAGAATTTTGTTCAAAATATCTTATGCATAAACACATTAGTATTTCTTTTAATTGCAAGAATGCTCACTCTTAGCAGCAGACAGGGCCATGAATGCACACTGAAAATAAGGCATGAGTGGCTGATATGGGATCCTGACCACTGAGCTGGTTCTCTCCCACCCACTTCTGTCCTGGTTGCCTGAATGGATGACCTTGATTTTCAGCTCTAAATGTCAGGGTTTCCTATTCTTGCTTCATTAGAGTCAGAGGATATCTTTGAATCAGGATAGATTCTACGTCCATTGTTAAACTTTAATTCTTGCAGAATTAAAGTCCCTTTTTCTGTGCTCTTGATTTTTTGAATGGTTATGCTCTGTATTGGGAAAAATATACACATTCCCTGAGAAACATCAGGGAGAAGTTCCCACGTGGAAACACCAGGCTTCCATTGAGTTTGAGGTAGTACCTGATAGTCTGCATTTTAAACAAGCATCTCAGGTGAGTCTTAGGATCACCAAAGTTTAAGAACTACTGGATTGCCTGTTCATTAAAACACAAGTATCTCTGGGTGAGATAGTACAATAAATTATTATCAATCGCTATCACCTTAGAAAGAAGATACGGTGGACCCTTGAACAATGTTATGGTTAGGAGTGTCACATGCCCCCACCCCCACAGATGAAAATCTGTGTATGACTTTACATCTGGCCCTTCATATCCAAATTTCCACATCCAAGGATTTCAACTACCTGTGGATTTACCAACCATGGATTCAACCATCTGTGGAGCATGTAGTACTGTAGTCCATATTTATTGGGGGTAAAAAAAAAACGGCTTGTAAGTGGACCTGTACAGTTCACACGTGTTCACTGGTTAACCCTGCCACAAAATAGCTCTAGTTTAGGGCATAAAGCGGAAGGATTTTGAAGGAACTGGATTTAGAAATCCAGCTCCTTGGGGGAGAAAGGGTTAATTATGAGACCAGGTCTAAGTGAGCATTTCTTTGGGGGCACTCTGGCCACCTACGGAGAGAACAAAGCACAATCAATAAGAGGGAAGAAGTAGAGAAGACGTTTATGTGAGGAAGAAGGAAATAATGAATTGCAGAAGATCAATGTAAGCTACCTCACCGTTTGCCCAGGTTTTTTCTACTAAAACTAAGAGGTTGAGGAGGGAAGAAAGTTGAGGGTCTGGGACTGTAATTGCCTGCTGGCATGTGGGGGCAGCAGGAAGCCACCCATGGGAGAAAGCTTTATCAGTCTGGGTAAGCAGATGCCTGGTCCATGTAGAAGAACCCCAAGATGTAGTCATCACCCTGGAAGTTAGGATTCACAGTTAGAGAGTTCCATTGAAGAGGTGGCTACTTAAAGGTAAGCAAGGTAAGCTTTTTGAGTGAAACAGTACTGGAGAAGCTGGAGAAAGTTGTTGAATTCGCCAAATTCAGTCAGAACAGCATGATGATTTGAATCCCAAAGCTCCTTTCGGAAGGTGTTTTGAATCCACTTTCTCTGCTGCAAATGCATCTGTGCACAGATGTTCCCAATAGCACCAGGAAATTATGTACTCTGAACAAGGACTAAAAATGACAAAATGGGTTCTCTCCTGAAAGGGCTGGAAACTTAGCCTTGATGTTCAAGGTGTGTTGCATGGACCAATAACATCAGCATCACCTGGGAGCTGGTTATACAGGCAGAATCTCAGGTCCCATCTCAGACCTGCTGAATCAGAATCTACATTTCAACAAGACACCCTGTTGATCACATACTCATTACATTTTGGGAAACACTGGAGTAGGGCAGGAGTTCTCAACTGTAGCAGGCTTCAACATCAGCTGAAAGGGGAATTAAAGTACAGATTGTGGGGCCCCATTTCTAGAGTTTCTGATCAAATTAGTCTAGAGTAGGGCCCAAGACTTTGCAATTCTAATAAGCTTTCTAGAACTAGATGTTGATGCTGCTTGTCTAGGTGCCGAATTTTAGGAACCCCTAGTCTAAGCAATGCAAACTCTGTTCTAGCCCTCTAGTTTCCACATTTATTTGTCCTTTTTTTTTTTTTTCATTTTTAGTTTAAAAACCAAACTGTGATTCCATTGCCTGGTTCTCATATTTTACTTCATTTCATACCAGATGTAACTGACTCTTGGTAATGTTTCTTTCTGTCAGTTTATAACTGAGATTTAGTTATAGCATTAGGACAAACCTCAGGATGGATGCCCCACTTACAGACTCTTATAAGGAGATCTCACTTGTCCTAGGTGATTTTTTAGCCACAGAGTTCTATCCCAATTCCATATGGCCCTCTTAGCTATAGCCAGTTGGACCTGGGCAGGTCACAAGACTCATGGACAACCAGGCTATATATTGGAGAGTAGCTAACGGAAACATATTGTAGGAAAAATCTCTATCCAAATAATGAAAATGGTGACGAATTTGACATTAAATTCCTTCACTCAGAAATTTAAGTTGTCTATATAAGGAGAGAAATTTTTAGGTTGCTCAAAGACAAGTTGAAAGGCATATATTGCAAATGCAGTCAAGCAGAGCCAAAGGCAACAGGGGCTATAAGAAAACAGCTGAATTTATGAGGGAAAGGCTAAGAATAGGGCTTTGAAGACTTGGTTCATCTTTAGAAACTTCAAACAGTGAGATATAGAGATAAATGTCAGGGATGCTTAGCTTAAAAATCTATACAAATATGAGCTCTATTCACTATTCAGGAATTGAATTTGAGAATTGTTCTGTCTGCTCTGATTTTACTGTTGTGCATGGTTTGACCAATCTCGCTATGGTTGGGATACATTCTTAAAGTAATAGAATCACCCTGAATAAAACTGGAGCTTTGATGAAGAGAATATTCTGGTGATTATTAGTGTTCTTGGTCAAAATGGTTATAGCTCTCTACTTTCTGGGCAGTAAGTTGGATTGCACTTCCTGGCTCTCTCTTAGTTGAGTGGTAATTAGTCAGGATCTTGGAAGGAAAAAAGAATCGTTGGCACAGGAAAACAGAATCGTTGAGAAATTTTTAATAAAAAAAATATTTCTAGGTTGTGGCAGAGTTTACAGAAACCAATAAATGACAATGCAGAACCCTAGGGCTAGCAACAGGAGAGAACTGTTATCCCTAGGCATGAGGAGAGGGAATGATTTTGTTACCGAACTCAGGTTCGGATGCTTGAGAATACAATATTGAGAGATAAGTGTTGGGTAAAAGGAAAGATAGCTTTATTGAGGAAGCTGGCAATCCTGGGGAGAAGGTAGACTCATCTCCAAAGCCAACTGCCCCTCCCCCAGCAAGCTTTAAAAGGGAGTTTCATGGGTGCACAGGTTATGGGGGGTGGGGGGCGGGTGGGGGTTCCTACAGAACAATATAATCAGCTCCAACAATCATCCTGAAACTGGTCATGCGGTGGTCAGATTAGTATCATCTTGATTGTTTTAAGTACAGCTAACCATCAGTTCCAGGGTCAGTTTGTTCCCATTTCCTTAAGGCCAGTTCTTGGAATTGGGTAAGATAGAGCATCTTATGTCCTGGCCAGTCTAGTCATCATGTAGTTAACATCTTCCACCTGGTGGGGGTTTCACTATCTGTAAAACAGCTCAAAGGACATGGCTCAAAATATTATCTATGGCCCTTGCAGAGCAACTAAAGGTCCTTGACTTTGTTTAATGGCGAAACTATTATTATTTTGTCTTATTTGATCACTTTTCTTTGCTTCTTCATTTTCTCATTTCTCTTACTGTTTATTTTTGACTAAAGCATTTCTACAGACAAGAGGCAGACGGAGGACATGAGGCGGTGTCTGTCCTGGGAAAGTAGGGCGGGTCCTGCTCCATTCGTTTGATGGTTTTCAGAACCCACAGCGAGGACTTCCTGACTGGACATGGGGCCTTCAGTAGAAGAGCACAGTCTACCCACAGTCACCTAGAGTGGAGGGACTTGGGGGAACAAATAATTCAGCCCGTTGTCCTGCCTTCCAATCACTTGCTGGTGCCTCCTAGTGGCTAAGCCCAGCTGGAAGTCCTAGGCAAGCAAAGCAGCTTTTCAGGCACAGAGCACTGTGCAAGAGTGTGCAGAGTATGTCTGAAGAAGTAAATTAAGATCTTTAGCACAGCATAGGAGAGTAGCTAGTTCTCCATGATGACTTGTGAGCAAAAGTGATATATATCACTTCCTCGACACAGAGCATTTAGTTGTTGGTGTAAAACCCCTCATAGTTCAGAGATGTTCCAGGTTGTTGCTCCTTTGTCAGTCTGGGTTGGAGAGTGATGAAAACCAGAACAGAGCTTCTAGTTAACTCTTGATGGGCATTTAATATGAATGAGAAATGAATCATTGTGGTCTGAAGCCAATACAGTTGTGGGATTGTCTGTTATGACAACATAACCTATATGATTAATACAATTGTTGTTACCTATAACTGGCATGTTGTTATAATGAAATAACTAAACTATCTGTCATTAGTTTAGGAGACACATAGAGGAAAGTAAGGGAACCAGTATTTGAAGCTGGAAGAATGCTAATCCATATTATTTGGTGATTAAAATATGTGGTGAATCCGTAATGTACATTCACCCGGCAGGCAGACAATGTACCCAATGAGCTTGTAACTCTAGGGAAAGGATTCGTAAAACAGAAAAGTGGAATCATGTGTGGGGTTACTATCGATATTCAACAGGGAGGGATGGAGAAAGAGAGAGAGAAGTAGCATAATGAGAATAGAGAGAGAGAGAGAGGGAGAGGAGAGTAGACTAGAAAAGAATTAACCAACTTGCAAGCAGAAATTAATTAGAATAGTTTAGAATTTTAGCCACAGAGCCTTGTAAGACACATCTGATTCTCATTCAAAATTGGTGAAAGGTAAAACTGAGACAACTTTTGACCATAAAAAAGACCAATTAGAATTTATTCTTGTGGCAAGTTTCAAATTTAAGGTATAGCTGTTACCCCAATAGTAAAATCTCTGAATGAACTAAAGAATACCAGAGCAAAGGCCCAAATAAGGCTATTCATTTGAACAAAATGGCTGAGAGAAAAGAGACTAAGCACGTGACTCTTCAACCAAAATCAGAAAAGATCAAATGTCTGTAATAAAGGCAGGAGGGAAAAGAGAGGGTGGAGGTGATAAAATAGCAAAGAGAAATAATAAATCTTAAAAAAATGTGACTAGAAAATAGCTGTGCACGTGGAGTTGACTTACAGGTTAGAAGCCTACAAAATTTTAAAGAGAGTTGTATTGCTAAGTAAACCATAAGTTCTGACTAAAAATTCTGTGGCTCTTGGGAATGTGATTGTAGTTATTCTGTCCTTGTCTACCACTGGATATTGGCTATGATGTTTGCAGATAACCTTTTAGTCCTTTGGTCCTCCGATCAAGAGGAGCTAGACACACACGTAACTTAGAAATTACTGCACAAAACCCTCTGACAAAGAAGCTAATAAACCCTCTAAATGACACCCTGAGATGCTGAGTTTGAGCTTGACACCAAGTCTGGATGGCGTCTTGGATTTGATTCCCCTGGGGAAAGGGTAAGTATCTCTTTTCTGAGGGAGGGAGAAGAGGTATTTGGCGGAGAGCATATTGGACAATAATATTCATAGTACTAGGAAGCAAACATATTTTTGTTGATCTTCCTTCTAGGTGCTCAATAACTTCTCAGCTTTGGAAATTCTGACTCTGTATCTAGGTGGAGCCATGTGGCTAGTTCTGGCCAGTGAGTTGTAAGGAAGAAATGAAGCATGAAAATTTCTGGCTGGCACACTTAATTACTGACACAAGATACTCCAAAACTCTTTATCTCAGGCACTGGGACCAGCAGTATTCCAGAGAGTGGGCCCTTCAGCCTAGATCCAGGAAAAGGACACTTCAGAACAAAGAACCATCTTGATTCACAGCAGAGATATAAATAAGTGAGAAATTATCCTATATTTTATTTCCCTGAGATATGAAAGATCACCTCTTCCTGCAGTATAACTTAGTTTTCCCTGAATGATACAAAAATAGGTATTGATTCTTGTGGAGAAGTAAGATTGGAGTAGAATAACCTTTCTGAAAAAAATCGCTTTTCTTTACAATATACAGTATTTAAAGTTGAACAAGGAATTTACAGATTGTGACTCTTTATAGATTATATACATTCCTTTTCAGATTATGACTCAATTGAGTTTTAAACTAAAAAAAAATGTCTGCTTCCATTTCCTAGGTGAGTGTGGGGTGGAGGAGGTTATGTAACTATGTGAACAAAATTGTTTATGAAATTGACTCTATAGAACGTTTACAGCTGAAGGTGGCTTTTACATTTGACTCTGATATTTGGAATGAATATATCACAGGGTAAAATGCAGTTGATTTGCACCTGGAATTTCTTTTAAAGATGCTCCCCATTTCAAGATGTAGTATAATCAGTGTGGATATCTGAATGGGCATCCACACAGAATAAATATGACTTGGGCAGTTTGCTGATTTCTTTTGCAGTATATCTGTCCAAGGGATGTTCTTCCACATAAAGAAAAATAAAAGAATGTCTCAAAGTTAAAGCTTTCATCCTCCTCAGCTAGAGTACTGATGAAGTAGGTTACTATCTGAAATAAGTGCTCTCTGAAAGCTTTACTGTTGCTTCATCTCTATTCATGAGAACTTTAAGAGACAAATTCTGGAAAGAAGATAACTTCCTTTATGTTGGCTTCTATAAGGCTCAAGGACTTGTTGAAATGCAGGGCAGAATAAATAGCATTTCAAATCCATCGTCTGCTGGCGGAGGGCGAGGAGAAGAAAGGGTTTTATTCCCCTGTGAATTGTCATAGAAGGAAATGAAGCGTTTGCTAAAATCATATCTGCTATGAATCCTATGAAACTATGACAGAAAATGTAAAAGAATACTTCCACTTTTCCAGACTTGATTGTCGTAATTCCTCTATGAATGCTATTATACTGAGATTCCTGCAGAAATGGCATAATTGGCTAATATATTCAGGTGTAGGTGGCATAATTTATAGAAACTACTGTGCTTAGTGCTGTGGAATAATTTAGTTGTTGCTTTTCTTTTCTTTTCTTCTTTCAGTGTTTCTTATCTCACAACAATCTCTCTAAAATCTGTGCAACCAGGGGAAATGAATATAATAACACTGACAGTTTAGAAAAAAATTTGCAGAGATGAACATTGATTTATCCAAAAATTTATTTATATTAGTGTTTCCTGGGATAACAATGAAAGGTAATAAAAGTTTTAATATTGTTTGATAGATACTGGCATGTTTGCAATAGTAAATAGGGTAAAATGTTGCAAATAATTACTTAGGAACATTAATTATTTGTGAAGGATTATTATTTTGTATTTCTAATAGATAACATAAAGCAAAAGCACTTTTATTCTCGCAATAGTGTCTTTCAAGCAGTAGGTACTTATGATTTCATAGTTTCACTAAGCAAAATAATACTAATTTAAAATGAAATAGATCTAAAAAGTTAAATACATCTATATATACTGTACTGGAAGAATATCTATAATACAATCTCAAGCAAAAATTTAAAAGTCAAGTTCAAATTAATGCATATGGTGTGATCCAATTTTTGTAAAAATAATGTTGTATGTGTGTGTGTGTGTGTGTGTGTGCGCACATAGAACTGTATACATCTCTACAGAACTATGTATAACATATGTTCATATGTACAGAGATCACAGTAGTGGTTATCCAGGTGTGAGTGAATAGATCCTTAACCTTTTTTGTATTTCTCCCTTTGGTTTTATTTCTTAGAGAAAGCAGGTATTACCTTTGTAATTTAAAAAAGCAATGAGGAAAATATAAACTATAAAACAGAGAGAATAAGTGGAAAGATCAAGTATGACCTACAGTGTTTGATAGAGTGTGGCTGCTTTCTTTTTGTTTTCACTAGCTACAATTAAAATCACTACCTATAATATCAACCCAAGTATAAGTTTGCGAATTACAGATTTTAAGTCATTCTTATTATTAAAAATGAATTTACTAAACCTCCATGCATGATTTTTTTACATTTTAAATGATTTAATATTTAAAAGAAGTTTAAACATATCCAGTTATAACAGAGAATATATTATCTTGGACCCCTTAAGCTTGCTGAATTTTTAAAATTTCACTTAGCCTTTCTGTAAACCATGAACAGTTTTCATTTTTGCCCTTTAGAAGAGCCGTTGGTGTTATGAATGTTTCGGAACATTGTTCAGCTGTTTAAATAACAATAATGGATTTTCCTCAGCAGTTTTGCTTTTTGGAGTTTAATCATGCTCTCAAGCACACTTAATTTGTGGATTAGAGCTTTTTGAACAACACAATCACCAAAACAATTAGAGAGTGTTGTAGAAATTAGTTGCAAGGCAAAGAACAAGAAGGTCAGCACAAATGTTCCAGGCAGCATCAGTGAAGCAGATGTGCAGGATATGTGATCAATAGCCAACAAACTGTTTACAGACTTGTTCATGTAGTTTTGAGTTCATTTATTTGAAGAAGGCTTGTTGAATACCTACTATGTTTCATGCACTGACTGTGCTAGATCTTGGCTTTATGTGGATGAGCCAATGCAGACATGTCCCTGCTTTCAAGAATGAACCAAATATAGTAGATTTTTCACTTGACCCCTGTTTAACGGACATCCCTAATTCCCTGATGCTCTCCATTACTCTATAAATCCTACTGGCTGAGATACCAGCCATGCTGAACCCTGGCAAAGACTAGGCTGCTCACTAACATGCTTCCTTCTTTTTGTTTCCACCCATTCAGCTGCGCCCTCATTAACATCAGTTAAGTTTGTCCTTAAACTTGATTATGCCAGTTGTACTTGTTATCTTAATTATGTAATTCAATTAACTATAGCTTGAATAAACATAATATGAATGCAAATAGAAAACTGTCTCTCCGCCCTAATTTCTGCTACCACGCCACCCGAGCCTCTCCCAATACATCTCCACAGTTCCAAGTTTAAGGATTGTGCTTGTCTTTGACCTATTTATTCTAAAATCCATTCTTTTCCTCCAACAGCGTCTCTTCCATGGCTCCAGCTCCTGCTGGAGAAGCCATTGATTCCAACTTATATTATGTGACCCTGGTCTCTGGGCTCAGGCTAAACCACATCCTCTAGCCCAGGAGTAACAATGCTTCCTGACATGGTTTATTTCTGGGTTAATGATCCCGTAGGTCCTTACATCACCTCTGCATCTACTTTTCAGCATTAAAATCTCTATGTTTTAAATACTTACAAGGGTTCCTATTTCCCTTATTAGAACCTGACAAATACAGAGATTAACCACAAAAGCTATCAAATTTATACATGTTCACTGACTTCACCTTGTGCTACCTAGGGTTGCTCTACTTTCAGATTATAACCCACTGAACTGATACTCGCTGGCAATGGGGATGGGGCAGTAAGTACACTGGTACTCCAAAATGAGAATTACACTCCATCTAGAGAGTGCACGTTGATGGGAACACTACCCAGGAGGAGGGTCATGGATCCTTAGGTCAGTGACCCCAGCAGTCAGCACTGATCTGTTGAATCGCCAAGCAAATTTGTTCATGGTACTGTGGAAATTAAAGCAGAAGTGATGGTATGTTGATAGATATTGTCTAGGCCTCTTGCTCATAATGAAATCTAGACAAGATATTTAATGTATTCAATTTGTCTTCAATAGGTATTTCCTAAGGACGTAACTGTTCTTTTTAGACTTCAAAATATGCTCCTGAAATGACGAGTGGGAGAGGTGAACAAACTAATATGAAAGAATAGAATATATTGTGCAAGGTTAGAACTGTACTAAAGATAAACATGCTTAATCTGTTGGAAGTAAGGAGACGGATGCTAAGAACGTGTAGTCAAGGCATCTTCAGCTATCACAAATATTTACAGTGGACCCTGAACAAAGTCAGGATTAGGGGCACCAAGCACACTGGAAGGTCTGTGTATAGCTTTACAGTCAGCCCTCCCTCTCTGAGGTTTCACATACACAGATTCAACCAACCACGAATCATGTAGAACTGTAGTATGTATTTATTGAAAAAAATCTGTCTATAAGTAAACCCACGTAGTTCAAACTCGTGTTGTTCAAGGGTCCACTTTACTCTATCATGACCAATGAGAAACAGGTAACAGCCAGGCCAAGTTTCCTTTTCCTTTTTCCTTTATTATTTGATTGGTACTAGCAATACCAGCAACATTGCTCTGAATATTAGAGGAATGTAGAGGTTCTAAAAACTATTATAATGCTAGTCTACCCAAATCTCTTTTATCACATTCTCACCACTACAAAGTGATAAATAGATTTAATTTAACATTATGAAAAAGCAGCTTCAAATATTTTCCATTTTGAAGCTATATTTGACCATTAATTGCACGCAAATAGAAAGGAGAAAAGTCATTCCTAGCACCATACCTAAACAGAGCCATTGTTAATCATTTAATGTTTTATTTATAAATAGTTCTAATCTTTTAAACATGCAATGCAGATGTCCTTGAGCTTGTAACCACAAATGAGGTTACAACTTTTCTCTTTCTTTCAATTTTTCATTTAAATAGAGGAAAAGTGAAAATGTGTCCAGATAAATGAATTTTAACAAACTGAACACAATCATAGGGGCAACCATATCAAAAAACAAGATATTAACAGAACCCTGGAAGCCCCTTTTATTTGTAGTACCTGCACCCCTTTTCCCTGCAAGGAGATACACTACCGTAATTTCTACAGCCCAGATTGTTTTTGCCTATTAAACTTTGTCCACATGGAGTCATACAGTAGGTATTCTTGTGTTTGACTACTTTCACTCAGCATTATGTTTGGCTGGTTTATTTGTATTTTGCAAGTAATTGTAGAGTGTTCATTCTCAGCGCTGCATTCAGTTGTGTGAATATACAATAATTGTTTATCTATTCTATTGTTAATGGAGATTTGGGTATTTGCAGATTTGGGCTATTTCACGTATGCTTTTATGAAAATTTCAGTACAGTCTTTTTTTTAATACATCTACTGGAGTATAAGTGCTTTATAATGTTGTGTTAGTTTCTGCTGTACAACAAAGTAAATCAGCTATATATCCTCTCCCTCTTAAGCCTTCCTCCTACCCTCCAGATCCCACCGCTCTAGGTCATCACAAAGCACAGAGCTGATCTTTTAGTGAATATATGCACACATTTAGATACTGCCAAACATTTTCCCAAAGTAGTATGCCAATTTACACCTGCACCAGAAGCACAGGAGAGTTTTGACTTTGACATCCTGTCAGTGTGGGGTTTTTTTTTTTTGTATTTTTCTATTGTTTCATTTTGTTTTGTTTCGTTTCAGCCATTCTGGTGGGTGTGTATTGGTATCACATTGCGGTTTAAATTTGCAATTATTTGATGGCTAACAGAGGAAAACGTACCACTTTTTCATGATTTGTATTGGCCATTTGGATATCTTTTTTGTGAATGGTCTATTCAAACCTTTTGCCCATTTTTAGCAAAGTTACCTACCTTTCCTTTTCTTATTGATTCATAGTGCCCCTTACATATTTTAGAAATTATTTATGAGATCGAGCGACACCTAATCCTACTGTGAAGGTTGCCTTCTTATTCTCTTAATAATGTCTTTTGATGAACATAGCATTTTAATTTTAAAATAGTCCAATTTATCAATTTATTCTTAATAGTGATTTTTGTGTCCCATTTTTGTCTGCTCCAAGGTCATAAAGATGTTCAAATTACTTTTGTGCTAAGTACTTTAGGTGTTTTCTTTTTACATCTATATCCATAATCCATCTGGAACTGATTTTTGTTTATGGTATATTTTTTGTACTGTGTGACAAAAATTCAGCAAACTCCGTGTGAAAGTCTAGCTGTACTTTTGAAAAATGAGAGGATTAGTGGAACAAGCTGCTGTCTACATGAGCTGAAGTTTGTCCCAAGGGCATAATTAACATTAATCATCTGCCTTCTCTCCCATCCATTCTATACATCTCTCACCTCTGCCAGCAGATTTGAGTAGATTGCCTTCATCATTTAGAGTTCTAAGCCTCTGGTTATCTTGCTTTTGTCAGGTCACAGGTGACTCAATGGTCCCTTTCCTATTATCAACGGATATGGAAATGCCAGGAGGATCCCAGTATGCCTTAGAGTTCCAGATATAGTCCTCCCCACTGCTATTATTTAGGAAATTTCGGTTCTTTTTGAAAAATGGAGCCAATTACTCCCACTAGTTTAGTAGCTCCTTTCTTTGACTGCTTGAGGAGCTAAAATGACCCAGTGGAAGTCATAGCTTTAAGTCAGCAGAACACTTACTGTATCCATAATGGAAGCATCAGCCCCCTTTCCCCCCTCCCACTTACCTCCAGTGTTTCAGAACTTCTATTCCCACAAAGGCTAAAGTTGCAAGAGTAGAAAGTACAAATTCCCCATCTGAATCCCTGAGAGCGATGGTGAGAGAAGAAACCTGATAGAGGAATACATTGAGTCTTCCAGCGAATCCGTCATTGGCAGCTATTTATTGAGTCGATAGTATGTGCTAGGGATGGTTCTGGGGGTCAGAAGTGAACAGAGTGATTAAATAACTTACTTCATTAACTTTTCACATGACCCTTCCTCACATTCTGGTTTTTGTATCTTTCAGAAAGGATAATTAACCATTCTATCCACTATTAAAATGCAGTTGCTGTGGAAACATTAGAACCAGTGGCAGAGCAGTGATTTGAACCCTGACTAGTCTGATTCCACTACACTGTGTGTTATTTATCACAATCTTCCCTCTGGAAGGGCTTTGAGAAGTCATTCATAGATGCCCATGACTGATGACTTTCTGATAACATCTTTTTGGAACACACCTTTAGGTCAATGGAATCATAAAAAGAAACTTGTTTTGACTGAAGAACTGGGGAAAGTATTTTCATTATTCATTATCAGT
The DNA here is from genome assembly GCF_030028045.1 of Hippopotamus amphibius kiboko. Lineage (NCBI taxonomy): Eukaryota > Metazoa > Chordata > Mammalia > Artiodactyla > Hippopotamidae > Hippopotamus > Hippopotamus amphibius. The sequence goes on along the minus strand of NC_080190.1, from coordinate 107,585,779 downwards.
TCAAAGCAGCCATTCTTATTACAATACATTATCTCTTCTGTTTTAACTAATTGAAGGTCAGTTTGAGGCTGAGCTAGAAATTCAGTTCCCTGGATTTCACCTCTAAATCATGACAACCCCCCACAGCTTTGTATACAGTGCCCTGTGGCCTTGCTTCCAGGTGCTTAAATACATAACCGGGGAAGAGGTCTAAGTAAAACAGTAGGGAGGTTTCAGTTCTCTTTTATCAGGGAAAAAGAAGTAGCAAGATGAAAGACTTAATTAAAAGGTTACAAAGAGATTTTTTTAAAGCAGATTTTGCCATAGGACATGGCACTGGGATAAAAATAAAGAAGCAGTACAGCGATGACTCAGACAAAGAAAAATCCATTTAACCTCAGGTTCAACAAAAAGATAACATTTTTAGAGGATGTGATTAGAAGTGGTGGGAATGTGTTGTATATATTTGTTCAATTGTCTGGTAACAACTTCAAGGACTCGAGCTGTCTAAATCACTTTTTGGAACAAAGGCTAGGCATAAATAAATGGATCAAATATGGCCTGAGGATTAAACAAGAGTTCTGGGCAGGTTTAGTGAAAACATGTAGGTGCCATTTTACTCTCATCCCTTCTTCAATTTAAAAACAGCACAGAATTGCACATGTTAATATGTCACGCTGTGTGCTCTTATATCAGCACTGAGTCTTTCCATACCTTCTGAAAACAACAATCCCAGAACTCTGCTGTTCCCATGGCAACTGCATTTTAAGAAGGTGAAGTTTCCAGCCTGATAGAGCCGAAAGGCTATTAACGTCAGTTCTCAACGATACTGAAACCACGGTGTCAGGAGGAGTCAATGCAACACAGGAAGCTTAGCTTGACCCCACTCAGCATTCATTTTGCTGCTGGAACAAGGTTTAAAAAGCTAATAATATAAATTATTAAAATGGTAATTATTATTCTGTAATCCAATATGGTGTGAAATTAACATTGAAAATATGTAGATTGAAATTCTAATCTAATACCAACCTTGAGGAAATACTAGAATCAGAACCAAAATCCTTTACCCAAGGAATTTAACTGCATCGGACCTCGTAGTGGTTTTACAAAAAGCATGATATGCGTGATGAATGCCACCTTCTCTTTTGTGTGCCAAGATCCACAAAGACTTTTGAATAAACTTGACTATGGAAAGAAAAGGAAGCAGAAATATTCTCCAGAAGAGAAGTCATTTTCTGGCCCCAGAAAAAGGAGACATGCCAATTGAGCACAGTGTTAGTTGGCCAGGGCTTCTGGAACAAAGCACCACAAGCTGGGTGGCTTAAACAAACAGAAATTTATTGTTCCACAGTTTGGGAAGATGGGAAGTGCAAGATCTAGGGGTTAGCAGGGTTGGTTCCTTCTGAGGGCTGTGACAAAGAATCTGTTCCAAGTCTCTCTTGTAGCTTCCAGTGGTTTGCTGGCAATCTTTGGGGTTCCTTGGCTTATAGACATACCACCCTGATCTCTGCCTTATGTTCACATAGCAGTGTGTGTGTGTCTGTGTGTGTGCATGTGTGTGTGTCCGTGTTTGTGTGTGTGTGTGTGTGTCTAAATTTCTTCTGTTTTGCAAGGATACCAGTCATTTTGGATCAGGGGCCCATGCTACTCCAGTATGACCTCGTCTTAACTAATTACATCTGCAATGATGTTATTTTCAAGGAAGATCACAGTCTAAGGTACTGTAGGCTAGAACGTCAACATCTAAACTTGTCCAGCAAATAGTATTTGTTGCCCATCACCTAGAAGTCCGAACACTTCTGCCCCCTGCATATTGATATCAGAGTGGCCAAGGAAAACACAACACAGTCAAGCACTGGATGGAACAAGGCTTTGCCCTTCACAAAGAAGAGACAGAGCAAGATTAGCTTCAATAGAGGGTATCAGTTCCCTGGGGCCAGCAGGTCCCTCTGAGCAGCTGGCACAGAGCAACTGTGTCCTGCCACCGAAGGACCCCATCTCCTCCCTGCAGGAACAGAAATAGTATCGGGGTTGGCCAGATGCCACATGACTTACGTGCTTGAGCAAAACGAAGAGGTACAGAGTTTGAAACAAGGCAAGATAGTTCCGCACAAGGAGATAAGCCCTGCACAGGCTGTGTGTGCCCTTGGTCTCTTGGTAAGAATATGTCCAGCCCATGATCCCACTCTTATGTGGTCGAGAGGGGGCTCAAAAGACTCCGGGCATGAGACTGCCTTTCCCAACAGAGTTCAACACAGAGCACACAGATTACATTTTATCCCAGAGCTATGTGCACTGCATTTATTATCTCATTTAACCCTCAGAATTAACACTGTGCTCAGAAATTTGAGTGACGTAAGTAAATTCTTCTCAAACTTTCCTGTGCTAATGCGTCACCTGAGCATCTTGTTGAAACGCAGAGCCCTTTCAGGAGGTGTCTGTATTTCAAACAGTTTCTGGGTAAAGCTCATGACTAACGTTTGCACACTTCCAGTAGCAAAGACTAAAGCATTTGCAAATGAGGACCCTAATTCTGAAGCCCATGTTCACTTCTGCTAGAATATTCCACCTCTTAGAAGAAAAAGAAAGAAGAAAACAGAAAAAGAAGGAAAGGAGGAAAAAGAGATGAAAAGGAATAGGAATAGGATATAGGATTTTTGTGACCGTGCTTCTGTCTAGAGCAATTTAAAAACGACAATGAAAGCCATCAGCCAAAAATAGAAAAGAAAAAAAAAAAAAAAAAAGGCCAAAAGGTGCAATCAAGGTTAGTACGCAGGTATTTAACATAACTATTTAAAATGTGACCATTTGAAAATGTAAACCATTCTTAGTTCAGAGACTGTTTAAGAAAAAAAGGGACAAAAACACAAACAGGTGCTTTATGGACCTCTGATCTACAATGTAGCAGTTCACACATACTTATGTATGTACTTTCTAATGTAACTTTCTAATGTAACTTTCTGAGTAAAATTGGCCTATTGCAGTGGTTAGCATTGTGTTGTAAGTGAATATATAAAGGGTCCAAGACTGAACTGCAGGTCAGAGTTAGTCCAATGCCTTGCCTATAGTAAATATTTAAAAAAATTGTTAGTTAATACATTTTATTACCATTATCTTACATCAAAAACAGAAAAACAAAAAAACTCAGCTTGGACTCTAGGTTAAAACAGATATAACTTGAAGATACAGATTTTTCAGATATCCAGGAAAAAGAAAAATAAAAGACCAGACAGAATGAAAGGTTTTCTTAGTGACTTAACTGGCCCAAATTGGTTCATAATAACTGTCTCTAGCCCTGTCTCCATAGGACATTATAATGGATTACAAGTTTGTGTGGACTCAGACTTCATATGTTGAAATCTGAATGCCCAATGGGATGGTATAAGCATATGGGGCCTTTGGGAGGTAATTAGATCATGGGTGGAACCCTCTTGACGGGGTTAGTGCTCTTATAAGAGAGTTCTTTCTCTGTGTCTCTTTCTGTGTCTCTCTCCCCCTCTCTGCCCGCCCTCCCCCCCCCCCCACTTCCTGCTTTTTGCCATGTGAGGCTACAAGGAGAAGACAGCCATCTGCAAACCAGGAAGAGGGCTCCAACACTGCATATACCATATACCGGCACCTTAATCTTGGACTTCTAGCCTCCAGCACGGTGAGGAAATAAATGTTTGTTGTTTCAGCCACCAGTCTATGGTGATTTGTTGTAGCAGCCTGAGCTGACTCAGACAGCATCTCACAGTCTGCCATCAAACAGCTGTCATCCTCAGCCATGCTGCAGCAAAGGCACTTTGTGGCATTTAAAATGTATAGGTTGGAAAATGTTTTCCTGTGGGTGAATAACTACTAAGTGAACTGAGACTCGTTGAAGGTCACATTTCAAAGGCACTCCAAAGCCTCAGAAAACAGCTGCCAGGTCTGCACTTGATGACTCTTTATGAAAGGAAACGTACAAACCTGGAGTAGCAGAGATTTCAGTAATTATTTTTCTTTAGAATTGTTGCTGCATAAGGGTATATATACAAAGTCAGTCAGCCTTGCAGATATGGGTGTATACCTGTATCCAGTAGCAGGCGTTCATTCTTCCATACTGCTTGGTGCCTGCACTGACATAGTGTACTACCTCCACCCATCATTGTGGCTGGACTTTTTGGTGGCTGCATGGGGGACTTTTCTGGGAGAAGGAGGCCAAGAAGCAGCATTGGTTTCAGAACTTTGTACACAATGGACTATTAATACATCTTTCTTTATGATGATAAAGATGGACAGCTTCAGTAGGTTATGGAATGGCAATGTCTCTAATAGCGGGGACTAGAGAACACACTCGCCTTACTTTCCTGTTACCCAATGATCTGAACCTTATTTGGCTACTTTTTTTTTTCCACCCAGAGTTACCAAATTCCTGTGAAACACACATAAGAAATATAGCTCACCAATTGCCAAGATTTTTAAGTGCTTGTTTAGATGATAAGATAGGATGGCCTTGTGAAGCTGAACAGCTCCAGGACTTCACTTAGGACAGTTGAAAACCTAAGGACAAGAAATTAAATGCGTTCCTGCTATGACCAGGAGCAAGGCAAGGATGTCCACTCTCAATCGTCCTATTCAACCTGGTACAGGAAGCCTTAGCTAAGGGAATTGTTTTCTTATATACCAGTAGTAAAAAAATTAGAATTTGATATTAAAAACACAATACCTTTTACATTAGCAGCAGAAAATAAAATACTTAGGTATAAACCTAACAAAATATGTATAAGATCTATATGAGGAAAATTACAAACTGATAAAAAAAAAAAGTCTAAATAAATGGACATATATTCCATGCACATGAACAGGAAGACTCAATATTATCAAGATGTCAGGGGACTTCCCTGGTGGCTCAGTGGTTGGGAATCCACCTGCCAATGCAGGGTACACAGGTTCCACCCCTGGTCCGGGAAGATCCCACATGCTACATGGTGGCTAAGCCCGTGTGTCACAACTGCTGAGCCTGCACTCTGGAGCCCACGTGCAACAACTACGGAAGCCCGTGAGCCTGGAGCCCATGATCCACAGCAGCAAGAGAGGCCATTGCAATGAGAGGCCAGTGCACTGCAGCAAAGAGTAGCCCCTGTTTGCAGCAACTAGGGAAAGCCCATACACAGCAACGAATACCCAATGCAGCCGAAAAAGAAAAAAAAAAAATAGATGTTAGATCTCAACTTGATCTATAAATTCAATGCAATCCCAATCAAAATCCCAGCAGGTTATTTTTTGGATATTGACAAACTGATTCTAACATTTACATGAAAAGGCAAAAGAACCAAAATAGCCAATGTAATATTGAAAGAGACGAACAAAGTCAGGGTACTGACACTATCTGATTGCAAGACTGACTACAAAGCTATATAATCAAGACAGTGTGGTATTGGTGAAGGAATAGACAAATAAATCAATGGAACAGAAAATGGAAAGCTCAGGAACAGACACAAGTATAGTCAAGTTATCTTTGACAAAAAAGCAAAAGCAATCCCGTGGAAAAGAAAGATAGTCTTTTAAACAAATGATTCTGGAACAATTGTATATGCACACACAAAAATAAATAAATGTAGACACAGATCTCACATCTTTCACAAAAATTAACTCAAATGTACCTAAATGTAAAATGAATCATGCACCTAAGTGCAAACTGAAAACTACAAACCTCCAAAAGATAACATAGGTGAAAAAATAGATGACCTTGCTTTGGAAGTGAATTTTTAGATTCAGCATGGAAACCATGAGCCATGAAATAAAAATTAAGAAATTGGACTTTGTTATACTCCAATAAAATTAAAAAAATTAAATTAAATTAAAAATGTCTGTTTTGAAAAGACACTCTTAAGAGAATGAAAAGACAAGTCACAGACTTGGAGAAAATATTTGCAAAACGTATTTATAAAGGATGGTTATCCAAAATATACAAAGAACATTTAAACCTCAACAATAAGAAAATAACCCAATTAAAAATGGAAAACAATGATCTGAACAGACATCTCAGCAGAGAAGAGATACAGATGGCAATTAAGCGTATGAAAAGATGCTCAACATCATATGTCAATAGGAAGTTGCTAATTAAAACAACAATGAGATACGCATCTATTAGACAAAATCTAAAACCCAGACAACATCAGATACTGGTGAGAATATGGAGCAACAGGATCTGTCATTCATCGCTGGAGGGAATGCAAAATGGTAAAACCACTTTGAAAGATAATTTGGTGGTTTCTTACAAGATTAAATGTACTCTTGCCATATGATCCAGCAATCATATTCATTAGTATTTACCCAAAGGAGTCGAAGATTTGTGTCCACACAAAAACCTGCACGTGGATGTTTATAGCAACTTTATTTCTCATTGCCAAAACATGGAAGCAACCAAGATATCTTTCAGTAGATGAATGGATAAACAAACTGTAGTACATCCAGACAATGAGATATTATTCAGCCTTAAAAAGAAATAAGCTATCAAGTTATGAAAAAGCATGAAAGAAACAAATGCATGTTACTAAGAGAAAGAAGCCAATCTGAGAAGGCTATGTGCTATATGATTTCGACTATATGACTTTCTGGAAATGGCAAAATTATGGAGACAATAAAGAGATGAATGGTTGTCAGGGATTGGTGGTTGGGGTGGGGAGGATGGAAAGGTGAATAAATGGAACACAGGGCAGTGAAACTATTCTTTTTGATTCTACAGTGGTGGATACATGTTCTTACAAATTTGTGAAAACCTGTAGAATGTAAAACACAGAGATGAAACTCTTATGTATTAAATTATGCACTTTAGTTAATAATAACATATCAATATTGGCTCAGGAATGGTAACAAGTGTTCCACACCAATGGAAGATACCATTACGGAAAACTAGAGGGTAGGTGGGAAATGAGCAGTGATATGGGAACTATTTGTACTTACTGCTCAATTTTTCTGTAAATCTAAAACTGCTCAAAAAATGAAGTCTATTACCTATTTTTTTTTAATCTACAGGCAAAAACACAGTGACCAGTAGAGCACACTGGCCCCTCTGACTTTTGTCTGTGGATAAAGAAACCAACTTTTCCCACAGTATTGAATAATTCTCACTAATATTAAAAAAAAGCACCTTAAAAACAAACAGTAATTTTAAATATAGAGCTGTCGTGTTCTGAGGAAAAGAGCTTGTTATTCATATTCTCAGAACATGCTTAACACTGAAGAGGATACAGGCTAATGAAATCAACCAAAAGAAAATAATACTCAGGATAAAATAATTTCTGGGAAAAAAGATAAAAAGAAGGGATTTTAAATACAAAACTGGCACTCATACCTAAACTTTTGCTTTAAGAAGAAAAAATGGCTAAAGCTGCAGCAATCACATTTTTGAAACACCATTCTGATATGAGCTTCCGTGTTCGTTTGATTGATATTTTTTAACTTTGCACAAACATTCATATAAAACACATCAAATGTATTCTTATGGAAGGTTGGTTTCACGCGAGTGGAAAGTTTCCATCTTAAAACAATGTATTTCCTATCAAATGGTTACGATGACACCAAAGTTTCCTAAGGGAAGTATTACACTGATTTACAAATCTATATTACACCTTCTGGTAGCAAGATAATTCAAAAGATCACTGAAAGGCAACAATGAAAAGATTATCCACCCAATGACTCAATCAGATGTCACTCCTTTTAGGATTCCTGTCACCTCTTCCCCACAATGTCAGCCACCTTGTTTTAGGAAACTTGAGAAGAATGTATTAATTGAAGAAGCTGGAAGGGATGGCAGCTCTGTCTGTCACAGTGGCTCTGTCTCTTTCTGTTTCTCTCTCTGTCTCTCTATCTACATGACGCTACATTACCCTGGACAGAGACGAGCAGACAGAGAGAGACAGAGACAGTAAGGGACAGAGATACAGAGAGAGGCAGTATAGGAAACAGAACAAACAACTGGGTAGATGGAGAAGACCCTCAATGGAGAGAGAAGTAGAGGAAGAATAAAGCACTACTTCATACTCGATCAGAACCACCTATTACACTGAAAGCAATCATTTCCTTTGCTACATGAGATGTTCATTCATTAAATTATCTGACCCGGGCCTCTATTTTGCATGAAATAGGCAATGTGTGGACTGAAAATAGAACATAGTCTTATGATATACACACAAACTCCCTTCCCTTGTACAATATTTATTGGCTTTTTTTTTTTCCTTCCCAGTGAAAGCGTTAGCAATACTGGGGACACACTGTGTAATCAATGTTTTCATGTTCTGATTTTGCATTTTCTTCTGCTAGAAAAATTGATTCACCTCTGTAGATATCACCAAATACCTGCTTCATTCTGAACATGTTTATGGGTTGAAAAATATTGTGCTGTTCCAAATTTTTTATCTTAACCTCATGCTGTGAATTTCACGCTCAGGTGAAGCTCAGGTGCTCCAAGAGTAATGATTTTGTAAAGCTCATTCAAATTCTCCACAATTCCTTCTAGGTGGGTGGGGTCTGTCCTGGTGCTGGCTCCCTCCTGCACATGGGGATGGAGATGGAGAAAGAGGAGAAGGGCAGAGGTAGGTCAGTCTGGTTAGTGATGGCACCACCCAAGCCTGTCCACCATTCCATCCTCTACTCTATGTGCATCCATTTGTTTTCCTTCATTAATTGGTTGAGTGTTGAAAGGTAGAACCATATATTTATCTTTTCCTTTCATCACTCTTCACTGTGTGTTTTAGAAATATTGGCTAGTTCAGTGGGGTGGGGAAGAACTACTTTCAATTTTAGAAGAGAGATCAATTTGAAATGTACATTCTGAATCAACTTAGTGTATTTCACATTTCTCACTTCTTTTGCATTCAGCATACATTTTAGGTAGAGAAAGGCTTGCGCGCACACCAATTAAACAATTATCTTAATTGTCAGATGGTTCTAGGAATAAGATGCATAAGTGGCTTTTCACGATATTGTAAATATTTGCACAGTAACTATTTTTATAAAGGATAACAAGTTATTTTAAAGACTATTCAATCAACTCTTTCCAGGATAGCGCGGTCCCAGAGCCCCAGGTTGGCTTCCTGGAGGCCCAGCAGCCTTACCTGTGACTCATAAAGGCTGCCTGACTAGAGCAGGGTCTGGTGGGATTTCCCAAGGCACCTGCACCCGTAACTCAGCAGGACTACCAGCCCTTGCTGCTCCACACGGATGGGCTGTGTCTATCCAGGAGGTACTTCACAGCCGGTCAGCTGTTCGGTAGGCAGTGCGGGGACTGTCGCTGCCTGAGGGTACAGGATGCCTGTGGAGCCCTGAAAGGAGCACACAGGTGTGGCCATTCAGGGGAGGGTGGGGCCGGAAGATAGGGTGAAAAAGAAGGGCAGGAGTTCCTGGCAGGCACTGTGATCCCCATCTTTTCAGGTATCTGATACGTCCGTTGTGGCTTATGTGCCCTTTTAAAGGTGTCCTGCTGGCTGTACAGTGACTGCTCTAAAATTGCATGCACTGTGTGGAATCTATAGTTTCATCTTTGTTTTGAAAGACAATATAAAAAGTTTAATTGATTGAAAATGTATTCACAGGTTTATAGGAAATGTCATAATTATATTTATCAATTTTCTATTAAAGTATTAAATTTCTTAAATATAATTATAACTATATTAACATTTTAAAGAGTTGTAAAAATGATTTAGAATTTTTATCAGCTATTTAGGAGGACAATGGCACTGAGGGTGATTATCGGTATTTTTTAAAATTTTTTTTTATTTTTTAGCTTTAGAACTTTTATTGACATAATTGACATACAATAAACTGCATGTATTTAAAATGTACAATTTGATATTTTTTTCTTATTAATAATGTATATATGGCAATTTTAAACCAATATCATTAAATGTTCATCAGGTGCTGTTGTTTGTAGATGAAAGTTCAAGTTTCTTATTAAAATTTATGAAAACAATATTTGGAATCTTACAAATTGAATATTTAATATATTCCTTGATTATGTGATTTCATTTATCTCATAATTAGAATGCATAGAAGAACCTGTAAGAAATGTTTTGTCAAGTCTCATATTTCTCCATGTCCCTATACTGTTTCATACAAATGTTATTGTTTTTATCTCTATCAGGCTATCAATACCAGGAGAAAGGTTGGAATACACGTCTTTAAAAGTCAGAGGGTTATCATTCTAAAGTGAACCAGATGCCTTGAGCTATAAATAGTTACCTTCAAAGGCAGTTATTGAACTTTACCTTGATTGAGACAGTGGCCTGGAGAGGCAACCCATAACTACATTCTGAGCAAGTATGATTCTCACCTGTTTTCCTCTATGTAGCTCAGCATAGTGGAGACTCTAGACTTTCAAAGCCTCTGTTTCCATACCGCATTTTTTTTTCTATTTTGATGACTTAAAACTTTGATATTACATTTCCTCCTACATTGATATTTTTTCAATAAACAAAGTAATAACAAAGCAAACATAGCTTACAATCTTTCTTTTCTCAATTACTGCCTGATAAAACAATGGATTAGAAACTGGCTTGTACACATGCAAGTACACCGACTTGCAAGTACAAAAAGATGACTTCATTTAAATCTCCAGAACTGAATTTAACTTAGGGGCAGCCTACACTTCTCTAATGATAGAAACCTTGGACGTAGTAATGTGAAGTATCTTATTCTGATTTAAATGTGATCAGTTGAGGTTTTAATTGGGGCTATTCAAGATTATCCCCAGCCCACAGCCCCTTCCTCTTTGCCCCTCTGTTCCCGGTAGTCAAAGGGTATGGACCTTGAGTCTGTATGCTCTAGTCTGAAGTTGTGGCTGGTTCTTCCGGTCTTAAATATTTTACATTGGCCTTCACTGACCTTTGGCTTGTCTGACCTTCACTTTGGGCATCACACTATGACATCTGTGGCTGGTGACCATGGACGCTGCCATGACCTCTATGACAGGTCAGCTGTATCCAGTTCTCCTTGACACGTGAGTTCCTGCGGGATCACATTTCCTCATGAAGTGAAGCTTTGGGCCTGTATTAGGTTACTGCTGTGTAACAAATAACCTCAACTGAGAGGCTTAAAACACATATGTGTTACCTCCCAGTTTCTTGGGTCAGGAGTCCAAAGGACCTCAGGAGGCTGAAACCAAGGTGTCAGTTAGGTGCCTTCTCGGTGGAACCTGGATTAGGGAAAGACCTGCTCCCAGCTTCCTCAGAGTGTCAGAATTTATTTCCTTACATTTCTATGACTGAATACCCCATTTTTTTGCTACCTTTCAGAAGGGAGAGCTCTCAGGTCCTAGAGGCCACTCTTAGATACTTACCAAGAGCTCCCCTTCACAGAAGGTCCTCTCATGCTTTGAATTTCTGTGCATTTGCAGGGCCCAGTCCCTTTAAAGGGATCGGGTAGTTTGTGCAGGCCTACCTAGAAAATCTCCCTTTGAATTAACTCAAAATCAACTGATTAGGAAGCTAATCATGGGAGAGATGTCCCATCATATTTGCAGATTCTATGTGCTTCCAGAAGAAGAGGATTGATAATACAGGGTATGTGCACCAAGGAGCAGTGATCTTCGAATTTGGCCTGCATAGGGCCCTTCATTTGTATAGACAGAGAGGCCCTAGCAGTGTGTTCACATGGTCATATATTTAGACAAAATTTGAAATATTAAGGTATTTTATCCATAATTGGCTAGGCTTGCTATCTCAAAAGGCTCTCCTTTTGTCATACTTCTCTTCATGCCAAATGGCATTACAATATCAAATAAATTTGATTTACAAATTATTATCTGACAACAGTCCAAAAGATTACATATTTTTACATGAATCATAAGTTCACCTGAAATGAAATTATTCTATACTATCAATAATAATAACAAATTTTTGATTAGTCACGTGAGAAAAATTATCTTTCTATTTTCTCTATAGAAAATATTATTACAGAGGTATAGAAGGTAAATAATTAGTTAAAATATTTTGTATGTTTTTGTTTAAAAGAGAGCCCCTAAACCTATATTATTAGCTTCTGGTCCTATGGAACTTGGCTTTGTCTGCTCCTTCTGGCCATGGTACATGATCTATTTCCAGGCATTCTGGTTTTTCTCTCTTTGGCCATATTTCATCAGGTCTCTTTTCCTTCTACTCTGAATTCAGACAAATAAAAGGAGAATGGTGTGTGTCCTCTCTGGGTGGGAACATTGAATGATTGGCTCTTGTTCACGCATGTTCCCTAGCCTTGACTCAGAAATCATAAATGCATATGTTGAGAAGGAGTCTTTACACCGTGGAGCCAACATCCCCCTAGTTTCCTGAGTAACTACAATGAACAGACTCCCTTCCCCCACCCCTTCTTCAAAATGCAATGAACAGATTCATAGGAATTAAATCTTACTGTTTTAAGCTGCAGAGCTTTTGAGATTGTTTGTTATGCAGCATAATCTGCCTTTGTTATGAGGTTTACCCTGTAGGCTCTTTTGAGTTTTCTGGCTCATGATCTTAGCCATATCAGTATCTTTGTCAGGGGACAAACAGAACATTTTAGATGCTCTTCTGTGCTGATCTGTGGTTGGTAGGACACTGTGAAGCTGCTCTGTGGCAAACTTTGCTACTCTACAACTCACGTACCATATTAGATCAGAAGATTCTGTAACAGCCTTTTGATCTGGCTTGGCCACTTCTAGGAATCAAGATCCAAGTATTTGCATTTCTTTGTCTCTGTCTGAAAGCCATATAGAGTTTTTCATCTTGTTTCTTTGGTTTTGGCCCTACTCTGGTACCTGCCAGCATTTAAAGTCTATTATCTGTGATTTTCCTGGTAACTTGTAGTTATCCCGGTGCTGTGAAACTCATAGGTTAGCTTGCCTTATGTTATTCTTTACTCTGTAATTTATATTACAAGTTTGATGCTTTAAATTTGTATTGATTAATTAACTATTGCCAATATAATACTACAGAATAAAAAAGCGCAAAGCATCAGTAACAGAAAACAAAACATATTCATTTTTATTATGGGTCTATTATGGGTTCTGTCAGTCAGGGCTTGGCTTAGCTAATTTTTTTTCCAACTTTGGCTCAGCTCATTTTGACTGGGCCTGTTCATGCACGTGTGACCAACTGGTGGGCCAGCAACAGGCTACCTGTCTGTGATGACTCACCCTGTTCTATGCAGTATCTCTTGGAGGCTAACCTGGCTGTTGTCATGCAAGAAGCAGAAGTCTGAGAAAGAGAAGTGTTCATGGCATCTTGAGGCAAGGGCTCAGAATTCACACATCCCCACTTCTACTGCCTGATCTTGGCCTAAGCAAGCCAAAGGGCCTGCCTCTTGTGGGAGAGCCTGGCTCAGCGCAAAAAGCATGTATATAGGGAAGAATGAAAAGTTGGGGCCATTTTAAAATTAATCCAACTACAAAATCCTCTAGGTTCCCGTCTTTGGGCACACAGGAACTATTTTTCTGATTTTTTCCTTTTGTTTTTTTCTCTCTTAGCAAAGCTGGGATCTTGAAAATGAAAGCTTTGCTTTATTGTTTGTACCATCAATTTTTAAAAATGCATTCAGAATGGTAACCCATTGCTATTTTTCTGGGGGTGCATTTGCTCTCCTCTGAAGTTAGTCTGTATAAAAAGTTACTAATGTAGTATTAATAGTGGAGGCAGATAATTGGTAATAAGGCAACTTTTACAGGAAGTATGTTTTTAATATCTCAAAATATTATCCTAGTATATAGATGGATAATACAGAAATTTTAGAAAATATAAATGAGCACAAAGAAGAAAGTTAAAATCACTATTTATAATGTCTTAAAAATATCACTATAAACATTTTAGATTAAGTCCTATCAGAGGGGTGTGGATGTGTGTGTGTAGTAAAAGAGGGACAAAGACACAGTAATTTTTGTTACATAACAATTAAATGATATATGACAGCTAGTAATTTGATTTTTAAATTTTATATAATGAATATCTTTTCATAGTATTACACATGCTTCTACTAAACTATTTTATTATCTGTGGATTAGATGCATAATAGTGTATTTAACTGATCTCCACTTTTAGGCTATCTAAAATACTTCTAATACTAAAGTATCCGTGGTGCATTTGTTACCAAGGATAAACGTACACTGAAACATCATAATCACCTAAACTCCATAGTTTACCTTAGGTCTCATTCTTGGTGTTGTACATTCTGAAGTATTAGAAGGACATCCTTGTAGTTAAAATTTTGCAAATATCCCTAACTGCATTTTAAGAATAAGTGACTAAATGTGAAAATTATTGTAGAAAACACATACAAAACTTTAAAGTTTTTTGTATAAAATCACAAATTTTCCTTCAAAAGCTTGTGCAAATTTGCATACTCACCAGTGGTATGAGTTCTGGTTGTCTGAACACACCTTGCTGGGTTAATATGATTCTAGATTAACATGATAATAAGATAAAAAGTCATATAGATCTAGTAGTTCAAAAGACATCCATACTTCCTTTGATTTCTTCATATTTGTATAACTTCAGATTGAATATTTTCTCATTTATTTTGTGGGCAATTTTGTGTCTTATGTGAATTGTCTCTTCACATCCTTTGCCTGTTTTTATTGGTGTGTTTATCATTTTACTCTAAGGCAATTTACAGATCAAAAGTAGATGAAAAATGTATGGTTGTCTCTGGACTAGACACATAACCAGTAAAAATTGAGTGATTGAATAAGATCTATTATTTGGTTTAACCTCTATAAGACTATTTTGTCTTTTTAGCTAAAAGAAAAAATCTGTATCTGTTTAAAAGACCCTGATTATTGAGAGCTGGACTGTTAAGATTGAGACTATTGTGGGCACTTTGGGCATTTGTCTTCATTCAATGCATTCATGCCAAATCTAAGGAATTGAGGAGACATCTTCAGGGTGGCTAGGGTTAATGGTACTTTTTGAAAGGACACATTTCCCACAATTTTAAACATCTTTTCACATCCATACTTTATATTTGCTTTAGTCATACTTATGAAATAGGTGCTAGGCCCTGTGAGGAGAGTAAAAAGGAAAATAAAACAGATGATATTTGTCCCTGACAATAAAAAGGCACAAATTTTTTAAAAGACAGCAAAAATAAATAATAATCAGTTATTTTTACTAAATTGTGAATACATGCTTATGTCAAGATAAATATCCTGGCTGGCCCCAACATAGAAGAATAAGCAGCAAATTTAAATACCTAGTTCTCATTTCTTTATATTACTATAAACTTTTTTATCCTACATATTATGATTGAAAAG
The DNA here is from genome assembly GCF_030028045.1 of Hippopotamus amphibius kiboko. NCBI lineage: Eukaryota > Metazoa > Chordata > Mammalia > Artiodactyla > Hippopotamidae > Hippopotamus > Hippopotamus amphibius. The sequence continues at coordinate 107,570,559 of NC_080190.1, read as the reverse complement.
CCATATATACTCTTCATTTATATTGGTAGAAAGCCATTACTAAACATAATTAGGCCTTGAAAAGAAAGTGTAAACAGAATGAAGAAAAGGAATAGAATAGCTAATTTTTCCTACACCTAATTTTATAGATGAGATTTAATCTGTATCCATGCAAAAGAAAGCAACAGTTTTTAATAAAATAAATTATTATAATCAGATAACATTGTTGTCACCAAGTCATTTACAGTATCTATGAAGTTTCCTTGTCTCAAGATGCTCCATCATAATGTATATTAAAGTAGCAATAAATATTGCATTTTTGAAGCTATCTGCAAAGTTTATGTTATAGTATATAGCTAGGAGAGAGTAAAATAATCTTTATTAATCAGATGATGAAAGTCTGAAACTAAATACGGTTAAAAGTACCATGAATTCAGTTGAGTACCATGCCTGATTATCTGATCAAGGTAATAAACATTTTGATTTGTAACATTGCCCCCCTGCTAAGAATTTTTTGTGATTGGTTGTGCTCCAGGGCAAAGACCCATCTGTCCAAAAGTGGACTTCAATTTTGGAGCAAGAAGCTATGCTTAAAAATTAAAGTGAAAAGATCTATCCTCTGGAAAATGACATGACCAAGCATTAGAAAAATCTGTTTCACCTTCTAACTACTTCTTTAAGCAGTGATTTACAGTTGAAACTGGAAATTAATGCAATATCTTTTCTTTATCTTGTTGGAAAATTACAGCAACTAGCGTTTTTGGCTGTAGAAGGATGAGTAATTTTATTTTAGAGTCATATAGCCAGACCCTGAAACATAGATCTTATCCTTTAAACAATATCAAAAAGACCCATAATATGAGAGAATGGGCCCACAAATGGAGAAAAAATAATATGCAGAAAAACTATAATGTACCTAATTGAAATGAAATGTAAATGCTTTTTAAAAGCTAATTCAGTAAAAATTATTACTCTAAAATTGGCACTACCATTTTGACAGACAGATCATTTAATTGTACATATAAATGATTTTGGAATAAATGTTCCAGTAATGAAGAAATGAAAAACTGTAATTTAATCTAATATTAATGTAATGAGAAACTTTGGGTGCAGGAAATGGAAAAAAGATGAGATTGCAGGTTAAATCATATCATGAAGGAGGTTATTTATTCAAGATAACAGAGAGAGAAAAAATAGCAGGTAGGCTATTCTTCCTCAGAAAAGACCATATGAGTACCCTTTCCAAAATTACAGTAAGAACCCTATTTATTTGGTCAAATATGCTGACAATTAGACAGAATGGAGCCCCTCAGAGCAGGGTGAAAAGCAGCCCATCTCAGTCAGCTTGCTTTGGCTGCAGAGTTTGCTTTGGGATGGACTGTCTTTGGAAAGTGATGTCTTGCCACATCTGAAAATCTCAATTTCTTGGCTGCACTGCTGACTCTTTATACTTCACTATTCAGGAAGAAGTTAAATGATTTATACTTTAGTTGAAAATATTTCAGAAATCTGATAGAGTCTGTATTCTTAAGCCAAACAGTATTAAGTACATTATGTCTTAGTCTGTGGAAATAAGGAAGCTTCTGCCCAGAAAGCCCTACTAATATCTTTACTTCAATTGTCCAGCTCGTAGGAAGCCTAATTCTCTGCAGTGAACGACGATAATCTGCCTTGACTCCTTTTTATCTGGGTGGTCCTGAGACTTTGTTTAGGACCATAACCAAGACTCCCTGCAGACCACTCCCTGACCCTTGAAGGTGGTCATACAAACACGCATTATGCAGAGCTATCTTTTTAAAAATCCGGTAAACAACTGGCTCTTGTTACTATGTGTGACTTTTCTCTCATATATTTTATGTAATTGGTCCCTCTCAAGCATCATTAAATATTTATAGCCTTTTATAGATCAAGCTTGTTTCACTTGATCATAACCATACTTGTGATTGCTCACAATGTAGGCAATTTAACTCATAGAATCGTCTCATGCCTTGGGCCATCTTGCCTTCAGTTCAGTGCTCCGTTCATTGAACAGGACTGGCTAGAGATAAGGAGCAGAGGACACATTTTGCAGATTTAACTTCACAACAAAAATTTCCCTCAACAACCTAATGATTTCATCTCATAGACGGCGTGCTCTCCACTCTAGCATCCAAAGATCACTGTTTCTTCCTTTAGCTTTCTAAACATCTTTCAGTAGTAAACCATGATGACAGAGGATAGGGAGATCTTCTTGACAATTTCCCTTCTGTTACCAGCTGCATCATTTTAGGTGAGTTGCTTATTGATAGCAAAAGACTCACATGTCCATCCATGTGTATGTGCACACACATGCAAGAGCAATGGAAGAGAATATCTATTTTATTCAATCATAATGATTTCCAACACAACTGATCAAAAGTGGAGGATGCACACATCATAAGAGCAGATGTGTATATCAACACACCTACACGGTCACTTAGAATTTCTTATGTCAAGATTCTGCTGAGATATTGGTATCTATGCAGGAAAAAGACGTACTAGATTTGAGAAACTTTGGTTTCATTGTGCTTTAGCCCTTTTATATTCAATGTTTTTATCTCTATTCGGGAGAATTTAAGCAAATAGTTTATGCCTTTAGAAGAAAGTATTCACTCAGTTTTTGAGTCAAACTCAGCCTTAGCAAAATCATATCTTATTCCAGGAGAGAAAGCAGAATTCCTCACTGCCCAGTTGTCACTGAATAGTATCTCTGCCTCCAGGCTTTCAGTGTCCTAGAAAGCTCATTTCCCAGTAGAATTAATTTGGTTAAGGGCCTGTCAAATGAAAGATTCATATGAGCCTTCCCACAAGCTATTTTTAAAAGTATTTCAGGGACAAGACTCAGTAGTGTTGGACTTCAATCATGTGAATGTCTCTTGGAAATCTAGATTTGGTAAAAGGTGCGGGGGCGGGGGGAGGATTTACTTCTTTGAGTTTAATTCTAAATTAAAAGAAAGAACTGAAGGATTATGTGGATGTGATAAAAACTTTGAGGAAAAGTAACAGGTCATGTTAGTTTTTAAATAGTTAAGAATGAAGATAGCACATTCAGACATGCCTTATAATTTCGCTCTGGGCATATAATCTAAAAGTTAAGAAGAATGAGACATAAACTATGGCAAGAGAGTCAAAGAAAACACCCTATTCCAAAAGAATAGTAAACTCTGAAGTGAAATTACAACAGAAATATGAAAGGGATAACTAAATACACCAACATGCCTACCCAGAGAGTTTTTTATGATCTTTTATTTTAAGACTATATAGAATGGTCATATAACCAAGGATAAAAGCAACATAAAAGTATACAAACCCTAAAGAACAGGTCAAGAAGGCTAAAGCTCAGGTTTAAGGAAAACTATAAAGAAAAAAATGAAAAATGCTATTTCAGCTGTGTTGTGGCAAGAAAACATACAAGTAAGGCATAAAACATTGTTTGGATAGTTGCAAATGGGAGAGAGAAGCGATATTGAAGATATATCTCTTACATAACCAATACTCAGCTAAAAACCCATGTGTAACCTGGACAGTAAAATAAAAAAAAACTGCAAGGACATTATTGTCAGCCTGGTTTTACATGGAGGAAAGTGAAGATGAGAGAAGTTAGGCAATTTGCAGAGCTCATATGACCAGTAAAAGAGTTACTGGTATCAGATTTTCCTGACTCCAAAAATAACAGAAAAAAGTAAATTGTCAACACACTTTTTATGTTCATTTTCACTACCCAGGGAAATGGTCTTCAAACTGAAATGAATAAAAAAGTGTAACCAAAATGAAATTAAAATTTTATATATACAAGAAAGTGATGAAAACTTATTTTCTTTGGAATAATCAACGGCTCAAATGGCATTACATCCTAGACTATTTAAAGAACATAGTGTTCTATAGATATGCCTGTTATAAAATTTATCACATTTTATTTCATTTGGGGAGAGTAGTTTATCATTCACAATGGATTGTGGGTTCATGGTATAGCCAGCAACAAAACCAGTGCTGGTATACCATACGGTTCTCAATTAATATGTGTCTCATAATGGAACCATTGTTTTGAAATCAAGAAGAACTGCAGATGTATTTGAAGTTTTATAATATGAATGTGTACCGACTTTCAAAAATAGGAGGGAAACTAAGAAGATAACTACTAGCTGAGCACCTACTGTGTGTCAGTTTCAGAGCAGTGCTTGGCACTTGACCCATACTAAGTCATTTAAGTCTTGCAGTTACCTGCAAGGTAGAAGATTTTACATAAAAGGAAACCAAAGTTAAAAAGATCTAAAAATTGTCAGACTGCAAATAGCTAGGATCTGCCAGAAGGGCTGATTTGAAACCCACGGCTGTAGTTGAAAGCACATGCTGGAGTGTGTACTGGCCAAATGATGTTGGAACAAGTTCCTTAATTGCTCTAAGCTTCACTTTTCTCTTTTGCAAAATGAGAATAATGACAAAACTCAACTCGTAGAAATATGGCAATTATCTACATTAAGAATACCCAAATTTTATATATAGTAATGTGTATATGCCAATCCCAATCTCCCAATTTATTCCTCCCCCCACCTTTCTCCCCTGGTACCCATAGGTTTGTTTTCTGCATCTGCGACTTTATTTCTGTTTTGTAAATAAGTTCATTTGTATTTTCTAATAAAGACCTACTCTATAGCACAAGGAACTCTACTCAATACACTGCAATGGCCTTCATTGGGAAAAGAATCTACAAAAGAGTGGATCTACGTATATGTATAATTGATTCACTGTGCTCTCCACCTGAAACTTAACACAACATTGTAAATCAACTATATGCCAATAAAAATTTTTAAAAAGGTCAGAATATGAACATTAAATAATTGAAATAATGATTTTGAAGACATAAACAGGGAAAAATAAATTTGAATCATAAGTAGTTAGTACTTCATGAGAAAAAAATAAAGAACACCCAAATTTGCACGACACTTAACTGCTCAATAATATAGGTAGTATCAACAATTCATGATGATGAAAAATAATTGCCTTGTTAGGTAACGGGCTATCATGTACTATCAAGCCATTAATAATGTGGTACTTTTCTGTTTGGGTGTTTGTTTTTCCTTGTATACAGGGAACCCCAGAGAGAAGGGTGCTTCTACCACTACTGCCTTTCTAAGCCTTTATCCTGTAGGAGTCCAGGGAGCGTCATGTAAGTATTAAAGCACCATGTGCCAAAGCTCTTACTATTTAGCAGATATGTTTGCATGTGATGGTATAGGAAATTGTAGACCATTGCAGCTGAATTTAGCAAGAAGCAATCCACTTAGGGTCATGGCATACCCAAGCAGAACCTAGAACAGAAAGCTAGTGTTCGGTGGGGACAAGCGGCTTTCTTTTCAATCTTATTCTGCAGAAAAACTATCACTTCATATACACAGCTTTCCATAGAGGACAAAGCATTGCCAAATAAGCTCCACTAAGTACAGACTATCTTGCAAGCACAATCGCAGGCCAAAAAATAAAGCACACTCTCATAAATTCCTAAGTGATGGTAGGAAGACAATGTAATGAATTTCTGCCTCTTGTTTCTCTTTCTCTTTTTACAACATGGGCTAAGGGACTCATAGCTACAAAGAGAAAACTGCTTTTTTGCTGCTGTTGGGCTAGTATAAAATAACCAAATGCACCTGTAAAATAGTTTAAAGTGTGCCTCGAGAATATCTGTCTGAGGCTCTTTGAGGACACAGGCTTGAAGAATGTCAGCATCATAAAGCATCAAAGAAAGCCTTACGGTACTGTAAGTTTCTAAGAGCCACTTGGCAGCAAAATTAAATTCATTTAAAAATGATTGAGATACAAATTATCTATAGTAAAATGCAAATATCTTAACTCACTGAATTTTGCCCATGTATGTATAGTTGTATAAACACACCCAGATCAAGACATAGAATGTTACTTGTGGCTCCAATTAGTTTCCCTTTGTTCCTCCCAGTCTATACCAACACCTCCAAAGAGGCAACCACTATTCCGATTTCTGTCACAATAGATTAGTTCTGCATGTTTTGTAATTCATATGCATGGGGCTGTATGGTACGTAGCATTTTCTGTCTGGCTCTTTTTGGGGGGGGTTGCTCAGCAAATATTTTTGATTTTTTGACTTGCATTTCTGTTATTGCATGCATCAGCAGCTTATTATTATTATTATTATTATTATTTTACTGTACATTATTTTATTGCATGAATATACCATGATTTTTAAAAATCCATTCTCCAGTTTATGTTTCTAGTTTGGGTCTATTAAGAATAAAGCCACTTTGAATATTCTTGTATAAGTCTTTTTATTGGCATGGGTATTCATGTCTCTTGAGATGTGCCTAGGAGTGAAATTTTGGGGGCATAGGGTAGGTGAATGTGTAATATTATGGGAAACTTTAAGCAAAGGAGTGACATACTCTGACATTTTTAAATGGTCACTCTGGTTGTTGAATTGAAAATAGAATGTAAGGGAGGCAAGGGTGGAAACAGGAAAACTGATTAGGAGGTGACTGCAGGAATACAGGAGATGATGATGGTGGTAGTTGGGAGTAGTGGTTAGATTCTGGACATACTTTGAAGGAAGAGACAGTAAGAATTTTGAATTAACTGAATGTGGGTTATGAAAGAAAAGGGAACTTGCAGATGACTCCAAGGATTTTGCCTAAGCAATTGGAAGAATGTAGTTGCTATCAACTGAGATCAAAAGATGGAGAAGGAGCAGGGCTTTTGGTGTGAGGAAGCAAGGGCTGAGGGGTGAAGAGAAGGAATGGTGTAGTCATTTGAATAAGTTTGATTTCAGATGTGAATCAGACATCACAGAGGTGCTAAGTAGGTAGTTGGAGATATAAACCTGGATCTCAGGAAAGAGATATTATTATTTTACTGTACATTATAAATATAATTTTGTAATATATAATTTTGTAAGTTGTTAGTAAAGAGATTGTAAATAAAGTCAAAAGACTGAATGAGATCTTTCTTATTCATGGGAGTGAGCATAGGTAGAGAAGAGACCATAATCAAGAATTGATCACTGGATACCTGAAATTAAGAGGCTAAACAGAAAAGGAGGAAGCAGCACAGGAAATTTTGAAGGAGTGACCAGTGAGGTGGGACCAATGTAGATGTTTCAGGAAGAAGCAATGAACTGTGTCAAGTGCTCCTGATAATTAAATCGAGGCGAGAACTGGGGGTTGGCCCCTGGGTCGTCACACTGGTAGGTCATTTGTGACATTCATTAAAACAGTAGGAATGTGGGAATACTGATTCTCTCTAGGAATAGCCACTGCTATAGAGATGTTTAACAAGTTTTGTAATATTTTGAACTTTGATACATGAGTGACTTTGAATTGTATCAAGTTTCAAGAATCTAAAGGAGCTACACACCTTCCAGTGAAGTCCTACCTGGCTGCAGCTCTTCAAAAGTCCACCAGATAGCCTAGAGAAATTCACCTGGCTGTGACTGAGACATAAGAAAAGGGAAGAAAACACCTATCAATTTATGTTTACTTGACTTTTATTTTATAAGAGAAGGGAGAATTTTATTTCTAGAATATAATTTCTTACTGAAAAATTTATTATGGAAGAAAAATTTCAGAGAACATCAATCAACTAGTAGGGAATTTTTTTAAATCAAACTTTTAGTCAATTCTTACATAATAGTGTCAGGGACTATGACATTATTTGTATTTTACAAATGATAAATAGAGGCATAGAGATGATAAGTAATTTGCCTCAAGTCACACAGCTAGAAGAGGCAGCCAGCTGGCTCCAGTTTCATGCTTTAAAACTTTGTAGTCCAATTTATCAGAAGGTCAAATTAGAATATTTGACTAGGCAGAAAGATACAAAAGATATGAAATTCCCAAGTGAGATCCCTGGCAGACCGAGATGCAGATTTTCAAAGGAAATATCAGCGAACTGGCTTCATTATCTTAAAATGATTTACACAATGAGTATATAAAAGAGTCAAAAGAATTGCAAATGAGAGCGGAGTTTTCTAAAGTGGATTTATTTTTTTATTTTTAATTTTCATTTTTGATAAAAATTGTATGTATTTAAAACATACAACATGATTTGATATACATGTCAACAGTGAAATAATTACTATAGTCAAGCTAATTAACATAATATCTAGTTTCCATTTATTTTGTGATGTGAACACCTGAAATCTGCCCTCTTAGCAAATTTCCAATATTCATACAGTATTATTTTAGTCATCATGCTGTACATTAGATCTACAGACTTATTCATCCTACACAACTGCAAATTTCTACACTCTAACCAATGTCTCCCCATTTCCTCAACCTCCCCACCCCTGGTAACCCCCATTCTATTCTCTGCTTTTACGTATTTGACTTTTTTTAGATTCCACTTATAAGTGAAATCATGTATATTTTTTTTCTTTTTGTGGCTGGCTTATTTCACATAACACAATTTCTTCCAGGTTCATCCACATTGTTGCAAATGGCAGAAACTCCTTTTTTAATACTGGAATATATGCATCACAATTTCTTTATCCGTTCATACATCGAAGGACACTTACGTTGTTTCCATATCTTGGCTATTGTGAATAATGCTGCAATGAACACACGAATGCAGCTAATCTCTTGGAGGTAATGATTTCATTTCTTTAGGGTATAGACGCAAAAGAGGGATCACTGGATCATAAGGTACTTCTACTTTATTTTTTTTGAGGAATCTCTATAGTGTTGTCCACAATGGCTGCACCAATTTATATTCCTACCAGCAGTGTATGTGTCCTTTGTCCCCACTTCTTCACAAACATGTGTTATCTTTTTGACAATAGCCAATAAACATAAGCCCTGAAAGCATAAATCTCCTAGAGAAAACAGAACATGGAGAGCATCATTGACAATTCATTTTTTTGGGGGGGGTATGACATCAAAAGATTAGCTAATAAAACTATAAATAAACAAGTGGGACTACATCAAATTAAAAAGCTCTGAACGGCAAAGGAAATAATCAACAAAATGAAAAGTCTACCTACAGATTGGGAGAAAATATTTGCAAACCATATGCATCTGATAAGAGGTTAATATCCAACATATATACGGATCCGATACAATTCAGTAGCAAGTAAACAAACAACCAAATAAAAAAAATGAGCAAAGGACCTGAATAAATATTTTCCAAAGAAGACATACAAATGGTCAACAGGTATATGAAAAGGTGCTCAACATCACTAATCATAAGGGAAATGCAAATCAAAACCACAATGAGATATCACCTCACACCTGTTAAAGTGGACTTCTCTAGAGAAAATCTAATGTTTAATCCTTTATCCTAAAGGTGTGTGGTAGGAAGTACTGCCTCTTAACCCCAAATCTCGTAAGTGGGGCTTCAGTGGCGCCACGTGAAAGATGGGTGTGTATTCCCTGTATTCAGGGACCTGGTGCCTGACACACACAGAGAAAACAGAGCAAACAGGGTTGAGGTTTTGTCTTGGAAGTGACCTCTCACATCTCTGACAGCCAGCCAAAGATGAGGAACCCAGTGGGACTATTAGGCACAGTTTGTTTAAAAGTGATATTTCCTAGGAGACTGCCCAGACGTAGCAAGGGGAGGCCAGAATTTAGAAGTTCTGGAGAATACAAGGGCAGAGCTAGAATGGTTCTGAAGCTGTCCAGAAAGCCAGACAACACCTCAGAAATGGAAGTGAATGTATTCCCATGTGAAACCTTGGCCAATGAAAAACAGGAGTGAGGAAGAAGCCAGCAAATACATTCTCTTCCCTCTACACCCAGCTCACATTTCCGAGTATCAACGATTCAAGGAATTCTTTCAAGAAGGTGACCTGTGTGCAAACATCAGTTAGGGTTTCACTCAAAGCTTGGGGCAGATTGGTAAATGCACCCACCACCTTCACTTGCCTCCCTTCTCCCTTGACCCATCTCTTCCCCTTTTCCCCTCACTCTTGCTCTTCTGGCATTGAATACACCAGGAAAATCTTAGCTAGAAGCTTTGCCTCAGCCAGTTTTCTATCAAAGACAGGCTACACCAGCATTGCTTTGGGACTCTCCTTGCGACCAGGAGTGTACAACAGGCCCAGACCATTCAGAACTTCGTTTTCTGTCACTTCTAAAGCTACACCCTCTAGGTTGCTTTCTTAGCAATAAAGCTGACCTTTCAGTTCTTATTTTCCCATATTCTGTGTTTCTTCCTCAACTGGTCTCAAAATCAGTAGGAAAAGGCATATAATTGATCTTCTCGAAGCCCAATAGCATAGGCTGTTTCTCTCTCTGCTTTCAAACACACACTTTACAACTCTTACTCTGTGTAAAATCTACTTTGTATCATGAGCTACCAAGCCAGTGGCTCTAATTTAGACTTACATGAATTCCTCACAATGTCTAATACAGTATGTTGAATATAGTAGGTGTGCAACTATTAAACTAAGTCAAACTGTTTCCCATTCCCCATAAAATGAAATTATTCATTTCAATGAAATAACCTTTAATATTTTGTACCCATTTAAGAAGACATGAAAGAATTGAGACCAAAAAAAAAAAAAAAAGGTAAAGTCAAAGGACAGTAAACATCCTAAATCATTTTAAAAAATCTCTGGGGCTGGAATCTTTAACTAGAAAATTGGAAACAAATATTGGAAGCTAAATCCTCTGAAGTGTGACATTTAATTAAAAGGCAGAGCTCATTAAAATGAGTACAATTCAGACCATAGTTCCAGTCACTAAATTTTATCTTTGCAATTAGTTTTCATGAGATGATAGGGGAGGGTCCAGATTTAGAGCATACAGAAAAACAACAGCTTACAACCTGTGGTCATATAATTACGCTTTGACATTAACTGTTCTTAGAAAAGGAAGTTTTGAGAAATGAGCTGCATGTAACAAGAACAGAATACAATTGTGTAGAGTGGGTCAAGGTAATCAGATTTTCCACGATCATGTATGTGAGCATACGTTTTGTGTTTGTGTGTTAAAGATGAGACGACATTCCCCCAAATATTCCTCCTCTGTATAGATGCCAGACAATGCAACGGAGAAATAGAAAGTGTCAAAGTTATAGCAGGCTGATTCTGTTTTTAGGATTCAGTCTAATAATTACCTTAATAATAGCAATACCAATAACAACAATCATGACAATAACAGCTATTACTTTTACCGCCATAACTATATTCTAAGCATTAACCCAAGCACGTGTGCATTCACAAATGCATACACGCCCACATGCACACATTCACGTTAACCTCAAAACAGATATATGAGGCAGGTACTCTTGCTTTCTCCATTTTTTAAGCTCTTTATTGGAGTATAATTGCTTTTCACTGTTGTGCCTGTTTCTGCTGTACAACAAAGTGAATCAGCTGTATTTATCTTCATTTTATAGATGCGGTAGCTGAGACACAAATGAGTTAAGAGACTTGTCCTAGTTTAAGCAGCTGGGGAGTGTCAGAGCCAGGATGAACACCAGGTACTCTGGGTATAGTTTCCTTCCTGTTCATTTTTAGTTTAAAATTGTTTTATGACAATTTTTCTTATGTCCTTAGGAAAATGCTTGTGTGAATCTTCTCAAGGAAAAAGTGCCATTAGCTTTGCCATTAAACATGAGATAATTTAAGCTGATAGATTCTTAGAAACACTTAAGCCTTTCATGCAGCAGCTTCAGGTTCTATTCAGTAATGACCTACTCCTGAAATCACCAAGTATGTGCCCTTTGACTCAGCAATCCTACTTCTAGGAATGTATCCTGAGAAAAAATACTCTCTTTGTAATTCTATTCAAAGCATTATTTACAATATTAGATAATTGTAACAATCTAATAAATATAATACAACTGTAAGAAATTGACTAAATAACTTTATAGTCATGCCATAGAGTACTAGGCAACCATTACAAATACCTTGTAATGAACATAATTAAATGTGAAAATTTATATAATATATTGTAAAGTTAAAATATTACAAAATAACATTATAATATTTATCCTTTTTGTTGAGTATGAAACTATAGTTTTGTGTGTGCATGTAGAACACACACACATACACAGCCAAAGAAAATCCTGAAATGTTTTACATTGTTTATTTTTTGATGGACACATATGGGCTATGTAATTTTTTTCTCAGAATCATTCGATATTTCTTAAATCTTTCATAATGCATATATATTATCTCTGAAATAAGAAAAACTGGGATTCAAAAATAAAAAGAACCATTTATATTTATATAAATATGTGTGGTTTCTAATGAAATATTAAATCACAGTGGGATAGGCAAGTCTTTATATCCCAAAAGTAATTCATCACAGTAAATTACTTCTAAAAGTACATGTCAAAAAACCTATTAGTACTTCCTGTTCTGCATTTTGTTCATGTCTCCTCATTTAACCCTAACCGAGGGGACTCTCAAACATAGGAAGCTCATATTCTTATTACATTAGCATTTCACCTGTGGTACAATAAATTTTTATAAAGCCCTCAAAGACAAACTCCAAAGACAACGTGCATAGTCCAGAAGGTCACTGAAGGTCATTTTTTATATTGTTGCTATAATTTCTGTAGCAGAGAGTTGGTTTAATCATACTCCTCCTCTGATAGTTGATGGTCGTGATCTATTTTTAATTTTTTCCCAAACCCAAGTGCTACTTCTCTCCCCTTCTATTAGCCACCTACTTTGAATGTTACATCTGTATCTCCAAGTATGTGTTTACCTCTTTAAACTATGTGGTACCTTTAGTGTGTGGTTAGGTTTCTTTAATTTATAGAAATAGTGCACTGTAGATCTTGGGGATTTTTTGTTTTGTCTTTTTGTTTTGTTTTGTTTTTGACTGCATTGGGTCCTCATTGCTGCATGCAGGCTTTCTCTAGTTGTGGCGAGTGGGGGCTGCTTTTTGCTGCAGTGTGCAGGCTTCTCATTTGTGGTGGCTTCTCTTGTTGCAGAGCATGGGCTCTAGGCGCGTGGACTTCAGTAGTTGTGGTGCCTGGGCTCAGTAGTTGTGGCTCGTGGGCTCTAGAGTAGCTGTGGTACATGGGCTCAGTTGCTCCGTGGCATGTGGGATCTTCCTAGACTAAGGATGGAACCCATGTCCCCTGCATCGGCAGGTGGATTCTTAACCACTGCGCCACCAGGAAGTCCCTGTAAACCTTGTTCTCTTTGTTACGTTTTTTAGTGAGGACTGTGTTTCTGAGACATATCCATATTCTGTGATCACTGAGTCATATCCCATAATGCCTGATAACCACATTTTACTTATACTCATTCCCTTATTGATGGACACCTAGGTTACCTTCCTCTCTTTCCTCTCCCCTAAAACACTCACATAAACAACTTTGTACATGTTCACTTAGAGTCTTGAACCAGAGCTTCTCTGAGATATTAACCCAGGAGTATGATTGCTAGGTCAGAGGTCATACACATAATTATTTGACAAAACACTGACAGATTTCCTTCTCGAATGACTGTGCCAGTTAATAATCTAAACAAAAAGAAGAATTGCTAATTTTTTAAAAAAGTTGCAACTGTTTTCTCATTCATGTGGGAGAGAAGAATTCATTTTTCAAGAAAATTTTGTTTGGGAAACTTTATAATGGGTCCTTTGGGGTTATTTAATGGGCACATAACCAGTCTAAAAAGAAAAGCTGGAGACAAAAGCTAAATTGCTTTGCCTGCTAATAAAAAAGGCCTTTCATTTGGCCAAAGAACTCTTTGTGCATGATGATGCTTTTACAAAAACGCATTTAATTCTTAATGTGGACAAAGACTATGCTATCTCAGAGAATTATTATTTGCTCTTAGGAGAGAAAGAGAGAAGGAAAGAAAGAGAGAAAGAAGTTACTTACTCAGGAGGAAAGGAATGGAGACAAGTGGACTAGAGGCAAAATGAGAAAACGTTTTCCATTAGTTAAAAAAAAAAAAAAAAAGCTTAGTAGAATTGAAATGCCAAGACCCACTAGAGAAATTCTGCTAAACCTGTAACTCAATTAGGTTAATTCTACACCAAAAAACACTGACTATGGAAGTGAGCCTCTGTAACACTTGTATAATTACTGTGCCCAAGAATTGCCCTATCCTGGGCAGAAGCATATCCCAGGAAGCTTCTGTTTGTGACAGAATAATCTGGGGAGGTGTGATTTTCCTACACTGCACCTTCTTTGAAGTAATAGGGTTGCCAGTAACAGAGCTCCCAAACCAAGTGGGCTTAAGCAACAAGGTTTCATGCAGGTCAGCTCATCAGAAAAGTCAAGAGGTAGGGCATGCAAAGCCCAGTTCAGAACCCAAACAATGTTCCTGTCTATATTTTGCCATCAGCAATCTTGGGCTATGTGTGGTAGCAAACGGCAGTGGTGGCTTTAGTACAGTTGCCCTCAGTGTCGGAGGAAGCTTTGTTCCAGGACCCCATAGACATCCATATCTGAGGATACTCAGCCTCATATAAAATGGTGTAATATTTGCATATAACCTATGTACGTCTCCTTGTATACTTTGTCATTTCTACATTACCTAAATAACTGATCAATGTAAATGTTTGATAAATAGTTGCAAATATAATGTAAATGCTATGTTAATAGTCGCTGGTATGTGGTAAATTCAAGTTTTGCTTTTTGGAACTTTCTGAAAATTTTTTCTAATATTTTTGATCCTCACTTCACTAAATCCATGGATGCAAAACCCATGGATACTGAGGGCCAAATGTACTTATATTCTTTTAGGTATTATATCCAGTAGGAAAGAATGTGACTCTATGAAAAATTTCAAAAGTCTCATTTAATTTCTTTGGATCTAACTGAGCCATGTGTTCATTCTTAAACCAACTATGTCACTGGAGACTTATGAGCCTCTTATTTACAAGACCAATCAAAGACTATGCCAGTCTCTGAAACAGAGTCAAATTCATCTGAAACATTTGAGCTGAATAATGGGGGAGAGGTCTTTACCTTAAACCAAGATCCAATCTAGAGACTGTGTGAACAAATGTCAAGTAACCAACACAATAAAAGTCTACCACAATTTCATTCTCTCAGAAGTAGCTTGCCAGGTCTCATTTTCTACATCACACATGAAAAAAATAAAACAGATGCTCCATGGAGTACCAACATACTTGAAGACAAAGGTATGTATCTTATGCCCTGGACACACATTTGGAAATATTATTTCAGGACAATTGGTTCATGATAGATTTTCTGCCAGAGAATGTTTATGCTTTAATATGCTGGCTTCTCTTTCTTTCTTTTGGTCCTTGTTTTACAGTTAGAAGATCCTCGATGTACAAAAATTGATTAACTTAATTACTAAATGAAATAAATATGATCCTCCATATGCTTTCTTGAAGAAATTACCTTATTGCATAACCCGGTTGGGAAAAGGATAATATACGTGCTAATATTTTCCATTTAAATTAAGAGTAACTGAAAGAAAAAAACTACCTATTCTTCATGCAAATGCATGGCCAGAAAGTCATAACTGGCCATTAGAATCATCTTATATGTATGATAAAATTATACTTTCTGACTAGAATAAAGGCTTTTCCTAAGGCCAAAAAAGAAACAAAGTCTCCTTCTGTCTCTTCAAATAGTCTGCACATAAAAATATATTGCTGGGAAGAAAATAATATGTGATATATTTTCACCTTCTAACTAGGAAACATTAATTTTTTATGAAATGGGTGGATATCTTGAAATTTCATGGAAGAAGAAATAGAAAGTCTGAATACCCCATGTCTATTAAAAATTAAATTTATCTTGAACTTTACAATATCCTATATAATAGTGAAATACTGATTTTTTCTTCCTGAAATCATGAATAAAACAAAGATCCACTCTTTCCACGTCTCTCAACATCAGAGTGAAGTTTCAAGTCATCACAAATCAGGCCAGAAAGAAAAATAAAAGGCAGAAATATCAGATAAAAGGAAAACTGTCCTATTTATAGATGATATAATTGTTTAATTAGAATACCCTTGAAAAATACAAAACTACTATCAGAACTAATTAATTAGTTTGGCAAGTTTGTAGGATATAATATGAATATGAAAAATCAATGGATGCTCATGACAGCAGCAAAAATTGAAAAACAACATTTCAAAATATCCATTTACCATAGCATCAAAAACTTCAAATACCTATGAACAAACACAACAAAAACATTCAAGACTTCTACACTGAAACTACAAACTTTGTTGTTTGAAATTAAAGAAGACTCGAACACTATGTTAATGAACTGGGAAACAATATTGTTAAGATTATAATTCTTCCCAAACTGACCTACAGATTAAATCAATTCCATTTTTGTATCAATTTGACAAGCTGCTTCTAAAATGCATATGGAAATGTAGATGACCAGAATAAATAAAGCAATTTAAAAAATAAGAACCATAGTAAATATATTATAAAACTATAGTATTCAAGAGAGTTTGGTGGGAGTAAAAAGATAAATATATAAATCAATGTAACAGAATAGATAGTCTAGAAGTAGACCCACACATATATGTTCAATTGATTTTCAACAAAGACAACTCAATGGAAAAAGGAAAATCTTTCAATATATGGTGCTATAGCAAAAGGATTTTTGTACAAGAAAAAAATAATGAACATAAATCCTTACCTCACATCATATACAAATATTAAGTCAAAGTGGATCACACATCTAAAACTAAAACACAGAACTATAATATAAAGCTATAGGAAAACCAAGAGTAAATATTTACAATTTGAAGATGGGAAAATTTTTCTTATCTAAAAATAAAATATACCCAACATGAAAGAAAAAATCTGCAGAATTGTCTTCAGAAAATTAAAATACTTTTGCTCTAGGATGAACATCACAAACCTAAAGAAAGTGTCTGTAAAGCATATATGAGACAAAGCACTTTTATCCAGAAATATAAAGAACTCTTAAAACTCAAATAAAAAAATCTCAATTTAAAAATGGTGAGAAGATTTGAATAAACATTTTACAAAAAAATATGGATTAAAGACTAATAAGAATATGAAAAGATGCTCAACATAAGTTATCAGAGACATGCAAATTAGAACTACAATGAGATATGACTACATAACTAATAGAATTGTTAAAATAATAATGACAATATCTAACAATACTAAGCATTAGCAAGAATTCAAGATGTAAATTATTGGTGGGAAGGCACAATTGTACAGCTACTCTGGATAACAGTTTAAAAGTTTCCTGTAACATCAAACATATATTTACCATATGACTCTGTCATCCCACTCCTAGGTATTTACCTAAAAGAAATGAAAGTACAGATATCAACAAACACCTGTATAGAAATGTTCATAGAACCTTTATTTATAATATCCCAAAAGTAGAATCAAACCAAATATCCATTAACACATGAATGTAGAAACAAATTGTGGTATATTCATATAATGGAGTACTACTCAGCAATAAAATGGAAACTAGAAACTATCAATACACACAATATGGATAAATCATTTTAAAAAATCATTTTAAAGTGAAAAAACCCAGGCAACAAGAAGGATATGTAATGTATGATCGCATTATATTCAATATAAAATTCTAGGAAAAGAAAAAAACTAATCTATGGTGACAGAAAGCAGATTAGCAGTTGCCTGAGAATGGGGATAGAGAAAAGAATGGATTACAAAGGTAGACTAGGAAACTTTGAGGGTGGCAGAAATATTCAATATCTTGATTATGGTGATAGCTTATACACAAATCAAAACTTAAATTGTAGGTTAACAAGATGGCAGCAGAGTAGAAGGATATGGAGTTCATCTCTCTCCATGGATGAATCAGGAATATATCAATAGATGCAACAATTCTCACAGAAAACAAACTGAACACTAGCAGAAGATCTTGGACACCGGAAAGGACTATAAAGATCCCTGCATAACTGGTTGGCTTTTCTGTTGTGCTGTGTTCTCTTCCCTTATCTTTTTTCTTCTTTTTCTTTAATATATTTTTATTTTATTTTATTTTTCTTCCTATATTTCCATTTCTACTTTGCTTTTTTTTTATTTATTATTTTTTGGGAGGGTACACCAAGTTCAATCATCTGTTTTTATACACATTTCCCCTTATTCCCTCCCTCCCTCAACTCCCCCCATACTTTGCTTTTCTGTTGTTCTGTTTTATCCCTTTTTATTTTATTTTATTTTATTTTATCTTATTTTATTTTTAATCTTTATTATTGGTCTGACTTGTTTCTTTGACTTATTCTTCAGTTGACACACTGCTTTGGTTTTTGTTTTCAGGTTTTGTCTTTTTCTTAGTTCTAATTCTAATTGTTTGATTTCATTTTGGGGTTCTTCAGTTTATCTGTTTTTACTCTCACTCTTTGATATAGTTGATCCTTGTTTCTATCTTTGTTGGTTTGACTTTGATTTCACCACTTCTCTGGGGTGTTGTCTGTCTTTTTTTTCCCTTTTCTTCTTTTTTCTTTTTCTTTTCTTTACCTTTTAAAATTTTTTTTATGTGTTCATGTCAACATCGCTCTTCTGTTGTTCTGTCTTTTTTCTCCTTTCTGTCTCTCTCTCCTTTTTTATTATTCTTGTCAGTTTGTTTTGTTTCTTTGTATCAGTCTTCAGTTGGCACTCTGCTTTGGTTTTGTTTTTTTGATTTTGAGTTTTCGTTGGTTTACTTTTTAATTGTCTGGCATTCTTTTGTCTGGTTGTTCTAGAGCTTTATGTTTTATTTGGTTCTGTTTTGTTTCTCCTGGGTGTGTACATGTTTACTTGTTTCAGTATTTGTTTGATTTAATTTTTACCATTAGTCTGGGGATTTGTTAGTCTTTTTTAATCCCCTTTATTGCCAGGACAAGCAACTTGCAGGGTCTTGATTCCTCAACCGGAAGTTGGTCATGAGGCTCTGGGGTGGGAGCACTAAGTTCAGGACGTTGGACCACTACAGAATCCCCAGCCACAAGGAATATTAATTGCTAAGAACTCACGGAGGCCTCTATCAGAGTCTAAGACCCACTCTGCCCAACTGCCTGCAGCTCCTAGTGCTGGATGCCTCACACCAAACAACAAACAAGACAGAAACACAAACCCACCCATTAACACACAGAATACTTAAAGTCATACTAAGCTCACACACACCCCCAAACACACCACCTAACACAGCCCTGCTCATCAGAGGGCAAAGACACAGCTCCACCCTCCAGAATGCAGGCATAAGTCCCTACCATCAGGAAGCCTACTCAAGACACTGGGCCAACCCCACCAAAGGGAGCAGAGAACAAAGTAAGGGGAAATGCAACTCAGCAGCCTAGGGAAAGGAGACCTCAAATATGGAAAATTAGACAAAATGAGAAAACAGAGAAACATCTTGTAGGCAAAAGAGCAAGATAAAAACCTGCAAGATCAAGTAAATGAAGAATAGATAGGCAAATTGCCTGAAAAAGAATGCAGAGTAATGATAGTAAAGACGACCCAAAATCTCAGAAACAGAATAGAGAAAATACAAGAAACATTTAACAAGGACATACAAGAACTAAACAGCAAACAAACAGTAATGAACAACACAATAATTGAAATTAAAAACACTCGAGATGGAATCAATAGCAGAATAACTGAGGCAGAATAACAAGTAAGTGAGCTGAATGATAGAATGGTGGAAATAAATGCCACAGAGCAGAACAAAGAAGAAAGAATGGAAGACAGTCTCAGAGAACTCAGGGACAACATTAAGCACACCAACATTTGAATTATAGGCATCCCAGAAGAAGAAGAAAAAAACAAAGTGTCTGAGATGATATTTGAAGAGATTATAGTAAAAAAAACTTCCCCAGCATGGGGAATGAAAGTGTCAATCAAGTCCAAGAAGCAAAGAGAGGCCCACATGGAATAAATCTAAGGAGAAACATGCTGAGACACATATTAATCCAATTAACAAAAATTAAACACACACACAAAATATTAAAAGCAGCAAGAGAAGAGCAACAAATAACAGACAACAGAACCCCCGTAAGGTTAACAGCTGTTCTTTCTGCAGAAACTCTGCAGGCCAGAAAGGAGTGGCAGGATATACTTAAAGTGATGAAAGGGAAAAACCTACAACCAAAATTACTCTACCCAGAAAGAATCTCATTCAGATTTGATGGAGAAATCAAAAGCTTTACAGACGAGCAAAAGTTAAGAGAATTCAGCACCACTAAACCAGCATTACAACAACTGCTAAAGAAACTTCTCTAGGCAGGAAACACAAGAGAAGGAAAACACCTACAAATACAAACCCAAAACAATGAAGAAAATGGTAATTGGAACATACACAACAATAATTACCTTAAATGTAAATGGATTAAATGCTCCAACCAAAAGACACAGACTGGCTGAATGGATACAAAAACAAGACCCATATATATGCTGTCTAAAAGAGACCTACTTCAGAGCTAGGGACACATACAGACTGAAAGTAAGGGGGTGGAAAAAGATATTCCATTCAAATGGAAGTCAAAAGAAAGCTGGAATAGCAACACTCATATCAGAAAAGTTAGACTTTAAAATAAAGACTATTACAAAAGACAAGGAAGGACACTACATAATGATCAAGTGGTCAATCCAAGAAGAAGATATACCAATTTTAAATATCTATGCCCCCAACATAGGAGCACCTCAATACATAAGGCAAATGCTAACAACCATAAAAGAGGAAATCGATAGTAACACAATAATAGTAGAAGAATTGAACACACCACTTACACCATGGACAGATCATCCAAACAGAAATTAAATAAACACAAGATTTAAATGACACATTAGATCAGATGGACTTAATTGATATTTATAGGACATTCCATCCAAAAACTACAGAATACACTTTCTTCTCAAGTGTACATGGAACATTCTCCAGGATAGATCACATCTTGGGTCACAAATCAAGCCTCAGCAAATTCAAGAAAATTGAAATCATATCAAGCATCTTTTCTGACCATAATGCCATGACACTAGATATAAATTAGAGGGAAAAAACTGTAAAAAATACAAACACATGGAAGCTAAACAATACACTGTTAAACAACCAAGAGATCACTGAAGAAATCAAAGAGGAAATCAAAAAATACCTAGGAACAAATGACAATGAAAACATGTCAACCCAAAGCCTATGGGATGCAGCAAAAGCAGTTCTAAGAGGGAAGTTTACAGCAATACAATCCTACCTCAAGAAATAAGAAAAACCTCAAATAAACAACCTAACCTTACACCTAAAACAATTAGAGAAAGAAGAAAAAACCTGAAAGTTAGCAGAAGTTAAGAAATCATAAAGACCAGATCAGAAATAAACAAAAAAGAAATGAAGGAAACAATAGCAAAGATCAATAAAACTAAAAGATGGTTCTTTGAGAAGATAAACAAAATTGATAAACCATTAGCCAGACCCATCAGAAAAAAAAAGGAAGAAGATGCAAATCAACAGAATTAGGAATGAAAAAGGAGAAATAACAACTGACACCACAGAAATACAAAGGATCATGAGAGACTACTACAAGGAACTGTATGCCAATAAAATGGACAACCTGGAAAAAATAGACAATTTCTTAGAAAAGTACAACCTTCCAAGACTGAACCAGGAAGAAACAGAAAATATGAACAAAACAATCATAGCACTGAAATTGAAATGATATTAAAAATCTTCCAAGTAGCAAAAGCCTGTGGCCAGATGGCTTCATAGGCAAATTCTATCAAACAATTAGAGAAGAGTTAACACCTATCCTTCTCAAACTCTTCCAAAATATAGCAGGAGGAGAACTCCCAAACTCATTCTATGAGGCCACCATCACCCTGATTGCAAAACCAGGCAAAGACGTCACAAAAAAAGAAAATTACAGGCCAACATCACTGGTGAATATAGATGCAAAAAATCCTAAACAAAATACTAACAAACAGAATCCAACAGCACATTACAAAGATCATACACCAGGAATGCAAGGATTCTTCAATATATGCAAATCAATCAGTGTGATACACCATATTAAAAAATTGAAGTATATAAACCATATGATATTCTTAATAGATGCAGAAAAAGGTTTTGACAAAATTCAACATCCATTTATGTAAAAACTCTCCAGAAAGTGGGCAAGGAGGAAACTACCTCAAAGTAATAATATTCACATGACAAACCAAAAGCCAACATCATTCTTAATGGTGAAAAACTGAAAGCATTCCCTCTAAGAACAAGAACAAGACAAGGATGTCTACTCTCGCCACTATTATTCAACATAGGTTTGGAAGTTTTAGCCACAGCAATCAGAGAAAAAAAAGAAATAAAATGAATCCAAATTGGAAAAACAGTAAAATTGTCACCCTTTGCAGATGATATATCATACATAGAAAATCCTAAAGAAGCTACCAGAAAGCTACTAGAGCCAATCAATGAACTTAGTAAAGTAGCAGGATAGAAAATTTATGCACAGAAATCTCTTGCATTCTTATACACTAAAAATGAAAAATCAAAAAGAGATTTTAAGGAAACTCTCCCATTTACCATTGCAACAAAAAGAATAAGAATAAAATACCTAGGAATAAACTATCTAAGGAGGCAAAAGACCTGTATACAGAAAACTATAAGACACTGATGAAAGAAATCAAATATGCTATAAACAGATTGAGAGATATACCTTGTTCTTGGATTGGAAGTATCAACATTGTGAAAATGACTATATTACCCAAAGCAATTTACAGATTCAATGCAATCCCTATCAAATTACCAATGGCATTTTTCACAAAACTAGAACAAGAAATTTTACAATTTGTATGGAAATGCAAAAGACCCCAAATAGCCAAAGCAATGTTGAGAAGGAAAAATGGAGGTGAAGGAATCAGGCTCCCTGACTTCAGACTATACTACAAGGCTACAGTGATCAAGACAGTATGGTACTGGCACAAAAACAGAAATATAGATCAATGGAACAGGAGAGAGAGCACAGCGATAAATCCATGCACATATGGGTACCCTATCTTGACAAAGGAGGCAAGAATATACAATGGAGAAAAGACAGCCTCTTCAATAAGTGGTGCTGGGAAAACTGCACAGCTACATGTAAAAGAATGAAATTAGAATGCTCCCTAGCACCATATACAAAAATAAACTCAAAATGGATTAAAGATCTAAATGTAAGGCCAGACACTATAAAACTCTTAGAGGAAAACATAGGCAGAACACTCTATGACATAAATGACAGCTGGATCCTTTTTGACCAACCTCCTAGAATAATGGAAATTAAAACCAAAATAAACAAATGGAACCTAATGAAATGAAAGCTTTTGCACAGCAAAAGAAACCATAAACAAGACAAAAAGACAACTCTCAGAATGGGAGAAAATATTTGCCAATGAAGCAGCGGACAAAGGATTAATCTCCAAAATATACAAGCAGCTCATGCAGCTCAATATCAAAAAACAAACAACCCAATCCAAAAATGGGCGGAAGACTTAAGTAGACATTTCTCCAAAGAAGACATGCAGATGGCTAACAAACCCATGAAAATATGCTCAACATCACTAATCACTAGAGAAATGCAAGTCAAAGCCACAATGAGGTATCACTTCATACCAAACAGAATGGCCATCATCAAAAAATCTAGAAATGATAAATGTTGGAGAGGGTGTGGAGAAGTGGGGCACTTTTACACTGTTGGTGGGAATGTAATTTGGTACAGCCACTATGGAAAACAGTATGGAGGTTCCATAAAAACTAAATCCCACTACTGGGAATATACCCTGAGAAAACCATAATCCAAAAAGATGCATGTACTGCAATGTTCATTGCAGTACTATTTACAGTAGCCAGGACATGGAAGCAACCTAATTGTCCATCAACAGATGAATGGACAAAGAAGATGTGGCACATACGTACAATAGAATATTACTCAGCCATAAAAAGGATTGAAATTGAGTTATTTGTAGTGAGGTGGATGGACCTAGAGTCTGTCATATAGAGGTAAGTAAGCCAGAAAGAGAAAAACAAGTACCATATGCTAATGCATATATATGGTATGTAATTAAAAAAAAAAGTACTGATGAACCTAGGGGCAGGACAAGAATTAAGATGCATACATAAAGAATGGTCTTGAGGACACAGGGGGAAGTGGTAGCTGAGACAAAGTGAGAGGGTAACATTGACATATATACACTACCAAATCTAGAATAGATAGCTAGTGGGAAGCAGCTGCATAACATAGGGAGATCAATTCGATGCTTGGTGATGACGTAGAGGGGTGGGATAGGGAAGAGGGGAGGTAGGCTCCAGAAGAAGGGAATATGGGTAAATACAGCCAATTCACTGTGTTTTACAGTGGAAACTGTGCAACATTATAAAACAATTGTACTCTGATAAAGATCTGAGGAAAAAATTAAATTGTGTACTTTAAATATGGGTAGTATGTTATACTTTATATCTCAATAAAATTAAAAAATTAAATAAGAGGAAGTATGAATTTGTCACGCAACATTTATTCCATTGCCTTCCAGAAATCTGTAAAGCTAAATCTGGCATAATAAATTGCAACTCTAAACAATTGCAAGTGGTAGAAAGCACTTTCCTTTGGTAAGTGGTGGTAATCAAAAGGATATACAATACTTCTGTACCTTACTTTGCCTATCAGCACTCTATAAAATTCTATACCCAGGGCTTCCTAGGTGGCGCAGTGGTTAAGAATCCGCCTGCCAATGCAGAGGTCACGGGTTCCATCCCAGCTCCAGGAAGATCCCACATGCCGCAGAGCAACTAAGCCCGTGTGCCAAAAAAAAAAAAAAAAAAAATTCTATACCCAGAAATCCATTACTTTCCTCTTTGATGCTATAGTCTTGAACATGCCAAGACCTGCAAACATGCTGGCCTGTAGGAATGAAAGTGACTAACAACACTGACACAGTAATAACTGCCATCAAAATTATCAGGATTGTGCTTTACAGTTACCACTTTTTTTCACATACACTATTCAAAATTACCAATATATATCCATTTTCTTTAATAGGCAAAGGATTTAGGACTATTTACTTGTGTCAACAGATTTTGTTCAGTTTGCTTTTCCTATTTTTCTATAGCTCTTTTAGCATATTGCTCATTTTGTTTTCCTCCCTCCAAGAAAGTTAGATTAACCTTGAAAAATTGATGCTGAAAGCCAGTGAGTTATTATGTGATCTGAGTATCTGGTGTCAACTCAGCTACTTGTATTTGAAGCCTCACTTAATTAGTACAACTTGGAGTGGTGGGAACATTTATCTTGAACCACTAATCAAAACTGTACAGAAACTGAATAGATCATTTATCTGAAATTATCACTTTCTATGAGTGGAAGTAGATAATTAGCTAATTATTTGGTATGAATGATAAAAGTCACTTCTGCTTTTACTATATTTACTCTAATAATAAACAGAAAGTTTTAGTACTTAATGTTTATTCGTTCTCTGGCAGCTTTCCTAAGCACCAAAAAATAGTCACATTTAAAGTGCCAAAGATTTCCTGGCAGTAGAAATCAAATGCTTCCAGTAAAGGTCTTATATAACTTGATTTTTAGAGTAATTACACATCACTGGAGACAACTCATAATTTTAAAGCTGGAAATGGCTCCAGAGATTACCTGATCCACTTGCCTGGTTTCCCAGGTGAGTCAACTGGAGACCAGGTGGCTAGCAACCCAAATTGACAACCTGAGTCATTTATTTTATTTTTGCCTTTATGCAATTTTATAACTTCTTACTTTAGCATTTGATCTAATAACATATTAAATTAATAACACAGAGGATAATAGTGAGTAACATTTTAAAATGAGATATTTGTACTTTGACTACTCGAAGAGTAGAGGTATATGATGACACAGATTGAAAAATAATTAACTCTCCCCAATCAGTCTTCCAATATACACAATCCAATATTATAATATATTACAGTTTCTACTTTTTCTAATGTTACCAAAATAGTTAGTATTCTAGTATCATCAGGCTCCTGAAAGAATCAAGGTCAGTTTCCACATACATTACATATAACTTTTCCTTGTTCAAGAATCCAATAAACACTAAGTACAATACAAGATTACTTTCTGTTTGAATGGGATAGGATTTAATTTGTTTTAAAAAGCTTGTAGTTGCTTCTGTGTAGAGGATATACAAGGTTTTTAGGTTTGTCAAGAGTACATATAAGTTAGGTATTTATTGCCTATTGTGAAGTAGAATAGGCCAATAGCAAACAACGGACATATCCGGATGGTATTTTGAATGTGATGTTGACAAATCAATCATGAGTGATAAGAAAAAGAGAGAAATTATGGATGGCTTCTACGTTTGAATACTGGGTGGCTGAAATGGATAATAGCATAATGCAATGAAACAGAGAATATCAGGGAAGGAGAAATAATTGGATTTTGAGGATGCCAATATAAGGAATTCTATCTCAGAAATAATAAATTTAAGATACAAATTGAATGATAAGAAGTCAAGTAGGTAGAAAAAGGTCAATGTTAAAAATAAAAATGTGTCTAGGTCCATTCACTTCACTACAAATAACTCAAATTCATTCCTTTTTATGGCTGAGTAATATTCCATTGTATATATGTGCTACATCTTCTTTATCCATTCTTCTGTTGATAGACATTTAGGTTGCTTCCATGTCCTGGCTATTGTAAATAGTGCTGCAACACAGGGAGATCAGCTTGGTGCTTTGTGACGACCTACGGAGGTGGGATGGGGAGGGTGGGGGGGAGGCTCAAGGTAGAGGGAATAGAGGGATATATATAAAAATATAGCTGATTCACTTTGTTGTACAGCAGAAACTAACAACATTTTAAAGCAATTATACTCCAATAAAGATGTATAAAAAATAAAAATAAAAATGTGGGAGTAATCAGCGTCGACTAAAATAAAAATGCACAACAAGAGAGCTGTGGAGTTTCAGTTTCATTTGGAGACTTAGGACTTTAGCCCAAGAGACAGATTCTCAGATAGTTCTGAGTAACTGCTCCCAAGAGGTAAGTGGGCAGGGTCAGCATATATGTGATTTTGGAGAAGGCGTACATGCAATCAAACACACATCTTGGTAGAAGGTTATTGTTAGTCATTAGGCACAGATATCTTAGTTAATGATTTCAATGCTTTTCTAAGTGTGGGAAGATGCAAGATATTAGGTTCATAAAATTTTCTCTCAAAAATGTCTAACTATCTGAAGGCCTGTTCTGCCAGTTTTCCCAGAGCACAGAATGTCTCATTGGTGATCTCCACCCTGAAATCATTTCAGGGTGTGTTGAAAGCCAGGGACTATAGTGGCTAAAGGCTCAACCCACAGAGAGCCAGAAGACATTCTTTAGTTGGCATCAGCATATATAATGGTATTATTTAAGCACAGGGAGCAGACATTAACACCCAGACTAAAAAAAAAAAAAAAAATTAGATAAAACCATGACATTCCAACATTTAAAATTTGGATAGAAAAGAAATCAGCAGTAAGATTGGAGCAGCAGACAAGACAGAAGGAAAATCTGGGGGCATTTTCTGTCACAGAAACAGTAGATTAGCCATCAGGAAAATGAATATCAAAACCACAATTGAGATACCACTTCACATCCACTAGGATGGCTATAATAAAAAAGAGAAATAATAACAAGTGTTGATGAAGATGTTGAGAAATTGAAACTCTCATACATTGCTTGTGAAAATTGTAAAATGCTGCAGCCACTTTGGAAAAGTCCGGCAGTTTCTCAAGATCTTAAACCTACAGTTCATTACCTTGTGACTAAGCAATTTCATTCCTATACAGCCAAGAGAAATAAAACATATGCCCATATGAAAACTTGTACACAAATGTTCAGAGCAGTATTGCTTATAATAGCCCCAAACTGGAAACAACCCAGATGCCCATTAACTGGTGAATGGATTAATAGGTGTGTTATATCTATTCAATGGAATATTATTCATCAATGAAAAGGAATGAAATACTGATACATCCTATAATATGGATGAGCCTTGAAAACACAATGCTAAGTGAAAGAAGCCAATCACGAAAGACCACATACTGTATGATTCCATTTATATGAAATGTCCAGAACAAGCAAGTCTGTAGAGACAGAAAGTAGATTAATGAGTTGTTGCCTAACTTCTGGAAAAGGGGAGGAAGGGGACTGAAAGGGGGAGGGAGAGGACAGGGAGGTGGAGAATGGGGAGGGATTAAGTATGGAATTTCTTTTGGGGGTTATGAAATTTTTCTAAAATTGATTGTGTATATATCCACATCAGTATATCCACATCACTCTGTGGATATACTGAAAACTATTGAACTGTACACTTTAAATGGGCAAATTGTGTGATATATGGATTATATCTTAATAAATTGATTATACATATAAAAAAGAGTGTTTCAAGAATGCAGAATGTTTATGCTGAATATTATTGAAAATGACAAATTGGTCATTGTTTTCAGCAAAAAAGAAGATAAATCATGATTTTGACAAAGGAGTTGAGTATGAAAGTCTATTTGAATTGAAGAAAGAATGATGAGTAAGTGAAAACAGTCACCCTAGGCAACAATTTAGAGTATTTACTACGAAAGTGTTCAGAGAAATCAAGTTATACCGGAAATCAAAATAATAGTTATTGTTGCTGCTATGTTTTTAGAATGTGAGGTAGTAAATCATGTTTTTATGCATATGTGAATAAGTCAATAAAGAGAAATAAATTTAGAATCAAAGAGAGATATCAGAATGGCTAAGATGGCATTGAATAGTAAAGGCAGTGAAAAGGGGAAGGGCTGGCCTTTAGTGGAAGCAAGCGCTTCTTCCACTTGAGTAAGAGGGAAGGCAAAAATATCCACTTAGATTGAGGTTGGTTGTTAAATTTCCTGATGGGAAGATGAGAAGTTTTCTGACAGTTGTATTCTAATAATGTTTAAATATATTATTTGTAGTATAGTTAATTATTAGGCTAGCGGGTTAACTAAAAGGATGAAAGAGGGAAAAGGATTTCAGAGCAAAGAAGTATAAAATATTCACTGTGGAGACTTAGAAAATTTAGTAAATATGGTGTGCTTCATTGAACTTTGGAATCAAGACCTTAAACTGCAATCGTCACCACAGATGTGAAAATTTCTTCAATAATGTTTGACTTCTGTACTGTAGGTAGGTAGTAAATAAGCAAATAATTGGGTTTAACATATTTGACATCTTTCTTTCACATGCTATCACAATGGAGGAAGCAAAGAGCAAGTAAACATATGATATTTTGTGATGACAGTTTTGGACCATGGCCGGTAATTAGGGAAAAGAAGATAGGAGATGCACAATAAGGAAATAATTACAGAGTCAACAGAAATTTCAGTGAGAAAATAAAGACTTTTCAACATGAAAGTATCTGATAAAATGAGGTGGGATGTGTTAGGTGGTATATTCAGAGTAACATTTTAAAGAAGATATTTGAAGTATTAGAGGTGCTTCACCAGGAAGGTATGTGACTGAGGTCAAGCAGAAAAAGATGATCAGGGGTGGGAGTCAAGAGTGTGAGAGGCCAAGTTGTTGGATGAATCATCCATATGGAAAGTGAAGTCACAAAAATTAATGTGAGAGTGATGGGGGAAGAAGGAAGTGAGCTTTTAAAACCTTCAGATAATAAAAGGAGAGTGACCTGAAGGCTGATAGATGGCAATAGTAAAGAAAGAGAGCAAGAGACATAATCTGATGATAAGTTCTGCAAAGAATCTGCATCTTTTGGAAGTGGAGGGAGGAGAAATTGTCTAGAAATGGCAATAGGGAGTGAAAGATACTCTCCTTTCCTTTTCAGGGCTTGAGGTTTCCCAAAAATTTCCTAGTGGTATATCTTCATATCCAAAGAAATAGAAGAAAAGTTTGAGAAGGTAGAGAATGAGGCATTAAATACTATGGGATTATGATTTGGGTAATGATCGGTGAATGGAGGTGGACTTTGGAACTCAAGAAAAAAGGTAAACATGATGCTATTCATTCCTAGTTGACCATAGGATAAGAGTTCAGGTTGTCATCCTTGGAATTTTGTTGGACTTTATGGACCTGCTGTGCTATTCTCCACTCCTGCAGTTTACAGAGAAATGTCAAGTGAAATTAGAGACACCTTCATATTTTGGCAATGTGAGAGTAAAGTCTGTATAAAATCCTCCAAGACTATTTTTGTGTCAATAAATCTCTTGATCAGACTCGGCAGTCTAACTAGGTTCCATTATGAATACTAAAAAGAATCATTTCTTCATTAAAATGCATGGTGTTCCAAACGTGTTTCAGTATAGGATCTTTTCCCCTATATGATTAAAATCCTAGTTTTTATTTAAAAAAATAAAATCTGATGGACATGTAGATTGAGAACTGCTCAAAAAATAAAATCTGAGATGTCCACATCAAAATAAAACATAATTTGAGACATTATTAGTCTCTCCTACTTCTCCTTCTCTTGTTTTGCTACCTCTGCCTCCTCTTCTTCTAACATTTAGCCTAACAACTAATTTCTAAGCAATTTAAAAAATCAAGATAAGTATTTCCCTAAAAAAAGCCTACCTGGTAATATTTCTCTCTTTGGCACTTCCATGAATATGATATTTCAAAGCTGGAGAAAAATATTGCTATAGAAGTGTTCACATTAAAACTGTTTTCAAGAATTAAAATTATTGATAAATACCAGTCTTCAATAGAAAATACATTCTGGAAATATTATTTAGTGCTTTTTGATAGCTTCTGGCTATTTCTAACCAATTTGATTTGAAAAAATGTGGACAATATGCAGAGAAGAAGAGTGGGAGTTAAGAAAATATGTTTGAATGAAATACAACATGATATTTTTAGACTAATAACCTAAAATTTCTAGCTTCAGGGGCAGAAAGCAGAAGATTTATAATGAAAATAGCTTTGAATCAAAGTAAGCATTTCTGATAGGCAGCTAGAGAACCATTAAGAAGTCACTACCCATGGCCAGTTTCTCAACCCTAATTATCGTTGCCTCATGAGTTGACAGCTGACTATTGACAGCACAGTTACTTACAGTAGAAACAATATCAGGATTGATTTTTGAGGAGGGTAAACAAAAAATTTTTTGTAATTTTGTATTACTCATTTGAAAGACAAATGAAAAGAATAGATCTCATAATTGAAAATATTTTTTAAAAGATTTCCAAGTTGCGGAACAGAGAATTATTCTCCTTTATGGCATAAGAAAACATTCTGCCCCTAATGCCAAATAAATTGGAATAAAACTAGCTATTTTTTCTTTTCCTTTTGCCTTATGAATAATTGTACCTATTTGCCTTTGCCTGTTCTATTTTTGCCTACTTTATAAGACTGAGTGTTCTATGACATGTTTGATGTAGAAATTGTGATAGAATTTTAAGGACGGGGGTCATGCTGGGTTTTGTATTTCTCTTTTATGTTTCAAAATTGTCATTATAATTCTCCACATATGGTGGATGCTTCATGAACACTGTTGACTGCTAAGACATTTTGAGTTTTATTAGCTGCGGATCTTATCCAAAATAATTGCAATTGAATCAATTCAATTCAATACATATTTACCAGAATCTTCTCCATACCAGGCACATCAGGGATCAAAATACATGAGGTCCTTGTATTTTCAAGGTGCTTACATTCTAGTTGGGAGAAAGATAATTAATAAATAAACAAAAATATTATTTCCTATTGTGATGTGTAGCAGGAAAGAAACAAAGTGATGGGAATAAACAGTATAGTTAACTAGATGGAGTGATCAAGAAGGGCTCCTTGTGATTCCTTAAAAAACTAAAACTAGAGTTTCCATATGATCCAACAATGCCACTCTTGGGCGTATATCCTGAGAAAACCATAATTCAAAAGGATACATGCACCTCAATGCTCATTGCAGCACTATTTCCAACACCCAGGACATGGAAGCAACCTAAATATTCATCGACAGAAAAATGGATAAAGAAGATGTGGTACATATATACAATGGGATATTATTCAGCCCTAAAAAGGAATGAAATTAGCAACATGGATAAACCTACAGATTGTCATACTGAATGAAACAAGTCAGAGAAAGACAAATATCCTATGATTTTGCTTATATGTGGAATCTAAAAAAAATGGTAGAAATGAACCTATTTACAAAACAGAAATTGCATCACAGGTGTAGAAAACAAAACTTATGGTTACCAAGGGAGAAAGGGGGTGGATAAATTGGGAGATTGAGTTTGACGTATACACAATACTATGCATAAAACATAACTAATAAGAACCTACTGTATAGCACAGGGAACTCTATTCAGTGCTCTGTAATAACCTATGTGGGAATCGGGTCTGGAAGAGTGGATATGTGTATAACTATGGCTGACTCACTTTGCTGCACAGCAGAAACTAACACAACACCGTAAATCAACTATACTCCAATAAAAAATTAACTAAAAAAATTGTGAAAAAGAAAGTATCCTTGGAAGAAGTACTATCTGAGCAGCCATTTGAATGAAATAAAGTGAAAATATCTTGAGGAAAAATGATCTGACAGGGGAACAGCAAATGCATATTTTGGAGCATCTAAAGTGTCAGATCAAGTGCTGTGTTAGGCATTCAGAGACAGATAAGTGAAGCACAGCTTACCTCGATTCATATAAAATTCATGTTCGTCCCAAACTGTCATATCTTTTCGAAGATGAAGATTTTTGGTTTACATAAAAGCCAGAAGTAAAATCAACGTTGCTTCAGTCTTCTAACATAACTTCCCTAAGTCTTAACTGACCACTTATTTTCTCGACTTCTCTTCCTATAATAGCAAGTGCACTGAACGTTATTTGGCTTTGAATAAAAATCCAACATAAACATATTTAGAAACTGTTCTCTTTATAGTTTGTTGATATAAATTATTGATTTGTATACTCTAATACCTAATCCCCAACCTGGTAAAAGAGAATGGAAATAAGGGAAAGAGAAAGTTATCTATACTGTGTTCTGTCTCTTTCTATAACAATTGTCCATTCAGCATTGGGTGGGAGGATGATCTTGTATATAATACTCTACATAGCATGGAGAGGCAGGTAATACCTAACAAGAGTAATCTGAAACAATGTACACCCCAGTTGCAGAACAAAACTGTGTCACTGAAAAAATTCCAAAAAATGTGTTTCAATCTTCGTTAAAGAAAAGAGGCAGAATCCCCAAAATGTCAATTCACCTCTGAGGTTGCAAACCAAGACCCTTCGGCTAAATCCAACCTAGAATCATGTTCTGTTTAGTTCTCAAAGTATTTCTTTTAAATAATTTTTAATTAGTTGCCTACATATGACAGTCAAAAGATTTTAAATCTTTTCCTTTAAATAATTAATAAAAACAAACCCTGACAACACTGGAGAAAAGATCTATATTTCTGTAGGACAGCTGTCAGGAGCTGATTAACTGCCATCTCTTTAAATTTAGCATTTTGCCACATTCTCAGATACTCACTGTTGTCTTCCAATTATTTAGACCAAGTGTCCATTTTAAGTTGTCCAAATCAAGGCTGATGCACTCGTCTGTTTTTCCTTTGCTGCCACTCTTCTCTTGTAATCTATCCTGTCCACATCAGCATCGATTTGAATGATCTTTCAAAGTGGAAATTGGATTATATCATTCCTCTGTTTAAATGTCCAAAGTGTTTCACATTGTCCTTAGAATAAAATCTGAACTAACTCAGGCTCCACCTGATTTTTAAAGCCAGGAATATTCTATCAATAAATATAATTCATGTGAATTTAGTATTCATTTTTGATAAATGGAACCTTGCAAACCTAATTTGGAATAGTTATTGTGTAACTTACTTCTAATACAAATAATGGAGAATTTCATATAATGGTAATATAATGTTATTTTTTTGTTTAGTATATTTTAAACAAATTTAGCAATCTGCTTTTATTGGTATAGTAAAGGGAATTTTTGTTTGCCTTTTAATTATATAATCTAGAATATATTAACAGGGTCATTGGAAAAATTTCTAAAGTCATCCAAAAAAGTATTATTTATTTTTAATAAAAAGAAGTTCATATGGAAGAGAGTGAGTTCTTGGAATGGAAATTAGTAAATCCCCAAAATAAATTATAACCTATCATTTGTTATTATTGTTGTTAAAATAGTCTCAAATTGGAACATGCCATTTCAAGTATTGGCTGAAATTTCAACCATGTGACTTCCCCTAAAGGCAATTAATTGAATTGATATTTCCCAAAATAATTCCTTGGAAATTATCTAGTCTGACGTTTTAAGGTCAGAGGTTGAGAAGTTAATATCTTACTTTTCTTTATTTCTTCATCAGATCAAGAGTTACATTAAAAGAGGGATAGTTTTTTTTTTTCTTCAAAGATGGGAGGTAATCATTTGGAGGAAGAAATGATAGAAATATAATTATGGTCTCATGATTAGTTTTTTTTTTTTCCTTTCTCACCCGCTTCTTTCATGTATTCAACCAAACCTAAAGAAATAAAGTTCCCATGAGTAGGTACATGAAAAGAGACTAAAATCAGATTCAGAAGTGACGGAGTCCTGGGCATTTAATACATTTTAGTTAATCCCTCTTATGTGTAAAAATATCTCTACTTATGCTGAACACAGAGTTTATGCATTTCTTTTATCCTCACCATCTTAGCAATAGCCATTGCACCTTTCCCTTGATGTGTAATCACTCAGTGATAACAACTTTTTACTCATATTTAAATTAGAAACAAATAACTGCCACCTATCATATAGGATGGTTCTGAGGGTCAACTGGAAAGATGCAAAGGAATTTTGTAAACTACCCAGTTAGGAAAATATTGTTACTCTATGTCTTTATCAAATGCAGATTTTTAAAGATGCTTTGGAATAATGATCAAGCAGCAGATATAAGTATTGCTTGACTAATGGATTTTTATATTTATTTTGATTATTTTCTAAAAAAGTCCAGTTAAATTATTCTTTAAAAATGCAATCATCTGAAAAGCAGAAGAAAAATTTACTTCGGACACTATGTTCCAAAGCAAAGTACCTCTACTGATATAGACACTTAATAAATGTTTTCTTCATCATAAATGTCCTTGGCTTCTATGTATCTACAACCAATGGCAGAATGCCTGAAATTCTTCTCCACATAATATGTAACTGATAGGAATATTTTCCTTTTTCTTGTTCTTTTTATTCATTCCAATGAGAAAAAATTATGTAAGTTTGCAACATTGAGGATGAAAAGGTGAAGTTACACTTTATGACTTTGTAATCTGGGAAGTGTGTGTGTGTGTGTGTACACACACATATGACCTTTAGGACATATATTTGAGACATAGCAGTATATAGACATATAATTTTTCAATATAGACATAACTTTTCTGGACCTTTGTAGTATTTCCCTAGACTCCACATGGTATCTCATATATGTATAAATGTTGTAAGTATAGGATTATTTTGTGACTCCTGACAGATTTGGGGCAAAAGTCCAGATAAATTGTGCAAGTGAGGTCCATCTGAGGCCAAGTCTCCTGTAGATGATGTTACAACTGTACCGTTAATTCCAGTTCCCAGTTTTACTTCATTTTCCATCAAAATTCCCTGATACAAACAAGCCTCTTGCAGTGATAAAGCAAAAGTTGTGGATGCCAAAGGATCTAGAACCTTATCATAGCTCTGCCACTAACATGCTGTGTGTCTGGCAGTAAGTCACTTATAAAATATAGTCTTTGCCATATTTGTGATGCCAAGAATGGAAGATTTGAACCTGAAAAATATTCTCTAAATTTTAATGCTTTATAATCTCTGATTAGATCTTAAATTTCTCTCTAGTTCTTAATTCAACAACAGTTTACCCATTGTACAATTTGCCTTCTGATTACTTTGTAGCTTTAGGAAACCCTGAAGTTCAAAGATTTTCTCTGTAGTCCATGGGTGGGCTGTAAGATTTCTGTATGTGTCTGAAATTGTATTTCAAATGTTTTACATATGCACTTTATTTTAGAGGGGAGGATTTACAGATTTCAACAGATTTTCATTGGTGTGTACTGGCACAGGGGTTTATATTTTAGGTATCTGAAGAATCCAAAGGTAGCCATTTAATACTGGTATTACTGTCTATAATGACATCATGACATGTACAGAATGATTTTTTTAAATTCAAGTCTACTTGGCATTGTCCTTGGTTCCAGACCACAACGTCACCAATGTGAGGTTTTACTACATTAAAGCTCTATTTTTTCAAAATTCTACACAACATTTATAATTTTAGCCAATGGTTATTGGACATCTTATATGTATTAAACATTCTCCTAGATTATAGGGAGTCAATCTGAGGAACAGAAAGACTAGTAGGGTTGGTTTACAAATAGTGAGCAAGGATAAGATTGGCACATGATGAGGTCAGAGAGTGCGGCAAAATCAAATTATGTCGGATATGAGGAGGAACTTGTATTTTATTCCATTGGCAGCAGAAAGCCACTGGAAGGTTTTCAGAAAGGGGATTCTTAGATATGATCTATATTTTTAAGTGATCACTCCACCTACTAGGGAGAATACATTTTATATAAACAAATGTGGAAACAAAAAAATATTTAGGAAGTAAACATAATTGTTCAGGAGATAGATACTGTGGGTTTATCTAAGTGACTAGAAGAGGAGATGGAGTGACAGTATATGGATGTATCAGATCTGTTTTTGAAGTAGAATAAATAGAACTTGCTGATTGCTTAAAGATTTGAGCTTAACTGGAATAACAGGGTATTAACAGCATTTTTACTTGGCTTAAATGAAAATCCAAGAAGATGGCAGATTTAGCTCTGAAATTAGAAAACAACTTTTTCATCAAGTTCTGCACAAGGTAGCATAAATTGAAATTAGATTTGAGTTCCTCCAACAATTATATAAAAGAGAACTTGCTTTCATGATTTTATTAAATCCTGAGGGTCTCTGAAATTATTTCAGGAGATCCACAAAGAAAAAATTATTTCCATCATAATGCTAAGGTTTTATTTGCCTTTTTAACTGTATTGACATTTGCAATGATGGTACGAAAGCAATGGAGAATAAAATTACTGATGCCTATACGTTAAATCAAGTTAGTGACACCAAAGTGTGTTAGTAGTCATTGTAGTCTCCACCATAAAATACTCAAAATAAAAAATAAATACAAGTTTCACTTAAGAATATCTTTGAGGACATCACCTATAAGAAAAAAAAATGCAAAAAACATAAACATTTGGAGGCTAAACCATATGCTACTAAACAACCAATGGATCACTGAAGAAACTGAAGAAGAAATGAAAAGATATCTGCAGGCAAATGAAAATGAAAACATGACAATCCAAAATCTAAGAGATGTAGGAAAAGCTGTTTTAAGAGGGAAGTTTTTAGTGATACAAGCCTACTTCAGGAAAGAAGAAAAATCTCGTATAAACAACCTGAAGGAAGTAGTTTAAAAAAAGAATTAAAAAAAACCCAAAGTTAGTAGAAGGAAAGAAATTATGAAGATTAGAACAGAAATAAATGAAATAAAGACTAAAAGTAGAAAAATCAATAAAACTAAGAGCTGGTTCTCTGAAAGGATAAACAAAATTAATAAACCTTTAGCTGGACTCATCAAGAAAAAAAGAGAGAGGGCCCAAATTAATAAAATCAGAAATGAAAAAGGAGAAGTTACAATTGACGCCGCAGAAGTACAAAGGATCATAAGAGATAACTACAAATAATAATATGCCAATAATATGGACAATGTAGAAGAAATGAATAAATTTCCAGAAATGTACAACCTCCTAAGACTGAACCAGGAAGAAACAGAAAATATGAACAAACAAAATACCAGTAATGAAATTGAATAAGTAATTAAAAAAAAAAAAACTTCCAACGAACAAAAGTCCAGGACCAGAACCTTCACAGGTAAATTATGCAAACTTTTAGAGAAGAGTTAACACCTAGCCTTCTCAAAGTATTCCCAAAAATTGCAGAGGAAGGAACACTTCTGAACTCATTCTGTGAGGCCAGCATTGCCCTGATAACAAAACCAGACAAAGACATCACAAAAAAGAAAATTATAGGCCAATATCCCTGATGAACATACATGCAAAAATATTCACCAAAATATTAGCAAAGCAAATTTACAATGCATTAGAAGGATCATACACCATGATTAAGTAGGATTTATCCCGGGGATACAAGGATGTTTCAATTTCTGCTGATAAATCAATGAGATACACCACATCAACAAACTGAAGAATAAAAATCATATGATCATCTCAGTAGATGTAGTAAAAGCTTTCTATAAAATGAAACATCCATTTATGTTAAAAACTCTCAACAAAGTGGATATGGAAGGAACATACCTCAACTTAATAAAGGCCATGTATGACAAACACTCAAATAACATCATACTCAATGGTGAAAAGTGGAAAGCATTTCCTCTAAGATAGGAAACAAGACAAGGATGCCCACTTTCACTACTTTTATTCAACATAGTATTCGAGGTTCTAGCTGTAGCAATGAGAAAAGAAAAAAATAAATAAGAAGAATTCAAATTGTAAAGGAAGAAGTAAAACTGTCACTGTTTGCAGATGGCATGATACTATACACAGAAAATTGTAAGGACACCACAAAAGAACTACTAGAACTCATCATAGGTGTTATGTTACCTTCACCTACTATGGAACAGAGAGGTCCTAGAAATCAGGACAAACTTATTTTTCCCCCTGGAATTCTAAGATGCACTTTATACTCTCTTCATCTGGATGAATTTTGCTCATTTTCAAGACTGAGGTGAGATGCCATCTTTCTCAAGAAGTCTTCCTTAAGCAGAATGTGTCTCTAGGCTGAGATAAGACATTTCTATTTTGTGCTTCTATAGCACAGTGTTGATGTCACAGAAAATGACATCTGATTTGTGTGCTTGTGTATCTTCATTCCTAGACTGTTTAGGGTGAAAAATACTTGACTCAGTAGCATTTTGCAAATGCCTAGTCCATGGAAACACCTAGCACATGAATGACATTCAACCCATGCCTTGCCTTGCCCTTGGCAATCTTAGTATCCCTTACTCTACTCCTATGGTCCCCAACAGTACTTGTAACCTTATAACTTATTACATAATTTACTTATATTTTATATTTATTATTTATTGTCTATTTCCTCATATCAAAATGTAAACTTCTCAAAGACAAGAATTTCTGTCTTTTGTTTCACAGAATCCAGTGTTTGATAGAAAGAGTCATTCAATAAATACTTTTTATTTGAATGAATGAACTCATTAGGAGATTGTTGAACTATATGAAGGATAATATCTGATAAAAGGAGCTGTAATGCCAATTCAACAGATATTTACTAAATAAATATGATACTTTATATTCCTGTACAATATAAAACGGAATGATAATTTTGACCTAAAATGTTTAACAAACATGTGCTCAACTTAAAAAAACAAACTAGTAGAATAAATGTCCATTGCAAAAGAGAACATTTTAAAGGATCTCTATTTAAATGAGAATGCCTACACAAGTGCTACAAATGTTTTTTTAAAGTCCGAGAGTGGACTTTGGTTAGTTGCTAATATTAGTGGACTTTGATTAGTTGCTTGGTTAGTTGCTAGCATTCACTTAAATGTTTTTATTAAACCTCAAAATTAAAGTGTTTTATTTTAAAAGTCTATACCTCCTAACATACAATTTCCCTTCTACAGTAACTCTGATCTCCACTTTTTGAACTATTTCCTCTATTTTCAAGGATATAAATCTATTTTGGTGAATATATTTTGGCCACTTCAAAAAACAACCACCAGCTAGTCAGATGATGATATATCCTTTAAGTTAGGAAGTAGATTTTACCTGTCCTGTGGGCACTGCCTCCTTTTCAAATTTTCTCTTATGTGTGGATTTCTTTCACTCCACCCTGCTGATTTCTCTTTTCTAGACTGGCCACTCTTCTCCACTCACTTTTGTAAGCCTACTTCTCTGCATATACCATAAATATGAGTGTGCCTTGAATTTTGTTCTAGCCCCTCTTCCTTCACTCTGTGCACTTTCACAGAACGGTCTCAGCAATTTCCAAAACCTCGACTAGTCCCTAAGTTAATGACTCTTACATATTTCTGCCTACGGTTTATCTAACTGCCTGTTGTACCTATGGTCTTGTATTAAGCACAAAACCCACACACTTAAGATACCAAAAATGAAGCTCATCATTCCTGAAAACCCATTATTTTTTATCTGTTTACCATGTCAGTGAATGGCATCAAACATCCAGATATCCAAGCCACGTTTTTCTTCTCTCTTCCTCATCTCCACATTTAACCAATTGCTAAGGCTTAACAATTCCATCCCCTAAATAAATGTGTCCATTTGTTCACATCTCTCCATCCACATCTTCCAGTACACTGTTATCTCATCCTTAGATCATTGATTATAACTACCTCTTTTCTCAATCATTTTTTGCCCTTGTCAAATTTATTTTTCTCACTGAAGCCATGTTGGTAATTCTAAAAGGCACACCTAACAATGTCACTTTCCTTTTAACAGCCAATTGTCTTCCCACTGCCTTCCAACAAAGTCCAAACATTTTAGCAAGACTTAAAGGTTCCTCCTAAACTTGCCCCCACAGACTTCTTCAATTTCAAATTCTATTTCTGTCTACCTCACCGTTTATAACCCAGCCACACTGAACCTTGAAAGGGCATCTAAAAGCACCATGCTCAATCTTCTTTCCAGACCTTCAAACCTATTGGTTAAATTGATACATCTTCTCTGGGATAATACGTAGATGTGCAATTCTAACATGTAGGAAAGAATTTACTGGACTTTTAGTCCAATCCATGTGAAGAGAAAAGGTCACTCTGTCCAATAACTGCTCATTCTTTATATCTTGAATTAGATGTCACTTCATTCTATAAGCTATTTACAGTAGATTAGATACTCCCATGGTATATTTCTGTAATGGTTCTTAATTTCTATGTCATTATTCTAATGTTTTTTTAACCACAGTCTTCCCTAACAGACTAAAATCTCACTGATTACGTGAATTGTGAATATCTTCTTTAGTGTTCTGTCCTTGGTACTTATAGGGCCTGGCACACAGTAGAAACTCAAGGCTTGTTATTGTTATTGATGTTGTTGTTGTTGTTGAAGGACAATGATAAGTTAGAGGGTAATTTTTTTCCATCTTCTTTGGACCACAGAGGGTTTCTAATGGCATGAATCAAAACCAGCCACTGTTATATATCAAATTAACCTCCCCAGCTTTATATTATAATTAGGAAAATTTCTCCAAATCTGGCAATTAGTTCTCTTAGAATTAAGTTTTGGTATTTTACTTTATCTTCTTCTCTGATTTTTTATGTGTAATTTTAACAAAAAAGGAAGAGGCTTCCTCAGAGACAGGTTATTAGATGTTATTTTAGTCTGGAAATCTCCTATCTGTTGATTTATGAGCTTGCTTTGGGCAATTAATATATCGTGCTTTGAGTAGAAATGTACTATCACTTTTGGGCTAACATATAGGAGCCTTTCTGATTGGTTAAGAAGAAGCGCTTGAGAATAAGCCTGCCAGCTGCAAAGAAAAATTACATGTTTATCATTGTAAGGGTAGAATTAACATCCTTGAAAGGCAGAGTCACTGAATGGGAAAAAATAAAGCAAGAATTAGGACTAAATAAAATTGTGTGAATGAAGGATGTGTAGCCTGAAAATATTTGATGCCTATTAAGTCTATAGTGTTATTGATCTTATTATCAATTGATAAAACTATTTTGAGGTAAGATTTTTTTTAAATGCAAGGCTATCACTTTAATGGTCATTGAGAGAACAGATGTGTACATAGGTCATTAAGGAAGACTTTTTGCTAAAAGTGATCACATGCAGCCTCTGTGAGCCTAACACATGTTAAAAGCCAAGTCTTCTACAATTTTTTGTTTTTACATGAAAAAGGCTGATATCTTTAAAAACATAAGGAAAACCTTTCAGCTGGTTCTAAGACTCAGGAATTTTTTCTTATTAAAAAAATTGAGATAAATAATGGTCAGATTTTGTAACAAGTCCCCTATTCTTAATAGTCCCAGAAATATAAATCAAGTCTAGGTATCCAGGAGTTTCCATTTGGAAAGTTGATAGAAGAAGAGAAATGTGTATCTGTCTTAATGATTCTTCAAGTCAAAATTATCTTTGTTTTTTTAAATGATAAAATGATGATTTTGATCTGGAAACGAGAAACTATGTGGACACCTTAATATGAGATGTACTTGGATGTAAACTGGATGAAGGTAGTCAAAAGTTACAAATTGGATAATGGTGGTTAAATATAAATAATATTGCTATATGTTATATATGAAAGTTAAGAGAGTAAATCCTGAGTTCTCATCACAAAGAAAAATTTTTTTCTTTTTCTTTTTTTTTAATTTTGTATCTATATGAGGTGACATTTACTTAACTTATTGTGGTAAGCATCCCATGATGTATCAAGTCAAATCTTTATGGTGTACACCTTAAAGTTATACAGTGCTGTATGTCAATTATATCTCAATAAAACTAAAAAGAAAAAAAATGTATTAGAAGTAGGAAGAACACATTCTAAGTCAAATGAGTATCTTCTAATGTGTTTCTTTCTATATAGCCCTCTAGAATGCTTTATAATCGCTTGCTTATTTTTTAAATTAAAGCAATCACATTGATGGCAAGCTGTTGTATAGGGCCAGAGCATTTTACTGAGTCTGTGTTTTGTACCAGGCACTGTGCTAAGCCTAGGAAATGCAGAGGTAAAATTAAACAGATATAGTCCATATTTTCATGGAACTTACAGTACAATACGGAGGACAGATATAAATCAAACAATCATACTGATAGAAGGAA
This sequence comes from Hippopotamus amphibius kiboko, assembly GCF_030028045.1. Lineage (NCBI taxonomy): Eukaryota > Metazoa > Chordata > Mammalia > Artiodactyla > Hippopotamidae > Hippopotamus > Hippopotamus amphibius. The sequence continues at coordinate 107,527,835 of NC_080190.1, read as the reverse complement.
TTTTCACATATTGAGGTGTGAGGCAGTCATTCTGGCTTATACATGATTTAATTTAAACTTTATGCTAACTGGAACAGCCTGTCTTACAATGCACGGCCAGTCAAATATGCACTGCACATCCATTTTAACCACTGAAAAAAATGCATTTAAAAATCAAAATGGAATAACTGTGGTTCAGGCATCCAAAATGCAGTCAGGTGGCCATTGTGGATGTGGTCTCAGACCAGTTCTTGCATTACCGAGAAATTGAACCATTTCAGACACAGGGACACGACCTGCTATTTTCAAGACAGTATTTGCTAGCAGCTGCCAGCTGCAGCCTTATGGTCTCAAGGTCTCCCCTTGTAACAATGTAACCATTTCAGATCCCAACCAATACTTGCCGAACGATCACCCTTACTTCTTGCCAGTTCCAAGTACAATTCTTGGCAAACGACACACAATTTTGCAGGTTTTGCCTTTATAAGCCTCATTATTTTGTAGTCCAATGGAACACAACTCAAATGCTTCTTGAATCTGTGTCTTATGGGCTAATATCCTCAGTTTGGCTCAAATAAAACTCTCTTCGATTCCTATTATAGATTGGTTTATTGGTTTTTCCATCAACAGTACAAAAATAAATATATAATTACTTAAACTCTGATAACCGTTAGGAATTAAAATGCTGAACACTATTAATGTATGAAGCTAAAAAACTGATTTATTCCAGGAAGTTTCAGGTAGGATCTGAAGGTGACTAAGTAGGTCCCAGTAACATTTCAGGCAAGGGGGAAAAGCTGTGAGGTGGTAGGGACCATGTTCTTCCAAGAAACTGAAAGAAGGCCAGTGTGGCTGGGGTACAGAAAGAGGTAGGAAGAAGAATATAAGATAAAGAGGCAGAGGTTGGCAGGCACCAGATCAGGCAGGGCTTTATGGCCATTGTATGACTTGAGTCTTTATCCTGATATTAATGGGAAGACGAAGTGTTTAAAACTAAAGCATCACAAGTAAATATATTATGGACAGACATGAAAGAGTGTGTAAAAATATTTCTAAAAATATTAAGCAATGGATGTCTTAATTTTTTCCCCCAATTTTGAATTGTTTATTTCTCAACTATTTTAATCCAGGCTAACCCTAGGGAAATTAGGCAAAGCATGTGGAAAAAGTCCTTCATGTAAACATTTACTGAACAAATATGTTAACAGATATAGATTTAGCATTTTCCAATGATCCTGGGTCCATAAAAAGTGCAGACACTCAGGATAAAAGGGTGAGAAAAATCAACAGAGCTACCGCTTTCCTGGAGCTCACAGTATAGAAGAAAAAAAGGGAAAAGTTTTTGTGAACTCATGAACTCTTAGTGACAAGAACGCATGATCAAAGCTAACTGAGAAGCTGGACAAACACATCTGGAGAGTATAGGTAACCTGGATACAGTAGCCAGATTTATTTCATTGCACTTGTTTTTAAAACAGATAATTTTGACCATATTGCTCTTGGATTCAGGCATTTGTCAACCATTTTGTTGGGGGGTTATCAATGGTTAGGCTACTTTGTGTTAGCACATTGATTGGAGAAATGATACAACACAGCAAATTCATCTTAAAACTTGACGCCAATATTGTTAGATCTAGCTCCATCCTAAGCATCCCTGTCCTACCTTTGTGCAGGTATTGGGGGTTGAAAGAGAAATATCACTTCATGCTTTCTCCCCAGTACAATCTGAATTTTGAGCCAGTGTTATGTTAAAGCAAAAAAGACAGTCTCTAAGAATATAATCCTTGTTTATATTGAAACAGTAACAAAATCTTGAGGGTATAAGTGTGAAAGATGAATTTTTTTAAGAAAGCAAAATACACAAGCCTTAGTGACTACCACAGAGTAACTTCACATATGGAAGTAAAAGGTGTTTCTATATTAAACAATAAAAATTTTGGATATTCAATCTTATCTCAATTGCATAACTATATACTTGTGGTCACAGACAACCTTGGCTGACTGTTATATTTCATGATACTAGTAGTACCTCTTCTACTAATAATGGTCATAGCAGTTATCATTTGCCAAGTGCTCATTGTATATTAGGAACTTTAGATATTAGTTTTAATCTTTATAACAACTTTAAGAAAGTAGACATTATAATCGCTGTTTTTTAGTTGATTTCTTCAATAAATCACAGAGACAGATGCGATGGGGCTGGAATTCACATAGAGAATTACATAACTTTCAAAACTGTGCTTTTTGTGCTTTCAAAAAAAGACAGCGTCTAAGAGGATATTGTTATAATGGAAGCACGCATTTCATACATTGATTTCACGCCCTGCAAGGTCACATTCTATATGTGCTCATTAGAATGCCTGGGTGATAGATTGCAAAAAATGGCCCAAATTATACACTGCCCCATATCCAGTGCCCTTTCTCATGTTTTTGTTTTTGTTGTTGTTGTTGTAGTTTTTTTCAGTGCTCTCTCACTGTGGTTCAGGTAACTTACCCTGCTCTTTAACACTCAGTCATAAGTCTGATGCAAGCTGAGACTTACAACAGCTTGCTCTTTGGGCTTGCTTTACTCTTATGCTTTTGTTTTCATCATGAGAACCACTCCAGCTAGTCTGCTGGAGGGTGAAAGACACATGGAACGGAGTCACCACCGTTGCTCCAGCTGACAGTCAGTCAACCCCCAGATATGTGAGTGAACCCAGTTGAGATCAGCAAAACTGCCTAGCTGACAACCAACATACCAGAGGTATGTGAGCAATAAGTTCAATGTTGAGTGTCACTGAGGTTTTGTGGTTGTTACTAATATAGCATCAAAATAATGCAGCATTTTTGTGGCAATCGATAACTAAAACATCTAAAGTCAATTTGTGTAGAAAGTGGGCTATATCCTCTGCAGTCATTCACGGCATCATTTCTAGCTTCAGCTATTCATACATGTGATTTCCTTAAAGGTGTATCTCCCAGAATCATGGCTATATCCTCTGTACAAACCTCTCTGAAGTCCAGTCTTGGATATAGAAATATCTGAGCAAAATCTACATTTGGATGCCTAATTGGACAGCTCTAACCTAACGTGTTCAAAGCAGAATTCTTGTCTACCCCCCAACTCAAAGTCAATCTTTCCTGAGTTTTCTACATTTCAGGAAATGGCATCATCATTGACCCGTTTACTCAGAACAGTACTCTACTAGTCATTTTCAAATCCTTTTGTACACAATCTGTAATTAAAACATTAGTACTCCTGTTGGTTCCGTCTTTCAGATACAAAGCCCTCTTTTACGCTATCTTCTCGCACTTAAATGGCTACAACAGCATCCTAACTGGTCTCCCAGCCTCTACGCTTGTCTTGATACAGTTAATTATCCTCACCACAAGTAAATCAATTTTAAGGTATAAATTAGATCACATTATTTTACAGCTCAAAGCCCTTCATACGCAAAATAAAATTCAATGTCCTTTATATGGTCTATGAGAGACTACAGAATCTCTTCCCTCAATCCCCATCCATCTTCTTATCTCTATTTTCACATCACTTGCCTAACTCCCCCACTTGGTTATTAGAAGCTAGGATGCTGGCACTCTTGGTATATGTCGAGTGTATGCATATCAAGCTCGTCCCCATTTCAGGGTATTTATGTTTGCAGTTTTCTCTTCCAGGAAAAAAACTTCACTCGGATATTTGCCTCACTCATTCACTTACCTCAATCAGGTCTCTGCTCAGATGCACCTACTAGAGAGACGTGTCATCTGATGACTTTAATTAAAGTAACAACTCCTACACATACGCACCATCTCCATTACTTTCAATCCCGTTGCTTGTTTTCTTTAACTTTCTTACTCCATATTTCATTAAAATGTAAGGGTCATGAAGTCAGGGATTTTTGTCTTGTTCAGGACTGTAGCTTCCAGGCCTAAAATAATGTGCTTCTCATTACAGTTACTCAATAAATAATAGCTGAATGAATGAATGAATGTGTAAAGATAGAAAATGCCCCAGCAGCTGCTACAAACTCCTCCTCAGTGGAAGCTCATGTTCAAGAAGGATCTGTGTTTTGGTTAATTGTGATGGGCTAGTCTAGCTCTTTTCTACCACAACACTTAGAACCAATACAAATAACAAATAAAATAAACAATTAGTCTAATGGCACCCAGGTTAACTGTATCTTCATGTTAGGGGCACTGGAAATTAGAGCATGCTTTTTCAGGGCGTGAACCTACATACAAAAGGAGTTGCAGATACAAAGCTGAGGTCCTGCAATGTTTGAAGGTTTCCATGGGAACAACACGATTCTGTGCTCTGTTTAGAGGCTTAAAATATGTGATGGCAAGAAAGTGCTGCGGTAACACATCACGTGAGGATGATTCAAAAGATGAAAACCTATAAAAATTAATGATCAGAGAAGAATGTCGACTAGTAAATCAACAACCACATTATTAAAAACAGAGGAAATATAATTGGCCGCGTATGGTCACACTATAACAAGGCAAGAGTCATTGCACTCTTTAAGCCAGTTATACAATTTAATTTGCACCATGATGACTCAACGGAGGGAGCAACTGATATGCCAACAGCTTTGCGGAAATGAAATCCTTCTTTTATTAATACTTTCTATGACATCTAAGTAGCTATTAAGAAAATGGCTTAACATTGAGAACGGGTACCTAAAATAAAACTATCTTAATGAATTAGCACCATCACATTTTCTTATAAGCAGAGCAGGCTTTGGAAATAATAGACTCTAGGTTATAGAGGTTTGGAGGATGGGTAACAATTCAGATGGAATAAAATCAATGTGCATTTGATCTTAGTTTCCTTGTCTTCTCAAGATTTCAAAAAAAGAAAGCCAACAAAACTTAGTCGTTTTACAGGTCACTGTGATTTGAGAAAGAAAATGATAATATATATATATACCTACAAAAGATCGTAAAAAAATTATGTTTTCTGTAAGTTACCACAATTTCGAAGACTTCTGGTAAGGCACAAAGAAGATTCAGAGAACTATAAAAAATGCTATTATAAATCTTCTATTTGGCCAGAATGTTCACTGGCCCACAAACATTTTACAACCCTTTCTGAGGCTTACAGATTTTTCAGAAACAAAGTATTGCTGTTAGTAAAAAATGAAAAATATCTTTTAAACAATTTCCTTGAGATTTGGCTTGTCTATAAATAAAATTTTCTGTCTCTTTTGGGTGAGTAAGTTGATGCTAATTTGTGTGGCTGTATCAAATAAAAATAGCTGATATTCATTCAATACTCTCAATCAGTATTCCACTACCTTTCACTATACATCTGCTTCACCCTTCTTTTTGAATTTTTTCTTTACTTTAGGCATCATGATAGACAATGGCAACCACTGAGTCCTGAATTTTACAGGTCATATAGTTATTCATGGATATTATATTTACCTTGTCTTAGGTATAGATCCAAATTTTCAAGGAAGGTGCTAGATGGGCTAGTGCAGATTTAGTAGCAAACTCTGAAATTGCTACTTTGTTTACAGAATGGAGAAGGAAAATATTAAGGAAAAGTGTTGGCTACACCTTCAGATTTTATCCAGATTATGACCAATTCTTACCACCTTTAGTGCCATCTCTCTAGAATTACAGCAGTAACCCCCTAACCAGCCTCTACCTTCACAAGTGCCATTCTATGTCTGTTCTCAGTCCGTGATTAAATAACAGATCAAATTACTCCTCTAAACCCTCCATTGCTTTCCCATCTCACTCTGAATAAAAGTCAAATTCCTATAATTGCCTACAAAGTTCAAGAAAATCCTCCCCTTCTATAGTCACTATCTTTCCCCTTCCCTATTCCATTCCTGGTATCTACCTGATCGTCTGACTATATCCTTTTTTATTATCTCTTTTTCTCACTACTCTGCTCCAGCCACTCTTCATCCTGCTGTTTCTCAAATTTGCCAAACACACTCTACCTCAACGTGTTTGCATTTGCTGTCCTGTTTATCTGGGATGTTGTTCCCTCAAAAAGTCTTAGCGTTGTCTCCCATGATTCTTTCAAGTATTTGACCTGATGTCACCTTCACAATGAGGTTTTCCCTAACCATCCTAAAAATTCAATGCCTCTGTGACAGATAGACTTTTTAGGTGTTTCCCCTGATATCTACCTCCTGGTATTCACAATCTTGTATAGTCCCTTCCCCTTGAGTGTGGGAGAAACCTGTGACTTGCTTTTAATCAATAGACTATGAAAAATATGGCAGGATATCACTGTCATTAGTATGTTACATGATATAAGACTCTGTCTTGCTAGCTGACTCATTTTAGAATCACTCTTTCCATTATTGACTTTGAAGTCACAAACTGTCACGAATTCTACAACACACAATAAAATTAATCTTGCCAATAGCATGAGTGAGCTTGGAAGCAGATCCTTCCCCATTTGAGCTTCCAGATGAGAATGTAGCCTCAGTGGACACCTGAATTGCAATCCTGTTAGACTGAAGCAGAGAAATTAATTAAGCCATGCCTGGAATCCTGACTCATCAAAACAATAAGATACTAAATATTTTAAGCCACTAAGTTTGTGGCAATATGTTACACACCATAGAAAATGATTACTGCCTCTCCAGCATTCTTAAAAAAACCCTATTCCCATGTCTTGTTACATTTTTTCTCTGTATACTTGCTACGTTCTCATATTCTACACATTTCGTTTTTATTTTATACCAAACGTGTGGTTTGAATGAGTTTTTCTCTTTTAGGTGATAGCTTTGATATCATAAAGAAATAGCTTCCATATCTGCTTGAAATAAAATCCATACATACTGTAGCAGCAATCATAAGAAAGGCACTAGTGATGAGAATTGTTATACACAGACTGGCTCATGGCACAGATTTGTGGAATCTCCTTCTTTAGAGTATATTGAAATTAGAATAAGTAGCTGTTCATCTCTCTGGGACAACATAATTATAGCTCTACTGGAAGCCACGACTATTAAAGTGTTGCAAAGTTCATTCCATCTATATGATACTGTGATTAGGAATTGAGAAAAAGAAACATGGTAATATTCTTTATTAAAATGACAAAACACTTCTGCTTTTGCCCGGAAGGAATTAAAAACTTTTTGTTCTTTTCATTATTTGAGCAATATTACTAGCCTAGTCATAGATCATTCTGGTTTTACTGTTACCCACAAAAGAAAAATGTAAATTTCACATGCAAAGATATTCATGAATATTAATGTTCCCGTATCGAGAAGTGTCCATAGTTCTATTTTTCTTCCAAAACGTTATGTCACCCATTTTATCATAATGTACTGTGTTGCATTATCAGATGAAGTTTTGTTGTTGTTTTTGTTGTCATTTAAGTCAAAGATCATTAGAAAGAGAGTAGAAGGAGCTTGAGAGCAAAAATATGGATAAATGAATATTTTATTGGTTTTTCCTTAAGTTATTGGTACATATTTATCTTTTGTTGATTCAATAAAACATTTATTGAACATAATCCATGGAGCAGTCAGTGTGTTGGTAGATAGTCAAAGACTCAATCCTAGTCCTAGAGAGCCCTGTGGTAAGTGAGGAGGAAGAATGACAACTGGGTCCCTTGGAGGGGTGCCAGGAGAAATTGCTCTGCCCTTCATCATGAAGGCTGCTGCAGATCCAGATGGGTCTAAGTGAGAGAGACTGTTGCTTCAGTTCTTTGTGTGTAATCCCTGAGAAGCCCTGTATTTTCATAATGGTTTGGGAAGGGTAGACATAAGTATTGAGGAATGAGGAACAAACTCATTTTACCTCCAGATCTACAATACATTCTGAAGCAGTTTCCTAATAACAGTGTTGAATTTGCCACAATACATGAGACGCTACGTAGGTGGTATGTCCTAGACGTTTAGCTCTGGTTAGGTACAACACTTTCTCCTCTAGCTTGAAGTAAAATTTATTTTTTCTCTACAGTAAATCAGCCTGAAACATGTAGCCACGTATAATTATTTTGGGCCATCTCCTAAATGTAAATAAATGTATCATCAGGAGAAATATCCTTGAATTAATTCAAAAACTCTCCAAAGATATTAATCATAAACCATTGAAGTGCAGTTGAGGAATTTCATATGACAAACAGCAGTACCTTAAAAGCAATTTCAGATATAAAAGTATCTTCTACTAGTTCCCTTTTCTAATTTGGAAAAGGTTAAGTATTTACTGTTGTTTGTACACCACAGAAGCTGCAAAATTCAGTTTACTTCCAAATGCTCTGTGAGGTTTCTATCTGAAAGTATTTATTTAACAGCACTTATTTTTAAAATATGGAACATACCCCAAGTTTCAAAAATTATTCGAAACTTTCTGGAGACAAGAATGAACAAAGCAGATTTGGCTCTAAAAATCAAGAAACCTAAATGGGAGACTACTATAGACTGAATGTTTGTGTGTCACTGTATTCTATGTTGAAACAATACCCAGTGTCATTAGGTATTTGGAGGTGGGCCCCATGAATGGAATTAGTGCCCTTATAAAAGAGACCCCAGAGAGCTCTCTCATTCTTTATGCCACCTGAGGACACATCTTGAAAACAGATGTCTATGAACCAGGAAATAGATTCTCACTAGACACTGGATCTACCAGCACCTTGACACTGGACTTTTAGTCTCCAGAACTGTGAGCAATAACTTTGCTGTTCATAAGCCACCCAGTCTATGGTATTTTGTTGTAGCAGTTTGAATGGACAGACAAAATTTTTCATGGAATGAAGTAAATGTTATATTATAGAGATAAGTTCAGGGTATTTTGAGCACGGAAATAGGAATCTTTTAGATCAGAATAAACATAGATCTTAACTGCCAGATACAAACCCAACATATGCCTTTCTTCTTCAACATAGTTATTAATAACTCCTCTTTCTCTCTCAACAGTGTCCCAGTTTGGATAATAAATTATATGATCACACACCTAAAATACACTGGAGAAAGTTAGTTTGTTGGGGTACAGGGAGGATTTGAAGTAAGAAAGGCTAACCTCAGTCATTCCACATTTGAGAACTGCAGATATCTTAGTGTAGGGCAGTGTTGAAATGTGCTTGGGTCACAGGGTCCTCTGAGATGAGAAAAAATAGAGTCATGCAGAGGCCAGATGACCAAGGCTGTTGTATATCTTGCTAAGACATTTGGCCTTAAAAAAAGGAAAAAAAATAAATAAATAAACTTTTTGGAAGCAAAAGCTTCAAAGACCAGATATACATTTTTCTAAAAAGCCCTGTGACAGTAATATAGAGCATGAACCACAGATTAAAGACATGGACATCCATTCAGAGACTGTTTCAATAGTTCAATCAAGAAACAGTTCTCTCATCTAAGGAAGTGGTAATGGGACATAGAAAATGAGGTTGAAAAATATGGAGTATATATTCTATAGGACTTGATGAATGATTGGATACGATGAGGTACATGATTAGGAGGAGTAAAAACTATCTCCCCGGTACCTTGGTAAGCCACTGGGTAAACATTTACTGTGGCAGGGACGCAGGAAGAAGATCACCTGTATTTATTACTTTGGGGGAGGGGGCAGTGGTAGGGAGGTGGGAGAAGGTAATGACATGAGTATGGGGTATATATGTTTTTTTAAAATGGCCTTATAGAACAGTACTTAAAAGGAGGAATTTGAACTAGATTATAGTTTCCCTGTAGGGAAAGAAAATATGCCCAGAATAGCCAACACAATATTGAAGGAGAACAAAATTGGAGGACTGATACTACTTGACTTCAAGACTTATGATAAAGCTACAGTAATCAAGAGAATGTAATTAGTAAAGGAATGGACAAATAGCTCAGTGGAACAGAATAGAGAGCTCTGAAATAGACCTATATAAACATAATCAACTTACCTTTGACAAAGGAGCAAAGGTATTACAATGAAACAAAGATAGTCTTTTCAACACTTGAGGCTGGAACAAATGGACATCCACATGCAAAAAAATACAAGTGAATCTAGACATGGACAAGACATGCTTTACAGAAATGAATTCAAAACGGGTCATAGACCTAAATGTAAAATGCAAAACAATAAGACTCCTGGCAAATAATATGGAGAAAATTTAGATGACCTTTGGTATGATGATGACTTTTTTAGATAAAACACCAAATGTACAATCCGTGAAAGAAGTAATTAATAAGCTGGACTTAATTAAAATTAAAAACTTCTGCTCTGTAAAAGACAACATCAAGAGAGTGAGAAGACTAGCCACTCACTGGGAGAAAATATTTTCAAAAGACATATAAAGAACTAGAATCAAAAATACACAAAGAAATCTTAAAACTCTAAAATAAGAAAACAAGTAACCCATTTAACAACTTGACCAAACACCTTAACAGACACTTCACTAAAGAAGATATATATGTGGCAAATAAATATATGGAGTATTTGTCACATGATATGTCCCCAGGGAAATGCAAATTTAAGCAGTAAGATACCACTACACCCCTATTAGAATGGCCAAAACCCAAAACACTGACAACACTAAAGGTTGGCAAGGACTTGGGGAAATAGGAGCTCATTCATTGTTGGAGGGAATACAAAATGGTACCACCACTTTGAAAGACAGATTGTCAGTTTCATAAAAAAGTAAATGGACTTTTACCATATGATCCAGCAATCATGCTCCTTGAAATTTGCCCAAATAAATTAAAAATTTATGTCCACGCCAAAACCTGCACATGGATGTTTATAGCAGCTTTATTCATAATAGCTAAAACTTGGAAGCAACCAACATGTCCTTCAGTAGGTAAGTGGACAAATACACTGTGATACATCCAGACAATGGAGTGTTTTTCAGCACCCAAAATAAATGAGCTATCAAAGCTTTAGAAGACTTTGAAGCTTAAATGAATATTAGTAAGTGAAAGAAGGCAGTCTGAAAAGACTACATATTGCATGACTCCAAATATGTGACATCTTAAAGGCAAAACTATGGAGACAGTAAAAAGATCAGAGGTTGTCAGGAGTTGTAGGGGAAGGGATGAATAGGTGGAGCACAGAGGAAATTTAAGACAATGAAAATACTCTAAGTTACCATAATGGTAGATACATGCCATTATACATCTGTCCAAACCCACATAATGTACATCAAGAGTGAACCCTAATGTAAACTATAGACTTTGGGTGATAATGAAGGATTAGGGTAGGTTTATCAATTGTGACAAATATTCCACTCTTGTGGGGGAGTTTGATAATGCGGGAGTCTATGCATGGGTCAGGGCAGGGAGTATGTAGGAAATCTCTCTACCTTTTTCTCAATTTTGTCGTGAACCTAAAACTGCTCTAGAAATTGTCTGTATTTTTTAAAAAAAGACAATATACAACCATCTTGTGTAACACTGTGTCACTAGGTCCTAATAGAAGGCTTGACAAATAGTGTCTAATAAATTGTTATTAAATGACTTATTGAATCATTATTTAGATGGACTGTGTTTTAAATCCCAACTCAATGACTTTCCAGATGGGTAAACGTGAGCAGGCTACTCCTGTAAACCTCAATTTTCTCATGAAAATCAGGTTATAATGAAGTCTAATTTATTGAATTTTTGTGAAAAGCAAGTCATGTAGTATGTATGGATGTGTTTTTTAACTATAAAATGATCCAGAAATATCAGAAACATTATCATCACATAGTGTGTTCTGAAGGATCAAAGCATGTAAGGTTTCCCTACTGTTAAAGTCAATTGTGATATGTTTACCCTTGCGCCTTGTAAACTCCCAAAATACTTCTCATCCTTCACCTCCCAATACTGCCAGCCTGGAAGATCAAGTCTATCACAACAAGCTAAACATGTTCCGAAATCCAGAAAATCCCTGCATAAACCACAAGATGACAAGTTATCATCTTTCTGAATGTATGTGTACATACTGAAAAATAAGTAAATGTGTACATCTTATACTGCCAGGTTGTTCAACCCTCCACGAAATCACACCAGGTTGTTCAATCCTCCATGAACTCCACATTTTGGGACCTTTCCCTAACTCTTGAGTTATGTTGCAAATTACAGCTCCTTACCTTATACCTCAAGGTGTACCATATATTTAGCTTGTCTTCTCTGCCTTGCAAATCTGGATGCCATACACTATCCACAGGAAGTGCTAGTGGAAATGGAAGAGTATGCAGTATGGACCATCTTGGGTTCTTTGCTTTAAATCATGTAAATATGTGATGCATTGAAAAAGCTAATCCTGAAAGTAGAACATGAGTGCCCATTTTCCATACTCATGCAAGAATTCCAGATTTATGTAAGAGTCTTCCAGTCTCAAGTCAAACTGGCCTTCAGCTAAGCATTGTGTCTAATCCAGATGCCTAGAAACAGAGATAAATTGGGAGTGAGAGGTGATATTCAGTCTCCACAAAAGAAATATGTTAAAGGGGGCATGATATGGAATCTCATCTGCTCTGAAGCTACGGTCTCTATAAACATGTGAGGTACCTCCCTGGGAAATCTGTATAATAAAACCAGACTCCCATTTTGAAAGGTAGCATCAGAAACCAGGAAGAATGCGAGTTCATGGGCCCAAGTCATAATTATTTGATTTTTTTAAAGAATGTTTGCAGTGGGTTGAAAATACTATAATCTTTTAAAACCATAATTTCTTAATGATATTCATAAAAGAGAAAGCCATAAAATCTCATATTTTAGCAGGTGAAGTGGCTATTAAAACACCTTTCTTTAAAAATTGATAACTAGAGAAAAAAAGTAAGCATTTACTTTCCATTCGTGAAGGAACTCTGAGGTAACCAAATAGCTCCAGTTAATCCAAAAACTCTTCAAAAGAAAGAAGGAAGGAAGGAAGGGAAGAAAGAGAGTGAAAAGGATGGGAGAAGGGAAGGATGAAAGGGGAAAAAAGGGGAAAAAAGCCGATTTAATAAGGGAAAGAATGGTAGAACTGAAAACCATCATTCTCTAACATCTAAAGAAATAAACTTATGCAAGAATTATCAACTGGTATTTAAAAAAATCAGGGGGTATGGTTGAAGAGAAGCCAGACATTTGGTCAGTTTCACTGTAGCTACCCCAAGGATTACTTTCTAGATTCAAGGGAAAAAAATGTAACTATGAAATGAAGGGATCAGGCTGTCATCACCCTCACCCTGAGTGAACCAGCTAGTAACGTGCCTCCTGGTATGGTGTAATATGCAATGCACAATGTTACTAGGAGGTGTTCTAGCTGAAGTTGTTGAGTTTGCATCCATCAAATCTTCAGGCTTAAGTCTACATTTTTCAATTCATAGGAAATCCAGGGATAGAAGGATAAACCAAACATGAACACAAGACAGCAACTCAGCCCGTAGTGCTGTACAGTATCTGCTATCCGCATGTGGTGGCTATTTAAATTTTCATTTAAATTAAATTAAATTTAAAAATTAATTACAAATTCAATTGCTCATTCTAGCCACATTTGACTCTGGAGCCACAAGTGGTGAGTGTCTACCTTATTGCTTAGCATGAATAGGAAACATTTCCATCAAGGCAAAAAAATGTGTTGAACAGTCCTGAAAAAGACAAATCCAGAAGTTAAGATTTTCCATGACTAGATCTATTCAACAAACCAGTGTCCTGGGAAAAAAGAAACACTGTACTAGAATATAAAACCTCAAAGGATAGATTAGACAATCTGGTATAAGCAGATTAAAAAAAAAAAAACAATTTGGGGCTATCCAGGAAAGTCTGAATATGGACTAGATATTAGATAAGATGAAAATTTATTATTGTTGAAGGGTAAATAAAGTGCTACTAGTGGTTATTTCATGCTTGTGGGAGTATGGTGTCTCTTTTGTTGTTCTTTACATCTATTTTCTAAATTTCTGCAATGCACACATGACTTTTGAGATAATAAAAAGTCATTTCAATGTTTTTAAAGGTGACATTGCTTAACCGACAAGAAGAAATTGCAAAGGCTGCTCTTGAGCTAGGTTTACTCCTCCTTACACTACTTGTGGTAAAGGAGAGCAACCCTCTGGCAAAGTTCCAGGCAGCCAAAGTCCATGGCAAGGGAGGGTTGCAAAAACTTATTATTTAGTAATACAGTGAAGAGGTTTTAAAATGGATATTGGAAAACAAAATCTTACAGGCAGTGACAAAAACAATCAAAGACTGAAAGCAAACAATCAAGGCCAAACAGACAGAAATGACAGTCATTGAAGTAGTTCTAGAAAAATATTAATTCTAGAAAAATATTAAGAACAGACCTTTTCCACTTTGTTATTCCTCTTGCTACGATATCATTAACCACATAGAGTCATGTCCAATTCAGTGTTCTAGCCTGGGAGACCTTCCTTTTCTTTTTGTTCTGACCTTGAGCTCTGAATTTTTCTAAACCGAATTACATTCCCTACTGAGAATGTTCTGTTCTTTTCCTCGTTCTACATAATCTATTCATGGGATTTTGTCCAGGGAATTTGTCCAAACACCCGCCTGTTTTGCTACTGTTTCAGCCTCTGTTTTCTCAATTGTTTTATCTTCTTCAGATAAACATATCATAAGTTCTTGTCAAGTCATTTTAGGCAACTCAGACTCATCAGCTCATCCCTAAGATACTGACCTTTGAATTTTGTCACTCATGACCAGTTGCAGTGTGCCACATATTAGCTGCCTACTCAAAATCCATTAGTTCTCTCTTCTTCACTATGATGACTTTACCATTATCCACTTAAAAGAAGATCAGGTTCATATAAAACAACCCATTTCCCCAGACTCCCCTGCATTTTGCAAGGTCCATGTGATCCAGTTTGGTACAAAGCAAGTTTAAGCAGCAGTGCTAGGTTAGACTTCCAGAACAGCCTTTTAAGAAGCATGCTCTTCGGGGCTTCCCTGGTGGCACAGTGGTTAAGAATCCACCTGCGAATGCAGGGGACACAGGTTTGATCCTGGGCCATCAAACCCTGGACCAGGAAGGTCCCACATGCCATGGAGCAACTAAGCCTGTGTGCCACAACTACTGAGCCCATTCACCACAACTACTGAAACCCACACGCCTAGAGCCCATGCTCTACAGCGAGAAGCCACCACAATGAGAAACTGGCGAACGGCAAGGAAGAGCTGCCCCCGCTCACCACCGCTAGAGAAACCCCGTGCACAGCAACAAAGACCCAACGTAGCCAAAGCTAAAATAAATAACAAAATAAATCTTTAAAAAAAAAAAAGAAGCATGCTCTTCAATCTTTCCCGCTTTATCTTTCTTTGAGCCTGGATAGCAGGTGCGGGTACCATCTTTGAAAGCAGGAAGATGAAAGCCAGATACTAAGGATGGTTGTATGCAAAGACAATGGGAGCCTGAGACATTAAGGACACCTCGTGCCAGTTGCTGAAATGTTTGGCTGTTTGCTTTTAGGCTTTTTGTTACATTTGTCTTATTTACCATTTTTCTTGACATGCAAACAACGGCAATTTTGACTAATGCACAGAGAAAGTAAAAAGTATTTCACAAGCTGTTTTCAAATCTGATTATTACTATTAGGTAAAGATGGCCATAGCTGGACCTATAATACTTGATAGTTCACTTGTGTTTAGTGTAATTTTAAAGATTTTCTCACTGAGGGAGAAGAATTTATTGTTTTTAACATTAAAAAGGGTAACCTTTTTAGCTAGAAACTCAGAGAAATATATAAACAGGTATGTCTTTATTCTTTACATAGGAAGGTAAAACGTGCTCCTGTTCTGATTTAAAATCAAGACTGAAATGCAACCATAGGAAATAAGACTGAAGTGACATTTTTTCCTTCTAATTACCAAGTCCGAGTAAAATCATAAATCCAATAAAATCATATTTAATTCTTAATCTAGGAAATCTATCTGAGCCTTTAAAGTCTAAGATTGCATTAATGTTATTTGCATCAAGCTTGCTAATGCTCACTTAGCTACTGATAATGAAATAACGAGTAGCATCCTTCCCCTTATATAAATATATATTATATTACATTTTAAAGAGAATTGTCTTCTAGTTTCATTAAATTATTTCAAAGTCCTAGGCAGTGGAAGGCTGTCAAACTCCTTGAAAGCACTAACTTTGTGTTCTATTTTCTGCCATCAATATGTAGCAGATGGTATGGACATTCTTTAGGTCCTTAAAGCAAATGATTTTAAAAAGTATAAACTTTGTGCATTTCTGTAAATTTCTATATGTAAGACAAGAGGGCCATGTGTTCATTTAATTTCATTTACAACTGACTTGAATTTCTAATTGTTGGTAAGTGGTATCTGATTTATAAATCTCCTATGCTGTATTGTAGAGTCTTATCTATCGTGAATTCATTGCCTCTGCTGTTTTTTTGTTGTTGTTCCAAATCTTCCGTGGATGCGACCTGATTATTTTGTAGATTCTTCTTTCTGTATTTGCTTTAGAGAAATTAAATTTGTATAATTATACATGCTCCCATCTCCCATCCTGTTCTTATGAAGTTTAAAATCTTTACAACAAGGAGCTTCTAAGCAACAAAAGTGATGGAAAGGCATTAAAGTATAGTCTCTCTCCTCCAGGAAAAGTTCAAAGTGAGCAAGTAAGCAATAAAATTAGAAATATAATTTTTTACAGCTGCATTCCCTCATCACAATATTCCCAGGTTATTTATGATTTCAGGATAGACTTCATGATTTTGCTTTAAAATTTCAAATTCAATGGCATGATATTCCTTCCAATCTCAGTGAAGGAGTTCTGCCAAGATTGTACATTAGGATGAGCTCTCGACTTCCTCCCACAAGTTTAATGATTGCAAAAAATGTGGTAAAGGAAAGACCCAAGACATAATAATAATACAAGAAAAGTTACTAACTTATTAACAATAACAAACATTGTAAGATACCACCGGGGAGACTAGAGCTGTTTCTGGACAGGTAGGGTAGCTGTGATGTGAAGGACAAGGTGCTGAAGCCTTGAACAGGGAGGGGAACAACAGTGTAGCTATGGCAGAATAAATGAGACAAAAGCTGTTTCAGTTCTGCTTTGGTTGAATTCCCGTCCTGGAGTGCAGCTTCCATACTGGTAGAGGGGTACTTTAGCTTGTTATCTAAAGATAGAAATTAACCTGGACAGACACTTGTAGGGTGATGTCAAACTAACATCTCCTTCAACAGCCCGTATTATCTTTTTGGACAAAATAGGAAAAGGTACTCCTTTCTCCAGTAAAAATGTGTTGAAGTAGTGGATCATTTATTTTTCCAAAATAAAAATTATAACATGAAATCATTGTCTATACATTATGCAACCCAAAGTATTAAACCCAGTGTAGATAATTCCAAAGTTTTGATCAGGATAATTAGGAAGTCAAAGTCACGAGGATATAATTTGTTATAAAACAGTTACATGTCTTGCTTTCATGGAAATAAAATTCATTACTGTACTTTAAATACCAAACTTGAAATAGCAAGTAAGATAAAAATGGTCATTGGACTTAACAGACTTTCTTTTGGCATTGTAGAAGTGATTTTTGATGAATTATTATATCGAGAAGCTATATTCTCCACCATTGTAGTTTTGTTTTGTTTTGTTCTGTTTTGTTTTATTTTGTTTTGTTCTTAACGCTGTCTTGACCCAGTTTTGAGGCTCTGGGTAGAGGTCAGTTAATTCTCTTCTTGAGCAGAGGATTAAGTCCACACCCCAACCACCTTCCTCATTGGGCTCTCACACTCCAGGCCTCTATATACCCTAATCTCTAGATCAGGTACCACACTACCAGGGGCGAAGTCTGTTCCCCAGAGTCCAGTGAAATTATTCAAGTTAGCCTATATTAAGCCTGTGTACCCTGCCTTGGCCTTCCCTTCACTTTCACTCAGAAACCACAATAAAGGATTCTGCCTGCAACTCCCCTCGCTGCCTCTGCCTCATGACAGACCTGGGTGCTTCCCCTTAGCAGCCCTGCATGGCGCTGTATTTCAAAACTGTAAAACCCTTTCCACTCTCTCTCCCTTGAACTCTGTCTGCTTTTACCACACCTCACCCAATATAATATGATTAAAACAACTGTCAATTCATATTGACAATAATAAATATACCCTTAGAACTACAGGAGTATTCAGAAATATGCACGGTAATTCTTTTCCTGAAAATGAAATGTCATATTCCAAAGGAGTCATGCTGGATTTTAGAAAACAGCCTAAAGCTTTACTTACTCATCCACTGATGCCTTATCAACCTAACACTCCTTACTAATTTTATCAGTTTCAATTAGGATGGCTGTCATACACCGCATCTGTAATTTAAAGAATTGTGATGAACATCGAGAATGCTAAAAGGTCAAGCTATACATCTAATATTATACATTTTTGAGAGTGATATCTGTATAAAATGTAGAAAATAATAGATTGTGACATTTAGTTTGAGGTCTTAGGTGGGCTGATTATGAGATTTTAGTCAAAATCGGTTATTTTCCTCCTTTTTCTAAAAGTTTCTAAACATGAAGAATTTGACAACAACAGCAAGAGACTGCAACTTTTTTAGTATTAATAGTATATATTTTCTTATTCATTGCTTTATTTTATTCTTCAAATAATTTCTTAATCCTTTTGATACTTTTAATTATATTATAAAATTGAATTTTAGTTTCTGCAATACTTGGCTTAAAACTTTAATATTAAAAGAATCATGTACTAAGCAAATCATTTAAAAATGTTTTTTTCAGATATATGCCTTTTGTTTAGCTTCTACAATGCCTCACTTTATTAAAATAATCAACAATTTCTAAGAGATTCTACACTGCCTCTGAATTCTGTGGCATTAAAGATCAACTCAGTTTTCCCATTATGTATTTGACAATGTTTTTGAAGCTTAAAAAATTAGTTTTTTAAATACTTAATGTTATATAAAAACTAAGAAATTGTTTTTTTTCTACATTATTTACTACAATTTAAAGAATGAACAGGAGAAGTAATAAGATGTTTTGAAGCTTTTCACTGGAAACTGATACTACCATTCATTTTTGCAGTATTGTTCTATCCTTGGCCCCTCAAATAATTAGTGTTTAAGTTTAGAATTTTAAGTAGTAAATGAAAAATGTCTATAGCTCTTCTCAAATGATATCTACTTAAAAATTTCAGAATGCATTCATATAAAGAAATACCTGTATTTGAAAGCCAAGCCAACAAATCTAACAATAATTGTCTGTTCTACATGATCCATATCAAGGCTTTATCTTTAAAAAATTGAGTAACAGCATTTCTATTTTTTCCAAAATTATTTCAGTGGTTGCATTTACTATAATTCTAACAGTTTCTAAAAAGTTTTATTTTTTAAGCAATGTGTGATAATCTTTTGGTGTTGATGTTTGATTTCTGCAGAAATGATCAACAACATGTTATCAATTTTCTTCTATAATTTTTGCCAAGTGAAGGCAATTCTCATTATCTTATTCATAAAATTTCATGAATAATCATAGAATGCCAGACTCTACCATGCCAAAACTGAATCACACACATTCAATAATGGCATGCCAATATTTTGTTATAGTCATATAGTCTATTCTTCAACATTTCTATTTTTATGTTTTCCAAATTAAATTTCAATGTGAATACATAGTACTGTTGATGTACATTTAATTTTCTTTGTATTTACTAGCATATCTGATAAATGTTGCCAAGTTTTGCACTAATTCTCATTCCTTAGTGGATTTTTTGTATTCCTCCAAAGTCTGCTATACAGACAAAATACAGAATAGCTTGTAATCAAATAAGATAACATGAGTATAGTGATTAATTTGACTATATGGAATAATTCATGTAGAAAGAGTTCCAATAATCTTTCTTTCTGTAATGTTTTTCAGACATGTAAATTTTGTACTTGACGTGGCAAATTTCCAATAAAACTGTAACATTGCATAATATTCAAACCACACAACTATATTCTTGGAGCAGCAGAAAGCATATTCAATTTAGTCCATTCTTCTATTGTGTCTTATGCTAGTTTTGTGTGATCAAAAAGGGTGTGTTAGTATTTGTCAAGGAAGTAAAAGTAAACTCACATCCACTTCCATTAGTGACCTATCTTCATTATATTCAGTTACAATCTGTAGCTCTTAAACATTTTTCATTTCCTGGCATTCTATCTACTTTCTCCAAATAGTCACTGATTTCATATCCTAACAGATTTTGCTCTCCTGTTTTCTGATTCTAATCATTTTTTTCTTTCCGGTATTTAAGGAGAAAAAGCTACAATGATATGTTGTGCTCATGAAATAGGTGAAACAAGAAAAAAACAATTTTTATAATTTATGGGTTATCATGTGATAATTTCCCACTGAAAATTATAAAATAATTATTAATAATGAACAGTTTATTACATAGTTATTTATGTTATAATGAAAGTATTTATTGATTTAAAGTGGGAAATCAAAAATTTATTTAAGTTGGAAAAATCAACAAGATAGTGAAAGGGGGGCAGATAATATTGTCTGTGGTATTGAAATACAGTTTTCTTTTTGTTTCTTTGTTTTGTTTTGTTTTAAGCTCTTTATTGGATTCTAATTGCTTTACACTCTTGTACCAGTTTTTGAGGTACACCAAAGTCAATCAGCTGTATTTATACATATATTCCCATATCCCCTCCCTCCTGCAACTCCCTCCCACTCTCCCTGTCCTGGACCTCTAAGTCATCACTCATCATCAGGCTGATCTCCCTTTGTTATACAGCAACTTCCCACTAGCTATCTATTTTACAGTTGGTAGTGTATATTTGTCTATGTTACTCTCTCACTTCGTCCCAGCTTCCCTTTCACCCCCCGCCCCCCCAACCCCGTGTCCTCCAGTCCATTCTCTGAATCTGCATCCTTATTCTTACCCTGTCACTGGGTTCATCAGTATTTTTTTTTTTTTTACATTCCGTATATATGAGTTAGCATACAATATTTGTTTTTCTTTTTCTGGCTTACTTCACTCTGCATGACAGTCTCTAGATCTATCTACCTCATTACATATAGCTCCATCTCATTCCTTTTTATGGCTGAGTAATATTCCATTGTATATATATGCCACATCTTCTTTATCCATTCATCTGTTAATGGGCATTTAGGTTGCTTCCATATCCTGGCTATTGTAAATAGTGCTGCAGTGAACATTATGGTACATGTTTCTTTTGAGATTATGGTTTTCTCTGAGTATATGCCCAGGAGTGGGACTACTGGATCATATGGTAGTTTTATTTTTAGTTTTTTAAGGAACCTCCATACTGTTTTCCATAGTGGCTGTACCAAATTACGTTCCCACCAACTGTGCAGGAGAGTTCCCTTTTCTCTGCACCCTCACCAACATTTATTGTTTCTAGATTTTTTGATGATGGCCATTCTGACTGGTGTGAGGTGATACCTCATTATGGCTTTGACTTGCATTTCTCTAATGATTAGTGATGTTGAGCATCTTTTCATGTGTTTATTGGCCATCTGTGTGTCTTCTTTGGAGAAATGTCTATTTAGGTCTTCCGCCCATTTGTGGATTGGGTTATTTGCTTTTTTGGTATTAAGCTTCATGAGCTGCTTGTATATTTTGGAGATTAATCCTTTGTCCATTGCTTTGTTGCCTAGTGTTTTCTCCCGTTCTGAGGGCTGTCTTCTTGTCTTGTTTATAGTTTCTTTCGCTGTGCAAAAGCTTTTAAGTTTCATTAGCTCCCATTTGTTTACTCTTGATTTTATTTCCATTATTCTGGGTGGTGGGTCAAAAAGGATCTTGCTTTGATGTACGTCATAGAGTGTTCTGCCTATGTTTTCCTCTAGGAGTTTTACAGTGTCGGGCCTTGCATTTAGGTCTTTAATGCATTTTGAGTTTATTTTTGTGTATGGTGTTAGGAAGTGTTCTAATTTCATTCTTTTACATGTTGCTGTCCAATTTTCCCAGCACCATTTATTGAAGAGGCTATCTTTTTCCCATTGTATATTCTTGCTTCCTTTGTCAAAGTTAAGGTGCCCATATGTGTTTGGGCTTACTTCTGAGTTCTCTATTCTATTCCATTGGTCTTCCTTTCTATTTTTGTGCCAGTACCATACTGTCTTGCTCACTCTGGCCTTGTAGTATAGTTTGAAGTCAGGAAGCCTAATTCCACCAACTCCAACTTTCCTTCTCAAGATTGCTTTGGCTATTCGGGGTCTTTTGTGTTTCCATACAAATCGTAAGATTTCTTGTTCTAGTTCTGTGAAAAATGCCGTTGATTTGATAGGGATTGCATTGAATCTGTAAATTGCTTTGGGTAGTACAGACATTTTCACATTTGTTCTTCCAATCCAAGAACATGGTATGTCTTTCCATCTGTTTGCATCGTCTTTGATTTCTTTCAACAGTGTCTTAAAGTTTTCTGCATACAGATCTTTTGCCTCCTTAGGCAGGTTTATTCCTAGGTATTTTATTCTTTTTGTTGCAATGATAAATAGGAGAGTTTCCTCAATTTCTCTTTCTGCTTTTTCATTGTTAGTGTATAGGAATACAAGAGATTTCTGGGCATAAATTTTGTATTCTGCTACTTTACTGAATTCATCGATTAGTGCTAGCAGTTTTCTGGTAGAGTCTTTAGGGTTTTCTATGTATAATATCATGTCATCTGCAAAGAGTGACAATTTTACTTTTTTTCCAATTTGGATGCCTTTTATTTTGTTTTCCTCTTTGATTGCTGTGGCTAAAACATCCAAAACTATGTTGAATAATAATGGTGAGAGTGGGCACCATTATTTTGTTCCTGTTCTTAGAGGGAATTTTTTAAGTTTTTCATCATTTAGAACAATGTTGCCTGTTGGTTTCTCCTATATGGCCTTTATTATGTTGAGGTAATTTCCTTCTATGCCCATTTTCTGGAGAGTTTTTGTCATAAATGGATGTTGAATTTTGTGAAAAGCTTTTTCAACATCTATTGAGATTATCATATGGTTTTTATCCTTCAGTTTGTTGATATGATGTATCACATTGATTGATTTGCATATATTGAAGAATCCTTGCATCCCAGGCATAAACCCCACTTGGTCACTGTATATGATTTTTTTTAATGTGCTGTTGCATTTTGTTAGCTAGTATTTTGCTGAGAATTTTTGCATCTATATTCATCAGTGATATTGGCCTGTAATTTTCTTTTTTGTGACATCTTTGACTAGTTTTGGTATCAGGGTGATGGTGGCCTCGTAGAATGAGATTGGGAGTGTTCCTCCTTCTGCGATATTTTGGAAGAGTTTGAGGATAGCTGTTAGCTCTTCTCTAAATGTTTGATAGAATTTGCCTGTGAAGCCATCTGGCCCTGGGCTTTTGTTTGTTGGGAGATTTTTAATCACTGCCTCAATTTCTATACTTGTGATTCGTCTGTTCATATTTTCTATTTCTTCCTGGTTCAGTCTTGGAAGACTGTATTTTTCTAAGCATGTATCCATTTCTTCCAGGTTATCCAATTCATTGGCATATGTTGCTTGTAGTAGTCTCTCATGATCTTTTGTATTTCTGTGGTTTCCATTGTTACTTCTCCTTTTTCATTCCTAATTCTGTTGATTTGCATCTTCTCCCATTTTTTCCTGATGAGTCTGGCTAATGGTTTATCAATATCATTTATCTTCTCAAAGAACCAGCTTTTAGTTTCATTGATCTTTGCTATTGTTTCCTTCCTTTCTTTTTCATTTATTTCTGCTCTGATCTTTATGACTTCTTTCCTTCTGCTCACTTTGGGTTTTCTTTGTTTTCCTTTCTCTAATTATTTTAGGTTTAATTTGGGTTGTTTATTTGAGATTTTTCATGTTTCTTAAGGTAGGACTGTATTGCTATACACTTTCCTCTTAGAACTGCTTTTGCTGTGTCCCATTGGTTTGGGGTTGTCATGTTTTCATTGTCATTTGTTTCTAGATATTTTTTGATTGCCTCTTTGATTTCTTTAGTGATTTCTTGGTTGTTTAACAGCGTAGTGTTTAGTCTCCATGTGATTGTATTTTTACAGCTTTTTTTCCTGTAATTGACATCTAGTCTCATGGTGTTGTGGTCAGAGAAGATGCTTGATATGATTTCATTTTTCTTGAATTTACCAAGGCTTGATTTGCGACCCAAGATGTGATCTATCCTGCAAAATGTTCTGTGTGCACTTGAGAAGAAAGTGTATTCTGTCGTTTTTGGATGGAATGTCCTATGAATATCAATTAAGTCAAGACAGCCTAATGTGTCATTTAAAGCTTGTGTGTCCATTTATTTTCTGTTTGGATGATGTGTCCATTGATGTAAGTGGGGTGTTAAAGTTTCCTACTATTATTGTGTTACTGTCGATGTCCCTTTTTATGGCTGTTAGCCTTTGCCTTATGTATTGAGGTGCTCCTATGTTGGGTGCATAGATATTTACAATTATTCTATGTTCTTCTTGGATGGATCCTTTGATCACTATGTAGTGTCCTTCCTTGTCCCTTGTAATAGTCTCTACTTTAAAGTCTAATTCATCTTATAAGAGTATTGTTACTCCAGCTTTCTTTTGACTTCCATTTGCATGGAAGATCTTTTTCCATCCCTTTACTTTCAGTCCATATGTATCCCTTGGTCTGAAGTGGGTTTCTTGTAGGCAGCATATAGATGGGTCTTGTTTTTGTATCCATTCAGCCAGTCTGTGTCTTTTGGTTGGAGCATTTAATCCATTTATATTTAAAGTGATTATTGACATATGTGTTCCTATTATCATTTTCTTAATTGTTTTGGGTTTGTTTTTGTAGGTCTTTTCCTTCTCTTGTGTTTCCTACTGAGAAAAGTTCTTTTATCAATTGTAAGGCTGGTTTGGTGGTGCTGAATTCTCTTAACTTTTGCTTGTCTGGAAAGCTTTTGATTTCTCCCTCAAATATGAATGAGATTCTTGCTGGGTAGAGTATTCTTGGCTGTAGGTTTTTCTCTTTCAGGACTTTCAGTATATCCTGCCATTCCCTTCTGGCCTGCAGAGTTTCTGCTGAAAGATCAGCTGTTATCCTTATGGGTTTTCCCTCATATGTTATTTTTTGCTTTTCTCTTGCTGCTTTTAATATTTTTTCTTTATGTTTAATTTTCATGAGTTTGATTATTATGTGCCCTGGTGTACTTCTCCTTGATTATTATGTGCCTCTGTGTATTTCTCTCTGTGTTTCTTGAACTTGATTAATTATTTCCTTTCCCATGTTGGGGAAGTTTTCCACTATAACCTCTTCAAATATTTTCTCAGACCCTTTCTTTTTTCCTTCTTCTTCTGGGATGCCTATGATTCAAATATTGGCATGCTTGATGTTGTGACCAAAGTCTCTGAGACTGTTTTCCATTCTTTTTATTCTTTTTTCTCTTTACTGCTCTGTGGCAGTTATTTCCCCCATTCTATCTTCCAACTCACTTTTTCGTTCTTCTGCCTCAGTTATTCTGCTGTTTATACCATCTAGAGTATTTTTAATTTTGGTTATTTTGTTGTCCATTACTGTTTGTTTGCTCTTTAGTTCTTCTGAGTCCTTATTAACTGTTTCTTCTATTTTCTGTATTTTGTTATTGAGATTTTGGATCATCTTTACTATCTTTATTCTGAATTCTTTTTCAGGCAATTTTCCTATTTCCTCTTCATTGATTTGGTCTTGTGGGTTTTTTCCCTGCTCCTTTGCCTGCATGGTGTTTCTTTGTTTTCTCATTTTGTCTAATTTATAGGATTTGCTGTCTCCTTTCCCTATGCTGCCTAGTAGTAATTCCTCTTGTTTCTTCCCTCTGCCCCCTGTGATGGGGTTTGTCCAGTGTCTTGAGTAGGCTTCCTGGTGGGGGATCTGGTGGCTGCTTTCCAGTGTGTGGCTCTGTGTCTTTTCTCTCTGATGAGCAGGGCCGTGTCAGGTGGTGTGTTTTAGGATATCTGTGAGGTTAATATGGCTTTAGGTAGTCTGTGTGCTGATGGGTCGGTTTGCATTCCTATCTTTTTTGTAGTTTGGTGTGATGTGTCCAGCACTGGCAGTTGCAGACAGTTTGATGAAGCCGAGCCCTAGACTCTGATACAGGGCTCCATGAGAGTTCTCTGCAGTTAATCTTCCCTGTGTCTGAGGACTCCCTAGTAGTCTAGCATCCTGGATTCAGTGCTCCCTCCCCAGAGCTTCCTACATGACTTCTGATGTGGTCCAGACTTCAGAGGTTGCTTGTCCCAGTTATGTCAGGATCTTTGCAGTCCTTTCTGGTGTCCAAGGTCATTTGCTGGTGTTCAGCTGGTTCTCTTTTGGAATTATTGCATCTTTTGCTGTATTCCTCATGCATCTGTGGAGAGGGATGCATTCCACGTCTTTCTACTTCACCACCATCTTTCTTCTCTCTCTTCTGTTTTTTCCATGAGTTTTAGCGGCGGCCTGGCATGGAGGAGGGAGGCTGCAAAAGGTGAACAGACCTAGACCAAGGGCTGTCATCAGAGGGAGGTTTCCTGGGGCTTGCTGAGCTGCTGTGCCAGAGTGGAACAGAGGGACATACGGGGCACAGGAGGAAGGTTGATGGTGTCTGTGACCCTTAGATGTGGGAGCAGTGGATGAGGGGAAGCTCATAAAGGGTTAATGAGCCAAGCTCAAAGATCTGGAAGCTAAAACAGTTTTTTAAAAAATTCTGTCTTGATCCAGTTTTGAGGTGTTGGCTAGAGTCTGGCCAGTTCTTCGTTTTGATTAAGTCCACACTCCCAACTACCTCATTTATTTGGCTCTCAGCCATTCATCTACCAAATCACCCCAGCACCAGGGACAGCCGCTTTTCTCTAGGAACCCAGGAAATTATTCCAATTGATGAATCCACAGGGAACCTACAAAACCTAGATAACCCTACTTACTGGCCATACATAAGCCACCTCCTGCAACTCAAGCTTGCTTTTGCTCTGTCCTGGTGTGCAACCCACTGGCAGCTTTTTCTTGTTTGGAGCTATAAGTAACACAGAGTTTTGCCTTTCATCTCTCCAAGTGTCACTGTGTTATGTTCCAACATCAAAAGAATTTGTAAAGTATGGAACTATACTTTAACAAATGCCAAGAAGGCATTCTGATACTGGTCAATCGGTATGTCAATTACAGTTCCATCTTCTTCTATGAAGATCCCTTTTATTTTACTTGTTATCAAATCAGCACTGTCTTTCTAATATCAATCATGGCCCTTTTCTATAATTTGAAATACAACATCTTAAACATTCTTGTTAAAACAAGACATTTTACTATCACCAACTGGAAAATTTTTGTAAAACATATATAAATAATTTGTTTGGGGAATCAATTCATTTTTTAGATATTTTAAAAGTCAAAATAATAAAGACGTAGGGTGACGGACCGAGAGGACAGGAGGGAGGAGGCCCGCGGAGAGGAGTGCCCATTCCTGAGAGCTGCCCGGCCATGATGGCGGCTGGAGGCTGCAGGCTCACTGGCGGCTGGGAGGAGCCACACGCATAGCCTCTCTCTCTCTTTCCGCGCCTCTGCAACAGGCAGTGGAGAGACGCCCTGCGGGCCACCTAAGGCGCTCAGGGATAACAAGTACCCTCAGGCACTCGGGTGGGGCTAGATTAAAACCCCTTGCAACGCCAGCAGCAGGGAGGCTGCCGAGAGAAAAAAAAAAAAAAAGAAAAGAAAAAAACCCCCGAGAGAGGCCCAACTCTAAGACTTTCTGTTTACGCCTGAGCCACCGGCGCCCTCTGCAACAGGCACCTCCAAGCCTGACTGAGACATCAGTGCGCCACTGCTCACTCCCTCCCAGGAGAAGGAGCCACTGTTGTACCCTCTCCCTCCCCACACACCGACGCTTACAGACGAACAATAAAGGAACCTCTGCTGGTCACAGAATAACGCAAAAAAACCCAAGGACAAGCAACCCCAAAAGTTTGGACAACCATGAGGAAACAAAGAAACACCATGCAGGCAAAGGAGCAAGAAAAAAACCCACAAGACCAAATAAATGAGGAGGAAATAGGAAAAATGCCTGAAAAGGAATTTAGAGTAATGATAGTAAAAATGATACAAAATCTCGATAACAAAATAGAGAAAGTACAAGAAACAGTTCATAAGAACTCAGAAAAACAAACAGCAATGGATAACAAAATAACGGAAATTAAAAATACTCTAGATGCTATAACCAGCAGAATGACTGAGGCAGAAGAACGAATAAGTGAGTTGGTAGATAGAATGGGGGAAATAACTGCCACAGAGCAGGAAAAAGAAAAAATAATAAAAAGATTAGAAGACAGTCTCAGAGACCTCAATGATAACATTAAGCGTACCAACATTCGAATTATAGGCATCCCAGAAGAAGAAGAAAACAAGAAAGGGTCTGAGAAAATATTTGAAGAGGTTATAGTGGAAAACTTCCCCAACATGGGAAAGGAAATAATTAACCAAGTCCAAGAAGCACAGAGAGTCCCATACAAAATAAACCCAAGGAGAAATACACCGAGACACATATTAATCAAACTAACGACAACTAAACACAAAGAAAAAATATTAAAAGCAGCAAGAGAAAAGCAACAAACAACATATAAGGGAAAACCCATCAGGATAACAGCTGACCTTTCTGCAGAAACTCTGCAGGCCAGAAGGGAATGGCAGGATATACTGAAAGTCCTGAAAGAGAGAAACCTACAGCCAAGAATACTCTACCCAGCAAGAATCTCATTCAGATTTGAGGGAGAAATCAAAAGCTTTCCAGACAAGCAAAAGTTAAGAGAATTCAGCACCACCAAACCAGCCTTACAACAAGTGCTAAAGGAACTTCTCTAAGTAGGAAACACAAGAAAAGGAAAACACCTACAAATACAAACTCAAAACAATTAAGAAAATGGTAATTGGAACACACATATCAATAATCACCTTAAATGTAAATGGATTAAATTCTCCAACCAAAAGACACAGACTGGCTGAATGGATACAAAAACAAGACCCTTCTATATGCTGCCTACAAGAAACCCACTTCAGACCAAGGGATACATATAGACTGAAAGGAAAGGGATGGAAAAAGATATTCCATGCAAATGGAAGTCAAAAGAAAGCTGGAGTAGCAATACTCATATCAGACAAATTAGACTTGAAAGTAAAGACTATTAAAAGAGACAAGGAAGGACACTACATAATGATCAAGGGATCCATTCAAGAAGAACATATCACAATGGTAAATATCTATGCCCCCAATATAGGAGCACTTCAATACATAAGCCAAATGCTAACAGCTATAAAAGGGGACATTGACAGGAACACAATAATAGTGGGAGACTTGAACACCCCACTTACATCAATGGACAGATCATCCAAACAGAAAATAAATAAAGACACACAAGCTTTAAATGACACATTAGACCATCTCGACTTAATTGATATTTATAGGACATTCCATCCAAAAACGACAGAATACACGTTCTTCTCAAGTGCACACGGAACATTTTCCAGGATAGATCACATCTTGGGTCACAAATCAAACCTCAGCAAATTCAAGAAAATTGAAATCATATCAAGCATCTTCTCAGACCACAACGCCATGAGACTAGATATCAATTACAGGAAAAAAACTGCAAAAAATACAAACACATGGAGGCTAAACAATTCACTCTTAAACAACCAAGGAATCACTACAGAAATCAAAGAGGAAATCAAAAAATATCTAGAAACAAATGACAATGAAAACACAACAACCCAAAACCTATGGGATGCAGCAAAAGCAGTTCTAAGAGGGAAGTTTATAGCAATACAGTCCTACCTTAAGAAACAAGAAAATGATCGAATAAACAACCTAACCTTACACCTAAAACAACTAGAGAAAGAAGAACAAAGAAACCCTAAAGTGAGCAGAAGGAAAGAAATCATAAAGATCAGAGCAGAAATAAATGAAAAAGAAAGGAAAGAAACCATAAGAAAAATAAATAAAACTAAAAGCTGGTTCTTTGAGAAGATTAACAAAATTGATAAACCATTAGCCAGACTCATCAAGAAAAAAAGGGAGAAGATGCAAATCAACAGAATTAGAAAGGAAAAAGGAGAAGTAACAACGGACACCTCAGAAATACAAAACATCATGAGAGACTGCTACAAGCAACTATATGCCAATGAATTGGATAACCTGGAAGAAATGGATACATTCTTAGAAAAATACAATCTTCCAAGACTGAACCAGGAAGAAATAGAAACCATGAACAGACCAATCACAAGTACGGAAATTGAGGCAGTGATTAAAAATCTCCCAACACACAAAAGCCCAGGACCAGATGGGTTCACAGGCGAATTCTATCAAACATTTCGAGAAGAGTTAACACCTATCCTTCTCAAACTCTTCCAAAATATTGCAGAAGGCGGAGCACTCCCAAACTCATTCTACGAGGCTACCATCACCCTGATACCAAAACCAGGCAAAGATGTCACAAAAAAAGAAAACTACAGACCAATATCACTGATGAATATAGATGCAAAAATCCTCAACAAAATACTAGCTAACAGACTGCAACAGCACATTAAAAAAATCATACACCATGATCAAGTGGGGTTTATCCCTGGGATGCAAGGATTCTTCAATATACGCAAATCAATCAATGTGATACATCATATCAACAAATTGAAGGATAAAAACCATATGATCATTTCAATAGATGCAGAAAAAGCTTTTGACAAAGTTCAACATCCATTTATGATAAAAGCTCTCCAGAAAATGGGCATAGAAGGAAATTACCTCAACATAATAAAAGCCATATATGCAAAACCAAAAGCCAACATTGTTCTCAGTGGAGAAAAACTGGAAGAATTCCCCCTAAAAACAGGAACAAGACAAGGGTGTCCACTCTCACCACTATTATTCAACATAGTTTTGGAAGTTTTAGCCACAGCAATCAGAGAAGAAAAAGAAATAAAAGGGGCTTCCTAGGTGGCGCAGTGGTTAAGAATCTGCCTGCCAATGCAGAGGTCACGGGTTCGAAACCAGCTTCAGGAAGATCCCACATGCCGCGGAGCAACTAAGCCCGTGTGCCAAAAAAAAAAACAAAAAAAAAAGAAATAAAAGGAATCCAAATTGGAAAAGAAGAAGTAAAATTGTCACTCTTTGCAGATGACATGATATTATATATAGAAAACCCTAAAGACTCTACCAGAAAACTGCTAGCACTAATTGATGAGTTTAGTAAAGTAGCAGGATACAAAATTAATGCACAGAAATCTCTTGCATTCCTATACACTAACAACGGAAGAGCAGAAAGAGAAATTAAGGAAACTCTCCCATTCACCATTGCAACCAAAAGAATGAAATACCTAGGAATAAACCTGCCTAAGGAGGCAAAAGATCTGTATGCAGAAAACTTTAAGACATTGATGAAAGAAATCAAAGACGACACAAACAGATGGAGGGACATACCATGTTCCTGGATTGGAAGAATCAACATCGTGAAAATGTCTGTACTACCCAAAGCAATTTACAGATTCAATGCAATCCCGATCAAATTACCAATGGCATTTTTCACAGAACTAGAGCAAGAAATCTTACGATTTGTATGGAAACGCAAAAGACCCCGAATAGCCAAAGCAATCTTGAGAAGGAAAAATGGAGTTGGTGGAATCAGGCTTCCTGACTTCAAACTATACTACAAGGCCATAGTGATCAAGACAGTATGGTACTGGCACAAAAATAGAAAGGAAGATCAATGGAATAGAATAGAGAACTCAGAAGTAAGCCCAAACACATATGGGCACCTTATCTTTGACAAAGGAGGCAAGAATATACAATGGAAAAAAGACAGCCTCTTCCATAAGTGGTGCTGGGAGAACTGGGCAGCAACATGCAAAAGAATGAAATTAGAACACTTCCTAACACCATACACAAAAGTAAACTCCAAATGGATTAAAGACCTACATGTAAGGCCAGACACTATCAAACTCCTAGAGGAAAACATAGGCAGAACACTATATGACATCCATCAAAGCGCCATCCTTTTTGACCCACCTCCTAGAATCATGGAAATAAAATCAAGAATAAATGAATGGGACCTCATGAAACTTAAAAGCTTTTGCACAGCAAAAGAAACCATAAACAAGACTAAAAGGCAACCCTCAGAGTGGGAAAAAATAATTGCCTATGAAACAACTGACAAAGGATTAACCTCCAAAATATACAAGCAGCTCATGAAGCTTAATACCAAAAAAGCAAATAACCCAATCCACAAATGGGCAGAAGACCTAAATAGACATTTCTCCAAAGAAGACATACAGATGGCCAACAAACACATGAAAAGATGCTCCACAT
The DNA here is from genome assembly GCF_030028045.1 of Hippopotamus amphibius kiboko. NCBI lineage: Eukaryota > Metazoa > Chordata > Mammalia > Artiodactyla > Hippopotamidae > Hippopotamus > Hippopotamus amphibius. The sequence goes on along the minus strand of NC_080190.1, from coordinate 107,495,727 downwards.
CACTAATCATCAGAGAAATGCAAGTCAAAGCCACAATGAGGTATCACCTCACACCAATCAGAATGGCCATCATCACAAAATCTGGAAACAACAAATGTTGGAGAGGGTGTGGAAAAAAAGGAACTCTCCTGCACTGTTGGTGGGACTGTAAATTGGTACAGCCACTATGGAAAACAATTTGGAGGTTCCTTAAAAAACTACAAATAGAACTACCATATGATCCAGTAATCCCACTACTGGGCATATACCCAAAGAAAACCATAATCCCAAAAGAAACTTGTACCATAATGTTTATTGCAGCACTATTTACAATAGCCAGGACATGGAAGCAACCTAAATGCCCATCAACAAATGAATGGATACAGAAGATGTGGCATATATATACAATGGAATATTACTCAGCTATAAAAAGGGATGAGATGGAGCTATATGTAATGAGGTGGATAGAACTACAGTCTGTCATACAGAGTGAAGTAAGTCAGAAAGAGAAGGACAAATATTGTATGCTAACTCACATATACGGAATCTAAAAATGGTACTGTTGGACTCAGTGACCAGAACAAGGATGCAGATACAGAGAATGGACTGGAGAACTCGAGGTATGGGAGGGGGCGGGGGGTGAAGGGGAAACTGAGACGAAGCGAGAAAGTAACACAGACATATATATACTACCAAGTGTAAAATAGTCAGTGGGAAGTTGTTGTATAACAAAGGGAGTCCAACTCGAGGATGGAAGATGCCTTTGAGGACTGGGGCGGGGAGGGTGGGGGGGGCTTGGGGGGGGCGTCAAGGAAGGGAGGGAAGGTGGGGATATGTATATAAAAACGGATGATTGAACCTGGTGTACCCCCCCAAAAAATAAATAAATAAATAAATAAATAAATAAATAAATAAATAAAATAAATAAATAAATAAAATAAATAAATAAATAAAATAAATAAATAAATAAAATAAATTATAAAAAAAAGAAAATAAAATAATAAATTAATAATAATAATAATAATAAAGCATAATATGGTGAAAAAAAAAAATCAACCTTCAGAATAAGCACCTACAATACAAGGCCTTGCTTGAGCAGCCACACCAATGTAGCTCTACTTTACTTGCTCATTTTCCTCCAGACACATTGACCTCCTTGCTAATCCTTGCATGACCAGAGCCTGTGCTCTCCTCCAGATACCAGTATGGCTCTTTCCCTTATTTTCTTCTTCCTGTTCAAATATTCTCTATCAGTGAGGTGTTCCCTGACCAACACTCCTAAAACAGCAAGCTCTTCCCTGTGTTCGTACACTGCTTCATTTCCTTTCAGAGCTCCCAGACATTTTGCGTAGCTGTCTATTGTCTGACTCTCCCAATAAGAATGTAAGTTCCACAAGGACAGTGATTTGGTTTTGTTAATTGAATAAATAAAAGTATTTGTTAAATGAGTGAATAAGATCAAATAAATGGAAATCAGAATAAGTTACAGGAGACAAGGAAAGAAAAACTAGAGATTCAATGATGAATTTCAAACTTATTTTTTGTATATCATCCATGTATTAATTTTTAGTAAAGGATTACTTTAATGAATAAATCCATTACTGTTGAATACTTTTAAGTAAACTTTTTTATTTGTAGGCTTTCAAAAATTTAGTCTTTACAAGCCTTTGTATTTGTTTAAAATATGTAAATTAATAATTATGTAAATAGTGATAAAATTAAGGTTTTACTTTAAGATATAAGTGTATCTGTTACTTTTGAAATTACCACTTTAACAAACTGTTTCCTTAAGTAAAAATTCATACTCATTGTCAAAAAAAAAAAAAAAAAATAATAAAGACAACTATAATGTCCATAGTGCCCTTTATTGTGGCACTCTCGTAGAGTGTGTAACCTGAGAAACCATACAAAGCTGTCTTACAATAAGGTATGATTCAAGATAGTTTTGTGGTCTTTCCCCTTCCCTTCTCTTTGAATTCACCATGACTGACATACACAAAGTGCTTTCCTAATATGCATCGTTAGATATAATAACATTGATCCCAAGGGAATTATAAGTTCACAGGTCCAAATAAAAGATATCTGGGAAAAATAACAAGGAATTTGAGAAAGTGATAGCAAAGTCTGTATAAGAGGTTAAATAGCCAAAATAGGCAAAACACAGTTGAAAAGGGAGGAAATATTTGCCATACCAAATATCAGGACTTGTTATGAAGCTACAGTATTTATGACAAAAGAGTGCTGGCATTGCAGTATAAAACTGCTCATCACATAGACTAGAGAGCCAAGAATAAGACCCATGCATCTAGACAACTATATTATATGACATTAAAGAACCCAGAATAAGATCCATGTATATAGACAACTATGTTATATGACAAAGAGCACATCAGATCAGTAAAGGAAGGAAGGGAAACTGGACAAATAATGCATCTGGAAAAAATTTTTCCACTTGGGAAAATAAAATAAAATTAGACCCCTATTTTATCACTACGTGAAAATAAGCTACAGCTGAATTAAGATCTAAAATTTAAAGTTGGCACTTCCCTGGTAGTGCAGTGGTTAAGAAACCACCTGCCAATGCAGGGGACACCAGTTCGATCCCTGGTCCAGAAAGATCCCACATATCACTGAGCAACTAAGCCAGCGAGCCACAACTACTGAGCCTGTGCTCTAGAGCCTGTGAGCCACAACTACTGAGCCTGCGTGCCACAACTACAGAAGCCTGTGTGCCTAGAGCCCATGCTCCACAACCAGAGAAGCCAATGCAATGAGAAGCCCATGCACTGCAATGAAGAGTAGGCCCCGCTCACCACAACTAGAGAAAGCCTGCACACAGCAACAAAGACCCAACGCAGCCAAAAATAAATAAAGTAAATAAATAATTTTTTAATTAAAAAAATAAAATTTTAAAGTCAAAATTTAAAATTTTTAGTAGGAAATACAGGTAAGTAATCTTCTGACCACGTGGTTTGGAAAGATTTCCCAAATAAGACACGTAGTCTAAAATTAATCATAAATAAAATGATTGGTAAATTTGACTATATATTATTAAGAAAAAATTATCAAAAGACAAAGAAAGTAGAAATATGAGTTAAAAATTGGAGGAGGATATCTGTGATTCATATAACTGACAATTATTAATTAAATATAAACAATTCATATAATTTTACTTTATTTTTTAAGAGCAGTTTTAGGTTCACAGCAAAACTGAACAGAAAGTACAAAGTTCCCATATATCCCCTACCCCAGCATGCACACAGTCTCTCTCCCAATGACATCCTGCACCAAAGTGGTATATTTGTTACAACTGATAAACCTACACTAATACATTGTTATCACCCAAAGTCAATAGTTTATCTTAGGGTTCACTCTTGGTGTTGTACATTCTACTGAATTTTAATAAATGTGTGATGACACATTCACATTGTGATATCATACAGAATAGTTTCACTGCCCTAAAAATTATCCGTGCTCCACCTATTCAACCCTACCTCACCCCGAAGTCTGACAATCATTGATATTTTTACTGTCTCCATAGTTTTACCTTTTCTAGAATGTCACATAATTGGAATCATACAGTATGTAGCCTTTTCAGATTGCCTTCTTTCACTTAGCAATATGCATTTAAGGTTTTATATCTTCTAAAGCCTTGATTGCTCATTTCTTTTGAGTGCTGAATAATATTTAATTTCCTGGATGTGTCAGTGTATTTCTTTATTTACCTACTGAAGAATATGTTGGATGCTTCCAATTTTTGGCAAATATGAATAAAACTACTGTAAACATCCATATGTAGATTTTTATGTAGACATTATTTTTCAGTTCATTTAGGTAAATAGTAAGGAGCACAATTGCTGGATGGCATGGTAAGAGTCTGTTTAGTTTTGTAAGAAATGGTCAAACTGTCTTTCAAAGTGTTAATTGGCATTCCTACTCTTGTTCCATATTCTCATTAGCATTTGATGTTAGTATTTTGGATTTGGGCCATTTTATAAATGTATAATGGTGTTTCATTATTGTTTTAATTTGCATTTCCCTAATGACCTATGATGTTTAATATCTCATATGCTTATTTTTGTCTGCATATATTCTTTGGTGAAATGTCTCTTTATATCTTTTGCCTATATTTTAATAGGGTTATTTCTTTTCTTATTGTTCAGTTTTGTTTCATTTTGTTTTTATCTTTATTGGAGTATAATTGCTTTACAGTATTGTGTTAGTTTCTGTTGTACAACAAAGTTAATCAGCTATATGTATACATATTTCCCCATATCCCTTCCCTCTTGATCCTCCCTCCCACCCTCCCTACCCCACCCCATTATGTCTTCACAAAGCATCCAGCTGATCTCCCTGTGCTCTGTAGCAGCTTCCCACTAGCTATCTAGTTTACATTTGGTAGTGTATAAATGTCAGTGCTACGCTCTCACTATGTCCCAGCTTCCCCTTCCACTCCCTGCCTCTGTGTCCTCAAGTCCCTTCTCTACATCTGCATCTCTATTCCTGCCCTGCCACTAGGTTCATCAGTACCATTTTTCTAGATTTCATATATATGTGTTAGCATGCGATATTTGTTCTTCTCTTTCTGATTTACTTCAGTCTGTATGACAGACTCTAGGTCCACCCACCTCACTATAAATAGCTCAATTTCATTCCTTCTTATGGCTGAGTAATATTCCATCATATATGTGTGCAACATCTTCTTTATCCATTCATCTGTCGATGGACATTTAGGTTGCTTCCATGTCCTGGCTATTGTAAATAGTGCTGCAATGAACATTGTGGTATGTGTATCTTTTTGAATTATGGTTTTCTCTGAGTATATGCCCAGGAGTGGGATTGCTGAGTTATATGGTAGCTCTATTTTTAGTTTTTTATGGAACCTCCATACTGTTTTCCATAGTGGCTGTACCAATTTGCATTCCCACCAACAGTGCAGGAGGGTTCCCTCTTCTCCACACCCTCTCCAGCATTTATTGTTTCTAGTTTTTTTGATGATGGCCATTCTGACTGGTGTGAGGTGATACCTCATTGTGGTTTTGATTTGCATTTCTCTAATGATTAGTGATGTTGAGGATCTTTTCATGTGTTTGTTAGCCATCTGCATGTCTTCTTTGGGGAAATGTCTATTTAGGTCTTCCACCCATTTTTGGCTTGGGTTGTTTGGTTTTTTTTTTTTTTTTTTGATACTGAGCTGCATGAGCTGCTTGTATATTTTGGAGATTAGTCCTTTGTCAGTTACTTCATTTACAAATATTTTCCCCATTCTGAGGGTTGTCTTTTTGCCTTGTTTATAGTTTCCTTTGCTGTGCAAAGGCTTTTAAGTTCCATTAGGCCCCATTTGTTTATTTTTGTTTTTATTTCCATTATTCTGGGAGGTGGGTCAAAAAGGATCTTGTAATGGTTTATGTCATGGAGTGTTCTGCCTAAGTTTTCCTCTAAGAGTTTTATAGTGTCCAGTCTTACATTTAGGTCTTTAATCCATTTTGAGTTTATTTTTGTGTATGGTGTTAGGAAGTGTTCTAATTTCATTCTTTTATATGTAGCTGTGCAGCACCTACTTATTGAAGAGGCTGTCTTTTCTCCATTGTATGTTCTTGCCTCCTTTGTCATAAATTAGGTGACCATATGTGTCTGGGTTTATCTCTGGGCTTTCTATCCTGTACCATTGATCTATATTTCTGTTTTTGTACCAGGACCATACTGTCTTGATTACTGTAACTTTGTAGTATAGTCTGAAATCGGGGGACCTTATTCCTCTAGCTCCATTTTTCTTTCTCAAGATTGCTTTGGCTTTTTGGGGTCTTTTGTGTTTCCATGCAAATTGTAAAACTTTTTGTTCTAATTCTGTGAAGAATGCCATTGGTAATTTGATAGGGATTGCATTGAATCTGTAGTTGGCTTTGTGTAGTATAGTCATTTTCACAATATTGATTCTTCCAACCCAAGAACATGGTATATCTCTCCATCTGTTTGTGTCGTCTTTGATTTCTTTCATCAGTGTTTTATAGTTTTCTGAACACAAGTCTTTTGTATCCTTAGGTAGGTTTATGCCTAGGTATTCTATTCTTTTTGTTGCCATGGTAAATGGGATTGTTTCCTTAATTTCTCTTTCTGATTTTTTGTCGTTAATGTATAGGAATGCAAGAGATTTCTGTACATTAATTTTGTAACCTGCAACTTTTCCAAATTCATTTATAAGCTCTAGTAGTTTTCTGGTGGCATCTTTAGGATTTTCTATGTATAGTATCATATCATCTGCAAATAGTTACATTTTACATCTTCTTTTCCAATTTGGATTCCTTTTATTTCATTTTCTTCTCTGAATGCCATGGCTAGGACTTCCAAAACTATGTTGAATAAGAGTGGTGAGAGTGGACATTCTTGTATTGTTCCTGACCTCAGTGGAAATGCTTTCAGTTTTTCCACCATTGAGAATAACTTCTGCTATGAGTACTGTCAAGTTTTAAGAGACCTATTGATTTAATTTTTGAAAAAGAAAAAGACTAACTCTCCAATAGATAATGGCTAAAGACATGAGCAGACATTTTACAGAAAAGAACAAATATGTCCAATAAAATTATAAAGAGATGTTCAACTTTATTATTAGTGACAAAAGTGAAAGTAGAGGTCACAATGAGTGACAATTTATATATTCAATTGACAAAATCCTAAGAATACCAACAAAATCAAGTGTTGGAGAGGATTAACAGGAACACATATAAAAACTGCTAAAAGTAAATATATTTCTTTCACATACATATTTGTTGACAAAAAAGGTTTTAGGGAAAAAAGGGATGATAAACTTCTAATTCAGGTTAGGAAAGGTGTGATAGATGAAAATTTCTTCTAATATTGTATTTTTCACATCATCTTGTGAATACACAGATACTTATTTAGCAAGTTAATTAAAGTGACCATATGTGAGCCAGTAAGACCATTATTAATCTGAATTTACATATGTAAGCTTAAAAATATTTCTTAGAAAATAAATGCTCTTTTTCCTCACTTTTTATTCTGTGGAAGGATCATTTAAGAATAAAACCACTACTCAAAGATGTGAAACCATAAATCTGAATATGTTGCTTACTTAAGGGTGAGCTATGCTGAGCAAAGGAAATTGCTGATCATATACAGAGTTTGGGGCAGGGGTTGAAAGGTAACAGAGGCAGAAATGGGCTGGTGACAGCCTTGAAAATGTGTTCACTGGAGTGAGCCCACCACCTCCAAATGGCTGAATTTCAAATCATGAGGCTGTCATTGAATGGTTGACTTTCAGGCTTTCAGTGTTCACTGATGTATACAGTATTGATCCAGTAGATAGATTTAAAACTAGTTCTTGTGTTTTCAGGTTTCCATAGATATAGAATGGTATTTTCATAGGGACTTAATTTCTTTCTCTGTATGTGTATTCTTTGCATGGGAAAGAATAACTCACTCCAGAACGGTGATTTTCAACTTTGGCCATAATGTAGAACCACATCAGGAGATTTTTAATCTCCTGATGTCTAGGCTGCATGCCAGACCAAATATATCAGAATCATTAAAAGCAGACTTAGGCATCAGTATTTCCAGAAGCTGCCCAAGTGACCCCAATGATCAGCCATTTTTGAGTTGATGGAATGAATGTATTGATGCACATTATCTCTTTGCTAACAAATTCTTTTTAATGGGGGGGGGTGTCAGCTAATCTCATTGTTTTAGGCACTGATTCCATTTAATATGCACTTGTATAACTCACTAACTTTGTGAACAATAAGTACCAAACTTGGGGAGATTTCTTAAAATACAAATCTCTAGATCCCACCCATATCAACTAAAACAAAATCACTTGATAGGGAGCAAAAGAATCAATAATCTTTTTAAAATTCCCCTGTGATTCTACTTATCATCCAAGTTTAAGAATCCCTGTTTTAGCACATCTAATAGGGATGATGCTATAGTGTGATGGACTTTGCTTACTGATTGGGAGCGTAGAGTCCTCTTTTTTTTATGGATCTTAGAGATGCATAATATCCACGCCTTAAAAATTTAGCTGTGTTTACTCTAAAAACAAAACTCGAAAGAGAAAAATGTCTCCTACCTTTGGGAGATTCTGTATAGATTGCAACCTACTGGTTCAATGTTAAATGTCCAATCACTTAGGAGAATATTACACTGCAGTTAGTTTGTATGTTATCCCATTCCATGATTGTTTCTGGTCTCCCTTCTCACCAGTAAATGTGATGCCTTACGCAGAAGATACTGTTTTATTTTTCTCTAAGTAAAATTATCCATTTTACATGTATTGTATTAATAGATTCGCTATCATTTTTCTATAACAATTTCAGTCATCATTTATTTTAAGACAATTGGGCATTTCTCAAGATGTTCCTCCAAAGTTCTTGAATGAAAGAATATATTTTCATTGTTATTATTTTTGGTGATATTCTTGCCACGTTCACAGTCATCATCACCATTGTCATCATCTCGCTCTGTAGCAGGTGTCCTCTGGATACAGCAAATCACATGGATGCTGGAAATAAACTTCCTGTGTTTGGATCCCACCTCTGCCATTTATTATCTGTTAACCCTTGGACAAGTCACTTGAACTTTTGTTATTAATTCTCTACCCCAAAATTAGTTGTAAGCATTGAATAAGTTAATATATTCTAATACTTAGAACAGTGGCTGACAAGCAGTAAGCCAAACGTAAAATGTGAGCTTTTTCATGAGGTATGTGCACGCTCACAAATACCTTAGGTTTTCTTTTTTTTTTTAAACTCTGTTTTTCAAAGGAAAAGGAGCCTCAGCAGAGTCAAATAACTTTCCCAAGTCCACATAGAAATAAATAGCAAAGCAGAATTCCAACCACCACAGGCTTACATCATATTTGAAACCTCTCACTTATCTTGGAATGAGTGTTTGTTAGAGCAGGATAAAGCCTTATTTTTGTACCATAATATTACTGCAAATGGAAATGGGGTTCTTGAACTTTTATATCAAATGAATTTTTTTGGATCCTTGCTATCATTTATTTTACTTATACATAAGCTATAATCATTGAACATGTTGCTGTATTATTCTGAACAAAATGATCTGATAGATCAAGAATAAGAAACATAAAAATTTTTATTTTTCCTTCACTTATAGTGCTCTTCCTCTTTTTATGTAGATCTGAGTTTCTGACCTATATTATATTCCTTCTCTCTCTTTTTTTAAAAATTTTTATTTTATATTTGAGTGTAGAGCATTGACCATGCCTACAAATCTTTCTAGTTCTATGCTTTCTACTTATTAATAGACTGCCAACTTAGTAGTAAGTAGTATTACCAAAATAGTATATTTTGTTCAATTCCACACTTAAAGCAAAACAAAAGGAAATAGGAAGCGAAATTATTGTTCCTCAAAGTGTTAATTTCAGACATAGCAAGTAGCAATAGAGATGGATTTACTGTCTACTTTCTCGACTAGTACGTTTTGACTTTTATAAAGATTAAGTTGAATGATTATTGTTGGAAAAAAAAATAACTTGTCCATGAGGGTTTCATAAATCAATAACATAGATGCCATTAAAGATATAGAGGAAATTATATCCACATATTTATTGTAAGAAAATTCTTATGTAAATTAACAAGCACCTTCTGATGAATAATTAATAATTCTTAAAAGATTAATATTTGAAAGGAATTATACTGTATTAAAATCGAATACTCATTTATTTATTTATTTATCTGGCTGCCTCAGGTGTTAGTTGTGGTGCTGAATACTCTTTTTAGATTAAACTTTGTTTAATATCTGCATGTGAATAAATGTGAATTAAATATATACATGTGTTTGTTTCCACGTGTGTGTATGAAAGATTTGGTGAGTTTAGTATTTCCTTACTGCCTATGTAAGACTGGTCCTAACCTAGAATGTTTCCTGGATTAGCTGAAATGTTTCTGATGATAGGGGGAGAGGGATTGGGACATCCCTCTGGGGAAGAATTCCAGTTTATTTTTTAATGACTCATCTTCCATTTTAGGAATGCTATGAAAGTATTATTTTTGAGTGTGAAAAGTTATGTATTAAAGAAACAAAGACAAAGAAAGAGAGACACATAAAGAAAAGCATTAAGGTTACCTCTAGGGATAACCTAAAAGAAATGTTAGAGGAGTGTGTTAGGTTAAAAAGTTTAGCATAAGCCATATTCCTCTTTATAGCTGAAGAAACTGAGATTAAATAACTTGAGATTTTCTGTGGTGTATGATAATTAAAAGAGTACAATCTAGTGCTAGAAGCCTGGTTTCAAATTTGAACTCTATGCAGAGCTGTGAGACCTCTAGCAGTTTACTTCATCTCTTCCACAAGACTTACCGGAAGTGGTTATTTTCAATATTATAAAAAATATGTCTTACCGAGAGTTGTCAGCTTTATTGGTCTTTTTAGACAATAAATTTTTGGTTTTATCATTCTACTTTTTTCTACTACATGAATTTCTGTTGCCTTTTTTCTTTTATTCTTCTTTCTTTGGATTTCATTTTTTATCTAAACTTTGAGACAGATGTTTAGATCTTATATTTTCACGTCTCTGATATGTGCATTAAAGTCTACACAGTTCCCTCTAAATGTTGCTTTTGTTATATATCTGAAGTTCTGATTTATATTATATATATATGCATATATGTGATATCATTTAACTCAAAATATTTTTACTTTCATTGTAATTCTCAATTATCTGATGAGTTATTAAATATGCATTGCTTAATTTCCATTATTTGAGCATAGTCTAATGATATTTTTTATGTTTTTTAGAATATCATTCCTTTGAAGTTTTTGAAGCATGCTTCATGGCTAAGCATAAAATTAATGGTCAATTTAGTAAAATACATGAACAGTACAAAGAGATCTGTATCATATAGTTGTTGCATATAGTTTATCAAATTTTTTAATCATGTTATTCAAACCCTCAATCTCTTTACTAATGCTATCTATTTATTCTATAACTTATGGAAATAGCGATATTAGATTTTTCCACTGTGATTATGGATTTAACTCTTTCTCCTTTTAGTTCTGTGAATTTTTGCCTCAGAATCTTTGAGGCTATGTAATTTGTGCATAGACATTTACAACTTGTATTTCTTTCTGGTCAGTTTATCCTTAAAACAGACATTCTTCTTTATCTCTAGCAATGCTTTTATCCCTCAACTCTATTTGGATGAACATTGTAATATATACTTATATCAACTTTCTTTTGGTTAGTGTTTAGAAGGTATATCTTCTATACTTTATATTCAAACTTTACATTATCTTTATGGTTAAGATGCATCACTTATAATCAGTATGTAGTTATTTTTACTAGTTTAATGATTTTTAAATCCTAATTATACAGGGTTTCCATGATGTCTGGAAATACACATGTATATACATAATGTCATCCATGACATCTTAAGTCTGTAAAAAAAAGTAAATGTTTCTAGGTGTTATGCTTAGCCTATAGTATCTAATCCATTTCTATATGATGAAATAATTATTACACATGGATTTCGATCTACCATCTTTCTATTATCTCACTTTTCTATGTTCACTTTTCTCTGTATTCTTGCCTTCTCTTGAATTAAGTATTTTTATTATTACTTTTTAAAATATATTATTTTCAATCAGTTTTTAATCTGTTTGCTAATTATACATTCCTTTAACATGCTTTTCTTTCAGTACATTAAAAATTCCCTAAATAATTCAAAAGCCTTAGAACTATTTACTCTTTCTTGGTTTACGAGTTATTATTGTTGTGCATTTTAATTCATATATATTTTCCAATATTTTAATATAAAAATTTCCAAAATAAAGTTGAATCATTGCACTATGAACACCCATATACACACCCTTTATATTCTACTTAACATTTTTGTACTAATTTGTATAGTTTATATATTTGCTTTATCATAAATCTATTACATCTATCACAAATCTAGCATATATTCAACCTCTTTCAATTCATCAATCAACCATCCTACGAAATGTATATTTTTTTTGTATTTCAAAGTAAAAACATAAGTATACCTTATCCATAAACACTTCAGCATGTATATCAATGACTACAGTTCAATTTTTGTTTATATTTTCTTTCTTTGTATGTACTAAAATGCACAAATCTTAAGTATATCATTCAATAGGTTTTGATAATTGCATTTATTCTGTAACCCAAACTTCTATCAAGATATAAACCATTACTGTCACCCCAGAAATTGTCCTCATGACTTTACCCAACAGTCAATCCTTACTTCCACTCCCTTCAGGCATATAATGTTCATATTAATTTTATAAATGCAAAGAATAATTTTTCTATAGCTCTTAATTTTTTCTGCTTTCATTTGCAGTAATTTTCTTTAAAATACTCATTATTTAATTCAGTTTTAGTCTACTGGTGAGATTTTTTCCTAGTTTTTCTCAGATGTTATCCCCTTAAATACTGATTCTCTGTGTTCTCTCCCTCTCCCCCTTTTGGACCTCCAATTGGATCTATGTTAGATCTTTTTATGTGTCCAACATGTCTCTTATACTCTTTTCTGTATTTTTCATCAGTTACTAATTCCCTCTTTGCCTCTGCCGATCTCTTGTTAAGCTCATCCATTGAGTGGTTAATTTTATAGACTTTTTGTTTTTAATTTTAGAATGTCCATTTATTTTATTTATAGAATTTAATTCTTTGCCCTAATTCTTTACCTTGTAATTAATTTCTTGAACATATTAATCATAGGATTTTTTGTTTGTTTCACATTAGATTACTCCATTGGCTTTAGCTTCTGTGGGTTGCTTATATTATCTGTTTTGCACATTATATTTTTGTCTAGTTGCATCTTCTCATATTACTGTGGTTTTTAACTGAATCTTAAGTATTTCAATTAAAGGTCCAGAAATGAACACATATGAACATGTATTTGATAATATTTTACTTAAGATATGTCATTACTTTCAACTCCACTTTTAGAGAAGATCATTGACAGACAAAAATTTGCTCATTTGTTCAGACGTTCACTGTTAATAGAAGGAACTACATGATTAAATATAATCTGCAAACTCATTAATACTAGGTCACAATAATATCACTTTGGTGTTTTCAAAGAACTTTTACATATATATTTTAATTTTCAAATAATTTTAGAAATACTCAATAATTTACATTTCAAAAATGAGACAACTAAGTCCCAGAGAAATTAAATAAATCTCTCAACATCATACACCTACCTAATCAAAACCATAACCAGTACTTCAATTGTTTCCTAATTCCAACTCCTGGATTTTTTCCATTATACTACACTTACATTTGCATTTCTTATTTTAGAATGTGATAGAATAAAGAAAGGCATTAAAGTCATTCTCTTTCCTTGGTTTGCTTTTCTTTGGTATGTTTTGGTTCAAAATTCTTCTTAAGGATCAAAGCATGCAAGTATCACACTGTCCCAACTGAAGGAAGCAACAAGTTCTTCCCCTCTCACATCCTTTTTTAGGATCACTACACATTGATATAATTAAAACTAAATTTTCCTGAATTTATAATCTTCACTGTAACAAAGTTGTTGACAGTTCATTATGCATAAGGGACATTCTGACCAGAAGAGTCTAGAATCCATATGGCTTTAGAAAAGATCATGTTTTGTACCTAACAGGCTCTAAATCATTCCCTGGACATACTTCCTTAGTGTTTCTTTGCTGGGTTGCTTCTGTGGTTATCCTTCCACCATTGTCTTTCAGCAAATCTCTTCATCTTAACATATTCTCCCTTCTTTAAAGACTGCAAGAAAAACAGTTATTTTTGCTCATCAATATCCATTCCATCCTCTACCAGAAATTGCCTCTGATTTTCTTTTGGGTTAACTATTCATTGTCACCCACAATGAAAATTGTTCTATCAGGGCCGATCCCCCTTTCTAGACCCAGGAGTTGTCACAAGAACCAGATGTGATCAATTAGAGCTTTATTCACCTAACTCCTCGCATGTTAACTGACAGAGGACTGAGCATGTAACCTAACTAGGGCAATAAGCATAAAGCCTGGGACTTTTTCTGGAATTATGAGCTGGAAGATCCCCATCTCTGCTAAGCTTATTAAATAGGTAAGGTATACACCTAAAGTTATCTCTAAAAAGAGGAATACTATCTGAGAATGAAGCCAGCAGAGAGCAAGAAATAACCAAGAGATGTAAAGAGCTGCCGTGTTTGGAGGTCATCATTTAGGGGGCTTGGATTCAGCCTTGCCTGAAGTTGCTAATCTACCTCAATGGCTTATATGAGTCTTTTCCCTACATTAATGTTTAAGCCAATTTAATCTAGGTTTCTCAGACGCTCTCTATCTTGTATTCCCTCTTTCACGTTCCTCATGGAACACCATATTTACATGGTATTCTCTATCTCTTTTCCCAAATAGATTATGCATTCCTATTAGGCAAAGTAGTATAATATTTATCTCTATTCCTTCAATGTTTAGTCAATTTTCTGCTTCACAAAGCAAGCTCAATAAGTGTCGGGAAAAGAAAAGAAGGATAAGGGAAGGAGGTGACAGAAAAGAAAATGGGATTGGCATAAAGCCAAAATTTTAGAAGAATCATTTTATTTTTATTCCCATTTCTTATCATAGAAAGCAAAGAAAGAAATCAAGACTTGCCCTTTGGATTTTCCAGCTGCCCACACTGCCTTCACACAAAGGCTGATGATGAGCCACACATTTTATTGACAGGGCTGAGATTATATATTCCATCCTGGTGTCAGAACATATGCTGGATGACGCATCCTCAATTTTTTTGATTCAGAAAACATGACCATTGTACTTACTCACAGACAAGAGAACTATATTCACCAAGTAATAAATCTTGGCTGTCAGTAGAACCCACAGGCCAATGCATTTCAGGATGTGATGAAATCCCTCCAGTATTGACTTAAAGTGCAGGATTCCTGTGTGCAATGACAGGCAAACTGAAATCATCACTTGAGCTTGTAGAAGTAGTCAGAAGGAATACTTAAAAGCACGTTACTGAAGCTGGAGTAAAATGTAGCTAATGGAGAAAAAAATGCTTGCTTTCAAATACAGTTACTAAAATAAGCTAAATTAAAATGTCAGATGCAATAGCAGAGGTAGCCTTCTCTTTGGTTAAAAAAAAAAATGCACAGCAGCCATTCTAGTTATTGGCTAAGGCATTCTCTTTTTCATTGATTTTTATATTGATCTGCTAGAGCAGACACTAAAGGCAGTCCAATTTTACTTTAAATGTATCTTTAGTTCTAAGCAAGACAGGAATTTCTAAAGGTAGGAATAGCTATTCTGATACAATAAGCTTTATTGTTGTGTTAGTGTTTTCATTTATAAACACTACCATAGTGGTCATTGTGAATATTAAAACTCAAAATTGAAAAAAATGGATTACGCAGATTGGGGAAATTAAATTTGAGGAGTTCACTTATAGGTGTTTCATATGCTTCCTAGTCAATCATTAATTAGCAATATAGGAAATGGAAACTGTAATATAGCTAGTGGGTAGATGATTGGACCTTTGAACCAGACTGCTTGTGTTTAAAACTCAGCTTGACTATTATAGGACCTTGGGCATGTCATGAAACTACTCTGAGCCTCAGTTTCCCTGGCTAAAAGCTAAGAATGAAAATCAAAGCACACATTTAGTATGGCTGTGGTGAAGGTTAAATAAGTTAATGCATGTAAAGGTCCTGGAATATTGCCTGGCACAGAACAAGTGCTAAATAAATGTAAGTTGTTGTTTCTGTGTGTTCCTGTGTTCTTTGATATATCCATATTTATATATTTGTATATATACATTCACACACACACACATATATATAGTACAGGTATACATGCATAGATACACGTACGTGATAAATTCTACCCTATTTGGAAAGGGTAAAAATCTTTTATAATTCTTCTCAGAGAAGCAGAATACAAACTTGCCCTAAGGGATGGGCAGGTCTAACTTGTTTCCTTATTACTCAAGCCTTCCTGAAGAAACCAGAAACACATGAATGCAGTGACCTTCCTGGGGCCTTATTAGTCATAACTGGTAGCCACAGGTTATTTTTGACAGGTGCAGTCTCTGGAACCAGTGTCTAGATCCCATCCTTGGCTCTACAACTAATGAAACGTAAAACTTTGAATAAGTCATTTATCTGCCTATGCTTCAGTTGTCTCATCTATAAAATGGAGATAATTAAGAATTCCTACCTTTTGGATTGTTGCTAAGAAAATTTAATGAGTTAAGTAAAGAACTTAGATTACTTGATGCATAACAAGAACCAAGTAAGTCATTATTTTATTTTAAATAAGTACTTGTTGGGACTTCCCTGGTGGTGCAGTTGTTAAGAATCCGCCTGCCAATGCAAGGGACACGGGTTCAAGCCCTGGTCCAGGAAGATTCCACATGCCACAGAGCATCTGAGCCCATGTGCCACAACTACTGAGCCACAACTACTGAGCCCACTTGCCACAACTACTGACCCCACATGCCACAATTACTGAAACCCACATGCCTAGAGTTGGTGCTCCACAGCAAGAGAAGCCACTGCAAAGAGAAGCCCACACACCACAAGGAAGAGTAGCCTCCTCTCACCACAATTAGACAAAGCCTCAACACAGCCAATAAATAAATAAATAATAAATAAATTTTAAATAAATAAATACTTGTTAATGTATCACAACATGCAGCTTTCTACTCATCGCTAATTTGAACATTGGATGCCTGATAATACCACCTGTCAATAAATCTGCAATACTAACAAAACCTCATCATATATAGCCTCCCATATCCTTAAAAATAGGGTGACATTTAAGTAATTTCCAATTTGCAGTGCACGGTAATAAAAAAATAGCAAGTGTCCAACCAGCCTAAGTGACCCTTAATTCCATTTTCACAGCAAATGGCTTTTAAACAAGCCAGTAACTGCCATTTGCTGCTATTGTCCTCCATCAGCAGTGAAGCCTTACTTCAGTGGCAAATTGAAATCCTCTTATCAAAATTGTACAGTTTACAGACAGCAGATAGGTAAACAAGAATGGTTACCGGTGGGTAAAATAAAATCTGTAATAAGAATAAAGGAGCCAAAAGTCAGTTCTGTAGACCTCTTTTCGTCTGGTCTGCCTCCCAGCCCCCTCCCCAACATCCCAATGGGAGATTTATGCTAATATAAGAGCAGCACAAATGATTAACATTTTCCTACAGCTTCCAGTTGCCATGGGTTTTTTTTTTTTTTTCTTGACAATACAACAAAGCATGAGAAATATATTGATTTGTCTTGCAGAATAGGACGGATTTTGCCAAAGATGCAGTCAACCTTACTTTATGAGAAGGAAAAAAAAAACTGAGTCAGTTTCACGATTTAAGTCAGTAAAATATAAACTATCAGAAAAGCCATAGGTGCTTTGGGTGTGTTGAAGAACCATGTGTGTGTGGAGTTGAAGAGCCATGCATTAAAATCTAAATCTAGTATTAACCTCCTCTTTTATGACTAGTTTATCTTTAAATAGATGCTCTAGAATCTGGGAGATGTGGAGGGTTGAAAATGATAATTAAGCCAAGTGGTTAGTCTAGTCATCACAAATTAGCGGGATAATAAGAGAACTTCTCAAGGATGCTTTTTTAATATATTTGCAACACTGACAGAATGCTTTATTATTAGCTTGACAGAAAATCATGTTCCCTCCTAAAAAAATACCATTCCATGATGTTCAAGCATTCGTGTGTACTTAAAATGACTGATTTTGCTAAGTAAATTGAAGAAATCTAAGTAGTAATTAATAGAGACAATGAAATTTTTTCAACCAGCCTGTGATTATTTTGTGTGGTTCTGTTTTTGTTACCCTACTTCCTATCTTTGTTGATATATTATGATAAAACAGATGAAAAAAGGAGGTAAGTCTAATGTAACTGAACATTTTAATTTTTTAGATTTTGTGAGAATATCCAGATTTTTTCCCTGTGAGAAAATGCTGCTAGGGTATGTTATATTCAAATGACCAGGAGGGATACCTCTAATTTTCTATACTAGTACCTTACCGGAGCACGTTTTGTTAAAACTCAAAAATTATTTCAAGCATGACAAATATTTTAACTGGAACAGAAATTGTTGGAGGCCAGATTAACTGTATCTTTTAGGGGAACCAGGGCAAGCTAGTGTTACTGGGGATAGCTTACTTCTTTGGCTCTCGGTGCCATTTGGCTGCAGCCTGGGAAAGGGCATTTGTCTCTGACAGGACCTGAGGGCGTGATAAACGTGCTCCCATTGAAAACCCTGATTGAGGAGAAGCAGTTATGGTAGAGAAGAAGTCCAACTAAGTCAATCAGCTTGCATAGCCATAATCAGAAATTCCCTTCTTCAGGGTCAAAAAATACCAAAGTACGTCTGGCTTCTCCATAAGGTAAGATAAAGAAACATGCCACTATATCAAAGATCATCATTGATGATACTTTCATTTCTGAAAACAGTTACCCACCATTCCTCTTCATTCTTAGCATCCATTGGTGGCAGGAAGAAGAAAATGCTTTCATGGTCAAGAAGGTACTACGCTTTACTATTTTGCCCAAATACATCTGTTCTCTTCTACGTGGGAAACATAAGAATGGGGCGGAGAGACTGGTACGCTTCAACCTCCCTCTCCACAGACACACCACTACCTGTGCCTGTAACTGATGTCTGTTGTTACACATGGAAGCAAATAGGATAGCCCAGGATTTAGTAAACAGAAACAGGATGACTCAGGCTTGGCATCTTTCCTTGCATTCAGTGGTTACTCATCTCCACCATGACTCCTCTTCTTTAGAAGTTCTATTCTTATTCTCTAGAGGAGATTCCTTCCTACTCCACCGCTGCCAACTTACCCTCCATCAAACACTTAAAACTGTAAAAATATCTCTGTTTGAATCCTGCTACTCTCTAAGAGATTATCCTCATGTTCTCTCATTCCTGTAATTTGGTTTGTAGCTCCACTTTGCCACTATTTGATTGTTAAAAGTACTTGGTTTATTGTGCCAAAAAATTGTACCCTTATGCCAAATTTGCTCACTAAGTCGATTGTACCTGCTGGATTCCGGCAGGGATGACTACCAAATCCCATACCCTAGGTTCATTCATTTATTCAAAATGTATACTGAGCACCTACTTTGAGATTGGCATAGACCATGGAGGGGCGACATGAATTTATTTCACAGTAGCAACTTCTGTGTCACTTGGAAACTTTACCAGGTTTGAACCCACTGTGAAACTGATGTTTCTGCCTTCATAGAATACCCTAGTGGCCCAAGAATAAAAGCAGATCCCTGAAGATATACAAATAATCTGCTATTAATCTTAGTAACACTGGGGCTATAACCTTCTCTCTCATTATGCTGAATGTACATTCTTTTGCCTTTCAGTTATCAGACAGAAGTTTTACATTCACCTTTAAGCTCTCAAGTGCCATATGAATCAACCTCAGGGGAAGATTCAGATGATTATATCTTATGTCAGACTCCTTGGACGCCTGTGCGCTGGTGGCCATCTTAGGCAATTTGCTTTCACAGAGAAAGGTTACATAATGGTTTTTGTTCTGTTTTGTTTTTAATTGTTTTTTTGGTTTTTTTTTTTGGAATTTATCTTGAAAAAGAACCTTATCTAGTAGGGGAAGAATAAGATATGCCAAAGAAACAGCTGCATCAAAGAATTTAGGGAGTTCATATATTGGTTAAAAAGACATGTGCTATCATTGATCTTATATAAATAACCTTCTATAACCCTCATTCTTCTCAGCCTCATCCTGCTAGTGAAATTTCTTTCTTCTTATTCAATTTCAAACACTCTTATTACTGATCATCCTGTTGTTGGGGCCCAGAGCACGATGTACCAGAATGAACCTCAATGACATATTGATTGTTTTGAATTAAAGTTACTTGAGAAATAGCCAGTTTGGGGTGGGAGGGGTGGTATTAGAAAAAAAAAAATTCTGACCTCCCTATTTCTTTCTGAAAGTAGGAACTAAAACTCCCATGTGAAGATATCTTCTCTATGCCAGGAGGATAGAAAGCATCCTTGTTATCAGGGTTAGGGAATTCAAGGCTAAGAAAGCTGTGTAAACAAGCTTTGTTACTTCTTTATTAGTCTAGAGCTACTCCAAGCACAAGCTCCTTTGTTTTGTTAAACCTTCACAAATAATTGTTTCTTTGTCTAAAAATGATATATAAACAACCTGCTTTGGTCACTTTGGAGGTTCCATTTCTATGAGACCTTTGTGAATATGAATTACATTGTTTTTTTTCCTCTTGTTAACATGTCTTGTGTCAACTTAATTTAATTTTAATTAGACCAATTACTAGACCAACCAAAATAATTTAAGAGGGCTGGGGGGAAAGTACCCCCTTCCTGATACTGTTGATTTCAAATCCTGACATTAACCCATGCATTTATTGCAGCCCTTTAGGGTTCAAGAGTCATGGCAAGAATACAGTGACTTATCTAGCTCATGGAATCTAAGAAGATTTATAATCTCATTATATCAAACAGGATCTCATGACAATGGACTATATATGTCTTTCCAAATCTGACTCAAGATATATACCTTCACAAAGATTTTTAGGCTCCATATTATAGTGTCTCCTCTGATATTCTTTCTGCTCTTTGTTCACACACACACACACACACACACACACACACAAAACCCACAAACAAAAAACAAAACAAAAACACACAAACAAAAAAAAAACATATCTGTATACACAACAGGAAAGAAAGCTTTTAGTCTTTGCTTTTCATATTCATTAGTTGCCTCTGACATCCAAAGCCTACTCACATAAAACCAAGTCATGGGACTTACTAGGTTGCGCAGTGGTTAAGAATCCACCTGCAATGCAGGGGACACGGGTTCGAACCCTGCCCCAGGAAGATACCACATGCGGCAGAGTAACTGAGCCCATGAGCCACAACTATTGAGCCCGTGTGCAACAACTACTGAAGCCCTTGCACCTAGAGCTCATGCTCCACAGCAAGAGAAGCCACCACGAGGAGCCCACTCACCACAAAGAAGGATAGCCCCTGCTCGCAGCAACTAGAGAAAGCTCGTGTATAGCAGCAACGAAGACCCAACACAGCCAATAAATAAATAAATAAATAAATACATTTATTTAAACAAACAGACAAAAAGTCATGGTCTCCAACCATACCAGACCTTCTAGTGTCTCCAATAGTAAGTTTGGAGATTTCAAGTAACTTGATAATCTTAGGTTGAGAACTTTGAATAATGTTTGTTTCTTCCTTCTCTGCCTTTATGTCAAAGTTAACAAAAATATAACTCTTAAACCTTCAAAATACCTTACACTCTTTACATTTCCTCTCCATTCCAAACTGGGTAACCCTCAGCACCCCAAGTCTGTGTTACCAGAGATCCCATTTAGTCTTCTTTCATCAAGTTTTTCCTGCATCCGTTTCACCTGCTTATGCACTGCTACCAAATGAAACCTTCTAGACTATCACATTCAAACTTTCACTTTTCCATTAAAACACGAAAATGACCTCTCCATCAATTTCAAATCCCTTTGCTTAGTTTGGAAGCCCACCATAATCTGTCCCTACCTTTGTTACAATGCACACACACACACACACACACCACACACACACACACATACCCCTTCTTTACCAGTATTCCCTTATAATGTTATTTTCATCCTAGATCTCTTCTTTACCTCACACACACAATATTTACTTGTATATGTATATCTCCATATATTTTTTTCACTGTTTCCTCTTTCCTCTTTTCTAAGCTTTCTGCTTAACCGTTATTCTTATTCTTCTACTTTTTTAGCTGAATTCCTTTACGAAAACTTTCTCTAATGTCAGTCCACACCGTTCTCTCTCTTGTCTGCAGCAACTGTTAGCAGCATATAGATTAGTATTCCATTGTTCTGTAATTGTTTCATGTGGATTAAATGCATGTTCTTTAGTTTCATTGAGAGATCCTAGGTTTACTCATTCAACACTTGATGCCAAGCACTGTTCAGGCACTGGGCAAGGCGTGAAGACAGCAACTGCTGAAAGAACAGTGGGTGCGATGGCACAGACAAAGCAGGCTATCTCCCACTGTTGCATGCGGAGGAAGCATTGCTAACTGATCTCAGCACCCTTTCTTGCTGAGCTTGAAGGTGGCTTCAGAAGTGCAAACCATTAATTATCAATCAACTGGATTAAGGAGCAAGTTGAAATCTATTTGATATGCCTGACCTATAATCTAAATGAAAATGTGTGTGTGTGTATGTGTGTGTAAAAATGAATCTCAATTCAGTTCTCTAAAGAGTGGGAAAAGATTCTTATTTCTGAATTATATATCCAATATAATACCAGGAGAATTTCAATAGAGATGTGGGAATAGTTTATTAAAATGGAAAACAAATATTTTGTTAATATTCAGGCCTCACAAACATTGTCTACAGCAAACGATGATTTACTCACATGGAGAACACAATAAAGTCCAATGGTCCCACACATTTCTTCAACCACACTCAGAGATATAGAGCAACATAATTAGCAGCAGTACATTCAGACACAAAGAAAATCAATTTTTATGCATGCATCCATGTTGACTAGGAATCTTTTAGAATTTTCTACAGTGCCAGGTTCAATAGACAACATATACAATAGAGAAACCTAAGTGCACCCTTTCATAACACATCTTGACAAATGCTGCAGATGCTATAGACTCAGAAACAGAATCATGATAAACAGAAAATTCTATCACACTGTGATTAATTAGTAGAAGAATTTGCTAGTTCAATTACCAAACAGCAACCTTATGAAAGTGGTTGGTATGGATGTATGAGTTTGTATTACAGGTGAAATTAAGAGAAAGCACGAAGGAGAAACAAAGGGAGACAGGGGGACAGTGACACCAACGGTGTATTAGAAGAAAATACCTAATTGGTGACAATATTTTGCTACAAAATTCAAGAAGTTTATATTTTAGCATGGCTATAACAATTAGTAGGTCGTTGTGAGGGAAATATAAATTGAGGAAGCTGCTACATAGATATGCCTTCCTCCATAAATATCTTGAATGATTTAATGACAGAAATTTCTTTTATAAAAAGGTTAATAAAGACGAAGCATATGATTAGCTAGATTTAGGTCTACAAGCTGTTCTTTAGGCTTTGAAGGAAAAATAATTCCATTACTCACAAACCTTCTGGTTGTCTCAGCCTTCTCATTGGCTTGGACAGACTGATTCCCCTACTCTTAGCTGAAGTGTCATCAACCATCAACCATCAAGAGTGGATAGCATAGTGCCAAAGTGAAATATTCAGGCTTTTTTATCTTTCATTTAAATTTGATGGAAATATCTTGTCTTCCAGATTTTTTGTACAATTCCCAATTTTTATGACTTGCACTGGCCTAGATGCAGTCCCACTCAGAATAAAAATTCTGCTGTTTTTATCTGGATATGTGATTAACTGATGAACCCAGGGCTTTGTCATAACTTTTGACTGACACATGTATATCCTCAGAGATTCAGGAAAGTGCTTCATACCCAGAAGGAACTTAACATAAATCTGTAGAAGGTGAAGGTAGATAGTCACTTGCTTTTTATTGCTTTGTTTTAAAATTAAGACATTAAAAATATGGCATTCAACTTTATCATTAAAATAAATATAATGTTAGTTATCTGTAAGAGCCCAGCCTAGTAGACAGCAAACTAGTTATGCCCTGTAGCGCTTACAAAGATTATCTATTCATCACAAATTTATAGATAAGTAGATTAAAATTTTTAAGTGAATTAAATTTTTTCTCCATCCAGGTATTTTGGTGCTGCAAAAAAGATTGGATAGAAATGAAGAATGGCCTTAAAAGATACAACCAGAGGCAATTTTAGTATCTTAAATTTTTTTCCCCTTGGTGTAGTACAAACTGACCTACTTTGAAGCATTTGGAACATCAAAATGTGATTGCAATGTTCTAACCAAGAGGCTGTATGAAGCTAAGTGATTGAAGCACTTCATAATTGATGTACTTCACATGGCTCCAGTGCTGTCCCAGTTTCAGCTTTTCATCTCTCTGTCATTTTTTTTTTTTTAGAATCTTCTACGATAAAGGGAAGCAATAAGCAAAGGGAGGGAAGGGATTACAAACTAATGGAAAAATGAAGCAAATTAATAGTATTGATTTTGAATCTTCTTGATATTTTAATATTTGAGACAAACTAAGTTAGCTGGAATTATTATTTCAATGAGAAAATGCTTAGCAGCTTAGATTAAAACAGTCAAACTAGTGGAACTTGACTGAGCCCACCCATCGCATCCCAGAGATCAAAGCTTAGAAGGGATGATGTTAACTGAATTCTGTATATCTGAAATGATTTTGATTCAACAGAACAATGTTCATTTTTTAGAGTGTATACCAATTAAGAAGTACAAATACCATATTATGGAAGAATACTTTTGTAAGACTTCCTTCAATTTTCAGTTGCTGTTATAGAAAGGTATAAAACTTAAAACCTCAGGTATTGTCCTGTACTAACTGTCCACCCTTGAGCAAACCATTCCAATACCGTTGTAGAGGAACAAAATTTGCCATTTCAAAATGTCTCTTTGGCATGAGAATTATTTCAAACTGAAAACAATCAAGGCCCAAAGGTCAGGAAGGAACTTTGACCTTTCCCCTAACTGCCTAAAAGAATGATGTAGAGGAACTGTTCCAGGAAGAGAGCTATCCATAGATCACTACAGTATGAACTAGGTGTGTAGACAGGAGGAGCTTAGCAAGTCTGTTTGTTAAAATTCTTCCCTGTGTCTTATGATCACTGATGGCCCAGCAAACATTTGTTTACCAAATATTTGCTTTTCCACCTCCATGTAAATTGCCTTCCTCCCCTTTGAAGTCCCAAAATACTACCCCCAACATTCTCTTTTGTCTTGAAGATGGTATTTAAGGTGAGGATTTGGGCCATTTTGACAAGTTACTCAGTTTTCCTGGGTCTGTCTCATGTAAATGTGTTATCAAACTTTTGTTTGATGGTCTCCTGTAAATCTGTGTCTTCAATTTAATTCTCAGACCAGCCAGAAAAATCTAGAAGGATAGAGAAAAATTTCTTCCTCTCCATCACCTTCTAAATTGACTTCATTGGGCAGAGTAAACATAAAATGAGAAAATGTACATGGAAACATTTTGAAAACATAGAAAACTATATACAAGATTTTCTTGGTATAAGGCAAAAGGCTTAATTGATATTGTATTGCTCATTACAAGCACACCCAATGGTAAATTTCTGACTATGACTTAACTACCATCTTATAATCTGTCATTTTGAAGATGATCTTAAGGATAGGAACATGAAAGAAAAAGAAAGGATGCCTACCAGTCTGCAATAGTATTCAGATTTAGAGGTCAGCCTTTTGACATTTTCAAGAAACCAATACTGATCTCACAGTAATCTGAAGAAGGTGAATAATTTATGTTTACAAACAGTGTATAAGAATATCATGACTGGGGGAGATGGTTCAAGATGGCAGAGTAGAAGGATGTGCGCTCACTCCCTCTTGCAAGAGCACCAGAATCACAACTAACTGCTGAACAATTATTGACAGGAAGACACTGGAACTCACCAAAAAAGACACCCCACATCCAGAGACAAAGGAGAAGCCACAATGACACAGTAGGAGGGGCTAAATCGTGATAAAATCAAATCCATAACCACTGGGTGGGCAACTCACAAACTGGAGAACAGTTATACCACAGAAGTCCACCCACTGGAGTGAGGGTTCTGAGCCCCATGTCAGGCTTCCCAAACTGGGGGTCTGGCAATGGGAGGAGGAATCCTCAGAGACTTTGAAGGCCAGCAGGATTTGATTGCAGGACTTCCGAAGGACTGGGGGAAACATTAAGTCCTCTCCTGGAGGGCATACAAAAAGTAGTGTGTGCACCAGGACCAAGGGGGAAGGAGCAGTGACCCCATAGGAGACTGAACCAGACCTACCTGCTGGTGTTGGAGGGTCGCCTGCAGAGGTGGGGGGGCGGCTGTGGCTTACCCCAGGGACAGGGACACTGGTGGAAGGGTTCTGGGGAATGCTTATTGGTGTGAGCCCTCCCAAAGTCCACCATTAGCCCCACCAAGGAGCCTGTAAGCTCCAGTTCTGGGTCACCTCAAGCCAAACAACCAACAGGGTTGGAATGCAGCCCCACCCATTGGCAGACAAGCAGATTAAAGTTTTACTGACCTTTGCCCACCAAAGCAACACCCAGCCCTACCCACCACCAGTCCCTCCCATCAGGAAGTGAGCACAAGCCTCTTAGATAGCTTCCTCCACAAGAGGGCAGACAGCAGTATCAAGCAGTATCAGCAGTAATTCATTCTGTGGAAATGAAAACCACAGCCACAGAAAGATAGAGAAAATGAGAAGTCAGAGTAAACAATATGCTACTAAATAACCAAGAGATCACTGAGGAAATCAAAGAGGAAATCAAAAACTGCCTAGAGACAAATGACAACAAAAACACAATGATCCAAAACCTATGGAATGTAACAAAAGCAGTTCTAAGAGGGAAGTTTAGAGCAATACAATCCTACCTCAAAAAATAAGAAAAATCCCAAAGAAACAACCTAACCTTACACCTAAAGAAACTAGAGAAAGAAGAGCAAACAAAACCCAAAGTTAGTAGAAGGAGAGAAATCATTAAGATCAGAGCAGAAATAAATGAAATAAAACAATAGCAAAAATCAATAAAACTAAAAGTTGGTTCTTTGAGAAGATAAATAAAACTGATAAACTTTTAGCAAGACTCAACAAAAAAAAGAGGGAGAGGACTCAAATTAATAAAATTAGAAATGAAACAGGAGAAGTTACAATGGACACCGCAGAAATAAAAAGCATCATAAGAGACTACTACAAGCAATTATATGCCAATAAAATGGACAACCTCGAAGAAATGGACAAATTCTTAAAAAGGTGTAACCTTCCAAGACTGAATCTGGAAGAAACAGAAAATGTGAACAGACCAATCACAAGTAATGAAATTGAAACTGTGATTAAAAATCTCCCAACAAACAAAAGTCCAGGACCAGATGGATTCACAGGTGAATTCTATCAAATATTTAGAGGGGAGCTAATACCCAGCCTTCTCAAACTCTTCCAAAAAATTTCAGAGGTAGAAACACTCCCAAACTCATTCTATGAGGCTATCATCACCCTGATATCAAAACCAGACAAAGATACTACTAAAGAAAATTACAGACCAATATCACTGATGAATTTAGATGCAAAAATCTCAACAAAATACTTGCAAACAGAATCCAACAACACATTGAAAGGATCATACACCATGATCAAGTGGGGTTTATCCCTGGAATGCAAGGATTCTTCAATATACACAAATCAATCAATGTGATACACCATACTAACAAGTTGAAGGATAAAAACCACATGATCATCTCAATAGATGCAGAAAAAGCTTTTGACAAAATTCACCACCCATTTATGATAAAAACTCTCCAGAAGGTGGGCATAGAGGGAAACTACCTCAAGATAATAAAGGCCATATATGACAAACCCACAGCAAGCATCACTTTCAATGGTGAAAAACTGAAAGCATTCCCTCTAAGATCAGGAACAAGACAAGGATGTCCACTCTTGCCACTATTATTCAATATAGTTTTAGAAGTCCAATCAAAGAAGAAAAAGGGATAAAAGGAATCCAAATTGCAAAAGAAGAAGTAAAACTGTCACTGTTTGCAGATGATGTGATACTATATATAGAAAATCCTAAAGATGCCACCAGAAAACTACTTGAACTAATCAATGAATTTGGTAAAGTTGCAGGATACAAAAATTAACACACAGAAATCTCTTGCATTTCTATACACTAACAATGAAAGATCAGAAAGAGAAATTAAGGAAACAGTCCCATTCACCATTGCAACAAAAAAGAATAAAATACCTAGGAATAAACCTAACTAAGGAGCTAAAAGACCTGTACTCAGAAAACTATAAGACACTAATGAAAGAAATCAAAGAAGACACAAACAGATGGAGAGATATACCATGATCCTGGATTGGAAGAATCAACATTGTGAAAATGACTATACTACCCAAAGCAATTTACAGATTCAATGCAATCCCTATCAAATTACCAAGGGCATTTTTTACAGAACTAGAACAAAGAATCCTAAAATTTGTATGGAGACACAAAAGACCCCAAATAGCCAAAGCAATCTTGAGGGGAAAAAAATGGAGCTGGAGGAATCAGACTCCCTGACTTCAGACTATACTACGAAGCTACAGTAATCAAAGCAATGTGGTACTGGCACAAAAACAGAATTATAGATCAATGGAACAGGACAGAAAGCCCAGAGATAAACTATGGTCAACTAATCTATGACAAAGGAGGCAAGGATATACAATGGAGAAAAGACAGCCTCTTCAGTAAGTGGTGCTGTGAAAACTGAACAGCTACATGTAAAAGAATGTATTAGAACACTATCTAACACCATACACAAAAATAAACTCAAAATGGATCAAAGACCTAAATGTAATGCCAGACACTATAAAACTCCTAAAGGAAAACATAGGAAGAACACTCTTTGACATAAATCACAGCAAGATTTCTTTTTGACCCACCTCCTAGAGTAATGGAAATAACAACAAAAATGAATAAGTGGTACCTAATGAAACAAAAGCTTTTGCACAGCAAAGGAAACTATAAGCAAGGCAAAAAGACAACCCTCAGAACGGGAGAAAATATTTGCAAACAAATCAACAAAGGATTAATCTCCAAAATATATAAACAGCTCATCCAGCTCAATATCAAAAAACAAACAACCCAATCAAAAAATGAGCAGAAGACCTAAATAGGCATTTCTCCAAAGAAGACATTCAGATGGCCAAGAGGCACAAGAAAAGCTGCTCAACACCACTAATTATCAGAGAAATGGAAATCAAAACTACAATGAGTTATCACCTCATACTGGTTAGAATGGGCATCATCAGAAAATCTACAAACAGTAAATGCTGGAGAGGGTGTGGAGAAAAGGCAACCCTCTTGCACTGTTGGTGGGAATGTAAATTGATACAACCACTATGGAGAACAGTATGGAGGTTCCTTGAAAAACTAAAAATAGAACTACCATATGACCCAGCAATCCCACTACTGGCATATACCCAGAGAAAACCATAATTCAAAAAGACACATGCACCCCAATGTTCACTGTAGCACTATTTACAATAGCCAGGTCATGGAAGCAACCTAAATGTCCATCAACAGATGAATGGATAAAGAAGATGTGGTACAGATATACAATGGAATATTACTCAGCTGTAAAAAGGAACAAAATTGGGACATTTGTAGAGACATGAATGTCATACAGAGTGAAGTGAGTCAGAAAGAGAAAAACAATTATTGTATATTAATGTATATATGCAGAATATAGAAAAATGGCACAGATCAACTTGCTTGCAAGACAGAAACAGAGATACAGATGTAGAGAACAGACATATGGACACCAAGCAGGGAAAGCGGGGGCGGGGGGGGTTGGGGTGGGATGAATTGGAAAATTAGGATTGCCATATACACATTACTAATGAGAAAAATAATATCAAATTGTACACTTTAAATATATGCAGTTTATTGCATGTCAATTATATCTCAATAAAAGTTTTAAAAAAAAGAATATCACGACTGAGATTCTATTCTATTTGAAAAAATAATTCAACATGGTATATGTCAAAAGGGCTTTTATTTGCAAACATTATATTTTTGTTCAAATCATTTCCTCTCACATACACCCCACTGGTTTGACCTTATACACATTTCCAAACAGGCATGGATCTGCTAAGTCAAAAAACTCAACCATGTGTCAAAAAAAGAAATGAGCAAAAAAGTGTTGCACATTATCCAGTTATACAAGGGTTAAATCACAACCCACTACAGTCACCCACTGATAGTATACCCTGAGGGGAATTCAAGATGAAAAATACAGGATGAAGCATTCTGTGCTTTGGATAAATGGCCTCTAGAAAGTTAAGATGTATACCTCAGGAAGAATTTCAGTAACCCTAGATTCTTGTATCTTCACATCCATAGAACATCAGAAAAATTATTAATTTGAGATTAGCAGTAATCTTTAATCAAGATGTATGCTTTCTACGTGTATGTCCTAGACACCCTCCCCCCAAGACCACCAAAAATCATATGTATACTGGCTTCTCCCCGTATGGAGTTAATTAACTCAGAGATACTGAGGGGCTAAGGGGCTGTCTCCCAGGCTATAACCTTCAGCAAGGCCTTGAATAATACTTAACTCTCATGTTGCATGTTTTTCTTTACATTGACACATGAGACTAACAACATCTGTGTCAAGTGCTATGCATAACATCTGTATCAGTACATATCCTCTCTTAGCACAGGGACAGGAAGAGAGATGGAAACAATGATTAGTGTGCAGAGAGGGGAGAGGAATAAACTTTCATTTATCCCAAAGAAGGTTTCCTCAAACTGGGCTAACATTTTTCTGGTTGGTTGTACCAGTGGGGAGCTTTTAAAAGACTGTAGAGCTCTGCCATTGTTCTCAATTTTATTGTATCTTTGGGTTTGCTAAAGTCATTGAAAACCTTGCTAAACTGGAGCTATAGATGGAAGCCTGGACTCAGATAAAATCATCAGCCCCTTGCTTAATAGCCTTTTGTGCCTTTGTGTATTCTATTTCCCTTCTGTTCCCAGAAGGCCCACTATCTTCATGGCACTGCAGAGTCCTTCCAAAATTTAAAATTTTCTGTTAATATAGTAATGGCTTATGTTACCTTTTAAAGGTTAATTTATATTTTTGAAATATAGCTTTAAAAGGACAGTGAACAAATCCTTAAGAGTGAATCATTAGATAATACAACCCCCAAATGAAGGTATATATTTGTGTAGGAATCTTATTTTTCCAAACTATACAACCAATCACATACACATAAAAGTAATGTCCATTCATGTAGATAATTTAGTGGCAACAATATGGTAAAATTAGGATTCAATATTGGCATCCAGAGTGTTAAATACTGTTAATGTGTTTCTTGATGCCAAGCATCTAGATGACTAAGAAGAATATTCAAATATAAAATATTCAGAGCTGAACAAAAATGATGACATGCAATAATGTATATTTATAGCACCAACTCAGATATGCATGCAACATCACATTTCTTCTTTTTTTTAATTAATAAAATTAAATCTGCCTTTAAATCAGAAAAGTCAATATTGTGACAGAGAAGAACAAACCTAACTCCATATGGTGCTCAGCTGCCTGTGCTTAGTCATGCTGACTCTGTGCCTTTGTCTCCTCAGTAAGTAAAATAAGGTTTCCTATAGTCTGAAATATACATAATAGCCCTTTCTCAAGGCTCAGCCTCTCAGGCTTGACCTTTAAAGCCATAGCACTTTTCATTCATACAGAGATTAAAAGTTGCAGAGCAAAAAAATAACATTTTTCTTGTTGAGGGTTTATAGGAACATCATGACCAGACCCATGTGGACAACTGCAAGAACAAAGGATTATCACCAAGAAGTCTGCAAAAACCAGCCACAGCCCCTCCCCTTTCAATATAAAAGAAGCCTGAATTCTAATTCAGGGATGATGGTTCATTGGGACACTAGTTCACCACCTTCCTGATTTGCTAGCTTTCTGGATAAAGTTGCTATTCCTTGCCCCAATACCTCGTCTATTTATTGGTCCATTGTATGGCGAGAAGTACGAGCTTGGACATGGTAGCAATATCAGTCATTATTACTCTCCTGAACTCCTTACAGCTTTCCCCTTATGCAGAGCAGAACATTCAGAAAAGCCTCTTCTCTGGTTAGCCTACTGATTACTATTGAGATGTTGCCACCCCTGTCTACTGAATTCTTGAAGTTTGGTGATTCTTTTTCTATGCTATATTTGGGCCTTTTTCTGAAGCTATAGATCTTGCCTCAGGGCCATAGGTACACTCGGAAGCCACCCTTTCCAAAGTCTTACTATCACCTGTGTGTGCCGCAACAAAGCAGGGCATGAATGACTACCTTTGTTGAACCTGCCAACCTCTATAATCCTACCAGTCTATCGGCAATATTTCCCTACCCTTTGCAGTTCTCAAAGATACTGCCCCTCTACCCATTTCTCTTGCCATCTCAGGAGCCCAGCATAATTACATCTGTGCATGTGAGCTTCTGTCTTTGCAAAAGCACTTAAAACACAGAAATGCCAAGGGTCTGCCAATGTGTTTGGTCATGCTTGGTCATGACCATGAAGGAAAAATAAGAAAGTATCACTACAAATTAACACCTCAATACATTAACCTTTATCAACATATTAAGTTTTCTTTATCCCCACCTACAAAGTGGAAGTTTTATCAACTTTGGATAATTCATTTTCTCTTGTTATGCCTAAAAACTGCACCTCTAACCTAGCCAGTTTGTTAGTGATTTGAAATAGATGTAATCTTCTTAACTGGCCCTAGGACACTTAGACCCACATAAAAGGCCCCTACCTAGGATTCCATGATTTAGAGGATATTCATCACAAAGAACCAAATTAAATTATTACAAAATGCATAGTCATGTCACTAGGATCTGTTACTCAAAGCTGACATCATGTGACCCTAACACCTAAAATCATTGCCTTGACTCACACCAGCCAGGCCCAGAAAAGTGCTTGTTCATCTCTTGCCCTAAGCTCCTGAAGAAAATGCATAGAGGATTTGAATATTAGAAGGTCTTAGATAAGAGGGAAAACCCTGACAAATTCTTCCTCTTACAGGGCACAAATCCCAGTATGCAGAACATCCATTTTCTTCCTTTCATTTGTAATCTAATTCAGAATTCCAAAGATATCTGGGAATTAGCAGAATCATTGTAACAGTTGTATAACAAGGCTGAGAGACAAAAGGAAGCAGGACCTGTAGGGCCCTCCGGGGTACAAAAGCCTTTCTGTGTCCCCTATTTCTTGTTTGTAGGAAAAGGGCTTCAGCCTCCTAGACCTTCCCAGAGTTTGAAAGGGCAGATTCAAATAGTTACTAATTAAGGAAGTGAAGGAATGCAGAAACAAGGAAAAGCAGTCAAGAAACAATAGTGCAAGGTCCTGGTTACTCCCCAGGGAGTGTGCATAGTAATTTGATACATATCTCTGAGTTCTTATACAGAACCTGGGGCCCTATTCAGGTGGAGGATGGTAACTTTAGGCTGAGCCAAGCACATGGACTCCAGACTGGTTGGAACCAGAAGGCTGATAGCTGAGATTCCTGGAACACCATCTTGTTACCTCACCACCAACCAATCAGAAGAAAGTCACATACCCTGCAGCCCTCCTCCCAAATTTGCCTTTAAAAACTATTCCCTGAAACCCATCAGGGAGTTCAGGGTTTTTTTTAGCATGAATCACCCATTCTCCTTACTTGACTCCTTACTTGCAATAAACATTTCCCTGCTCCAAATGCCAAACTTTTCAGTTTGTTCGGCCTCACTGTGTGTGTCTGGCACACAAACTTAGTTTTGACAACAGAAACAATTGCAATATCAATATATATTTCTCTCAAATTTATGTATACAGTCATCCCTCTGTATCCACAGGGAACTGGTTCCAGGACCCCCATGAATACCAAAATCCATGGATGCTCAAGACCCTTTTATAAAAAGGGTGGTATTTGCATATAACCTATGCACATCCTCCTGTATACTTCAAATCAACTCTAAATTACTTATAATACCTAAAACAATGTAAATGCTATGTAAATAGTTGCCAAAGTGCAGCAAATTCAAGTTTTGCTTTGTGAAATTTCCTGGAACTTTTTTTTAATATTTTTGATCCAAGTTTGGTTGGATCCATGGATGTAGAAGTTGCAGATTGGAGGGCCGACTGTATGTATATTTATGACATTTATATCTATCACATAACATAAAGAAAGCTTGATGATTCTTTACATTGGCAATGATACTGGATATTGGAAACAGAATTGTGAGTACTATTTTTGTAAAAGTATTCAATAAGAATTAATGAAATTTTCAAAAAAAAGTCTTAATTTATATTTATTTAAATGAATTTTAAAATTTATATTAGTTAATTATAAATTGTATTTACTTTTACATTCAATAGAAAAGTTTAGATGTTTGAGAAGAAATTAACTTAAAAATATATGAATATCATTGTCTTCTTTACATTCACTTCAATTTATATTTTTATATATTATACTCAAAGTTTATACATTTTGAACAAAGTCAAATTCTCTTCTACCATCATTGTCAAAAGAATATGTGTCTAAAAGTATCTATTTAAAACCATGATCAAGCAATAAAGAAACAAAATAAGTACAAAGTAATTTATAAATCATGGATGCCATTTTTCATTACTCATCTAAACACTGTAGTTCCATTAACAGAATACCTAGATTAGCATAATAAAAATTAAATTCAATTAGAATTTATATCTTTCCTACTTTTCATCTTAAAAAACCATAGCTTTACATATTTTTCCATTTTTATTATGAAAGTATACTGTTCAATGAGCAGGTAGAACATTTTTTATTTAATACTTTGGTGATTTGATATACAGCTTTCAAATATTTAAACATCTTATATGTGGGTCTCTGTTTTCAGGCCCTGGATTTCTCAAATGTCAGAAGCAGGCCAGTGGACTGGAGGTGTAAAAGAATGTGAACAGATCCATTTTCCCTGATGCTGACCTTTAAAATTAGCCAGCAGACCTAAACATGATTGATTTCCTGGCCTCGAAAGGTACCTATTGGTATAACAGGTAAATTTCCATGACTTCTCTTGTTCTGTTTCCCACCTGTTTGGTTAAAATTCCACCTCTATTCTGTTGTTAACTCTTCATTCTCTGACTTCATCCTAATTCCCCACCTCTGGCTTGTAAATGAACTTTGGGCACTCTCCACTGTGTTTGGTCTTTAGCTTTTTGTACCTAGACCTGAAATGTTGTTTTTTTCTTTTTTGTGATGCAAGTGCCTGACTTGACCTTTGATTGCTGTGGCCTCTACTCCCAAGAGGCACCCACTTGACTTCAAGGTGGCTGTGTTGAATAAGCACAGTGCCAGCCACAGGGCTGGACAAGGAGCCAGGCCATGCCCCCCTTCCCTATCAGCTTCCTTTGTTTTAGAGATCTTGGTCGATTTCAGTAACTGACCATTTGGCTGCTTGTTTTTTCCTTTCTCATGTTTTAAATTCTCCCTTTTATGTTTTAAATTCATTTATATAGCGTGAACCCACAAAACCCAAGGCCTGCACCTTCAACCTCAAGAAAAGCAGAACCCCAGGCCTGCACGTTCTGTCTTTCTACCTGTAGCTTACTGTGTGTCCTCAGGTGTGCCATGTAATTTGCAGGACTTGTAAGCAATACATTTTTTTTTCTTCAAAACTTCCTGATGGTTATTACTGAGGGCATCTTACAATCCTAATAAAAATCACAAAGGCCAGGTCAGCCACAACATGGGTTACTGATAGGCTGAGACCAGCACAAAATACGTCATACTTTCATATTGTTTGAGTCATCTCTTTTGTTGCTAACTTCCCTGATGGCTTGGGTCGCGAGGGTCAGTTCTGGCCACTTGGGAGCCTGTTCTTATCCTTGGAGACTCTGCTGGCAACTGGCAGACTAGGTCAGATTTCTACTACAGCTGGGTCAGACAAATTAAAACCAATCCATTATCGCCATGGAAACAAGAAAAAGGAAATAACTTTATCCTAGAAACGGAGACATTTTTTCTTTCTATATAAAAATTCCACATAAGAAAATGCTACCAAACGTTCTGTATGTCATCTACACTTACGAATGTGTAAACCTCCCTGTGAAACCTCATTTCTTTACTCAAATTAAAGGATGTCCCTATCTCTGAAATAGACATGCTAAATATTATCTGTCACATATATTTTTGTACCCTAGCTTATTAAATTTTAATGTTTGATTGCTCAGTGAAATAACATTGAATAAATCAGTGCAAATAAGTATTGGCATCTAAAATTCCATGACTTGCATATATTATCTGTCACCTCGGCATTAATTTTCTGTGCTTTAGAGAAATAACGGATAATTCAATTACCAAAATACACATGAGAAAAATAAGACAGCAACTAAGCACATTATTTTTGTGAACCCTTGTCCTTTTGGCTCTTCAGAATGCTATCCCTTCCTTATTGACACACAAATTTCTTTTTTATGCAGTCTAACTTTTGGTCAAAGTCAGTGTCATTCTAGTGCTACAGAAACTCCTGGCACTCTCCCTGAACCTCTTACCATCATGCAACCAAGAGTGGTCCAAGCTCATCTAATGAAATGGTATTAGACGGAGTTTTGATCTTGAGTTATAGATGTGAGACATGAGGAATAATTTGATGCAAGATCTGATCTCCAGCAGATGTGCACCAGTATGGTCCTACTGGGTTTTTAGCTAAACACCAACCTGATGGTTTGGTACCTTTGCTATACAAAGAGACGTGATTTTAAAATCCACCCATCCCTGGCTAAAGAGAATCCTTTACAGAAATAGCCACACATGCTGTCAGACTACTTCAGATATGTATGTACGTATTTTTCCTGTCTCTTTGTCTTTAGCAATCCCCTGTTTCTGTCTACTTCCCAAGCCTTGTCATATATATCTTATCATCTAGATTTCCACTTGCCCTGTGGACATTCAATTCCATTCTGCCTGAGGCAGGATTGGTTTTCTTTGTTGCAATAAGTATCTTTGATCTATACTATAATACACTGTCTCTTGAGAAATAATGTTTTTAAAAAATTTTATAATAAACAAAAGTTGATTTGCATTCAGGAGTAACCTAAAACAACCACAAAACATATAAAAAGTGATCCCAATAAGTTATTCTAATAAATAATAATGGAATGCTTGTGCTGGAGCATTTCAGAGTGCTTTTTATATCTCTTGCTTTCTTTGGTAATGATAACAAGCAAGGGAGACCAGAAGGTCAGAAGATATTATCCCGATTTTATACACAGACACAATGGGATTGAGAACCAGAGAGCCTAAAAGGCTCATTTTGCTGCAGAGATAGTTAGCCATAGGCCTGGGGCTAGAGAGTTGCCTCTAGACTGTTGATTGAGAACTTGTGAAAAGGAAATTTATAGGTTCAATTTTCTACATGCAGCCTATAAAGGCATAAGCAACATTGTCACCTACTATCTTTATTAGATGTGGAAGTAAGGTAAGCAGGTTTCCTGTATACTGGAATCATGTTCTCAATGCTTAGGGCTTTTAGTGCCCTGGACTGACAAGCTGTCACCCTGTAATAATGTTCCCATTACCCAGTTACAGTCACTGGATCATTTGTTAGAAAATTTCAAACATCAAGCATTATACATTTTTATCTATATAACTAGAAATTTGTGTTCAAATGAAACTTCAGGCACAAACTCAATAGGCAAACAGAAAAACTCTGATGCTCTGATTGAAGCAAAGCTTATGGACTAGAGCCCTCTGATCTCCACACTTAAGGCCCTTCTGTAACTCTGGTCTCTCAGAAAAGAGTCTAAACACTGTTAATCTAGCCCTATGCCCTGTTTCAGAAGTGAAAATATCCAATCACAGAAAAATTAGGTGGTTTTTTTTCCAAGCACAGCCTCATATAGGAATTTTATGGAAGACCTGGAGCCCTGACTCCAAACAAGTATTGTTTTTTTGATTGTTTTTTTGTTTTGTTTTGTTTTATTTTGTTTAAATTCACGGGAACACCTATATTTCCACCTTATTCTCATAAATCCTACCTCAAAGGAAAATCCTGCTTAGTGTCTGTGAAGATGAGCCTGAAAAGCCATTGCAGTTATATGAGTTGTACTATCCTCACCTGACTTGTTTGCTTCCTGAGGGTGGAGCCTCTGATGTGAAACAAATTTCTATTCCCCATAGCTAGACAGGCCACATAACTTAGCTTCCAAACAAGAATACTTTTGAGAGTGAAAGAGAGGCCATTTATAATCATAATTGGAGTGCAGGCCAAGCAAAGTAAGATGCGTGATCACCCGTCTGTGGTACCCAGCATGTTCTACATGAAAGGCATTACTCTATGAAAAAGACATTTGGCATTCAAGAGTCTCCATCTTGCCCTTAATTATTCAGAATGTCAAAATAAATTCTATACCACTCAGAGGTATAAATAGTCCCTGTCTCATGAGAAGAGACTCAGTCAGTTGGCCACATAAGTAGCTCCTGTCTGGGCTGCTTGGGAGGGTTACATCTGAAACACACATGAAGAGAGGCTAAAAAGGGAAGGGATTTTATTCTAAAATAAAAATAGCAAGTAATCTGAAATAAAATTAATGAATAAAAAAAGAAAATGAATATCTGTTGAATGTAGATTTCTTAGAGAAGTTTCAGTGTTGAAGTCCTGGTTACTCCCTCCCACAAACACAGTTTCCACTCTGGCCTCACTTACATGCAATACATTCCGGAGGTGGCCAAAGACCAGTATTGGGCTCTTTCTCAGCCCTTACAGGTGCAGATTTGTGCAATACATTTATGGAATGTCTTTGCCCTCTCAATCGTCTATCTGTTCTCCTTAGTTACAGAGCAAATGACTTTCTGACCTGCTGATTCTAGGCCTTGGATTGAAATAATCACCTTCTACTGCCACCTAATGACTTGCATGCCCACACTTGCATTTGACACTGATCACTCCAGCTCTGCTCAGCACCACAATCAATTTACAATTCAAGAGAAAAGAGTGATTGTTCACCTGGTCAATGAGTGTTTTCTTGACTCCTATATGCTTTTTGTTGCAAATTTGTTAATGATACTGCAGAGATGAGGAAGAACCTTATAAGGCTAAATTTTCATTTCCATCACTATTCTTGGCAACAGGTAAAACTTATGATCGGAAAATGACTATTAGACTAGCATGAGGATACTTTATATATCAATGTTTAACATTTACAAATGAATCTATGGAGAAAAGAACAAAAGCTAAAAAGAGAAAAATAGATAATTAAATTTTTATGACACCGACGAACACTCAAAAGCTTATCTAGAAAGTATGATAACATGTTTTGTACACTTTTGTGTTTGTTTATTCTATTTCACAATAACTGAAGAGAAAATTAAAAGCTCAAGTAAGATGGGATTCATTTTCCATTAGAGAACACTTTTATTTCTTTAAAACTTTTAATTTTCACTTTTTACACTTCTTACACTTGAAAGATTTTTACCTGGATTCAAATTATTACTAAGTCCCCAGTCAAAGGGCCATTTTGGCCATGGAGCCCATCCTACAGGCTTGCTCAGGCAGGGAAGCAAATCTACAGCTCTGCCCAGCTGCTGAGTGTAACATTCAGTCCCACTCAACCAAGGAAGCCTGGCAACATTGAAGTTCATCCTACAGCCCTGTCCAGGGAGCCAAGCCAGCAGCCCTGCCCAACTCTTGAGCATAGGCTCTGGCCCCACAAAAGAAGAGAGACTAAATATTGACCGTGGGCAGCCTCATGGCCCAACCTACAGGACCACCAAGCTGCAGAGCCCAGCCTGCAACCCTGCCCAGAAGTGGAACCCAGCCTACCACCCTGCCCAACACAGCCTGTGGCCTCCCCCAAGGAGGGAGCCTAGTCAGTGGCCCTGGCCAATTTCAGAGCATAGTCTCCAGCCTCACCCAACTGCTGGATGCATCTGGAGGCCAATGGCACCTTTTTACAGAACTAGAAAAAGCAATCCTGAAATTCCTATGGAACCACAAAAGACCCTGAAGAGCCAAAGCAATCCTAAGAAAGAACAAAGTTGGAAGCATCACACTTTCTGATTTCAAGCTATATTACAAAGTTATAGCAATCAAAATTATATGCTACTGGCATAAGAAGAGATACATAAACCAATAGAACAGAATTGAAAGCCTTAGAAGTAAACCCACGCATATATAATCAATTAATATTTTATAATGGAGCCAAGAATACTCAATAGAAAGAAGACACTTTCTTCAACAAACGATATAGGAAAACTGGATATTCAAATGTAAAGGAATAAAATTGGACCCTATCTTACACTACTCACAAAAATTAACTAAAATAGATTAAAGACTTAAATGTAAAACCTGAAACCATAAAATCCTGGAAGAAAACATAGAGAAAAATCTCCTTGACGTTGGCCTTGGCAGAGATTGTGTGTGTGTGTGTGTGTGTGTGTGTGTGTGTGTGTGTGTGTGTGTGACACCAAAAGTTCAGGAAATGAAAGCAAAAATAAACAATTGGGACTACATCACACTAAAAAGCTCTGCACAGCAAAGGAGACCACCAAAAAAAGGAAAAGCAACCTATGGTGTGAGAGAAACTATTTGTAAACCACATAACAGAAAAAGGGTTAATATTCAAAATATATAAGAAACTCATACAACGTCAATAACAAAAAACCCCAAATAACCTGATTTAAAAATAGGCAAAGGACCTGATTAGACCTTTTTTCCAAAGAAAATTTTTAAATGGTTAACACATACATGAAAATGTGCTCAACATCACTAATTATCTGGGAAATGCAAATTAAAACCACAATGAGATATCACCTCACACCTGTTAGAATGGCTATAGCCAAAAAAACAAGAGATAACAAGTGACAGGGTAATGTAAATTGGTGCAACCACTATGTAAAACATTATGGAGGGTCCTCAAAACATTTTAAATAGAACTACCATACAATCCAGTAATTCCACTTCTGGATATATAACCAAAGGAAATGAAATCTCTATCTCAAAAAGATATCTACAGTCCCATGTTCACTGCAGCATTATTTACAATAGCCAAGACACGGAAACAACCTACATGTTCATCAATAGTTGAATGACTAAAGAAAATGTTCAAAGGAATATTTGACTATAAAAAAGAAGAAAATCTTGTAATTGACGAGAACATGGATGGACCTTGAGAGAATTATGCTAAGTGAAATGTCAGATAGAGAAAGAAAAATACTATGTGATTTCAATTATATGTGGAATCTAAAAAAACATAAAAACAAAAAAAAACAAAAAAACTCATGGAAGCAGAGAGTAGATTTGTGGTTTCAGGGGCAGGAGGAGAGGGTGAGGTGGGAAAACTGGAAAAAGGTACTAGTCAAAGGTACAAACTTCCAGTTACAAGATTAGTAAGTTCTGGGGCTATACTGTACCGTACAGATACTATAGTGAATGATACTGTATTTTATATTTAAAATTTGCTATGATGGTAGATCTTAAAAGTTTTCACCCCACCCCCCAAAAAAATTTTTAACTATGTGAGTTGATAAGTGTGTTAACAAACCTTATCGTGATAATCATTCCCAATGTATATGTATATCAAATAATCAGGATATACACCTGAAACTGACACAATATTATGTGTCAATTATATTTCAATAAAGCTGAGGAAACAAAAAGATAATCAAAGTGAGGGGAGATATATAGTCACTGATTCTATATAAAAAAGAAAAAGTCCCCAGGTTTGGCAGATTAGGAGTTATCACCTAAAAGGACTCTCAGTTTTCGAAAACCATAACTCAAAAAGATATATGTACCACAGTGTTCATTGCAGCACTATTGATAATAGCCAAGACATAGAACCAACCAAACTGTCCATTGACAGATGAATGGATGAAGAAAATGTGGGACATGTTTACAAGGCTGAGTCAAAAATTATCCACACTCAGGTTATATTAAAACTTCTATAAATTCTACAGCTAGAGTGCGGATAATTTTTGACTCACCCTCATACAATGGAACGTTACTCAGCCATAAAAAGGAACAAAACTGAGTTATTTACAGTGAGGCAGATGGACCTA
Organism: Hippopotamus amphibius kiboko; assembly: GCF_030028045.1. Taxonomy (NCBI): domain Eukaryota; kingdom Metazoa; phylum Chordata; class Mammalia; order Artiodactyla; family Hippopotamidae; genus Hippopotamus; species Hippopotamus amphibius. Next base: position 107,454,014 of record NC_080190.1, on the reverse strand, counting down.
GAGACTGTCATATAGAGTGAAGTAACAAATTCCGTATGTTAATGCATATATACGGAATCTAAAAAAAACCAGTACTGATGAACCTAGTGGCAGGGCAGGAATAAAGATGCAGATGTAGAGAACAGACTTGCGGACACAGAGGGGAAGGGGAAGCTGGGACAAAGTGAGAGAGTAGCATTGACATATACCCTACCAAATGTAAAATAAACGGCTAGTGGGAAGCTGGTGCATAGCACAGGGAGATGAACTTGAAGCTTTGTGATGACCTAGAGGGGTGGGTTAGGGAGGGTAGGAGGGAGGCTCAAACGGGAGGGAATATGGGGATATTATGTATACATATAGCCGATTCACTTTGTTGTACAGCAGAAACTAACACAACATTGTAAAGCAATTATACTCCAATAAAGGTCTGGAAAAAAAATAAAATTTTAAAAAATTAAAAAATAATATCTGTATACTTTCCATGGTAAAAAAAAAAAAAGTCTCTCAATCTTCCAATCCCAATGGCTCAGAGAATAATGCTGTTGTTAAGAGAAAGAAAAATTCCAGAGATAGGTTTGGGGCAAGGCAAGATGATAAGCTCAGTCTTAGCCATGCTGATGTTGAGTTCCAGGGAGACATCCAACTGGCAAAATCCAAAAGGAAAGAATGTAGGACTAAAGCTAAATATAAAAAGAGACATAAATTTGGGGGCAGGAGGAAGAGTCATCTACAGAGAATTTTAGCTGAATCCATGAAAATGGTGGAGGCTGCTGGAACTTGAAGGAGTAAGGTCACAGACACAAAGGAAGCACCATGTAGTCAAGTACATGGGTGTAGTGTTAACTTTGTGAAAGAGTGAGAATATATTTTTTTCTTCAAAATATGCAAAGCAGAGAAAGAAAGCTCAAGCATGCTTCATTTTATTGCACTTGACTGTATTATGTTTCACAGATATTGCGTTTTGGGGTTTTTTTTTTTTTTAACAAACTGATGGTTTGGGACAACCATGTGTTGAGCAAGTCTATTGGTGTCATCTCTTCAACAGCACTTGTTTGCTGTCTCTGTGTGGCATTTTGGTAATTCTCATAATATTTCCAACATGTTTATTTTATGACCCACTCTAAAGCCTCAAATGACGATTAGCATTTTTTAGCAATAAAGTATTTTCTAAATAAGGTATGTACACTCCTTTTTTAGACATAATGCTATTTCATCCTTAATAGACTACAGTATAGTGTAAACATAACTTTTATATCCACTGGGAAACCAAATAATCACGTAGTTTGCTTTACTGTGATACTCACTTTATTGCAGTGGTCTGGAACCAACCCTGCAATATCTCTGAGGTATAGCTGTGTAGGTGAAGTCACTAAAAGCTGCTGAAGGAGAAGAGAGACCTTTTTCTATAAAGAAGGGAGCAAGCTGTAATTAGATAATAAATACTAAAGGAAAAGATTCTACTGTGGAGATTCAATCGGAGATCAATAAAAAGTCAATAAGACTGTTAAATAGTTATAGATATGCAATTAAACAAAATTTAAACTGCTATAGATATAACCTCTATTTTTTTTTTTTAACTTCTAACAGTACTAGAAGCAGAGAAATCAGGCAAAGTGAGCTTTGGGGACTAGAAAGCAGAATGGTATATAGCAGAAAACATCCTGTGACAAGAAATGCTATGGGTGATAGCAAATTCAATGGGGAAGAAGCAGACCATAAAGTATACACTAGAGAACGAGATAAGCAAATTAGAAAGGTACTAAATGGTCAGGAAAAAATGGAGAAGTAGAGTTCAGACCAAAATGAGAAAAGAAAAGTTCTGAAGAAATAAAGTGGTAGAAAAGGATGAAGGTAAGAAAACTGTGGTGAAAGGGAAAACATCTTTAAATTCCATATTTTCTAGATTGTGCAGCTCTTAGTAATGACAAGGTCAAGGCATTTTTTTTTATCTTTATTGGAGTATAATTGCTTTACAGTATTGTGTCAGTTTCTGTTGTACAACAAAGTTAATCAGCCACATGTATGCATATATCCCCATATCCCCTCCCTCTTGAGCCTCCCTCCCAACCTCCCTATCCCACCCCTTTAACTCTTCACAAAGCACCAAGCTGGTCTCCCTGTGCTCTGTAGTAGCTTCCCACTAGCCATCTATTTTACATTTGGTAGTGTGTATATGTCAATGCTACTCTCTCACTACATCCCAGCTTCCCCTTCCCTCAGTGTCCTGGGGGGACACTCTCTGTGTCCCTCTACATCTGCATCTCTATTCCTACCCTGCCACTAGGTTCATCAGTACCATTTTTCTATATTCCATATATAATGTGTTAGCATATAGTATTTGTTTTTCTGTTTCTGATTTACTTCACTCTGTATGACGCTGTTATTTAATAGCTAAAGTAGAGATGAAATCCAATGGAAAATGAAGACAGGTAAATGCCCTCCCCCATGCTCATTTGGAAGAGAGTTCCATGAGTGCTGACTCCACAGTGCCTAATAGTATGTTATACATCTCAAAGTACTCAATAAAGAGCAATGAGAAGAAGAAAAAATGTAGTCTGGCTCTCTAGAGTACCATAAAACTAAGTACCGTAGAGTCACCATTGGTTAAAGGCATATACAGCATATTGAAGGATCCACAGGATACTGTTTTGAGAGCTGGTGCTGTATCTGAGCCTTCATGGGCCATTCCACCATTCTATCAGACTGGCTGCTTTTGAACAGCACAGTATATGATAAACCAATGAATCTCATGGTCGTGACAGTGTTGTTACACTTCTTTGCTGTAAAACTGGTCCCTTGATTAAGACAATGTTGCACAGAATAATGCGAAAATGAGTAAGGTATTCTGAAATCCATCACTGGCAGAGAAAACAAGCCTAAATCCAAAATAGGTATTGCTCTTTGAAGGCCAAATTTTTTCCCCTTCCAACGTGATTCATTAGGTAGCTGGTTTCTCATCCCTAGAAATGGTGTCATATCAAGGGTTTGGTGTTGTGCTCCCTTGCTGACAGGTTAGGTACTCAGCAGATGTAATGTCCAGATTGGCCTCAATGGAAAGAAACTCTTATTCCTAGACCCATGCACAGCCCATATCCTTACTTTAGTGGTCACTTTCGTCATGTCTAATCAAGGGCCAATTGGGAAAATACTGAAATGGCCAAAGACAAGCTAGCAGATTTACATAGGATAGGTTACCCTGTCCAATTGTAGTAGAACTTTCCTCCATGGTGAGAAAGATGATTCATTTATTTTGCACTCCTCCCATAATTCCATCCATACACCTCTTCCTAGACCCAATTATCATGTTCCTCCCTTGTCTCTGATCCATCAGCTTGACTACCTCTGTTTCTTACCTGTTTTGGACATTTCACATAAATGGAATCATACAACATGTGATCTTTTGTAACTGGCTTCTTTCACATAGTATAGTGTTTTTTTCAAAGTTCATTCATGTTAAAGCATGTATCCGTAGTTAACTTGCTTTAATATTTCACTGTATGGATATTTTGTTCATCCATTTGTCAGCAAATGGACATTTGAGTTGTTTAAAATTTCTAGCTATCGTGAATAATGTTATACAATCAATCACACTGTGCCAGTCAGCGCCAGTGTCTGTTCTGCTGCATGCTTCTTCTCTCTCTGAAGTGCTCTCTGCCACCAGCAAGCTACTTAAAGTTAGTTTCATAGCCTTGAACAGACTGTTAAGATACCATATTGACCATGACCCCCAAATTTGGCAAAAATCCATTCAAGTCATCTTTACCTGATGAAAAATAGACACCTAATTTATTCAATATTATAAAAATTAGATCTTAGCGTATTGGGTTTTGCACCTGCATCTGTGTTTAAACACTGCATCCTGCATGTCTTTATTATGTAGTCCTTATGGATTTATTTATTCTTTATAAAAAGCTCTGTAATATTATGTTGTAGAGCTCTACTAGAATGTATTTAATTGGTCAACTATTTTGGACATTTTGTTTTACCAATATCTCATGATCTAATGAGCATGTTCATACAATTATGTTTTGGCACCTTTGGCAAAGTTTCTGTAAAATAAAATCCTAGAGAAGGGATTACTGGCCAGAGATGCTAAATATGCTAAATTAATTGGTAATAACATTCCCTATCCAAAACAATGGAAAAACTCAGCCCTTTCACCAACACCATACATGAGGCACTATTTCCCCACACCTGCACCAAAATTGGACAATATCAGTAGCTTTTGGCGGTGTCAGTATAAGTGTAGAATGGTTAGATTAACAGTGAATTGAGCCATTATTCATTTCTATCTTACTCCATTTGGGGTTTTGTGTTTTTGTTTTTTTAGTTTGAGGAGGCCTGGTAAAGTGAAGTGATTTATGTAATTCCTTTCTTTATTAAACAGGTACAGGAGGAAGCCAGTCTAATTAAAATGCCCTGTTACTTAATTTTCATTGATTTCCTATGAACAGGCTCTGTAAATGGTGCTTTTACCATTTATAAAATAAATGAATGAAACGGTAGGTTTTAAAGATCAATAATCTTTAGGTAAGTAGGTAGATAATGATGTATAATGGCAGGTAATACCTATTATGGTATTTTAAGGTACCATAGGTAAGTAGTCAAGTAACTACTTGACTGAGGACAGATACCATCACTAAGCTTTACTGTGTAGTCAAAGAATGTGGTATAAATGTAACTATTTTCCATTGATTTTTAAGAGATTACAAAATGCTCATCAAAATATCCCTGTTGAACAAGCAGACTTTTCTAAGTTGTAAACAGCTTTCCTCTCCAACTGAACTTTCCTTGCTATCTGCAATAACGGGGCTTACAAGAATATCCACTTCTCTGAAAGAAATGAGCAAATTAGCTGTTGGAGAAAAGGCCCATTTTAGAACAATAGACGCGGTTGTCATGAAATCTTCCATTGCCTCTCACCCAGACACAAGACGTAAAATGCAGATACTTCTCTAAGTCTGCATCTGCTGCTTGAAATAACAAAAGAAAATGAGTTATACCAGATGGAGTTCTTGGTTGCAAGAAACAGAAGCCAACCATCACTAATTCAAGCATAAAAATATTTTATTTATAGGAAATTAAATAGTTTACAGAATTTTAATGAGGGAATAATGGGAGGGGGTGGAGGGAAATGGAAAAGGGAAGGCAGAGAACCAGGTTTGAGAATACGGAGTTAAGAAAACTTCCCCCAAACACCATTGCATCTTGAAACAGATCTTGACTGTTCAGCCAATGCTGGGCAGAGTAGAAACTGCCATAGGGACTGTTGCCAAGATCGCCTCTCAAGACCTGATGTGACCTCTGCTACCCATCTTCAGGATACATTCCACAGGCCCTGCATCTTTGCATCATTACCTTTTCAGTCAAAGGCTAATGCGAGTGTATGACTAAGCAGAGCTCCAAGAAATATTGAAGAGTAAGTGTCTGGCATTTTATGCTTTTATATTAGGGTGGCTCTGTGCCATGCAATAGGAGAGTAGTCAAACATAGGACGAGAATTCAGAGACTGGGGAGTCAGAAGGAATGACAAATATTCATTGAAATTCCAGAACATCAGGAGTATGTCTTTATTAGGGCTGAAGTTAAAATTGTTCCTTAAATCTTGTATTAAACATCTTTATTTGAATGAAAGAACTGCAGTACTATTAATTTTTTTTCACTCTTTTTTTGTCAATGTCCATGTTTCCTTTATTTTGAGGACCACATATATTGGATTAACTTCCAATATGGAGTTTTTGGATTCATTTGACCTCTTAGAACTATTATAATAACTATTATAGTAATATTTATTTCTGCATCTTAGTTCATGTTTTCTATTTGTCAGACTTATTTGGCTTCCACTTTTCTCTTTTCATTGGAGATTTTTCCTCTATGGATTTATATTTAATATATTCTCTTCCATTTTTGTTTCTTATTAAATTCTATGCATATATTTCTATTCACGTCTCAAGATATTAAACCTATCAATACTTATATTGCTTCCTGGATTAAGACAAGTGACTTAGCATATTCTCATCTCAGTTTATTCTCTTGGTGCTACCCCCACTTTTAACTACCATATAATTGCTGTGCTGTTCAAAACAATAGCCACTAACCATATATAAATATGTAAATTCTTTAATAAAGGAAAATTTAAATTTTAGTTTCTTTGTTGCACTGGTCACATTTCAAGTGATTAATGGTTCCATGTTACCAGTGGTCAGAAAATTGGATAGTACAGGATATAGTAGAACATTTCCATCATCATAGAGCGGTTGATTGGACTAAACTAAATGGCTGGACTTTAATTCTAGATGATTATGGATACATGTTTTTATACTTGATCCTTACTTACTTAGACAATAAAATAATTTATTAATGTATTAGTAAATGTATTTGCCCTAGTTCCTTCATTGTTCTCCTGGATTAATTTCTTCTCTTGCTATATACTTCTTCAGAGGGTATTTTCCAAGAAGAATTTTGTATATTCACTATTATGAAGACTGTATTCCCAGAAATATTGTTAATTTATATTTGTATGTCAATAATTACTTTAAGGTGGTATAAAATTCTAGGCTTAATATTCTTTCCCTTCATCACTTTGAACATAATTTTCCATGTCTGCTTGAATCTAGTGACTCTTGAGAAATTTAGTGACAGTCTCAGAGGTAAATTGAAATACTGGCTCCAATTTTTTACTTACCTCTCTATCCATGTCCTTTGCATTGTAACAGCACGGTTCCTCATACAAAAGACCTAGAGGGCTCTCCAGCTCTTTGAACGTGGATTCGGCTACATGACTGATTCTAGTCAATGAAATATGATTGAAATGATAGGGTACCTGTTCTGAAAATAGGACTTAAGAGACCTCCTGGGTTTCTACTTTCCCTTTTGCACCCCAGCCATCATCATAAAAAGAGCTTCCCCTGACTACTGTTGCCCCTCAGCCTAAACTACAAAATGAACACATGCAAAGGAGATCTTTTGAGATTTTTTTATGTTAAAATTATATTTTCATACTTAATATTTCCCATTAGTTCTTAATCATACTAACTCCTCTTTGAGAACCATTTAATTATCAAATGTCATAACTCTTAATGCCCCTCAAGTAGAAAGAAGTCTAGATTTTAGCTTCTCCTCCTCTATATGAGTTTCGGGAGGAAGTGGTCTTAAGGCAAAATGTTGCATTCTAGTGTTGTAGTCCAAGGTACCTACTGGTTGTTTTTCCACCTCAGGCATCCCCTACCCCACCAAAAAACCATGAAATACTTTACACTAGGCACTGCTTTTCTCTGAGAAGCCATCGTGCTTTTTACATTATTATCTGTTTCGGTGAGTATGAAGGTAGGGAGAGCTCCAGGCTCTGCTGAACTATCTGAGATTACTGTAATAATTGGTTCACCCAACTCTTGGGCTGCAGTAATGTGCATGTATACCATTGTTGGCCCTGGTTAGGATCAACAGCTTTCCTGACCCTTAGGAATGATGACACAGGCAGTTATCCACTCAGGTTATGGGGAAGAGAGATATGGGTATAAAGAGAACACTTGCACCCAACCTAATCATGTGGCCTCTCTATATGTTCCCTAACACCCAACACCTCAGCATACGTACACTCTGGGGCCCCAAATCTTTAGCTCTCACAAAGGTTTTTTTTACTTTTTTCTGTTACTTGCTGAAATTGATTCTAATGTCTACTTGTCCGTCTGTCTCTTGTGAGACATGTCCCAAAATCTATTTTAGGGAGGGACCAGAATCCTTTGTAGTTCACCATCACATCCCTCAAATATTTTTATAAACATTACAATGCCCAGAAGTGTTATGAGGATGGAGATTCCCTGGCATTATAAGGGCAATTCCCAATTCATTTAAATGAATTGTTCAACACATGAACTTGAAATAAAGCCAGGAACCATCTGGAAGAAACTCCTTTAAAACTTTACTTTGTTGATTTGAAAAGTAAATACCAAACACTTTTTTTTTTTTATCTCTGGATGGTCCTTTCCTGATGACCCTATCTAGACATATCTCCTTGACTATAATATTATCCTTTTTATTCATTCATTGCTGTATCTCATCAGAAATAATTCTAATTTTAAATTTTGTTTATTACTTGTCTCTCTCCATCAGGCTGTAAACTCCCTGAGGGTCCATATCACTCTGTGTTTACCCACAATGCCTAGGAACTATCTCTTACATAGTGGATACTTAAGAAATACTTTTCAATAAGTGCACAACTCTTTTTTGAGAATTAAATGATCTTATTGAGTTACTGGATTTCACACAAGACTTATATAAAAGGTCATTGCTAGAACCTTCTCATACTCTTCTTGGTGTTCACAATAAACCCCTGTATTAGTTTGTTTGGGCTGTAGTAAGAAAGTACCACAAACTGAGTGGCTTCAATATCAGAAATTTATTGTTTCACCCTCCTGGAGACTGTATGTCCAAAATGAAGGTGTTGGTAACGTTGGTTCTTTCTGAGGGCAATTTGTGAAGAAAGATTCTATTCTAGGCCTCTCTCTTTGGCTACAAAGATGGTCTTCTCCATGTTCACATCACATTTCTCCTTATATGCATGTCTCCATCTCCAAATGTCTCCTTTTTATAAACCAGTCACACTGGATTAGGGTCCACTCTAACAATGTAATTTTAATTTAATTATCTCTGTAAAGACTGTCTCCACAGAAGGTCACATTCTGTTGTACTAGGGGTTAGGACTTTAACACATGAATTTCGAGGAGCCAGTTCAACCGGTAACAACTATTTATGCTTCTATCATAGTACTTCTCTTATTGTGTAATAGTTTACTTGTCATTATTCATAATTAGACTTTGAAACAATTTGAACACAGAGTTGTCATTCAGTAAATGTCAAGAGTATGAGTGAATGTATTCTCTAAAAAAAAAATTACAGATCTTAACACCCAACTTCAGCCTTTCCTATGTGCTTCTTGAAAATAAGCAGACAGCCTCTTGCTTCAAAACTCCATACAAACCGAAGCACCCCTTTTCTGGGCTTTTTCTACCTTTTAGCATGTGGTAGTAAATTTATGAATGAGTGAATCTGAGGTCCTTGTTAACACTGCACGGGCAGGGCCTCTAGTTAATATTCATCTTTATTTGCCCAGTATCTGTTGCCATGTTTGGAGCATAATAAATGCTCAATGTTTATTGAACTGACAGAAATCAACAAAACTGTGACCCAGACCAAAGAAGTAGAGACAAAAATCATTTCCACATGGATGTCTTTGGAATGGCTGCAACCTCCTTGACTCCAGGACACAAGGATCTTTCACTCTTGTCCATTTATGGAAAACTCAAGTCAGCTTAACTTTTGGAATCCAGCTGCCTCCAGCACCATGTCCCATGAGACATGGAACTCAAGTTACATTCAAAGCAAAGGGATGGCCTGGTCCCTGTTGTGAATTCCTAGGAAAAGAAAAAGGGTCGCGTTTCATTGTCTCTATGTTACAAAAACAATAAAATAAATAAAAAATTCTCTTACTTTGGATCCTAAGCCTGCAGTAGCATAGGACTTTTGCTGGAAGATGTGTTTGTGAGAGAACTTGGCAACACAAGGAAGTACGGCAATCCACAGTTTTAATGACATCTTGGCAGCTTCTACATTCCCATTCCAGATGTTCCCAGTGTGGGGGGGAGGGGGGAGGGGAGGTGTTAGTGAGGGTGTCTTCCGGCAGTGGACATTTTTTTCCCCTTGGAAATTCAGCAAATGATATAACAGTGTGTAGTTTATTCTCATCTCCAGACAGATATGCTAAAAGGAATGCTTCACTTGGCACTAATTCGAGGACACTCATTATACTAGGAGAAATCATGCAGCACAATAAAAGGAAATGTCAGATTTCACTTAATATCGACCACTTGCCTTAAGATGTGTTTTCATCTTAGACCCCTTCTGCGAAGCCTGCAGTCTTGGGAGAGTAAATGAACAAAGAAATAAGAGTATAGATACATACCAGGCAGTAAAATCTTACTTAAAATATCAGAGACGCTTTAGCACTTTATAGAAGCCAAAGCAGCTTGAGCATTCCTACCCCCCACCCCCCAACCCTGTACGTGGAATGGATAGAAAGTGTGCTGAATCCTGAGCCATCTTCCAACTTGCTATTGAACCAGAGTTTTGTTTTTCTTTTTCTTTTCAGTAAAATTTAGCAAGCTCTTATGACATTAAAATTGTTCTCTTCACAATTTCTATGGTGCCAGCTCTGATTTTATGCTGTAGGATCTCGTTAGAGTTGATTTTGTAATTTAAAATTAAAAACGTCTTTTCAACGAAGCCTTCATGGAGACAGTTGCAAGTATTGCCTAACTTTAAATTTGGCTCTTTAGCGGGCCCTAGGAGATTTTGCCCCAAGACATTCTCTCCAGATGTCTCTGCAGTTTAGGATGGAGTTTATACAGGCTCATATTCATAGTTGAGGCAACCAATAACTCAGTAATATTTATATTGATCCCACTTTAAAAAATGAGAGCTTAATTGGCAAGAAAAGATTGGTTCTGACTGGGTGTATTTGATAAGGTAGCCCCTTAGGAAAGATCATTAGGCCCTAATTGGAAAAAAGCAATTGGTCTTACTGCTGTCCCCTTAAGCTGTTTCTGCTTATCTTATCGTGAGGGTGACAGAGAGGCTGTGTTTAGGCATAAGGTTGACCTGGATTTCATGGAATTACACTGGGGGCTGGGTGACCCATGAGAGACTGTTGCTAGGGAGACATTGCAATGTATGCTAATTAAATCAGAGTTAACATAATTTTTTGAAAAAGAGGAGGAGAGGAAATTCTATTTGTGCATTTCTATCACTTTCTCTACCTCCTTTCCTCCCTCCCTCCTTCTCTCCCTCCCTCTCATGCTTTTAGAATTTGGTATTCTATGTGTTTCTGATTATAGCACTATTATTTTTACCTCTTGTTTACCTAGAACTGTTTTTCTCTCCCCCTGGTCTATCTTACATACCTAAGTCATGCTTTTCCTTCTGATGCTGAAAGCTCGGCCTCTGTGCACCAGTGCCAAATCGAATCTCAGAGACATGGTTTTCGGTGAAGTAGAAAAGAATAGCTTTATTGTTTTGCCAGGCAAAGGGGGACATAGAGGGCTCCTGTCCCGAAAAACTATGTGTCCCCACCTGAGAGGGTTTAATGAGAGTTGTATAGCAATGGTTCAAGGGCAGGTTCCTGATAAGATTAAGGTCTGTGTAGGTCCTGCACTCCTCTAATCTGGTCTTGGGTAATCTTCTTGATGAGCTTCTCTGGTTCCTTTAATGTTGGCTGCCAGTGGTTTTTCTCTGGTATAAAGAATGCTGACATCTTAAAGAGATTAAAGGCATTGTTATGTGTATCCCTTGTGGTGGAATCAAGACCCTGCCCTAAGGCTGCACTATTATTTCCTAGCCCCTTCCAAATCCCTGCATCCCCTCCCTTCCTGGTTGGTTAGAATCTTCCCCTTGGAACCCAGGGAAGGTCATTAAGGTTGGAGTCTGTTTCCTGAAAGAAATGAGGGACAGAAAGGCTGTGCCCTGTGCCCTGGAGTCGCACAGGGTCCTGCTCAGTTTTAATTTTAGCTACTCTATTACCTTCTCTATCCACCAACAAAATCACTATCTCTCAATCCATCATGGACAAACTGCTAGTGATTCAGTTAATAAGAAATCTAAAATCATAAAAATATTTCATCAAATATCAAGGGTTCAAGGTGATAGGAATAAGATGGTCTACAGCAGGGCAGCAGGCTGTGGAAAAAGTCTGGACAGGATCCCAGGAACTGAAATGTCTGATACTTTGTCTAGCCACAGGGGAACTCACTTGTGCAGAATTCTACTTAACAAGAATCAACAGAAACTCCTAAAATATGCCAAGTTATGCAAAATCCTCAAAATAATACAGTGACTATGGCTCAAAGACTATTTGTTGACTATAAATGAATAAGAAATCAATCTTTGCTCTTCAGAGAAAATAATATAGTATGGACCCTTTATGCAGTTCAAGAATGAGTAAAACGAATCATAAATTTATGAAAACCTCAATGGTTAGAGAAAATTCATACTCGTGTTCATACTCACGTACAACCACACTCTCTCACATACTCACAAACCCCATATCCCACTAAGAGATTACCTCCCTATTCCTACAGTGAATGATGGTGAATCTTTAATTAAGCTAAGTATTAAAAGATAAATTTTTTGTTGTTTTGACATGCTTAAATTTCTTTCCATGATACAGAAGAAAGTCTGTGTCATTTACCCTAATTTCTTGTCTGTGCTTTGACTAACATTTTACTATATTGCTATGTATTTGTAGTAGCAGATCAGTTAATCCAAAAAAATTAAAAATGAATTCTCCATTTTACTGATCAATCCAAGAAGAGGAGATAATTATAAATATATATGCACCCAATATAGGAGCACCTCAATACATATGGCAAATGCTAACAACTATGAAAGAGGAAACGCAAGGCAGAAATAGAGACACAGGTTTAGAGAACAAACACATGGACACCAAGTGGGGAAAGTGGGGAGGGTTGGGGGGGGATGAATTGGGAGATTGGGATACCAAATTGTACACTCTAAATATGTGCTGTTTATTGTCTGTTAATTACATTTTAATAAAAGTTCTTAAAAAAATGAATTCTCCGTTTTATTAATATTTACTTTAAATTAATTCTATTTCAAAGTCAAGAGACTAGAGCAACATAAAAAAGCTGTTTATGGCTGATGATAAGACCAAATTAGTTCTGTCCACTATTCCACTATGCTGACAGAGGCCTTTGTCTTTCCAATCAGTGATTCTGCTCCCTGAGCACAGTTAGTAAGAGCTACTAATGTGGTTGCCCCTCCTTGAACCAAGAGGGCCTAGGATGGGCTCATTCTCAATACCATTAAAACCATTTTCTCAGGACTTCCCTGGTGGTGCAGTGGTTAAGAATCCACCTGCCAATGCAAGGGATACATGTTCAAGCCCTGGTCGGGGAACTAGATCCCACACGTTGCAGAGCAACTAAACCTGAGAGCCACAACTACTGAGCCCGTGTACTGCAACTACTGAAGCCTTGTGCCTAGAGCCCGTGCTCTGCAGCAAGAGAAGCCACCACAATGAGAAGCCCGTGCACTACAACGAAGAGGAGCTGGCGGGGGGCGGGGTGGGGGCGGCTTACTGCAGCTAGAGAAAGTCTGCGCACGACAAAAAAGACCCAACACAGCCAAAAATAAATAAATTAAATTTTTAAGAAAAGAATAAAACATTTTCTCATTTTTTTGCAGATCGTAGCTCCTGTGGACTAAGGGTGCACAAGCCTGGGTCTTGGCTGCCTAGAGAACGACAGATCAGCCACGGATATGCAGCCTGACATCCTTTGATTTCAGAGTGAGTATTTACAATGTAAAGAGCATCGGGTCTTGAGAAAAAAAGTAATTTGGGGCTTTATAAGAAAATTTTTTTGGAGTATAGTTGATTTACAATGTTGTGTTAGTTTCAGGTGTATAGCAAAGTGAATCAGTTTTACATATACATATGTCCACTCTTTTTTAGATTATTTTCCCATGTAGGTCATTACAGAGTACTGAGTAGAATTCCCTGTGCTATACAATAGGTCCTTATTAGTTGTCTATTTTATATATAGTAGTGTATATGTGTCAGATTTGGGGCTTTTTATCAGCTGTTCTGAGGGGTGATCTCACCTTTTATTTGCCAGACTTTTGGCTCTGCATTTGGCTTTGAAAGGTCCTGGAAGTTGTGGGCTGTTTACGAAGTGCGGTGTATGTTTGTAATTTGCATTTGCCAACTCTATTTGGAAATCAATGCAAGAATAGAGAAGAAAGTAAAGGCAATTATTATGTTGCCAAATATGTAATTACTCTTTTCAATAGTCCATTTTTTTTCTTGAAAATGATTATTTCAAAATCAAGTGATGAGATGTATTAATGGGAAAACAGAATCATCTTTGCTGTGGTTTATCTCCTCGGGTGCACATGACAGAGGATTCCTATCATGGTCAACTCTTTGCCACTATTTGTTATTCCCCCAAAACTCAGGACCTTAAATTTCACTTTTATGAGATGGTTTAACACTTCTGGGTGTGCAAAACATGTTGCCATCGTTTCCTAAGGCCCTTTGTGGCTGGCTCCAACACGCCATCAATTTTCCTGAATTATCCTGGTCTCAACATGGACAGGCCTCCTTTAGTTTTTGTCCTCATCCAAATTCTTTCCATTCTTTAACACCCAGATCAATTTCTTTTTTCTGTTCTTAGAAGACTTGCCTTAGACTTCTGCTTACACTGACCCCTCTCTGAATGTGCGCGTGTGATTTTTGTCTCAGCATCTCGATGGCAAATCACTTGAGAATGAGAGTCATCTCATATTTGACGTACATTCCCATGATATCCTGCACCATGCTGAGCAGGACACACACATTCACACTCACATATTCACATATTGGTTTTTAAGCCATATATACGTATGTTGTGAATAGACAGTTTTGGGTCTTGAATATGAAACCAGAAAAACTAGGTCCAAAGGACACTAAAGTCAATTGCTAAGAAAAGTTGTTCAGAATTCACATCCTCCAGAAATATTGCCCCGACTGTCACCTCTATAACAGGCTGAGTAAAGTCACATGCTCTGTATTGATATATATCACACTGTAGAGTAATAATTGCTGTGTTTGTCTTTGCCATCTTTAATTGAAATGAGTACGCTTAAAAAAGGTTGTGGAACTTCATTGGTGGTCCAGTGGTTAAGACCCTGTGCTTCCACTACAGGGGGCACGGGTCTGATCCCTGGTCTGAGAACTATGGATCCCGTGTGCTGCATTGCAGCGGCAGGGAAAGAAAAGAAGGTTGTGTAAAAAAATTAAGCAAAATATGTGATTAAAAATCAATTTGGGCTAAGATCAGAATAACTGGACATTTTATAGCTTGAAAATTATTTTGATTATCATATAAAAGTTATAACTCAATACTGATCAGAACAACAAAAATAAACACTACTAGGCTCCAATGCCCAATGATTCTCATATTATGTTAATTTCTATGATTTGAATTTGCTGAGCAATAGCCTCTGATTTCCTTTGCACCTCCAGCTTTAGTTCGTGCAGTGTTATCTAGGTCAAATTAAATATCCTTTGCCACAGATATAATTTCATTAACTCACTATTCTGCTATCTTGCATTCAGTGTTGATTCCCCTCATATTTATTTGATAAGTATGGACATCCTCTTCTTTTGGAAATACATTCTCTGAGTTAGCATTATGGAAATACAGGGAGTGACCCTGCTTTGGTTTTATTGGGTCAGGTCAGAGATTGAAAGGTCCCAGATGGCTGCAGGATCTTGCAGTATGCAGGTCTGTTGCTAGGAGACCATATTGATCTTTTCCAGCCTCTTTGCAGATGGCCTCCGTCTAGTTTCTGGTGATTGATTGCTGTCATTTACAGCATTAAGTGGTTAGAAGCTTTGCCTTGTCTTCAATATTTATAAAGTTAAAAATCTAATCATTTGAGCTTAAAATGCTTTATGGAATTTTTTTTTACGCGGATAGCAGCCTATCATTAGGAATGCCTGCTCGTTTCGTCTGGGCAATTTTGAATATGCTTAAACAGACATATATTTTCCTACTTAATATAAGTACAATGGGATTATCAAAACCAACTGGTTTGTTTTAATCAAAGTCAATTTGTTTCTTTTTTTTGTGTGTCTGCTTCACCCACCTCTTTGTCTTCATAAAGCTTCAACTAGAATAGCCTTTCTCAAGAAGATTCTGTTTCAAACATTAAAACATTTCACTTGTGGAAAATAATGGAAGTCTTAATAGTACCTCAGTGCTTTGATGTCTGGTCGCTAAAGGTCAAGTTGGACAGTGCAGTCAATAACTGGACAGCTAGTCTGGTGAGGACACTGACCCCTCTCCCTCCCTCAAGGTCCCGGTGGAGGAGTTCAATGAATTAGGATGCTGCTCCAGTCAGTCAAGGTGGAAGCTTAAACACAATTCAGGTTTTCTGATTATAGCACTCAATGATGAAATGCCTGTTATATAGTTCTGTCTACTATTTTAAGGTAGATTAAAAGAATCAGATGGAGACAGCCTTGAAAAGGACAGCTTTTTATTAGATCAGTTAAAGATTCCATTTAAGTCGATACTTCAGCAGTATTTTGCTTAGTCTAACTTGTCTGAGAAAGGGGAACCTTTAAGACCCTAGTAAACCTTGACTTCTCTAAGGTTTCCAGGGGAAATAGAGATGTGATGGGAGTTTTCATAAAAATAACAGTAATATATACGAGGTGCTTATTTTGTACCATTGATCTCAGGGATAGATAGGTACGGGGTAGGGGGGGTAGGCGGGGGGGGGGGGGGGGTTGTACTTTTCTTATCCATCATAATGACCCTATTAGGTAGGTATTATCATTTTAAACAAGATGAGTATATTTGTTATCAAACCAAACTTGGATCTGGTCTTCTGTGCAGAGTAAAGCCAATCTACTGATACCAGCTTGTGGTGAAGGAAAGTGCCACATTTATCACAGGGTGCCAAGCACAGAGTCCAGGCAACTAGGGCTCAAAAAACCTGAACTCCCTGATGGATTTCAGGGAAAGGTTTTTAAGACAAGGTGAGGGAGGGGGGATGTGAGGTGTGTGATCAGCTTGTGGACATTCTTCTTATTGGTTGTGGTAAGGTAATCTGGAGTCAACATTATCAATCTTCTGGTTCCAACCAGCCTGAGGTCTACATGCCTGTGGGGAGCATAGAGTTAATGTCTTCCACCTGGTGGGGGTTTCAGTATCTGCAAAATGGCTCAAAGGATATGACTCAGAATGTTATATGTAGCTTTTGAGGAGGAACTAAAGGTCCTTGACTTTATTTAATGGCTAAACTATTATTATTTTATATAACAGCTTGACTGTTTTTCTTTACTTCTGCATTTTCTCATTTCTCTGATTAAATTTGTTCTTTGGAACTCAGGGAAGACCTAGGAGGCTAAAGTCTTTCTACAGACAAGAGGCAGATGGAGGACATGGAGGTTCTCTTGAAACCAAGCAGGACCTTGTGCCGTTCCTGGGCATGGAAATCTTTCTGTGTTCCCCTTTTCTTTTTTTGTAGGAAATAGGCTTCAGGAGTTCCAAAGGGCAGGTTCAGACAGCTGCTAATCAAGGAAGGGAGGGGATGTGGAGACAAGGGAGGAACAGTCAAAAAACAATAGTGGAGCCTTGGGGGCAGGGTTCTGGTTCCACTTCAAGAGATACACATAACAATATCTTTGAGCTCTTCTTCAGAACTAAAACCCCCAACAAATGGAAGATATTAACTACTTGAAGAAGCATTCTCATCCCAGAGAGAAGGTCAGAGAACCACAAAAGTGCATCAGGAGACCACCTGAGGCCAAATTAAAGGAGTGCTGGTCCTACACAAGCCCTGATCCTTATCAGCAACCCCACTCTTGAACCATCACTATAAAACTCCCCACCAAATCCCCCCAGGTTGGGACACAAGCTGTGTCCCCCTTTGCCTGGTGAAGCAATAAAGCTATTCTTTTCTACTTCACCCAAAACTGTCTCTGAGATTCAATTCAGCATTCGTGCACAGAGGCCGAGTTTTCAGCATCAGTATCCTAGGAAGCCCTCCGAGGGTCCTGTTTGGTTACATATTCAGGCACAGATATTTCAGATGATTTGCTAAGGTCTATGCAACTAAGAAGCAGTGGATGGAGCCAGGACCAAACCTAGGGAATCTGAAGGCTGAGCCAGAGCTTCTAACCACCACCACCATGCTGTACCTTGAAGGAATGCTGACTCATGTCTGTCTGGACCTGATCCAAGAGCAAAAAAATCTTTTTAGCAAAGCTCCTGTGAAATCATCAGAGATCTTCGGCAACTCTCATCAGTCCACTCACCTCATCATCAGCCCCTTGATGCTTTACCGACAGCAGCCTACATCAAATATTTTGCTAATCCAAAATATGGGTCTAAAGACTGAGTCAGGGCAGCAGCAATAGGCCTCCCAATGGAGAAGAGAGAGGCGGGAATAAGTTTGCAAACCGTAACTGTAGTGCAGGCTTGTCATCAGGGCCCTCTCCTGTATGAACAATGACCATGCTGTCTTATGTTTCCACATTCACCTCCCTAAATGCCCCTAATCTTCTCCCATGAAAAATATGGAGATGATTAATATCTGCAAGACACTAAGAGAGATGCTGGAATTAGACAGTATCCAGTTTTGGAGACTAGGCCACAAGGAGCGCATTCCTATGGATTTAGTTCTCTTTCAGATTCTGTCAATGTAATTTTTACTCCATAAAAGCTAATTCAGATGTGCTTCAAGCCAATGATTTTATTCTTTTTTTGGCTTCTGAAGACATTGACTCATTGAAACTCATGGAATAAGAACAATTTAAAATATTTTAGGGGCTTCCCTGGTGGCACAGTGGTTAAGAATCCACCTGCCAATGCAGGGGACTTGGGTTTGGGCCCTGGTCCAGGATGATCCCACATGCTGCAGAGCCACTAAGCCCAAGTGCCACAACTACTGAGCCTGTGCTCTACAGCCCATGAGCCACAACTACTGAGGCTTGCTCGTCTGGAGCCTGTGTTCCACAACGAAGAATAGCCCCCACTCACCACTAGAGAAAGCCCGTGTGCAGCAACAAAGACCCAATGCAACCAATAAATAAATAGATAAATTTTAAAAAATTAATTAATTAAAATAAAATATTTTAGGATTCATTTTTTTCTTTTGATCTCCTCTTATGCTGAAGAATAATGTCTTAGAGAATTTTGAGTTTGGTCAGTAAATAAATTAAACTCTAGAAAATACATGGGCATGATGCAATAAAAGAGTGTGGATACCTCAATAACTAAAGTGCGGTCATAGTAGCTAGCACATACTGAGGGCTTATTCTGTGCCAGGCGCTGTACTATTAAACACTTTACATGTATTATCTCATTTAATATCTACAACGACCCTATGAGGCAGGTACTACTATTATCTCCTTTTAGCAGATGAGCAAGTAGAGGCACAGGTTAAGCAACTTGCAGGATACACAGCAATTAATTGCGAGAGATGAGATTGGATCCTAGGCAATCAGACTGAAGAGCTCATATTCTTAAGTCGAGTGTTTACATTCATTTTAATTATTAGAGAACTCTTTTTCATTAAGCTCATCTATCATAGCAAAATTTTCATTGTAATATGTTTTCATGAGCTAGAGATAACGGTTTATTAATATAGTGCTTTAATTGGAATTTTTTATTGGCTCAATTTTTATTAAAAATGGAGTTTTCCTCATATTTCACCTCAGAGAATTAATCTCTCCAGCAAAATTTGAGTTAAAGTTACATAGTGTGTCTATTGTGAAAAATTTGGTCTTATCTTAGGGTTGCTGTAATATCGATAACAACATGATCTGAAACATGCTTGAGAAGGAACATATTTCTGCCTGTTTAGCACAAAGTCCTGGAATGCAAATAAACAAATAAATAGTTACAATTATAGAGTTTTAGTTTTAATTTTATATATAGCTACACACATATATATATATATATATATACACAATTTTTATAGAGAGTTGTATAGTTACTTATAGCTATATATGCATATATAAGACAGGCTTCTCTAACAGGCTAACAGGCTTCTCCCTGTGGGAGCTCAGGTGTTTTGTAAAGTTTATTCTTTTTTTAATGATGCAAAGCAGATTTATTTGCATGTGCAACAATGAGGATTGCAATGCTGGATAAAAAGGAAAACAGTCTTCTGTCAAATGGGGATCAAGATGATGCAGCTGGTTTTGAGAACTTCTACAACAGGAAGACTTGCTGTGTTGCCTTGAGAAGTTAAATCTTTGTACCTGATGCTGAAGCAGGCTTTTAAAATGAGCATTGATGCTGGGCTAGCTCCTCTAATTCCTTTTGACAGTCAAGACGGCTTCAGCTGCATTTGGTCCAATGGACACTATTTGCCAACCATGGATGTAGATGGTGTTCTCATGTATTCTGAATCAGAGTATGCTTTGGTGAATTAGCCTCTATATTGCCTGTGTTATTGTACAGTAGGACACTTCCAATTGCACTTGGGGAAAAAACAAAACCCAAACTGACTTTCTTAATGAAGGAAACATTATCTCATATAACTGGAAATTCCAGGCACAAATTTAACATTAGGTCAGACTTGATCCAGGAATTCAAATAATGCCGTAAGGTATTTGTTTCTCTCCACCTCTTGGTTTAGCCTTCTGCTGGTTGGGTTTATCCTCAGGCTACCTATCATTGTTCCTGACACTTCAAGGCTCACTTCTTTCTGCCAATAGATCCAGCGGAAAAGGCATCCATCGAAGTTCTGGGATTCATTGGAATCAAATCAATTTGGGAGATATGTGTATTCCTGCACCAATCATTGTTGGAACAGGATAACTGGAATTATGCTAATGAATCAATAATGTGTCAAACTAATCTTCCTGATATACCCCTGAAATCAGTAGTGATGTCATTCCTGAATCATACACACCAAGAATGCTCAAATAATGGTCCTCACAGGTAACGTGAAATGCTGAGAAAGAGATTGTGGGTGGCAGATATCAGTTGTACTTACTTCTCTATTGAATACAGTTTCAGTGAAAAGTCATATTAAAATTGTAGAATACGTAAGCAATGACTATCACCTCTTCTGCACAGCCAGTCCTGACCCCTGAGAGGGTAATGACCACTTCCTCCTCTGTACCCCTCCAGTTCTGTCCCCCCACAACATCAACACAATCCATTAATGCGCTAAATCACATGGTAACATATACAGTAGTCCCCCCTTATTCACAGGGGATATATTTCAATACCCCCAGTAGATACCTGAAACTGCAGATAGTACCAAACTCTCTATATATCCTTTTTCCTATACATACATACCTATGATAAAGTCTAATTCATAAATTAGGCACAGTAAGAGAATATGCAAATTGCCAACATCACTACACTTTTGCTTGGGGGCCATTAAGTAAATAAGGGTTATTGAACACAAGCCCTGCTGAGACAGTCAATCTGGTAACCCAGCCAGCTACTAAGTGACTAAAGGGCTGGATATGCTGGACAAAGGGATGAATCATATTCCTGGGTGGGACAGAGAGGGACAGTGCAAGACTTCATCACCATACTCAGAATGGCATGCAATAAAAAACTTACAAATTGTTTGTTTCTGGAATTTTCCATTTAATATTTTTGGACCTTGATAGACCTCAGGTAACTGAAACTGTGGAAAATGAAACCTCAGATAAGGGAGGGGGCTCCTGAATACCTTCCCACCCATGGCTACCTCTTCTATGAGGCTAAAGTAAGTATCACTTCTTTGTGTGTCTCCATTGATTTCACAATGCCTGACAAATAGTAGGACTCCTAATAAATATTTATTTCTTGAATAAATTATCTCCATTTCTAATCTTATAATAAGCAACAATGTTAAAAGACATCCGATTACATTAAAGAATGAACTCAGACTACCAGTTAGCCTGAGACCCTACAATCAATATCACTGTCTCCCCTCCTCCCCCCAAACACTCCTAATAAAGCCGTTCTTTGTTCAAAAGTTTTGCATATTATAAAGATTAAGTGACCCATGAGAGGAGAAATACATAGAAATAGAAAGAGTAGTACAAAATCTGGGCCCTAGCATGAAATTTGGGATTTTGGTGACACTGCTTAAAATCAACATTGAAGAGCTTGTCAAAAATACAGCTTGCTAGACAGTCACTGCATCTACAGAGTCTTATCAGTTGGCCCAATCAAACCACTTAATTCCTTCAAGGTATTATATTTTATTTTGGGAGCCAAAAGTTCACTGGACAGAGAATAGAAAAAGCTAGGGTTCAGTCTTAAATACTGCACTTGATGGCTATATGATCTTGAGCGAGTCAGTTAATGCCCTTTTACTTTAGGTTCTTCATGCATAAAATGAGAAAAGGGGACCATGACATCCTTAAACTCCATTCTAGCTCAAATAATTCATAATCTTGCCATACAGCAAGGGTATAGTATGTGCTCAGCAAACACACATGGAGAGAAAACAGAATTGAGATTTGAATATTTTTTAAATAAACTTTTTATTTTGGAATAATTTTAATTTACAGAAAAATTGCAAAGTTAGCACAGAGAGCTCCCATACACCATATACCTAGTTTCCCCATTACTATTATCTTACATTAGTATTGATATATTTATTACAACTGAGTGAATATTGATACATTGTTACTAACTAAAATTTGTGCTTTATTCAGTTTTAACCTAATGTCCTATTTCTGTTTCGGGATTCCATTCAGGATAGCACGTTATATTTAGTAGTCATGACTCCTTAAGCTCCTCTTGGCTATATAGCCTTGACAGTTTTGAAGAATACTGGTCTGATATTTTGTAAAATGTCCTTCAACTGAGATTTGTCTGCTTTTTTTCATGATTAGACTGCAGTTATGAGTTTTGGGCTTGAAGACCACAGAAGTGAATGTGCCATTCTGATTACATCACATGGAGGCTAAATACTATCAACGTGACTTATGACTGCTGATGGTGACCTTGATCACCTGACTGAGGTAATAAGACTTGAGCCTTTTTTTATTCAAAAATTATTTTGTGCCTTCTGTGTGTCAGGTACTATGCTAGATGTTGAACAAATAAAGATGATCCCTGCCCTCACTGAATGTACAGCTGAATAGGGAAACAACCAAATAGCTTCACAACTAATTGTGTGTGTATCTATATCTACATCTATATTATCTGTATCTATATCTAAAACAAGGGCACCTAATTTAAATTGATGGGTCAATTAAAACCTCTCCAGGAAATGAAATCTAAATCATGAGTAGGAGAAAGCTACTCAAAAAGATTTGCAAAGAGAGTTTAAGACAAAGAGAATTGCTTATCTGAACACCCTGCTGAGCTGCTTGGAAGAGAGAGAAAATGGGAGACAGAGAGACAGAGACAGAGAGACAGAGAGGGAGAGAGAGGAAGGAAATGGCCTGAAATGATAAAACAAAGTTGAAAGGTGACCAAAACAGCGTTAGTCTTTCCCTGAGCTTGATTAAAATTTGAACAGCTTTCTTCCTTACTAAGAGTCCCTGATGTCCCTTTTCTTAGAACATTTACTTCAGAAAGCTTGGAATTGTAAATTCTTCCTCTGATCCTTTGAATTGTAAATTACTTTACAACCCAGATACGTCTTTCTCAAGGACCTAGGGACCATTCCTTTGAACTGTAATCACAGAAGGAGATAGCATCCTTGCCTCCCATTTCTGTAGGAGGCTAGGTGCTTAATTTCAAAAAGGGTAAATTAGCAAACATAGCTAGTCTAATGACATTGACCAATCTCCCCCCATATGTCCTTCTTTACTTCTTCCATTACCTCATTCCACAGTTTAAAATATCCCCCAACTTTGATTCAGCAGAATTTAATCCCTCTCCCCTATTGCAGTAGTCTTGAATAAAATTTTCCTTGCCTGTTTTTAACTGGTCAGGTGTAAATCAAGAATACCTAGAGAAGGTGGGAAAAGTTGTTTAAAAATTGATTTAAAGGTAACAGAGAATTAGAAAGGCCATGAGGACTTGAGGAGCCAAGACTCAAGAGAAAAGTGAAACCAGCATCAGGTAACACTTTGCCTGCAAACCATTTGAGTAGTCTAGAATGCTGACTGAATGGCTGAGAAACTGAGTAGAACTTTCAGAAGTTTCATCTGATGTGATTTCCCCAAATATTTTGGCCCCTCCCTATACACACACAAGGAACTTGTCTCTCCTCCTTTGGAATCTGGGCTGCGTCTGACTCTTTTGGACAATGGCATGCAGGAGTGGTGTTCTGAAATTTCTAAGCTTAGGTATTAAGAATGCCTAGATGCTTCAACTTACTTCTCTCTTGAGACAAAACCAATACACTGTGCGGGAGCTCAGAAGCCACATGGAAATGTTTCAGGAAAGAAAGATGGGGCCGGAGAGGATAGTTACATCCCAGGTCTCAGGTGAGTCCCTGGGATGGCCACCAAGTGTGGGTTCTTGCTTCACATAGGAAAGAATTCAAGAGCAAACCATAGTAAAGTGAAAGAAGGTTTATTCAGGGAGATACACACTCCATAGACAGAATGTGAGCCATCTGGGAATGTGAGAGGCACCAGGGTACAGGGTTGTCAGTTTTTATAGGGGTGGGTAATTTCATAAGTCAATGAGTGGGAGGTATATTCCAGCTACTTTGGAGAGGGGGTGGGGGTATCCAGGAATTGGGCCATGCCCGCTTTTTGACATTTTATGGTCAGCCTTGGAACTGTCATGGCACCTGTGAATGTGTCATTTAGCCTGCTGATGTGTTACAATGAGCATGTACTGAGGCTCAAGGTCTAGTGGAAGTCGACTCATCCGCCATCTTGGACCTAGTTGGTTCTAATCAGTTTATGTTGTGTCCTCGGGTTATGTCATTCTTTTAAAGTTTGTGCTCTGACCCCTTCCTATCTCAGAAAGGTCTACATGGAAGATTCATGCAGAAGAATGATCACAGCTGCATTATTCATAGCAGTCCACAGTTGAAGCAGCTGAAATGTTAATCAACAGTAGAGTAGATAAATATATGGCAATATGGTCATACAGTGGAACACTAGAGAGAATGAAAATAATCTACTGCTGCATGCAACAATATGTATGAATTGCAAAAGCGTAATATTGAGTTAAAAATAAGCAAATCTAATCTATGGCCTGAGATACCCTTATGCAGATATCTATGGTCAGTAGATATCCTTAGAGTAGAGAAAGGGAATGTTAAAGGTACCTGTAACACTAGTAATGTTCTATTTCTTTATCTGGGTGGTGTTAATATGGGTGTGTTCACTTTGTAACAATTCATTGAGCTGTTCTGTATATTGTACTCTAATTACATATTTTACGAAAGACACTTCATATTGAACCAAAACAGAGGGACATTCCTTAGCCATAGCTAATAGTTTTTACCAATACTCTAGGAGCAGGAAGAAAATGGAAGTTTATGAAAGAAATTAGAAGCTCTAATTGTATGCTGCAAAATATATGCAACAGTAATTGGATTTAATTTAAACAGTCTATTTGTGTTGGTGTCAAAAATCTGTCCCCCTTCCTGGTTTATTGGTCATTTCCTTTAATGTTTTGGAGTCCATATTACCAGACAGCTTAGTTTTTTTGTTTTGTTTTGTTTGTTTTATGGCGAGACCTCAGCTCCCTTTCCTCATCACTCACTGATCTCATTCTATTTCAGTAAATAGGCCAAAGCAGTTCAAGTGAAAATGTTCAATTGTCTTATGCTTCAGCATATTTGTTTTCCAATTTACATTTCTCTGTCTAGTTTATGTCTTTAGATGTCACACTCTAATCTGATGGCTTTCAATCTGAGGCATGAAGTTTCTCAGTTTTCTCAAAGGAAACAATCTTGTCTGCCTATCAAACATAAAGTATCAGAGAGAAATATGACTGTTTGTGAAGTCATTTCAACTGGTTCAAGGAGTTTGCTCTCACCTATTCAGTTAGTGCCATTAAACCTGACCGCTTCCAGCTTTCAAATGATTCCTGCAGTGTTTAAAGTCTATGTGTAGATTTTACGTCATGTGGCTAAGTTATAATGGTTGCTAAGCTGTTTCCTCTCCACGGAGATCCCGTACAGCCCCTTCTCAATAAAAATTGTACATTTTTTCCCATCTATTCTTTTGCTGAGTTTCTGGGCACATTTCTGTACCATTTGTTGCCATTTTAAAAAATTACAATGATATTCAGCTTTTTACTCCTGGGTTTTATAAAATAGCAGATTATACTATACTATGCTAAATCATGAAGCGACACTGTCGAAAATGTATAACCGCACAGCACCGCTGATTTATTAAGAGACTTTCAGTTGGGTGTTTTCTTTAGGAAGAGCTACGCAAAGCATCATTATAATAGCTTGGAAGCAATGGCACACAATCCCTTAAAGAGATAAAATAACAAATAAATTATATCAGGGAAGAACTACAGAATTCTTAAACTAAGTGAACTTAAAGATCCAGCTCAAAACTGCAAGTTTATAGCTGAGTCAACAGAAGTCTAGAATAGAAAATAGCTACCTAAGGCCTTCCAGCTTGTGAGGAAGGGCAGGCTAACACTGAAAACCAGGTCTGTTCTACATCACACAACATACGTTTATAACCAAGTGCCAAGATGCAACAATAAAACCAGTTGTAAAACTCAGATAATTCTCGGGATCTACTCCCCTTGACATGTGCTGAAACAATTTTGCTATAGTATGATTTCTCTTACTTATTAGGCAACCTCAGTTTTCCTAAGCAAGTGATATTAACTATCCTGACCTTATAACCAGAATGACCTTCTGAGTGCTAGATCTATCAAAACAAATGCTGTCTATAAATATTTTATATGACAACTTAAAGAGGTTTGGAAATAACAGAAATCAAATTGTTTCAAATGGAAATACAATAGGTGGGAATATGCCAGGATGGAAAAACTATAATATAGACAAGAAAGAAAGGGAAAGTAGGAAAGAAAGGCAAGGAGAAAAAATATACATAAAAGAAAAAAAGAAAAAGAAAAGAAAAAAGGTCAATGAATTGTTGTAGAATAAAAGAAAGAAGAGAAAGAAAATAAAATCCAAATAATCCCACTGTAAAGAGAGGAAGGCAGACTATTCTGTGAAGTAGAGGGTCACACCAAGAATGACAATGTCCTATTGTAGATGTCTTTCTAGGGTGAAACCAGAAGCACATTTACACTATGATATACAATCTACTGATTTTAGATATGATATTGCTAGAACTACAAGTGGACTTTACTACCGCTGGAAACGAATGTAAAACATATTTGAAAAAAACTCACCCTAAGGAAACATTCCTTTTCTCATGTAGCAAAGCCACACATATACCAATACAATCTGGTTTTATTTTCAATGGTACTTTTGTTTGACATGTTGATGATGGGTTATTCTGTTGAAAAATATTTCAGCAGAACTATTTCTTTTTGAATGCTGAGATAATACCAAATAATTCAGGAGAAAATAAAATGGTCAGACACATAAACAGTCAACACATCTATTACTAAACCAGAAATGTTGGCAGTGAATCCCAGAGGAATTGAGATGACTAGGCCCAGGAATGATCATAAATACTTTCCACATTTAGTAAACAATTCCCAAAAGATGTGTTAACATTAAGGGGACATTAAACACTAGCAAGCAGTGATGTGGGGGAAGCAGAGGGGGACAGCAATTGTTGAAAAATGAGTTGAAGAATTGGGTCTTTTTTTTGTTTGTTTGTTTTGGCACACGGGCTTAGTTGCTCCGCGGCATGTGGGATCTTCCTGGACCTGGGATCGAACTTGTGACCTCTGCAGTGGCAGGCAGATTCTTAACCACTGCACCACCTAGGAAGCCCAAGAATTGGGTCTTTAACCACAAGCTTAAAATAGCAAAGATTGTTGACTTGCAAAAAGCTACCATTTGAAAAAGTAAGATATTCATTGCATAAATTATTTGGACACACGTAAGCAACATTTTGGTTTTGTCTTTAATTTAAAGGAATTGATCTTGTGAACTAATTATTTTGGTATTATATATGCAAAAACATTGACTCTTTCCTTTCTTTTTCCTTTAGTAATCCTGGTCAACAAAAATAACTTAATCATAATCTTTAGTTCATAGTGCAGAGTCATCCTTGGTCTGTGAACAGTCCACTTTTATTTATTCTTTTATTCATTTAATTTTCCAAATTATTTGTTTTTTTAAAATTGTGGTAACTATGCATAATTTATAATTTACCGTTCAAAAAAATTTTAATGTACATAGTTTAGTGGCATTAAGTAATTGACTTTATTCTTTAACTATCACCACAATCCATGCACAGAACTTTTTCATCTTGCAACACTGAAACTCTGCACCTAGTAAGAACTTCCCATTCTTCCTCCTCCTAGGCCCTGGCAACTACCATTCTTCTATTTTCTGTCTTTATGAATTTGACCTCGTATGAGTGTAATCACACAGCATTTGTCTTTATGTGACTGGTCTTATTTCACTTATTATGATGTCCTTACGTTTCATCCTTGTTGTAGCATATGTCAAAATTTCCTTCCTTAAAGGCTGAATAATATCCATTGTAGGTATTTATTACATTTTGCTGACCCATTCATCCACTGATGGACACTTGGATTGCTTCCGTCTTTTGACTACTTGATCAATGCTGATATAAACATGGGCATGCAAATATCTTTTTATGTTCCTGTTTTCAGTTCTTTTGGAGATATAAGTGGGACCATAGGCTAATCCTATTTTTAATTTTCTGAGGAATCTCCATACTGTTTTCCATAGCAGCTGCATTATTTTACATTCCTACCAGCAGTGCACAAGTGTTGCGTATTCTCCACATCCCCATCAGCACTTGTTATTTCCTACTTTTTTGATAGTAGCCATCCTAACGGGTGTAATGTGGTATCGTATTCCCACTTATTCATTTAATTTTAATACTACAATAAATACCCCTAAATCTCTCACCTAACCAGACCTAAAATATAACTATGTACATGCCCCTCTATCATTTTCTGCTCTATCTCTTCCTAATGGTAATCCAAAGTCATTGCTTAGCATTTCTTGTTTTTTATAAATATATACAGTTCTGTCTTACTGTATGACTAAACTTCTCTCTACTTTTACTTGAGCCATGGCTATCACTCCTGAAGAAAAAGAGAGTTCAACAGACATGTCTCTCTAAGTAGGAATAGAAATAATCTTGGTTACATAGCCACTAAGAAGCCAGTCAAACCTGTCTACTTCTAGTGGGTACAATAAATTGATGAAAAATTTTGTATTAATTAGTTAATTGAATTTCAATAATACAATCTAATGAATAGTACCTACCTGTGCCAGGCATAGCAGAAGGTTCAAGGATGAGTATAAATGGTCTCTCCACCAATATTGTGCTTAAAATGTAGTCATTTATTTATGGACTTCATAAATGTGTGTTCAAAGCTGTGGGATATACAAAGAAATTTAATAGATGTTAACAACACTTCACAATCTTGCACAATTGTATGATCTGTATTCTTAATCTGATGTTTTCTGTGGCAGACACAAGTTTTCATTTAACCTGTTGCCCTCTCATTTGGAGCACATACCTGGAATATATTTTCCAGACCATTTTATACTGACCTGTGGCTATGTGCCTAGGTTCTGGTTAGTGGATTTGGGAAGGAAATGATGCATGCCCCCTCTGAGACTGGAAACCTCATGCAAACTTCCACTCACTCTTTACCCTATCTGCTAGTCAATGACTAGCCTTACAGTATGGTGGAAACACATGTTGGAGGAAGCCTCCATTCCCCAATGACTTTATAGATGTCTGCCTGCTGAACAGTCACATTAAAGAGTTATTGAGCAATAAATAAACTTCTACAGTGTTAAAACCTCTTGGAATTATTTAGGATTTATCTATTACTACAGCTAGTATTTACTATATCTAATATTTCTCCTGTTCCTGAAAGGACCTAAAGCCCCAAATTCCCCTTTCCTTGGCATAATGATAACTGTAATTCTGAAAACAGTGTGTCTGTAAAGAGAACTTGCAGTTCAAATTCTAGTTTTGTCATTTTATTAATTTACTCATTCAACAGATATTTTAATGCACAAATTCTTTTTAATGTTGATGAAACAGCAGGGAAGCAAATGGACAGACCACTGTTTCATGGACTTTATTTCTGGGGTGTAAAGAAAGATAATAAACAAGTAAGCATATTAATACATAATACAGTGATGATAGTGTTAGAAAAGTAATGCTTAATGAGAGGCTAAATGATTTGGGGAGATATTTATATAAATAAAACAAATATAATACTAGAAAATAATACATATGTCAGAGAAATAAAAAGCTGAACATGATTAGGACTAGAAAACGTATTTGTCTATATCCTAAATGGCTGATATAGACAAAAAAGTTTTTGGAAGTTAGAGGGGGAAGGACTCACCTGGCAGAAAAATAGCATTGGGCTTGGTTTTAAAGGTTGAAAAATATTTGATTAGGAAGAATTAGTGAAAGAGAAACAACTTGTGTTAACTAAAATGCAATGAGGAGAAACCAGAGGTGTGAAAAGAGAGAGTGAGAAAACCAGTAGAAGAAAGTGAAAAATATACTTGGAGTGCAATGAAAGCGCATATTTGAAATATGGGATTGAGCCACAAAAACAAAGGCCTTGAATATCAAGTTAAGGCATCTTGCAAACCCAATTTGGCAGTAGAAAGATGACAAAAAAATTGATGAACTGAGTGCAGAAGACTTCTCTCCACCAACTGAGAGTTTTTTAGCATAATGCCAATCATTGTCATTCTTCCAGCCAGTGGTACACTTTATAAAATTAAGCAACACATCTTTCATTCTTGGGGATCTTTACAAAAGCCTGTCACAGTGCCCTGTCCACAGTCTATATTTAATGCATAATGTTCATTACAGATTTATCTAATCACCTCAAACACATGCCAGTTAGCATGGGTAAAATTATTTCTTTACAGATTGCTATAGACTAATATTTATCCCATTATCCCAAAAGGAGAAAACATGGGAAGTGAAAAGTTGTAGAATACTGAAGAAATTAGCTCTGGTAAAGAAATATATTTAAATTGACTTACTTTACTTAAGCTCACATCTTCACTTCCAGTATAACTGAGTGGAAATCTAAAGAGCTTTTATCTTCCATTAGCATTAAAATGAAAAAGACTTTTAAGAACAAAAAGAAAAGAGCAGAGGAATAAATAGAAATGTTCAGCATTGTCCATATCTTCAGACAACCTAACTTCTAGTTTCAGAGCTTTCATATGAAGTCTGTAAGATATGCTTAATAATAAAATAAAACTATTGTTCTTGCAACAACAGGTCTACTAATCCCTCCCTTTGCTCTGTTTCACTTCACCAGAGGACAATCATGGTAGGGAAAAAGACTTTGACCAAAGCTATATTTCCTTTAAGGAACCTTGGCTAGTTGTACTTCAGTCAAGGGCCATTGGGATTCTTTAATCCAGATGGATTCTTTAGTCCCAGATGGGAGCCAGTATGATATATTCTATAGATGCAGGATTTCATTGTCATACCTGTAATTATATAATTTCTTCCTATCCCTTGACCATAGAATATGACAAAGGACACATAGAAGAAAAGAAAAAAAGACTCTTAAAAAGCTTAATATTAGAGGATTCTGAGAATATGGTAGAATAGGTAGCTCCCCATTCAACAACAATTACACTGGCAGAATCTGTTTGATGCAACTAGATTGGAACTCTAAATCTACAGAAGGTTTGTTACTTCCAGGGGAAGTCTTCCAAGGCAATTTGCAATTCATTTTGGTCAATTTCGATTCTTACCACTTACAGGAGCTATCTATTTCTAGCCCTGCCCCCCACCCTGAGCCAGTTGTGCATATGCTCCAGAAGCAGCTTACATACAGCTTTTGGGAGCCAGGGTGGCCAATAAGCACCCTGTTCAACAAATATTGGGGACCTCTGTTCTAATCTCTGACTGCTGCTTCAGATCACAGGACGGCAGACACAGAGGCAGAGAACCATTGTTGTTGCATTTCTCCCCATTGTTGTAAGCCCCTCCCCCTCTGGCTGAAGTGACTTCTAAGGAACTTAAAGAACTGGAACCTTCCCCCCCACACCCCCTTCACATACAAAGTAAATTTAAAAGTTGTATGGCTAGGGGAAAGGCACAGGCTTCAGAAGATCTGAGAAGAACTTAAGTTTATACCTTAAACTTGAATTTGTGCTTAAGGCTGATCCTCAGCACAGAGATAGCCTACAGCAATCAAAACCAAACAAAGAAACAAACAGAAGAACAGAAAACTCTGGGAAAGGGTGAGAATCTAATATCCAGAGTCACTGCATTGTTAGATGCAAATGTGCCATTTTAAACAACAACAACAAAAACACAAAGCATACAAAGAAACAGGAAAGTATGGCCCATTCAAAACAATTAAAGATTCATAAACAACAGAAAAGATCCCTGAAAAAGACTTGATGGCAGATCTATTAGACAAGGAATTTAAAACTGGTTTAAAAACATCCAAAAAACTAAAGCAAGGTGTAAAGAGAGTCAAGAAGAAAACTATGTATGAACAAAATAGAAATACCAATAAAGACATAGAAACTCTAAAAAGAAACCAAAAAGAAATTTTGGAGCCAAAAAGTACAAAAACTGAACTTAATTCACTAGAGAGATTCAAAGACAATTTGAGCAGGCAGAAGAAAGAATCAGTAAACTTGAAGATAGGACAATTAAAAGTTTTAAATCTGAGAAACAGAAAAAAGCAAAGGTTATAGAAAAGTAAGCAAAGCCTAAGGGACCTATGGAACACAATCAAGTGGTGGGAGTCTCAGAAGGATAGGAGAGATAGAAAGGGACAGAGAGAATATTTGAAGACATAATGGCTGAAAATTTCCCAAATTTGATTAAAATTGAGTGTAAACATCTACAAAGTTGAACAAAATTCAAATAAGATAAACTCAAAAAGACTCACACCTAAACACATTATAATCAAACTGCTGAAAGCCAAAGCTGTTTGAGGGAAGCTTGAAAGCAGAAACAGAGAACTGACTCATTACATTCAGGGGATATTCAACACAATTATCAGTAGATTTTACATCAGAAACTTTGGAGTCCAGAAGGCAGTGGTCTGACATATTTAAAGTACTAAAAGAAAAAAACTATCAACCAAGAATTTTATATCTGGCAAAAGTATCCTTCAAAAGTAAGGGGAAATTAAGACATGCCCAGATAAACAAAAGCTCAGGAAGTTCATTGACATTGGAATTGCCTTGCAAGAAATGCTAAAAAGAGTTGTCCAGATTGAAATAAAAGAACACTAGACAGTAACTTGAAGCTGTATGAAGAAATAAAGATCATAGTAAAGGTAATACATAGACAATTACAAGAGCTAGTATTATTGTAACTTTGATTTATAACTCCACAATTTGTTTTCTACTTAATTTAAGAGAATAATGTGTTAAAATATCACTAGTTTGTGTTTTGGGGCACATAATGTATAAAGATGTAATTTTGTGACACCAACAACTAAAAAGGGTGGGGATAGAGCTCTAAAGGAATAGAGCCTTTTTTTATTTCATTGAAGTTAAGCTGGTATAAATTCAAATTAGAGTATTATAACTTTAGATGTTAAATATAATCCCCATGGTGACCACAAAGAAAATATATAAATATACAAAATATATAAACTATAAACTTACTTACAAAACTGAGAAGGGAATTTAAAAATGTTTCAATACAAAAAAAAATTTTAAATCCACAAAATAAGAATTAATACAGGAAACAAAGGATAAAAATGCTGTAGGTATAGAGACTAGAAATAGTAAAATGACAGAAGTAAATTTTGCCTTGTCAGTAATTACTTTAAAAGGAAATGAATAAAATTCTCCAATCAAAACACAGAGATTGGCAGAATGGTTTAAAAAAAAAAAACACAACAAATATGATCCAGTGATATGCTCTGTAGGAGTGACTCACTTTGAGTCCAAAAACACAAGTGGTTGAAAATGAAAGAATGTAAAAAGATATTCCATGCAAATAGTAACACATATAGCAATATATACAATGAAGTATTATTTAGCCTTAAGAAGGAAGGAAATTTTGACATATCCTACGACATGGATGAACCTGGAGAACGCAATGCTAAATGAAATGTCAATCACAGAAAGAAAAGCAACCTATGTTTCCATTCATGTGAAATATTTGGAGTAATCAAAATCATAAAACAGAAGGTAAAATGTTGGTTGCCAGGAGCTGGGAAGATAGGGGAAAAGGGAGTTACTATTTTACTGGTATGGAGTTTCAGTTTTATTAAATAAAAATATTTCTTGAGGCAGATGGTGGTGATGGCACAACAATATGAATGTACTGAATACCACTTAATTGTACATTTAAATACGATTAAAATAGTAAAAATCTTGTGTATTTTACCACAATAAAAAATTGTGGGAAAAAAGCTGAATGTTTTCAAGAACAATTGTCTATGAGTACTCACAGTTTTTTGCATATTGATTCATTACAAAAGTGTAACGGACTTCATTTGAAAACTGCTTTTAGATTATAAAAATAATGTAACAATATGCCAAAATAACAGTATAGATGACAAAAAGTTTGGCATAAAAAGAAAAATCTAACCCCAAATTACTGTAATTCTTAGAAAATTTCTAGCCTCCCTGAGAATTTGTTCCTAAGAATACTGTTTCCTTGGATGTTAATTAATTCTACAAGGAAAGCAGATTTTGGTGTTAAGTAGATTTGAAAAACAATGAGTTAAAGGATAACAGGATTCTTTTGTACAGATTCTCACTGTGCTTTTATTATGCTGATGTAAATGGAGGACCCCTAAGAGAATGAATAGAATTCACAGAATGTTCCAAACAAATTTGACTTTCTTGCCCATAGAATGTATTCTTCATAAGATATACTGTTGGAAATAGTATTTGAAGCTGTTATTATAGTATGTAGAGTTTATGTACTGCTTTGTAATATGCCTTCAAAATGAATGTTTTACCAGTGGAATTCACCTATAAGTACAATTCAATATTAGGCACTGTGCTGGATTCTGAAATAATCATAAAGACTTGACCCTTTTCTCCAAGCTTCTAATGATTTATTTGAGAGTATACTTGAAGTAAATAGGGTCATTTCAATATAATTTGGCAAGGTCTATAATAAGAGAGGAAGAAGTTTTTTATAATTCATAAGAAGAATTCCTAACACAGGACTGCGGCATTTGAAAAGGCATTCTAGAGGAAGTGATATCTAAACTAAGATCTGAGGGTTAAAAAAGAGTGGTCTTGGTGAAAGAGGATTAGAACAGAGTTCTCCATGTAGAGAGAGCAGGATAAGCAGAGACATGAGGCAAAGAGAAGGCAATTTAATGTATATAATATAATATAATATAATGTAATATAATATAACACAATATAATATAATATATAATATAATGTAATATAAAATACTTAACCATTGAACTAAAAGTCAAAGATTTTGTTTGATTAAATTTTTACTATTGTATATTTTCACATTATTCAGAAAGATGAGATGAGCATTTTTTAAAATTCTTAAGCTAACTATATTTGACTTAATTAAAAGTTCCAAACAAAACACATAATTGTAGCTCTAATATCTAAGGCCCCAATAATATCCAGATAATTAAGTCCAATGTACTATGGGCAGGCAGGGGGAGGTAGCTGGTGTGATAGTCAAAGGAAAGGACCTTGCAGAAATTTCCTTGGTAAAACTCGA
The DNA here is from genome assembly GCF_030028045.1 of Hippopotamus amphibius kiboko. Taxonomy (NCBI): domain Eukaryota; kingdom Metazoa; phylum Chordata; class Mammalia; order Artiodactyla; family Hippopotamidae; genus Hippopotamus; species Hippopotamus amphibius. Next base: position 107,418,757 of record NC_080190.1, on the reverse strand, counting down.
TATGTGGATCCACTCTGCTTCTGTTTAATGCCAACAAGTCATTCCAGACAGGGAACCAACCAGATGAGCTAGCAGTGGCCAAGAGATCATATGATATCGTTGTTTTCATGTCTCCTGAACTAAAAGTTAAAATAGGGATATCTTTCAAAGTCACAATAAAATGAAAATTGCCATAAGAGAAGGATGAAATTGAAGTCTGAAATTTACATGAAAGTCCAATTTGTAAAAGTGAAAAAATCTTTCCTTTTATGTTTTGGAAACTTTCTAGATATATGTAATTAGTTCATTCTAGATGTCTCTTTGGAATGTCATAATTTCTTTTTAAAAAGAAAACAAAAATCACTGTTAATTTATCTTTCTGAATAATGTGAAAAATTCACACTGTTTTACCTGTGTGAAGTTTATTATATCTTGTATTATCTTAGGATGTGTTTCTGGAGATAGGACACTGGGTAAAAATGCATACATATTTTCATGGCCCCTAACACATATTGCCAAGCTACTTTCAAAAGTGTTTCATGAATTGGAAAACTCACTAATGGTATTTGTAAACAAGATTTTCAATGAATTCCTACTAATAATAGTATATTTACCAAACCCCTTTTTCCTTATAGCACTGATTAACATCCCATGGGAATATTTAGTGGTCTCAGGAACACATTTTTATGAAGACTAGATTTTAAGAAATCATATTCAAGACAATAGAACAATGTGCGAAATTAAAATTGTATCCCTAGTATCATGCAATTATGGATTCGATTTTTCTTCTTTATAGCAAAATATCTAGATTTTTTTATAGTCTAAAATCAATTTTCTAATGAAATGAATATTTTTCCTTCTGTTTCCCCTTTCAGAACAAATCTCTGTATCTCACTCCATGTATATAGTTATATAGATTACCTGTATCTATATACTATGTATTATATAAAATATATATTATCATGTCTAATATAATATGATATGTAACATTATAATACTAAATAAGTAACACCTTTTGTCATGTATATTATTTAAGATTTTGAAGAAGAAAAAAGTTTATTTATCTTTCATGTAAATGTCTGGAGTTGGGCTGCCCATAGCTGATATGTAGCTCTTGATGGGACCATTTGGGATCCAGGCTCTCCCTTTCTCCTCACTGCTGTGCCATTCTTAGGCAGGTGGGTGGGAAAAAGGAATAGAAAATTGGAAGAAGGGACATTTAGCAGCTGCTTCTTATAAAAGGAAGATTGCAGAAGCCACATACTTTTGCTTCTAATTCATTGGTACACGGCCGTATTTAGCTGTAAGGTACAGAAGCATTGAGGGAGTGAACAAGCTAAATTTGGGAGTCCATGTATCCAACAAAAATGTCTTTCCTATGGTATGAAAGGACTAGAACACGAGTGTTGGGAGAAGACTCTGCGACACTTAGTACTAAAGTTCTTTATAACCTACAAACCAGTCACTGTTTTAGTTAATCCTCACAATGACACTGTGAGGTATTATTTCCACTTAGAAAACTAGGGTGCAGACAATAAATGATTCTAAGATTATCCATCTAGAATTGGGAGTAGGGAGGAGGTCCTCTATTTGTCAAGAGAAACTTTTGGTCTGTGTTGTCATTTACAGGCTATGTGATCTTAGGCAAATCACAACCTCTCTGAGCTGTAGCTCACTCATATACAAAAGAGAGTAAAAACTGCTAGCTAGAATATTAGAATAATGCCTTGTGTGTAGTAGTACTCAAAAATGGGAGGTGGTAACAGTGATAGTCTTGGTGGTAATGGTGGTATTAGCAGCACAAAAATAAAGAACAGACTGTGGATTCAGCTAGAATTCTGCCTATTTTTTTCCTACGTTATACTGCCTTTCAAAGCCCCTCAGTGACCTTACTGGCAATTTTTAAAAAATGTTTTTGACATAACAGAGGCCAAGAAACAGGGATTAAAAACACTGTTTCCATGACGCTGAAACAGCCCCCTAATTCTATTACTTAATTTGATCAATAGGCATAATTGATCACTATTTAATAAGAGTTCAGTCAATTTTACTTAAAAATCCCTGGTCCAATGATCTGAATGAAATAAATTTCTATGTTACTGACTTTTTTGCCCCATTGCTATTGCCACTTTTATGTACAGTTTACATCTTTCATCTACAGTGAGGGAGCTTAAATGAAAACTTAAATCTCTAGTCTTCTTGTTAGCTTGTTTGCCAATATACTCTATTGCCAAACACTCAGCTTAAGCTGTTAGGTTTTCTCTTTATGTTATTTCAGGGTTTCTATAAAAGAACCTGGAGTTCCTTTTCATTGTGAAGATTCCTGGGCACCACTTAAGCCTTATTAAATTAGAATCTACCCTGATGTAACCCTACCATCTGCCTATTAATAATTTTCCTGTATTAGTCTTATGCCTACACACATATATTTCACCCTCAATGCTCCCTGCCATCCTGTCTCTTTTATAGCTATTCATGGTAACCCTAGCAGGATTAGAACAAAAATCAAGAGTCATATCATCTGAAGAGTTTTGCAAAACTCTCTGCCTCAACTAAATTTTGAAAAAAATATCAAAACCAGGAAATCAAAGACGGATAAAATTCTTTTCCAAGGCTCTCCACATTCACTGACAGACAAAAGCATGATCAGAACAAGTCTGGGGGGACTACAGGATCAGACTAGAAAAGACAGAAAATCCAGAACCTCTAAAAGAGCAAGAGGACAATTTCAAACTTTGTCAGCATTCTACCCAAGCCATGAGCAGTACCTACTGGGCAAAACTCAGCATTACCTTGTTTCTGAACAGAGAACTGACCTCCAAGCACATTGTGCTGAATCATTTTATGAAGGCATATTTAGCTGAATTAAGTTGCCTGATCTAGCAGATACCTTCACTTTTGAGTCAAGGCTATGACTTCCAATTGGCACAGCACTGACTTGGCAGAACTGAACACAGTGGCCACGTTATACCCTCACCAGCATCTTAAGTCTGGCCCATAAACTGTCTTAGCTGTTCACATGTCATACTAACTAGATTAAAAACTCTTTGAAGGCACAATTCATTTAATTTATTATAATTATTATAAAATACATATAACATAAAACTTACCATTTTAACCATGTTTAAGTACTGTATACAATTCTGTGGCATTCAATACATTCACACTCATTTCTAGAATTCTCTTTCATCTTGCAAAACTTTATGTACCAATTAAACAACTCATTCCCCTCTCCCTCAGCCCCTGGTAACCACCATTCTACTTTCAGTCTCTATAATTTTGACTACTTTAGGTACTTAAGTACAATCATACAAGATTTGTTACTTTTCTTATTTAGTTTGGTATTCTTTACTTAATCAGGAACAAAAAGTTTTCTTCAGTAAAACTTTTCTTCAGTAATTTTTGATATCAACTACTTGGGCATTTGGGTACTACATGGGAAAAGTATCAGTTTCTAAGTCTGAAAGAAAAAATAATGAAAAAGAAAAGAACACCAAAAAGATCACTGAGTTCCATGGGAAACTAAGTTGAGAAATGTATGAATAATGTAATAATGCCTTAATCATCTCATTAAAGGCAGAGACTCACAGAATTGCCTTTGTCTGATAACCTGGCCACTATTCCCAGGCTGCACATTGCATTCTTTGCTTTTCAATAAATGGTCTATATAATCATTGGTTCTCCTCTTTATACTCCCAATGAGAATCCATTCTACAGACCCTAGAAGTACCCACATCATTCAATACCCCCAAGATCTTAAAGGTAAATGCACATAACTAAGGCCCACATCTACTTTGGAATTCCATTTACTAGAATTTGTTAAACTTAATTTGTTGGATGATAAAATGCTAGGTAGTTTTACGTATTTTGAAAATAAAATAAACCTTGATAGAGGAGTAAAAAAGAACAGATTTGCTAATTTCAAAAAATTTCCTAAGAGAGAAGGCTTTGTTTCAGAGACGTAACCTGTGAAAAGAAATTTGAATGCGATGAGGGAAGCCACTGTGCTGAACTGGGAGGAATATGTTTCAGTCAGAAAGAACAGACATTTCAAAGGGTCTGAGGCAGGAATGTTCTTGGACATTCCCCAGCAAGAAAGCAAGTGAATGGGAGCAGAGTGAGCTGGGTGGGGTCTGCGGGGGAAGAACAAAAGTTAAGATAAAAAAGGGTGCAGGAGACACATCATATTAGCTTTGCAGGCATGGTATTTGTGCTGTGTGAGTTGGGGAGTTATTGGAGAGTTAGTGCATAGGAGCCACATGGCCTGATTTATTTCCTCACTTTGGTTGCTAAGTAAGGGTCAAGAGTAGACACAGAGGCCAGTGAGAAGATGAGTTCAGCTTGGACTGAGTTGAGAGCAATGGAAACAGTAGGAAGTAGCAAGATACAGGAAATATTTGGAAGGTGCTGCTGATATAGCTTGATTAGAAAGGAGAGCTCAGGAAGAGAGAGGAATTTTAAATGCTACTATTTTTTGGTATTATGTATGTATATATATAAATATATAAACTTGCCCTGAGCAGCTCAGTGAATTAAAGTGCTATTTACTGAAGTGGGGAAGATTGGGGTGAGGGGGAGAGAATCAGAAATTTGGGGATTAGAAGGTATCAGTTTTAGATAAGTTAGAGATTCCTATTAGACATCCACGTGGGGAAGCTGAGTAGTCAGGAAGATAATATAGCAGGTTGGAGTTCAAGGGAAAGGCCCGAAGACTAGAGATACTTATTTGCCTGTCCTCATCAAAACAGTGATATGTAGACAAGTAACTGTATGAGATAACCTAATGACTAAAGGTAAATATTTGGATATGTTTCTGTTAGCATATTAATAATATTTGAGTGTCATCAGTTTTCACATAGTGAGTGTTGCCAAACTGGAAAAATAGCACACCATATATCTTTAGCCTTGTCTACATCTACATCCCTCTCTCTCTCCCCACAGAGAGTGCGATATATAACTGCAGAAAAAAAGAAGAAAGAAAATGTATGTGGCATTTTCCTCAATAGACACCTTAAAATTTCTCTGCTTTTTGACAAGCTAGTGCATTTTTCCTTATAACTCATAAATAATTGAAAATAGCAAACAGCTTGCTTATGTGATAGTAAAAGATGCTCTTGCACACGTAAGTATTGGTCATAAACAGCACACTGAAGTCAAAAGTAAGTGGCATGAGCAAGAAATTTCATTAGATTTTAAATTAGGACAAATAAAATTCTATCATGTTATGGTTACTAATAAATTCAATTCAATAAACACATGTTTATTACATGTCTATTATAGGCCTGGCATTGTGCTAGGGTAAACGACACAAAGATAACCAAAAATAGGCACAGAACTTTGGAGTCCACAGTCTGGTAGAAGAGACCTTTATTGCAATAATCACACTGCTTTTTGTTTAATTATATATTGACATACAAAATGTGAAGGGTACCCACATGAATCTGTAAAAGTATATGATAACCATAACTGACTTAGTCTGAGAAACCAGAGGTGACTTTGTGAGAAAGTGTCACTTGAACCTGGTGAGGAAATGAAGTTTACAAAACCAATGGGATCTAGGGGGTGGACACTGTGTGTTCCACAAAATAAAGAAATCCAGTGTAGATGAAGAGTTGAGAAAAATGATGAACAGTAAGATTCTCAGTATTGTTCATCCGGCTTGTGTGACTTTTGTAAAATAACTTAAAATTTTTAGATGATTTACTTTTCTCACTTGGAAAACATGGTATATATATATACTTTTAATCTCAAAGATCCCTTTCACTCAAAAACAATAGAATTCTAACATTTCCTCTCATGATTTTTAAGTCCAGGGTGCTGTCCATGGTGCTAGAAAGTAAGTAACTATGAGAAGAGAGAAGTGATGGAGTCCAAGGTTCCCAAACCTGACCATAGTTTGGAATCACTGAAAACACCACATCTGAGATGCACTGAATTATAATCCTGAGGATTAGAGCCCTTGAGTCTGTATTTTTGTAGATTTCTCCTGTTAGATGAATTTGACACATAAACTGCAAAATTGCTTTCTAGGACTATTGCCCAGAGTAGTGTTTTCAACCTTGGCATATATAGAATACATGGAAACTTTTAAAATTATTCACAACCAGACCCTTCTCCAGAATAGCTAAATCAGAATCTCTAGAAGAGAAACCCAGTAATGAGTATTTTCTCAAAGATCCCCAGGTGATTCTAACAGGTGACCAGTAGCCACATGAAGGGATTTGAATAAGGAAATGGGAATATTGTCTATTTTTTACATGTAAAATGAATCACCAGAAAGGTTACCTATAAAGGATTTATGGTATCAACACACACACACACACACACACACACCCCAAAGGACAGGACTATTTTGCCAATGACATTTGAATCAACTGAATAAGAATATGTGGAAGTAAATATTCATGTTTCCATTAAAATATGCTTTATGAATGTGCTAACTAAAAACCTACAAAATTGTTAAGTGAATATCAGTTAGTTTGAGTAGCAATAACGATATCAATTTTTCTCTCATTGAAAATATATGCAGTCAGGATAAGTTTAATTACAGTATTTTGATTGTGTATACAGTATCTTACAATTTCCTTGTGAAAAGAGGTCAGCAGGAATACAGGCATTTCGGGTTTGAGGTTATAACTAATTATTCTTCTCTTACTATATTTCTGAATTAGAAACCATTTAAGATAAATAGGATAAATATATATTTTACTATTGTTTAAAGAAAAAGAAAAACCAACAATATGGAGAGCACAAGTTGAAAGGAAAGCTAAAATCTAGATTTTAATACTCCTGAAATTATAATCATGAGCAATGATCTGTCCGTGGAAGAGTCATTTATCTTTCCTTGGTTAAAAATGTGTAAAAGATAAAAAGAAGCTGAAGTATGAACTTTATCCCAAGTATGATAATATGAAGGTAGAGTACAAGTAATCTGCACTACAAAGAGATACTTTAAATTTGTTTGGATATTTAACTTAGAAAGAACTTTAAGATTAGGACAATTTCTTAGCTCAGAAATTATACTCTATTGTGTGGTTATTTTAATCATTGAAGTATCATGTTAATGTATAAAGACACTATGAAGTATTAATCTGCAAATGGGCCTGATTATAAATTATTTGACATTAATACTTTTAAAATGCTCTTTTGTTAATTATAAACTTTATTGCTTTTTTTTTTTCAAAATAGCTCTTCTAAAGCTCACTCCTTGTCATCACTGCAGCTGTCCCTGGGCACTATGTTCCTGAAAAATAAGATACACTTCCTATAACATAAAGGAGAGACTCACCTCACATTAGCTCTGAGCCTGGTTTCAATGTACTGATTTTTCATAATGTCCCAATCAACCAATAGATTTGTTACATTCAATCAACTAATTAATCAAAATGGGTATATAAACTGATGGATTATCAGAATGAGTTTATCAATATTATACAATTCAAAGTAAATATTTGGAAGAGACACAGATAACCTTCCAGAACTGTAATTTTAACATCCTCAGTGATGTTGTCTTTCTACAATAGCCCCTTGTATCACTGGCCCCACTAATGTCTTGCTTATGATAGGGAATCAATAAATTACTGAACACTCTAAATAAGATGAAAATTTACGGTGACACTAACAGCTCAGATTCACTAAATCTGATTCATGCCCATGAGTGATCCTTGGGTCTACCCACAATTCTCTCAACTGTCAAAAGAACAACAAAACCCAGCTTGAGGAACAAAATCATGAGAAATAAAATGAAGAAAAGATATTTCTCTCAGAGTTTCTAAACATACGTTCTGTTGTAAATGTTAATAAGAGCAAAGAATATGGAGGAAAAAAGAAACTGGTTCAAAAGAAGCAGAATAGGAGGTGAAGTAGTCACTGTCAGAGTACAATTTGATATAATTCAACTACAAGTACTGAGCACCTGCTAAGTGTCAAATATTGCTGCATGTTGGATATAAAGATATCTTATCAGTTGTAAATATAGTGAGAGTGGTAGTAGTGGTGGTGCTGGTGGTTGAAGTAGCAGCATAACACTAATTTTAATCCACTTGCTAATTTTATGAAAATAATTTGGATATCTTATTGGACTCTGTAAACAATGGTGTTAGATGGGTAGCTATTATTTATTCTCATGTTTTAAATAGAGAAATTAAGACTCATATTGATGAGAATATAGCAATAATATTTTAGTTTCATGAAGAATCAAAACTAAGGATTAAAGAAAAATTTCAATGAAAGTAGCCCAAAATCCAAAGTAAAAGTCCAAGGCACTGAGGGGGAAAAAGGTCATAGGAGAAAAAGCTCATCATTAGGGCAAAGATCATAAACAAAACAAAAGTAAATGAATGCTGAATCAAGCTCTTTAGATCCTCACCTTCATTATATAGCAAATTGAACCGTTAGCCTGGGACCTGGGCAAGTCCAGTCCAAGGGAGCCCTGGGTCAGTCGGTTACTACTCCACTCCCATCAACCATGGAATCTCATTTATCATCTCAGTTGTGTCTACTAGTCCCTGAAATACACTGGAGCAAGAAGAGAGAAATCTGGGTGACCTCATTTTCCTCTGAGCAAGGAGATATGTAAATGGCTTGGATGTAAACCTCATGTTTTATTCACCTTGGTTCCAGTGATAAAATTTTAAGGGAAGAGTCAAGTAAAGCAGGCAGATGATTTTAAAGGTCTTGGGTACTTCTGCTGTCAATATATCTTCAGTTTTCCTGGCTAGCATCATTTAACCTCCAAATTTCCCTTCTTTACAATGAAAAAAAGAAAAGAAAAGAAAAGAAAATCCAATATTTTTCCTCTTTAGGACTTAGAAGAGAAGTAATGGAAATTATTGTAAAAGACTTCTCAAGAATGATGTGTTATTAAATACTTATGTCATCTATGCAACCAGCAGACACAGAAAGTCAGACCTCAAAGGAACATGAAGCCTAGAATTTAAAACAAAAGATGAGGAAGACCAAGATTGGGAAGCATACTAGATGACCAAGATAGAGAAGGGCTACCTCCCACTGTGGTTGTGGCCAGCAAGAAATCACATGCCTTGGCTGAGAGTACAACATTTTTGCTGAGCATGGAAACCTTCCCAGAAGTTACTTATTCTACTGCATAATTATGAATCACTTTAAATGAAGAGGGAAAAGATGTCTTCCTGTATGACATTCGGAAGCAGCAGGCCTTAAATAGAGTAAATGGCAAATCCATACAAATCTGGCTATAACACTGTAGAGATTATATCAAAATGAAGAGATGTTATAAAAACAAGCGCAATTAGAAAAATGGTGTGATTCATGAAAACAGGAGAAAGGGGGGGAATTTTCAGGCAGGCCGTCAGATAGCATTTTTCCATTCTTAACGGCAGTAAGGCATGCAGTGGAGAAGTGACTAGCCGGCTTATCCCAACATAAAGGTAATCTCTCTTAAGAATGTCCCACAGCTGAAGCACAGGCTAAGAGGCCAAGAAAACTAGATTCAAACCTCATGTCTATGATTGTATCTTCTATTTGGCCTGACTCTGGCAGTTCACTCAGCAGTCATGTTTGAGAATCACTTTATGACACCTTCCCCTTCCCCCACCAAATATGCAGCTCCTTCTGGGTCCTGTTTACATCACCCACATGACCCAAGGGTGGATCAGGAAAGCTAACCTCAGGGTCACCTGCTGTGACCCAGGATGGGTGTGGCTGCTTCTTAGACTGGGGGAACCCAAAATCTGACTTTCTCCATAGTTTTTTAAGATGAAGCAGCCAGAGCTCCTTTCTGCCTTTGGTACGACCTTCATTAATCTAGTGCAAGTACATAACCCTTTGCTCTCTTCCCCCTATCACCATTATACATTTCCTCTTTTTCTAGGTAAAGCTTTAGGTCTAAGCTGCTAATCTTGGCTATTGAGTTGCTAAAGTGTAAGATAAAGAAAAAGTTTCTCTTTTCAAGATCTTCAAAGCATTTAAGACGATTATCATCTTGCTACAGATTGCATTTTTGGATGTTAGAATTTCTCTTCTTCGTGGTATTCTTTTTGGAGGACAAATTATCATCTCTACTCTGAATCTGTAGGCACACTTGAATAAGGGTCAGGTGCTCAGAAAGACAAAAGGGATATGTACATCAATAATTTTCAAAATATCTCCATTACATTTGTAACAATAGCCGCTGGAGTATGTTAAGCATTCAATAAATCACTCCTATTGCTATTTTTAAAATAATAATCATTTGTAGTAATAATAACATTGAATAGTAATGCCAATCTAGCAATCATCGAACAATGAGCATAAATATCTTGAAATTGTGATATGAGTAGATTATCTTTTCTTGCAAATTAATAAACAAGCTACCATTCTTTGTTCATTTTATTTAGACTGAAACATCTAGAGCTTGATCTGCCTCCTATGTACTAACAAAATTAATGTTTGTAAACTCTGACCCTGGAGACAGAAAGCAGAGAAGCCAGAACAGTCCCCTGGGAGCAGTGAATTCCAAATCAGACTCTTAGGTAGCACCCACTGTGATAACTGGCTAAAGGACCAGTCAAGGACTGCCCTCTGCCTGAGTCTGATATGTCCTGCTGAGAGACAAAGTTTTATAGAATTCTCAGGGATGTTCTGGAAGCCATGATAAATCCAGAATTACCTTAGTGATAGCTCCCCAGGTGACAAAAGCAGATTGTTGTAGCAAGATGCTGATTACTGAAAAGGAGGTTTGTGCTCTTGAAATATTTATTCCACAGGGCTTCCTGCTGCCAGAGACCATATGTTTTTGATGCTTTATGAAAATAGAAGTCCTGATGATAGAAAGAAATGATCTCATGAGGAAACTTGCCCTGTGCCAGTGCAAATCTGAGCTCTAAGCTGGGGATGAGGCTGCACTTCTGTGACAAGGCTGGCAGCCCTGGGACATCCAGTGGTGTTCTAGTAATGAGCTGTGCCACAAATTCAGCTCCCTTGACCTTCATGTGTCAGAATGAGTCAATGTGACTAAAAGTGGTTTTCTCAGTAGCCGGGATCAGCATTCAAGCCTAGTCCTACAGGACGAAAAATATGCCATCACACTGAGCACTTCCCATGGCAACTTTTTAGTCTCTATTTGGATTAATTATGACTAAAGAAGAGGCTTCACCAGACTAGTGATCTGTATCAAAAAAGCCCCATAGGCTGTCTACATGATTATTGCTTGTCTTATTTGTTCACTTGCTCTTCAGCTTGAGTTGAGACATACCCAATGGGTTATTAGGAAGCAAACATTTCCAGAAAGCCCCACAATGGCTTTTGGAGTCACTGAATGAAATGCTCTGCTTAGGACAATCTCTGTGTCACATTCTGACACTGCATTATGATTTTCTCACTGTACTTATCTCCCTTCAGGTCATCTGCCTGAATGGAAATGAATTATCTAAGAAGAGCAATCAGAGATAATGTGGAAATGCATTTTAAATCTTTGTCTTTATGAAAACAACTCTAAATCACAGCAGCAAGGGGGCAAGGCGGAAAGTACCTGGCCCACCCATACCATGTTCCCAAATTAATTTTTATCTTTCTTTTAAAAAAAAAAATCCTGCAGTAAAATGAAATTTAACTTGCCATTTAAATAATAAATCGTTAAGAATAAGCAGTCACACTTATAAAATAAGACAAACCTGAATTTCTCCGTTTAGCTGCAGTGTGAGGTGTGGAAGATAGGCTCTCACCCAGTAGAAAGGGGCTGAGCTTTGTATAAAATGCCTATTTGAGAAGGAGGTACTTGAATTCCCCACTGGACATCTTTTGAGCAGAGATTCTCAAACTTTAGCTTGCATTAAAATCACTTGGAAGATTCCTCAAATTGCAGATTGCTGGATTCAATAGATCTGGAGGGACCTATGAGTTGAAAATTTTAATAACTGCCAAAAGGTGCTGATGCTGCTGGTCTGGGGACCACGCCAGAAGAAACTGAGAGCTAAGGGGATATTCCTGGCCATGCTCACTCCCTAACTCTCTCTTTCCCAAAGGAGGAAGACTAATTGATCTTTTAAGGAAAATTATGGAACAGGTTCAGCTCCACTGTTTGTTCTTTTCCTTTGAGCTTAGCATGGCAGGATCCCCACTTCTAAGAAAGACTTAGAATGCCCAGTGCCAAAAATAAAGAACCCCCAAAGCATAATTTTCAACCATTAAAGATATGAGTCTAGTGTAAATACATAGTTAGCATGCATGAAATATTTATTTAAGGCAATAATGAGAGAAATGGAAAATTGGTAGGTAAAGCTGGCTCAAAAGCACGTAGAAGAGATGGAAGTATTTATAGTTAATGGAAGACAGAATCCTGAAATAAGAATGCAGTGTAAAATAAAAACCTAGTTAGTGTCTTATGGTGCAATAAAACTGTAAAATTTGAGGTTATCTTCTCTACTGATTAGAAAACTATTACATCCCTTTTGGACAAAATCACTTACAACATACAAATCCATAAATCAATATTTCACCTCGTAGAATCTAGGCGCTAATCCCTGGTAAATAGTAAATCAAACAAAACTACGTTCCTCTAGAGTGGGGGTTAGCAAACTACAACCATGAGCTAAATCTGACCCATTACCTGTGTTTTGGAAATAAAGTTTAGTGGAACACAGGCACACTCATCCATTCATGTAGGCTTATGGCCATTTTTCAGCTACAACAGCTAGAATTAATCCCCACAAAGGCTTACTACAATGTTCTAACATGACACTTAAAGGTTATGCAGTCATTCTTTTATGCTATGTCCTACTTTTGGATAGTTTTTTTTAACAGAACAAATAAGTACTAAATGAGGCTATCAGAATGATATGAGCTCAGAGAAGAGAACTGTGCTGAATTTGTATTGTATCAACTTAGCTACACTACTGTCTCCTAGAATTCCCTTCTCTGAGACCAAGAGGACTTTAATGCTTCCCTCAGCTTCACTAAACTTTAGATAGGCTTTTTCCTGACTCTAGACCCTTGACTTCCCTTTTCTTAGAACATTTATTTTGGAAAATTTGTAAATTCTTTCTCTGCCTCTTGGAGATAGAAATCTTTTTAAAGGCCTCCTGCTAGCTTTACAACCTAAGACTGTCTTTCTTGAGGGCTTGGGGGCTCTCCTTTTGAGAAGTAATCATCAAGAAAGATAACAGCCCTGTGAGAGCATAGGAGTCTCACTCCAGTAGGCACCTTGTTCTAAGTTGTAAAACTGCCTCCTGTCACAAAGATAAGAGAAAGTTTACTTTTCCTTTGGATAAGGCCAATTAGCAAACACAGATGACATGTGACCCCCTCCCCCAAACTTAGCTCTTAAAACTTCTGTGGTTTATTTTAGCAGAGTTGAGCTCAGACTGAGTTCTGATAGCTCTCTCCTATTGCAATAGCCTTGAATAAAGTCTTCCTTACCTATTCAACATTGTCTGGTGCATTTTTTGCCTTGACACCTAATATTTCCTCATTGGCATGAAATGGGGACATTTTGCATGATACTGGAAGGCAGAAGTGAGGCAGTAACCACATTCTCTTTACACTCAGGTCTGTGCAGGGCAACAAATGATATTGCGGCTCACCTACATTTGTCCCTGATCTGCTGACTTATTTCATTGTTGTGCGACAGCAGCTAGGCCTACAACTCCTGCAGTCCTCTTGAATATCCTTTAGTGTCAATAAATCCATAGGCTGTGTTTGCTGCAAGTGGGACAACAGCTAGGACTGCAGGTCTTCAGACTCTTGTCAGATCTTCTTAAGCTTCCCAAATCCTGGACACCAGCTTCTTAAGCTGGTTACTGGCATCATTGAAGTTAGAGGCTTGGTTGGAGGTGGTGAGAGACAGATATATGTTCCAGCTTGTCCTTATGGATCTCAGTTTGTCCTTGCTACCCCCACTTTATGTCTATCATTTGTTGTTTTACTGCCTTTTCTTCTATCTTCAGGCCAAAATCAGACCCAGAAGCAATAGCTATATATAAACCGTTTCACCAATTCCCACCATTTCACAGTTTAGTGGCGGCCGAGTCAAAGTGTTACCGAGTCCAAGCTCACTCTACTCACCACAGGACAGGCCAATGAATCGGAGATGAGGTGTTGAGGCAAGGAATATGACTTTATTCAGAAAGCCGGCAGACGGAGAAAATGGCAGACTAGTGTCTGTCAAAAACCATCTTATGGGGGTCTGGATACCAGTTTCTTTTATAGGATCAGAGAGGCAGTGGTGGGGAAGTAAAGTAAAAAGTGTTATCAGTCTTGCAAAACATCTCCTGGAATAACTAGCCTTGGGGAAGGGATGCGTTAGTTTCACAGGTGGGTAGGGTTCCCCAAGGAAGGCTATTGTGTGTGATTAAAGTAACAAAAAGCAAAGGTTAAAGTCAAAGAAACAGATCCAACATGGAGTCCAGTTTAGCTCTTTCCTGCTACAAAAGCAGGGGTCAAAATGGGTTAGTTGATCACAGTGTCCCTAGAACTGAAATAGATGGGCAGCATACTAAAGTCTTACTTGGTCTTTACACACATAAAAACTCCAGGTCTATTGAATAGAAGCTTCATGAATTATTATAATTGAGGAATCATGCTCCTTAACAAATTCCCGATGTGAACTGGTTCACAGCCCCAGATCTCCTTAAATGAAGGGAACGTCAGGTGCCTTTCAGGAGGAACCCTATTCCATGATGAAAACATAATGTAAATCTTTTAACCTTCCCCTGAAAGAGCATGCAGCTTTTTACCAGGGTAATTGTGCATTGTGGAAGAGGAATTAATCAGACTTTTGAGGAATTGTTAGACATTGACTGTAAACTTAAACTAATTCTGGGAGACGAAAAATTTCACTGTGACGTTCCAGTCATGGTAAAGGTTGATAGAGGTCTGTGATCAATGGAGCTTTGGCTTGGGTCTATCTCACAGTGAACCAGTGAGCCTCTGAAGTCACCCAGATTCCAGAATGCATGATTATAATAGACATGCTTAGAAACAGGCAGAATTCCCACTTTAATTTCCTCACCTATGGAGTAAAGGCTATCATTTTAGGAAGAGCCAAGTGGAAGACACTAGAACTGCCTAGATAGGAAACCAAAACCAATATTGCATTCCTAGACAGACTGTAGAGATTCATGCTGCCATTAAAGACTTAAAAGATGCAGGGGTAGTGATTTCTACAACATCCCATTTAACTTGTCTATTTGGCCCCTGTGGAAGACAGATGGATTTTTGGAGCATGACAGTAGGTTTCCATAAACTTAACCAGATGGCGATGCCAAATGCAGTTGCTCTTTCAAATGTAATTTTGTCACTAGAGCAAATCAACATATTCCCTGGCATATGGTATGAGGCTATTGATCTGGCAAATGCTCTTTGCCCCATACCTGTTAGTAAAGACCATCAGAAGCAGTTTGCAGTCTGAGCTAACAATACATCATCACTACCCTACCGCAGCACTGTATTGATTCTGCCATCTTACATCGTAATCTGGTCTGAGGGGCTTTAATTGTTTCTCCATTCTTCAGTAGGATATTGTGGTGATCCATTTTATTTGTAATATTTAGCTCATCAGGAAGGATGTAAAACATTAGCAACTACTTTAAGCATCGCTTAGAAACATCTGAGCCGGTGAATAGGAAGCAAATTCCACAAAAATTCCGAAGTTGGCCACTTAATGAAATTTCTAGGGACCCAATCCTCCAGGGCAAGTCAAGCTATCCCTTCCAAAATGAAGGACAAATTACTACATCTGATTCCTCCCACCATTAAACAAAGAGCACTAGTAGTATCTCTTAAAATGTTGGATATAAAATAGACTTCATTTGGATGTGCTATTCTGACCCATTTACCTAGTAACTCAAAAAGCTTTCAGCTTTGATGAAGGTCCAGAACAAGAGGAAACCCTGTAACATGTACAAGATGTCAAGCAAGCTGTTCTATCACTTGGGGTCCATGATCTACCAGATACAACAGTGCTCTATGTGCCCTTGTCAGATAGGAAGTCTGCCTGGAACGTTTCACAGTCCTTATCAGTGATTCATAGAGCAGATCTTTAGGATTTTGAAGCAAATCTACACCTTCTTTTGCAGATGATTATTCTCCTTTTGAAAAATGAGAATGCTCCTTTCTGGCTTGCTAAACAGCCTAAGTAGGAGCCCAACACCTAACCATGATTACATGACCAAAATTACAAAATTACACTACCGAACAGGGTGTTGTCTGACTCACTGTTCCATAATCTTGGGAGATCACAGTAGCATGTGAGATTGAGCTCAGTCAGTTTCTGAAGACACAAATAAGTTGCATAAACGCAAATGCCCACAGCCCATTTTCTTATTATATCGACTATTCCTTCTCAACCTGCACATATGACCTCATGGAGAGTCGATTAAGGAAGAAAAAAATTGGGCTTAATTTACAGATGGTTCTGCACAATATACCAACACTACCTGAAGGCAGATGACTGCAATGCTACAGCCCTTCTCCCTGAAAAACAGTGGAAAAGGAAAAGGCACCCAGAGGTCAGAATTTTGAGTAATATACTTGATTGCTCATTATGCCTGAAAGAAAAGATGACCAGGGGTCTGAATCTACCCTAATTCAAAGGTAATCACCAATGATTTGGCTAGATGATCAAGGACTTAGACAAAACACAATTGCTGAAAAAGAGATCCAAGAAAGAAATAGGTGATGACTCTCTCTGAACAGACACAGAGTGTGAAGGTATATGTGTAAAATATGACTCAAAAGCATTTTCAGCAGATGAAGATGTTAATAATCAGTTAGACAATAGGACTCATTCAGTACACATCCATCAGTCTCTTTCCCCAGCTTGACGGGGCTCATGAACAACGTGGCCACTGTGGCAGGAAGAAATATTTTCCATCCACTAAGAAACAATGACCTTACTACTCTCACTTAGGCTGATCTGGCTACAGCACTTTTGTGGGTCTACTCAGCCAAAGACAGAGACCATGATGTGTTGTCATTTCCCAGGGGACAGCCAGCCACTAGGTGGAAAGTTGATTACACACAACCACGTCCATCATGACAGGGACAGAGCTTTGTTTTCCCTGGAACGGATGCATTCTGGACACCGATTTACCATCTCTTCCTTCCATGCTTCTAGCAAAATCTCCATCTGTGGACCCCAGAAATTCCTTTTACATATCTTGGCCCTTGTTCCTTGTTTCTGTTACTCCAAATGAAGTGTGATAATTGACTTATGGTCATGGAATTCGCCGGTCTTTCCATGTTCCTCACAACCCATTAGCAACTGGCCAGCTAGAACAGTGGAATGGGCTTTTGAAATTTCTGTCGCAACACCAGCTGGGTGACAATACTTTAAGGGGCTTGAGTCATGTCTCTCAGAGTGTGCTGTAAATCAGCAACCAGCAAATCAGCAACCTCAAATAGTAATCAACTGTTTCTTCCATAGCCAGGATTTGTGTGTCCTGGAATAATGGTTGAAAACAGAAACAGTCCCTTTTATTATAACTCCAAGTAACCCAGCAAAATTTGTGCTTCCTGTCCCTGAAACTTTGGACTTTGTTTCTTAGTTTCCAAAAGAACAGAGTTGCCACTAGCTGATACAGTGAGTATTTTATTACACTGAATTTTGAAACTGCCACCTGCACACATTGGGCTTCTCATGTTATGAACCAATAGTTGATGTGAATCAAAATCCATGTGATCAAAAATAGATGGTATGAATCAAAAAGAAGGTGTAACTGTGATTTTATTGGTGATAAATTCTGACCATCCAGGAGAAATTGAGCGGCCACTCCACAATGGGTAGCAAGGAAGAGGATGTCTGGAATTCAGAATATATTTCAGTATACATTAAACATTTTTTCTTTTCCTCTTACATCATGTAAAAGAAGGAAGAAGACCTGTTCATAGCAATTAATCCTAAATGTAAGCTTTCAAGTTAGAGACTAACAAAGAGGAAATATCAATATGTTTCTGCCAGAAGACAAAGAAAGAATTTGTATTTTCTTATGTAAAAGAGTGCTTTCTATTGTAGAATGGATGGCTATATCATATTACACAGAAGCATTATTTTGCCATTGTCACAATTTGGAAGTGATATTAAGAATGGTTTAAAAAAAAAAGTATATATAAATGTCACATTGCAAGGGTTAGAGGGCAGTGTATTTGTGCTGTGTCAATTTACGTAAGCTGTGAAAGCACTCCCCAGGATTCCCTTACCACCAAGGCTCCTGGTTAGTGTGGGCCACTGTTGGGGATAGGGAGATTTCCCCCTTTACTCTTCTTGAGTTCTTGTGACTGGACTAATAATGCAATTGACAGAAGACAGATTAACAGGAGAAAGATAAATTACTTTTAATTCATGCATGTGGGGCTATTATAGAAATGGGACCTAGGAAGTGGCCAAAGCAGGCAGCTTTTATACTTTACAGACAAAGAAACAATAAATTTGTGAGGAATTGACAGGACAAACAAACTTAGGCTTTGGGTACTCACTTAGTGAAGAATCTAAACAGAGTTTGGCCTGAGGGCAGTAAATTAAAGAAGTAACAAGGTTTGTTTATACAGGCTTCTTAGCCCTAATTCCCTTTTTCTGGGAATAAGGGTATCCTTCTACCTCCAGGAACAGGGAGGGCACCTTTCACATGGGAGGTTTATTTCCTGCTTTCAGGGAGACAGAGAGGAGGGTCAGAATGTCCCTCTTGCATTGACTGTATCTTAAGTAACTTTAATTGAAAATAATCAAATATCTTTAATTGAAAGTAACTAATTGAGGTATATTTGGGGTGGACTTCCC
This sequence comes from Hippopotamus amphibius kiboko, assembly GCF_030028045.1. Taxonomy (NCBI): domain Eukaryota; kingdom Metazoa; phylum Chordata; class Mammalia; order Artiodactyla; family Hippopotamidae; genus Hippopotamus; species Hippopotamus amphibius. The sequence goes on along the minus strand of NC_080190.1, from coordinate 107,400,048 downwards.
TGGGTCCCAATACCACAAAGACCTTACTCGTGAGATTTCAAAAGCAGCGTTGAAACCGTTGGTCAATCTGACCTTAGGCTTTGTTGCCACTCACACTTGATGTCACTGATCTGACTCATCTTGTTGGTGAGGGGTAGCAGCCAGGTTGACCACTTCTCTAGGGCCCACTGGCTCTCTTTATGCTTCTCTAAATCCTGGCCAGGTGCATGTTTAGCTCCGTGATGAAGATTGCCAGCTTTCCTTCAGGTCACCACCGTCATCCAAGTTGGAGCTTATAGGTGGTGAGAGACCCATGTGGGTTCTTGCTTGTGAGGCTGGGTTCTATCATCCCTACTTCCTTCACTCCACGCCCATCTTTCCCTCTTCTCTGCCTGGCCCTGTTGATGCCTTCTCAGGACGAGATGCAGAACACACAGCTATACATAAAGTGTTTCAGCAGCTCCCACAATTGTGGGACACCAGTAATAAATAACAACACTACATATTCTGTATCATTCCCAGTTTTTCCCAGTTTTTTTGATAAAATCCCAATGATACAAATGATACAGATGATTGGTACAAAATCAACAAAAATGAGCTAGAAATGTTGGAGAAAACCTGGCGTTGGAGATTGATTTTAAATCAAAATTTGAAAGAAATAATTGCGAAGGACAAGATGGGACATCCCTAAATGAGAGAGAAAATACTATGTATATTTTAGGATAAAGAAAAGTGAGTTTTGCCCCTCTGGAGAAAAACAAGTATGTCAGAATAAAATATTTTGGGGTAGATGAGGGGATCAGAATACAGCAAACTATGACATTCAGTCTGAGAAATTTTTCCTTCTTTTGGTGAGCATCACAAGATAGACTAATGTCATGGGATTTTTGTCACAAGAGCTGAAGTGGCTCAGAGCTGAGAAGCCAACTCTAGAAAATCCTCTCAGGGGAATTCCCTGGTGATACAGTGGTTAAGAATCTGCCTACCAATGCAGGGGACACAGGTTCAATCCCTGGTCCGGGAAGATCCCACATGCCACAGAGCAACTAACCTAGTTGTGGCTCATGTGCCACAACTACTGAGCCTGTGTTGCCACAACTACTGAAGCCCATAGGCCTAGAGCCCGTGCTCTGCAACAAGAGAAGCCACTGCAGTGAGAAGCCAGCACTCCGCAACAGAGAGTAGCCACAAATAGAGAAAGCTCTTGGGAAGCAACGAGGACACAATGCAGCCAATAAATAAACAAGAAAATCCTCTTAGAAAGATAGAGGAAGGTAGGAATCTTAGGAGCAAAGCCAGGGTGGTTTGCTAAGATGAGACATGAAGAAATGTAAGTTCAGAAGCAGGACATTGTCTCCATGGTTAGAACCATTTTAATAAAACAACCATCCGTTACTTAGCCAGGTATATTGCCAAGCACTTTATATAGAGTGACTCCTGAAACCTTTTATAGCAAATATGATTGTCTTTTGTTATATAAATAAAGAAACTGATATTTAGAGGTTAAGTAATTCGCCTGAAGTTACATACTTAAAATTAGAAAACCCTGTGTTCTAACAAAGGTCTCCCTGACTCCAAATGTTTTTCTCAGTGCCACCTGGCTAGGTCATACAGCCAGGCCGCACTCAATTCAATGCTAAGATTATAAACTATGAGCTGAGGACTGCTTACATTTCCTGTGCTTAATACCTGACTTTGTTCTAATGTGTGTGAAGTTATAGGTGGAAATTTAAATGGACAGGATGAAAAAATCGCAAAGATAGCGGGGAGCCAAGTAGAAATACAAGAACTACACATTCCTGAGCACACAAAACAGTTCGGTGTGCACTTCTGTACACAACCTGACAGGTTTATTTATGTGTCAAAAGCCAAATAAAACCTATTTTCTTGTTTATACAGATTATATCCCAAATGACATGAATTCCAATGTTCCATACCTAATGAAATTGAGATGAAAATTCTTCCTCATATCCGTCAATACAAAAGGAAAGAACGTTTAGAAAGAGAAGAGAAATGTGTGTTTTGAATGTCAAGTGGCTGAACAATGTGGCCTGGAACACCCAGCCCCCTTAAGAAGTAGCAAGGGGTGGGGACGGGGAGCACACACCCTGGAGCCAGACTGCAGGTGCTGGAGTCCTGGTTCTGCCACATTCTAGTGGCGGCAGTTCACTCAATATCTCTGCAGATCTTTATTCTCATCCGGAAAATGGGCTGACAATTGTTATGAGGATTATCCATGTTCATATTTATAAAACGCTTAAAAGACTATTTGGCACATGGTAAAGCCCCCTCCTAGATAAGCGTTTATTATTAAGTTAAATACTTGACACTTTCAAGAATTCACTATGAAAGCCAGGGTCAATCAAAAGCCATCACCTTTGTGAGACCGCTCTCAGGGACTCAATCAAGTATTTTTTGAACGCCTGACAGGTTCAAAGTAGGGTTCTCAGTCTAGGATTAGAGAGGTGAACGGAACTGACTTTAGAGATGACCTCATGAAGATTTATTGTTCTAATCCTGTAATACTTAAGCATTATATTAGAATGCTATTCTATTCTATTAGTGCATTCACCGTGTTTTGATATAAAATTTCTTTACATAATTCTTTTCCTCACTCATCTGTAAAATCTCTAAGAGCCTGAAACATATGCTTCTTTGTACTTAAGTTCACAGAAAGAATAGGTGCTCAAGAAATGCCAATTGAATTTAGAAGAAAGGAAAAAAGAGAGGGAGGGAGAAGACAGTAAGGTGGGATGGGTAGCAGCACAAATTGTAGATTCCAACTGTTTGTCCTCAAATCCCAGCTACAACTTAGTAGCTGTATGACATTAGGCTGGTTACTTAACCTTCCCACTTCCAGTGTCATCAGCTGTTAGTGAGGAGGATGACAACAGTACCGACTTTGAGAGATTTTCTCTGAGATTTAAAGAACTCATGGTTTGAAATCATGTAGCATACATATGACACATAGTAATCACACTATTTAATTACCACTATTATCAACTAATGAGCAAAATACACTTCAGGTAAAACATTCTGTAAGGATGATGCTATGATTCAACCTATTTAGAAAGCGTGAAAATTCCTTGATGTGTGTTTGTGGGGGGGTGTGTGCACACCGAATGGTATTCCTATGATTTGAAGGTCCTACCATTTTTATTTGAGCAAATGATATCAAAAGATTGAGTCTATCTAATTTACTACGTACCATTTTAATACAAAAGGATTGCAGTTCTGGGTCCCTGCCATACTGTTATACAGACCAATTGCAGCAAAGTCGATGAATCAAATGCAATTTAGTCTGGCTCAACTAGATCCAGCTGGAGGCTGTTTCTGCACATGAAGCAGAAAAAATATTATAGACCATTATTCGTGCTCAGATCAGTCAGTCCCAGGCATTCTACTTGGCAGGCAATTGGCCTGACTAAAATGATTCTGCATGAATGATTCTATAATGGTGGAGGAAGTACAACCTTTAACCTCTAGTAAAGTAGACTTGATACATTCTTCTTAACTCAATAGAGGATGGTCGTCAGGCATGTGACTGCAACATCTCCTTCTATATGCCTAGCTGAACCTTTAAGGAAGCTACATAAATGCTAGCTCATGAAAGCCAAGAGGAGCCCTTTCTGGTCCTGGGAATTATCTTGAGGATCCATTAAAGACACTAAGGAGTGACAGGAGAATCACTATAAAACACATTCCCTGCTCTCTCTCTCGCAGAGGTTCCAAAGATATGATATATCTACATATATTCATGTAATCATATATTCCTATCACTGCCCCTAGATCCCACCAATATTTGGTCTTTAACCTGGTTCCTGACACAGAGCTCCAAAAACCCTTGGAAATTCCCAGGTGATAGGAGAGTCTTTTGTCCTAATGAGGCAATTCCTGGTGAGCTCCTAGGTCACCAGAAAGACCATCCCAGGATTAGAAACTTGAAACTTTCATCCCTTCCCCTCATACTTGGAGAGAGGGGAGGGGTTGCAAACTGAGTTAATAATTGATCGTGCCTAATGATGATGCCTCCGCAGAAATCCCACAATACAGGGTTCAGAGAGCTTCTGGCTTGTTAAACAGATTCACGTTGCTGGGAAGGTGGCACACCACAACTCCAGGAGATGGAAGCTCCTATGCTCAAGACACTTCCATACTTCATCCTCTGTGTCTTTTCATCTGGCTATTTATCTGTATCCTTTAGCATATCCTTTATTATATAATAAGCTGATAAATATAAGTATTTCCCTGAGTTTCATGAGTCATTCTAGCCAATTATTGAATCCGAGGAGAGGGACATGGGAAATGGGAAGCTTGATCTATAACTGGTCAGTCAGAAGTACAGGTGACAATCTGGGTCTTGTAATTGGCATCTGAAGTGGGGGCAATCTTGTAGGATTGAGCCCTTAACTTACGGCATCTGATGCTAATGCCAGGCAGAAAGTGCCAGAACTGAATTGAATTGTAGGACAATCATTTTAGCCAGCTGGTGCTGGAGAATTGGTGGGTGTGGATAAAACCCACACATCTAGTCACAGGAGTATGAGTGTACGGGTAAAGGAAAACAGTGAGCTTTCGGGAATATATCTCCCAGATAGATATGTGACCAGAAAGTGATATAGATTGAAAGCTTTTCTCCTTGACTGTAAGCTTCTCAAGGGTAGAGACCAGGTTATAGTCAAGGTTATACTTCTAGTATATGTCTTAGTGCTTCATTTCACAAAAATATGAGTACCGGGCAAGGCTCAGGTACTGTTCAAGGCTGAGAATACAGGGGTGAATAACATAGGCAGTGCCCGTGTCCTCTTGGAGTTTACATGTTAGTGGGAAGATGATACAGACACACACATATGCTGAGAGAAATAAGGGCTATGCAAAAATTATAATAATAGCCAATATATTTTGTTGAAATTAATACATCAGTTCTTCCCAACACCTTTCACAAAGTTTTCTAAGCAAAAGTAAAATAAAACAATGCTAACGTGTGTACCACACACCAAGGTAAAGGAAAAGATCTAATTACAGCCACTGATGATTGGTTTGTGGCCTCAGGCTACCCCAGCTCAGAATGACTACCCTGAGGGCCAAGCGGATACCTGGATATTCAGGTCAGGATATGAGAAAATTACCTGAGCTGCTATTAGGACAGACTCCAGACATGCAGTCAGTTGGACTTGATTCAGATAGTGGTCAGTCTAACAGTGCAGCAAGCAGTTGTAGCCATTCTTTGTAAGTTACATCTTCAACCTCAAAAACTTCCAGGTCTTTCCCTAAGAACTTGATTATGTACCTTCATTTTGGCCTAGGATACTGTTTTTAAATAAAGCTAGACACTGCTCCTCTCTCAGAGTTTTATTTCTACCCATAGACACATATCTCACGTTGTTTTCTGATGTTCTTTCATCCATCTCAGATTTGTTTTATATTTACTAGACCCTCAAGGATAGTGAGATTTGGAGAGTGTGCCATGCTCCGTACTGGCCTGTTCTCCCTCACGTATTTACCTGCCCCTGGTAGCCCTTCACTGAGGTCACAGAAAGCTGTAGATGTGACAGTCTGGCAGGTGACAAAAGGTAGGAAGAACCAAGGGTTTCGTGCCTATGTGGCAAGTCCACAGTTGGTATCCTGGATCATAGGTGAAACTCTACTCTCGAAAAGGACAAAGGGCAAGATGGCTGTTGGGTACAGGTTTAAGAGAAACTCTTTGTTCAGGAAGCAGAGGGTCTCATCAGAGTGACCAATGACAACTAAGACCAAGAACCAAAGAAAAAGAGCCACCTATTGGAAGGAACTGAGGTGAGAGGGTGTAATGGATTACAGAATGTTCACAATCTTCCCATCCATCAGTGAACACTGCCTTGCTGTGTGACTTTGAAGCTCTTGTCCACTTACTTAGACATGAGCTTGACTGTGTGAATTTCTTTAGTCCATGGGGCAAAGGCCAATGTGACAGAAAACAAAATTTGAAAAACTATTCTGCATTGGGCTTTCCTTTCATGCTGCCTTTGGGATTCCAGCAATCACTTTGACTAACCTGCTGAATGATGACAGACACATGGTTGGAGCCCTAGTGAACTGCTCAGTAATCAGCTAGGCCATTGGCCACCAACTGAACACACATACAATGAGTGAGTCTAGTTGAGACTAGCAAGATAACTACCCAGCTGAGCCCAGACTCAACTGCTAATCAATAGAATGATTAGCTAATAAATTATTATTGTTTTAAGCCACTTCATTCTGAGCTAATCTGTTATTTAGCAAAAGATGATTGATATAGAACTTTTTACCTAGAAATGGGATTCTTATTTACCAAACATGTTTTACTGACACATGTATCATGAAAGAAAAGTATTAATGAAGTCTGGAAAAGTGATAAAACAGTGAAGCCTGAAAAAACTGTGAGGGAATTGTTACAGTATGTTGGAAAGTGAGGACTCACATTAGGCAGTTGTGAAACAATCAGAAAAGCTATCGTCTGTGGTAACTTGGAAAATAGAAAGTGTAGCTAATGAAATTTTGGATGTAGTTAAGGAGAACCCCAGGCTGAATGAAGAAAGTATCTTTTGGTTACTCAATAAGGTAGGAGAACACCAAGGTAAGCTAAATAACTGGTTAGCTTGCAAGAAGAGTTGAAAAGAAATATAAAGGAACCAAGATTTTTATTGGAAAATAAAACTGTTTTAATTTTTTTATTTTTTGGCCACACCACGTGGCATCCTGGATCACAGTTCCCCAACCAGGGATCAAACCAGCACCCCTTGTAGTGGAAGTGTGGAGTCCTAACCACTGGACCACTGGGGAATTCCAAAAAATAAAGCTTTTCTCACCCTCAATCTCCCCAGAATTGTTAGGAACCAGTGACTGCTATGTGCTTCCCATTCCTCCCCTTTCCAATGGAAGAGTTTATTTCTGGTATACTGTTTCTGTGTCATTACTGTATTCTGGGTAAGTGGCAAATAACTAGTCTTTTTACATCATAGGTTCCTGACTCAATGGAGACCACATCCAAGATATATGGGAAATTACAGGATCAAGATTGTGGGGTTTTGAGCTTAGTACCATAATTGGATGAGTCATTTAAGAGCCCTAGATAGAGATAAGTATGTTTTGCATGTGAAAAAATATGAATATTTATGACCATCATGCAAGCTAGACTGCTGGAGGGTGAGCAGCCGTGCGGAAGAGAATTTAGGTGTCCATTCAATGGTAAGCCAGCCCCCAGCCATGAAACAGTCACCTGCCAGACATGTGAGTGAGGCCAACAACTGCCAGCCACAGGCAGATACATGTGTGCAGCCATATGAGACCAGCAGATTACATTCAGCTGATCCAAGACCATTTTTCAATTTACAGAATTGTAAGTTAATAAACAGTTGCTTTAAGTCACTAAGTTCAGGGATGATTTGTTATGTGACAACAGCTAACTGGTACAACAACAAAAAAAAGGGAGATATGGGGGTGGGGGGAAACATTGGTGCCAGGTCTTGTCCTTGGATCACATGTATTTCTGACAACAGAGTCTTTGGAGTATGGACAAGTGGACTTAATTCTAATGCCTGTATGCAATAGATCAAAAGTTCTCCATATCTTCCTTATCTCAGAAATTACCGCATCAGGAGCAGGATGAAGTTTACTAAACTTTCAGATTAGAGAAGCTGAGGAAGGCTGGGGCCAAGGAGTAAAGTCAGTGAATACTGCTCCAGAATTTTAAAGAAGCCAATTCCATCACAGCAAATGAGAGAATCAGTTGAGGAAAGGCTTAATTTTACATTTAAATGTTCAGTGTGACTAGAAATCAGTGAGTTAGAAAATAGCCTGTGGCTTGGGCACTTTTCTAAAATTAAGGATGTTGTTAATATTTTAAATGGAGCTTAGATAATTAAATGCTTCTGTTGAGCTTTCTCTTGAATGGTGGTGGACAATGACTTTGAACTGTGATCCAGGCAGAAGATAATAATAGGGTTTTCTCTGGGTTATTTGATGTGACAGCTTGGTGTCATGCTGCTCTTGTCGATGCCTATTTGGTGATATCTGGCCCCTTGTCCTTTTTTGGCTAAACTGTGCACTGTTTCCTGATAGCCTATGCGGACTAGACCCCAGACCCAGAATCTGAGTGAGTCTGGGCTCAGGCTTCTGACCAAACAGGGACCACTATGTTTTTTTGTCACAGTAAGAGATGAGATGCTGACTAGTTTTGTGTCTTTTATAGTCTTTATTATTTCTGATCCTTATGTGGCAAAATCTAGTGGAAAGAACGTGGACCATAGAGCCTGGGTTCAAATTCTGGGTGCACCACTCAATATGTGACTGGCCTTGAGAAACTCACCAAAGCATTCTGAGCTTCTTTTTTTCAAATGGGCAAAATAATCTACCTGGTGGAATTGTTGTAAAGATCAAAATATCTACCTGGTGGAATTGTTGTAAAGATCAAAATATTATCCATACAACACACATATATATATATATTTGTATAAATATATATAAATGTAAATATATGTATATATAATGCTATTTTAGGATTTCAATAAATATTAATTATGATTATTACTGTTCTTTGATAGCACTAAAATTCTGGCAATCAGGGCTAAGATGGTAGAATACATTACAACTCTATCCTCTATGTCTTTAGCTATGTATTCTAGTCCTCAGATTCAGAGTAAAATAGATCTGTGTGGGGAAAGTGAAGAGAGTCTGAATGAGTATTAACTTTGTTATTGGCAGATGCAGAGAAAGTTTCAGATACAGGTAGAAGTCAGGGAGGTGGATGGCAGTGATTTTCCTTTGAAATAGAGAACAGATTATTTTTCTTTCTAATTGCTTGTCTTTTCTATTTGGGTAGTTCTTTGTATATAAGAAACCCGATGTCCCTAACTATTTTACAAAGAAAAAGTTTTCTGTAGGTGTTTCCAACAATGGAATTACAATGCACTTATGAAACAGAGAAGAACAAACCTGACTCCATATGGGATCTATTCCTTTAGCTCTAATTTTGTACTCTGTTGCCTCTGCTTAGTCATGCTGGCTTTGCACTGTTGTCTGGTCAAACAGTAGAAGAATGTTGCCTTTAGCCTGGAATATACATAAGAGCTCTTTCTCCAGGCTCTGCCTCCCAGGCCCCATCTTTAAATGTATAACACTTTTCATTCATATACAGTTAAAGTTGCAGAACAGAGAACAACATTTGTCTTATTGGAAATTTACAGGAACATCTTTAGCAGACCTACATGGACAGCTGCAAGAACACACCCTCTTTGGGGTCTGGCCTGCACCAGGAGGTCTACAGCAATCTGCCACACTCCCTCCCCTTTTAGTATAAAAGAATCCTGAATTCTAACTTGGGTAAGATGGCTCTTTTTCTAGTTTGCTATTTTGTTGATCTGCCAGCTTTCCAAATAAAGTTGCTACCTCTTGCCCCAACACTTTGTCTCTCAATTTATCGGCCTATAGTACGGTAATCAGTACAAGCTTGGACTCGGTAGCAGTTACACTGCCCAACTGGTATAGTAAGTATCAACAAAGCCAGGCTCCTGGATCGCATTTTATTGCCACCACTTGATGCCAATGAAAAAACATCTCTGAGGGAAGAAATAATTTCTTTTCGTAAGAATAAGTGAAAACAGAGATAATTACTTACTTTTTTCTTTTCCTAAATGCCAATATTTTATTCCTTTCAAGGACCTCTGCCTCTTCCACTTAAATATATTTTGGAAGCTGGGACGAAGTGAGAGAGTAGCATAGACATATATACACTTCCAACTGTAAAATAGATAGCTAGTGGGAAGTTGCTGTATAACAAAGGGACATCAACTCGATGATGGGTGATGCCTTAGAGGGCCAGGACAGGGAGAGCGGGAGGGAGTTGCGGGAGGGAGGGGATATGGGGATAAATGTATAAATACAGCTGATTCACTTTGGTGTACCTCAAAAGCTGGTACAAAAGTGTAAAGCAATTATATTCCAATAAAGAGCTTAAAAATAAATAAATACATAAATAAATAAATAAATACATGTCTTTCCAATACTCCAAGAAACAGATAACTGCTATATGATGTATAGTATTTTTGAGAAGAGAAAAAGAGGGAAAGCTCCTCAATTCATTTTATAAAGCTCATATGTCCCTATTATCAAAATTATAATTCAAAAGGAAAGTAAGAAACAAATCTCATTTATGAGCATTTATATGTATTTATAGTGAATGGAAGATATTTGGGGGATCAGAGAGCTTCATGAAGCTATAAAAGAGCTGGTTGAGAGCATGCAGTTGAAGCTTCAGAAGAGAGAGGTGATAACTGGTGGAGCAGGCACCTAAGGGGAAGGAATAGATGGGATCAAAATTGTAGGAGATTTGAGGAATACTGTTTCTCTATAACAGACAAAAAGATAATCTGCACAGAAGGATTTAATTTTAGCCTAAATTATTTTGATGAATCTCATAACCTGATGAGACAAATAGGTCTGGTGAGAACAGTATGTTTAAAAAATTCTATATGAAAAACTGTGGGGAGGGCACACGTGTGCTGTACACACACACACAGACACGCACACACGTATACACACATACACACATGACCCATGCCCTGAGCAGAGCCACTGCCCGTTGCTGGTCTACTTGGTATCTTTGAATGTCCCCTCTGGTGAGACAGAGTTCTGCCCCAGAGCAGCCAGCTTGGCACTTGGAGCTTAGGCTCAGCTTCTTAGACAACAATTTTCAACTAAGATTATGTCTGCATGAAACCAAACAACTTACTCTATCAGTCAAGGTAATGACTGTCAATAAACATGCAAATCAGTTAAAAAGGTTGCTCAGTACCATGCAGCACAAACAACTTTAGTTGATTGACTAAATTACTAGCTTATTATACCATCCAGTGGAGAAATATGTGTAGACTCTTCCTAAGTGCATGGCCAGCCCTGAGACTCTTAATGTAGCAAGATTTCAATGGTGATAATGATGGTATTTATGCTATTAATTTTTTTATACTTTATGATACTTTTCAGCTTATAAATGGCCCTCATGTATATGACCTAATTTAATGGCTCAAAATATCTGACTACATATAAATATTTGCCTTTCTACACACACACACACATACACACACACACGGGAGCCTCTATTATTGAACAATAAAGAGTAAAATTCATACCTATAACCTCTTAATTTTTAATCATATAACTTTATGATCTGATTAATCAGTTAAAAGCATGTAAATTAAGTGGTGCTTATTTACACGTAATTTTTTTGATTAAAGGTACATGTACCTTAAAGTATTTTTAAATAGTAAATATCTCTGTTCTATGAAGGTATGTTTCTGTTTAATAAAATTAAAATCTATACATAGATTTTGCACAATGAGACGTTCTTGTTTTAACCACTAGCTGCAGCAAAAGTATCTTAGACAATAAAATGTATTTCACACACAAAGCCTGATGTTGGTCAAATGTCTTTCCAGAGCTGCATTTGAGTAAGATCATTTCAATAAGTGGTCTCCATGGCACTGCCAAAGGGCAAGAGAGATGATGAAAGGCATACTTGTTCTTAAAAGCTTTAGCTGGTAATAAGATGCATCAGTTTCACTTACATCCCACTGGCTAGAACTAGTCACACGGCCCTGCCTAACTGCAAAGGCATCTAGGAAGCAGATTCTTCCTGTGTTGTCAGGAAAGAGAAGGTAATCAGATATGGAAAGCATTAGTAAACTTTACCACAGTTCCCTTGCAAATACTATGATAACATTTTCTATTTTAAATATCAATTTTTACAGTGATTTCTCTTCCTTATAATAATTCAACATTTCAATGAAGAATTTTCTTACTCTTTCCAATATGAAATAAAAGAATATTTGACAAGCTTCATGCTTTTGCTTTTATCTACAATTATATGGTTTAAGCATAATGGCACTGCTTCAAAACACAGTTTGGTACACATCAGTAATAGCTCTTAATGACTCAAAGAATGTAATAATCTACCATGATCAAAACTAATCTGCCATAAGAAGTACAGAAATATCAAATAGCTTATCCTGTGGAAACAAATGCAAATTAATTGCCTCATTTGATACATCATGTGTAATATACACTTTAACATTGCTATAACTTTGTATAGACATCTAGCTTCTCAGAGAAATTTAGAAAAACATTATCCAATAAGGTTACATTGTGAAAAGAATTAACATGCTTAATGATGCAACTCCTAATTTCTGTGGGTTTTATTAGCAACAATTATTTATTGAGTTATGCTATCTTGAGCATAACCAACAAAAATAAAGAAAATTACACTTTCACTACCATTCTGTTTCTTTGGGTAACCAACACACAAACACATACACACACACACATTGTCTCTCACTTACATACGCATACACTCTTTTCATACAATTCAAAAACTTGTCCGTGTAATTTAATTATTCTACACAAAACTATGAATGAAAGTTTCTAATCAAAAGACAGCACAAACTATCCATTTTTCCAGAATTTGTGAAAATCTCTCCTCCACCCTGTCTTTTCTTTTTTCTTTTTTATATTTTTAAATTATTATCCTTTGTCTTTGTGCATTTCAGCCTTTGTGTTCTTTATTGTTGTTTTAGTGAAAGTTCAAAGGGAAGTGGGAAAAAAGTGAAATGCTCAGTCCAGTTTATTCAACAGGAAGTCTTCTTTCACAAATTCTTCATTCTTTGTTCCTTAATAATAAACTCTGCCCAGATTCTACCACCTGGAATGGTCTGAACACTGAATATTGTGATTGTTAAAATACGCCCAGTACTACTAACATTACATATTACAGTTTTGGGCTTCAGTTACATGTAAAACATAAAGTAACCATTAGGTGTAGTTTACTGAGGTTGTGATGATTTGGAATTTCCATCACAATGCTGCAGAAATTTGTGTTTCTCACAGAACAGTAGTCATTCTAATAGCAATATGTCACTTATTGCTAAGAATATTTTTACCACTGTTCATCCAATTCAACATTAAATAGCTCCTTTAACTACATTTTATTTTTTCAAATAGTTAATGATAACTTGTTTCTGTGAACATACGTGACTGATTTGCTCCTATTTTTAATAATTATTCAAGCAAAATTATGTAAATAAAAGCAGCTACAATTTGTGAGGCCCCTTATGTGTCAGACTTCATCTTAGATTTTTTTCTTTTTCATTACTTCTTCACAATGATTTACCAAAGGAGCAATTTTATCCCCATTTTAGAGATGATAAAGCAGGAGAGTGGAAGAATTTTAGCCATCTTCTAACCAAACTCACAGTGCATATGTAATTTCACCATTGTTTCTGTTCTATTTTTGTGGCAATGGACCTCAATGTAGAATAACAAAAAACGACTTAGCAAAGTGGTGAAAGGTATAGACCACAAAAGGCATAGTTTTTCTGTAGCATTTTTTTTTTCTTCCTTAAGAACAAACTTAAAAGGGAAGTTTTAGATACATTTCTCCTCAGCTCTAATACCTAACCAAATAGACAATCTAAGATGAGATGGTATGTTCTTATTTCTTAACCAAGTACGTATAGTAAAAGCTACACTACCAAATTATTTCAAACGGTGGCTGTTAACTCTCCGTATTATTTACTTATTTGTTTGTTTTTTTACAACCTAGAAATCATACAGTGATAAATTATTTCCCAATTATGGGAGCCCAGGGGTAGACCAGCACCAGTAAGACATTTGCTGGAGACTTGAAGGGGTTCAATTTACATTTGCAATCCATTAAGAGTTGCCAATTACAGATAATAAACAAAAACAAGCAAATGAAAATACTGAAAAACCAAACCTGTTTCTTGAAATATATGAAATGTGGATGAAGACAGAGATGGAAGTTGAGACTATAGAAAATAACAATAACATACATTAAAATAAATGATAATAAAAGTCTATAATAAATTTTGGAGGAAAACTGACAAGAGGTGATTATCATCACAAACAAAAACATATTTCTATTATAGTTATACAGTGTCTACCTGAACTAAGAGTCAGTGTTATATTTTAATTTTAAAAGCTTTAGTGTGGACACTTTTGAAACCTTCTTGTAGTGATATATTTTTTGTCTTTATTCACGGGTAAGTAGGAATTTTGGTGAAGTCGTGTGACCAATTGTTGATTAAAACTGCAGCTATATTTTAGTAAGCATGATTGGATAGTTGCTTAAGAAAGTAACAAAACTATTTCCATCTCAAGGGATTCATTTTATTTTCCAATTTGTTTAATATGAATTTAAGATTAGAATACATTAATGTCCTAAGATGCAACCTTTCATTTTAGTAATTTTCTGTTGCCATTAAGATCATCAAAACCCCTGAGGTTTTTCCCTCATATCTAGCTTCCTGAAATTCATACTATAAGGCAGAACAGAAGAGACTATGTCTATGCTCTTGGCTTTTACGCTTGGGCAAAGGCATTTGGATTATTCTTTTCTAAAATAATTTTTAAGGCAACCCTAAACCCCATAGACTATTTCTTCATAAACTCAGAGTGAAATAGCCAATAGGCAGTGATTTGTTCAGTTGTTGTATCAATAATCACATAAAACAATTTCCACTCAGTCTACAGGTTGTGTGGGTTAGTTGTGGGTCGGCTGCCTTTGCCAGGGATTGGCTCCAGATGGTAGGGTAGGTTAGGTCTTCTGAACCTGTATTCTTATTCTAGAGCATCTGTGTGGGTGATGCTCTTTTTATGGCAGAGTACAGAGCACAAGCTCAAGTGGACACTTGCAATGAATCTTAAGGTGTCCTCATAGAACTGGCATTCTATCACACCTGTCAGTTATCAAAGCAAGTCACCTGAAGCCCCAAAATCAATAGGGTAAGCATGTTCTGTCCTTAGGAAAGCTATAGCAAGGACAGGGAAGGAAGGAAGAACTGTAAATAAATAATACTGTTGTAAACAAAGTAATACTAAAAACTAAAAATCAGTGAAACAAGGCCTTCAAAATTCTAAGTCCACTGATTTTCAACCTAGAATTATTTGTCAATGATCAATTTATCCTTTTTCTGTATGCCTGTAGAATTACATGACTGATCATGTCCCCCAAATCTGATGGCTCATCAGAATCACTAGAAAGCTTTTCAAGATATAGACTTGACCATAGTGTTCCAGAAACTTACTGAATCAAAATTTGGGGTGTGGAAACTAGCAAAGTTTTTTTTTTTTTTTTTTTTTTTTTTTTTTTTTCTGCATTTCCCATGTGATTTTAATACAGGATTGGAATCTTCTGGTCTACATCATAAATTTTAGCACATACTATTCACCACATTCGTAGACAACATTTCAAAAGAATTGTCTCTACTTGCTTTAGAAGTCAGCTTACCTGTTATCTAGCTTTCTCTTTGTTAATATATACGAACCAAAGAAAAATCTGAAGTAAATCTCCCAAAACCTCTCTACAGACAGGAAAAAATATTTCCAGGAAAAAAAGAACTAAAAGCATAAGTATTAAAATAAATCTTAAGTATTTAAATATCAAGGGCACGATGAATACCCTGAGAATAAAGATGCATTATCATAAAATTTCAGAATATCAGGGAAAGAGAACTTAAAGCTTCCAGAAAGAAGTCAAAGTCAAATGCAAAAGATTAAAAATGAGACTGCATTAGATCTCTCAAAAGTAAAGCTAAAAACTAAAAATCAGTGGAACAATGCCTTCAAAATTCTAAGTGCACTGGTTTTCAACCTAGAATTATATGTCAAAGATCAAGCGTGAGGATAATATAAAAGCAATTTTGAGAAATGCAATGTCTGAAAACATCTAAGTTCCCATTCATCATGTTTATATGTAGGAACTATTGGAAGATATTCTTCACCAGTAACAAACAGTAAACCAGAAACAAACAAACAATAAAAACAACAACAAAGAGGCAGAGATGGAATCCAGAAAGAGGACACAGGAGGGAGTCGAGAGCTTTCCTGGAATGACATTGAAAAGTCCTTGCAAAACCGTTGTGCTGTTGACCTAGTGGGCACCCAGTATAACATGGATCAGGAGCCTGGAATAGTCATGTTCCCAAGGAAAAGTATAAATTAGTTAAGCTACCTGATCTGTTTGCCCATATGAACAATAGTTTCACAGATCATTTGTGGGTAAAATAGGGATGCATAAGCAAGCCGAAGAAGAAGAACGAGGGGGGCAGTGGGGGGTGGGGAGAGAAAGAAGACAAAGATGAGAATGAAGAAGAAGAAAAAGGAGGAGGTGTGGGGGAGAAATAGAAATTATTAACCACAGATAAAAATAGTTTTCAAGAATGGAAATATCTGTATGTAGATACAGATATATATATATATATATATACAAAAAAATAATTCAGGAGGCTGCAAATAAGAAAAGAGTTTATTTGGGGTCTTAAGAATTACAGTTCAGCAGACACAGATTTCAGAAATCCCAAAAGAGTATTCCGGGGAAGAAAAAGAGTCCGTGGCTTAACGAAAAGCCACAGCGCTGTTAGAAGTTGCCTGGTGGGAACTGCGATTGACCCTGATGGGAGTCAGAAAATATATGTCCGTGAGGAACGATGAGTTGTTTTAAGTTAAGGATCCCGCAAGTAGATAGACTGTCATGAGGTTCTGGCAGATGTTCCGAATGACTTCATCAGGTCAAAACGTCAGATTCCATCCAGGTTGAAACATGCATAAATTGCACTTCTCTAATGGCCTCCTTCTCCATTTTAAAGAGCTCTCTCCATTTTGATTTTCTTTTCACTATGTGTGTGTATGTATATATATATATATATACACACATACATATATAAAACTATATCTGAAAAAAGCTGAGAACGAGGGAGGAAACCTTGGAAGAGAATGTATTAGAGCTAATTCCTTGCCTTTCATAATAGAGAGCTAATTTCCATTTGAAGTAGAATGCCTTTAAGAATTACGAGTGCTTCCAGAAACGAGTCAAAATTAAAAGTCAGATGCAAAGGACTGAAAATGAGAATGACATTAGAACTCTTGAAATTATCACTGAAAGTTAAAAGACAATTTACATAATTTGTGAAATTTTAAAACCACAATAATAATAAAGTATATTTTTATAAATATGTGGTTAAATATAAAAATAATTTCAAAATGAATTTTGGGGAGAAACAGTACCTAGGAATGAGGATGACTGGGGAAAGGGAGTGCTGTCTGAATTTATATGCCCTGTAGTGGCATACACTATGTATATAGTATATACTATATACTATATACTATATAGTATGTATATATACACACATATATAAAACTCCAATAAATGTAATTTAAGTAATATAATTAGATTATTTTATTAAATTTAATTTAATTACCCCTTAAAATATGTACTCAAACCAAAGGGTATTTGGTTCATCAATAGTATTCAAGGCAGAGTGCATGAAGTACCATTAGATTTTTACAGATTAATATTTGTTTGATACTTTGGGGCTGAGTGTGAACCCAAGACTATGGGTCTAAAATATCCTGTTTTCAATCTCTTTCTGTCTCTGTCTCTGTCTCTGTCTCTATCTGTCTCTCTCTCTCTCCTGTTGTCTTTCTCTCAGTTATTGCATTATAGTCATAATGGAAAAAAATGTTGTGTTCATTTCATACCATTCAGGGTAAGTGGACATTGTGGAAAATATCTAAGAAGTATTATTTTGTTAGTTATCCCTTGGTTATTATTTCACCTGTATTGAATTTGCTAACCAGTTTTAAGGAATTTCACTAAAATCTAATTTAAAGAGCATTGCTTGGTCTTCCTACTTCACAAAGCAATAACTAGTCCTCTGTTTGTCTCTGTAAATGTGACCACAATTAAATCATCTGAGCAGCAGGAGGTTTTAAAAAACTGAGAAT
This sequence comes from Hippopotamus amphibius kiboko, assembly GCF_030028045.1. NCBI lineage: Eukaryota > Metazoa > Chordata > Mammalia > Artiodactyla > Hippopotamidae > Hippopotamus > Hippopotamus amphibius. The sequence goes on along the minus strand of NC_080190.1, from coordinate 107,382,258 downwards.
ATTTGCTGGGCTTTGCTTTCAGATACCATTCTTTTAAACATTATAGAAATATTCTCTCTAGAAAAATGACTACAAAACACCCAACCAATAGATCTAAGTTATAAATTAGTTTTATTTCTAATATTCCTGCAAGTCTAAAGTGAAAAATACATTAAAGTTGGAGTCAGAAGACCCAACATCACCCTTAACAATGTGGATTTAGCCAAGAATTCAGACACTAAAGGCCTCAGTTTTCTCATGTAGATGATGAACATGAAGTCATCTATTCAATAAATACTTATTAAATGTTTATTGTTTTCAGGTACTTTGTACGCATGGAAATTCAAGATTCAAGAGGACAGGAATGGTCTGTGTTGCAAAGGAAAAAATAATAGTAACTAACAGCAGTACTGTGATAATAGAAACAAGATCATAATGCAAGCATTTTTAAGACTGTGATGCATTTAAGGAAACGGGAGCTTTATTATTACCAAAAGAGAATTTTTCTTAATGTCAAAAGGCAGTAAGTTTTTACTCAACGATATAAATATATCCTCTCAAATTGATCTTAACCTCAGTTTTTAAACATGCACAAGACTTTCCCATTAGTAGGACCCAAATCTTCCTTCAGACACCGCTCTCTCCCTACCTTCTTCGTTAGAGCAAACTTCTGAAAGAGTTGTTCATTTGAGACAGGAGAGAAAGGGACAGAACACAACCACCAGATAAGTGAAGAAGGGGTGCAGCCATTAGGATGTGATAAAAAATGGCTGGAACTGGCTAAAACCAAGATGGCTACTAAATAGCCCCATCATTGACATTTAGCTCATTATACCTTGATTGTGATACTAAAAATCACTCCCCCTTATGCCATGACAGTTCCAAGATGGACCTTTGAAGACCAAACAGTGGGCAGTGGCCCAATTCCTGGAAATCCCCACCCTTCCCAGAAATAGCAGGAATATGCCTCCTACTCATTAGCATATGAAGTTACTCAGCCCATAAAAACTAATAGCCCCATGGTCTGGGGCCGCTCTCACTTTCTGAGATGGTCTGCATTCTGCCTATGGAATGTGCATCTCTCTCAATAAACTCGGTTTCACTTTACTTTGGCTCCTCTTGAATTCTTTCCCGCACGAAACCAAGAACCCTCACTTGGAGGTCCATCCTAGGGACTCAGCGTGGGTCCTGGGATGTGATATTTCTTTCTCCTGCAACACATTTCCACTTACTTTGTACATTTCCTCACTTACTTTCTCGCCTACTTTTCCTAATCTGGCTCTCTTATGTCCACAAAACTACTCTCACTAAAATCACAAGGAGGTCAGTAAATCCAAAGGATATTTTCAATTTTCTCCTTTTTTGTACTCTAAATAGTAATCAGCAGCATAGAACACACTCTCCTTGTAGCATTCTCTTCACAAGACCCCATCACATGGCATTCTTCTTAATTCCCTCCTTTCACTCTGGCAGCTAATTCAAATCTCTTCTGTTGATTTCTCATTTTTTTTACCCAAACACTAAATTTAGTAGGTCACGTCATAGGCCTGACCTTCTCGTCTCACTCTGTACTTTTTCCCTGGATGATCTAATCCACTGCGAGCACCATGTGAAAGTAACTCACAAAATTAAATCTGTACTCCAGAACTATCTGAGTTCCAAGTCTATATATCCAATCACCTATCTGGCATATTTTGTCATATATCTTTAAAGAACTTCACACTAGTAAGACACCATTGGAAAGCTGACCTTCTCCTTGAAACCAGGTTCTTTTCCATGGTTGTATTGCTGTGAAGGATGTCATTGCATAGTCAAATATGGAAGATGGAGACCTAAAAACCATCCTGATCACCTTCTTCGCATTAGCTGTCAGTTTTCTTTTCTAAATATCTCATTCACGTCCCTCCATTCATTCATTCACTTTCCTCCATGCCTATTCCCATCATCTCATTCAGTTTACATTGTTGCCTGATGTACAATAGCTCAAATACTTGTCTATCTGCACTATCTATGGCCCATTCTTATCCTGCAGCCAGAATGACTTTTGAATACTCTAAGCCCTTCCTATTGCTCTAAAGATAAAGTCCAAAGTTCTTAACGTGTAAGGCCATACAGAACCTGGCCCTATCTATTCTTCCAGCCGCAACTCAGGCCACTCTTCCCCTTGCTGAACACTCTCCAGCCTTATTGCCTTATTTTAGTTCACTGAAGGGCCCATGGACCACCTTTCCATAGGATCTTTCTGCATCCTACTCTCTGCTGGGAATGTTCTTCCTTCCTCTCCTCATTGAATTTGCTTCTTCTTGACCTTCAGACACCCTCCCCAGAGAATCCTTCCCTGAATTTTTGATTTAGTCTAATCTTCTGATTATCCCCACATAGCACCTGGTATCATTTCTTCACAATATTTAAAATAATTTTCATTCATCTTGTAATTTCTTTTTACTTTCTATTTCCTCCACTGATGTGTTGGTTCCATAAGTTCAGGAAACATGTTTGTGTTTGTTCATATTACATCTCAGAAACCTAGAAAATGCTTGTCCCATAATAGGCACTCCAAATGTATTGGAAATGAAAAAATGAATGCTTGAGTTATATAAAGTTATACAATTCTAAAAGCCTGAAAATTGGATGCTAAACAATTATAACAAATTGCAGTTGTAAAATATTTCTGATTTTTAAGAACCATACTCTGAAAATTTTTAATTTTACAAAGTTAAGTTTACTCAATGAACTTCAGCTGAAATTAACTGAACAAAAGACGAAGGTTGATAACATCAGCACCATCTTTACTTGTCTGAATAATAAGGTAAGCTCAGCACAAATACATTTTCATCAACACCAACAAATTGGTATGGCTTGAGTAAATTTCAACCCAGGAGAATAATAAAGAGTTTTCCAGGTATATCACCAAATACTCAACAGTCATTGTATTTTTATAAGAAAAAGAAATAAATAAAAATACATGGTGTGATGTAAAGAATAATGACCTGTTAGCAAAAGAACCTAAAACTTAATTTCAGTTCTACCTCTAACTGATAGTTTGTCACTGAGTAATTTTCTTCATTTTTCTTGTAATTAGTTTATGCATTAAATAAATTCATGATTTCTACATTCTGCCAGCTCCAACAGTGTATGAATAAATAATTATTCTCTTGGTGGTATTAGGAACTCTATTGAGGGGCCTGACCCTCTGGGGTTCTACCAGATCAATTGCTTAGAAATGGCCTAATCATATAAATGGCCTAGCTACATGATCTACATTATTGCAAGTGAGACAACATTTCAGAGTATGTGTTCTTGTTTTTGTTTTTGTTTTTAATTTCGGTTCAATTACATATGATGTAACTTCAAGGGGAGTGGTCCCACTGCCTAAAATAATCTCTTTTTTCCTCCTGGCTTAAGTCTGGAAAAATGATTCAAAACTTTATTTTGCAACTTCAGTCAAGATAGCATCAAAGGATAAACCTTTGATGCTCCCTCCACTCCAGATATATAGCAATGATAGATAAAACATCAAAGGAGAAGCTATAAAAAAAAACAAAGCCATGTTCAACCACAAGATAAAGATATCCGTTGGCCAGAAACAAAACAGAAACAAATTCAGTGGGACTGAAGCCATGAGCATGCTGGACTCCAGACCTGGAAGCATGTTGAAGCAACCTGGAGATTTTATCGTTCAGGAAAATGGCAAGAGTCAGAAGCCAGAGTTGCCTAATGTCACTGAGGCCTAGATACAGTTTTGGAAAGTTGCATGACAGAGGAGGTAGAAAAATACAGTCTCAAACCAGATAGTGGGTGAGAATATCCTTTGACTTATGATGGTATCTGCATTATAGCTCATATCATCTTGGTTAAGGAGCCTGAGCTCCCAGTTCAAGACCAGACAATTTTCCTGGAGTCCTGGGCAACTGAAAACCCTCTAGAAAGACAAGTAACGAAATTAAACTTTAGGAGAAACATTGATATCAAATGAAATTTGGAAAGGACTTTAAAAATGTTTGTGATCCTCAAAGAGACAAATCAAGGAATAAGATCTATGAAAAAGAGCAAAAAAAGTGAAATGAAAATAAGCATAAATGAAGAAAAAGAATACAGTATAATTTATTAGAAATTCTAAATAAGGAGCTATTTCATTGAGAAAACCTAAACTGATATTATGTAACGAGGCACAGCTGAAGAGAGAATTAGTAAATTGAATCTACATTTTTTAACAGAGTTTGAAAGGTTGAAAATAAGGTGATGTCTCCTCTACATTTGGTGTTAGCTCCTTAAGACTGGAAACTTTTTATTCATTAGTGCAACGAATATTTATTGAACACATTTTTTACTTAGCTACCTCAAAATGAACGTTTTCAAGCGGCTTTTCTTTACCTTATGTGTTATCAACAGCTGAAAGCCAAAGGTATAATTTCCTTCACCAAGTAACCTCATTAAAATATGTGTCAGAAATATTTTTTGCTGCTGTATCAAGTCTATCTAACAACTCCAAAATATGCAGAATTTCTCTTATTGTATCGAGAGATATTAATTTCTTGATGCAAAATTCTCTATATTTTAGAAAAGATTGAATTGATTACTGCTAAATGAACCCATTCATTTCCCAAATTATTTTACTTTTCAATTTTTTCCAGAGACTAGACGACTATATGCCTCCACCAAGATGTAAGTTCCTCGAGTGCAAGAATTTTGTATATTTTGTTCAAGTACCTAGAACAGTCCTTGGGTCATAGTAAATACTTATTGAAAAATTAAATGGTTCTCAAATAATAACCTGGTTTTAGAACATAGCAAGAATTGAGATTGCTGATGTTTTTTCTTATAATCCCACTACATTATTTTAAATGCTATGAAAGTTTCTTACATGTTTCTCTTTCTTAAGAATTTAATGCCTGTACAAATTTGGATTATTTGGGCAGAAGAAGCTGCCTCAAGTGAATTTAAATAGAAAGAGGGATTTATTCTAAGAGAACAGAGGTGCACATAAAATCCAGAGACTGAGATATAAGAGCACATGGAGACAGTATCAGGCACCCCTGTGTCTGTTCCTCCACAGTATTTGCTTCATTCTTTCCCCCTGCCTGCCCCCCCAGTTTTCTCAGCTCTCCATATGCCATAGTGGTAAATGAGGCTTCACAATTGTTTTATTACATTCAAGATTCTAGCGACTAAAACTGGAAGAAAGAAAGTATCCTGATTCCTGTAGACAGGTACATTGTTCCAGCTTGAGTAGATGTTCCTCCTTAAACCAATCAACTGTGGCAGGAGAGACCAGGACCAGGAGATTTTATTAGAGTTTACTGGGTTTGGTCAGACATCTTAGTCACGAAGATCTCCTGGGGAAAGTTAAAGGGCTTTGGTAGAGATAAATGAAGCTGAAAGACTTTCCAGATATAGGGTTCGAGCCCTGCTCTGGGAAGATTCCACCTGCCATGGAGCAACTAAGCCCATGCGCCACAGCTGTTGGGCCTGTGCTCTGGAGCCTGTGAGCCACAACTGTTGGGCCCGTGTGCCGCAACTATTGCAGCCCACGTGCCTAGGGCCTGTGCTCCACAGCAAGAGAAGCCACTGCAATGGGGAGCCCACGCACCACAATGAAGAGTGGCTCCCTCCCGCTCACCGCAACTAAGGAGAGCCCATGTGCAGCAATGAAGACCCAACTCAGCCAATAGATAAGTAAATGAATAAATAAATTTAAAAAACAAACAAACAATAACGTATTTAAAAAAAAAAAAGAAAGAAAGATAAAGGACCTGACAGTGAAATTGCTGTTCATTCAGCCCCATGAAGTGAGAACCTATGTACGTTGACAAGACCTTGGTGCACAGATTTCTCATGGGCAGATGATTGGGCTACTGCCAAGGGCATTTCTCAGTGTTAATATTTGGTGGCTGTTGTTGCCTACAGCTGTGTGTGTGTGTGTGTGTGTGTGTGTGTGTGTGTGTGTATGGAAGTATGTGCATTCAGAGAGGAAGAAGTTTTCTTCGGCCCAAATAATTCAAATTGACATATGAATCAAATTCTTAAGAATTTCAGGGGAGAAGAAATTTTCCTCTGCTTTTCTAGGTTCTTCTGGCTGGCCTAAGCATTAAATTGGCATGAGATGGATTAACAGGAGACTATCAAACTAAAGTTTAGTAACATGTATACATGGGACGGACCCAGGGAAACTGAGTAACTCATCAAAATGACTGAAACACACCTTAAATACTATTTCAACTAAAGACAAAAGAGGATGTTGTGGGTAGTGGTGTGGGGCTTCAAAAGGGAGGAAGGCAATTGACGTGAAGATGGAAAATCAAGTGTTTGCTAACAAATGTTTCCTGGGCCATGCAGAAACCATAGGGCACAAAGAAGAATTTTAAGAAACAGACTTTTCCAGGTTCCTCCCTGTCTGCACACCTAGTTCATACTATAATTATCTATGGATAGCTCCCTTCCTGAAAGAGATGCTCTATCTACATTCTTTAGGCAGTTAGGGGGAAGGTCAAAGTCTCTTCCTGAGTCTTTTGGGCCTTGATTGTTTTCAGCTTAAAATAATCTGCATAACAAAGAAACACACTTTGCGGAGACAAATTTTGCTCCCCGACAGAATATGTGCATATAGCTACACACATATATATACATATATATATATAAAATAAATATATGTTTACACACATAGATATATACGTGGAATAACAGAGATACATATATAAATATATAAATCCATAAAAATACAGAAAAAATCTAAAACAATGAGATCAAAGTACTTTAAACCTTAAAAAATTAAATTTTATTTGAATTTAATAACAAAAAAACAGGAAATTACTAGCCTTTTCATATAAATATATTTCATTAAAAATATATGTGATTTTACAATATCCTTCTAAGTTTCAGGGAAAAAAAGATTATCTGAAATACTGATATTAGAACAATTATGACATTTACAAAATACTTCTCCAATTCACACAGTTTTGATTGTCTTTCACTGATGAAAGAGGAACTGATTGGCATTCTTATATTTTTGCCCATCTCACCTCTCCCTCATTTTTCAATCTTTGATACCTGTAAGTATCTTTACTTTGGACAAATGAACAACATTCACATTCGGATCTGCTATCACAGTTTCTTTCATTATTTAGTCTTTCATTGTTTGGTTTCCATATTTTAGTGGATTAAATATTTGCTAAAAGAATTTAAATACCTAAAGTCATTTACCACAATTGTTCCATTGTTAATTTTTTTCTTTTAATATAGTTTATATTTGGCTGGATTCAGGTTTGATTTTCTTTTTCTCCTTTTTTCCAGAGGGACTTATGGGTAGCATGTGACCTTTCCTCTTTGAAAAAATCTCTGTGTGGTATTTATTCTTGAAATATGACTTGGATCAATCCCATAGACTTGTGTCATACTTTTAATCCTTCAATAATATGTAGGATATTATAATGGAGGATAATATCCTCCATTGATATTGCTAACAGAAAGAAATGAAGTTACCTAAATATTCTTCCCTCATGGGTGATATTTATTTTTTGACCAGATGGGCAAAGAATTCTTTCTTTATTTTTTGAGTTCAATGACTTACCTGGGATGGGTCTCAGTTCCTATAATTCTGGATCAATTTGTCTTTGTACACCAGCGGACCTTTCAATTGATCAATCTAGTCTTTTCATTTCAGGCAAATTTCAATCAATTGGGTCTTTGGAAACCCTTTTTCCTACTTCATTTGCTGAATTCTCTACTCAAGGACTTGTATTTCTGGCTGAATTGTCCTTTTCTCCATTGTTGGAATATTATATTTCATCTCTTTAACATTTTTTCTGTATTCAGTTTGATATTGTCCTTTAAACCTTGATAGATATTACCAGATTATACATTAAAAATACCAGAGCAATACACACCACTGGTCCTCAAATTGGGCTTTGAATATCAACTGTGTGATAGCGTCTCAATCCTCCCCTCATCTACCCAAAATAATTTATTTTGTGGGAGGGTCAGGAAACCTGCAGTTAATTAAATAAAAGTAAAAACAAAGAAACAAAAATTTCTCAGGTAGTTTGATCCACAGTCAGACCAGAAACCACTGGCCTTTAGCACTCTCTTTCTTGTACCCTCAAAGCCAGGGAACTCCCCTGTGCCTCCTTTTACGTTAGCTCCCTGTCAATATATATGTGAGCGCCAGCCATGGTACACTCACCATATAGTCAGGTCAGCTGAAAATCAAATAGTGTCGTGGCCAGAGCACTTTCATCTGTGAATATCTGAGAGGAATAATAAGGGACACTCTTAACATGTGGAAAGGGTCCAGAATCACATGGCCGAAGGCTCTAGGAAGAAACATCATCCTCTTCATAATTTTGCTGGGGCCTTTTTTCTGATTCACATTGTTATCTATGAACTGAAGTTATACCATCGTTATACCATGAACTGAATAGAGATGTCAGGAGCATCATCTTTTCCTGCTTTATTAAAATATTTATCTAAAATTCCAAATAAAAAAGTCTAAAGTGATCAAAAGTTAAAAGCACTGAAGTGAGCATTTTTTCCAGTGCTCTGCACTATTATGTTTATAGGTCTCACATCTGAAATAGATAAGAGGTCAAGCAGGGAGGTCACTGTGGGAACAGCTGCTTTGCTCGGCCAGGATTCCTTATTGCCTGAGGTGACAAAGAGGCCTGGAATCAAGCTCATTTTATGCTTGTGCCTGACCTTTCAGGATATTTGTTTTCTTCTTCTTTGATTGGACATGTTTAGCTGTAAGATTCATGTGATTTAATGGAGTTTATAAACACAACCTGCTCACATCATTCTCCAACAGGTCATCCTTTGAAGCTGCAGAGACACCCCTGCCCTGGGAAATGTAAGACAGCCCTCTGCCTCAATCTGATAAGAAGAATTATAGGATGACTAGCGCCCGTAATCTTTCACTGAGTCAATATTCTTTTGATTTTCTGAAGTTTAATTTCTCTGCAAAAGAAGGTTTCTGTATCTCATATTATCTAATGTCAGCATTGCCCTAGAGATAGTGGACACAGGGAAAAAGAAGTAAAATCAGAATTACAGAAACTCTGATTTTGCCTATTACCTACGATCACCTTATTCACCTGTCTGATGGTTTTCACCATTTTTAGAGTTTGTTTTTGCTTAGCATCTTGACTCCTATCATTTTGGTATCATTGGAACAAGTGCTGTATGATGAGGGCTACGTCAATCTTTGTTCTCAATTACTATTTCCTCCCCAGGCAAGAGATGCTGAAGGTCAGAGCTGGAACAGAGGCAATAGTTATGGATAGAGAAGACATAGCAGAGAGACATAGAGAAGCTAAAAGCATTTGGATTTGAGACAGGTAATGGGGGAAGAAGAGTGAGACATGATTTCTGGATTTCAGCTTAAGTGACAGCATCCATCATGTGTCTCTAACTGAAAATAAAAACCCGCAAGAACAGGTGTGAAAGGAAGAGTTTAAGTTCGGTCTTGTATGGATTTTAGTTACCTGGGGAACAGTAGAATTGTTCACTGGCCATTTTATATGTTGAGGTCTTAACCCCCAATAACCTTAGAATGCTAATATATTTGGAAACTACATCTTTTTTGTAATTAATTTATTTTTTATTGGCTGTGTTGGGTCTCTGTTGCTGTGCGCGGGCTTTCTCTAGTTGTGGTGAGCAGGGGCTACTCTTTGTCGTGGTGTGGGGGCTTCTCATTGCGATGGCTTCTCTTGTTGCAGAGCACAGGCTCTAGGCCTGCGGGCTTCAGTAGTTGTGGCACATGGGCTCAGCAGTTGTGGCTTGTGGGTTCTAGAGCTTAGGCTCAGTAGTTGTGGTGCTTGGGCTTAGTTGCTCCTCCGCATGTGGGATATCCCTGGACCAGGGCTCAAACCTGTGTCCCCTGTACTGGCAGGCAGATTCTTAACCAATGTGACACCAAGGAAGTCCCCGGAAACAACATCTTTTCTGATGTAATTAGTTAAGATGAGGTCAGACTAGAGTAGAATGCACCCCCAATCCACTATGACTAATGTCCTTTTGTATTTATTTATAAATTTGTTTATTTGTTTATTTATTGGCTGTGTTGCATCTTCATTGCTGCACATGGGCTTTCTCTAGTCGCGGCAAGCTGGGGCTACTCCTCATTGTGGTGCATGGGCTTCTCATTGTGGTTGCTTCTCTTGTTTCGGAGCACAGGCTCCAGGTATGTGGGCTTCAGTAGTTGGGGCACATGGGCTCAATAGTTGTGGCACACGGGCTTAGTTACTCCGTGGCATGTGGTATCTTCCTGGGGCAGTGATCGAATCCATGTCCCCTGCATTGGCAGGTGGATTCTTAACCACTGCACAACCTAGGAAGTCCTTTATTTATTTTTTAAATAAATTTATTTATTTATTTATTTATTGGCTGTGTTGGGTCTTTGTTGCTGCACACGGGCTTTCTCTAGTAGCAGCAAGTGGGCGCTACTCTTCATTGTGGTGCACGGGCTTCTCATTATGGTGACTTCTCTTGTTGCGAAGCATAGGCTCTAGGTGCATGGGTTTCAGTCGTTGTGGCACACAGGCTCAATAGTTGTGGCTCACGGGCTTAGTTGCTCCGTGGCATGTGGTATCTTCCTGGGGCAGGGATTGAACCCTTGTCCCCTGCATTGGCAGGCAGATTCTTAACCACTGTGCCACCTAGGACATCCCACTAATGTCCTTTTAAAAGGGAGAGATTTGGACCCAGACATGCACAGGAGGCAAACATCATGTGAAGATGAAGGCGGAGATTGGGTGATGCTTCCACATGCCAAGGAATACAAAAGATTGCTAGAAAACCACCAGAAGTTAGCAGAGAGATATGAAACAGATTCTTCAAAACAGCCCTCTAAAGGAACCAACCTTTCTGACACTTTGATCTTGGATTTCTAGTTTCCAGAACTGAGAGAGGATAAATTTGTGTTGTTTAAACCATTAAGTTTGTGGTTCTTTGTTATGGCAGCCATAGCAAACTAATACACTCCCCACCTCACCCCCACCTCCACTTTGAAATCGATGGTAACAAAACAGGCTAATACCAAACCAGGAAGCTCCATGACATAAAAGGCCATGGCACTACTGTTTGCCATGGTGTCCCTCAGCACCTAGAACCATGCACTATACATAACAGGTAGTCAATAACTGTTTTTTGATGGGTTAAACTTATTCAACCCATGTGCCAGTGACCATATACCCATTATTTTCAACTTCTGCAGCAGTCATGCGCATTAGGCACCGTTAACCTCACTTTTATGATGGCAGAAACTATGATTCAGAAAAACTGATGTGTGAAACAAAATAAGCATAGATTTTAGAGTCAAAAGGCTCTCAGACTGAGACCTGTTCCTGTCACTTAGTCATGGCATAACTCTAAGCAATTGGTTTAACCTGTGTGAGCTTCATTTCCTTCATCTGTAAAACAGGAAATGATAATAACATATACATCAGAGGGGAAGGGACTTCCCTGGTGGTCCAATGATCAAGACTCCACACTTCCAATGCAGGGGGCATGTGTTCAATCCCCAGTTGGGGAACTGAGATTTAAAAAAAAGAGGGTAGTCATGAGGATGAAATGAGGTACCATATGAGAGGCCACATGCAGCAGACAATCCACAAAACTTAGGCTTTTTTTGTTATTGTTGTAGGACGAGCACTTAACATGAGCACTACAGGCTTACTTTTTGCAAGGTACCACACAGTATTGTGAACTATAGACAGGGTTTTGTACAGCATGAGCTCTTTCATCTTGCAGAACTGAAACTTTTTTTTTAGATTTATTATTTTTTTATTTTTATTTTTATTTTTTGACTGCCTCAGGTCTTCGTTGTGGCACAAGGGATCTTTTGTGGCAGCATGCTGGATCTGGTGCATGGGCTTTTCTCTAGTTGTGGCATGCAGGTTTTTTCTTCTCTAGCTGTGGCACGTGGGCTCCAGGGCACATGGGCTCTGTAGTTTGCAGCTCTCTAGCTGAGGGGCATGGGCTTAGTTGCCCTATGGTACGTGGGATCTTAGTTCCCCCATCAGGAATGGAACCCTCATCCCCTGCTTTGCGGGATGGATTCTTTACCACTGGATCACCAGGGAAGTCCCGTAACTGAAACCTGATATACATTGAATAACAACTTTCCATTCCCTCCTCCCCTCACCCCTGGCAAACATCATTCTATTCCCTGCTTCTATGAGTTTTACCATTTTAGAGACTTCACATAAGTGGAATTATGCAGTATTTGTCCTTCTATAATTGGTTTATTTCACTTCACACAATGTCTTCCAGGTCCATCCATGATGTTGCAAATGGCAGTATTTCCTTCATTTTTAAAGCTGAATAATATTCCATCATATGTTTAGAGCACATTTTCTTTTATTACCCCAAATCACACATTTTAATAAACAGTTGAGTCAAAACTAAAGCTCTGACCTATTGACTCCAAGTTTGAATTACTCTCTTTAGAGCAAGCCACAAAGCTGAAAATACCTTGTCTATTCTGTATCAAATAAACAACCTCTAGAAGTTAAAACCCCATTTGTATTGATGAGGACTTAAGCTTTCTACCTTCTTTCTGAGAGGACTTCACGTGATTGAGAGCCCTTTGTTGTTGGAAGCAGAGAGCTCCAGCCTGGGAGGAATACACCATGGAAAATAAAATGAATATCAGCAGCTGGACAGGACCATATTTTGCAAAGTGAAATAAATGGGTCGGGAGTGTCCACAGAGGCCCATCTCTTTGAAGAGGCAGTTCAGTCAAAACCACGAAGCCTTCAACTTTCTCCAAACTTTTTGTTCCAAGCCTTACTAAAATGGAAAGATGAAGTTTATTGGCATGTGGATGCCTTCGCAGCAAAAATAAGCATAACATCTTCAATTTTGCCTATTTCTTTTTATGCCAAGAAGCACCTGTTGAAATACATTAGTGACCCATCATTACCCAGTATCTTTCTCCCTTGTTGCCAAGAATTCTCTCAGAAAAGATGACTAAGACCAATATTCCAGTTCTTGGATGCAAATGGGTACAGAGTGAGACAGTCATGAGTCACACTCAAGTTCAGCAGGTCAGGAGAATACAACCTGCTTTATTTATTTGTTAAAATCAAGCATAACATTTGAAATACAAAACATATACTGAATAATTTTCTCTTAAAAAATTTGAGCTAAGGTACATTTAAGGAAGGTTCATTGAACAGGGAAGTAGTGAGTCACATCTCTTCCTTTTCTGTCTAACATATGTTTATGTTCAAGGAGGGTAGTATATCAATTCAGCAAATGCAATGATCCTGCTAAAATTAAAAGAAAAGAGAAGATCATTCATACTCACAGGGTGCTTTCTTTGCATATCAAGAAATGAAAGTTTCTTTCTTTTCAAATTGCTGTTTCATTTGGTGCCCAAAATAGAGCTCCCTGAAACACTAGAAAATGAATGTGCTTAGAGAGTTGAGAACGTGCTGTTAATCAGTGCTTTCTCCCTGAACGTGAAACACACAGACATGGTTCTCTTTTCCTTTCCACCCTTCACTCTCCTCTCTCTTGCATTTTGATGAGGTCCGCTGCTACTATTTCCATTATCCTGACTTTAAGATTTCACAGGTGGAAGATGTATAGTTGTGCAACACTGGCCTCCGTGGTTAATGACAGATACTGAGTTTTAATAAACTCCACAAGGAAAATGTTCATTGAATTTTAACAGATATTTTATGCAGAAATTACTACAACCTTGCTGATGCTGAGAAGAAACACTATAACTGCACTATAGTTAATGCTCCTTCTGGATCTAGATTCCCGAAATGAAAACATAGATAATTGATAACAAGTTTGGATGTAGAAAAAAATTCAGCAGTAAGGGAACATCTGCAGTGTTATGTGCTAGGGAAGGCTATTAATAGACTCCTGCCAGCTTCTGCCTAGGGAATGAAGAAAGAAGCTAAATCTTGTATTTCTGTAGAAGTTTCACTTTTTAAACAGCTTTCTCTATCCCTCTGTGTGTGTGCCTGCATTTGTGTAACTCCAGTATTTATTCTTGTAAACAGCAAGTCAGGTTTTTGAGTGTTATGTAAAAGCAGTGGCAGCAAAGAATGTATTTATTCACTCAACTCTAACTGATATGTCCCAACCTTCATCAACGTTTGAGAATAAATGAGTTTACATTTAATCTCCCAAATGTTGTTGTTTCTGACCCTCCAAATGCTCATGCAAGAAAGTCCAGTCTTTCCCTGGATTCTCTCCTTCAAATAGTTCCCAGCTAGAGTGCTCACAAGTGCCTGAGAATTAGTTTTGGTCAGCCTGTTAGCCCACCAGGGACTATCTCAGTTGTCCTTCACATTTTCCTTAAAGCCAGTGTTGGCAACCATTGGCCACCACTGTTACTTCTGTGGTCACTGGTGAGGGACTTAGTACCCCTGAAATCCATGAAACAGGCAAGGATGGGGGGTGGAGTGGTGGAACAGGAGGAGAGGAGTCTATGAGAAAGTTTCCTCATCTGCAATGGTTTGTGGTTGGCAAAATAGTCCTCAAAGATGCCTAAATCCTAATCCCCGGAACCCGTAAATAAATTACCTTACCAGGGAGTAGGGACTTGGCAAATACGATTAAGGTTAAGGACCTTGGGATGGGTAGATTATCCTGGAGCCAACCTAATGGTATGAGTCCTTCAAAGAAGCCAGCCTATCTCAGCCAAGGTCAGAGTCAAAGGGAGATGTAACAAAGGAAGAAGGATCAAAGGGATACAATGTTGCTGGCTTTGAAGATAGAAGGAGGCCATAAGCCAAAATGTGCAGGCATTTTCAGAAGCTGGAAAAGGCAAGGAAACAGATTCTCCTCCAGCAGGGAATGCAGCCGTGCCAATACCTTGACTTTCACTCCATGAGACCTGTGTTTAATTTCTGACCAACAGAATTGTAAGATGATAAATGTGTACTGTTTAAGCCTCTAACTGTATGATAATTTGTTGTGGCAGCAATGGAAAACACATACAGGGTTATCCTGGTTTAGCAACTTGACTCTTTTCTTCTGTCATTATCACAGACTAGTGCCTCCAATCAGGCTACTGCCTCCTGCTGACAGTGGGCTCACTTGTCAGAGGTCAGACGAAGCACAGAGGGAGGGGGACATTTGTTTCTCGTCACATAGGCTCAGACAGAGGTGGCCATCAGCCAACATGTGACAGCTCTTCCTAGTCACTCACCCCATGCTACAAACTCATCAATAGGGTGGCTGACTGTTGAAAATAGAAAATTCCTGATTTCAAAATCAACACTGCCTTTTAACCTTCGCCTTTAACGCTTACACCCGATGGTCAAGTCAAAATCTCGTACGCTCCGCTTCTTCACAGCGTCTGTGCTACTCTTTCCGAACTCCTTCTAGTGACACCTTTACCAGTGGAATACTGTGGGGGTTACACTGTGCCAGTTCTGAGCATAACCCTTAACTATCCCTGCTTGTTAAACAGCAATACATAACCAGACTGTGGCCAGGCTTCACCCAGAGAGTGACTCGCCAGCAGCTAGAAACCCAGAGTCACCCAACACCTGTGGACATTTCTCCTACCCCTGGCTTTTCATCAAAGAGTATTAGGACACTTACGTAAGAATTTTTCTCTCTCTCTTTCTCTCTCTGTCACCTTTCTCTAATACACACACACACGCACACACAGAAGAGTTAGCACATCTGCTTCCACTGATCAAGTCCACTGATAATTACTCTGCTTTCCGTTTTCCATAGCCTTATGCAGATAACATACATGAATGTGTACATAAACGGTTACTTATTTATTCCAACAAACATCTAATCTTGATTTGCTGTAACTGATGCGATAATACCATAGAGCAACTGGTAAAATGTGAATAGCGAAGAAGAATTAGAATTTTAAAAATATTTTCTAAGAGGAACACACACACACTACTATATATAGGATAGATAACCAACAAAGACCTGTGGTATAGGACAGGGAACTCTACTCAATATTCTGTGATAACCTATAGAAGAAAAGAATCTAAAAAAGAATGAATATATGTACACGTAAAACTGAATCACTTTGCTGTACACCTGAAACTAACACAACATTGTAAATCAGCTATACTCCAATAAAATTTTTAAAAAATATTTTCTGAAAAAGAATGCTGCAATGGTACATTTCCATCTCTGCTATATCTCCTTATTTTTCATGACAACCATATGAAAGAAGCAATTACGACTAGCTCCAATTTTCAGGATGGAAACTGATGTCCAGAGAAGTATATTCACTCACTGAAAGTCTCCTACTACTTATGTTGAACCAGATTCTCAACCCTGGTTCTCAAAACACATTTCTATAACCCTTTCTACTGCTTCATTCCTCGTGACCTGATTCTACCCAAAGGTGGGATAGCCAACTATTTAGACAAGCAGCTTGGTTAGGATCATGGCCCTTTCATTAAAAGAATAAATCTTAAACCTGTATCAAAGCAAATGGAATTGCTTTTAATCAGGACAAGGAACAGCAGCCTTACAAATCTTTGCCAGAGACTACAACCTTGAACTCTTGCAATCTCAACCTTATCAGATGCCAGGCCAGTAGGAATGCTATTTATGGAATAATTTTTTTATGACTCTGTCCATTTAAGCATCATTATTTTAGCTCAACAGTAAAGGACAACAGAAGAAGCATCTCCATGAAATTCATATTTAACCTGTGTCAGTTGCCGTGAAGAACAGTCTTCTTTATTAGATCCCAGAAGAGAAATTTCAGAATCTGGAAACGCTGTTCTCCTTCTGAATATTACATTGTGTTTCATCTTTTGGAGACTCTAAATTGTGGGAAGACATTCAGGAACCTTTTTGATGTGGGCCGAGCGATGGGATTCTTGAGCAGTGGAGGAGCTGAGGGTGCAGGGCGTGGAGACTAATATCACCCTGTTTGGTCCTGAGGGATGGCTGGTTAGCCAAAGACGGGTAAGATTCCTCAGAGGAGGAACAACCTAAGACAGGCACAGCCGTAGAGGGGCCAACAGGGGTGGTGCATAGAGCCTTCCTTATATCACCGTGTTTGGCCCTGGAGGATGACTGGTTAGCCAGAGACGGGTAAGATTCCTCAAGGGAGGAACAACCTAAGACAGGCACAGTCGCAGAGGGGCCAACACGGGTGGGGCACAGACCCCTAATATCTGAGAGAGGTCTCCTGCCCCCAGGGCTGTTTTGCTCTCTACCCCCAGCTCAAATCCACACCTGCTCAACTCAGACCCAGGAAGTAAACAAAGATAATTGCCTCAATCATGTGAGGCCTTTGACTGTTTATGAGTGTAACCTGAGAATGTTAGCCCACAAACTCAATAAAAGCAGCCTGGGATGCGTCAGCAGGGCTCTTGATCCAAGAGGTCTTGAGCCCCCCGGTCCCACTTTTCTCTTCAGTCTGTGTCTGTGTGTTCTTCAAGCTTGCGGCACCCGTCACTCACCTCGAGTCGCCGAGCTGGTCTCGGCAAGTGGCGCCCAACGTGGGGCTCGAAAGGCTTGAGTGACGAAGGTTCACGGAAAGTGAAATTGATAAAAGTAAAGAATTGGGAAGTGCCGTAAAGCCCCCAAGAGGAGAGTAAGAGGCCTCTGAGAAAATCCTGCCAGTAAGTAAATCTCTTGGGTAGTCTATGTTCGGGGTAAAATATGGGAAATAAAAGTTCAGATTAATATCGACCAGGTGTATGCCTGTTACGGCAGCTCCTAAGGGCAGGTGGAGTAAAAAGCAAGTGAAGGTCTTGTAAAAAGCAAGTGAAGGTCGATTGTTAGAAATTCTGTAAATAATTGAGAGAATATTGTATGTGGTTTCCTTCTTTAGGCTAACACTGGGTTTATGTATTTGGGGATAAGGTTGGGAACGAACTTAAAAAACTGCATTCTAAAGGGACTCCCGTACCAGGTTCTGTTTGGTCAAATGTGGTCTCTAATTAAGTCAGTATTAAAGCCTCTATTAGCGCCTCTATGGGCTCCTGAAGGCTCAAATGATAGCTTTGATGAAGAAGCCGGTCCGTCAGAGGACCGATGGGCATGTGCGGTGCCAAACAAAACTGAAAAACAGAAGGGAATACAAATGGCTGAGGGACTAAGACCCTCGGCTCCCTTACTTGTGGAGGAGGGCGAACTTCCTATACTGCCCCCTCCTCCACCCTCTTTAATGCCGCCTGGGGGAGCTTATGCCTTTCCTGTGTCTATAGGACACTCAGTTTTATCACCCTTACAGAAGGGCATTTTACAGGCTAGACAAGAGGGAGATCTGGAGGCTATGCAAATGGCATTTCCAGTGACTATTCATGAAAGGGTGGCACCTGGAGTGGATCCTAATAATCCCAATGGAATTTATGAGGCAGTACATGAGCCGATACCCTTCAAAATATTGAAAGAATTAAAACAAGCAGTACAAAATTATGGAGTAAATTCTCCATTCACCATAGGTATCATACAGGGAGTAGCCGAAGGCTCTCGTTTGATTCCAGCTGATTGGGCAACGTTGGCTCGTGCAGTACTAGCCCCGGGAGAATTTTTACAATTCAAAACCTGGTGGTGTGATCATGCTGAAACTATGGCAAACCACAATCGAGCAAGGCAGATTCCCATCTCCTTGGATCAATTGATAGGTAGTGGAAATTGGGGCAAAATTCAAGACCAGATTCCGATGGAAGATCAGGCAATAGAACAGGTGAGATGTTGTTGTTTAAGAGCCTGGGAGAAAATAGAAGCTAAAGGGCAAGCTCCTGTCTCTTTTCAAAAGATCATGCAGGGGGCAAAAGAGCCCTATACTGAATTTATTGCCAGATTACAGGAGACTATCAAGCGGCAGATCACTAATGCTGAGGCTGCTGATACTATTTTGCAATTATTGGCCTTTGAAAATGCGAATACAGATTGTAGGAAGGCCATTGGACCTATGAAAGGAAAGGGAACATTAAATGATTATATTAGAGTGTGTCAGGGAGTGGGAACTGAGAGCTTTAAAGCAACAATGATGGCACAAGCTATGGCTGGACTGAAAATAAATAACAAATTTCCAGGGAAATGCTTTAACTGTGGTAAACAAGGACATACAAAGAAACAATGTAGGAAGAGAGTGGATAGAAGGGCTGTTAATTTTCAAGATAATGTAATCAAAGGGCAAAAACAGCCTGGACTTTGTCCAAGATGTGGAAAAGGATTTCACTGGTCAAGCCAGTGTAAATCTAACTTCCATAAGGATGGAACCTCTTTGTCGGGAAACTATCAACGGGGCTCACTCCTAGCCCCGCAACCAAAGGGAGCCTATCAGATCTAGAAACAGGCAGAAATGGCCCAATACTCCGCAGTGCCATGGAATTATCACCAGCCACAGCAGGCAGCGCAGCCTTAGACCTTCCTTGTGCAGAATCTATTAAACCGTTGGCTTAATACTAGGAAGGTCTGGTTTAACATCAAAAGGAATTAGAATTCATACTGGAGTAATTGATAATGATTATGCTGGAGAAATTAAAGTGATGATATCAACTTTGGTTCCATGGAAAGCCCATCCAGGTGATAGAATAGCACAGTTGCTTATTCTGCCATATTATAAGATTGGCAATAGTACAAAAGTAAGGAGAACGAAAGGCTTTGGAAGCACAGGAGAGGCTGGAGTTTTCCTCTCTGAAAAAATTTTAGAAACACGCCCAACGTGCTCAGTACAATTATAAGCAGTAATCATTGGCCTTCTCGATGGCCTACTTGTCCTGCAGACATTACAGTGGTAGGTTTAGGTAGAGCTCATGGCTTGCAGCAAAGTGCTAAAATATTGCCTTGTATTGGCCCAGATGGGCAGCCAGCCCACTTACAACCCTATATAGCAGACCTTCCCATTAATTTATGGGGAAGGGATTTATTGCAACAATGGAAGGCTGAAATCCACATCCCAACGTTAGATACTTATAGTATGCGAAGTCAAGAAATGCTGGTAAATCAAGGATATCAGCCAGGGTTAGGTCTTGGTAAATATCATCAAGGGAAACTATTTCTCATTCCAGCTGAAGGTAATACAAATAGAGAAGGTCTTGGATATCAGTCTTTTCACTAGTGGCCACTGTTCGTAAAAGCTTACTGCTTCCCCCAGCACCAATCCCATTGACCTGGAAAACTGATACACCTGTATGGGTTGAGCAGTGGCCTTTAACCATAGAAAAGTTAGAAGCTCTAACAGAATTAGTGACTGAACAGTTAGAAAAAGGGCATATTGAAGAATCTTTTAGCCCATGGAACTCTCCAGTATTTCCAATAAAGAAAAAAACTGGTAAATGGCGTTTATTAACAGATCTCAGAGCAGTCAATGCAGTTATACAACCAATGGGGGCCTTACAACCAGGCCTCCCATCACCTAATATGATCCCTGCTAATTGGCCTTTAATAGTTATTGATCTGAAAGACTGCTTTTTCACCATTCCATTACATCCCAAAGATAAAGAAAAATTTGCTTTTTCTGTGCCTGCACTAAATAATAAAGAACCTTGAAAAAGGTTTCAATGGAAGGTGTTACCTCAAGGCATGTTGAATAGCCCTACTATTTGCCAGAATTTTGTTGCTAAAGCCCTTGAACCAGTACGACTAGAATTTCCTAATTGTTATCTTATCCATTACATGGATGATATCTTGTGTGCTGCTCCTAATCAAGATTTACTTACTTCTGCGTATATTAGCATGCAGCTTTGCCTTGATAGAGCAGGACTTAAAATAGCTCCGGAAAAGGTACAAATGCATAGCCCATATCAATATTTGGGCACAATAGTTGATAGAACAACTATTAGACCACAAAAGGTGGAACTGAGGTCAGATCAAATCCAAACTCTTAATGATTTGCAAAAACTCCTAGGAGATATTAATTGGCTTCGCCCATGCATAGGGATCCCCACCTATGCATTGTCTAACCTATTTGCTTTGTTAAAAGGAGATTCAAAATTAAATAGTCCAAGAACTTTAACATCAGCTGCTTTAGAAGAACTAAAACTTGTAGAAAATAAAATTCATTCTTCTCAATTACAGAGAGTAACTGTTAATCAGCCATTGCAATTAATTATATTACCTTCTCCTCATTCACCTACGGGGATATTAATGCAAAATGAAGGAATTGTGGAATGGTTGTTTTTAGCAAATACTGTGGTAAAATCCTTGTCACCTTATTTAGAATTATTAACTCAGTTGGTTCTGAAGGGAAGAACTCGAAGTAAGCATTTAATTGGAACTGACCCTTCACATATAATTATTAATTTAACTACTAAAGAAATTCAGGCTTGTTTCCAAAATTGTGTAAGTTGGCAAATTGCCTTTGCTGATTATATTGGAAAAATTGATAATCACTATCCGAAAAATCCCATTTTGCAGTTTCTTAAGAGAACTCAATGGATTCTACCTCGAATAACAAAATCTGATCCTATACCAGATGCTTCTATAATTTTTACTGATGGCTCTAGTAAGGGCCGAGCGGGATATACGGGATTTAAAACACGACAAATCCCTGTCCCTCACTTTTCAGCTCAGCAAGCAGAATTATATGCAGTTATCTGTGCTTTGCAAGACATACCTCAGGCCGTTAATATTTTATCTGATTCTGCCTATGTGGTTCAAGCCACTAATATGATAGAAACTGCTACTATCAAGCAGTCTATTCCACAGCCTCTTTATGATCTTTTTCTATTACTTCAACGAGTTGTCCATTCTAGAAACGCTCCTTTTTATATTACCCATATTCGGGCCCATACTACTTTGCCTGGGCCTCTGGCAACAGGTAACAGAGCTGCTGATAGACTTGTTGCACCCGTATTGGATGAAGCTCAACATTTCCACCAGTTAACTCATGTAAATGCTAAAGGCTTAAAAATGAAATTTGATATTACATGGAATCAAGCCAAAGATATATTAAGAACGTGTCCATCATGCCAAATTATTAATAATCCTCAGCAATCTGAACCTGGTGTAAACCCACGGGGCTTGCGCCCTAATTCTTTATGGCAAATGGATGTTACTCACATCTCATCCTTTGGTAAGCTCTCCTATGTGCATGTAACCATTGATACATTTTCTCAATTTATATGGGCTACTGCCCAGTCTGGTGAAACTGCAAAGCATGTGCAAAAGCATTTATATGCATGCTTTGCAGTCATGGGGTTGCCACAAGCCATTAAAACAGATAATGGCCCTGCTTACATTAGTAAAGCATTTCAACAATTTCTTGATATGTGGTCTATATCACATTCTACAGGACTTCCTTACAACCCCCAGGGACAAGCAATAGTTGAAAGAGCACACCAACTACTTAAAAACATGCTCCAAAAACAAAAAGGGGGAATCACCCAAGGGCAACAAACAATTTTAAATAAAGCCTTATTTACTATTAATTTTTTGAATGTATCTGCACAGGCTACGGATACAGCAGCTGAGAGGCATTTTCAAGCCTCGTCTAAGAATGTGACTCATTTTAATGATGCACAGCCGCTGATATGGTGGCAGGACCCATTGACTAATATCTGGTCATCAGGAAGGTTAATCACATGGGGAAGAGGGTTTGCTTGTGTGTCACCAGGACAAGGCCTGGAACCTGTGTGGATTCCATCTCGGAGAATTAAGCCATATCATGAGCGTTGCAAAGAAACGCCATCTTGAATGGGATGTAGAATCTCCAGAGATGAACTTTGTACATTTGTTTTCAGGTTTGAGCTTTGGAGACTAAGTTTACTAATTATGCCATCCCTGATAGACCTTTGTGTAAAATAAAACGGATATGGGCTGACAGACAAGATCAGATTCTTTGGGATGTTTGCTGTGGGACGGAGGGTGTGATACTACTTAATGGTTCCTATGGAACAGTATGAAACTGGTCCCCTAAGGGGTATGCAGTCTCTAATGGTTTACACCAAAAAAACTCCTCCTGCAATCCCTATAAAAGGTTGTGATGGCATATACCAATATTGCCATGCACTCGCCCTATCCCATCTTATGGCTTAGGATTGGATTAATACTTCCTTGGCCTCAATTAGAGAATGGCAGAGCTCAAACAGAAATATGGAAACTTCCCTTGAGTATAAGAACATTACAAATCTGGAATGGCCATGATGCCAGTGACACATCTGCTGGGATATGGAGCGGATGGTCTCACACTGGACATACAACAATTACAAACTAAAATAACTGGCATGCAATATGATTTTTGCAGTCTCTACACCAAAGTGCTACTTTACAAAGTATAGCTGATGGATTAAAAGCATTGCATCCATTGGATTGGATAAAAGGCATGAATAGCAGTCTCCTAAGCATTTTGATACTTTTTGTTGTCTTTTAATTATCCTATGTTTAAGTTCTCAGGTGCACAGGAAGAACGCTCCAAGGATTGACTGAAAAAGAAATAACTCGAATAGGCTTATCTTCTCCTACAGGCTTATCTTCTCCTACGAAAACAAAAAGGGGGAGATGTGGGAAGACATTCAGGAACCTTTTTGATGTGGGCCGAGCGATGGGATTCTTGAGCAGTGGAGGAGCTGAGGGTGCAGGGCGTGGAGACTAATATCACCCTGTTTGGTCCTGAGGGATGGCTGGTTAGCCAAAGACGGGTAAGATTCCTCAGAGGAGGAACAACCTAAGACAGGCACAGCCGTAGAGGGGCCAACAGGGGTGGTGCATAGAGCCTTCCTTATATCACCGTGTTTGGCCCTGGAGGATGACTGGTTAGCCAGAGACGGGTAAGATTCCTCAAGGGAGGAACAACCTAAGACAGGCACAGTCGCAGAGGGGCCAACACGGGTGGGGCACAGACCCCTAATATCTGAGAGAGGTCTCCTGCCCCCAGGGCTGTTTTGCTCTCCACCCCCAGCTCAAATCCACACCTGCTCAACTCAGACCCAGGAAGTAAACAAAGATAATTGCCTCAATCATGTGAGGCCTTTGACTGTTTATGAGTGTAACCTGAGAATGTTAGCCCACAAACTCAATAAAAGCAGCCTGGGATGCGTCAGCAGGGCTCTTGATCCAAGAGGTCTTGAGCCCCCCGGTCCCACTTTTCTCTTCAGTCTGTGTCTGTGTGTTCTTCAAGCTTGCGGCACCCGTCACTCACCTCGAGTCGCCGAGCTGGTCTCGGCACTAAATCTTGTAAACAACTATATTTCCCACCCTGCTTTGGCCTTTAAGGAAGTTTCAAATCAAATTTGCAGACATACTTCAGGATCATATGGTATGTTTGGCTATGTCCCAATTTTAGTCTTTTATCACAGCAGTTTTTTCTGACTGTCTTCTTCACCTTTTCCCCTTCATCTTGCCTACATCATTTACTTATCTCAGTCTTTTAATTGTATGCATTTTTATAATCTTCAAAACTTTTATAGAACTTGGTTAAAAGAAAGATGAATCTCTGGTTTTGTAAAGTCAATTTAATAACCAAACCATGTAGCTTTTATATTTCTATCATTTTTTTAAAGACTTTTTTTTTATGTGGACCATTTTTAAAGTCCTTATTGAATTTGTTACAATATTGCTTCTGTTTTTTGGCCATGAGGCATGTGGAATCCTAGCTCCCCAACCAGGGAATGAACTTGTACCCCCTGCATTGGGAGGCAAAGTCTTAACCACTGGACCACCAGGAAAGTACCATATTTCCATTTTAATACTAAAATAAATCTATATAATCTGAATATTCCTAAACATTCATATATCTATCTTAATACTAAAATAAATAAATCTTAATACTGAAATAAATCTATATAATCTGAATAATCCTAAATAATCCTATATCTATAAATCTGAATAATCCTAAAATTATATCATTACTACTTTGGGGTTATCCTTTATGAATGTCCACTGATCCATCTGAGATTTATGAGAGATTTAGGGAAAACTCTTCAAAATAAAGATTGCTGGAAAGAATTGCACTATCGGATATTATCTAGGTTGTGGTTAAAAAAAGGATTGGTATAGTCCCAGATTCCACAAGTGTGGGTAGCGGGTTGAGGTTTTATTTTGAACTGGGATTAGAGATATAGTCTTTGGAATTGGTTAAATATGAATCAAATCCCAGATCTGCACCGCTCCCCCTTCCTTACTGTCTGCGTAAGTTATAATTTACTCTCTCCTTGCATTTGGTTCCACTATTTAAAAATCTTAAGTTGCTTACATGATTAAACGAGATAATGCGCACAAAGCATTGAGCACAATGCTGGCACAAAGTCAGTCAACAAATGGAAACTATCATTGCTATTATCATTAGTATGACTGTTATCACAAAATAATAAATATTAGTGATTACTGTTGCTACTGTCTCAGAACCTAAGAGTGGCCCACAGGGACACCTGAAATTAAGGATAGGACTTTGCTCAGAAGTAGCAATGGATCTACTCTAATGGTCACCCAATTATTTGATAGAAACTCCAAAATTTTCATGTCAATAAATGAAAGAAGCAGAAGCTTTTGAGGGCAAGACTTATCAAACACCCACCGGAATCATGGTGTAACTTTAAATTAGCTCCTAGGACATGTGTACGTTTGGATGCACCCTTAAAAACCATCAGGATCAATTAGCTTCGAAGTGAACCCCCGTATAAGTAAGTGATTTAACTTGTTGGAGGGAGTTATTTAGTTCATCTATCTGGTTGCCAAAGCAATTGTGCCAAAAATGATTTTAGTTTTGGCACACGTCAGACTTAAATATCCTTCCTAATTACTCGCCATCAACTAATTGAACTGCTTCTGGAGAATATTAGAGGACTATGGATAAAGAGCATTGTGTTTGTTTTTCTGTTTGTCAATCAATTTGCCTAGCTGTTCATCTACTTATAGATTTTTCTTTTTTTTCACTTAAATGAAAAAACAAGTGAGAAATTATGAGTCAGATTTTCAATTTAGGAATATATTCTCCTAAAGTAAAAGTTCCAAAATATTACAGGTCAACTATGTCACATGTGGAAATATCCTAACACTTTATTCTTCTTAGGGCAAATGTCATTTCCTAAAACTTTCTGCCCTGAATGCAACCAATGTTTATTAAAAGAAATGAATTTTAGCAAATTTGACACATCTATCTTTATATTTATTATTTTTATACTTAATCGATAGTTTCATTCACAGTAGGGACAGTTTCTTCCTGTTTTGTTCACTTCTGAATGACCATTGCCTAAAATGGGTCTGATACATGGTGGGTGCTCTGTTCATTGAATGAATGAATGAATAGATGTGTTAGCATTTCAACCTGGGAAAACAATAAATAATACTTATACTCACAGCTTTGACTAACAATGCTTTCAGTAGTATATGATGAGGATCCCTTCTGTGGACAGTTGAATAACCAACCAAATTTGATGTCATGCTTTATTACTCATTTCTATATTTTCTGATACTCTGTCTGATAAAATGCCATTGTCAGTGATAGTGTTTGCAGAATACCAGGTATCATGAACTTGGCATATCTAGAAAATATTTTTACTTAAATCTAAATACTTCTTTTTAGGTCTTAAAAGGATAAATTAGGCTTCTAATAAATCATCCTTCTTATTTAGTTAGGTTTAATGTCACCATCCACCGTATATTTATTTTTGAATCCTTGTTTTCTTATCCTTATAATAGTTTGATACATTTCTAGATTAAAAAAAAAATCTAGACGGATTTAAGTAATTCTAATGATTTGAATTCATTTTGCAAACATTTCCCAGCCTGTGACTTAAAGAAATGTTTAATATGTCATTTTACAAGACATGCTATTAACTAAGCTGAAATATTCTCAACACACTTCATTATGTACAAAAGCTCCAAAAGTGTTCTGAATAAAACTGACTTGCTGAGATTTAGTAGTATATTATCATATATTTACATATTTCTTTAACAGATTTACATATAACTATCAAATAATTGTTCTGGTTATGCTTAACATTTAAAATTTTACTTACCTTTCAGATAACACAAAATAATTTCCAAGGTAATTATATGAGTATTTCTCTTATCAGATTGTATGCAGACATAGTTGACATGTGAAGAATATTAATCATACTTTGAAAGAGCAACAAGTAGATTCTTTTCATTCTAGGTATTGTTGATGACTTCTGTATAAATATTGAAAAGGATGATTTTTTTTCTCAAATTTACCATGCAAGATATGCAATGTTTTCTTTCCAATCAAGATACTAAGGATACTACCATCAACAACCCTAGAAAAGCAGCATCGCTTTTACGGATGTTTCATATAAGTTCTGCTGTAAAAAATGATGATGGTTGCTGACCTAGGTGAAGATCTGTCCAACTTGGTTCTTCAACAAGGCAAAATGATGAGTGGTCCTGGCTTTCTGAAATCCTAACAAACACCCACAAAATAAGTGATGTTGGAATTTCGGATATTCCAAGTGGTACCTTGAGAATATGTGCCAATATGGCAAGAAGAACAGAATCTGTAGAACTCTCTTCATGCTTACATGAGGACCATGAGCCACCACTTTATGTACCTGTCCTCCCATAAAGATAAGTATGAAAGAGGCATCTGAATCCCCATTTATGTCTGAATCTATGGGTTTCCCAATCACCAAACACCATAAGGCAACTTGTTTTCTTTATTTATCACTGCAGACTTTTATGACTGCACACCACCTCTGCCTATGACAGATGTGCTACAGCAGAAACTTATAACCTGGTTTTTAAATCACAAGTATCTGCACAGAGCTAGATTAACTAGGAAACAAAACTAAAGAGGCTTTAAGAGAAAAAAAAAGCTACTAAATGTGATGAAATTTAATTTTTAAAGGTAAATGTAGCATTAAGCTTTTCTCCCAAGCCTCTGAGAAAACCATACTTGTCTCCCCCAAGGCAGGTATGTCATTACCATTCCTGGCACATTGGCTAATAACAGGGTGATTACACACCTTCTCTTCAAATAGAAAAAAGCAAATCCCAATAGCTAAAAAGGCTTACTACATTTTAAAAATAAATACTAAAGTAAACTTTCTCAATATATCATTAAATATTGAAAGTTATTAAATAAATTTTCACTTTACAATTAGTATAGATTTATTTCCAAGCTTTTATTAGAGCCTTGCCATTTGATGGTTCGAAAAACTTAAGACTGACCTTTGTTTCTTGAAAGTTCTCATTTTGGCATCATGATATATGGGAACATCTCTTTCCCTGTATATTTTCTTCATTATTTCTGAAATTAAAATTTAGACATGAGCTTATGTAATTCTATGTATATTTTTAGGCTATTGATTAGACATAACATTGATATAGAAGGCAAGTTCTGATAAAGAAAAGAAATATTTCTTCTACAACATGCGCTTCTTACTTTAGACCCCTTAGTAGTAAATCCTTCCTCTGCTCCATGTGTTGATGTTGTCATCTATCTGCCTTGCTGGCCTTGTCCTACATGTACACCCAGGCAGTCCCTGGTGAATTGTTCTGAATCATTGGTGGCATGGGAATTTTCACTAGATTAGTGACTCAAATGGAATTTAATGCTTTCATAAGAAAATAATGTCTCCCACCCCAAATTTCTCTACCAGTGGCCATAGTAACTTAACGATCTCCCTCATGTTGACTATCACTGCCATCAGAGAACACTAGCAGTGTACCAGCAGCAAACCAATGGAAGACTGCAGCATGACATCATAACTTCTAGCATAAATCAATCAGATCCACAGAGGTTGGAAAGGAATGCAAAGTGTAACCTTGGAAGATGTTCAAAATCCAATCATGATCAGTAATGCTCTGATTTACAGCATCTCCTGTCTGCTTGCTCTCTCATTTAAATGACCTATGCTCACTTTTTAAAGTCAACAGCTGGAGAGATTTCAAACACAGATGATATTCAACAAGAAGGAAGACATAAACAAAACCCAAATGGGTACTTGACATCCTTAATGCCCAAGCACATGGGTCAGAGTTCATCAGGTTATTTAATCCAGTCATGCAAATTGGCTTATGCCTAGGGTCTGAAATAAATCAATCTGATTCTAAAGAAAATTGGCCGGTGGCTCTCAAAAAACATCTTGCTTCATTCTCTGGAATTTGAAAGTCAATTCCAACTCAAGGACTTTTCATTCACTGTTCTCTTGCTTTTCCCCGGAAATTCTGATTTATAATCCAAGCATCAGCTCAAATGTTCGCACCTTTAAGAAATGTTAGCCCCGCATTAACCTCTTCATGCTTTTGTCTCTGTTGTATTTTCCCCATAACATTTCTTGTTAAAAGAAATTATCTTAAGTATAGATTTACCCTCCCCATCACGTTGTAAGTTCTATGAGGACAGGTATCTTTATCTATTTTGTTCATCAATGTTTCCCCAGTGTTCTGAAGAGTGCCTGAAAGAGAGGAGGCACTAAATAAGTCCAGGTAGAATAAACGAATGAAAGGAATGAGTATCAAAGGACAAAGTATTCAGTTCCTCCAAGCCTAGCACGTAATTGACACTGAGTGAATGACAGTGTGAAGTCATTATCCCTTTAGTTACTATGGGAAAAAAAAATCACTTCAAAATGAAATATGATAATTAACAAAAGGATAAATTCTAGTCAAATTGGTAATATGGATAAAGCCTTCGAATTTTTACTATTCTGGAAGTTATTGTGAGGGTTTGTGATGCTGGGCTCAGTACCATACCAATAAGATGGGTCTCCTGAATTCCAGGACTAGGTTCAAGAGTGTACTAACAGCTTCACACAAGGACTGTCAGTTTTTCACAGAAGGGTTTTTTTTTTTTTTTTTCCCATGCTTGGCTTTCTAGGAGGAGGCAGTATAATATGGTAGTTCAGTGTATGGATACTAGAATCACTGGGCAGTGGGTATCCCTGCTCACTCGAAAAATGACCTTTCATGAGTTACTTTACCTCCCCAAATTTCTTCTACTTCATCTATAATCTTATAGTACTTACCTCATGTCTTAGTCTGCTCCATGTATTATAACAAAATACCACAGGCAGGGGACTTCCCTGGTAGCAAAGTGGTTAAGAATCCGCCTGCCAATGCAGGGGACATGGGTTCGAGCCCTGGTCTGGGAAGATCCCACATGCTGTGGAGCAACTAGGCCAAAGCACCACAACTGCTGAGAATGTGCTCTAGAGCTTGTGAGCCACAACTACTAAGCCCATGTGCCACAACTACTGAAGCCCACTAGCCTAGAGCCCCTGCTCTGCAACAAGAAAAGCCACCACAATGAGAAGCCTGCGCACCACAAGGAAGAGTAGTCCCTGCTCGGCACAACTAGAGAAAGCCTGAGCGCAGCAACGAACATCCAACACAGCCAATAAATAAATTAATTAATTTAAAAAATATTACAAGCTGGATAGCTCAAACAAGAAACATTTATTTCACATAGTCTTGAGGCTGGGAAATCCAAGCAGGGTGTCAGCATATTCATACCCAAAGTGAGGGCTCTTTCTGGCTTACAGACAGTTATCTTCTGGTTATGTCCTTACATGGCAGAGAGAGAGAATGATTGGAAGTAAGCTCTCTGGTCTGCTCTTATAAGGGCAGTGATCCCACAGTGAGGGCCACACCCTCATGATCTCATGATCTCATCTAAACCTAATCACCTCCCAGAGGCCTTACCTCCAATACCATCAAACTGGGGGCTAGAGCTTCAACACATGAATTTTGGAAGAACACAAACACAGTCTGTAACACTTTGTGAATGTGTTGTTGGCTTACATGAAATAACGCATTTGAAGTACTTAGGGTATTTTTGGTACATTATGAGCACCCAAGTATGTTAGCATCTTTTATTAAAATATAGAGAATAATATAAATTTTATACAGTATTCATAAATACACAGTTTCAAAATAAAGTCTAAATAGAGATTTCAGATTTTACATGTGGATTTTATTTCAGTTCAGGAAGAAATATGCTGATCCCATGACTTCACTCTTTGCTTAAAATTGAGTTCATTTCATGTGCTGATAAACTGTCTTTCAGTTTACATTTCCCAGCCAAGGATGATCAGTACGTGGTCCATCTCCCACTTTAGGGTCAAAGCAAGGGTTGTGGAATGACAAATGATAAACACCAGCTCTGGCTGGAGCTGCTTTGTCTGACTACCTGTAAACTTAATAGACCAAAAAAAGCTTCTAAAAATGGTACTTTTGAAACTGATTCACAAATATTTCATTAATGATTACCAGCAATGATGACACACAACAAAATGCCCTCAGGGACCCCTGGTAATTTTTCAGTGGATGCTCAGGAACTGACAGGAGGAAAGCAAAATAGAAATAGAAAAAACTAAGTGACAGACAGTTAGAATCTAGGACTTGAGAGGGAAAAGTCCACACATAAGTGTATACTCCAAACTGGGTGAGAAAAATCAATAAGTGTAAGAAGCCATGTATCTTTCCTTGATATTAAAAATATGACTAGAAGAAAGTCGCTTCACCTCCCAAAGCCTGGGGTCCCTAGAACCAACTTTATAAATATTCAAACATTATAGAAAAGATAAAATTGAGCTATGAAGACTCAAAAATGGAAAAATAGTAATGAAGCCAATTTTGTTTATATAGTTGGCTCTCCTTATCCTCAGATTCAACTGACAACAGATGAAAAATATCCACAAAATAATTTCCAAAAAGTTCCAAAAAGCAAACCCTGATTGCTGCACCCAGGCAACTATTTACAGAACTTTTACATTGCATTAGGTATTATAAGCAATCTAGAGATGATTTAAAGGATATGGGAGGATATGTGTGGGTTATTTGCAAATACCATGCCATATTATATAAGCGGCTTGAGTATCTGCAGGTTTTGGTATTCCTGGGGGTCCTGGAACTAACCCCTACAGTTACTGAGGAGACAACTGTATATTTTTACTTTTTAAAACTGTAAAATACAGCAGAATATTAACAAAGAAGTTCTGGGTATGATATTACAAGTGAGTTTATTTCCTACTTTTTTAGGAAGCATATGAGTTGTTAGTGAACATGTAGGATTTTTATCATGAGAAATATTAAAACATTATTGTAAAATCTTATAAGTGAAGCAAAACAATGTTTATTTGGAGAAATTTTAAGCATGGTTATATTGTATCACCAAGCACTGTTATCTCATCATTATTGTCTGTGATGGTCACATCTAGATCATAAACTCCAAAGTAGTAAAAGAAAAGACTAGTTCATTTGGAATTTCTCCTAAATCACTCACTCATTTAACATATGTTTGGTTTTCCTTGCCTGGGGACTCTTCTGGGCTGTAAGAACAGAGAGAAAAGTTGGAAACACATGTCCTCAAGGAGTTCTCAATCTGGGAATGGGGAGGGCTGGGCAGTAAGGTAAACAAATGACTACAAAACTGAGAAGTAAGAATGGAGATACATACAGAGAATGGAATTAGGTTGAAAAGAGGAAATAAAGTCAGGGAAGACTTAAAGGAAGATAATGAGAAAAGGAATTTTGAAGCTTCCTAGAAGTTCTTCAGGTAGACTAAATTAGGAAAGGTCATCGTAGGGAAATAGGAAACCTGTCTTGGTCAAAGAGAAAGGTGAAGTCTCCTGTTCTAGCTCTGAGGGGGAAAAAAAAGATCATGTTTACTGGAAACAAAATTATTATTCTTTTATTTTATTTCCAGTAAACATGATTTTTCTCCCCCTCAGAGCTAGAAGAGGAGAATTCAGATAAATGGTTGAAAGAATAATTAAAGTCAAAAATTCTTGTACCAGTTGGTAGATAACATAAAGTGCTTCTGAGTAACGAATAACAGCTCATTAAATTAGGAGCCATGGAAATAAGATTTAAAAATATATATATATATATAATACATATGAAAAATAGAATAATGAATGGAAATAAATCTGATAATCTCAAAAAAATCAGCTCGAATTATGGAAATAATAGATACAAGCATTAGAAGAGAAAACATTGAAATGATCTGTACATATCACCTAAAAAATATAATGGAAAGAGGTAGAAAGCAAAGGAAAAAATAAAGATGATCCAGAGGGCAACTGGAATTGTTACCGAGTCCCAGCTCTCTCTGCTCTCTGCATGGCAGACCAATAAATCAGAGACAAGGTGTTGAAACAATGAATACAACTTTATTTGGAAAGCTGGCAGACTGAGAAGATGGCAAACTAGTGTCACAAAAGAACCATCTTATCGAGATTTGGATGCCAGTTTTCTTTTGTAGCACAGAGAGGGGGAGGAGATGAGGAAGTAAAGGAAAAAAGCCATAAGTTTTGCAAATATCCCCTGGAATGGCCAGCCTCAGGGAGTGGATGTGTTAATTTCTTCTTTCTTGCAGCCATCCACAGGTAGACAGGATCTGGATGTTTCCCTGAACAAAGACACTTTGGTTTAACATTCAGGCAGAGGGGCAGGTTTCCCTGAGGCAGGCCATTATGTATGGACAGTATCCTTTTAGTGAACAAAAGCAATGGGAAGCAAAGGTTAAAGTAAAAGAAACAGATCCAACGTGTAGTCAGATTTGGCTCTTCCCTGTTATAAAATGAGATAAAGATTGACCTTGGCAGGACCAGCCAGAACACAAAGAATATACTAAAAAAAATAATAAATAAATAAAGACTTGTTCATGAAGAGAATAACATTTTTTTTAGGAAGATCAGGATATGTATTAATGCAAATGAGACAAAAAGAAAGAGGTGTAAGAGGCAGGGAGCCCATGATGATGACGATGACTGCCTGGGGACTAACTCCATGGTTCCCAAGTTTAGACAAACCCCTGCTCTTTTGCATCACCTGTGTGACATTAAACAAATGTAATCGTTCTAAACTTCAGTACCTTCATCTACTAAAAGAGAGTGACTTGACATCTTGTGAGAGTTAAATGTGAGGGTGCATGCGTAGTGTGATGAATATGAGTCTGCCAGGCCCCTTCTAATTTGGAGCAAAAATATATCATCGGAGTTGATGTCATGCCTACAGGGCAGCCTCACGCACATCCAGTGTTGTTCCTCGTGTGTTACAAGCTGCACTTAGGTTTAGCACAATTATGGTGGTATCTATTATTCTAAAAAGATCAAAGACAAAAAGAAGCTTCTTTCCCTGCACACAAATACAGACCAAATTATTTGTGAGCAAACATGATACTGCCTTGGTGAATTCACCAACATCCTAGACATGCGGTGAGAAAACCAGCCATGGCTAATTTTGAGGGGGATTTCAGTGAGAAGTGTGAAATAGAACTGAACCCCCAGAACTTCCAGAGAGCCCATTGCATCGTTCAGAGCTTGTCATCATCAAGCAGGGGAGGCCCCCTTGAGGTGTCCCTCTTAAATCACCACCTAGGTTATACAATAGCAAAATGGATCGAGGGGATAAATCTCTTCCTGTGGAGAGGAATGGGACTTCCCAAAGGAGTAGGAAGGGATTCTGAGAGAGCGATGTATGTTGGGAAAGGAGGAACTTGGAAAAGGAAGACAGTGAGGATAAAGGATCAGACATGTAAGACCTCCTTTTTGGAATGACATCTCAGTCACGCTCATGGCAGTACCTACCCAAAAGATGTGCACTCTTCAACCCAATAATCATATGTTGAGGAACCTAACATGGATGAATATCCATATGTAGAAGCATATGTGAAGGTTTCCACTGCCACATTGTTGTAATAGTGAAACAAGGGAATGATTTACACTTCTATTAAGAGGAGAATGGTTACATAAGCTAAGAATATTGAGAATATGAAAGAATATTTAAAAATTTTAGAAATGTATTAACATGAAAAAATAACACATACAACAGCAAAAAAATGCAACCATTAAAATCACGTTTGTGAAGAATGATTAATGATATGAAAAAATACACATGCATAAATAGATACATGTGCATGTATATGCAGAAGGCAAAAAGCAAAATGACATGATACAGTATAGTTTCAAATATATGTTTTCTAAAAATGGACAGGAAAAGAAACAAAGCAAAATAATGGTGTTGCTTATGTTGCTTCTGAGTAAGCAGATACTGATTGATTTTTCTGCTCATTTACCTTGCTGAAGCCCTGCTCCGAGAAATGCAAACCTCATAGGTGATGACAAGGGCAGACACAGTCTTCATGGAGAGTTTCCAAGACTGCTCAGCACCCAGCTCAACTACAAGGGTACCAGGAAAGTGAACATCTGCAGTTTTCCCAGCCATGGTGTTTCTACATAATGTTGTTGAAGCCAGGACAACCCTTTATTCTAGAGTCAGGAAGGGAAACAATACATTACCAGTAGCCAGAAGCTCCTCAGCAGCTTTTTTATTTTCTTCAGATCTTTATTGGAGTATAATTGCTTTACAATGCTGTGCCAGTTTCCACTGTACAACAAAATAAATCAGCTGTATTTTTACATATATACCCATATGCCCTCCCTCTTGAGCCTCCCTCCATCTTGAGCCTCCCTCCCACCCTCCC
The DNA here is from genome assembly GCF_030028045.1 of Hippopotamus amphibius kiboko. Classification (NCBI taxonomy): domain Eukaryota; kingdom Metazoa; phylum Chordata; class Mammalia; order Artiodactyla; family Hippopotamidae; genus Hippopotamus; species Hippopotamus amphibius. The sequence goes on along the minus strand of NC_080190.1, from coordinate 107,346,989 downwards.
TCTCCCTCCCCTCCAGCTCATCACCAAACATCAAGTTGATCTCCCTGTGTTATGCAGCAGCTTCCCACTAGCTATCCATTTTACATTTGGTAGTGTATATATGTCAGTGCTACTCTCTCACTTCATCCCAGCTTCCCCTCCAACCACGTGCCCCACCCCCCATCTCCTCAACTTGGTTCTCTAGGTCTACATCATTATTCTTGCCCTGCCACTGAATTCATCAGTACTGTTTCTTTTGTAGATGCCATGGATATATGTTAGTATATGGTATTTGTTTTTCTCTTTCTGTTACTTTACTCTGTATGACAGACTCTAGATCTATCCACCTCACTGCAAATAACTCATGTTTGTTCCTTTTTATGGCTTAGTAATATTCCATTGTATATATGCTTAGTGACTTTTTAAATAACCCCCATGATCTAGTTCTTGGTCTACATCACAAATCCCTTCCAAATTCTTCTCCAGATCATTCCTTCATGGTGGAGCTAATTAGACTATTGTGGGTCCACCTCTATTTACTGGCCACATTTTGTGAAGATTAATTGATACATCATATGCAGGGAGAGAAATCCCTTGCCAGGGGAACAGAGTGGCACATGCACAATTCAACCATAATTAGAAATTGCTTTGGGGGCCAAAATGCCATTGAATAGTTTGGTCTTCTCTGTTTGTGTCTCCCTTCTCTCTACAAAATCTAGAAACCCAATTTGACTACTATATGTCTTGGTGTGTTTCTCCTTGGGTTTATCCTGCCTGGGACTCTCTGCACTTCCTGGACTTGGGTAGCTGTTTCCTTTCCCATGTTAGGGAAGTTTTCAGCTATAATCTCTTCCAATATTTTCTCAGGTCCTTTCGCTCACTCTTCTCCTTCTGGGACCCCTATAATGCGAATGTTGGTGCATTTAACATTGTCCCAGAGGTCTTTTAGGCTGTCTTCAGTTCTTTTCATTCTTTTTTCTTTATTCTTTTCCACATCAGTTATTTTCACCATTCTGTCTTCCAGGTCACTTATTCGCCTTTCTGCCTCAATTAATCTGCTATTGGTTCCTTCTAGTGTATTTTTCATTTCAGTTATTGTGTTGCATATCTCTGTTTGTTTGCTCTTTAATTCTTCTAGGTCTTTGGTAAACTTTTCAATCTTTGCATCCAGTCTTTTTTCAAAGTCCATATGGTAGTCAAATTGACAAAAATGAAAGACAAAGAAAAATTATTAAAAGCAACAAGGGAAAAATGACAAATAACATACAAGGGAATTCCCATAAGGTTAACAGCTGATTTCTCAGCAGAAACTCTGCAAGCCAGAGGGGAGTGGCATGATATATTTCAAGTGATGAAAGGGAAGAACCTACAACCAAGAATACTCTACCCAGCAAGGATCTCATTCAGATTTGATGGAGAAATCAAAAGCTTTACAGCAAGCAACAGCTAAGAGAATTCAGCACCACAAAACCAGCCCTACAACAAATGCTAAAGGAACTTCTCTAAGCAGGAAACATAGGAGAAGAAAAGGACCTACAAAAACAAAAACAAAACAATTAAAAAGATGGTAATAGGAACATACATATCGATAATTACCTTGAATGTAAATGGACTAAATGCACCAACCAAAAGACACAGACTGGCTGAATGGATACAAAAACAAGACCCATATATATGCTGTCTACAAGAGACCCACTTCAGACCTAGGGACACATACAGACTGAAAGTTAGGGGATGGGAAAAGATATTCCATGCAAATGGAAATCAAAACAAAGCTGGAGTAGCGATACTCATATCAGATAAAATAGACTTTAAAAAATGTTACAAGAGACAAGAAAGGACAGTACATAAATATCAAGGGGTCAATCCAAGAAGAGGAGATAACAATTATAAATATATATGCACCCAATAAAGGAGCACCTCAGTACATAAGGCAAATGCTAAGTATGAAAGAGGAAATGCAAGGCAGAAATAGAGACACAGATGTAGAGAACAAACATATGGACACCAAGTGGGGAAAGCAGGGAGGGTTGGGGGGGAATGAACTGGGCGATTGGGATACCAAATTGTACACTCTAAATATATGCTGTTTATTGTCTGTTAACTGTATCTCAATAAAAGTTCTTAAAAAAATAAATAAATAAAAGACAAAAAAGAAATCTAGAAACCCTTGTAATTTCTCCTAAATATTTCAATGCAATCCTTTTTATTTATATTCATTACCTTTTGTGCCTTTTCCATCTCCAATAATCCTTTTTATTAAGCACCTTGACAACCCCATTCACCCTCACTCAGAAGTCTTGGATCTACCCAGGGTGAGGAGTAGAACAGGAAGTTGGCACACACATGGCTATACTTTTTCATTTTATGCCAAGAGCATGTATTTAATTTATGTCTGCAGAATGTATTTTGAAGTAATCTTTTATTGATGACTTTCTACATAATTCCCAAGACTATTAATAATAGATAAGCAGAGATTTTTTGAAAATGCTTTTGGAATCCATTTACCTGGTATAAAGATGTCAAAATCAGAGCCCAAAGGTTTATAGGAATTATTAATCTGTATGAAATAATCATGAAACATTCTCCCTGAATCCAATAGAATATTTATTGATAGAACTGGAATGTAGTTGTTTTAGCTCTAAATTCAATTGAGAAAGCAGTGAAAATTTTTAGGGTTTTTATTGTTATTATCATTATTTTCATAGTATTTCAGAAAACAACTTTATTTTTCTGTCTCTCCCAGGCCCTGTGATTCTTCTTGCTACCATAACATGTTACAAAAAGCTTTCTTAGCATCTCATAACTCATAATGCAACCTTCAGGAGGAGGAAAAATTTTCTTTGTTTTAACAATTTCAGAAATATTCTTATCATTTCTGGGTAGAATTGTAGAATTATGAAAAACTGTCTAACTGAATTTCAGCTAGTCACCGTAACCTCCAGTCATGTTGGTCAACATCTATTTAAGTGCATGTTACTTTATTTCTAAAACAATATATATATATTTTTTGTTTGGTGCTTATATTGTATCTTCAAATGAACTTGAATTATTTAATATTCCAGGTATGTGGCTACTTCCTCTCAATTTCCTAAATATTCTGTGTATTCTAGTCCCTACAGGAGATTTTGCATTAATACCGCTCCACTAAATAGTTCTCCAACTTTTATATAGATCATGTGTCTTTTGGGGGATAAATTCACTTCACTAAGGCAAATACCAGGTAACATTTTCTATTTAACATTGTAAAAATGCTTAGGGACATGTTAAATGAAGTTCCTTAAAGCAGCAATTGTATATTGCCTATTAGGGTAGAGTTTAAAAGCTAATTACATAGTCATCCACACTTACTTACTGAACCATAGAAACACCTAAATAAGCAATTTGTAGTTATCCAATGTGAAATAGTTATCCTATTAACACTTAATTCAAAGCATAGAGAAAATGCCTTTCCTAAAACCAAAGGTAAAATAGAAGCAAATACTTTCCTTAATGGCTAATGGAGCCCAAGGCAGTTAAGCTAACAAATGCAGTGTGTTCTCTACTAACTGTTCTGTTTTCCTGTTCACCAGAAAATTATACATCAAATTACACAGATTATTGTTAGAAATTTACATACCACCTGTTTTTATTTCCATTAACATTTTCTCTTAAACCTCTTTTAATATCCTCAACCTGTATATTAAAATATAAATGTTTTTGTCTTTCAGAAACTTGAAAATAATGTACTTAAGAATCTTAATTTTCCACCTCCAATTCTTTTTGACGGGTGTGATCTGAACTCAAGAACATTCCTAATGCACCATTATCATTTATCAAACAAGGATCCTGGGTGTTTTCTTTGGCTGTCTTTGTCTGAAGGATTTTTGTTTTGTGTATCATGGTCTCAATGCAAAGTTCACTCCCCAATCATCACTTCTAGTTGTGTAAGCTCGGAGTAGGCAGAACTGTACAATATAAATTAGTGGTTCTACAGTACCCAGTGCAAGGCCTTGACTTCAAATGCTTAACTGATATCCCTCAAATCCTTATCTTTTTTTTGAAGATTGGAAGAGATATTCCACAGGAAAACTGAATAGCTCAAAATATAAAGAAAAGGAAAGATGCAAGCAGGATGAGAATAGAAGCAGATCATCTCAATTCATGTCCCAGCTCTTCTGTTTACCAGCCACCACCAATGCTCCTGATCTTTAGCAATAAGCTGAAATTCTCTAAACCTCAGTGATTTGTTTTCAATGTATTTTATAAAAGCACTATAACAGGTTATAAATTTTTTAAAAAAAAGCTGGCCGTAGGTTATAATTTGAGAAACATGTTACCTACTTTATCAAGTTTCTTTGAGCAACCTAGTCATCTTCAGTCTACCCAGTAACCTACAAGGCTGAAAAAGCAGTGCTGACAATTATATTAAATCTGAGAAAAAGATTTCTACAGAGACTCACAGTCTCTCTAAACTGCAGATCAGCCATAGATTCTCAACTCTCTCAGGAAGTGAAAAGTTTGACTCAGTGAGAGAAATCGTTGAGAGAACAGAATGCTTCTGTTCATATCTCCTTCCCATTGGCTACTGGTATGTACATCCTGATCCATCTCATCCTATATATCAGTCAGAAAGCTGAGCAAAAGTCAGTAAAATTAAGCAGAAAACCAAATATACTGCCACTGTCACATAGATGTACAAAGAGTACACATTATTTTTTGAGACTGATTTATCTTCTTCAAAAGCTTTCAAATCCTTGATAATAGAAGAGGAAGACTGCATATAAGGAAGGAAGACTGTCCAATCTTTAAATACTAGCCTGATGCAATAATATAAATAGTGTTTTTAGGTAAAATGTGCAATCCCTCAGATTTCACATTTCCTTCTCTCCTGGTGCATGTTTGTGGCTTATGTGACCTCATACAGAAAAAGGAAAGGATGTCTTACATCCTCATGCTGTCCTCTGATTCGTTTGGTTTCCATGGTGATGTTTTGTTCCTTTGGTTGCTGTTCATCCTGCTGGGATAAAGCTAGCAGCCTGTGTAAACTCCTGGTCCACATTTTCTTGTCTTGGTGAGGACGTGAAAGCTTGGCCCATCTGTATTCCAGGCCTCAAGCTTTAACCCCTATGCAGTCTGATCCCCAGCAGTTCTGAGTATATCAATACTTCTGAGGCACGTAACTCACTCTTGACAAACCAGGGTGCTGAGGTACACAGCTCTGTATTAATGGAATACAGAAGATCTCTATACATGAAAAGGCTTTCAAGTCTATTGTCAAATATTGCAAATATTGCAGAATCCTGTTTTGAAAGTTTTGCAGCAATTTATTCCCACTCTCATGCCCACCTCATCCCTCCTCCAGAGAAAAGGAAGCCATAGATTTGCTAAGGAAAATATCAAGTAGTGGAAAGGCAAAAGAGAAACATATACTGATATTTTACTTAAAAAATATAAAAATAAGGGAAAGGCCCATAAATAAATGCAATCTATTTCACCTCTCTTTTCCAGTTCATTCACTAGTTCACTGAAGAAAGTGAAGGGGGGAGGAGAAGGGAGGAACAGTCCCCAGGTGCTGAATCAAGTGTGACAAGCACCAGCAATGGTGGGAGCTGGCAAATGATTGGATCGGCCTGGCCAGGAGAGGAAGTCATCCAGAAATCGATTTGATCGTGTAATCCACCCAAACTTCCCTGTATTCTTTTTTTTTTTTATTTTATTTTTATTTTTTTAATTATTTTTTTGGAGGTACACCAAGTTCAATCATCTGTTTTTATACACATATCCCCATATTCCCTCCCCTGTATTCTTAAAATTGTTTTTTCAAACTATTTGTGAGAATCACTGATCTGTAAAGCAGTTCAACAACAACACCAACTGCAGATCAAAGGGAAGTCTGACGCTTTGATTTTCTAGAAAGCTGGGTAGTGAACGTGATTAAAAAAACCATCTTAATTGGCTTCACATGTATTCCTTGTTCCCCTTTGGCCCTTTCTGCCTGACCCTGGCCTTCCTACACATGCTGTTCCATTATTGGTTGTAGGGCTCATAACACGAGAAAAAATTATAAATACCATTCTCTTTATCTACTCTACATTGCATATGGCTGTACTTCTCACGAATGAATTGTGACTGTGACATTTTAGAGCCCTGATGAATTTTCCTTTTTTATCTTTTATTTTTCTATGTATTTATTTTGTGTCTATTGTTCTCAGAAGGTGATACAAGCATGTTTTTTTTTATACTCTTCTTAAGATCCTGTCAACATATGTTTTAAGAAGAAAAACTATGTCATGGTATCTTTTTATTTTCTCTGTATACATTTAGGCTGATTTTGTTTAGTTGTTTCCCTTATACTGAACTTTGACTCCTGGCAGTAAAGTAATAAATATTCAAAATGTGTTCCAACCTGTCTTAAGCCCGTTGCACATAACTATTCTTGTAGAAATGTCAGGGCAACGTTTTCAGCCCCACGGCTATTACAATAAAGAGTGAATCAATGAGTACAAAGATTTCTCAATTGGTGTATTAGTTTGCTAGGGCTGCAGTTAGCAAAGCACTTTAGACTGTGTGGCTTAAACATGAGAAATTTATTGCCTCACAGTTCTGGAGGCTAGAAATCTGAGATGAAGTCGTTACCAGAGTGTGTTCCTTCTGAAAACTCTGAGAAACATTTGTCCCTTTGCCTTTTTCTTAGCTTCTGATGATTAGCTGGTGATCGCTAGCATTTTTTGGCTTGTAGATATCTACCTTCATCTTCTCATGGTGTTCTCCCTGTGTACATTTCTCTGTGGCCAAATCTACCCCTTATAATGAGGACACCAATCGTATTGGATTAGGGCTCACCCCAGTGATCTCATCTTAATTGATAACATCAACAACAACTCTTTCCAATGATGTCACATTGTGAGGTTTAGGGGTTGGGACATCAATACATGTATTTGGATGAACACAATTCAATCCGTAACACTGGGTGTTCCAAGAAGACACATATTTGGATGATTTAGACCATCACCTCAATGGTTATTTTCAGAAAGAGTTCTTTGCAAAAGATCCTCTTGCATCTAACCATTTGTGGTGTCACAACACTTGACCCAATTCATAAAAGTCAAGGTTAAGTTTCATATTTAAAATAATCTCAAATTCCCTCCTCAAGTTACTCTAAGCATAGAGGCTGAGTGATTACATAGCCAACCTCTTTTTATCTAAAACATTTCTGAGCCAAATCCCTTCTTAAAAGATGCTCACTTCATGGTAGGTTGAACTGTCCTCGAAGATCTTCTCTTGACCAGAGAGACTTGTTACCCTGGCCAGAAGAGATGGTGATTCTCAGGAGAATGAGCTTGTACCAGCTAATGTGAGATCCAGGAGAGAAGTCCCTGGCACAAGCTCTGGGACAGAGGAGGCACTCAGTGCTTACTGGATGATCAAGTTGATTGAACAGTGGAGTGTGAAGGTCAAGCACACATGAAATGAAGTTCCATGAAGGAGAACTGAGAGAGGTTGTTTCACCAACAGTAGAATATATACCTAGAGAAAGATCTGCTTGTGGTCTTTTGATTTCACCCTACCAGGATGAACTGCTTAGGAGCTATTCTAATTGTCATCTATTTAGATACTGCTTAGTTCTATCTTAGCATTTTACAAATAAAGAACCTAAGAGCCAGAGAAGTTTAAACAGATTGACTTGCTTGCTATTAGCATTAAGATCAGTAAACTTGAAGCTTCCCCAAACCCAGACAATTTCATTTGATTTTTTCTTACTCTTTCAGCTAGGTAGAGTTGCACAGTTATGGGTACCATTTGGGGCTGTCATAACAAAGACTCTCTCTCCTTGACCAAATGTAATATTCTGAGCCATCTTTTTTTTATTTTTTTATTTTTTAAGCTCTTTATTGGAATATAATTGCTTTACACTGTTGTGCCAGTTTTTGCTGTACAACAAAGTGAATCAGCTGTATTTATACATGTATTCCTATATACCCTCCCTCCCACGGCTCCTTCCTACACTCCCTATTCCAGCCCTCTAAGGTATCACCCATCATCCAGTTGATCTCCCTGTGTTATGTAGCAGCTTCTCACTAGCTATCTATCTCACATTTGGTAGTGTATATATGTCAATGCTACTCTCTCACTTCATCCCAGCTTCCCCTTTGCATCCCCCCAACTGTGTCCTCAAGTATGTTCTTTACATCTGCATCTTCATTCTTGCCCTGTCACTAGGTTCATCAGGACCATTTTTTTAGATTCCATATATATGAGTTAGCATACAGTATTTGTTTTTCTCTTTCTGGCTTACTTAGCTCTGTATGACAGACTCTATATCCATCCACCTCACTACAAATAACTCAATTTTTCATTCCTTTTTATGGCTGAGTAATATTCCACTGTATATATGTGCCGCATCTTCTTTATCCGTTCATCTGTTGATGGCCATTTAGGTTGCTTCCATGTCCTGGTTATTGTAAATTGTGTTGCAATGAACATTGTGGTGCATGTTTCTTTTTGAATTATAGTTTTCTCAGGGTATATGCCCAGTAGTGGGATTACTGGGTCATATGGTAGTTCTATTTTTAAGTTTTTAAGGATCCTCCAAACTGTTTTCCATGTGTGAACCATCTCTTAGACCCAAACTTTGGGCTTCCCTGTTTGTCTTTGCTTTGCCTATTCTTAGCAAGAACCCTGCTAAGTCATTTAGCCAGACATCCCTGCCGTTAATATCTGATCACCTTTGATATTTGATCAAATTCTTCATCTTCTATCATCCCGCAGGTGATATCTAATCACCTTGGTCAGCCGTCAGCAAGAATCTTGTCAAATAGTTTAGCCAGAATTCCCCCTTTACCTTTGATGTTTCCTCTTAGTAATCTTCCATTCACTCTGCTCCTTGGCTATAAATTTCCAGTTGTCTATGCTGTATTTGGAATTCAGCCAAGTTTTATTCAGCCTAGTTGTATGTATTTTTGTGTATATATACTTACATACTATTTTTTCTTAGAAATGCCAATACCACCTATAATAAGCTTAATTGCAAAGCATCTAACTAAACTTAACTGGCCAAGTTTATACTAGCAGCATACAAGATTCTATAACCTTTACCTTACGATGCAGTTAAAGCTTCTACTCATTGGTAAATTAGATTTTAGAATATTTTAAGGGTAGGACCTACATATTATTTATCATTGTTATCAAAGCCTGACACACACTAAGTCCTGAATGAAAATTAGTTGAAATGTTAATTCATAAACGATGGATGAATGAACATATAAATAATGATCTCTCTGCTCTTGACTCCAACACCAACACACCAACTGTACTATATTTATTGTAACTTTATATTCCATACCCAAATTACTTCAGAGGAAATGTTATATATATCACCACATCTAGTTGAAGAAGGTAAATTTTAGAGAAAGATTAACACAAACATGACAAGTGAGTAGCCAGCCACACACGTATCCTGAGAAATCACCTCCTTGTTCAGCTCTGCCTTCAGGTAGTACAGGTTTCACTATATTCATACGGACTTAGTGCTGATGGTGTGAGCAAGGTTTTATATTCTTACTCATTTCTGTGGTAGCTGAAGTCCTCAAGGATAGTGACGTGGTATACTTTTTCTGTTGTCTCCATGGCAACAAGAACTCTGCATCTTGTGTCTATTTGAGATATGTTGGTGACTGGATCTGATAGCCAAGGTTTTCTCTGGTGAGCAATGCCTTCGCCAATTAGCATGAATCCAGAAGGGCATATTTAGCAGATTTCAGCAAGTATTTTATTAGATTCCTTGATTTCTGGGCTCTGTCAATAATCCTGTAATCATGAAGTTTGGTGGCTTTGGCTTCACTCTTTAAAAAGGACAAATGTGATATAATGAGTACGATAGATCATCTTAGGTGTAGTAAGCAATTGTCTGCATGTTATAATCTAAGGAATATCATCCCGTTTCCCCAATACCTTGATTGCTGGAAAATTGCTTCATTTAAATTTAAATATTCCAGCTAAAAGCCCTCTGGGAAGAATGCAAGTATATAATCAACAAAATGGGACACTGTGTAGGAAAGATTCCAATTGCATGGAGAGGATAAGGATACCGCTCTATAGGGAAGCACTGGCTGGGTCCTCACAGTGGGATCAGGCATCCGAGGGCTGCCATAAGACCTGGCTACCTGGGAAAGGCAGCAGCCTCCAAAGAGAGGGATAGTGTGAAGAAAAGACGGTTTGAGGTAAAGGGCCCAATTTTATACTTTTTGTCAAACTGGAAACTACCACAGTTTTCCACATACTAGAGAATGACAGAAGGAACACTCATTTTAACCTCCAAAACAACTTTGCAAAGGGTTTTCAAAAATTCCCTTGCATTACCAATGTGGGGAGCAAATGTTTCCCAAAATATGATAGCCCTAACCAAATTCATGTTAGTTTCACATTCTTCTCTCAAAACAAATAAAGAAAACACAGGTATCCATCTGAGATCTGTAAAAGCCATAATAAGAGAAAGAAGAAATGAGTTTAGTATTGTTCCCACCAGGTCTGCTGTCCTATTTCCATTTGACCTACTCTGAGTTTTTACCCCAGTGTCCACAGATAAGGAGGGAGGCAAAATGAGTTCTGCTCTCGGATGTAACTACAGCCACCGTGTAGAGTGGATTCCTGTTACCAAGTCTAAGCTCATCCTGCTTGCCGCACGACAGGCCAATAATCAAGAGACAAGTTGTTGGGGCGAGGAATAATGACAGAAAGCTGGCAAAGTGAAATGATGGTGGGCTTGTGCCCCAAAGAACGATCTTTCCTGAGTTAGAATTTAGGTTCCTTTTATACTAAAAGGGGTGGGAGTAAAGTAAAATACTTCCGGGTTCCCATCAGCCTCTGGAAGTGATGTGTTAATTTCTTCCTTCCTGCAATCATTCACAGGTGGGCCTGGTCAGGATGTTTCCTGTGAGCTACACAAAGGTATTTTAGCTTAACACTCATTACCTGAGAAGCAGGGTTCCCAGAGATGGGCCTTTATGTATAATTTAAACTTATAGGCAACATCTCTTTGGTGATTAACTTGTAATATCAATAGAATACGAAAGTTTCCCTGTTACATCCTGACCATTTCCAAATGTCAGTCTTCAGTGAGGGTGGAGGAAATGCAGCCTGTGAATAAGAACAAGACTAAGTTAAAATTACATTTGCCCCCTATTTCCATTGGCTAACTCACTTTGGACTTCTAACTAACAACGGAGGGAGGCAATATCATGTATACTGTCTCCTAGTCTTACTTTGACACCTGGCACTTCACAAAGACTATGCTTCCTTCCCAGTTCTCTCATGTGCCGGCTGCCCACTCTTTTAACCCTCAGTGTCAGGAGGTGTGATCAATGTCTTCCTGAACCTTGATCACCGTCATTACTCCCTGACTCTCTAATCATCTTGAAATACATAGCATCTGGAAATACCATTCTTTCCCCTCCTTGTTGTTCTCATCTACAGACCTCTCACTGAATCCTCCTCATTCACAGCAGACTCCCATACCTGAGCCAGATTTCACGTCTACTCCAAATCTTCCCATAATCCTGGGAGAATTCAGTAATCAGGTGGTAATCATCCAACTCCCAGACCTCCCAATTCTTCAGTGGCCTCATATACCCAATGACCTCTGTTCCACCATAGCTCCTCATTCCCATGGCCTCGCCCTGGTCTTTCACCTTACCTGTAACCAATCTAATTCCAAAATACCTTGCCTTGTGCTTGTAAAAATTGCAATGCCAGCTTTAAAAAAAAAAAAATTTCTTTTATGACCCTCTAGCCTTCTACTTTCTCCCAATCCAGGAATCACATACTGAATATTGCTTAAGCTAACAAATGAGTGAACAAACCTGTGAAATGAAGAGGAAAATGCCAATAACCCAATAACAATAACATTTCTTCTTCTGTTGAATAGAAAAGACTAAATCCTGTGGCAAGTCTGGTCCTGAGTTTCTGGGCTGCACTGCTGAATCCAGATTAAAAAAGCTAGGCTTCCTGCCTCCCAATGTCATTGCTAAATACCTGGACATCCCAGAATGGGTGGGGGGTGGGGACAGAAAGCACAGAGGGAATCAGGAGTAGATCCCTTACCACATTAACACTGTAGTGGAATTTTTATTTGAAACATGAAAATACTCCTTCAAACATGTCTTTTTGCAGCTGAAAAGACAAGATAATGTATCTGTGTAAGTATCTATGTATGTATGTAGGTACAAAAGTTCTCTTCCATTTTTCTTTACATTTTTTCTCCCTGTATAATTAAAAATGCATAAATCCTTTCCCTTGACCAGGAGATTAAGGGGGAACTTCATTCTAGAAATTTTGTGTTTCTTCCTTCTGACTTTGTCTTTGTGTTTTTGTTTCTACATTTTAAAAATAAAACATCTTGTCATTTGCCTTTACAGAACCAGATAAGGAAAATGTTGGTTTTCTTATTTTCTGTGGTCATAATAAAATAATTTTAGGAATGACAGTAAGAAATGTAATATTCTTGTCCCATGGTCTTTCTGAATACATTTAATAGGATGTTTGGCAAGATATCTGTCAACTTCCTTGGAAGAACAGAAATCTTTCCTCATTTTCTAGAGGTACTAAGAAAATAGAAATAATATTGAGAACACATTTTCCACATGTTTCTGATAAAGCCAAATATTTTCTAGTGTGATCATTCAGAAGAATCCAAACAAAACATCAAAAGAGGGAGAGCTAATATGTGGTCCACACCCACAGCAGACATCACCCATTGTCACTGCCATCCTTCCCACTGAGCACAGAAAACACGCTTGTAATCCTCTTCATGACTGGAATTTGCTATGAGATTAAAATATCTTTTATACAAAAGTCCGTATTATTTTAATGTGATTTATAATACTTCTTTAATATTCTTAACATACTTGAAATCCTTCTTGAATTAAATGATACACTAGGGACTGAAATGCTTTTCAATTTCTCCAAGTTCCTAGAGTCCTTAAATTTTCCTGTTTTAGACATGTCACATAACTCTCTCTCTCTTTTTTTTTTTTTTGGCTAGCTTTCCTCTTGTTCTATTTCTAATATTAAAATATATGGGGACTTCCTTGGTGGTGCAATGTTAAGAATCCACCTGCCAATGCAGGGACACGGGTTTGATCCCTGGTCCAGGAAGATCCCACATACCGCAGAGCAACTAAGCCACAACTATTGAGCCTGCACTCTAGAGCCCATGAACCACAACTACTGAATGCACATGCTGCAACTACTGAAGCCCACATGCCTAGAGCCCATGCCCCACAAGAAGAGAAGCCACTACACTGAGAAGCCCGAGCACAGCAAAGAAGAGTAGCACCCGATCACCACAACTAGAGAAAGCCCATGCACAGCAACAAAGACCCAATGCAGCCAAAAATAAATAAAATTAAATATATATATATATACACAGATCTTAGTTAAAACAGATTTGAAATTTAAGTCAGAGCTGTTTCATGCACCCTAGCTGTTTAATAAATATGTCTGAAATAGGAACATCAAGAGACAAAAAAGGAAGTTGCTCAATTATCTAGTAGCCTCAACTCAAGTACTCTAAAAACATCTGGTTAGTAAGAAATTTTGGCAAACGATAGCTTTGGCTTTGTGTGTGTGGAAAAGTTTCCTGTTATTTGATTCTGAAGTTTATAGTTCCAAGAGAATAATCTCAGAAATGAATTTCACCAAAAGTTAATATTCTGACATATCTTGTAACAGTATATCCAATAATCAGAGTATTTAATCAGCTTTTTTCTGCCCATCTGATAGCCAACTTCACATGAAAAGAAGGCAGAAATTGCAAATATGTGCTCCCATTCTGCTGAGATGCACTCACTAATGACGTCCACGCCCTAAACCCTGGAATCTGTGACTATGTTGCCTTATATGGCAAAGGAACTCTGCAGATGTGCTTAAGGATATTGACATGGGGAGATTTTCCTGATTATCTGGGCAGGTCTGATGTAATAAATGTGATTACAAACAGAGATTTTATAAAGTAAAAGATGGAAGTGGTAGCGTCAGAGAGAGATTTGAAGAAGCTGTGTTTCTGTTTTTGAAGTGGAGGAAGGAGCATAATCTAAGACATGCAGATGGCCCCTAGAAGCTGAAGCAGACAAAGGAATAGATTCTCCCCAAGAAGCTCCAGAAGAAACACACCTTGCCAGCACATTGATTTTAGCCCACTGAAGCCCATTTCAGACTTCTGACCTCCAGAACTGTGAGATAATGAATTGATGTTGTTTTAAGCTGTTTCCTACAAGCAAAACAAGAATATTTTAGATTCAAAGCAGCACGATATAAATAAATATCTACTGTCTGAATAGTAGCAGGTCATCAGAACAGGGCAATGTGAGCAAAGCTTGTGAATGAATAGAGTATTCAGGTTTAGTAAATAAGAAACATTAAATTCCAATGCATGACGTAAAAGACTAATTGGAGATATATCTCTAGATCACAGACAAAAGTATAAAGAGATAAAAATGATGAGAATAAATATGAAGAAAATGAAGCAAATACAATATGTCCCTTTTAAGGAGATAATAGAACTCATGAATAGAATCTAGAACAAAAAATCATAGCAGAAATGGTTTCTTAACTGAAAATGACGTTTCAAGATATTTATGAAAAGCTTGATTATCTGCCCACATTCAGAACATATTTAAAAATACCTTACAAATTTCCGAGTAAATTAAAAATGAGTACAACTGATATTGACTTTAGATCTCTCTCCAGTAAAATAAAATTTACTACCCATAATATCTTTGTGTAGCCAAATTAATTTTTGTGGGTGAAATGTATAGCAAGATGTTTTAGATGTTTATAGGAATAAAAGTAGGTTTTCTATCAAGTTATACTTCCTAGATACCCTTCAATTATTGAATCAAAGTTTAGAGTCTAAGAATGTTGAGTTGTAGGTAAAAGAGACTGATGATAAATATTTAAGCCAGAAAAAGCCACTGAAATTATTTAAATAACTATGGAATTTGGAGCCAGAGTTAAACACATAAAAGTTATATGAAAAAAAAAATCTGCATATTGGAAAGAGTTTTTTAAAATGCAGATTTATATCTCCTGAATTACATTACAGAAAACTAGGAAAAATGCAAGGGTGTGATATATAGAGGATAGACGGATATAAAAGGAAAATAGATTCTCCTTAAATAATAATAAACTTTAAAAATCTGCCTGTTTTATTTCAAAAATTAGACAAATATAATTTTAAGAATTTGCGGATAAATATAATTTTAGTGTTTAAAAACACAACATAATCACTAATACAATTAAAAACTGAATACATACGATGTAAATTATTGCAGAAGTTAAGACAAAATATATCTAGTTTATGTAGCCCCTCCAAAAAATAGAATGAGAAAATGAAAAAGAAAGTTCTTTAAACAAGAAATATACCACATGAGGATAATATAATCCAAGCTATAATGAGCCCTTTAAATCTCATTATTTTCCAAATTATATACGAGGAGCAGCATAAAAGGGGAGTTGTAGTAATTGTATATTTTCAGACTCAGTCCTAAAATAAAATATAAACTTTTCTCTCCACGTACATCCTTTGGTCCTGTTCTTCGTTTTCTCTGTCCACGTCTACTTCATGCTTCATTTCTGTTTCATTTCGTTGTCTTTTATGAATAAGTCTTGGCTCCCAGAGACATCAATTACAACAAGAAAACACTGCCTCAATATTGCATAGCCTGACCCCTAGAGACCTCTACCCCATGTGTTGGTCACAATAACAGTATTCCTACTGCTGGGAAGTAAACCAAAATATTTATAAAAAGCTGTAAGCTAAATATAAAACTCATTAAAAGACAACAACTCTCACATGAATTAAAGAATAAAACTTGGCTATATGATCCAAACAATTAAGATGCATGGTACAATATGACTGCAAATAAGGAGCTAGGTAAAGACATATTTGGCAAATATAGATGGTGTCGCAAATACATTCCTAAGACCCAAACATTAAATAGGATATTCCCTGTAAACTAATAATCCATTTTGAAGTTTTGACAAAAATTAACTTTAATGCATCAAACATCTTAAAATATTATATTAATTATATTAAAATACACAAAGCAACATCAGATAGAAATGTAAGGAGAAATCAGCATTGCAGCTAATAAAAATAAAATTAATAAAAATGGTTCCAAGGACATAACAGGCATGCATGATCAATTACTAAAATATCCTTCACTGATGCTGATTATATGGAATCTGTTCCAGGCCTTTATGACAATAAAGATGATAACAGCAATAAATAAAATAATCACAATAATAAATATCAGGCCTTTTCCTAGATATTCTGAAAGTATTTTCTTAATTAACTATCACAAAAGCCTGACCAGGCAGATATATAACATCCATTTAAAATGTGAGCAATCTGAGACTGTGGAAGTATAAACTAACTTCTCTTAAGTCATATACTCTTTCAAAGAAGTGAACAAAATTTGATATTGTATTTGTCTGATTCCAGAGCTCGTGCTTTTCCTGCCATGCCTTGATGTATCTTATGCTTAAAGACATTCATCACCACAGTAAGAGTGGAACAGAAACGTAAGTCATGGTTCCTCAGTGAAACATTATATGACAATAAAAATGGTGTTTATGAGTTCTTTACAACATATTTTGATCATTTCTATAAAAGTAGAAAATTATTATATGATTTAATCCTAACTATGCAACAGAACAAAACCATTGAGATTTTTTTTTTTAACCTTTGGTATTTTCTATAGGATGAGTAGATTTTATGTATAAAAATTACCTCTCAGAATCCACTCCACCTGGTGTTTTGGTAGAATTTTGGTGGGTCTCAGGGAACTTAAGATAGGAAGATTTTTGGAACTTAAGACAGGAAGTATTGCAGAAGAATTGAGTAATGCCCAGACTGATAGAGGAACACTATCAAAAAGGTTTTTCTAAATGGGAAGATACCTTACTCCTAATTTTTCTGACTTCTGATTATTAATGTTATCCTTCAAAAATATTATTTTATAAAACAAATATTATTTAACAATAATTTTATAGCATATTGTTTCTTATGTGTAGATGTCTAAAGGGTGAAATATCTTCAAAGGAAGCTACTATCCATTATTTTTTGTGCAGATAATTTAATGAGAAATATAAAACCAGCTATCTCTATTAGAAATTAACCAATAGATCACCATCATTGTGAATAAACTTTCAACATTTTATTGTAGCTTGTTTCACAGATTTGGCTTTATTCAGCCCTCATTGAGATATTGTGTGGTCACTGAGTCTTACTGAATAAATTCCACTTATCAAAAAAGAGGTATTATAGTTCTGAAGGTGACACAAATCCTGGATACTCAAATTCAAGTAAACTGATCTAGTTGCAAGAGAAAACATAGGCCAATATAGGTTTTTATTTCTTTTTCCAATGAAGGTTGTGTTCCTTTCCTATGTAATTAGATGAGTCACTCTGATTTTACAATCAGTTTGCAGTCTTCTCCCTATAGAGAGTAGAGTCTTAAGCATCCTAACATTCTCATCAGCAATTTTTGTTTCAAGCCTGGAATTTTAATTTGATGAAAGATGCACCAAGATGAAGAATCCTGCAGCAAGTTTTATATTGAATAGAGAATCTTTAAAAGAAAAAGAAAAAAAAAAACTAGAACATGTCTTGCTTTTCGCTGTGTGTGGAAGTACAGCAGCGCTTTTCTAAGCTAGCCATCTAAGGCTAAGCAAATTTCTCTAATGTGTAGAAAGCTTGTTTTTCCTCTTGACTCTGATATAATGCAGTTAGTGTTCACAGCTGCTACATAAATGGTTTGCAAAATCAATGAAAGCATTACAGAGCCAGAGTTAGCATGTACTTCTCCTGGTGAGTCTGGAGGCATATTACCTTCCAAATAAAGTCACCTTCCCAGCAGACACACCGCAGCTCTTGTTCCAGACATCCCAGAGGCCGATAGTCTTTCAATATATGTTCATCTATTATTTATGTATGTGGCTGAACATCCATGTGAAAAGGGGCAGAAGAAAACATTCAGTCTCCTTCCAACTGTCATGCGCAATTCAGCTCTGGTCCCAAACTTGTTCTGCCAATTGAAAGTCCTAGTAACAGCTAGACTAATCTTTCTTATGAGGGAGTTAGGATACCCCTACCTTATGATGTAGCAATTCCACTCCTACATGTTTGCCCAAGGGGGGAAAAAAAATGTTATGTCTACAAAAAAAGAAATTCACAAAAAAATTATTTATAATTACCCCAAACTTGAAAAAGAAACAAAACACTAATGTCTTTCAGCAGGAAAATAAACAAATTGTCCTACATTCACACAATGGAACACTACTCAGTAATAAAAAAGAACAGATAACTGTTACACACAGCAACATGGATGAACTTCAAAAATGGTATAAGTGAAAGAAACTAGACCAAAATTCCATACTGTATACATTCTTTTATATGAAACCTAAATACAGGCAGAACTAATCTATGGTGAAAGAACAGGTAGTGTGTGGGGATGAGAAATAACTAGAAGGGGTATATGGAACTTTCTGGAAGATGGAGATATTCTATATCTTGTTTTGTTGTGGGAGATGATTTCACAGGCATGTACAATTGTCACAGTCTATCCAACTGAATGCACAAGACGCATGCCCTTTATTTTTTGTCAGTTTTGTCTCAGTAAGTAAGGTAGTTACGAGCCACCCCCTCTGTTGTTGCTTGAAGGTATTCCTCTGGGGTATCATCCCTTGTCCCAAGCTGCCACTCAGTTTTTTTGCTAACAAATTCAGAATTTTATTCTGAGAGGAATCTCAGTAAATATGCTTTCCTCTATATTATTAACTTTCTCATAAATTACTAACACCCCATGATTTTTTGCAGCTCCATATAAATACATGCACTGAACAACTACTCAGCTGGTATGGTACTAATTTTGGCTCCATATCTGAGAATACTGGCAAACTTATCCCAGCTTACCATTCTAGCTTCCTCTTACCACACTGCTCCCTAGAAAGCCTGCTTTCATTTCAGCCACAAACAACAGCTGATACTTCCTGGACGTGTCTTACAATTTATCTAATGTTGTGTAGTGGTTACAGAGCATGGCTGCCTGAGTTTGAATCTTTGCTTTCACATTTACAACCCACGTGAATGTTGTTAAACTACCTAACTGCTGTACTGCTCTATGCCTCATCTGAATTTATGTAAATTGGGAATATATATCCAACTCATAGGATTTTATGAGTATTAAATGAGTGTGTGTGTGTGTGTGTTTGTGTGTGTGTGTGTGTGTGGCTTAGAATAGAGCCTGACATATAGTGCAATATAACTGCTAGCCATCCATATTTTAATACTATATTTCTGCTTCCATAACTTTGCACTTATTTTTTCATTTATTATTTTATTATTTATTATTCTCCTCATTTACTTTACTGTAAAGAATTGTCTTCTTAGCTTGGACTTTCTTAAAAAAAGGAATTTCCTTTTTCTGCAAAAGTTAAGTTTACATGGAACATGGAATCATAAAAATGGAATCATATTCAGAGAAAGTGTTTTGAGTTGTTTGTAATTAATTTGTTTCCATTTTCATGACAATATTAAGATTATTATGAAAACTGATGTTCTAGTTCCCGGAGTTTTGTTCATATTAAGCCTTATGCTAAGATTGTCCACTTACCTCATTTCTTGTATTTTTATTTTATCAGCATTGTTATGGCACTAATGGGTGAATGAAATGCTAGGAGAATATTTGCTTTGTTACTCTGACTGCTATCTCTCTGCAATCTCTCAGCCCTCCTCTTTCTTTCAACACTCACAGAAGATCCTGTGCTTCCCAGAGACAATAGAGTCCATTTGATAGAAACACTCTCTACTATTTGCATCCCCGTCTATTATAGTATACCTACTTTCCTGCCTATCCTTGCCTACGTCCTTCACCCTCCTAGTGGAAGAGGTAACCCTTCTGTGTTCCAGATGCCCTCTGCCCACAATGTTTTCAAGGACCTCAGTCTAGAGATTTCTCCTCTATCTGCTTTCTCCTCTCCGTCTCTCTCATGTATTGTCAACTTCTTCCTTTCTACAGATTCAGCTTGGTTCTCTGTGATGACCTAGATGGGTCGGATGGGAGGGAGTGGGGAGGGAGGGAGGTCCAAGAGGGAGGGGGTATATGTATACATGTAGATGATTCACTTCATTGTACAGCAGAAATTTACACAACATTGTAAAGCAACTATATTCCAATTTTTTAAAAAAAGAATATTTATTTTGCAGTATAACAACCAAACATCTTATATTTTATTTATTTTTTTATACATCATTATTGGAGTACTATTGCTTTACAATGTTGTGTTGGTTTCTGTTGTACAACAAAGTGAATCAGCTATACATATACATATATCCCTATATCCCCTCCCCCCTAAGCCTCCCTCCCACCCTCCCTATCCCACCCCTTAAGGTTAAACATCTTAGCTGTAACAATTTTACATGAAAATTTATAGTAAACTTTTGGATTGCCTGTCCCTTTTTGTTCCTTTTTCTTTTTTGTATAATAATTTTATTGTGAAAAATAATTCAATTATCAGCTGTTTGAAGGATACAGTGCAATGTCTTTTAGTATATTCACAGAACTGTGCAACAATCTCTGCAGTCAATTTTAGAGAATTCTTGTCACTCCCAAAAGAAACCCTGCTTGCATTAAAAATCACTCCCCATGCTTCCCCAAGATCTCACCCCTGGCCCTAGGCAGTGATTAATCTTTCAGTTTCTACCAGGTTTGCCTATTTTGGACATTTCATATAGTAAAGAGAATTATATTATAAAAGTTCCTTAAACAATTCTAATATGGCTTCTTTTATTTATGTTTTCTAGGTTAATCCATATTGTAGCACGTATCAGTACTTTTTATTGCTGAATATTCCACTGTATGCATTTTCCACATTTTATTCATTCCATTCGTCAGTTAATGGACATTGGAGTTGCTTCTACTTTTTGGCGATCGTGACTAGTACTGCTATGACATTCATGTACATGTATATTGGTGTGGACATATGTTTTCATTTCCCTTGGGTAAACAAGTAGGAAGTCCAATAGGAGCTAGATCATACTATCATTTCCTTGGCTCATATTTTGTGCATCTTAAATAGTCATCCTTCAAAATCCAACTGCATTTTCACTTTTCCACTCTCCCAAGAAGAATTAGTAAATCATTCCATTTTATCTGCTTTTATAACATTTCATATACAAATATGTTGAGTATTTTATTATTATTGTTATAATTATGAGTTTATAAATCTATTTCCCCATTCATTGTGAGACTTTCCGTGGAAGGAAAGAAATGTTGCTTGTCTTTTTTTCTCATAGTTCTCAATAGATGGTCAACTAATAAATCAGGCACGAATGAATAACTTGTGGCTTATTCAGTTTAATAATTCAATTCAACAGCATTACACACTGTGTGTCAGGCTTGTACCATGCCTTGAAGGTATACAGATGAGTGAAAAAGGAGCTCCTGGTCATGAGGGCAAAAATAGAGAAAAATGCACAGGAGGGTTCCCTGCAGACACCCTGCGCAAGTTGGCTCACAAGCCTGTGCACTTTCTCCTCATTGCTCAGCCTCCCAGCATCTGTGCTCTGCTGGAAAGGAGATGCAG
The DNA here is from genome assembly GCF_030028045.1 of Hippopotamus amphibius kiboko. Taxonomy (NCBI): domain Eukaryota; kingdom Metazoa; phylum Chordata; class Mammalia; order Artiodactyla; family Hippopotamidae; genus Hippopotamus; species Hippopotamus amphibius. The sequence continues at coordinate 107,325,383 of NC_080190.1, read as the reverse complement.
AGAGAGCAGGGGAACCAGACAAGAATGTTGGAGCAGGAGCTTGCCTGCTGAGTGGAAACTGAAAGGTGATAATTGTCAGAGGCCCAAAGTAGACAGATGATCAGGAACCTAGGTTTTAAAATAGACACTATTTCAAATGTGATGAGATTTGTTTTTATTGTAACAGCGAAAGCAGCCCAGTATTATATCTAAAAGCAACCCGCCAACCAAAAGTGTTTTTATCCAGACTGAAATATGGGGGAGAGGGCAGTGGGAAAAGTGGAGGCCAGGTTAAATCCTGAGATGTTGATAAGTTATTTATTTATAGTGTAACACATTTATTGAGCAAATGCAAGGGCCCACACTGTGCTGGCCCTTGGGAAACAGACATGAATAAGGAAATTTCCTAACCAACATATGTATACATATGTACACAAACATGTGTGTATTATTTCCTCATTGGTAAGACACCATCATGAATTTAACATTAGGTTTTGGGGGAAAAAAGCACTATGTTAAACATTAAAGTCAATTGTAAGATACATTCCAATATTTGAAATGTAATAATATGAAAAAGGTGTTTTAAAATTGAGGAAGCATGTAGAATACACTAAATATGTTATATCTATCTATAACATTTATGTTATATAATATTCAAATAAATGAATCTGAATGATACTGAGTGCTAAGTATTTTTCACGTGTGATCTCATCCATTCCTCCCCACAACCAAATCACACTAGGTAACACAGATTGAGCACAGATAGCATGCTCATATTTTCTGTGCAAACTTACTAACTCTACCAGGTAGGTACTATATTGTGAGAAAACAGAGGCAAAGTTATTCCCCATGGTCATTGAATAACTAGCCCACAGTCAAGGATTGAAGCATGTGGGCCAAGATTTCAACCCACACAGTATCTGTGTACCTATGCTTTAACTGTTAGACAACACTACTTCCTATATAAGGTGGATTTTATCCTTATTTTACAAATGAAGAAACTGGAGGCCAGAGACAGTGATATGATATTCATAATTAGTTCATAAGAATTTTATAAGAAATTAAATGATTTTTTTCACTATTTTATTGTAAATATAACTTATACAATATAACTCACTGTATAAGTTTAAGGTGTACAGCGTGATTTGACTTATCATGAAAAAAATACCACATAAGGTTAGTGAACACCCATCATATCATATAGATGCAACATTAAAGAAATAAAAGAATTTTTTCCTTGTATTGAGAATTCAGGATTTACTCTCTTAGCAACTTTCCTATATAATGTACAACAGTGTTTATATTTACATTGTACATTACATCCCTGGTACCTGTTTATCTTATAACTGGAAGTTTGTACCCTTTGGCTCCTTTCACCCAATCCCCACTCTTCCTACCCCCACCCCTGTCTCTGGTAGCCACAAATCTGATCTCTTTTATCTATGAGTTTGCTTGTTTGTTTATTTATTTTTGAAGTGTAATTGACCTACAACACTATGTTAGTTCCTGGTACGCAACATAATGAGTCCATATTTCTATACATTTCAAAATGATCACCACAATAAATCTAGTCACCGTAAGTTAAACCCGATTTTTAACCCAAACTTGTGGGTTCTAATATCTGCAAATTTTTCATTATATGTTTGCCACACAATCAAGCTTTTGGGAATGCGTCAATTAGTAAGTGTGCTCATATAAAAATTATTTTTGTTTTAAACAGGTCTCTTGGCAACATATAATTCTTAAGTAAATATCTGTTATGCATCTTTAAGATTACGTTCTATTGGTCTAGGGATGTATTTAGGAATGAGAATTTTGCATGACACCCCTCAAATCACACTTGAAGGAATTTGGGGGTAATCTCTGTGCTGAAACACATTGCCCTTTAATGCTAAGCTACATGTCATTAGTACAGACTAGCATGTTAGGCTTATATAAACGAATCTATAGCATCTTATCGCTTAGCATATAGTGCATTTTAAAGTGCCTCATATTTATTATTTATCACAACACTTATTTTTAAAAATTGCAATATATTTATAATGATCACAAAAGCACACTTGATTTGTTGATTTGAATGGGTTGCAAGAAACAGCTTGAGAATATTTACTAGTGGTGATTATTTTATATATGGAAATACATGTGAGTCACCCTCACTCTTGAGCTTCCAAACACTCCTCCAAGCTATAAAAATGAGACCAGAGCAAATGCTCTTTTTAAAAGTACAAGAAGTTATTATTTAGAATATGTTCTGGAAATTTAAACTCTTTGCTTCCTTTATTCTCTTTTGCTCAATACTGAAATAACTTGCTGTCTTGAGAGTGTTAGTTTCCAGCTTTCACAGAAACTTTTTCTTGAAGTCATGAAGAAAAATGTACATTTTGCCAACAATCAATAAAAGGGAAAGTGTCCCAGTACAATAACAGCATATTGTTTTATAAATTTATTTATTTATTTATTGGCTGCATTGGGTCTTCGTTGCTGCGTTCAGTCTCTCCCTAATAATTACGGCAAGTGGGGGCTACTCTTCGCTGTGGCACGCAGGCTTCTCATTGCAGTGGCCTCGCCCATTGCAGAGCATGGGCTCTAGGCACGCAGGCTTCAGTAGTTGTGGCACACAGGATCAGTAGTTGTGGTGCAGGGCCTAGCTGCTCCGTGGCACGTGGGATCTTCTTGGACCAGAGATCAAACCCATGTTCCCTGCATCGGCAGGCAGATTCTCAACCACTGCCACCAGGAAAGTCTCCATAACAGCATATTGAAGGAAAATAGAAAATAATCCAGGATATTTTTAAGAGATTCATTTTTTGGTTCAGGTAAAGGATTACATAGAGTTAATGCCTTCTATTTTTCTTTTCTCTTCAATGTATAAAAAGATGTGTTAGTTTCGCATTGTTGCTATAACTCTGCCTTGCCTTTCTTTTCCTTCCATTCCATTCTGAAACCCTCCACTATGTTTAAAACCCTCCATCTCTGGCTTTAATTTATGTGTCATCTACTCAAAAAAAGTAAAAATATATTTTTATGAAATACCATTTTTTCAAATCTGATATGTTTTCCTCATATCAAAAGACATGGGGAGAGGGTTAGGAAAATAATTGTCGTCCCTTGGTACATTAGTTATCTGTTGCTGAGAAATATACTACCGTAAAGTTAGCATCTTACAGCACACATTTAAGCATCTCACAGTTTCCATGGATCAGGAGTCTGGACACTGAGTTTTCTTCTTCAGGGTCTCACAGGCTGCAATCAAGGTGTCAGGTGGGCTGGAATCTCATCTGATGCTTAGGGTTCTCTTCCAAGCTCTTATGGTTGTGACTGTTGGCAGAATTCAGTTCCTTAGAGCTGAAAGCCTGTCACCCTTGGCTCCTAGAGGTTGCCCACAGTTCCCTGCCATGTGGTCCTCTCCATAGGTGGTTCACAACACAGCAGCGTGCTTCCTGAAGGTCAGCAGGAGAGGAGACTGAATCTGCTTGGAGTCATAATGTACACAGATAATGTGCTTTAACAGTGGGAGTACTATCCTTACATTTACAGTATAATATAACATAATCACAAGAGTGACAGCCCATCACAGTTTCCATATTCTATTGGTTCAAAACAAGCCTTATGTCTCACCCACACCTGAGGGAAATGGATTACACAAAAGAATGGTAATAAATAGCCTGACTCTATTTTTGATGTTTTTTGCAGATAACTTTTATGCTTCACCCCTCTTCTTTCCCTTCTGCCACATCTGAGCAAGTGATAGCAAAGTCTTTCCTGTGGAGCCCATGGGAAGTTCATACCATGCGAGCCCTGTCTACACGTGAGAACCCTGACCTCAGTACCCCCTCTAACTACCATAACTACCCCAAACCAGATTCCTTTCCCCGCTCTGCATGGCCATTTTCAGACCAGCTTGAGGCACCTACCTGCCTTGCTCCCCCACAAAGCCTCATTATGTGAGCGATACACCTTTTCACACCCTCTGGTGTAAGGATAGCATCATCTTCCTTGACTTCTGAAGCAGATGTTGGGAGAAGGGTCCAACTGTTTCTGCAGAGTCTTTACAACAGGCATAAACAACAGGAGATGGGATCATGACAGTCACCGTGGTGTCTATGCACCGTAGCAGCTTTTGATGTTGCCACAGGAAAAATGCATAGTCCCTCTAATTTGAAGCCTTCTTTAGCGCTTCTGTTACGGGAAGTATAGAAAGCATGTTACAGGAAATTCTGCCTTGCTGTTATAAAAATATGTTGGAAAACTATAGATAAAAGAAAAACATTTCTAAGATTCCATATTTTCAGACATCAGTAGGCATAATCACAAACTTGATTACATGTGCAATTGACAAAGAATATTTTGAAAATGAAAGGTGATAAATGTTTAAATGTTGAATTAACATGAAATATATGTATATGTATATACACGTATACACATATACACGTCTCCAGGTATACCTGCTCATAGGGAAAGTCCAAAAGGATTCAGATTAGTTCCTCATTGGTCAGGAAATGAAGTGCTTTTTACATTCTCATCTCCTCACAAGGTTTCCAAGACTTCCAATTTTCATTCAGTAACATTTACAGTATCTAGAAGTGTGGAACTGTGGTTTGTCCACAGACAATGGGTCAGTAAAGAAGAGGGGAACATATATTGGAGAACAGCTGATAATGAGCTCTTTCTACTTTGCTCCCCAGAACTTGTAATAGAAAAATCCAACCCTCTCCTCTCCTTTGAGAAATCAGGCCCCTCTACTCTTCCTCTCTAGGTATAATCCTCCTTTCCCACTGTCCTTGCCTTACTAATCTTTGATTACCAAAAATTTACCTCCACTAGTACATATGTGTGTCATTCTGACTTGTACTTGGCCACGTATATTTTTGAGACTTTTTCTATTTCAATGTATGGTTAGGAAAGTAAAAATAGCCCCCAGCATAATAATTGACAGTAGAAGAAAGGGGCAAAAACTCAGAAAAAGCAGAAATTAATATTTCGAGCTATAACTCTGCCTCAAAATATAGATTTGTTTGTTGTAAGTTAGATGCTCTTCCTAAACCAATGATAAGATATTCGCTAGTTAAAAATACATGAACACAGTATTTTGAATATATCAACTTTGTGGGGAGCTCATTGTAGGCAGAGAGTGTGTTTCTTTCTTCTGTATAGTTACAGTGTCCATGGTGATGCTTGGCTGAAGGTACTTAATACATATGGATACAATTGAATTTTATATGTTATACTTAATAGCAAGTACTTAATTTAATTAGAACAGTGGTTCTCATTTATGCTAATGTACTATTATTCTTTATCCTTTGACTTGTGAAATAGATTTACTATACAAATCTTAAAACTGCTTTTATTTTCCCAGAAAAAATAAAAAATACGTGCTTTTGGTAAGGTATAGGAACTATAACAGGTTAATTTTTTATCTCTTGCTTAGTAATTGATTAACATAGCATACTCCCGGGTGACTCAGTCACCCTATATTCAGCTTTGCTTTGTTGCAATGTTGTATCATTTAGCTATCGCTGCATAACAAACCATCTCACAACTTAGTTATTTAAGATAATTATTTATTATTAAATCTCATAAGTCATAGGTCTGGGTGTTCGTTGATCTTGACGGGGCTTGCTCATATTTCTACAGGTTAATTCTGCTTCATATGTCTTTCATCCCCCTCCTAAGCCCTGGGGGCCTGTCCAGGCATGTCCTTCTCATATTATGACAGAGTCTATAAAGAGCAAAATTTCTCAAATTCAACACTATTTCTATTTTAGATTGAATAATTCCTTCTTGTGGGAAGTTATCATGTCCATTACAGCAGGGGTCCCCAACCCCCCAGACCATGGACCACTATTAGTCCATGGTCTGTTGGGAACCTAGGAATCGGACCACACAGCAGGAGGTGAGCAGCAAGCAAGCAAAGCTTCATCTGTTGCTTCCCATCGCTCTCATTACTGCCTGAATCATCCCCTCCCACTATCTCTTCCGTGGAAAAATTGTATTCCAGGAAACTGGTCCCTGGTGCCAAAAAGGTTGGAGACCGCTGCATTAGATGTTGTTCAGTAGCATCCCTGGCCTCTACTCACTAGATGCCAGTAGCATCCCCCAAGTCGTGACAACTAATAATGTTTCCAGAAATTGCCAAATTCTCCTGGGAGCAAAATTGCACCCAGTTGAGAACCACTCATTTTTCTAGTGTGCTAGCAGAAATGTGCAACGCTTTATGATTCCTGTGCTTGGAGCTGCATACTATCACTTCCACTTCATTCTATTGGCCAAAATAAGTTACATGGAGGGGCAGCAGGAGGAGACACAGGTCATCTTGCTCATGGCAAAGTTACATGAGAAGGGGTATGCATACAGGGAGATTAGAAGAACTGGGCTGTTAAAGCAGTAAATCTACCTCAACAGTTATAAGTTCAGGAATTTCACTCTGGTATAGACTCTCTTCCAAGGCTGTAGTGTTTTCCACAATTTTTGATCTTATTAGAACAAGTTTCCAGGACTTGGATTCTGTGCTATGACTACTTCCCTTTTGGTCTGATTGTTTGCAATACCTGCAAGACATAAAAGGTATGACATAAATAAAATAACATTATCTCTTTTATACTTAGCAGTCCAACCTAAAAATTCTTTTTTTTTTAATTAAAGTATGGTTGATCTACATTATGTTACTTTCTGGTGTACAGCAAAGTGATTCAGATACATATGTATATATATGTATAATATATATATGTTCTTTTTTATATTCCTTTCCATTATGGTTTATTACAAGATATTGAATATAGTTCTTTGTGCTATACAGTAGGACCTTGTTTTTTATCTATTTTATACATAGTAATTTGTATCTGTTAATCCCAAACTCTAAATGTATCCCTCCCCCACCCCTTTCCCCATCAGTAACCATAAGTTTGTTTTCTATGTCTGTGGATCTATTTCTGTTTTATAAATAAGTCCATTTGTATCTTTTTTTTTAAGACCACACATATAAGTGATATCTGATGATATTTGTCTTTCTCTATCTGACTTACTTCACTTAGTATGATAATCTATAAGTCCACCCATAGTGCTGCAAATGCCATTATTTTATTCTTTTAATGGCTGAGTAGTATTCCACTGTGTAGATATACCAATCTTCTTTATCCATTCATCTGTTGATGAACATTTAGGTTGCTTCCATGTCTTGGTTATAGTAAGTAGTGCTGCTATGAATATTGGGGTGTATGTATCTTTTCAAATTAGAGTTTTCTCCAGATATATGCCCAGGAGTTGGATTGCTGGATTGTATGATAACTCTATTTTTATTTTTTTTAAGGAACCTCCATACTATTTTCCATAGTAGCTACACCAATTTACATTCTCACCAACAGTGTAGGAGGGTTCCCTTTTCTCCACACCCTCTCCAGCATTTATTATTTGTAGACTTTTTAATTATGGCCATTCTGACTGGCTTGAGGTGATATCTCATTGCAGTCTTAATCAATCTAAAAATTATTTACACTGTAATATTAAGTTCTATAAATGATAATAGTTATTCCTCACTTAAAAAGCTATATTCCCACATAACCATGTACATATACAGAGCAACATAGAAGAGCCTGTTTGATGTTAAAATAATACGAACGCAATATGTGTGCTCTATGAATCAGAATCGTATGCATGTGTGCTATACATTAAATAACACAGCTTAAGATCTAATTGTTTTCAATTTTCGAAGAAAGAAAACAGGCCACAGATGTTGGTAAATACGTTTTTTATTTTAACAGAAACAACTATAATTTAGGGGAAAAGAGGATGTTGAAACTAATTCTTTTACATTTAGGTAACCTTGAGCAAAATCACTGAATCTGTCTGACATTCAGTTTATTCAGCCTACAAGTATATTAGGCTGGATCATATGAAATTGCCAATAGTGAATTGACTTTTTAAACTTTCAAACATAGCAATTTTATGTGATTCAGTGTGACAGATAATAATATCAGCTCCACAATGGTTTTAGAGTGTTAAGAGAATTGATATTAGTTGACTTTTAATCAAACCAAGACATACAATGGTAAATAAGAGAAATACAGAAACTCATGATATTCACACAGAACAATCTCTAAAGCAAAGGCACAACAGCAGTTTTCAGGAAGCATCTGCTCCTTTTTAATAGCTTTGATCAAATTCCAAATTTTAAAAAACAACTTCACATAAAAAGTAGAGTTACAAAAATGGTGAGAGGTGGTGAGGAGAAGGAAAAAGAATAAAAGAGAGAAAAGAAAATTTTCTTAAGAAATAGAACAAAGAATAGCACAAAAGAGATTAACAATGAATTCAAGGTCAGTTATTCTGAAATATTCTGGGGATGGGGGGGGCCGGGGGGGCGGGGTAGAATGAATCTATTGTTTTCATTTGTTTTTTTTTTTTTTAGTCCCTAAAGCAATGAAACCTTACCCTGGAAACTAAACACAAAGACTGAACTGTTTTCCTGTGAAGCTGGATAAAAGGTGAGTCATCCTTCAAGGCAAGTTTCCTAAAAAGGGAATTTGAAGAAGAAATGGTACTGATGAACCCAGTGACAGGCAAGAGTGGAGTTACAGAAGTAGAGAATGGACTTGAGGACACGGGGCTGGGGTGAGGGGCGAAGGGGACGCTGGGACGAGGTGAGAGGGTAGCATAGACATGTTTACACTACCAGCTGTAAAATAGATAGCTAGTGGGAAGTTGCTGTATAAAAAAAAGGAGATCAACTTGATGATGGGAGATGCCTTGGAGGGCCAGGACAGGGAGGGTGGGGGGGAGTCACGGGAGGGAGGGGATATGGGGATATATGTGTAGATGCAGCTGATTCACTTTGGTGTATCTCAAAGACTGGTACAAAAGTGTAAAGCAAATATATTCCAATAAAGAGTTTAAAAAAAAAAAAGTATTGAAAAAGAATGAAGTGACCAAAATACAGAGTGAGCACAAGTTTTTATTAAATTCTCTGTTAATTATAAGAGAAGACTGTTTAGCAGTGACTCAGTTGGCCAATGTGTGCTATGTTGTTATACTCATTTTGTGATGAATATAAAATAAACAATATCTTTCTTTAGAGAGCAGTAAAAAGTAAATACTGTAATACTTAGATTACAGGTTCCAAAACCAAAGTAATCATCAGAATTACTTGGGATGCTTCCTTCAAATAAACAATAAAACACAGAGACCCCACCCAAGTTGATAAAATTAGAATCTGGGCTTGAGCTTCAAGAATTTGGTTGTTTAAGAAGCTCCACATTCATTTTTATCATTTAAGTTTGAAAAAACTCAGTTAAAACTACTGTTTTTTTTTTATTTTATTTAAACTGATTCTATTTCCACACGAGAGGCCAAGTCTTTTTTCAAATTGTTATGTCTAGGTGCCCTTCAGTGTTCAACAAGTGACACGTTATGTCTTCTCTGTACTCTGAGGTCCTCTCTGACATTAGGTTAGTAACAATTAATCTCCTAGGTTGCCATAACAAAGTACAACAGAGTGAGTGGCTTAAACGGAAATGTATTTTCTCACAGCTCTGGAGGCATGAAGTCAGATCAGGGTGGTGACATGCTTAGTTTCTGGTAAGAGATCTCTTCCTGACTTGTAGACAGCCAGTTTCTCCCTATGTCCTCACATGGTCCTTTCTGTCTGCAGGTGGGGAGAAAGAGAGAGAGAGAATAAGAGAGAGCAAGCCTGAGCTCTTTTTTGTCTTTTTTCTATAAGAATACTAATCCTATGGGATCCCATTCCCACCCTTCTGATCTCATGTAAACATAATTACTTCCCTAGAGGCCTCACCTCCTAATACAACCACACTGGGAGTTAACACTTCAACATATGAACTTGTAGGGAGATACAAATATTCAGGCCATAACAATAACCAATTACTTTACTCAAAAGAATCAAACTTAGTTGGTTTCAAGATATGTCTAAGAGTATCACTTATGATGGAGGAAAAAAGCCTTAAATGAAATGAACTGTGTTTACATTTTTTGTTTAAAATGCACAGGTATCCAGAACATTGTATAATGCCCAAAACATTCAATAAGTGGTTGGATGTTAAATAATTTTATTCTCTTTAGAGGACGAAGGAGAATACTTATGATGTTCCTCCCTTAAACATTGGCTTTGTTCTCCGGCCTCATCTGCTTCAGAACCTTAAACATCCCTCAAAGGAAGGAGGTGGGAAGAGTTATTGTGTCCCTGATGGAAGAATCTGAAGAAAAAGCATGTGGAGACGTATATGCTTTCAGAGCAGTCACCAATTTACAATTTTTTTACAAGTAGTTTACAAAGACAAGCTATTGATTTTTTTGTTGTTGTTGTTCTTTTGGAGAAAGAAAAGCTACAGTAAAAAAAAAAAAAAACGAGGAACATTCATGCTATGCTCCTGATTAATTCCAGATCAGACTGAATAAGAAAGATTGGTTCCTGGTTAGTTAGTTGAGGCAAAGAAAAAATTTCCCAACTTTAGTCCTAGCAATTTCTAGAACTTAATTTGAAAATAATCAGAGATGAGGTCAAAGATAAGAGATAGGTAAAGGATGTTCATCAAAGAGCAACCCCCTCCATCATTTTATTTTCTCTGCTCAGCTTCTTTCTGAATATTGTCTGTTCTCAGAGTTGGGTGTTTTGCCCTCTCCTCTTGACTTATGGGCTTTAACAACAGAAAAATAAAAATTGAAATATCTAAAGTACCAATAAAGGGAGAATAATGAGATAAATTATAGTATATTCAGATAATGGCACACATTACAGTCACTAAAAGTGGTGATTACAAGAAATTTTAATGACATCAAAATATTCCCTATATAATGTTAGTGAAAACGGCAAATACAGAACTGTACTTAGTATTATCGTAATTTTACCTAAATATAAATAGATAAACAACGTTCAATTAAGTGGATTAAATATATATTTGTAGAAAAAAGATTTGAATGAAATATAATTTAAAAATTTACCTGTTCTTATTTCTGGATGGTGAACTTAAGAGTCATCTTTATTTTTCTCCTTATAGTTTTTTTTTTTTTTAATATTCCAATTATTTGGTAGCAAACATTTATTACATTTAAAATCAGGACAAAAATGCTTTTAAGGAATAAAAATGAAACAGAAGTGAAAGAGTCATAGTGTTCCTCATTCCAAAACTTGTGCAGATAGAATGAATTTTATACATATGATAAATTAACTTTTTAATGATAAATTAACATTTATCATTAAATGTTTTCCTATGATAAATTAACATTTAACACTCATAAATCTGAATTTCCTACAGTGTAAACTCTTCATCATTCTTGGAGATTTCTTCATCTTGAGACAACAGAATTGGCTAAAAGTGTTAAGAACATAAGAACAACAGCTTTCCATCTCCCATTTCTTTAAGATCAGCTTTAAAAGCCGGCAGTCTGCGGAGCCTGCAGGAGGGATAAATGGCTCCATTAAAGAGACAGCCTGCTTCAAGAAAGATGTTGGGAGTGATGATGCAGCTGTGGGAACCACTGGCTAGAGGCAGTAGTTAAGAATAAGGGGCAGGTACAATCAGCCAAAGAGAGCCTCAAGACAAGAGGAGACCCAAAGAACTAAACCCTGAGGACTGCCAACACTCGGAGAGGGGCTTAGAAAAAAATAAAGTAAAATGATGGAGGAGATTGTGAAACTGATGGAGTAGGAGGCAAAACAAGTGAGAAAGGTGGAGAAGAGAAGCCAGAAATAGTTTCCTTGAGGAAGGGATTGTGAGCAGGTGAGGAGAGTGAAGAGAGAAGGGCATTTCAGCTTGGGTAAGTTGTCTAAGCGGTAATAAAGAGACAGAGGCTTTGAAAACAGAAAGATAGGTTGGCAATCAAATTGTGAAAATGTTGAATTCCGGGTTAAAAAGATGAGCCTGTATTCTCCAGGCTGTAAGAGCTGAAATGTTTAGTTTTAGGGAGTCTTGAAAGCCTAGGTTTGATGAGAGAACAAAAAGTTTCCTAAATTCTACAACTCCTTTGAATCTATGAAGAATAAAACTTAGAGGTCTAAGAATACAATTACAATAAGTAATACTCTACAGATATATTGAGAAATGCCCTTGTGGTTTTGATGCCAAATCCAGCCTCTCTACCCCAACACTGAATTAAATCTTGGAGACAGAGTTTTGGGTGAAGTAGAAAAGAATAGATTTATTTCTTTGCCAGGCAAAGGGGGCCACAGCAGGCTAATGCCCTCACCTGGAGGGATAGTGAGGAGTTTTATAGTTGTGGTTCAAAGAGGGTGTGATCAGCTTGTGAACATTCTTCTGATGGGTTGGTGGTGAGATACGTGGGAGTCAGCATCATCAACTTTCTGGTTCCAACCAGTCTGGGGTCTATATGCTTGTGGGCAGCACACAGTTAACTTCTTTCACCCAGTGGGGCTTTTGGCATCTGCAAAACAGCTCAAAGGTATTCTTAGGTTTATCCCTTGAGAAGGAACCAGGACCCTGCCCCAAGTCTGCACTATTGTTTCTTGACTGTTCCTCCCTGTCTCTGCATCCTCTCCCTTCCCCAATTAGCAATTGTTTGAACCTGCCTGTTGGAACTCAGGGAAGATCATGGAGGCTGAATGAAGCCTATTTCCTGTAATCAAGAAATGGGGGACACAGAAAGACTTATGTGCCCAGGATCCCCACGAGGTCCTGCTCACTTTCAGTTTGGCAAGAGCTTGAGAGAGACTTTGAAGGGATGCATTCATGCAAAGATTTTGCCCGAGTCCCTGCAAAAGGGAGGACGAAGCATGATAGAAACACTGACAGAGATTCCAAGTAAGTTTAGAGAGAATCCAAGAACATTTTGGCAGTTTCCTTGCTTCCCTGCCTCTTCCAATACGGCACAAGAAGATGGTCTCTAGGGAAATCTACCTGCATCAGTGCATCCTGGCCCACTGACTGTGTGCAGGGTCCAAATGGAGGCTACATGACACCAAGTGGAGTGCAGAGGTGTGAGGGGACTGGTAAATGCCCAGAGGCCAGGGAATGGGGACATCAACTGGAAGGTTGAGGCAGGGACCACAAATTGCAGCAATGGGTGCCAGAATAGTGTCTAGAATGAAAGAGGATAGGACCGCATCTCTGCAGACCACAGCAGAAGATGAAGAAGAATAGAGGTATTCTCTTCCCCTGAGGTTGGTGCAGACCCAAAGGACAGCAGAAGGATAAGCGGCTCTTTCCTCACTACTGCAAGGATAGCTGAACTTCCAACCAAGCCTGTTTGTGATCATGGAAAAAACGGAGTGATGAAACGCTGGAGGAAAAAAGGGAGTTTCAATTAACTAAACACTTATCACAAAACGAAACTTTTAAATGAGACTGATTACTTTTTAAATGCTTTGGGAAGGAAAGAAACCTTAAGAATACAACGAGATCAGTTATAGAAAATACAGAAAGTGGCAATTTCTACAGCCCTGATGTGAAGTTATCATGACACGGACCAGACAAGGGTCAAAGGGAAGTATGTTTTTGAAAAAATAGAATGGTTTTGAAGACCAAGGAAATGATACTCGGAATTAGGGAGTCTCATATGAGAAGAATAATATTTTCTGCTGATTATTATACATAGTTTTAAACAGTTCAGACTCTTTTAGCTCTGTGACCTTTTGTAGAGCTCTTAGAAGGATGAAGTTACATTATGTAAAGCATCTGGAATAATAACTATAATATAGTAAGCACTCAATAAAAATAAGCTTCCATTAATATTACAGTTCTCTTTTTTAAAAGAACTTTTTTTGAGATATAATTGACATACAATAAACTGCATATATTTAAAGTGTACAGTTTGATTTTTTTCTTAGTAATGTATATATGATAACCCCAGTCTCCCAATTCATCCCCCCACCCCCCGCTTTCCCCACTTTACAGTTATCTCTTAATCACATGTTGATGAGAGTACAATTCAGTCAAAACACTGGACTTGAAGGGAGGAAAACTGAAGCTATCTACACAAGTGTGTAGCCTGCTACCAGGCATTGAACTTCTCTGTTCCTCAGTTTCATAATGAATAGAAAATTCCATCACCAAGAAGCTGAAATGCCCATAAATATCACTGAGGTAGTAGCCTGAGTGACAAGGCTGTTAAATAAAACTAGGCAATCTTCATATTTAAAAATCATGTAAATGAAACATTCTAACTGCATCCATTTGCACATAACTGGAAGCAAATTAGAACGCTTCTGAGGAGCTTACTTTGCCAACAAAATCTCAGGCTTGGCTGCAACAGCTTTTTTGAACCCCTAAATCTGTCTCTAGGTCCCCCAGATTACGCCCATGGACGGACCTTAGAAAGCTGATTAACCAAGACATCCTCCCTCCCTTAAGCCCTCCTCAGAAGAATCAGTGGAAGGAAGGAGCAAACAGGAATCCTGCCCCCCAACTTTCTCCCAACAAACATAGGGTAGAAGAAGCCAAAGAAAACAAAAATACAGAAATTCCCTAGAGACAGCCAGGAGTTGCCAGAATAGCTCTTGGATGCTGTTTGGTACCTGCCCAGATCTCCTTTACCAGGCCCAGCTGCTGTGCTGTCGGATGCTAATGGCTGACAGCTGCCGCCTCCTCCAGAGACTTGCTCTCTGCCAGTCAGAGCCCCCCGACTCAGAGATGTCTGGGTGGCTACCCAAAACCCTGCAGCTGAGTGGTGGCCAGCAGCTAAGGACTCAATGACACAAGTGTAAAAGCCCAACACCATTGCTTCAAGGCGGGACAGCTCCGTGGTGCCAAACTAAATTATGACATTTTCATGCAATGTAATAATATAATAAGGTGAATAAATCAACATATATTACAATGGGATTGGCTTCCACAAACATAACATCAAGTAAAAAAAAAAAAAAAAAACACACATTCAGAGTAGATACTCTGTGATTTCATTAAAATTAAGCCAAAAGCAAGCAAAACTAATTAATGGTGTTTGAAGTTAGAATAGAGGAGAGGGGTTCTGGAGGAGAAATTGGGATTGAGGACTTTTGTGAGGCTGGTAGTGTTTTACATATTGATCTAGGTACCAATTCCATGGATGTGTTCACTTTATGAAAATTCATTGAGTTAAAAACAAATCTGTAAAAATAAAAATCTATGCACATTTTTGTAACTATGCCATGCTTCCCTAAAATATTTACTTTAAAAAACATAGTAGCAAAGGGATATTCAAAAGACATAATCCAAAGCTACCACATGATAAAGTGAGGGGCATTAGAAGCTCAGGGAATTCAACAAATTTCTGCAGAAAGAAATCAGGTAGTGTCCAAGTCACATGAAGAAGTCATATGCAGCCGCTTCAGCTGACAGCTTCCCCTGAGCTCCCAGCTGACAGCCAGCATCAATTACCACCTTATGAATGAGTTATTTTGAATGTCCAGCCCAGCAGAATCTTCAGATGACTACAATCCCAGCTAAAGTCTGCTGTAACTCTATTAAAATCCCCAAGTGAGACCCCCCCCAACCAAAAGTGTTTCCAAAAGTCCCAATTTACAAAAGTCATGAGCAAAATTAAAAGGTTGTTTTGAAGAACTAAGTTCTGGAGTAATTCGTTACATAGTTATAGTAACTTAAAAAGAAGAGAGAAGAGAGAAAGCTGGAGACGAAATTATTTTTAAAATAAAGACAATAATATGATAAAATTCCCCAGTTTTCAAGGGAAACAATAGGTGTTATATTGAAAGGGCTCACTGATTGCTAAGCAAGTTAAATGAAAACAGATATGAAATTTATACATATACTTGTGAAATTTCGGGAATTCAATATTTCTAACCCTGGAGCAATCACCTAATTCAGGGGCCAGAGGGCAGAGCAAAATCAGGCAGTTACCCCCATTCCCCTCTAGTGAAAAGTAACTGTTTAATTTTTTTAATATTTTATGATGTAGACACACACACTCATATATCAAGTTACTATATATTAGTTAAAAATTATGATTTAGCCCTATATTTCTTGACCTAGAAAAGTGGTCAAAATTTTTATTGAGAGAAAAAAGCAGTTTACAGAAGAGCCTATGGAAAAATTGTTGGGGATTTTGCAAAAGAAAAATCAACATTTTCTAGATAGGGTAATAAAATATAGTGGTAAAACAGTCATGTTAGGTGTGCAACAATTTTCTAGACTTGAATTGACAAGAAAGCATAATGATAAGAGAACTGGACAAGATGGGTAAATCAAGCCACTCCCCTGTAACTACTTGCTGGAAATAAACATGAATTGGCTTAATTCTTCACACTATTCAGGTATACGCTGAGAACTCTACATTTATTTTTATAACATGCAAATTATTTTATAACTTTATACTATCTTGAATCAGAGATTAAACTGTTAATAATGCAAAAACTTTCCTATTCTCTCATTTGTGCTGTTGAGTCTCTTAATAATAAGTTTCCGGGACACACCATAATTTAAGTGAAATAAAGGAAAACAGAATAGAAATTAAAGGTTAAAAAAGCAATTACAGATCAGGTGTTGTAATTTAAAATACTGTGTGATGTTTATAGTTTGTAAACTATATCAAAGTATGAGTATTGACCTCCAAACCTTATCTTTTTAATTAATTACTGCAGAAGCTCTCCTAACTGACAGACATTTAATTTGTCTTATTAACTGACACGTTCCTTTTATTATATAAAACCTAAATACAGCTGCTCGCAGCACACAAAACACTCTCCAACCCTAAGCTACCCTATTGTATGCCTGAATACTTCCTCTTGCAGTTTAATTGTATGCCTATTAAGAGTTTATCATATGAAGTCCCATACCATTTTGTCTGTTGTATTTGTGTTATGATTACATTACTCAGGGAAATACTACATATATACATGAAATATGAGTACAAAAATAGGGGAGGAAATATAGAAGGATCACTCTGAGATTGATTGTGCTCGTTTTCAGAGAAATAATAATTGGATATTAGGTAGTGAGTTATGGGATTGATTTATTCAAGAAAGATGCCACAGACCTATAACCACTGAATCCATACTCACAGAAAACGCCTTTCAAAATATAAGCAAATCAATTTACCCTTCTAGGCTTTAAGTTTAAGCCAAAGGTTTTATTTGTGTGTTCATCAGCTAGATGTCTAGGTTATACTGGAGTTACAATTTACAAATTTCAGTTATTTCAAACAAAAACAGTTTATCACACACTCTATATACACATTACAATATTCCTAAAAGTGGTAGACTTTAAATATTTATGGATATCTCTGATGAACACCTGTGGTAAGTTTAGCCAGCCATAAAATTACAGTGCACTCAAGACTACCCTCACTTCTAGAACTAGTTGAAATTCAGTAGGAAAGAGAGTCCCGCAACCACCCTCAGGTTAAATAACTCACTAGAAGGACTCATGTAACTTACTAAATGCTGCTGTATTCACAGTTATGGTTTCCAGCAGGGAAAAGGTACAAGTTAAAATAAGCCAAAGAAGAAGCATAGAGAAGAGTCCAAGGAAGGTAGCAAATGTGGAGTTTCTTCTGTCCTCCCCCCAAAGAATCATGAACGTGGTACTTCTTCAGCACTGATGCATGACAGTATATACAGAGTACTGTCAACCAGGGAAGCTCACCCAAGCCTTTAGTGCCCAGAGTTTTTACTGGGACTCCATCGCATACTGCCCATGTGGTTGTCCTTTAGTCTTCAGTCCCTTCCCCCAGGCAGGCACTTCTATTAGGCAGAACATCCCAGGAAACTAAAGATCACCTCCCAGGAGCCAAAGGCAAAGGCCAGACCTGTCTTTGATTTACCTTAATTCTTCACTGCACAAAAGTATACTGTAATTTCAAATTTGACTGGGTTGATTGACCAAATATGTGACCCAATTTCTTTGGATAAGAGGACTCCTGCTAAAATTAATTCATCCTAATTGACCTTTTCATATCAGTTGCTTACTAATTATCTCAACCATGTATGATCCACACAGAGTACATACAAAACATGCTTCTCTATCCCAGGTGGGGTGTGTTGTTTGATAAAGGTAACCTCTGCACAGAAAGGAAAACTGTTCCGGGTAGAATCCAATCTGGTAGTTGTCTCTTAACCCTAAAAGTTGTGAATAGCTTTGTTATAATTCTTACCTCTTGACTTCAATTCAAAGAGCACATTGCAGGGAAAGTAAAGTGATTCCTGAGTAAAAGTTATTTTAAAGATAATGCATTGAAAGAGAAGGAACCTTTTAAATGGAGCATTACGTGAATCTGTAAAGAAGCAAATTACGGGCCATAAAGAATTATGGAGGATGGAAGCTCAGCATTCAAAATGTGAGCAATTACAAAGAGAAAAACTGAGACCTCTTTGCAATTCAAATAAAAGCCTTGATAAAAGCATAGCCAGATTGTCCACATGCCAATGAGCAGATAGCTGTCATTTCTGTAGCAGTTCATGGGAATTAGGATTGGGGCATTGGAGAAAGGTTCATAAACCATGTGTGACATGAGTATAGATTTCAAAAGAGATTTATAATTAAGCATACAGAAAGGAGGGAAAAAGACATTCCAGACAAGAAGAGCACTGTGATCCAAGACAAAGAGGTAAGTCATGTCCAGGTATCTGTAGGAAATCTAATAGACCTCTTTGGGTAAAAGGGAGAAACCTGCCTGTGTTTGGAGGGAGAAACAGCAGTTAGAGTTGGAAAAAGTTACACAGAAACCCAAATGTGGTAGGTTAGCATTGTCTAGATTTTTATCCATAAACCAAGGGAAACTCAGGTTTTGGAAGATTAGGTGATATATGCAAAGAAATGTTTTAAAAACATTCTTTTTTTTTTTTTTTTGTGTGTGTGTTATCAGTCTTGATCTTCTTACTTTTTTTTTTTTAAAAACATTCTTTAAGCAGTAGTATAAGGGATAGATTGAAGTAAAGAAAGACTGCAAACCAGAAGATCACATGCTTTTCTCTTGAAAGTGTTATTAGCTTCCACTCCTTATTTGCATCTTGCATAGATACATGTAGCAAAATTGAATTCCAAAGACATGAAACTCTGGAATTCAAAGATGTAAATTTATTTTTTTTCACCAGACTATTTTTATCATGTCTCCATCACACTGTTGGAGGCATATTTAATCCCAATCAGTGTTTATTCAGTCATTTCCATTGCAAAACTCAAAATCAAGATTCTCCTTCTCCCTTCGTCTCCACAGAGCTAAATCCGTGTTCCAAGGCAGGCTGAAATATTAGGATAACATGGCTGGGCAAAGAGAAGGTATACGTTTCACACTTAATCAGTGTCAACTTTGTTCCTTATAAGATGTAACTTTTGCTCATTGGCATCTATCTTCTTTTTTTTTTTTTGGAATATAGTTCATTTACAATGTTATGTTACTGTCAGGTGTACAGCAAAGTGAATCTGCTATACATATACACATATCCACTCTTTTTTAGATTCTTTTCCCATATAGGCTATTATATAGTTCTCTGTGCTATACAGTAGATCCTTAGGAGATGTCTGTTTTATATACAGTAGTGTGTATATGTTAATCTCAATTGTCATCCATCTTTACTGCCATTTACTGCCATAGTCCCAGCTTATTTATGGAGTCTAGCTCCTAGGGTCCTTACACCACATTTATAGATGGTATCACCTCAGCATTACCATGACATGTATCCTAGTTTTTAGGACTTTCTCAGTCCAGCAATTGGCAATTTCTGTATACTCTCCCATGCCATTTTGAGATAAAGGTGACACATTTTGGGGGGTGGAAAGGTGGGGATGGTAGGCATTGGCTCAGCAACATCCTGTGATAAGCATTCCCTGCCTTGGGCAAAATCTCAGCTTGGATTCTATATCCTGACATACCAAGCTGGTGTGCACATTTCTGTGTAAGGCTTCTCCCTGACAAGTGAAATACAGGTTTGTTCGGTTCTCAGATACACCCTAAGCCCATTTAGAGTTTCTATCTTCTTTCCTCTAACCACACTTGTCTCTCTGTAGCTGTTTACTTTATTATTTTCCCTAGGCCATCAAAAATTAACTCCTTCATAATTAGAAAAATCATTCCATCTGTCCAACCATTTTTTAATAATATAAACTTTATTATCTGAGAATTTCAGGCCTTTTGCAAATTCCCTCCAAACGTTTTTCTCTATTAGTGAGATTCTTGCAGTTGAAAGTCTTGGAAGCAGACCAGAGTGGTCAGGTAAGTAAGTTCTGGAATTTGATCTCCAAGGGTTGAAAACTGGCTCCACCACTTACTATCGGTATGAAGTGGTGCAAATTCCTTTACCTTGTCATTATAAACTGCAAGTTATAATTACCTACATTCATTGGAATGTTCTGCAGATTAATTCATTCAAGTGTATAAAAGTCTCAAGCCAGCACCTGACACTTACTATGTATACAATAAAATTGAGTCATATTTCTTTCAGAGTATTGTGTCAGCTGTGGGGTTTTCAAAACTCTCTAGATCAGAGCTTCTCAGCCTCAACACTATTATCATTTGGGGTCAGATACTTATTTGTTGTGGGAAGCTGTGCCTTGTAGGGTGTTTGGCAACCTCCCTGGCCTTTACCCGGTAGGTTGCCTAGTGTTACAACCAAATACAACTTGAGAGTTCCCCAAACATCCCCTGAGTTGGGCAAAATCACCAGGCTGAGAACCACTGCACTAGGTGGAAGTCAAAAGCCAAACATTTGAGTCTTGCAAATATGAATGCTGGCATAGGTGCCACAAGAGATACAAAGCATGTTTTAAAACCTGTGTTTTGGAGTTCAAGGACAAGTTAGAGGCTCTACTAAAAGATGAAGATTATATATTTCTTATGAAATGTCCCCTTCAGATTATAGCTCGTATCTGAAAACTGAGATTTTAAAATTGCAAACTCAACATTTCTTATTACAAGTTTATACTATTTATTTAAGCCAAGAATATTATAATCACATAGGCAAACAAAATGACTAGGCTAGACAATCTTTTAATTCTGAGATGGAATTAAAAAAGATAATCCAACCATAATTGGAGAAGTGAAATGGTCACATGATGAATTATCCACTACAAACAAATCACATATAAAAATAAAAACTATAAATTAGGAAGTAAGTAAAACCGAGCCCTAGAGTATCACTGCACAATATTAAGTTTCCAATCTTCCTTAGTGCTGATCATCATTAAACCAGGTCATATATGCACATTTTGAGTACAGATTCTGTAAGGAAGCCAGTTGCAGGTGGCAAAAAAGATGTCCGCATATTTCAACAGGTAGGAATGTTTTCAAAAATTAGATGCAAAGCTGTGTTGTGCCCTTTTTTCACCAAAAGGTTAGACAAAAAAGCAAATGAGGAGGAACAAGAACATGTCCATACTTACTAAGGAGGGAGAGAAAGAAGTCACAAAGAAATTCTCCTCCTCAATCTTCCCAAAAAGATTAAGAAAAGATAAAGAATTTTTGTATTTTACTTCATTGAATTTCAGAGGCTTTCTCTGATTCATTTTACAATGAATCTAGAAAGATATGTGAAGAGGAGTTGGCTCCATTGGAGAAAGTACAGACAGTTCTCTTTAATCATCAGGCACATGACGTACGAGTGAACGTCTGGGTATAAGAGACTACAAGCAGTGGTGGAGACTGTGGTAAGCTGAAGGATGCATGTTTATTTAAACCACTGCTTAGCTCCAACTCTTTGCTGCTTTGTTGCAATACTTTATTAGTATCTCTAGATACTCAAAGTGTCTTAAGAGAAGCTGGAAATCTAGATTTCCATTTAATTTCTCCAACATTTTTTTAATGATAGAAACATGTATATGTTTTTAGAATATTGTAAGGACTAAGATAGTGGGAGCCAAATAAAACATGCCTGCAGACCAAACAGGCCTATGAGTCATGAGTTCACAATGTCTGCTGCATGTGCTCAATAACCTCAAAGTCAACTAGCATTTGCTTATAAAGAATCAGTTATAAAATAGTACTTTTTTTTTCTCCTTTCAAATGTAACATAAAAAAAATTGTAGATATGTTTAAATATAACAATTTTTACTAATAAACCAGGATGTGCTCCTACCTTTTAATTGTGAGTAAGGAATAAGTATGTAAGAAAATTATTTAAATAAATGAAGCAGATTTTCTTGCCAAATAAATAATTTTCAAAAGTTGCATCTATTTCTTCATCAGGATACATAAGATTGTTTTTAGCTGCAAATAAAAATAGCTAAACTACCACAATTAGTTTATATGAGACTTTCTCCTTCTGGCCAAGGTGGGGTAACAGGAACAGCATTTTCCATCTTGCCTGAAAAATTTTTAAAAACAGACAAATTATATGAAACAGTGGTTTTTCAAGACATTGGACAGCAGGCAATAGTCAAAGACAGGTAAAAAAGAAAACTTTTGGGGGAGTAGATATGTCCAGTATATTCTTTGTGTGATTTCATAGGTATGTACAGATGTCAAAACTTGTCAAACTGAACACCTTTAAGTACAGTTTATTGTATGTCAATTATACCTTAGTAAAGCTGGTTTAACACTTTTGTACATGATAAGGTAAATTTATTATCTCATGTAATAAGAAGTCCCCAGAGAGAGCAACAGTTAAATCAGCATTTTAGTATCGATTGCCCTTGACAACTGCAGGCTTCACTTCTCATTGTATTAGAATTCCACAGGATTTCCTACAGCACAAAGTCCAACTGCAAGGGAAAAAAAAGGGACATATACTGTCCTAAGTATCTTTTTAAGAATAGAGATAACTTCCCTAAGAAACTTCCCCTTGCCTGTGATTGGTCAGAATTTTATAACATGAAATTCTAGCAAAAACAATGGAAATTTAAGTTGGCTTAGCGTATATACTTCACTCCCTGAAGTATATGGATCCTCCCTTATCTGGATAAAATCAGGGTTCTGATAACAAGGAAGATGAATGTAAATGTCTTTGGGGAGAGCTATCCCATCAGTGACTGACCCAATCATTAAGTGGCTCTTCTGTTAGGATTATTGCATCAGCTCCTTGGTGGGGCTAAAAGAATTCCTTATTGCTAATGAAAGATATATTTATTTTGAAACTCTTGAGGGAAACTTAGGGTGGAACAGCCTTTGAAAACTCTTAATTTATTTAAAATTATTTTTAGTGGGATATAATGAATTTTAAGTAGCTTTTTTCACACTTCCAAGATGAATCAGGGCTTATACTATTTGCATCTCTCCTGGTGTCTAATATTAATTGGAATTGTGTGATGCTTTAAAATATAAACAGGCATTAACTGAGGTAAGTGAAAATGGAACCAATGAAAATTCACTTTTGGAATAGTCTTTTGTGCATTAAATGCATTTATCCAGGTCAAAGGTCATAGTCAGGAC
Organism: Hippopotamus amphibius kiboko; assembly: GCF_030028045.1. Taxonomy (NCBI): domain Eukaryota; kingdom Metazoa; phylum Chordata; class Mammalia; order Artiodactyla; family Hippopotamidae; genus Hippopotamus; species Hippopotamus amphibius. The sequence goes on along the minus strand of NC_080190.1, from coordinate 107,302,145 downwards.
AAGTAAGAAGAGGATGAAGAGAATCTGATGACTATGTTTTGGAGGGTAGACATAAAATACAAAAATTCCCCATTGAGAAAACTTAAAGGAAACAACAAGAAGATTTGTCAGACAGATTTTTAGAAAGCAAATAAGTTCCAAAAGTGGAAGTTCTGAGAATTACTAACAACAATGATGGATGTACTGTCAAATCTGGGACCATTTCCCAGTTTAGCACAAATTCTGGATTAGAAACTGAGCAAATCTTTAATCCAGCTTGTGTCTCTGACATCAACAGAGCAGAAGACCAAGACTACAAAGTCTCTGTGCTAAATCACAAGGGCAGAGCCAGGCAGTTGGTATTTCACCAATTTCTGGAGACTAGGGCCACATCCGTCATGTCTCTTTCATTCCCTCTATGGGACCAATGATTTGAAAGATCTAGAAATCATCAGGTGACAAGAGGATCTAAAAGGACAGTACCAACTTCCAGTGATGAAATAAATAACAGAGATGAATTGTACAGCATAGGGAATATAGTCAATAATTTTGTAATAAGTTTGACTAATAAGAAAAAAAATCAAAGTGTACACTTTAAATATATGCAGTTTATTGTATGTCAATTATATCTCATTAAAAGTTCTTAAAAATAATAATTTCATAATAAGTTTGTATGGTGACGGTTGGTAACTAAGCACATCATGGTGATCATTTCATAATGTATAAGAATATCAAATCACTATGTTGTACACCAGAAACTAATATAATACTGTAAGTCAATTAACTCTAATAAAAAAGTAACTTACCTAAAATAAAAAAAGTTTAAAAACAAAATAAAAAGACCAATGTCAACACCTCTTCCTATGTTAACAGATACGAAAACTTGACCAGGCTCCCCTGACTCCCTCTTCCCAAAGAATAAATACTGAAGCATGGGGCTGGAGAACAGGGTGACATACCACATGTCCTGTTTTGACTATAGAAACCCAAAAAAGTGGGTTTCTTTTCTTTTGTACTCTTACTTTATCAAATATAAACTACTCTTTTAATTCCCAAAACAAAGCTATTGACTTAGAATGGATATGTCTGGATGAATACTCTGATTCTGCACCTCTTTTTGCACTGCATTCTTCTCCATGCTGTGTGACTGGGTGCCTATGTTTGCAGGGCACAGCGATTGGCCTGACAGGTGAGGCTGCAGGTGGAGATGGGTGGGTAATACACAGTGTCTGCTGTGTAGAGATTTCCTTTTCAGATTGATTGCTATTTTATCCCCTTCTTTCCAAAAGAAACTTAAAAGAACCATATATTTCCAAATTTTAAGAACTTTGGACCCAGATCCACTGATTTAATATGTCCTTCGAAGGTATAAGTACTTTAATTTGCTTATCAATCCCTATACAGCATTCTGAAATCACCATGAGGACAGGAACCAGCAACTCCTGGCTGATTAGAGCCTGAGACCATCTGCTTCCCTAGATGCCCTGTGTTGGTATTCCCAAGACACTTTCTAGTTTCCTGGTCAGAGGGTACAAATTCATCTTTATATTCCAATATTCCTCCCTCACCGTTCACGTCTTCAAAATGCCTTCTGTCAAATGCAGACATTATTGAAATGACTTATCAAGTGGGGCAGGAAAGGGGAGCTAGCATCCCAACGCTCGTGTCTGGCTAACAAGAGTATGCAATATGAATTCCACCCACTGCCTTAATAATAGACTTCATAATGTCCCCTCTCCTCATGCTTTATCCCACACTTTTCATCATGAGTTCACTGCTTCAGAAGTCTATGTATCTCTCACCCATTCACCCTTCATCCTCTTCAAAAATCTTCCCTCCCTTACATATATGTTTGTGACAATATGCCCTGAAATCATTCCTTGACTCTCATTCTTTTTTAAAAGAACTTACCATATAGTATAATGCATGGATATTTATTATTAAACAAACACTTAAGAAATTCTAAATATTCTACAAGACGAGATGTAACTCTGTGTAATTAAAAACTTAACTTGTAACTTGTTTGGGAATTCACTGCTTAATCTGCTGGGACTAACATTCATTTTCCAGATGTCCTCCTCCCTGTTGTTTACCGCTCGTTATGAATGACCATCAATAAAACTTTCAGTGGAACACTCATCAGGCCAGCTCTGCTCCAGTTGTTTAAAAAATTTAAATAATAAATTAAATTAAAAGTAAATAAGAAAAGGCAAAAAACTGAAATGCTTCAGTTGCATACATCTGCAGCATTAAATTCATCCTAAAGAAAAGTGTGATGCTATAAATCAATCCACAGTGCTAATAAAGCTCTAACTACTCACAGAAACTACAACATTCAATTTTTTTACATTTATTCCATCAAGAGAGCAGGAGTAGGTGAGAACTCACCTTTCACTTGGCATAAGATAGTTTCTAGAAAGTTATGTAAGATACTTTTTGCTACTGTTTTTATGAAAGCGTAGGAAAATGAAACAGAATTTTCTCCTGAAGATAATATACATTTGAGGGGCTACTGTGTATCATGAATAATGTTTTACATATACTTTATGTATGTATATGCATATATGTAAATGTATATGAACATACATGTATGTGTGTACATGTATTACATTACACATATTTCACTTACGGTAATCTTTCATCTTCATAAGAAGACTGAAAGATAAGTGATAGGAACCTGAGGTTCAGCAAGCTTAAGTAACGTACTCAAGGTCACACAAGAAGGAGTTGTAGAAGGATGCTTTCTGACTCTGGTCTATCTCTTTCAAATCCTACATGCTTTTCTTCAAACCCTATCATAGAAGAAAGTATGAACCCTGGTGAAATTTATTGAGTGAAGATCAGGTAAACATCTGCTCTACCAAAGTCATTTCACTAGAATTTGGCCAAAGCCTGAGGTGACTCAGACCCTGGGGGTATTCAAAAGACTAGCTTTCTGCCAAATAAGTTTGAGTTAGAAACAACAAGCAGACAAAGGAAGAAACACCCTCAAACATAGGGACTGAAATAATATCTAACAGCTCTAAGAATGGGTTAACCTGACTACACATCAGGCTGTATGATACAAGACAGTTACAAAAAGTAGTAGCCTAAACTCCAAATAAAAGGAGGAATATTGCCATTATTAGATGCGCATAGATATGATCCAAAATGATGCTTTTCCTTTCAAAAGAGAAGATTATACACCTCTGCAGTCTCCTGGGTGTTTACCCATAATATGTTGGGGGAAGTAGGAATTTAATGAAATGTAAAACTCTATAAATCATCTTCCCCCAAATGACAAGCAGGAAAGCTAATTTACCCTATTTTTCTGCCAACATAGAATGACCATCAACAACAAAATGTCAAAGAACTCTGAAAGAAAGATATCGTACAACATAGTTACAGCTAAAGCCATAAGAAAAGCAACCACGATCAATGCAAAGAGATAATTAAAGCATTCTTTCAAATCATCATTAGTGACAGCAAACACAGCCTAGCCTCATTAGTAAACCAAGAGGTGCAGTTCAACTAATGGAACCCACTGGCAACCTCAATAAATATTCCATTTCTGAGAGCTTTTGGAGAGAAAGCAGTGTAAGGGCAGAGGATGGGGAGAAATGCTTAATCAATTTCCTTTAAAGACCCTTGTTGCTTATAAAATTATAAATCAGTCTTGCAGGTGTTGCTTAGGAGCCTAAGACAATGGAAGTAAATGGGAGAAAATACTCTTTGAAAGACACATTGCTATTGTTGATTTAAAACAACAGATCATTAAAGCAATCTGCACCACTGCAGTCTTTTCCAAATGCATAAAAACATCAGAGCTAATCAACCGTCATATTGTCAAGCTCAATCATACACAGTCCTATCTTCACTACTTTAGCACTTTTCTTCTTCTCTTGTTATTTCAAACATTTACTTTGAAGTTAAGAAAGGGATAAAATCATTTTGAAGGATGCTGAATGTATGAGTCTTTTCACAGAAGGACATTTGCAGAAGAGAAAAAGCCTGTGGCATGATGAAGGTGAAATAACTGACTCACAGACTCTTAGCAAGTTGTAGTATTAGAAGAAAAGTTTTAAAGTTACAGTGACATAGTTCAGAATAGAAGGGCCTCCATTACACTTTCAAGTTCATTTCTCTTCTGAATCATCCAAAAAGGTTTAAATCTAGTATATATTCATCTTATGCTATGGTCTTCTAGAAAAGGCAGAAAATAAAGCACTGCAATTAGTTTGAAAAATATGACAACAGCATGTGGCAAAACAAAAGGCTTTAAAGTCAAGAAGTCAACAGACAGGTAAGAAAGAATTCATCTTCTTACATGGTTAGACACTAATTAATTTTACTGATTTTAATACTTCTGGAAATATCCATTGTCTAGTTTGAAAGAGATCTGTGCTCTTCACCCATCGAGAAGAGACGTACATCTTATTCTTTCCAGGTTTCCACTGATTCTGAATTACACAGGTTTAGTGAATAAAAGGTGTTGCAAAAGAATTTTTTTCTGATACATAAAATGTTCTGAAATCCCTGATATCTAGCATGCCAGATAGCTAAGAAATCTGCCCCCGTATTTTTTTGTTGTTGTTATTTTATTTATATATTTATTTTTGGCTGTGTTGGGTCTTCGTTGCTGGGTGCGGGGCTTTCTCTAGTTGTGGGGAGCGGGGACTACTCTTCCTTGCAGTGCACAGGCTTCTCATTGCAGTGGCTTCTTTTGTTGCGGAGCATGGGCTCTAGGTGTGTGGGCTTCAGTAAATGCAGTGCACAGGCTCAGTAGTTGTGGCTCACAGGCTCTAGAGCACAACCTCAGTAGTTGTGGCGCATGGGCTTAGTTGCTCTGCGGCATATGGGATTTTCCTGGACCCGGGCTCAAACCTGTGTCCCCTGCATTGGCAGGCGGATTCTTAACCACTGCACCACCAGGGATGTCCCTGCTACCATATTTAGCAACCATGAAACATACAGTTTGTGAAGTTTTTTCTACATATTTTGGAACAAAAACTTTTAAAGAAAGTAACTTAAATTCTCTAAAATCACATAAGTGATTCAGAAATTTGTGGGAAAAAAACAAATCTAACTGGCTTCAGATTTCAGATTAAATTTTAAATTAAAGAGTTTTATCAGACATGGGATAATCTCTCAGTAGACTTTTCAGTCCTGATTAAAGTTGACTAAACCTATGGACATAAAATCAAGAACTTACATTCATTTTTAGTTAGCTTCCAATACTGTTAGATTTAAAATTCATACTAAGAATTGTGTAGTAGATATATTTATTTTGTTTTTCAAAAATTTTTATTTATTTATTTCTATACTTATATATCTTTTGGCTGCGTTGGGTCTTCATTGCTGTGTGAAGGCTTTCTCTAGTTGTGGTAAGCAGGGGCTACTCTCCATTGTGGTGCATGGGCTTTTCAGTGCAGTGCCTTCTCTTGTTGTGGAGCACGGTCTCTAGGTGCATGGGCTTCAGTAGTTGTGGCTCATGGGCTTAGTTGCTCCTCTGCCTGTGGGATCTTCCGGGACCAAGGATCAAACCTGTGTCCCCTGCATTGGCAGGTGGATTCTTAACCACTGCACCACCAGAGAAGCCCCTGGTATGTTTGTTTTCTGTTGCTGTATGACAAATTACCATAGTATCTTATAATAATCCACTTATTATCTCATAGTCTGAGAAGACTGGGAATGGTTGTAATTAGGTTCTACGTTCAGAGTCTTGCCAGGCTGAAACCAAGTGGTGAGTGGAGCTGTGGACTCATCTAGAGCTCAAGATCCTCTTCCAAACTTATTCAAATTTTGGCCAGCATTTGGTTCTGTATAGTTGTAGGACCAAGGTTCCTGCTACCTTGCTGGCTGTCAACTTGGGACTGCTCTCAACTCCTGGAGGGTACTCGCTATTTCCTACCATATGGCCTTCTCCACAACATGGCAGTTTGCTCCTTCAAGGCCAGCATAAGAATCTCCCTCACTTTGAACCTCTTTACCTCTTTTAAGGGTTCACCTGATTAGCTCAGGTCCATCCCAATAATATCCCTTTTGGTTAACTCAAAGTCAACTGAGTAGGGACCTTAATTATATCTTCAAAACTCCTTCTGCCATACAACCTAATATAATCATGGGAGTGATATGACGTCATACCCACAAGTCCCACTCACAGCACAGGAGAAAAATTGTACAAAATGTGTACACGTTAGTGGGAACATTAAAATTCTGTTACCACAGATGCTTGTAAGAATAGCCCTGCCATAAAATTCTATATGTTTTGAAAAGCTAGACATTTTGTTTTTTGAAATAATAGGGTTATTTCAATAAGAGTTATTTATATACACAAGCAATGTAAAATGTTACAATCCACTAACATAAGCCTTTGGGTGTCATATAATTTGGTGAAGCCCTGACGTGTTCCTGCTGTGAAAATATGTTTGTTCTTTCTCAAATGTAAAGCATACTACTCAACCAGGAAAAAAGACATCAGTTTTGGTTAGGTTAGCCTGTCTCTCTGCAGTGTAGCTCAACCACAGGTTCTAAGGCTGTATACTCAAAATACCTAGATCCTGTGTTAGTCTGGAACAGATTATGGGAAACCATTAATAGGCTTGGTCCATTATGAAGTGGAAAATGGAATTCATAATGCTCCTATAGACATGATATCTGGTATGTGGGCCATCACATCCTGCTGTGCCCTGAGCACCGCAGTGGCTACTCATCTCCACAACTCCTTTACACTTGCCTGGTCCTCATAACTGGATTTCTGACACTTTTCTTCAGTAGGATCTATGTCCTGCCTGTGAACAAGCTCCTTGGTATAAATCTCTGACCACCTGTCTCAGATTCTGCCAGGCCCTCCCATGGAGAACTGGGCATTCTCCCCCATGTCCTCAGCTGATGGCCACAGACTGCTCCCTGGAGGTAGAGTAAATAGAATCTAACTTCAAGGATCACCTCTTCTCTGGATTTCTGTTACCTTGTCCTCTTGGAATTGAACTTTCTTAGCTGAAAATACCAATCAGGATAGCAAAATTAGCTCTGACTAATTCAGTGTCTACCATATGTCAGGTGTCAGATGGATATTTTACATTTACATAAGCCTTTCAACAACTCTTGACAGAATTATTATCTCCATTTTACTTATAAAAAGGCTGCAGCTCAAAGAGCTTTTGTAACTTGCACTAGGCCACCTACTTGGTAGACATCAAAACTGGGATTAAAACCAAGGTCTAGCTAGTCCCAAACCTCATGTTTTTTCCTCTTTAACTAGAGGAAATATTTGTTGCCTCAGCTAAGTTACCTGTGAGACTAAAAGCAAATCTTATTAATAACTAAAATTAATAAAAATTATTTCAATTAATAATTATTATTACAATGATAATCAAAATCAATAACATAGATGTAAGATGGGCCTATGCTAGGCCCATCAAAAGTACAATTTCTTTAACTTCAGCTATATATACTACCCTATATAAGCCGTCTCCAACCTTTTTACCTTTTTGGCACCGTGGACCAGTATCGTGGGGAACAATTTTTCCATGGATGGTAGGGAGAGGAGGTGATGTTTAGGCAGTACTGCGAGCGATGAGGTGTGATGGGGAGCAGCAGATGAAGCTTTGCTTGCTTGACTCCTCTTACCTCCTGCTGTGCAGCCCGGTTCCTCACAGCCATACAGGTCCTGGACCTGGGGGTTAGGGACTCCTGCCCTATATATTCTAGACACTCATTCTACTGTTAGTCGCCAATTAGTAGCCAATCTAACAACTGGGGTGACTTTCCCAAGTGGGTTTCAGCTTTCTCTCCTTCCCCATTGATCAATGATACGTGGGTCAGAGCATGCCTCAGGGGTATGCCTACCAAGCTGTTTCCTGGGAGTCCACCAAAAAGACACAAGTTTGAACAAAAAGACGCAATTTCAACAAGTTTCCTGGTTGAAAAGCCTGGCAAAGCAGTCTCATGTTTGTCAGTACGTTTACATGTAGCTCTTCTTCTCCAATCATTAACAAGATTTCTCCATAGCATCTTAGAGACCAAGGAAGCTTCTGAGTAACAAATTTTCTCAGGAAATCTACATGACTAGTTTCTGGCACAGTGATAAACACAAAAGCGGTCTTCAAAATGTTTATTGAATGACAAGCATGGACATATACACAAATATAATATTTTTGAACATGTAGATGAAGGCATACGCATGGGTTTTTTTCTGACAAATTTTTAAAATAATTTTTATATTTTTATTGAAGTGTAATTTACAATGGTGTGTTACTTTCTGTTATATAGCAAAGTGATTCAGTTATACATATATATTCTTTTTCATATTCTTTTCCATTATCATTTATTACAAGATATTGAATATAGTTCCCTATGCTATACAGTAGGACCTTGTTGTTTATTATTTTATGTATAGTAGTTTGTATCTGCTAATTCCAAACTCTTAATTTATCCCTCCCTCCACTCCTTGGTAACCATAAGTTTGTTTTCTATGTCTGTGGATCTATTTCTGTTTTGTAAGTAAGTTCATTTGTGTCATTTTTTTCTTTTTAGATTCCACTTATGAGTGATATAATTTGATATTTGTCTTTGTCTGACTTCACTTAGTCTGATAATCTCTAGATCCATCCATGTTGCTGAAAATGGCATCATTCTTCTTTAGGGCTGAGTAATATTCATTGTATATACATGCCACTTCTTTATCCATTCATCTGTCGATGGACAACTTAGGTTGCTCCCATGTCTGGGCTATTGTGAATAGTGCTGCTATGAACATTGGGGTGCATGTATCTTTCTGAATTAGAGTTTTCTTCTTTTCCAGATATACGCCCAGAAGTGGGAATTGCTAGATTACATGGTAACTCTCTTTTTAGTTTTTTAAGGAACCTCCATACTGTTCTCCATAAAGGCTGTACCAATTTACATTCCCACCAACAATGTAAGAGGGTTCCCTTTTCTCCATACTCTCTCTAGCATTTATTATCTGCAGCCTTTTTAATGAGGGCCATTCTGACAGGTGTGAGGTGATACCTCATTGTGGTTTTGACTTGCTTTTTTCTAATAATTAGTGAAGTTGGGCATCTTTCCATGTGCCTGTTGACCATCCATGTGTCTTCTTTGGAGAAATGTCTATTTAGTCTTCTACCCATTTTTTGATTGGATTGTTTACATGTAGATGGTTTTTACACAGGACCTCATATCTGGATACATATGTAATGTATGTCTCTATTTCATTTTAAGAATTCTGTTTTTAATTAATTAATTTTCTTATTGAAGTTGATTACAATGCTTATAATTGACTTACAATGCAGTGTTAGGAGAATCCTCCACTATTTAATGAAAGCCTCATGAGTTGAGGCTATGATATAACAGTGCACAAGGTTGATTATGCAGTGAGAACGCAATAAAGAATACAAATAAACTGGTTTTGACTAACATGACGTCCCAAAGTCTACAGGTTTCTTCAAATCCCATAATAATATCCATAATTAATTTGCACTTTCTTTTCTATTAAATAATTTTGCAAAGGTATTCTATGGATACCTAATCTGTTGAGATTCCTTCAAAAGAAGTGCTAAGTTTAATTTAGGGAATTCTCATTCAATTCTTTAAACTTTTCAAACTTATGTTGAGGATAAATACAAATGACTGTGGAATATTGCTTCTTGATCCGGCCTTACTTTCCAAAGAAAGCAAGAATAGGGCAATCAAAGGGTCTTTATAAACTCTGGCATGAAAATATTAATTTTCCATATAATCTTCCATCATATTATTACAGTAAAAGATTGGTTAACATTCTTCCGTGAAAAAATAATCTATATTCAAATAAATTTGGAAGACACGTATATTCTATACTTTCCATTTCCTGTCTCAATGCACGTTAGCATCTTAAAGATTAGACTGTATAGCCATGTCTCCCACCATGAACAAGGAAAGCTAAAGAAAGAAATGCACAGATACACACAAAAATAAAAGAGCTCCTCCTAGCTAACCCCTAAGGAGGGAGCGTGAGCCACGGACTGCAGATTGAGTGAGGAGCAAGTTACTATACCAAAGACTCCCCTACGGTGAAGTATGGGTAATCACATAAATTAGAGATATTTCCCAGCTCCTCTGGGGACTGATGTTCTCAAATAGAACTCTTTAATATTGATTCTCATTCTATCGAAGTAAAGATAAAACCAGAAACCTTGCATGGACCTTCCCAGTTCTCTAAAAGGATAGCAGGAACAATCCAACAAAGTGTCAACACCAGAGCTGGGACTATGTGGAGAAGTTTGTATTTTTAGCATAATGCTGAAAGAGAAATTTTGGGTCAACCAGCAGTGACAGTGGTGAGGCAAACACATGTTGGTGAAGGACAAATTGGGCCAGAGCTTCTAGGTATTCATTGACACCCACCTTGCAGAAGCTCAAGAAGAACCTCAGCCAGCAAATCCAGCAGCCAAGAGGTAAGAGTTCCCAAGGCAAAGTGGTAATGAGAAGTCATCAGAAAGATAGATAAGAAGCTCACACTGGAAACTTTTGGGCCTAACCACAATTTGTCATTTGGGAAAAACATATGTCCGTGGTACTGAGACTGTTTAGAACAGAAAGAGATCAATATTCTTCTCTCTTTTGTTTTTCCAGCATCCACCTGAAGGAAGAGCTTATTAAAAATATAGACCATAAGATATGCTTTCCGTGCCTGACACTGGGACACACTTGCCTAAGACATGAATTGACTTTTCAAAAGTGGAACCACTTGTCCTTTAAAAGGGAAAGGCCCAGAGCAGGATTTCCGATCCTCAGCATATTTGTCATTTTGGGCCAGATAATTCTTTGCTTTAGATGGATGTTCTGTACATCACAGGATGTTTAGCAACATCCCTGGTTCTACCAATTAGATACTAGTAATACATCCTAATGACAAAAGAAAGAATATATATATACATACATACATATATGTATATGTGTATATATATATATATATATACACACATATATTTTTTTTTCCCGTACATTGCAAATGTCCCTAAAATGTTCAGGTCACCAATTTCAATGTGTGTTGTAGGAGGGGGAGGTGGAGGGGGACATGGTCCCCACTTCAACAAACAATTCTCAAACACCAGTAGGATGTCTGAAAATTCAATTCAATTTTGACAGTATCTACCTGAAAAAAGCATCAAATTCCTGCAGGACTGCCCCCTTACCCCAGTTTAGACAGCAGTCACAAGCCTAGGTTGTAGGGCCCACTGGCTATAAAAGCAGAGATTCCAAAAATCTCCTCCTTGGAATCAATTAATTTGCTAGAATAGCTCACAAATCTCAGAGAAACATTTTACTTACTAGATCACCAGTTTAGTGTAAAAGAATGAAACTCAGGAACGGCCAGATGGAAGAGATGCATAGGGCAGAAAGGGCAGGAAGCTTCCATGCCCTCTCCAGGAAAGTCAGTCTCCCAGCACCTCCACATGTTCACCAACCCAGAAGTTCTTCAAATCCAGTCCTTTGGTGTCTTCATTATATAGACATGATTGACTAAATCACAGCCATTGACAATTGATTCAACTTCTCCCGCTCTCTGGAGATCAGTGGGGTGGGAATGAAAATTACAACTCTCACCCCATGGTTTGTTCTGCTGGTAACCAGCCCTTATCTTTAGGTGCTTCCCAAAAGTCACCTCATTAACATAACAAAAGACACCTTTCTCACCTTCAACACTTAGGAAATTCTGAGGGATTTGAAAGCTATGAGCCAAGAACCTTGGACGAAGACCAAATACATATGAGAAATATATTTTGGCCATCTGAATGACCAAATATATATTTTTCTTATAAATCACAATGTCACAGTCCCCTAGGGTGCAAATTTGACCCTGGTTGAGACTAAAGAAAGGAACTGAAACACAACTCAGTTACTACATGAAAGTAAAATATGGACTGTTTATATCATTAAGTATTAGCAGGAGGCAGAAGTTGAGGTTCATGGAGTGGGGGTGGGCTTTTGAAATCCTCTTCCATACTCACCAGCTGTATCCCAAAAGTTGGCTGCATTTGGGAAAGTTTAGCCAAATGCTTATTATAGTTGATGTTAGTCATTGTGTGTTCCTTGCCACATCTCATTTATCTATTTGCCTAGGTTTTGTTCGTTTTTTTGTTTTATGTTGTTTTTCCTTGCTGAGATTGCCAAATTCTGTGTGAGTGGAGCTAGCTCAGTAAATTGGCCTGTAACAGACTGGGTTAGTCTAATAAGTTATTTCAGTTCAGTAGGAAAAAGGATTTTTTCTTTTCCTAATATGCTATAGCCCATCAATGCTTACGGTTGAGGTAGGAATGGGGAGACATACACATTGTTTGTGGTCATCTGTTTTGGAGAATAAACCTATGGTGATAGGTGTGAACTAACCACATTACAGAGTGTAATAAGGTTTTTTGTTTTTGTTTGTTTGTTTTTTAGTAAATGTATAGGGAGGGAGAATTCTGAAAGTTATTCTTTCACATGGACTCAGCAGACCCAAATTTGTTGAAATTGCCACTGTGGAGAACACAGATTTAGAGCAGGATCAAAAGAGAGGCCAGACTACCACTCTATAACAGGAATTCAAGGAGGACTAATGGCTATTCCAAGATGTAAGCTGCATGTATAGGAACTTTACTTTAATGTCACCTTTGCTTTAATGTCACCTTTTCTGGTTATTTCTTTTATATCATATATATAATGTTTTATATATATATATATATACACATATATATATGCACTGCAAGTATACCTGACTCACAGAAATAAAAAACTTATCTGAGATTTATAGTGTTTTACTCTTGAAATTCTGACCTCCTAAATGTCAAGAATCATTGGAGCCTGATGATTATATATATATGAGGGCTTCTATAAACTTTTCTGCTACCTTGATATTTTCCATAATTACAAAATATTTTCAAAGAAAATTAATACTTTGCTACAAAATTAGGTATTTTATTTTGGTAACATCTAGTATTTATACTGTTTAAGTAGAAAAGGGATGTCTCATTTGTAAATCACATTTCTAGTTGGACCTTTTAAAAGCAATGAGAAGTTTCTATAAAGTTGTAACTACCTAGTTATTCAAATTGTATTTTCATCATAGTTATGAGCTTTCTGAAGAAATTTTATTTCTCTTGCATGCAATGTATTAGAGATTTGAACCTTTCAATTTATTAAAATGCAAAGTAACTATGCCATCTTGTTCTTTTGGAAAATTCAATTACAATGAATATCACCTAGAGAATATTGTCCCTGAGTTACGGTGAGTCAATGATCTATGAATGTAGGCAGATTATCATGGAAGAAAATAGACAAAATAATAATGGTAGCTGCAATTTGTTCATCACTTAGGATTTACAATTCACTTTCATGAACATAATTTTGTTTTTTTCCACCCATTGTTCTATATCCACCCTCACTCCTGACCTCCCAACCTCCCAAATAATAGGAATTTAGCAGTCTATTACCAGAATCAGGAAAAAATATTTTAAAGTTGTTTATTGGTAAAGTATATTTACCAGTTTATACATTTTTATCCCTATACTGTATGATTTATGTGAAGAATGTGTGTATGACTTAGATTTCCTGCCTCACCAACCCTCCTATCCCATCATTCAAACAATTAAGTCAAAGTTCACAATTCAAAAGACTAATATTTGGGTTCCATATACTAGCAAAGGCAGTGCTATCTAAGCCTCTCTCACGTGGGACTCTTATATTACTTCACTGACACAGTTAGACCATGGAAGGCAGGTCTGTAGACTCCTGTCTCGCTTCTCACCTTGAAAGGCATTTGGAGGAGCTACCAGGAGTCAAAGTATAGTGAGTAAACACATGTCTACAGGATATGAATTCCATTATCACACCCTCTTCTCACGTTCAGAAGAAGACCCTTCAAGTTCCCTGTTGCTCCTTCTTGGCCTGCGAGTTGTAGTCAATTATCAGGCATTTTAATATTCCAAAAAAAAAAAAAAATTTAAATGAGAAACAAACATCATGCATTTCACTGATTGACTGAATGACTAAATCTGCTAAGTGATACTTTATCAGATTGTGCCTGTTTTAATTGAGGTAACATTGGTTTATAACATTATAGAAGTTTCATGTGTACATTGTATTTCTATTTTGTATACACTACCGTGTGCTCATCACCAAAAGTGTAGTTTCCATCCATCACCATACAGTTGACATCTTTTATGCATTTCATCCTCCCTCTACCCCGCTTCCTCTCTGGTAACCACTACTCTTTTCTTTCTACATATTGATCGATGTGTTTGTTTTTATTTGATTTGGTTTGTTCATTTATTTTATTTTGTTTTATATTCCACAAGTGAGTGAAATCATACTGTATATCTCTTTCTCCATCTGACATTTCTCTTGGCATAATACCCTCAAGGGCCATACATGTTGTCACAAATGGCAAGATTTTATCTTCTTTTTATTGACTAAGTAGTATTTTATTATATATACATTACATTAATATATATATTACATCTTCTTTGTAATTCATTTATTGATGGACAAAGGTTGCTTCCATATCTTGGGTAATTGTAAATAATGCTGCAGTGAACACAGGGGTGTATATACATTTTGAGTTAGTGTTTTTGTTTTCTTTGGATAAATATCCAGAAGTGGAATAGCTGGCTCATATCAATTTTTTGAGGAATCTCCATATTGTTTTCCATAGTGGCTGCACCAATTTACATTCCCACCAACAGAGCATAAGAGTTCTCTTTTCTCCATATCTTTTTCAACACTTACTATTTCTTGGCTTATTGATAATAGCCATTCTAACAGATATGAAGTGATATCTCATTGTGGTTTTGATTTGCGTTTCCTTAGTAGTGATGCTGAACCTCTTTTCATGTGCCTTTGGTCATCTCTATGTCCTCTTTGGGAAAATATCTATTCAGGTCCTCTGCCCATTTTTAAATTGGGTTGTTTGTTTTTTGCTGTTGTTGTATTGTCTGAGTTCTGTGTTTATTTTTGATATTAACCCCTTATTGGATATGTAATTTGCATGTATCTTCTCCCACTCAGTAGATTCTTTTCATTTTGTTGATGGTTTTTTTGTTGTCTAGAGCTTTCTAGTTTGATATAGTCCTGTTGGTTTATTTTTACTTTGTTTCCATTAATTGAGATGACATTTACAGAAAGATATTGCTAAGACCGATATCAAAGAGCATACTGCCTATTTTTCTTCTAGGAGTTTTATGGTTTCAGGTCTTACGTTCAAGTTTTTAATGCATTATGAGTTCATTTTTCTGTATGGTAAGATAGTGGTCTAGATTCATTCTTTTTCATGTAGCTATCCAGTTTTCCCAACACTATTTGTTGAAAAGATTATCCTTTCTCCTATCAGATTAATTTTGAGAAACAAATCATTTATTAAAATACAAAAAAAAATTTTGTCCCCAGTATTCTACTTAATTATTTCCCAAGCTAAATTCAAGATGATTGGTATTAAGAATCAGATTTTCAAATATTGGGGTCTTTTTCATACAATTAAAAGGCATGCTTAATCGTACCATGAAAAGGGTCCCCCCCGCCATGACCAACTGATTACATGAAATGCATTAGGTGAAATTCCAGAGTTTTAACAATTGATTTCCCTGCAAATTGTGAAGGTGAGTAAAACACTAAAAACAACTAGTGATTTAAGGTAAGAACTGTAATTAACAAAGCAAGCTTCTGAAAAAAGTTTTTAAAAGATGAAAACAAACACAGTCCTTGAAGAAAGACACTGAGCAATTATTTAACTTAATACTGTTGCTAAGGAAACATCAGTCACTTACAAAAGAGGATTAATGGTAAGAAGGAACTAGATTCAAGTAATAGAGTGATCTCATGTTTTCATTGTACAGACAGGATAACAAATCGATGCAGGCTTGTCAATTGAATCTGCAACAACCAAGTAGTTCCACATGTAATTATATAATACATATAACAGACATGGCTTCCCACTAAAAGCCCCCCAAAAGCACCATGTACATGCAAAGAAACATACTGGCTTAAATGTACACAAAATGCATGCTAAAATGATCTGAATAATAGCACAATATATATGAAATGAAGAACAAGCCTAAAGTAAACAGAAGTTTGCCTAATAAAATTCTAACAGCTTGCAGAAATAGGTTTTTTTTTTAGTTTTTCTAATTTTATCCTCTTATATTTAAGGATATTTGAAATTCTCATTTAGGGATGTCATTTAAGGGTGTTATTTAGACGGAAAAAGAAAGGCTAGTACCATTCTTTTCAAGTTTCAGCTGCTTTAAAACCACAAGCAATAAAAATTCTGACTCGTAGGATTACACTGGCCCATAAAATACCTTGGCCTTTGGCAAAGAGAGTGGAGGATGGGTTTCTATGTACCACAATGTGCAGAGAACCCTCTCTTTACCTTGAAGGATGGATCAATGCACATCAGTGTGTCTCCAGAAGGGAAGGTTATAGAATGGGCTTCACCAGCTCTCTGGGGTTATTTGCAGGTTAGCATCCTCTGTCTGGTAACACACAAGGTGAGAGGGCCAAGCAGTCCCTGCACTTGAGATCCAACAGAGGTCTGAATAATCATTTACAGAAGTACCAAGTAAGCATTCGAAAGCAATACAACACAGGACCAGTTGTAACCTAATTTAATTAACGCATTTCCTTGAAAATATAGCTTCTCCATCCAGGCCCTTAGAGAAACCCCCCTTCATGGAAATGCCCTTCTTCCCTAAGCTCTTCTCCCTAGCAATCCCATTCCCTTCCCACAGTGACCCTTTGATTCCCTCTTCCCCTGGAAAGCTCCCCTTTCCCCAGAACCCCTTCCACTTCCAGGAAAATTCTACGTCTCCCACAGAACAAAAACCTATTGATGTCTTTACTTCATTTTGCATATTGCAAACTCTGCCAACTCAGACTTTAGCAAAGTGTTAATGGGAGTTTTCTCTTTCCCAGGCTCCTGCGGATTCCAAAGGGCAACCATGGGTTGTGTACCCATGAGTAGAAGCCAGTAGAAACTCTTTCCCAATAATGGCTGCAGTCATGCTCCTCTAGAATCACCAAGGAAAACAGAGTATAATCTCCTAAGAGAAAAGCACATTTTTCCCATTCGCAGGCTTTTTCTCCTACTCTTTGAGAATAAGACCTCGGTATTATTGTGTCCAAGGATTGCTGCTTCCTTCGTGCCTTGTTTTCATTGCAAAGCCCTCTCCTTTCACATAAGGGAATAATGGCTGGGTCTGAGCCATTAGATCACAGATACTACGGTCACAGAATGAATTCTCTCAAATTCCAAACGCCTCCTCGTGGAAGAGAAACAATGTTGGTTAATCTTGCCATATATGTAGATTTCCTTTCCTGGAGCCCAAGACCATGTTCTCAGAAATACAAAAATATCCACAGAGTTACCGGACCCATAGTTACTTTTATCAACCAGGTTTCTGTCTGACCATCATGGCTGAGTTATTAGTAAAATTGTTAAACAATTTGGTCATAAAAATAACAGAATTGCAGATGACAAAAAATAGACCAAATGTTTATAGACGCATTACTAACAATCACTGAATTGTGAACGTAGCTATAGTGGAATCAACCATTTCACCCCAAAATATTTATGTATTCTTTCAACAGATATGTAATGGACACTAATTACATGCTAAGGGTGGGGTGACAGAAAGAAGAGCAAACAGACAAAGATAGAGCAGCATCTCCTCTTCTCTCCCACCTCCACCAAGCTCTCTGCTCAGCCGTTTAGGTTTATTGGTCCCTAAAGGGAGCAACTTGACACTGGAGCTTGAGTCAGTGCCATGCAGATAGCGCTGAGCTGACTTCTCCACACAGGTTATAGCTGCAGCCAGAGATCACAGGAACACAAGCTTCTCCTGCTTCCTCGCAATCTCCCCAGGGTTTGCCATGGACCACTCTAAATTGTTCTAAGTGGTGCTGTGGTTTTGGTTTCTAGATAAGCATCAACCTGCGACACCAACAAGCTGAGGGTGATTTCCCCGTGAATGTAAGTGGTGTGGACAGCCGGCCACAGGTCTTCTCCATGACCCTTGCCCCCCCCCCCCACCAACCACCCCATTAAATTGAGTGGGGGCGTGGTAGCCATGTCCCATGGGGAATACACATGGCAAACTTCAGGGAAGGAAAACAAGGGGGTTCCCACAGTCATCACAATAGTGGCTTCTGTTGCTCTGAGTGTAGAAATGGTGCCCTTGCACTGCCCTCTGGTTACCATCTGACAGAGAGTGGCCAAGCAGCCAGCCATGCAGGAGCAAAGCAGCAAGAGCAAGGGTTGCATGCGACAGTATCTACCTCAACAAAGGAAAAAGGATCTAAAAAGGCAAATGCAATCTCCAGCTCCCCAGAGAATTAGACATTGCTCCCACGTGCTCCCATGTTCACACCAAAGCCTCTGCACACGGCCTATACTTGACTCGGCACAATCACACCAAAAATATATTCTTCCCTGCAGGAAAAAACTCATGAGCAACCTGGTTTACATTCTCAACAGGAAAATCTGTACTCACGCTTTCACTTTCTCCTTCCTCTCCACCTCAGTTCTTCTATCTTTTTCACATTTGCCTGTATTTTCTCCATCTCTTCCCTCCCTATACATGCTTGGTATTTGTTCACTAAGCAAAAAGGTTTTGCATCCTTGCCTCCAGAATAAGTTGGGCCTCACAAAGGAAGGTAAATGGGTTTGGGAGCTAATAGAACCTCTGATACCTGCACAATTCTGTGAGAAATGGTGTTATATGCAGGTAAGAGTGTCCTTGGACGTATCTCTGGACGGTGACCAGCAATGGAGAAATGAGGTATTGATGGACAAGTTTGGAAAAGCTGGCAGTGTACTAGAGGAACAGAAATATTGCCATCACAGATAACCCAATGCCCTAAGTTAAGAAGGAAAGAAAAGAGAGAAGAAAACCCCCTTGTCCCCTAAATATACCATTCCCAACCTCAATCCCAGACAAATGCTGAGAAAGCTACTGCAATAAACACAAGTTTTAGGCAAAATTTTGATCATGAAGAAATGGAACTATTTTTCTTTAACTCAGTTTATACATTGAGTCCTCATTCTGCTGAGTGAAGAAAACTAAATTTTAAGCAATTTGGTCCTCTCCCTATTCTGAGATTACACATAAATCCTAGTGGGTTTACATATAGCCTAGGAACACATGCACCTGGCAACAAAGAGTCTGTTCCTATTAGATCACTGGCCATCAGTCCACCAGGTGGGTTGGTGTCTTCCATGCTTCCTGCCTGCAGGTGCCCTTAAGTCCCGCTCATCCTCAGCTCTCCAGGAGTTCTTGTGGCTTCGTACACTCCTCCTCCAGTTTCTATACCACTTTGGGCCATGGAAACTGAACTTCCTACAGAACTATCCAACTGCTCTGTCACTTTGGACCAGAATTATTCTTTTGTACTACATCACACAGGGGAAGTGAAAGTTTCCTGGGCTGTCTAAGGTCCCTCTGCCTAAACCCATCATGGAGGCATTCCCTCTCTGGGGTTCTGCTACCTCCTCAACTCTGTCCAAGAATCAAGGCCCAGGCTGTCTTTGTTCTTGGTACCCCAAATATATGTGGGAAATTTTATTATCCTCCCAAGGCATGGCCTTGGAAGCACAGGAAATAGTCACTCACTCTCCACCTTGTCCAGAGCCCGGTGCACTTCTCACTTCCCTTCTGACTCTCTGTCCTTCACAGCGATGGCCTTCACCTAATTGGATCATCAGGGAAGACAGGTGTGTTTTCTTGATTAGGGTCTCTTAAACTCAATGTTCATGCCTTTTCCCTCTGAAGGCTGAGCTAGACTTTCAAAATTCAAAATCCAGAGGAAAACCTTGAGTTTTTTTTTCTTCTTTCTGCTGTATACTCTTTCTCCAAGGAGGTGATAAAGTTGGAATGGCAGAAGGACCACTGAGTAAAAGGAAATATCAGAAGAACACACACACACATTATTTATACAC
Organism: Hippopotamus amphibius kiboko; assembly: GCF_030028045.1. Classification (NCBI taxonomy): domain Eukaryota; kingdom Metazoa; phylum Chordata; class Mammalia; order Artiodactyla; family Hippopotamidae; genus Hippopotamus; species Hippopotamus amphibius. Next base: position 107,282,236 of record NC_080190.1, on the reverse strand, counting down.
ATATGTGTTATTACATACAGTATATTATTTATAATATATACATTATATAATATATAGCAATATATTATATAATAGATTGTATATGGTAATATATTTATATATATATATATATATATATATATATACACACACATACACAATATTTTCCTGAAACCATCACACTGTTAATCAAAACCTAAATTACCAGACAGGGCAGCCTGAATGCTTCCCTTGACTCTTTCTGCCTCTCTGCCATAGTGGCAGTCTGGGAAAATAGTAAAAGTAGGTAGAAGAGAATACATTAAAAACAAAAAAACTAGCATATGTGTTCTCATTTTTTCAACTAAAAGAAATTTGGAAATCCCCGATGAGACCCTTGAGAAAGAGGGAGAGAGCGAGCTTCCAGCTCTGTGCACCAGGGAAGATGTCTAGGGTTCAATTTATAATTAAACTATAACTGCTTCTGAAAGACTCAGAAATTAATTCTTGAGAAATCTGAATAATATCTGAATCAAGGTTTCCAAGTGCCAGTTCACAAATAACCTACTGCCCTACTGGACTATTATGTCTAGTCATAGTAAATAACATTTTTAAAAGATCTGTTAATGCCTGGTTATACTTAAAGAAAATGCCTCAAACTTCTGTTGTCCTGTTTTTCTTTGCATCTGTATGTTCTAAGAATTCCACATATTCTGTTTAAATCAGACATGTCTCTTCTCTCTACTTTTTCAAATGCTTCTCATCTGGATCTGCCACACAGACTCCAATAGCTACCTCTGCTATATGTCCTCATTCTCTCTGTCTCTGTGTATCATCTTTCTTTTTTTATTTAAATCATTTTTGGCTGCATTGGATCTTGCCCTACTCGATACTTTACCAACTTATAAACCTGATGACAGCATGAGTGGGATTCTGTTTGCTCATCAAGTTCCTGAATGGGAACCTTAAACATAAAAGTCAGGAGAGTTGCCTTTATCCTTGGGGAAAATGGGGATGGGATCACAGAAGTGTAGCCAGGAGTCTTAAACTTTTCTGAAATATGTGATTTCATTAAAAGAGAAAATATGACAAAGTGCCAATATTTGAAAACATGGAGTGGTAGCTAAATATGTTTGTAATAATATTATTCTCTGTACTTTTTCTGTAAGTTTCAAATATTTCATAATTTTAACAGCTTTATTGAGATATTAGTACACAAAAAAACTGCACATATTTAATGTGTACAATTGATGCTTTGGACATATGTAAACATCCATGATACCATCATCACAATCAAGGTAACAGACATATCCACACCTCCTAAAGTTGTCTGTGTTCCTTTGTTTTGGTAGAGTTTGTTTTTGTTTTTGTGGTAAGAACATTTACCGTGAGATCTATCCACTTAACAAAGTTTGAAGTGTGCAAATACCATATTGTTCCCTTTAGGCACTATGTCATAAAGCAGATCTCTAGAACTTATTCATCTTGCATAACTGAAACTTTATAACTGTAGAACAACTCCCTGTTTCTCCCATCCTCTAGACTCTGACAACCACTATCATGTTCTCGACTTCTATGAGTTTGACTATTAAATATTTCATATAATTAGAATCACATATTTGTCCTTCTATAATTGGCTTATTTCACTTTAGCATAATGTCTGCAGTTTCAGTTATGTTGTCACAAGTAGCAAAATGTCCTTTTTTTTGTTTAGTTGGAGTATAACTGCTTTACCATGTTGTGTTAGTTTTGAAAAGACAGCCCTCAGAATGGGAGAAAATATTTGCCAACGAATCAACAGACAAAGGTTTAATCTCCAAAAAATACAAGCAGCTCATGCAGCTCAATATCCAAAAAAAAAACCCAATCAAAATATGAGTAGAAGACCTAAATAGACATTTCTCCAAAGAATACATATAGATGGCCAACAAACACATGAAAAGATCTTCAACATCACTAATTATTAGAGAAATGCAAATCAAAACCACAGTGAGGTATCACCTCGCACTGGTCAGAAGGGCCATCATAAAAAATCTACAAACAACAAATGCTGGAGAGGGTATGAAGAAAAGGGAACCCTCTTGCACTGTTGGTGGGAATGTAAATTGCTACAACCACTATGGAGAACAGTATGGAGGTTCCTTAAAAAAGTAAAAATAGATACCGTATGACCCAGCAATCTCACTACTGAGCATAAACCCTAAGAGAACCATAATTCAAAAAGATACATCTACCCCAGGGTCCTTCTTTTTAAGGCTGAATAATATTCCTTTGTACCCATGTACCACCTTTTCTTTATCCATTCATCTGTCAACAGACACTTGGGTTGTTTGCATATCTTGTCTGTTGTGAATAATGCTGCAATGAACATGGGAATTTCTCTAAGATCCTGATTTCAGTTATTTTGGATGTATACCCAGAAGCGAGACTGCTGGATCATATAGTAGTTCTATTTTTAATTTTTCAAGGAATCTCCATCTTGTTTTCTAAAGCTGCTGCACAGTTTTTCTTGGATATGATACCCAGAGCACAGCCAATAAAAGCAAAAATAGGCAAGTAAGACTATATCATACTAAAAAGCTTCTGCACAGAAAACAGTCAACAGAATGAAAAGGCAACCTACAGAATGGAAGAAAATATTTGCAAATCATATATCTAATAAGCGATTCACTTCCAAAATATATGAGGAACTCTAACTCAATAGCAAAATAAATAAATAACCCAATCAAATATTCCATAATTTTTTAAAACCTAAGACCACTACTCTACTGTAAATGAGAACTTTTTGTTCTTTTATTTTCCGTTTCTCTTATTGAAGACCCTCAGCGAGGTGAGAAATAAAGGAAGGAAGAAATCACAGAAAAACAAGGTATTTATAAGCAAGAGAAAATCTATTATCTTTCATATTTTACATGTGTATTCAGCATCTGGAGGGGAGGAATTATCTCACGTATTTTAGATTTTCTACCCCCCCAGAGTTCAGAAGTTTTGTACTCTAGAATGAAAACAAAAACAAAAACAAAAAAACAAAACAAAACAAAACAAAGAAACAAAAAAAAGCAGGTGGATCCTTTCACGAAGTGCCTTAATCTGGATATTTTTCCAGGAGGAAATTAGACTGAGCCCAAGGGAGAAAAGTGTCTTCTGGCAAACACCAAATTTAGAGCCCATTCTTCTTGCTAAACTCTAATTATGTTGTCACTGTCTTGCCTTTGGTACTATGGGGAGAACAGATTTAATTTTAAGAGACTCCCTGAAGCTCACTATCAACTGACTCATCATTCTTAATTCCTCCTGCATATCTCTCTGTTTTTACATTGTGTCTATATATTTAGAAAACGCTGGTTATTTTACCTATTTTTAAGATACTAGAGAACAAAATCTGCTCTAGAATAAGTTGAACATCGAAAAGTCACACACTAAATTTTCTTGCGCTGAACGAAAAGATATACAAATAAAAGGGAACTGAAAAGGCTCCTATTTATAGGCAATGAGTCACTTTTCCAGTTTTCACTGCTTCATCCAGTATAGGAATACCCTTTCTTCTACCTTATCTGCCATTTTCCAACAATCTACAAGCTGAGTTTATTTAGTATGGTAACACATGGAGAATCTTTCTGCTAAATCCACGTTATGGCACTTTATCTTTTCTAGATTTCTATTTAATTTAAAAATTTGAATCCAAGTTTCCAAGTATTAGGAATCCAATTATGTCTCAGTTTAAACTCTAGGAAATTGTTGTCTTGAAGTTCTGTAATCTGAAATGATCTGAAGAGTCAAGGAGGTCATCAGTGAGTATAATCAGAATCTATTAAACCATAAATATTTTAATGCAAAAATAATTTTAATGATCACATATGAGAATCAAATTAAATGTTTACTTTCCATCTAATTCCATGTCTCCCGTGATATTTCCTTCTTGGTCCAATCTCACACCATTTTGTTTCTGGAATACGTTAAACTTCCAGAGGCACTAGTTGGCTTTGCTTTTCACGTAGTTTATTATGCATATCCACCCTTCTTTCCCTATCTGCTCATTTGTCCACGTGAAAAGTGTGTTGACGTAAAGTATTTTATCATGGAAGAAAAATCTTTACATGATTCATTAACCTCCAGTAGCTGTGAAAGGGAAGTGTTCTATTGTTACATTGCATTCCTCCTATTTTTACTCATTGCCTAGGAAACTCCCAAATCATATATCCCAATTCTAAAGCATCAGGGCCTGTGTTTCCATGAAAAATTCATAAACACAGACTGAGCTATAGCATTAATATAGTAGACTTGAGAAAATTAATAAATTAGATCACGGAGTCATAAGTTGGTCTAAAATAAAGCTGAAACTTGCCACTCCCTTTTCTTTTCAACCTGTTTTGGCAGCTACATAATTTCCTGTCTTCTGTACAGACTTCTTCCAACAACTGCCAGCACTCTGGCCAGACCTCTGGAGCCTGAATCGCTCCCTTTCCTCATATGAGAAACACTTCTTGGTTCTCAAAGGCAGTGTCCGCTGTACAACAAAGTGAATCAGCTGTTTTTACATGTATATCCCCATATCCCTTCCCTCTTGAGCCTCCCTGCCCTCCCTGCTCTCCCACCCCTCTAGGCCATCACCAGGCTTAGATTCACTCCTTTATTCATGACTTTAGATCTTTTGGAAAAGGATAATGTCATGTAGTGGTGAGAACATGGGTGGTGGAATAAGAAGAACCTGGTTCAAATCCAGCCTACACCTAGTTGTGTGACCTTAAGCAAGTTATCTTTTTGTATCTCACCTATATACTGAGGATGATTAAATGAGATAGCATAGAAAAATCACCCAGCATGTACTAGATACATAACCCACATTCTGGTATTTTAATGTCTTCACAATATTCTTTATAAGAGTGTTTAAGTAGTGTTTGCTCCCTTTTTTTCTCATTATCCACAACCCTCATTTCCTCAGTTACCTATTTCCCTGAAGGACCTCCCTTCACTGTGCAAGTACAATTTAGCCTGGGTTCTAAATTTACCTTCTAGCAAGGATATATGTCCAGCATAAATGAAATATAAAATAACTGACACAGAGAAGCAGACGGGTGTCTCATCTTTAGTCTCAGGATTTAAATTTATGGAGGTAACTGAGTGACAACCCAGAGATGTCATTGCTATTGAAAGAAGAATTTACTACTTACAGTTCTTGACAGAAGGGGGCACCCCATGCCATGCAGGGCCACATGGTGAGGATGCAGAAGCAAGAATGAGGGTAAAGCCTAGGCCAGGGCATTTATTGGGGTTTCCATGGGAAAGGGGAGGCAGGGCAGGAGAAACAATTTAGGATTGGCTGGTTTGAATATTTTGGCAGGTTTTAGACTATAGGAGTCTCTAGGTGCCTGGTACCGAACCCTGGGATGATTTAGGAGAGATGAGTTGGAATGTAAGTTAATAAAGGGGGATGTTGGGGATATAAACTCAAGATTGGTTGATTTGCATAGGAAAGGAGTGCTCCCTGAGAAGCTCTTTGTTGTCTGTAAGAATTGGCTGGCCCTGGGAGGGTCAGTCCTTCCCCAGCCAGCAAGATTTTTAAGATGTCAAAACATCATAAAATCACGAAAATTAACAACATGATCAATACAACGGGGAAAAGAGAAAGGAAATCAGCTGTATGATGTTAAAGGGAAACATTTTAAAAATGGGGAACAACACCATTTTTAACAGAAAAATGCGTTTCAGCCATGATTTTTTTTTAATCATAGAATTTTTTTAACATTGAATATTTTTAATGAATCTCTCATCAGTGTCTCTAAACATCTTTACCATACCAACTCCTTGTCTGTGAGTATTTCTTATAAATATGGGAATGAAAGAAATAGCCCTCACTTTTCTTAGCCACATTTGCTTCAGTGGGGGTTGTGGGGGAAATATACAGTTTCCTAAGTCGGGGCTAAGTTAGGCTAAGGAGTATAAAGCTTCCCTTTTATCCTCCACGTACATCCATATCTCTACTTCCAAACATAACATCAAGCCCAAAATCAGCATTCTCTGCTCCACCTATATAGCAATCATAGGACTTCTGTTAGAAACCCTGTCATGCCCTAGAGCTTTAAACATCAATAAAATCAGGCTACCCTTCTAGAAGCTCAAAGTCACTGAAACAAATTAATATGACACAATGGGATAAGTAGATTAGTAGAGTTTACCCAAGTAATAGTAGATTAGCAAAAGCAGATTAGTAGTAAGTAGATAAGTAAAAGTTTATTCAAGCCTCTGCTGTCCACTAGCTAGCAAATGTCTTTTGGGAGCACTTGAACTATTTCTCATCCAAACTGAGATGTGCTGTTAAGTACAAAGCATACACTGGATTACATAGATTTGTAAGAAAAAAATGGATGAAGAGATATCATTAATAATTGTTATATCGATTACATGTTGAAATGGTAATATTTTGGATATTTGAGTTAAAAATTATTAAAATTAAAGTTACATGTTTCTTTTTTCCTTTTTTCAATGTGGTTCTTAAACATTTTTATTACATATATTTTGCATTTATGACTTTAATTATATTTCTATTGAATAGTGATGATCCAACATTCTGCAAGGGCCCTTTTAGACACCAACATCCAAAAGAAAAAAAAAGAAGAAAGAAAGAAAGAAAGAAAGAAAGAAAGAAAGAAAGAAAGAAAGACCTGAGGGTTCCAGCCATCCCCAAAAGTCACCAAGACTGATCTCATCTTTCCATTTTCACCATCATTGCCCTACAGAAAGCTTTCGTTATGTCCAATATGAATGAGAAAGTAGATCCCGAATGAACTCTCTGTTCACACAAATTTCATGCCCTCTATTGCCTCCTGCACTGGTTTCCTTAAAAAACAAACTTATGACTGCATCCTCTGTGTAAGAATACTGGACTGGCCACACAATAAGGTCAATAATATCCAAATTCCTTATTTCTAGACACTAACACTAATATAAATGTCTTGTGTCCTTCTGTAGCCACACAAATCCAAATCCAGCCAGTTCAGATTACTTATCATTTTCCATAAACTTTTCCCCTACTGTTATCCTTTTACTCTCCATTTTCTTTGCTTGGAAAGCCCTCTCCACAAATTTACCTGTGACCATCTGACTCAGACTATAATATATCTCTCCAATTCTACCACCTTCTTCAAGATCTCTGGGTAAGAATCCTTCTCAGCTCTAGGTCCCTATTGGTCTTTGTTGGCAACTCTTTGATGGCACTTACCTCAGGATACCTTGTGATACGGCTGATGGTGTGTATTTTCTGTCCCTTCCCAAACTATACACACATTGAAATAAGGATAATTTATACAGCCCTTAGGACAAAACCTTACACTCAGTAAATGTTTGAAAGTAGAATGTAATTTGAAGTTTGAAAGGCTATCAGAAGAGGAAAGTTCAGTTTTGTGATGCCCACAGTTTGACCCAGAGTTCATAGCAATCGAAAATGACTTCCATGCAACCAACATTTCTGTCATTAACCCACTTGTAGGTGATGTGTGATAACAGCATTAGGGAACTCCACATGGTCAATTTTTGTCTCAGCTTTTCAGTTAAAATGATTCACAGGATGGTCATGAGCAACACAGAAGCCAATAGAAAGATCATGGCTAGCAGGGTAATCCCAGCATCTCTCAACGCCTGCTTGCTGATGGAGACTAGACTATGTCAACCTGAAGAAGTGACACATTTGGTATATATAACAGAGCAAATTGGAACAAAGAAATTACGTGTTAGAAAACTAACACCCCCCCCCCCCCGGAAAAAAAAAAAAAACATTCTGGAAAAACTATCAAGAAGATATCTTGAAGTCACCAATCACAACCAGTTTTATCACAGAGTCAGGATGAATTGTGTGTTTGTGCCTGTTGCGTCCTCAGTCAGATTATATACCCCAAGAGGACGTAAATGATGTCTTATACATCTCTTTGCCTACACATCACATTGATAGGTACATAGTGGGGTATATAATTATAGTTCCATCTAGCTAGTGAGCATCTGAAATTATTTGAGACATCACAGGCAGGGGTGGGGGGGCTAAATAAATTTAGTTTAAATAAATTTTGGTTGGTTTAAATAAATATTGCCTTAATCAAGTATGGAGAATGAACCACCATAACCCCAGAAATCTCAAAAAAAAAAAAAAGGCAAAGATATTCTTTCCTTTGTTATTCATTTATGAGATAGGATGAGATGTCAAAGGCAAGCTATGAGGAAGTAGAAAATATGCAAATATCAAAACAGATTAATTTCTAAAAAGAGAGTTAACTCATCCAAATTACTGTCTCCCTTGAGGAAATATGGGTTAGTTTATCTTTCCAAGGTCTCAATCTTATGGTGGAGGCAATGCCTCGAGAGTCTGGTGGGTGTGATAGGCTCATGAGAAAAACAGTCTTGGTTTCAGGGGAGTTATTTTCACATGTTTTTTATGATATAAAACCAGTGGTTTCATAGATACATCAGTGAAGGGAAGGGAATAAAAAGGGCTCAACAAGGTATATGGGCTCCCCCAAGGAAAATGAGATTTGAGGCTGGCTTCTGTCTCAGCAGAATTTTGAAAACAAACAAGTAATGACACAAAACCCTTTCTTATGGCCTCCACGAAAAGAGTTAGAGAAGAAGTATCCACCTCAGTAGGCAAAGATAGACAGACAAAGGACATAATAAAATGCTCTCAAAAGGGAATCTTTTTATGGGAACTCACAAAAGATGGAATTCTGAACGGGAGGATCAGAGAAAGTTTCATAGGTCAGCAGGTAACCAGTACAGCAAGGCATTCTTAATCTCAGCCCTAGACACTGGTCTGAGGGTATCCTGGCACTCATTAGTAAAGGACTAATTCAGGGAATGGGTGAAGTCTTCAGAGCCTGCAGCCAGGATAGTCCAGTACTCAGGGTGGAATTCCTTTTTTGAAAGAGTAAGAAATCTGCACTCACAAATATGTGAGCAGAAGCAAATGACATATGTCTTTCAATTCAAGCTATTCATAAAAATTGTTTTTTCTCTTAAAGCAGTAAAAAAGAGAGGTTGGATTTCTTTCCATTCAACCAGGCAACATGGATAATGTCTAGATAGACATTGTCTTTCAGGAGTAGCTGTTATAAAAAGGGCCTCAAAGAGATTGTTATGCCTCATGGAGCAAAACTACTCTTTTCCAAATAAAAGGCATATAGGTTGGAAAAGAAGAAATACAATGGTCTCTATTTGCAGATGACATGATTGTCTATGTAGAAAATATTTATGTATCTACAAAAAAGGGAAAGTAACTCCTAAAACCAAGTTAGTTCAAGGTCACAGAAGATAAGGTCAACACACATATCAATCATATTTCTATATACAAGCAACAAATATGTGGAGACCAAAATTTAAAATACAATGACATTTACAATAATCCCCCCCAAAATAAAATACTTAAATAAAGTCTTAATAAAAGAAAAACATGTACTAGATCTACAAGCTGAAAATTATACTGATGCAAGAAATCAAAGATCTAAATAAATGGACATATTGTGTTTATGGGTTGGAAGATGCAAATTTTCCTCAAATTGATATATAGGTTTCATGCAAATTCTACAAAACTCCAAGAGCTTTGTATGTACAGAAAATCTTACTATAAAATTTACATGGAAAGGCAAAGAGACTAGAATAACTAAAACAATTTTGAAAAAGGTGAAGTTGGAGAAATCATTCTACCAGATGACTGACTTACATAACTACAGTAGCCAAGACAGTGTGAAGAGATGTAGATCAATGGAACAGAGCAGAAAACTCAGTAGTAGACTCACACAAATATGCCCAATTGAATTTGGACACCAGTTCAAGGAAATTTAGTGGAGTAAGGGTACACTTTTCAGCAAAATAGATCGGTGAAAAGAATTATGTTAGGAGTGACTGAGACATGACCTAAGGACTTCCATGTTTGCTGCCCATGCTGGACTTTTGCTGAACATTCTAAATTAAAACTGCTATTGAATAGCTGCTGAGTTACTAAAAGGAAAGAACAATGTTGAGAGCTGGGATTTTTCTGCACTAAAGAAAACATATGCAGAAAAAGCTTTTGACAAAGTTCAACATCCATTTATGATAAAAGCTCTCCAGAAAATGGGCATAGAAGGAAATTACCTCAACATAATAAAAGCCATATATGACAAACCAAAAGCCAACATTGTTCTCAATGGAGAAAAACTGGAAGAATTCCCTCTAAGAACAGGAACAAGACAAGGGTGTCCACTCTCACCACTGTTATTCAACATAGTTTTGGAAGTGTTAGCCACAGCAATCAGAGAAGAAAAAGAAATTAAAGGAATCCAAATTGGAAAAGAAGAAGTAAAATTATCACTCTTTGCAGATGACATGATACTATATATAGAAAACCCTAAAGACTCTACCAGAAAACTGCTAGCACTCATTGATGAGTTTAGTAAAGTAGCAGGATACAAAATTAATGCACAGAAATCTCTTGCATTCCTATACACTAACAACGGAAGAGCAGAAAGAGAAATTAAGGAAACTCTCCCATTCACCATTGCAACCAAAAGAATAAAATACCTAGGAATAAACCTGCCTAAGGAGGCAAAAGATCTGTATGCAGAAAACTTTAAGACATTGATGAAATAAATCAAAGACGACACAAACAGATGGAGGGACATACCATGTTCCTGGATTGGAAGAATCAACATCGTGAAAATGACCGTACTACCCAAAGCAATTTACAGATTTAATGCAATCCCGATCAGATTACCAATGGCATTTTTCACAGAACTAGAGCAAGAAATCTTATGATTTGTATGGAAACGCAAAAGACCCTGAATAGCCAAAGCAATCTTGAGAAGGAAAAATGGAGTAGGTGGAATCAGGCTTCCTGACTTCAAACTATACTACAAGGCCATAGTGATCAAGACAGTATGGTACTGGCACAAAAATAGAAAGGATGATCAATGGGATAGAATAGAGAACTCAGAAGTAAGCCCAAACACATATGGGCACCTTATCTTTGACAAAGGAGGCACGAGTATACAATGGAAAAAAGACAGCCTCTTCAATAAGTGGTGCTGGGAAAATTGGACAGCAACATGTAAAAGAATGAAATTAGAACACTTCCTAACACCATACACAAAAATAAACTCCAAATGGATTAAAGACCTCCATGTAAGGCCAGACACTATAAAACTCCTAGAGGAAAACATAGGCAGAACACTCTTTGACATACATCAAAGCAACATCCTTTTTGACCCACCTCCTAGAATCATGGAAATAAAATCAAGAATAAATGAATGGGACCTCATGAAACTTAAAAGCTTTTGCACAGCAAAAGAAACCATAAACAAGACTAAAAGGCAACCCTCAGAATGGGAAAAAATAATTGCCTATGAAACAACGGACAAAGGATTAACCTCCAAAATATACAAGCAGCTCAGGCAGCTTCATACCAAAAAAGCAAATAACCCAATCCACAAATGGGCAGAAGACCTAAATAGACATTTCTCCAAAGAAGACATACAGATGGCCAACAAACATGAAAAGATGCTCAACATCACTAATCATCAGAGAAATGCAAGTCAAAGCCACAATGAGGTATCACCTCACACCAATCAGAATGGCCATCATCACAAAGTCTGGAAACAACAAATGTTGGAGAGGGTGTGGAGAAAAGGGAACTCTCCTGCACTGTTGGTGGGACTGTAAGTTGGTACAGCCACTATGGAAAACAATTTGGAGGTTCCTTAAAAAACTACAAATAGAACTACCATATGATCCAGTCATCCCACTCCTGGGCATATACCCAAAGAAAACCATAATCCCAAAAGAAACTTGTACCATAATGTTTATTGCAGCACTCTTTACAATAGCCAGGACATGGAAGCAACCTAAATGCCCATCAACAAATGAATGGATACAGAAGATGTGGCATATATATACAATGGAATATTACTCAGCTATAAAAAGGGATGAGATGGAGCTATATGTCATGAGGTGGATAGAACTACAATCTGTCATACAGAGTGAAGTAAGTCAGAAAGAGAAGGACAAATATTGTATGCTAACTCACATATACGGAATCTAAAAATGGTACTGATGAACTCAGTGACAAGAACAAGGAAGCAGACACAGAGAATGGACTGGAGAACTCGAGGTATGGGAGGGGGCGGGGGGTGAAGGGGAAACTGGGAAGAAGCGAGAGAGTAGCACAGACATATATATACTACCAACTGTAAAATAGTCAGTGGGAAGTTGTTGTATAACAAAGGGAGCCCAACTCGAGGATGGAAGATGCCTTAGAGGACTGGGGCAGGGAGGGTGGGGGGGACTCGAGGGGGGGGCGTCAAGGAAGGGAGGGAATATGGGGATATGTGTATAAAAACAGTTGATTGAACCTGGTGTACCCCCCAAAAAATAAAATAAAATAATAAAAAAAAAAAAAGAAAAGAAAACATAACTTTCCCTAGTAGTAAATGAGATGTGTACCATAAGCCAAACATATAGATAGAATAATTTTATCCTCCAGTCCAAATTCCTGGTAAACAATTGGTATAAGCCTGCACTAATTCACCCCTTTTTCCTATAAAAACCCCTGCCCATTTTCCTCCAGTGGAACACTATTCTGGATTCCTCCAGAATCTGCAATCCTCAAATTGCCGTTCTAAGATGAAATAAACTGCCTTTTTGCCTCTTTACAGATTGTGGTCGTTTTGGTTGACAGATGTTAAGAGGATGGAAAGATTAGCTACAGACTGAGAGGAAACATTTGCAGTCCACATATCTGACGAAACAAACAAAAACTTGTGTGTAGGCTACATAAAGAACTCTTAAAACTCAACATCTAGAAGATTTTACACTTAGAAAAATGGGTAAAAGATGTGAACAGACATTTCATCAAAAGGACAAGATGAATGGCAAATAAGCCTGTAAAAAGATGTTCATCACAGTTAGCCATTAGGAAAATGCAAAAATTAAAAGCATAGGGAGAAACGACTACACAAAAATTAGAGTGACTAAAATAAAAAACGGTGGGGGTGAGGTGACATCAACAACATGGCCATATAGGGATTTCTCGTGCGTGTCTCCTCTCAGAAACATCAGTTTGAGCATCCATCCACTTATTAAAAAAAAACTTTAACAAGAGCTAAGAATTTCAGCTGAACGATTAGAAAAACAGGGTGAAGAACAGAAATAAGAAAAGACACACTGAAGAAGGTAGGAAAGGCAGTTGCCCATTAATGTCCTGTCACTCCTCCTCCAACACTGGGCAGCCCAGAGAAACCCTCCCTGTGGAGGGAAGGAAAGTGAAGGGAGTAGCAGCCCTCACTAGGGACCCAGCACCAGGCCCACACCAACACTGACTGGCTCCCTCAGGGAGCCATTCCTGTGGCCCCGAGCTCAGGGCAGCTCCCACAAACCCAGGTTCCCCACCCCATCACCGCCAGGCTCCAGGCAGGCCCCCAAGGACCCAGGCTCCTGGCCCGCTCCAGTGCCAGGTGGTCCCTACAGCCCCAGCCTCCAGGCCCATCTCAGTGGTCGCCGGCGCCTGGCTAACTCCTGCCAACCCACCTAGGATCCAGGCTTGCCATGCAGACCATTTGGGATTCAGGTAAATGCTCCACCTAACAATCTGTTGTTGTGATGATTTTCTTTGCCAAATATTTCTCCCAGAGACCTTGTGGGGAGGAATCGCTACATCCTGGGAAGAATTCATATACTTTGGTCTTCCCCTGGTCATAACACCACCTTCCTGGCACTGTTACCTCACTGCTAACACAATCATGTGTCTTGTTTAAACCAACCTGTGTTGAATTGTTCAAAACAGCAATTTGGGGGTGGAAATTTCCCCTGAAATCCAAGAGAAGAGAATTCTGGCAAACTGGACTGGGTACAGGGAGCAGCCAGTTTTCCTAAGTCATCTGGGTTCTACTTCAGGGATTCCATCTCCTAAGTAGAACTCAAACCATTTCCTGGAATATGACTCTCAAATTAGTATTTCTCCTCCTTGGAAAGGAGCAATGAAAATCACAGAATGGGAAGTTTGATAGTATTTTTTCACTCAAGAACCTGCAGAATTTTCTATTTGAGATTTTATTTTAAAAAGAGAGGAAAGTAATGACTTGAGAGGAATTAATCTGCATAATGTGTTGAACTGTCTTCATTTATTCTCTGTTCATTTGTTGTAACTAGTCACCATCCACTACTAAATCTGAGCCTATCTGTATTCTGGTTCCTTCTCATCATTCTTGTTCTGAGTCATTGCTCTGATCTGCTTTCCAGTCCTGTGCTGAGCTGTGTCCCAAGCTGACCCATGTCCCAAGCTGACCCATGCTGGGTCCATTTAGTTGGATCAGAGCTGCTGTGCTTACTGCAAACAATTTTTGTTCCTTCTTCTCCAATTGCTCAGCATGCAACCCTTAAATTGTCATGTCTTGATCTTCATTATTCTGGCTATACTTGTTATGATCTATGCGATGCTGAATTGATAGAGGTACAACTGCATCACTTCATGTCCCTCTCTGGTAATGTCTACTACAGAATGCTATACATACTGCTGATGGGAAGAGTGGGGGATAATTATGAGTCTCTAGATATGGGGAAAGGAAAATTACTTTGGATTCTACTTAGAAAACTTTCCATAGTCTTTGGAGGCACCTTCTTCCTTCCACTGACCCCTTCTCCAGGTAGAAGCCAGGGAAGAAAATTAACCAAAAATAACTGGTACCCATGTTTCTAATTTGAGACCCTCTTAGTGCTATGTACTCCTTATGGTGTTAAAGACTGACTTTACCTTTTCTCATTTTCACCTTAGAAACGCTGGAGAAATATGTATTGCTCTTAAGGCGTCAGGTAACTCTGTATACATCCTCTGTTTACTCTGACCCTTGTGGCTAGCTAATGGTTGATATTTACTAGGGAGCTAAGGATATTATTAGTGATACTGAGATAAAAAACGAGATTCTGAATTTAACAAGTATAGAGGTCAAATGAAAGGCGAAGACGCTGCACATAAGACAGAAATGAATAACAACTATGGTTTTAATCAGAGTTTCAGAAAAGATTTTGTGTGACTCCTGACTCAGTCAACAGGAAAGCAGTTTACATTTCATATCTGAGATAGAGCAATCTGTCACTTAGAAATATTTGGGTCAACAATATTAGCTGAAAATAAAATCATGATGTGAATGCGAGATTGATACTACATAAGCTAGATAACCAGAAAGATTCCAAGGGCAGAAATTTTCCTTCCTTTTCTTCAAAAATATGTATAAATATCCTGCCACTATGAGACTGCAAGATAATATGTGGCTTATGAATTTCATCTCTATTAGAATATCACTAGATTCTCCACATCTTTACAATATGATGAATTTTACTTTCAAACATTTAGGGCTGTTAACAGGAACAAAACAATGATCTCTTAAGGAAGCATATTGTGAGATGGAGAAAAGGGGATTTGGGCATATACAGAAAAAGAGAATAAATTGAAATATTTCATTTTTCAACAAAATGGCTAAGGACTTGGATTCAAGCAATTTTCTACTTAAACTTATGTTTTAAAAAATAACACCCTTTATAGATCTTTGGGCTCAAAAACAAAGGTTGTGGCTATGTACAAATATTCTGTGATAATAAAATAATTAAAATCACCTACATGAAAATATTTAAGGCAGAGTTGTTTCTGTTTACCACAAATCTTAGACCCACATTCATTTGTTCTAAAAAGGATGTCACATTTCAGTTTATTGTATACTCACAGTGTGGCTGACAGAGATTTTTGCCCACGCCCAAAACTCTGCTGCATTGTCTAAGCAAAGCTTTATTGTATCCTAAAGCATTCCTGCTGCAGAAAAAAAACTGAGCTGCCTCGTTCTGGTTCCTCTTGCAGCTGCTCAGCTGTCCTGCAGTTTTCTAATTGCACTTTCCAGCCTGGGAGGTTGCCACGCAGCAAGGAGTGTTTCCCTGCTCAGAGAACTGCAATGTTTCAAGCTCCTTGCTCTGGATTTCCTGTTTAAAGATGAAGAGATTTGATAAAGCTATGTTGGTCATGCTTTCATTTTAAATCTGTCCAAGGTCCTTGATAGAGTGGCCATTTTAGTAACAGCACTCCATCTGTCTTAGGATCATAACATATGTTAAATTTCCAGTGTTATTCAACTATTATCCAGTCCAACACCCCCAGTTTACAGATAAAAAAACTGAGGCTCAGAGAACTGAAGTGAAATGTCTAATTTCTGGGAACATAATTTCCTTGTATTCTTGAGAACCCAAACTCCAAGTATAAACTCTGCTGTCAAAAAAATCATCAGGGAGAGTGAGTTGCTGAGATCAAGTCGCCATTGGATAAAGGACTTTCTTGCGAATAAAAGCTCTTCTAAATAACTCTTCCTTTTTTTTCTTGGTCTCAGATCAAGGAATGGATGAATGTTGGGGAAAAAAAATGCACATAACACATATGCAGTTAAATTCATTTAAATTCAGGGTACCAAGTTTCGCTGAAGCTCACCTATAAATACTCTAGGTTAAGAATCCCTATTCTGAACTGCCTAGGTGTCAGGAGCATTCAGTACATTCTGAACTAATTATTGCTTTTTTCCTGTTGATATTCACTGAGTACTTACTATGTTCTAGGAGCTTTACACATATTTAGATATTCAATCCTCTTAAAAATTCTGCAGAGCATTTCTATTATAATCCTCATATTAGAGATGACGGAATTGAAACACAGAGACATTAAGCAACTTGACTAAGGTCACAGAGCAATTAAGTGGTAGTATCAACATATCAAGATGCTAATTTAGGTTGTCTGGCTGCATACTTGGAACATGCTTTTAATCACTAAGTAATATGATTTATTGAGAATCTATAGCATGCCAATCACTTTTGCTAACTATTTTAAGTTTTCCAAACCCTCTGAGGAGGTTATCATTATTACTCCTATTCTTTAGATGAGGAAATTGAGGTTTATGGATATGAAGTCCAATGTTGATAAATCTGTAAGTTATAGAACTGAGAATGGGACACAGATCTTCTACCACATAGTGCGGTGTTATTTTCTCTGTAGCAACCCTGTCCAGTAGAACTTTCCACACAGATGGAAATGTCAGTGTGGCAGACACTACTCACATGTAGCTGTTGAGCACCTGCATTGGGACTAATGTTAACTGAAGAATTTATTTTTAATTTTATTTAATTTTAGTTTAAATAGTCATACCTGGCTAGGGGCTGCCATATTGGACATCAGGCCTCTAGAGCCTTACTCCTCAAAGTGCGGTCCATGGGCCGGGACCATCAGCACCACCCGAGTGTTGTTAGAGATGTAGATCGCAAGCTTCATCCCAGACCTACAGAATCAGAGTCTGGATTTTGATAAGACCACCAGGTATTTTATACACACATTAACCTTTAAGAATTGTGGCTCTAGATCACTCCACCACTCATATTATTTGTCAAGACCAAGAAAATTAACTATTTAGTCTTAAGAGCCTTTACTCTCCAATTATTTTCCAACTTAAGGATTTCTAACCTCTACCCCCTGCAATATGAATATAAGCTTTGAAAGGAAAAAGAACATAGCAGATTAGGAGACCTCCAGCAAATTCATACCACTGAAGAGTAAATCATAATATGGAGACTGGTAATATTTGTAGCTGGAGATGTAGGTAAAAGTCAGATCATGAAAAGTCAAAAACCAGATCATGGATATGTGTGTATCATGTAAGAAAGTTGGACATTATCCTATTGGTAATAATCATCTTTAAAGAGCGTTAAGCTGAAGAGTTATATGTTACATGTAGGTGATCTTGATGGTAGTGTGGAGAATAGATTGGTTTAAAGACCAATTAAGAAATTATTGATCAAACCAGGTAAAAGATGATGAGCGGTAAGTGTTAAGAGTAATATGAGATAAGGTAGTAGCAGGTGGAATAGAGCATAGGGAACAAATTCAAGAAATATTTAGGAGAAAAAAATGGACTGGATTACACAATTGAATGTGAAACACAAGAGAGAAGATAAAAACAAGGTTTCTGGCTTGGGTGACTACCTAGGTTATTGCCTCCAGGTGACATAGAGGATACAGAAGACTGCCACAGACATAAGTTCAATTCAGAAATGCTGAAGTTTAAGTTCCTTCTGGACAGGTAAGAGGATATATATATATATATATATATACAGTCAGCAATTATATAGGCAAGTTTAAATTTCATTAGACATATTTGGGGTATAAGATGTAAATCTGGGGATCAACAAAGTTTAGGAGGAAATTGAAACAGATTAGTCAGGAAGAATATGCAAAGTGGAAAGAGTGTCCGCAATATTTTGGAGAGATTGTGAAGGAGGAAGAGAAGTCTGCAAGGAGTAGCTACATTATAAGGAGTATGTGGGATTTTACAAGCCAAGAAAGTAGTTTATAAGACTGTGTCAGTTGAAACAAAGATGCTAAGTAAACACCAAAAATACCACTTTAGTTTGGTAATTACTTGGTCACTGGTGACCTTATGAGAACAGTTTCAACGGAGTGCCTGGGATGGAAGCCAGATGCTAAAGACTAAAAAGCAAATGGGAGGTCAGGAAATTGGAGCAGCGAGTAGAGACTCTTCTTTGAAAAGATTTATACAATTTTACACCATGTATTACAGATCAGGGAGATTAAGGAAGACATGTAAATAGTCTAATTAACCAACTTCTGTTATGTCCAAAGGGAAAACATTTTATAGGCTTGTGAGTGGCCCTTGTACTGACACTGCATAGAAAGGGAGATCAAAATGAAACCAAACCAAAAGCAGCATGTTTGGAACAATGGAAAACAAAACTCTGTTCCCAGTGATGGATGTAAAGAGATGCAAGATGCAGTCTGTGGGTCCCTCAGGCTCATCTTGATATATAGGAATAACACCCAGAAAAGTCAAGAACTAAGTGATCGGAGAGCAGCTGGGAGTCAGAGCTTAACCATGAATTAGGCACCAGTGAATGTTGACCACTTTATTCATACAACCTAACTATTCCCACACATCTCTTTGTTGGAGGAAGTCATCAGGAGGACATGACCACCAGCTGAACCTCAAAATGGACCTGAACAATCAAAGGCTCCCTACTCCTTCCCCTGTACTTGGAATGTAAGATTGGCCCACTGTCCCAGTGCTAGGAGCCACTTAAGGACACAGACTTGAAAGAGTGATGTGTGTTGGGACCATCTGGACCGGACCGTGACTGAACCCTGTTAATGGTTTCCATAGAAACTCTTACGGTTCTGGTGGGCACGTGCAGAGATCTACTTGCCTCGTGATTGTCCAAGACAAGCCTCAAATGTAAGTCCTCTGCTTACGAAAACTGCCTCCTACCCATCTGCAGCAGCTTACCTCTTTCTTTCATCTCTCCTTGCCCTCCTCCGTGTAGGGGGCCAGTGTCAGATTTCACCCAGGGAACTCAGGTAGCAAACCAACACTCTCCCTGTGAAAACCTGCCCCTCAACAACTAAACCTCCAGGCTCATTCCCTTTCAGTCCCCAAACTACCAAGTAGAGTCCATACCATAACCCCTGGCTCCAGGGCTTTGAGGTCCTCCGATCCCCCAGCTAGAGCTACTGAGCACTCCCTCGGGACCAGCTCACTGCTGGGAACGGACGAAACCCGAGGGCAGTAGGATTGCATGTGGGTGATGAGTCTGCTCACCTGCTCTGACCTTATGCTCACATTTCACTATGTTTTGTTTCTGTGATTAAACCTAAGCTTACATACCAAATCAAAGATCAGGACCCTAAACTATTTCTTTTGGACTATTGCTTGAGTTTTCACATTAGTACCCTTCCGAGATTGTTTAATCTGAATCTAAGTTCCTTCCTGTGTCCAACACAGGATGCAGCTTTGAATTAGACACACCCCACGATATCAGACTCACAGAGTTCTGGTCAGATCTGGGCTCACTGCCTCTACCAACCCTCCATGTTCTCCACCTTCCATCTTAACTCTTTCCCACAATCAGCTTTGGACCCTTTAGCACAGTTTTCCAAGCCCTGTCATCTCTCTCTAGACTCTCAGACTCTACCTATCCTGAATCAAACCATCCCGTCACCCCACTCCCACCCAGAATCCTCACTGAGTAATTCCATTGATTGCTACGACCTCTCCCCAGAAAAACTCTCATCAATTGCAGAGGATGTTAGAAGCCAATTTAAAGGATAACAAATCAATCAGAAATATACATATTTCTGTATTCTCTTGGTATTTATTTCAGAGCTGACTAACACTGATGAAAAGAATTTAAAGAAAAATTAAATAACCATAAAAATTTAATTAAAAGATCAGGAAAACAATAATTTATCAACAGAGCAGTGCATTTTCCAATAGATATTGTAGACAATGACAGCAACTTTCATTTATATAATGTATATCTATATAATCTTTATTATATAATACACTCCCTTTGAGCCTCACAAAAACCCTTTACAATAGTAGAGCAAGTATTTTCACAATATACATTTAACTAGGAAGGACACTGGAGTTAAAAGGGCTCAAACAACTCCCCAAAATTCACAGGGCCAGCGGGTGGCAAAACCAGGGTTTGAACCCAACATTCTGAATCTAAAGAGCACGTGCTTCTTGATTCCAACTGCGGTGTGTGTTTAATCTCCCCAGCTATTCCCTTGGTACCCTGTCTCCCACCTCATCTAATACACATCCTATTACTACCTGTCTCCGTTTATCCCATTCCCTGTGCCTAGTATGTCCTTCTCCACTATTTCTCTGACAAGTAAATTCCTCATTCTTCCAGATCAACCTGAGGTCATTTCCTCTGTAAACCATTACCCGACTCCCTGATAGAGATTGTTATCCTCTCATCTTTACTCAAACAGCCACTTATAATTCATATATTTTGATTTTTTAGCATTTCTATCTCCAGTAGATTATTTTTATTAAAAATGAAATTTTACTGGCCTATATGGGAAAAGAAGCTAAAAAAAGTGGAGATATAGATATATGTATGTATGTGTAACTGATTCACTTTGCTGTACACCCAAAACTAACACAACATTGTAAATCAACTATACTCCAATAAAAATTAATTTTTAAAAAATAAACTTTTATTTTGTAACAAGTGTCTGTATGCATAGTAGAAAGTTAAAGATACAGATACCACAGTAAGAAGATTAAATGACTTTATTCCTACAGTCCAAGGATAACCACTCATACCTTATTGTAAATTCTTCCACTTTTTTTTTCTATTCACAAATATAAATATACGCATATTTACTGAGACAAGATCAAGCTGTAATGTTATTTTTTCCATAGACAATTAACTCTTTAAGAAATCAACTTTTACAATTCTATCACAGGAGTGTCTGGCTTGGGATCTGACTTAGAGTAAGGCCTAATAAGTGTTTTTACACACATGCATGGATGCCTGCATGAAGGAAATTTAAAAGTGAGTTCCATTTCTTGACATGCACTGAAAAAGCTTTGCACCTCAAGAGCCAGAGGTCCATGACCCACGGGTCCATCTTGACTAAAGAACTATTGCTCATTATGCAGACCTGTATCAAAATAATATAATTGAGTTCAAAGGAAAAAGAGAGATGGATGATAGCCGAACTTGGGATCAAGAGCTAGAGTAGCCATGAGTGTGCTCTTGGATACCTTCCTATAGAGAAAATGACCACAGCAAGAATGTCCACAGGCATAGCTGACCTTGAAGTCGATGCAAAGACCTAGCATACGTCAGAGACTCAAACTGTCTTTTGCTTCATGAAGAATATGGATTTATATCTCTTTCTATAAGTCAAAATAGTATGTATTGAAATCTTTCCATAGATCGAGATCAGTACTGTGCATCCTTACTTTGCCAGTGCTCAATGATCCTTATCCTTTCTGCAGAGACATCTGTGCCTAAAAAGGTCTTCAGAAGAAGAATCTATACACGATATGGAAAGGTAAAAGCACAAGAAAGTTTTAGGTTCTATTACTGTTCAACATTACTAATTATTAGAGAAATGCAAATCTAATCTACGGTGGGGTGTCACTTCACACCAGTCACAATGGCCATCATCAAAAGTCTAAATAATGAATGCTGGAGAAGGTGTTGAGAAAAGGGAACCCTCCCACACTGTTGGTGGGAATGTAAATTGGTGCAGCCACTATGGAGAACAGTATGGAGGTTCCTAAAAAAACTAAAAATAGATTTATCACATCACCCAGCAATCTCACTCCTGGGCATATACCCAGAAAAGACAAAAACTGTAATTCGAAAGGATACATGCATGCCAGAGTTCATAGCAGCACTATTTACATACATCCACTGTGGTCACAATGTCTCCATAATCAGGAAAATTCTCTTTAAATTGTTTGAGAAAATGTCATAGCAGCACTGTTTACAATAGCCAAGACAGGGAAGCAAGCTAAATGTTCATCAACATAAGAATGGATAAAGAAGATGTGATATATATGTATACACAACACAATATCACTCAGCCATTAAAAAAAAATGAAATAATGCTATTTGCAGCAACATGGGTAGACCTAGAGATTATCATAGTAAGTGAAGTAAGTCAGACAGAGAAAGACAAATATCGTATATCACTTATATGAAGAATCTATAAAAAACAATGATACAAATGAACTTATTTACAAAACAGAAATAGATCCACAGATATTGAAAACAAACATGATTACCAAAGGGGAAAGGAGGGGTGAGGGATAAATTAGGAGTTTGGGATTAACAGATGTATGCTACTATATATAAAAT
This sequence comes from Hippopotamus amphibius kiboko, assembly GCF_030028045.1. Lineage (NCBI taxonomy): Eukaryota > Metazoa > Chordata > Mammalia > Artiodactyla > Hippopotamidae > Hippopotamus > Hippopotamus amphibius. The sequence continues at coordinate 107,259,565 of NC_080190.1, read as the reverse complement.
AGATAAACAACAAGGCCTTACTATGTAGCACAAGAAACTGTATTCAGTATCTTGTAATAAACTATAATGGGAAAGAATATGAAAAAGAATATGCATATATATGTATAACTGAAAAAATAATATGTTACTTAACTTCTCTGTGCCTCAGTTCCTTTACCTAAAAAGCCGGAATAATAAAAGCACCTACCTCCTAGAGTTTTGATAAAAATTACTTGAGCATATGAAACACTGAAATATTTTTCATATACAAAGATATTTCTCCAAAGAAGATATACAAATGTCACCAAGCATATTAAAATATTCTCAACATCACTAATCACCAGGGAAATGCAAGTCAAAATCACAGTAAGATATCAGTTCATACCTGTCAGGGTGACTTATCAACAACAACAAAAAAGACAGTAAGGGCTGGCAAGGATGTGGAGAAATTGGAACCTTGTTCACTGTTGATGGGAATGTAAACTGGTGCAGCCACTATGGAAAGCAGTATGGAGGGTCCTAAAAAAAAATTAAAAATAGAATTACTATACGATTCATCAATTTCACTTTTGAGTAAATATCCAAAAGAACTGAAAACGGGATCTCAAAGAGATGTTTCCACACATATGGTTATTAGAGCATTATTGACAACAAAGTCCTAATGTATAGAACAGAGAACTATGTTCAATATCCTGTGATAAACCATAATGAAAAAGAATATTAAAAAAAGAGATGTATATACGTGTATCACTGAGTCACTTCGCTGTACAGCAGAAATTGGCATGACATTGTAAATCAACTCTACTTCAATTAGAAAAAACAATAGCTAAAAAATTACAGAAAAAAAAGCATTATTCACAATAAACAAAAGATAGGGGAGCCTAAATGTCCGTCAATGGATGAATGAAGAAAATATAGTATATACATACATTGGGATATTATTCAACCTTAAAAAAAGAAGGAAATCCCGTGATATGCTACATGGACAAACCTGGAGGACATTATGCTAAGTGAAATAAGCCAGTCACAGAAGAACACACACTGCATGATTCCACTTATATGAGGGATCTAAAGTAATCAAACTTGTAGAAACAGAAAGTAGAAAGTGTACCAGGGGCTAGGGGCAGGGGCAAGTGAAGTGTGATGGGTACAGTTTCAGTCATGCAGGATGTTGAGGGGGGTGTGGTTCCCAGGGATCTGTTGCACAACAACGTGCATATGGTTGACAGTATTGATCTGTACTCTCGGAAATTGTTGGAAGGGTGAATTTTATGGGTTTGGTTTTTTTGGGGGAGTTTTGCCACACTAAAAAAAAAATGGAAGAAACAAACTCTGTGGCAGAGGTTGACAGTTGATAATATTTAAATCCCCAAAGCCTAGCCTAAGAGTTGGCAAAGAGCAAATGTTTTAAAAAATTGTTTCTCAGAGGAGGAAATCCTGAGTGAATGCCAGGGTGAACTTGAGATTAAAATTTTAAATGCATTCAGCTACTGGATGTTCACTGGGGAACCTTGCCTGTCTCACCCTTGGGCTTGGTGTCCATGGTGGTAACTGAGGATTAAAGGTCACCAGGGAATATCCTTGTGATGGTCAAAAAGATTCAAAGTGTCATTTTCAGATAAGGAGCTCTGTGAGAAAAGTAGAAAATTCCAGAGTCACTGAAAGCCCCTTTCCTCTTAAGAAACTTCCTCTAAATCGTCCTACTTTCTTAGCTGTTATTGTCAGCAAATCTTGCTTCTTCAATTCTTCATTTTTATTATCTTGGACTTCTGAAAAGTGATGTTTCCCTATACTGGGACAAGTTCCCCTCCTATTACACATTTGAGTTTAATTCTTGAATTATAAAGTCTGCATGCAGGTCATGCCTCTCTTGTACTGCAGAAGCTGGAAGAATCTGAAGCAGAGGTGATCAGAGGCTGAGTCATGCAGGAAAACCTCCCTGATGCAGAAAAACCTCCGCAGCAGTTCAGGAACACAGTTCACCCAGTGTTCCTGGACCACAGGGTCTAGGGGTGGGGGGCGGGGGGTGGGGCACCCTCTTTTAAACCCATTCTGAGAGGAGCAAGAGGCAAAATATTCATTCATTCAAAGACTTCGACATCAGGCACTCAAGTACTAGGACAGAATTCTTGCCCTAAAGCTGCCTAAAGTCTAGCGAGAGAGACAGACAAGAAAATCAGTGATTAATCCCAGAGGGATAAGCAGAGGAAGGCAGATACAGGCTGTGAAATAACAGAAGAATTACCACTGTCTTAGCTAAAGATGGTTGAAGATAGCTCAGTTAATGCTCTCAATAACAGAACTAATCTATAAAAGATTAACAGGGTTAGCCACGGACAGGGCTGGAGGTTGAGAAGAAGGCAAGTATACTATAGAGGGAGGCAACAGCTTGCTTATATCATGTGTGCTCTAGAAGGAATGATGTGACTGGAGAATAGAGTCAAGATGGAGAGTGGCAAGAGATGGAAAGCAAGGGACTAATGCAAAACTCAGCAAGGGACTAATGCTTTCTGATGAATTTGAACTTTATCTGGAAGATTATTGGAAGTGGAGTGATGTGAAGAGATGGGCTCTTCAGAAAGACAGTTTAACAAGAGTGTGCAGGGTGGATTCGAGAGAAGGAGACAGAAATGGGGAGACTAGTTACATGGCTACTGTTACTCTTTAGGAGAGACATTATTAAAGGGAGAACAAGGTAGGAATGAAGAAGACAGAAATGATTCAGAAGCCTTTCATTAAGGAGATGGTAAACAGCAGCATGTAAGTTTATCCTGATGAGGTATTATCCTGTTAGTATTTAGTGCAGGATTTTTATCATGATGGTTTAGAGAAAAGTCCCTGATATTATATATAAAATTGTGGATGTATTTAGGTAAATCTTTTGCTAAGTAGAGGCTTTTTAATTTTAATCAGACTCTCAAAACAGCCTCTGTCTCAATAGGTTAAAAGTCAAATTATTAAGCTTGGCAATTATTAATATTGGCAATGGCCCACTGTCCTACTGGGAAAGAACCAGAGCTCTTGATTTCACAGGGTATGTTGACAAGACACAGCTCACAGCGCTAGGCTGGAAGAGCAAATTGGTTTTTTAATGACATTTATCACCTTGGATTTTATGCAAGGCTACTCTTGTGTTTCAGAATTCCTTATTGCTCTGACCTCAGAATTTTGTCATGTAACAAGGAAACAATCTCTTATATTCTCGAAAATCTTTGTTTAAAGTAAGATCCACAACTTTCCTGCAAAACTTGAGTGGAATTTAGTCTGGCTGAGGAGCCCAGAAGGTGGGCAGCTCAGTTACACATGGCCATACATCCACCTAGAGAACATTTGGGGCATCTTTTCTACAACTGTTCACACGTTTATCTATTTACTCTTGTAGTTGGAGAAATGGAAGCAAAGGCAAATAAGACATAGTCTCTGTTACAAAATTATCAGTTACTCAATTTAATAAATGGACTCCATAGTAGTCATCCAAAGCAGACAGTAATAAACTTTGTTATGGCATGAAGGAGTGGGGACATCACCTGAGAGTTGCCAAAGCAGCATCTCAAATATAGTGTAGGCGTTTGCCAGGCTGCAGGAGCCTACGAGGCCAGCCACAGGAGAGCTATCCCAAACTTAAAGTTTTACCTTTGGCTTTATTTTGACCAAGTCATGTAAGTTTATGTCTTTTTTTTTTTTTTTAGCCACACCATGTGGCACGCAGAATCTTAGGTCCCTGACCAAGGATCGAACATGTGCCCCCTGCATTGAAAGCACGGAGTCTTAACCACTGGACTCCCAGGGACGTCCCTGTGTCTTTTTAATTGTAGGTCATGAAATCACTTTAGTGGGAAATACATGGACATACTACAGTGTGTTCATCCCTTCACATATTGATGGACATTAGGGTTGTGTCCACTTTTTCCTATTGCAAATAAAGCTGCTGTGAATAGTTAGGTACACATCTTTGAATGGCTGTATGCATTTCTCTCTGGCAAATGCATAGGAGTGGAATGGCTAAGTGTACGTTTAACTTTGAAGGAAACTGCCAACCTGTTTTCCAAAGTGGCTGTATCATTTTTCATTCCCAACAGTGTATGAGAGTTTAAGTCGTTCCATATATACCTCAACACTTGGTATTGTCAATGTTTTTAATTTTAGATACTTTAATCAAAGTGTACTTGTATCTCCTTATGGTTTTAATTTGCATTTCCCTAATGAGTAAAGAAGTTGAGCATTTTTAAGTGTTTATTATATATGCGGATATATATACATTTTATATATATATATATCATAGAATTTATATATATATACACACTACAGAACATATGTATCAATATATATTTTGTATACCATATTTATCATATATATTACATATACATATATTCTATAGCAAAATGTTTCAGTCTTTTTCTTTTTGTTTATCAAATCCTTCTGTCTATTGGGATAGATACTCATTAATAAGCGGCTGTGTGTTCTTTGTATATTCTAAATAAAAGTCTTTTTTATGATTAGCATTTTATTTTATTTCATTTTATTTTTATTTTTTTTATTTTTAAAGCTCTTTATTGGAATATAATTGCTTTACACTGTTGTGTCAGTTTTTGAGGTACACCAAAGTCAATCAGCTATATTTATACATATATCCCCATATTCCCTCCCTCCTGTGACTCCCTCCCACCCTCTCTATCCCAGCCCTCTAAGGCATCACCCATCATCCAGTTGATCTCCCTGTGTTATACAGCAACTTCCCACTAGCTATCTATTTTATATTTGCTAGTGTATATATGTCTATGCTACTCTCTCACTTCATCCCACCTTCCCCTTCACTCCCTGCCCCTGCGACCCTGTGTCTTCAAGTCTGTTCCCTACATCTGCATCTTTATTCTTGCCCTGTCACTGGGTTCATCAGGACCACTTTTTTAGATTCCACATATAGGAGTTAGCATCTGGTATTTGTTTTTCTCTTTCTGGCTTACTTTGCTCTGTCTGACAGTCTTTAGGTCCATCCACCTCACTACAAATAACTCAATTTCATTCCTTTTTATGGCTGAGTAATATGCCATTGTATATATGTGCCACATCTTCTCTATCCATTCATCTGTTGATGGGCATTTAGGTTGCTTCCATGTCCTGGCTATTGTAAATAGTGCTGCAATGAACATTGTGGTGCATGTTTCTTTTTGGATTATGGTCTTCTCTGGGTATGTGCCCAGGAGTGGGATTGCTGGGTCATATGGTAGTTGCATTTTTAGTTTTGCAAGGAACCTCCAAACTGTTTTCCGTAGTGGCTATACCAACTTACATTCCCACCAACAGGGCAGGAGGGTTCCCTTTTCTCCGCATTTATTGTTTCTGGAGTTTTTGATGATGGCCATTCTGACCGGTGTGCTCAATGTGGCATTGACTTGCATTTCTCTGATGATTAGTGATGTTGAGCATCTTTTCATGTGTTTGTTAGTCATCTGTATGTCTTCTTTGGAGAAATGTCTATTTAGATCTTCTGCCCATTTGTGGATTGGGTTATTTGGTTTTTTGGCATTAAGCTGCATGAGCTGCTTGTATATTTTGGAGAATAATCCTTTGCCAGTTGCTTCATTGGCAAATATTTTCCCCCATTCTGAGGGTTGTCTTCTTGTCTTGTTTATGGTTTCTTTTGCTGTGCAAAAGCTTTTAAGTTTCATTAGGTCCCATTTGTTTATTTTTTATTTTATTTCCATTATTCTAGGAAGTGGATCAAAAAGGATCTTGCTTTGATTTATGTCATAGAGTGTTTTCCTCTAGTTTTATAGTGTCTGGACTTACATTTAGGCCTTTAATCCATTTTAAGTTTATTTTTGTGTATGGTGTTAGGAAGTGTTCTAATTTCATTCTTTTACATGTAACTGTCCAATTTTCCCAGTAGTAATTATTAAAGAGGCTGTCTTTTTCCCATTGTATGCTCTTGCCTCCTTTGTCAAAGATAAGGTGCCCATATGTGCATGGGTTTAAATAAAAGCCTTTATTGGATATATATTTTGCAAACATTTTTTCCATTCTGTGGTTTGTCTTCTCATTTTCTTTACAGTGACTTTTGAGAAGAAAAAGGTTTAAATGTTGATGAACTCTAATTTGTGTGTGTGTGTGTGTGTGTGTGTGTGTGTGTTCTTTAGAGGTGAGTGGGAATGAGGTAGGTTAGATAATCTCTTCTTCAACCCAGGAGAGGAGGTTGTGAAATATAAGTTAATTATGTATGATTGCAAGTAGGTATAAGGAAAAGAACTTAAAAAGCATGAATTATAATCCAAATTGTCCCTGTGCACCTGTGCAATAGTGTAATAGTGTATGAAATGGTGTTGCTATATAGGGGAGAGGGATGTGGGATAAAATTATAACCATTTTAAGAATAGTAATAACTGGCATATGTATATACATATATCCTCCCTTGAAAAATGATTCTTTTGATAAAATTGATCATTTTCAATAAATTATCTCTTCGTAAGTTGTCAAGTAAAAATATGATTAAAAGTGTAAGTTGAGGAACCAGAAAAATCTAGGTTAAAAATCTAACCCTCCTTGTGACCTTGAGAATTTTACTTAATATCTGATTGTTTACAAAATGGTGAATTGAGCAATTGAAGTGGAGTCTATAACAAAAAGGATTTCTTAGAATATTTTTATTGAGATGTAGTTGACATGATATTATATTAGTTTCAGGTGTACAATATAATGATGCAATATTTGTATATACTGTGAAATGATCACCACAATAAGTCTAGTTAACATCTGTCACCAAACATTAGGATTTTTTAAAAGCATCTATGAATGCAGACTTCCCCAGTCAAAATTCTGCAAAGATATTTTTTTAGGAGTTGAAAAACTGATTCTAAAATTTACATAAAAATTCAAAGAAGTAGAAAAACCAAATAACCTTAAAAAAATAATTTGGTGGACTTAACACTACTAGATTCTAAGACATAGATATAAACCTACAGTAATCAAGTCAATGTTGTATTTGAATATAAAGACAAAGAAATCAAGGGAACAGAATAGAGGGTTCAGAAATAGATTAATGCATAAAGAGTTAATTGTTTTTGATAATGCAATTTAATGGATAAACAATTTAGTGAAAACAATGGATAAACAAATGAAGAGAAAAATGATTTTCTGCCACTATCTCAAATAGTGAAATTAACAATATAATAATTTGAGATGAATTGTAGGCATAAATATAAAAGTTAAAACTATAAAGCTTTAGGGATTTCCCCGGTGGTCCAGTGGTTAAGACTCTGTGCTTCCACATGGCACATGTAGCCATATAAAATTCAATTTCAACTGATTAAGATTAAATGAATTTAAAGTTTGATTTTTCAGCAGCCATATTTCAAATGCATAATAACCAATATAGCTAAAGTTTATGATATTGGCTAGGGCAAATAGAAATTCTAATGGAAAGTGGAAGACGACATAGGAGAATGTCTTCACAAGCTTGGGGCAGGGAAACCTTTCTTAAGTAGGGCACAGAAGTTGCCAACAAAATTTAAAAATCGATAAACTGGAGTTTCTCAAAACTTAAGCATCTGTTCATCAAAAGACACAGTCAATGGTGCTGCAATGAACATTGTGGTACATGTTTCTTTTGCGATTATGGTTTTCTCAGGGTATATGTCCAGTAGTGGCATTGCTGGGCCATATGGTAGTTCTATTTTTAGTTTTTTAAGGAATCTCCATACTGTTTTCCGTACAATAGCCAGGACATGGAAGCAACCTAAATGCCCATCAACAGATGAATGAGTAAAGAAGATGTGGCACATATATACAATGGAGTATTACTCAACCATAAAAAGGAATGAAATTGAGTTATTTGTAGTGAGGTGGATGGACTTAGAGTCTGTCACAGACTGGAAGAAAATATAACACATATATCTAAAAAAGTGTTTTGTATGTCATATATGTAAAGAAATCCTACAATTTTATTAAAAAAGAGCAAAAAGGCTAATTAAATGGAGAAAAAAAGGAACAAAAACTGCAAATCAACTATACATCAATTAAAAAGAATTTTGTTAAAGATTTGAACAGATGATTCACAAAGGAAAGCATGCAGATACCACTAAGTACACAAAAAAGTGCTCAATATCATTGGTCACCAGAAAAATGCAAATGAAAAACACAAAGGACATCACTAGACACCTGCTATTGTGGATAAATTTTAAAAGAATGACAGGGCTTCCCTGGTGGCACAGTGGTTAAGAATCTGCCTGCCAATGCAGGGGAGATGGGTTCAAACCCTGGCCCAAAAAGATCCCACATTCCGAGGAGCAACTAAGCCTGTGAGCCACAACTATTGAGCCCACGTGCTACAAGTACTAAAGCCCACGTGCCTAGAGCCCGAGCTCTGCAATGAGAAGCCACAGCAATGAGAAGCTCAGGCACCACAACAAAGAGTAGCCCCTGCTTCCCACAACTAGAGAAAGCCTGCCCACAGCAATGAAGACCCAATGCAGCCAAAAATAAAATTAAATAAATAAATAAATAATAAAATAAATCTTATAAATAGTGACAGACGATATTGATGAGGATGTAAAGCATTCAAAATTCTCAAATATTGCCATTGAGAATATAAAATAGTACAGTCATTTTGGAAAACTGTTTGGCAGTATCTTATAAAGTTAAATATGTAGGTATAAAATTGCTGTGGCTTGGCAACTGCACTGGTGTGAAAGAGAAACAAAAGCACATTTCCACACAAATATCAGCACACAAATGCCCCTTAGCATCTTTACTAATGTTAACCTCAAACTTAAGACAACCCAATGTCCTTCAACAGAAGAGTAAACAATCAAATTTTGGTAGATCCATACAATGAAATACGATTCAGCAATTAAATGGGACAAACTGCTCATGCACAGGACAGTATAGATGAATCTCAAAACTTTTTGCTCAGATTTAAAAAAAAAAAAGTCTAAAAAATAAACCCTATGTGAGTTCACTTAGATGAAGTTCTAGAAGAGGTAAAACTAATCTATGCCTCTGGAAGGAGGTCATTTACTGGAAAGAAGCATGAGTGAGTTTTCTGGAACAATGGAAATGCTCTATATCTTGTTTAAGGTGATGTGTTCATGGGTAGATGCATTTGTTAAAAATCACTGAACTGCACTTATGTACGTCTTTCACTGTATGTATATTATCCTTAATTAAAAATAAAAAGTTCTGGAGGGATTAAAGGAGTCCTTGTGTAAATGCGTAAATGTGTGTAAACATGTGTAAAGGTATATTCTAAATGTGCCTTTCTTCTCGGTATCTGCAGTGACTGCAGCTCTAGATATGAGTGTCCCCTGCTCACCCAAACCCAAGAGCCCTCAGAAGACATGCCTTATGGAATACCCCATTATCAAGTTCCAATGCAGAAATAGAGACTTTACCTCTTGTGGTCTCTAAAGCCTCAGAGAGCAGAGCCCAGCCTTGTTCTTCATCCCTCTGCCTTTGGTTTATTGATCATAACTCATCACAAAGAGTCTGACAAATTCAATGTGTCAAGGACAACTAGAGCTTTTCTTATTCCATCAACAGCCGACTCAACTATTAGTCATCTCAGAGATCAAAAATCTACTGTCTCATTCTAGGCTTGTAAACCTGAGCCCAGATGGCTGCAGACATCTTAAAGCCTGCTGTCAACTGATTTTTTTTTTCTTTTATATCCTATGTCTAACAATAAATAAATAATAATGTTCAAACATCCACTTTGCATTTGCTTTATTTATTGCATTTTTAGGCACATCTTTTTGTTTTCAAGTGACCTGAATATGCTCAAACATATATTGACATCAAGTAGGTTGCCATGGGAACTGAACGCAGCTGCATATTGAGATTTACAGGCAGGTAATTTAAGAAACCCTGGAGCAAAGAATGAGTGCTCGATAGCGTCCTAGAACCCCCCAGGGCATATCAAAATTAAATAAAGGACTAAGTCTTGAAGTAAGGGGTGGTAATTATACAGTGAACAGTAGCTGAAAGAAAAAAGCATTTTCCTCTAAATATCTGGTTTTCAGAATATGCACTGTGATACTAATTTGTTTGATGGGAAAAATCAGGTCTGGATTCTCTCTGTATTTACTCACTAGATCAAAAAAGCATAATAGTTTGAAAATCATTGAGTATATGCTTTATTGATAATATTAGTGGTCCTCAAAAATGTATCAATTGTGAACATAGAGAGAGAGAATCACAGACTTAGAATTAAAAGAATCCTTAAAAGCAACTCTCAGTTTAGGGTCCAGTGACCCCTTAATTCTGGGGAAGGGCCAAATCACGTATATCATTAAGAGGCCCAGTTTGGAGACTACTGATATTGTCATTCTCCCTAAACAGCACAAAGGTATCCGTACCAAATCATGAAAAAGTGGTTTTCTGACCTCTTTATAAACATGCCCAATGGCATGAGGCTCACAGTCTCAAAAAGAATGAGTCGTAAACTGCGACTTTTGTAAGAGACCGAAATATTGGGAGGCATGATCATCAGTGTCGTGTCTTCTGCAGATGAGCAGAACCAAAGGAAAGGTGAATTTTATCTTCTCAACCTTCCTACCTACTTATTAGCATGGCCATTTTCACAGTATTAGCTTAAAGCACCCTCATGGTCAAAGTCAAAATTCTTTATGATAACGTAGCTCCTCATACTCTGTGAAATGCTTCCTATAAGTTGTCCAATTTTCAGACAAAAGAAAGTTTAATTTTAAAATGTTCCATTAGAACCCTGGTTCTATAAAAAATGTGATACCTTCTACAAGTAAATCCATAATTACATAGTATCCCAGAAAGAACACAGGATTTAGAGGCAAAAGAACTCACCTCAAGTACTGAGTTTGTTATATACCAAATGTGTGATATTAGACAAGACATTTAATTTCTCTAAATCTAAATTTCTTTCTTTGTAAAGTGAGGATGGTAATCAGGCTGAGCTCCCAGAGTTGTTTAGATTTTAAATGATAATGTGTATAAAAACATTTTTAAATCACGTAATAGACAATTATAAAGTTCAATATTTTGATGCTGAAAAATTTTCACATTTCCCCTCTTTCTTCACTAACAATGGACTGTAACCTTGGATGACACAACAGTTAAATGAGACTATAGAAATGAGGATTGCAATTCAGTGATGAAGGAAGGTTACACAGTTAACACAGCTCAAATTGTAATAATAGCCATCATTTATTGAGCTCCAATCAAACGCCAAGAAATAAACATTGCATCATTTAACAACACTATGAGCTAGAACTTAGCTCCATTTTAGAGATATTAAAACCAGCTATTGTGAACATATCATTTTTATCTCCCAGCATCACATCCTTGAGAAAAACTAGCCCCCATTTCATGACACCTTAGTGAAGTTTGCCTTGCAGCTTCCTGACTTCCTCTGGCCATTGGAGTGAAAATATGCAAAACTGGACCAAAAAATCATCTTTTTGTAGATTTCTACTTGAACTTTGGGAGGAAATCCCTTTCGGAGTTGCTAAGAGAAGATTAGAGTCTGAAGCTACTAGTGGTCATCTCACCTACTCTGAGCAACCAACCTCTATGCAGAATAAAGTGGAGCAGAGAGAACCAGTACTGGGTGAGACGAAGAACGAGTGCTGGGCAAGAAGAAGCCCCAGTAACATCATTGGAACCTGATCCAATCAAACCCCAGCTTGGATGGACCATTCTCTCAGACCCAAGTTCTAAGCGCAATGAATTCCTTTTTGATTACACTTAACTGAATTACTGTCAAAGGGTCACAGAAGGAAATAGAATTCCCTGTGACAAACAGTGTTACTCATGCCTGAAGTTCTGCACAATTGATGAAGTAGCCTCTGATCTCTGCTATCTAATACTTTACTGGCCTTTGTGATGTTTTATCATTCTGACTTCAGCTTTGAAATGACACCATGCAGCTAATTGCCACAGTTAGTCCCATGACAACACTTGATACAAGCGGCATATATCATTCAATTACACATTCCTTTGAGAGTGAAATGAAGGACCACTAAGTCCTCAAGTAGCTTGGCATCTTTGGGGAACAAAAAGAGGAACGTATATGCAATATGGGCTGAAGAAACTTTTCAAGAGCACATTGAATATCAGAATAAGATGGAAAATACAATTATAAGAGGCTCAACACAGCTATGAAATACATTTGAGTTTAAGATTGCTGGTGTAGAGCTTTAAAGTAAAGGATGCCTATTTTTGAGCTGAAGCATTATAATGTCAACTTACAGGCAGGACTAGGCTCTGTGGCTTCAGAGAAATGAAGTATGGTCATAGTCATTTAATTCATACAACAAATGTTTATTGAGCAAATATTATGCGCTAGGCTCTGTTCCAGGCAAATCTCAGGCTTCATGAAGTTTACATTCTAGTGGGGAAGTCAGAACATAAACAAGGTAAAGGTGCAAACTATATAGTATGCTAAATGCTGAAACATGCTAAGGAGAAAATTAATGCAAGGGAAGAGTTGGGAAAATCTCCGCAATTTTAGAAACAATGATCAAGGAAGGCATCACTAGAATGGTGACATTTAAACAAGCTGTAAGTGAGAGAGTAAATTATGTGAATATTAGCAGGGAAAACACTTCAAACAAAGGAACAACAAGTGCAAACATTCAGAGCCAAGAAAACACCCCTTCAGGCAAGTTTTAGAAAAATCTCGTGACAAAATAAGTATAGCCACAAAATAGAAAATGACCTCAAACAATTATACACTAATACACACAGAATTCTGTATGTAATTTATTCGGAGAGGCTAAACAGTATTAACACCACCACACATACACACATACATAAACACTATTTGGAAATTGCACAAACGTATTTGGTTTTCATCCAGTAGGCAAGAAGAGCTCCATTCGTATCAAATGGTAAAATTCACGAGTAAAAGGAGAACAAAGAATAATATGGCATGTGCTTCTGTCCTCATTATGGCATTTTGTAATTCAAAATAGTATTAACTAAGATACATCTTCTGAGGATTTGTGAGTCTTCATTCAAACCTTGTACAGACATCCCTGTGGGAATTCCATTTTCAGCAAGGTGTCCTAGATGTACAGAGTAGCAACAGTACAGAACATCAAAAAATGCTGGATAACATGTTTTTTTAAAAAAAAAAATCTTTAAATCACGGTTGAGCTAGTAGTTGAGAAAACAATTTGGGTTTAGAATGAGAAAGCAATTCTATAGGTATAAGCTAGTCCTGGAAACATCATTTGCCCTGGGGACATTGGATAATTCTTGCTAGCCTAGAGCCTGAATTTTAACAAGTTGAGGACAGCAGACAAAGTAGCATCTTGGGGGCAGATGTGAGACCCCACAAAAAGTTAAGACTGCTGAAGGGTGACATGTCAGTGAGTGGATCAGAAAGCCCCACCCCACAGAGACTCATCGGTGGCCTTGATTGTATATGTCTAAGGGCAAGAAAAAGAAAAATGATTCTGCTCTGAAAATCTTTTAACTACAATAATACAATCACACTGTATGTGTGACCCAGAAAACTTCAATCTAAAAACTGCTCAGAAGTGATCCTAGATTTTTGTACTCTTGAAACATGTGTAAGAAACAAGAAGCTTTATCTCTCAAGGAGGAATCTACCTTCAATTGCAAATCTCGAAGAATTCCCACATTATAAAGTTCAAAGTGCTATAAGCTCACAATCAAAATTCAGCAAACCCACAAAAAGAACTTGTGAACAAAAGTCTGGAGAAACAGTAAACTGCAGAATCAAACGTATGAAGACTATAGTTATTGGCCATATCAGATACAGAACCTAAATTAAGCATATGTAATAAGTTTACAGAAATAAAAAGGGGAATTGAAAATTTGATAAGGAGGCAACTATTAAAATTGATCAAGCAATTTTAAAAAGAACCACATAGAACACTTAAAAATAAAAAATACAGTAATGGAAATTAAAAGTCCAATGGATCAGTTAAGCAGCAATTTAGAAACTAAAGGTAGAATTTCTTTTTAGTTTTTTTTTTTTTTTTTGGCTGCGTTGCTTCTTTGTTGCTGAGCGAGGGTTTTCTCTAGTTGCGGCAAGTGGGGCTACTCTTCGTTGAGGTACACAGGCTTCTCACTGCGGTGGCTTCTCGTTGTGGAGCACCGGCTCAGGGCGTGCAGGCGTCAGTAGTTGCAACATGCGGGCTCAGTAGTTGTGGTGCACAGGCTTAGCTGCTCCGCAGCATGTGGGATCTCCCCAGACTAGGGATCAAACCCATGTCTCCCGCATTGGCAGGTGGATTCTTAACCACTGTGCCACCAGGGAAGTCCCGAAAGGTAGAATTTCTGAACTAGAAAATATTTCTGAAGAAATTGTTCAGAATATAGTACAGAGATACAAAAAGATATAAAATACAACAAAGATTGGACACAGAAGACAGAGAAGGCCCAATTTATGTCTAATCAGATTTCAAGATGAAAGAGATAGAATAGTGGAGAGGTAATATTCAAAGAAATCACAGCTGTAAATATTCCAGAAATAATCAAAGAAACCATCCTATAAGCCTGGAAGGCCTAAGATTCATAAACAGGATAAAGTCCACACCCAGACTTTTGTAGTACCAAATACAAAGACAAGTAAAAGATATTTAGTACAGTCACAGAGAAAAATTTCCTACAAAGCACTGATAGCTGACTTCTCATCATCAAAAATGTGAGCCGGTAGACAATGGTGAAAACATGGTCCAAGAAAAAGCGAAAGTAACATAACTGTTATCCAGAATTATACAAACAAAACCATTTCAATAACAAAGGTAAAATGTAGACATATATAGAAAAACAAAAGCTAAGAAGTATAAAACGCATAGACCTTTATAAAAGCAATTTCTAAATCTAATGAATGTTCCTCAAGAAGAAAAATGATGCCAGAAAGGTCTGAAAAGCAAGAAGGAATGGTGAGCAAAGAAAATGATACTCTGTTAGATGAAACCAAATAAATAACAACATAGAAGAGTAAAAATACTTTTCCATTAAGAGAGGAAAAAGTGTCAAAAATTTAAAAAAAGAAAGTTAAAATGCTGAATAACAGCAGTACATACATTGGAATGATGGTGATGGAGTAAAGGTGATCTATGAGTCCTGGCATTGTTCTGAAGGAGGCAAATGTTGTTGATTAACCCTAAAGAATGTCATTGAAATAGCAATGTTACAATTTCTAGGGAAGTCACTAAAGAATAAGGAAAAAGAGTGTGTAATTTCAAACTAGTACACAGGCAGGCAGGAGGGAGAAAGGAAGCAAAGAAACTCAATCAATTTAAAATAAAGAAGAAATGGAAATATGGGACATAAAATACAAAATATGATTTTTGACATTAACCCAAATATTTCAATAATTCCATGGACATAGATTAAATTTTCTCCTTCTAAAGATTATCAGAATTTTTAAACACAATCCAGTCATATGCCAATTACAAGAGATATATCTAAACGTAAGAACATAGAAAATTTGAAAGGAAAGGAATAGAAAAAAGTTGAAAATAAAGCTGGTTTAGCTATATTGCTATTAAAAATGGTCTCTTTCAAAAAATTAAGAGGGTTAATTCACAGGAAAGATATAAGAACATAAATTTGTAAATTAACATCTAACCCTATAAAGCAAAAACTTAGAGAACAAAAAGAAAGTAATAAATCCATCAAAATAGTGATGATTTTAATTCAGCCCTGCTAATATTTGATAAACTATACAAACAAATATCAGCAAGAATAATGAGGCTTAAAAAACTGAAAAACAAAAGTTCTCATAGACATATACAAGCATACCTTACTTTATTGCATTTTTCTTAACTGCACTTTGCAGATAATGCAATTTTTACAAGTTGAAAGTTTGTGGCAACTCTGTGTCAAGAAAGTCCATCAGTGCAATTTTTTCAACAGCATTATTTTTTATTTAAGAGGTGTACATTGTTTTTTTAGATATAATGCTATTCTACACTTAATAGACTGCAGTATAGTGTAAGTATAACTTTAATACGCACTAGGAAACCAAAATATTCATGTGACTAGCTTTATTGCAGTAGTCTGGAACCAGACCCACAATATATCTGAGGTATGCCTGTATAAAATAAGAGATTGGGTCATAGATGACAGGATATTTATACAACAAAATAACACATAGCCATGAAAAATTAATCATAACAATAATCTTAGGGGGAAAAAAGCATAATACAGAATTTAAAGAAAGCAAATTCCAGGAGAATAGATGTATTATGATGCAATGTATATAAAGTGTAAAAAAGGACAAAATTATTTAGAGACTTAAACATATGTAGTAAAATAAAAAAGAAAATGAATGGCACGTTTAACACAAACTTTAGGAGAATGTCTCATTCTGGATGGGACAGACATGCATTCAGAAGGGAAATTGAGGAGCTTCAAAGGAACTGGTAAATTTCCTTTTAAAAAAATAAATGATGTCCAAATATTCATTTTTTAATTATTATTGCCGTTGCTGTTTAAACTGTAGTTGTGCATTTTAAATGCTTTATGTCTAATATACAGCACATTAAGATATTAAAAAACATGTACATATAGAGACTAATGGAAAAACTGTACTGAAAAGCATTAAGTGAATTTCTGGAAGCTACAAGCAAGTCTGTAGGACAGTCTCACATCCAAATCACTGATTTTCTTGCCTGTGCACAAATCAGCTATATCCTACCAAAGATTACTCTCATCATGTCAGACCTACATAAAATGAGGTTATTTTTGAAAGAGTGTGCTGGTAAAATGACAGAATCAAAAACTAACGATTTCAAATAATGCTAAATTATTTCTCAGACTTGAGACAGGACTTATTTCACGAATTTTATAAGCAGTTCTGAAACAGGCCATGCTTTGTCCTTACGCTGCAACAGGTACCTAGACAAAAAGACTAGAAATGGAAACCCCATTGGAAAACCAGATTATACAAATGTTGACGTCTTTAAGAGTTCTAGAAAAGGCTTTCTTAAAAAAGATAAATTGGGAGATGTTCAAAGAGAATTAACTATGGTTGATCTGAGTGACCAAGGGCAGAATCCATGAATAAACATCAAAGCATAAGCAGGAATTTGGTGGGGGAAGGGAGAGTAGGCAGTTATTATTAAAATGCATAAGGCTGTTCCAGTTTAAAAAACATTTTGATCCTCAAGTCTTTGCAAGTCAGTATAAATTTAGCCTTATTTTACACAAGAGAAAATTTGTATTAAACTATATTGAAAATTTTTTAAAGCTGTTCAATAAAATGTTTATCCTTCAATGTGTATCACCACCAACATGGAGTTAAAAGTCACTGAACTACAAACAGCTGGGTTTTGAGCATTAAACATTTACCATCCTATTTTTATGCACACAATTTTTGCCCCAATTTCTAAGTATAGTTGAGAAATTTATTTTAATTATCTCTGTTCTCCTGTCTGTTGTTCTCAGCTCCATGCTACTCTGTGGTGTGAAACTGATAATGAGAAGAAAGCTGATAAAACATGTGGGAGCAGAAGCTGAAGACAGTGAACTATTTTTGCAAATAAAATAACAATACAAATTTTAGCTAATTTGGCTTTGTTTTATTTTTAAGACTTTTTTTAAAATAAATTTCTGTTTATGTTAGAACCAAACATAGAATCATATTGAGATAAAAGTTAAAGCTGAACCAACAAGAGTTGAAGTTCAATGGGTTTCAATAAATAAGGCATCTTGCTGCCCTACCTGGTTACCATGGCAGGTTGTGCCTAATATGTCCTGGAAAGATGTGCTCTTTTACACAAATTTGAAACAAAAGCTTCTGGAATACTTATCCCCCAAATAAGCATCATCTTTTCATCCAGTTCACAGTTTCTCTTGGGTACATTTTTTTGCAGATTTTGTTTAAGCCCAAATCCTAGAAATTGATGAAACTAAGGGCTGGGTTCCACCCCTAAGGCATATGACAAAAAGCTCTCCTGGAAGAGGAGAAAGGGTTAACATGAATTATTCTGGGGTCCTTCAGAGTCTTCCACAGTAAACAATCCAAATATGTGTATAGCAGGATCATTTTTTTTTAATATTAACATATCTTCCCAAGTGTATTTCCCCTGTTTGACTTTCAAACTCTCTCACACACTCCACAGACTTTCAAGCAGTTAGGCTACTTCTCCGTGGATGTCTTGGTCTGTCCAAGCTACTATAATAGAACACCATAGACTGGGTGGCTTGTAAACAACAATCTATATTTCACAGCTCTGGAGGCTGAGAGGTTCAAGATCAAGGCACCAGCAGATTTGGTGTCTTGGGAGGGCCTGCTTCCTGGCTTACACGTGGTCATCTTCTCACTGTATGCTCAAATAGCAGAAGAGACAAGAGAACACTTTGGGGTCCCTTTAATAAGGGCACTAACCCTATTCATGAAGCCACCACCCTCATGAGCTAATCACCTCCCAACAGACCCACCTTTTAATACCATCATCACACTGGAGGTTAGGATTTCAATGCATGAATCTTGGAGGGACATTCAGTCAATTGCAATGATTGTCTCAGAAACAAAGTATGTCAAGGCAAAAAGTCTGAATAAGTCTTCCTGGTTTGGATTTCCAAAAGGAAAATGGAGAGAACTTGGGACTTAGGCCAAACTTGTTAAAATTAGAGAGAGAGAAACTTGCCTTAAAATCTCCACAATATTTGCCCTGGTTGGGAAGGGAATTGGGGGAAAGCAACAGGAAGAGAGGCAGTGGAAATAAATACATTAGAGAGACTGCAGGATGGAGAAATCACTGAAGTAAAGGGGTTCTCAGAAAAGCATATTCAAGCAACCAGGAGTTGTGCAGGACAAGTCATCACATCCATACCTTTAGTTGCTACGCAACTGAGTGTGAATGTAACAAACAACTGACCTTCTCACTGGCCATCTGACGGGAACTCCCTCTGGAATTCACCACCAGGAATTTCACCACCAGGAGCAACACCCTCCATGTCCTGAGAATTTGCCCAGTTTCCATCTAACTTATTCCAAATGAACTAAACACTAAATGTGTGCTTTGCTATAGACAAGAATAGAGTAAATCAGAGAGAAAGAAGGATGGTGCTGTCCTAGACACACAGTGATCTGGTGAAGAGACTAGGAAAATACCATTAGATACTTGTCTGGTAGGAGCAGGGTCTATAAAGGGTAAGTTCCCTTCTCCCTAGACTAGGGTCCCTGTCAACATTAATTCTCCTCTCCAACCATTCCCATCTCTTCTTCTCTCCCTGCGCTTACTTACCTGTGCCAAGAAGAAAATATTATAACAACAAGTACTTATTATGCTTTATAATACACAAAAGGCTCTCTCACACGTACCTTCATTCATCTTCAAATAACTCTGTGAGAATGGCAGGTCTATTCCCATTGTGATCCCCAATTTACCAGTGAGTGCAACTGAGGCTCTGAGAGGTTATTTAAGGGCACACAGGCACTAGAAGGTGGCACTAGTGTCTGTGTCCATTATCTGTGGTTCTATTGTTCCTTCACTACAATTGTGGCCCTGCTCCAAGGTATAGCAGGCTGTTCCCTGTGGTTTAGGAGGCCCTGAAGCCCTTCCCTTGCAAAATGTTTCTTCCTAGACCTTCTTAAGTTCCAGAATACCCTGCCTTAGAGACATTACACTAAGTCCTCTACATACGAACCTTCAAGCTGTGAACTTTCAAAGATGCACATGTGTGTTCCACCAACGTCAAGCGTGAGTGAAACTGCAGCTCGCCCTCCATCTCCTATTGCTGACGCTCCTTCAGCTCTACCGTCTTCTACCTCCTCTCCCTCCTCCAATTGGTAACCCTCCTTGCCTGTTCACGCGATGCCAGCCCCTCTCTGCCAGCTGTTGTACTGTACTACTGTAATTTTCAAGGTACTGTACTGTAAGATTAAAAACGTTTTCTTTATTTTTTGTGTTTGTTTTATTTTTTAAGTATCATTTTTGTGAAAAGTGCTATAAACCTATTACAGTACAGTACTATATAGCCAATTGTGTTAGCTGGAGACCTAGGCTAACTTTGTTGGACTTACGAACAAATTGGACAAAACAAATGTGCTCTCAGAACAGAATTCATTCACATGTAGTTTAGGGAAGGTCTCCAGGAGCCCATTGGTAAAATGAGACATGAACCCATTCATTCAACCTGGACTTCCTTAACTGAGATGTCTACAGGCCAGGACTACTGCTTAAGAAACTTAAAGAAAAGAACAGACAAAATGACTATCATGGAGTAAAGGCTCAATAAATATTGGGTTTCTTTTTTCTAGTTAAAAAAATTTTCAGGAACTTTTTGACCCCATGACATAAATCCTTTGCTTTCCAAGTATTCATAGCCATGAATAACATAACTGCGTGAAATTCCAATGGTAAAACAAAATCTCCCCGAAAGTTTTTTTTTTAATCTCAACAAATTTGAGTCTTTCTGAAAATAATGAGTCCCCAAAATCAGTATCCCAAAGGGAAACCGTTTGCTTACCTTAACTCTACTCTGAGTAGTAAAATGCTAAAAATTAGTTTCACAAAAATTACTAAATTTTTCAGGTACCCTCACTCTGTGGCACATGAGCATAAAGAATAACACACCCTGGGACTAAGCAAAAGCCTGGATTAATATTGAATGAACAGCAAAGGATAAACAGGACTTTCTGCTCTGCTCTCCCTGAAGACAAACATAAACAGTAAGCACAGAGGCAGGCGTGAATCAAGCCCATGAAAGCATGCCCTGGTTACTGCAATACCAGCAGGGCTTTTAAAATGTCAGAGGAAAAGTATACTTTAATAAAAATACATGAAAACTGTGCTGAAAAATTAATGTAGCACGCTGTGTGCAAATAAACCTCTACATGAATAGAAAGTTGAGATTAACTCCATGCATCAGCAAACCTCAGGTGACAAATCTCTGGAGACAATTTCTCTTCCCCTTCCAAATACGATTAGAGGTCTTTGGGGGATTGTCAATGCATAACTGGGGTCAAATATTTTAACTCAGACAACTTGGATACACAGAGAAAATGTTTTGTTGTTATTGTTTATAGTTTTTCATATGAGCCCCCATCCACTGGTTAGAGGGAAACATTTTGAATGAATCTCTAACCCAGTTTAAACTTAGACTGATTTGATAACTTAAGTGGTCCCTTCAAGCGATATTCTCCCTAGGTGTGGGGAGGGAAGTCTCTCAGATTTCTTCTGCCTCCCCCTACTCATCTCTGAAAGAAGGTAGTTGGGTGTATGCATGGGGAGAGAAGGAGGGGAGTGTAAAATGGGGACATGAGTGACCTTGAGTGTGGTGTTCTGGTCTTCTAGATGATGTTGTCTTAACCATCTGGATGCTGTCTAGGCATTCATGGCTGGAGTCTGTAACTGATCTCATTTGCCCAATTTGGTCTTAACCCAGGTCATTCTCTGGCCATTTTGGTCTCACTTTGGCACCTCTTGGCTCCAAAACCCTGAGGTTCCCTGCCAGCCTCAGTAAACCCGAAGGCCTACTCTGAGGCTCAGCACCCCGTCTCCTTGGGGACTGAGGGTGGCTCGGGAAAGCTAACCTTTGGAGCTTCCGGCTCCTGGACAACACTGCACAACCAAAGAAATGGAGATGTGTTTGATGCTGGAAAAGTTAGAGAAGGTCTCTCTTCATAGAGCCCAAAAAGGGAGTCAGGGTCTACAGCCTCCTCCCTTCACCTCCCTCACAACCCATGCCCTGAATCTACCCCCACAGTCCACAGAGGGAAAGTGGGGGCACACATCTGACCAATGGGCTCCTTCCTTCTCTTCTTCTCTGGCCCCTCCCCATCCTCATCTCCAGGGCTGGGAAAGAGGTGGGCTGTGCTTTCTCTTCTACATTCTGTCTCCATCAGGCACAGGGCTTTGCTGTCATGGATGGAAGAGTACCTTCTCTGTGGAGGATCTTCCCAGTTTAGTACCTGGTATGTTAGAGGGAAAAATAAAGGGAGCTGGAAAACCAGCTCTCAAGATCATAGTCTGGTTTATAATGCTTTTCTTTTACTTTGTCCTGGTTTTTCATGTCAGAAGTTCTATATTATTGTGTTTTTCTCTTCATCATTCTTTACAATAAATTCTCATTCCCCATCAGGCAGATGGTTGCTCAGATTGACTGGGGTAAAGATCATGGATACCAAAAGGTAAACACACATTAGTAGTTTCTAAAATCCTACCTCTCGCCCCCTTGTATGTATATACATGTATGTGTATATATATGTGTATATATATAGTCTGCTGCTCCTATACATTATGGGTTTAAATCAACGTAGGTGAGTGTGCAAAGCTATCACGTCACATAAATATTCTGTCACATGGCATTTGTCAAATGTCAAAACACATTTCTTTTTGTTATTTGTTTCTAACATATAACATCTACTGGGGATTATTTTGATGACCATCATTTCTGTGGCATTACCACATAAAAAGATAAGTTCCTAACTTTATGGCAAATGCGATAAATCAGCGTGTTAACATATATTTGTTGTGCAGTGACTAGAGTAAATAGAAACATTTATCCTGATATAGCAAACATTGGGGGGTGGAAAAGTATATATGAGGGAAGAACATAGCTTCTGCCTTCAAATGCATAAGTGGTTGAGAAGTAGAAACCATGTCTGTTCCATATGACTCCAAGGGGCAAAATTAAGATTAAGGAAAGAGTTAATGGAAAAGGTAATTTGGTTTAGCTTTCTAATAATCAAAGCTCTCTAAGTATGGAGTGGGTTGATGCCTTGAGATTCAATGATTATATGCTAACTCTGGGATATATCCTAACTGGGATTATTCAAGCTGGGCCACGTGACCACTTAGTAAGGATGTCATGTTGATTATTTAAAGATGTTAAGCTTGTTTCTCACACCCTGAGTCTCTATACTTCTTAAAGTCTTTAAGCTGAAGGTTTACAGAAGTTCAAGTACCTGAAAAAAGATAAAGAACCACAGTAACACAACAGTGGTAGCAGGAAAATTGTCCATGGCCATTATTTGATGATAATCACTGAGCTATCAAATAGGAAAAATCCAAATTACCTATTTATGATACAGTCAGAGTTTAAAATACAGTTTATGACAAAATTGGTGAAAAAAAGGCCATAGCGGAAAGAAGAGAAAGTTTGCCAAAGAATACTTCAAAGAATTAGAGGGATCTAAAGACCACTCTTGTTTGGCAAAACAAGAGAGAAAAGCATCATTAACAGGGCTTCTATAAATAGGAGAACAAAAGATATAAGGTATAAATGCTGAAATGGTGGTGGTGGTGGTGTTAAACTTAAGAAGATGCCATTTTTGAAGACTTAAATTGCTTTAGTGAGTCCCAAGCAACCTCAGATTATATCTTTACCGATTCTTTCCTTCCCTTCTTTAGCATTTTGCCGAGAGTGATAGCAGTACACAGGATAGACGGGTACCGATACCTGTTAACAGGCAATGAATAACAGGTGTAGGAAAGAAAGGAGGAAGCAGAGGACAATTTGAAGGATGCAGGTGGGGGCTGCATCACTGGTCATCCTTGTCATACTGTCATGACCCACAGACTCATATTCATTAGGGAGACTGCAGGGAAAGGGATAGAGTCAAACCGGACAAAAGTCATCTGCAGTGCCTGGAAAGTCAGTGAAGGATGAAGCAGACATGTCGCTGGGAATGAAAGTCAGAAGAAAGGGGGTATATAGGCATTGAATGTGTGCTAGGTGCCAGCCACTGCCATAAGCACTTTGTATCCTGTTAACTCATTAATTCTTCATTTCTACCCTCATAGGAAAGTATTCATATTCTCCTCTCACATTTAATGAAAATGAAACTGAGACCCCTAGAGATTACATATCTCAGGTCACACAACCAATAACCAGTTGCTGGGATTTTAAATCCCAAAGCTTATGGTCTTTTCACTACATCACACTAGCAAAATGCACTCAGGCACGAGCAGATAAAGATAAGTGACAAGTGATTCCAGAGACTGCAAGCAGGTGGAAAAAAATAAATCAAGCAGGAATGGACAAATCAAGTAGATGGGGGGAGGGGCTGGGGACATGCATGGGGAGGGCTGGGGGAGTCTAAGATTCACAGCCAAACTGTCCATTTGAATAAGCCACAAATCCACAAGCCAGAAAGATATCAAACAAAGAAGAGGACAAGGGCATTCTGAAAAAACACCCCAGACAAAATGCTCCTAAGCATTTGGGTACTGTTACTACAATGTTTCCTTTTTCATCATTACTCCTTATTAGGTTTTCCATTTCCTGAACTGAGAGGAAGAGGGAACTTTTGCCTCCCTCATACCATTCTTCATTCTTACTTTACCAACACTATATCCTGTGATTATGAGCCAGCCAAGTCAAGCTGCATCAAGAGGTAAGCACAGAAATGAAAAGACTCAAGGGAGATTTTAGAAAGAAGTCACCACTCTGTTTCTTGTTGTCAAATTTTGGGGGCTTCATTTTTCCATAGAATCCGTGCCTTTCCTCACAGTGTGTGATTCACAAGTCATCAGCATCGTCAGAACTGAATAAAGAGATCACAAATAAAGAATAAAGAGAGAAAGAAGACAAAGTGAGTAAGAGGAGTCAGCCTGCCATTTTACAGACTGCAGCTTGCATGGTCAGATTTAGTAATTTTTAATCAACTGGAAGCCCATTTTGCATTTGGACCAAAGCCCAAGTTTAGTAATTTCCTAAGTGAAAGCATGAAAAAAAGTGTCTTGCAACTAAACAAGTCAAAGGATATACTATGTAAGATGCTCTCAAAGAATACAGCAATTACCACAAATATAATGCACTCTAATTACATTCTCAGAAACAGATGTATTCAAATAAGTCATTTGTATATATGATTATGCATGACAGCTAAATGAAGTGGACATGTGCAATTTTATCAA
Source organism: Hippopotamus amphibius kiboko (assembly GCF_030028045.1). Taxonomy (NCBI): domain Eukaryota; kingdom Metazoa; phylum Chordata; class Mammalia; order Artiodactyla; family Hippopotamidae; genus Hippopotamus; species Hippopotamus amphibius. The sequence continues at coordinate 107,234,765 of NC_080190.1, read as the reverse complement.
TATGCAAATACTATTTCTACCGGTCCATTCTGATATGATTTATCAAATGGCATTAAACATCTTAAAAGAAACAGACTTCTCTTATTTCCCTAACACCTCTATTTCCATACATGTGAAATAGTCTGCAACTATTGTAACACATTGCTTCCAATAATTAGGTTTATTTTCTTTGGATTCTGTTAAGGGTGAAATTTTTCATAGTTACTATATATTATTATAATCTAGATAAAACTCATTTAAAAGATTTGTGTCACTGAGAGAGTAATATCACCCATTAAAAACTATTTTGCTTGCCCAGGGAGTTAAAATACGATATATTCTCAGACATGCAATCAACATGCTCCTCGCCCTTTTTAAGGCCACACTGATTCTTGAAACGGAAACATCTAGTGCATGTGTATGTGAAAATACACACATACATACATCCACACCCACACATTTTCTCTCTTAGAAAGTGCAGAGCATCTTTTACTAGGTATATCCTTATAATTGAATGGCATATGATTGAAATACAAAGCTACCATTGCAAAAACCTCTCGCAGGCATCCTTCCAAGCTTCAGGATAAGGGCCCTGTGGCATATTTGTGCAGATTTACTCAGCTGGCTTTTCACAAATGGCTCTTTCAAAGCATAACATGTGACTTCCATAATTGGATGTTATTTACATCAGAAGGAAAAGAGACTGTGTAACTTACAGTGTCAGGTTCATGATTTTTGCACTACTGACTGGAGAAACATCTTCTGTTTCCAGGAAAATCATTTCCTGGTTTATTCTACATTTGGTTAGTAATCTCACTCAGGGGCCAGCAGAGTCAGAGAGGCTTCGCTGCACCCAAGCACATTCAGCACTTACAAGCTAGGGAAAAAGGAAGACGGGCACATCGACTCCTGCCGCGGAGGGGCAGGGGCCATGCTGAGAGAGCTCGCAGCGTGAGACCCCTGCAAAGGGGCTGGAAGAGGAGAATAGGCTCTTTGAAGTAGCATGGCATCATATAGTGACTGCTTCTCAGTGGGCACAAAAGAAAATTTCATCTCAGGGCCATAGTTTCCATCCTCCCAGATTTCCAGACTCAACTTGAGCACACCGGGCCACACAAAAGGCAAGCTGATAATGATAATAAAAAAAGAAAAACCTGAAGAACCTTAAAGGAACAACTCCCTCAAGTTCACAAGGGACCCCAACACCTTCTAGGGGGAACTCAAGTAGCCTAGAATTTGGAATATTACTCAAAGACAGGAACTGCAGCTTCTTGGTAGTCATTAACATGCCGCAGCAAATTGAAAAGTGTGTGTTTGTTTCAGAACCTCATTGGAGCATCTTCCTTTGCATTGCCCACTATACCTATCTCTGTCTGCCTCCCAGTTTAACTCAACAAGTGTTTGTGAAACACCTACTACATTCATGTCTCTGTGCTTGGCATTACAAGAACATGCCAGATGAAAAAACCCTAGTCTCTGGCTTCAAAGACTTGATGGCCTGGTAAGAGAGACAGTGCTGTAAAGAACCTGCCTGTCCAGTCTAGTAAAGGAGAGAGTGATTTTATCACTACTTACAGTAGAAAAAAAGAGCATACAGATTACCCAGTTTGCAAGGCAGAAATAGAGACACAGATGTAGAGAACAAACACATGGACACCAAGTGGGGAAAGCAGGGAGGGTTGTGGGGGAATGAACTGGGAGATTGGGATACCAAATTGTACACTCTAAATATATGCAGTTTATTGTATGTTAACTGTATCTCAATAAAAGCTCTTGAAAAGAAGAGAAAAGAAAAGAAGCAAAAGAAGAAAAGAAAAGAAAAAAGAGCAGCTTGATTGAAAGGCAATAGTCAGTGGAAATAGACATCAGATTCTTGGCTCCATCACTGATGTGTTATTAGAGAAAATTACTAATATTTCTGGATTGTTTCTTTTTCTTTAAAATGGGGATGATCACGCCCACCTTCCCTTTCCAAGTGTCGCCTTTGAAATCAAATGAAATATATGGACAGAGCCTTTAGAGACTGGATGATGATTCACAGGTCTAATAACTAGTAAGAGCTAATATTAATTAACTGGCCTGTGCCAAGCACTGTGTTAAGTCATTTAAATGTTTTCTTTTTTAATCCTCATACCTACCCTGCAAGGTTAGGGAACACACCTGAGATCACAGCCTGACGCCTCACCACACTGTCGTACTATGAATTCTCTGCCACTTACAAGCTCAGTGACTTTGGACAAGTCCTTTAATCCCTTTTTATCCTCAATGTTTTCATCAGTAAAATTAAAATAGTCTCAATGAAATCTGTTTTAATTGAGCTAACATACAACACAAGATCTAGTCTCTTGACACATTTTTAAACGCATGATACAGAACGGTTCACTAAGGACACAATGTGATATATACATGACCAAATGTAAAATAGATGGCTAGTGGGAGGCTGTTGCATAACACAGGGAGATCAACTCGCTGGTGGAAGATAATTTATAGGGCTGGGATAGGGAAGGTGGGAAGGAGTCGCGGGAGGGAGGGGATATGGGGATATATGTATAAATACAGCTGATCCACTTTGTTTTACAGCAAAAACTGGCACAACAGTGTAAAGCAATTATATTCCAATAAAGAGCTGAAAAAAAACCACAATGTGGTACAGCAGGTCTCTAGAATTTTTTCACCTGCCCATTGATTATCAACTCCCCATTGTCCCCTCTCTGCCACCCCGGCCAACACCATTCCCCTCTGATTCTATGACTTTGACTCTTTTAGACACCTCATGTAAGTGGAATCATGCAGTATTTGTCCTTCTGTGACTGGTTTATTTCACTCACGTTGTGCATGTGGCAGGATTTCCTTCTTTTTTAAAGCTGGAATTATATTCCATTGTATCTATAGAGCACATTTTCAATGAAATTTCTTGGGCCAAATGGTACTAAATGCTGTAACAGAGGTATGAACTCTTTAGAGAACATAGAGGAGAAGTCATTAATCCCTATTAGTCAGGAATTTATTGATGTGGCTCAAATCCAACTCATTACCCAACTTTAGGTGTGCCTGCTTCATCAGACATCTTTTTGTATTTTTATTAAAACTCTCAGTCTTACTGGCAACTGAGGCTTATTCATTTTTATCGTCTTTCTGAGACACTTACAAAGGTCTGTAGAAATGACTGGGTGAATGCGTGGATGGATGGCTCTTATCTGATAACCTGGGCAAATCTGGGTCTTCATTTTCTTTCTTCTTCTGATCATTTTCTTATGTCCTCAAATTTCTGGACCAGGTCAAGTCTCCGTCCTCTGTATTCCCATAGCTTCCACTACATTATTGTGATCGCCTATGTATGTCTGCCTTCCTGCATCAGATTTTCAGTTTACTGCAATGAACACTATTTGTCTTGTTCACCACAGTGGCTCCAGTTCCTAGATCATAGCAGGTGATCATTAAATATTTAAAGACTGGTGAATGACTGAATGAGTTTTCTAAAGGCTATGTTTGTCGATGACCTAATTTGGGGCCATCCAAAAACAAATTTTGCTCCTGAGAAACCTTACTGACCTGGCATTTCTACTCTAAGTTAAATCACTCAGTGTATTTGATTCAATATTTGTAAATAGCAAAAGACTACCTGTGTATTATCCTTTTAATATATATTCATAAGATAACAGACAAGCATACACACACACACACATACACACAGACTGATAAAAGGATAGTTTTTGAAAACTGCCTGAAAGTTGCATCCTAAAGAGAAACCATATTTAGGTATCCCATCTAAAAATTCTGTTTTAATATCAAGGTCCTAGATACCCTTTGAAATACTACAAGAACCTAAAGCATCAAAAAGAGTAAACAAAATTTAGTCTTACTAAAGTAGAAGAAGAGAGAGAAATATTTCAGAAAGACTTTTAAAGATTTGAGTGTTTTCTGCTTACCCTTGAGTCAGGCAAAATGAATCTGAACATACTTCAATATTCTCCAAGCTTTATGCTTTGACTAGAGGAATCCAAGTAGCATTAAATATTTGAATCATACCACCAATTTCCCTTTATCTCATTCTCTGCCTACTACAGCATTCAAGGTTCAACCAGGAAAATAGAAGACAGTACAAAGTACTTCATGGAGAAAATTGGTTTTACAGATGTTGGGGAGGAAAATACAGGGATTAACAATTTCAGGAAGCTACAAACACCACTGGACTGGAAGGACAAAGGGAAGCAGGGGAGCTACTGGAGCCTAGGGGTCCAAGGCACTTGATGGAAACTAGAACTAGACAGGATACTTGGCCACCACCAAAGAAGCCACCTAAGGCAGAAATGGATGAGAAAACATACCCCACGTTTTTTTCCTTCCATCCTCTAATCAGAGGAGCACAGATGGCAGGAATCAGCTCCCTTGCGACACAGAGAAAAGGAAGGGGAGGCCAAGGAACAGAAGGAACTGGTGTGAGGGCACACAGGCCCGGCATCAGCATATCTGCCTCCCAGCCTACTGATCTGCCTCCCACATAGCTTCAGAGCCACGGAAGCAAGTATCTGGCTGTTTTGAAATAGAGTCACAGATGTAGAAAACAAACTCATGGCTCCCAGAGGGGAAAGGGGAGAGGAGTGGTAAACTGGGAGGCTGGGATTGACACATACACACTACTACATATTAAATAGATAACTAATAAGGACCCACTGTACAGCACAGGGAACTCTACTCGATACTCTGTAATGGCCTATATGGGAAAAGAACCTAAAAAAGAGTAGATATATGTGTATGACTGAGTCACTTTGCTGTACACCTGAAAGTAACACAACATTGTAAATCAACTATACGCCAATAAAAAGTTTTTAAAAAGTAACTGTTTTGACAGCTTATTTCTTAATGGATGTTAATAAATTGATGTTCTGATTTAAAATATTTTGTTGTTTTTAAAAAATCTCTTCTAAAGTTATTGTTCTTAGGTTCTACTATTTTATATTCATTTCACATTTAAAGTTTCCGTTTCAAAAGATAACCCTAACCAGTATGTTATTTTTATGTAAAAGACGTGTAATAATAACTACTCAGTGTTAAGGATTATTCAAACTAATAGTTAACAGCCAAGGAATTGGTATTGCTTGTCATTTTGCTTCTTCAAAGTGGGAAGTGTGGGTAAAACTAAGATCTAAGGGAAGAATAAACAAAGGAGATGCATAATAAGATTCAAATGGTAGGGCTTCCCTGGTGGCTCAGTGGTTGAGAATCCCCCTGCCAATGCGGGGGACATGGGTTCGAGCCCTGGTCCAGGAAGATCCCACATGCCACCGAGCAACTAAACCCGGGCACCACAACTACTGAGACTGCACTCTAGAGCCCTCGAGCCACAACTATTGAGCCCATGTGCCACAACTATTGAAGCCCTCGCGCCTAGAGCCCGTGCGCCGCAGCAATGAGAAGCCCACACACTGCAACGAAGAGTAGTCCCCGCTCCCCACAACTAGAGAAAGCTGCACACAGCAACGAAGACCCAACGCAGCCAGTAAATAAATAAAATTTTTTTTAAAAAAAGATTCAAATGGTGAATGCTAAAAAATTTTCTGACAAATCTGAAGTCAAATAAGAATCCTTTTAGAAAGGATTTTTTAAAGCATGCCTGAAGTCACTGTTGTCAGAAAAGTCTTACAGGAATTTAAATCACTTGATTTTTCAGAAAACATATCTTGGATTATACAACATGCACCAAACCTTCCCAGCTCACATTAAATATTCATTTTGATTGACCAGCTCAGTCACTACACTACAAAGCCCCGCTTTGCCCATGGCGTTTTATCCTTTGGTCCGTGACCTCATCAGATCATACAGGCTAAATAACCTCTAGGTCTGACCATCACTGTTTGGATGGAGCCTTTTCTACCTGCGGCAAATAACGATATTGGGAATTGATACTAAAGTAGACGTGAGACAAACAGATGTGGTTTTTGTGCTTTGTCCTTCCTCACTAATAGCTGATCCTTCCAACCACAGGGGTCATTTTCTTTTCAAAACATCACACAGCCTATGTTGTCATTAAAATCACCCAGAAGCTGTCTTAGGCATGCATGGTCCTGACTGTCAGGTGAGACAAGCCCAGTCTTGCGAGGCATGTGAAATTCAGAGTTCTAACCACGAGTACCCAGTAAGTGTCCTCTGGCAATTTTCATATAATTAGAAATGGCCAGACTATAATGGGGGAAATTACATTCCTACTGCCTCCACACCCCCTGCAGTTTTAAATGCATTAGATCTTTTCTGCTTTTCCTACTTTAAAAAGGTAAATTAAGTAGTGTACTTGTGCACTGCTAACCAGCTACTGTGTTCCTTCCCAAGAGGGCAGACTAGAGGCGAAAGAGTCTCATTAATTCAGCACATTAATTGTCCCTAAACTAACTCAACAAACCAAAGAACAATGTTTACCTCCTTAGGAATATTTAACCCACTCTCTAGAAATTTTGAATACACAGATAAGAACAGGGACAAATCAATTTTTTTCTAAAGTGTCTTAAAATGCCCCTTACAGCATTTTTAAACAGAAGTAAAGGTGAGAAATGGATACCATGGGATGGAAAGTACTCAAGTATAATAAAATTTAAATCTTGAGTCCATTTTAAGATGCCCATCAGGCCAGATGAAAAAGAGAAAATAGAATTGGGAGGAAGAATGAAATACTTTATCTTAGAAGTAAATATAGATGTGCCTATAAGAAGTCTTTATCTCTACTAGTTTCAGAATAATCCCTAAAAATTTCAACAAAACCACTCCCATTTACATACTTTGGGAAAAAAAAAAACCTTAAAATTTGTATTTACTTCATGGTTACTGTTAGATATCTCATTTGTGGTATCAAGCAACATTAAATTGCTTGAAACTAAGGTAGTTTCAAAAAAGCCCAAATTCAGGGTATAAAATTGAGAAAATCTCAGATCCCATACCTTTTTAGTTCTTACGCTACTGGAAATGTCATTGACCAACAATTCTTTGCCCTAACTTCTCAATTAGAAATATCCCATCCTTCCTTGACTCTAAGGCATCGTCCATCCTCGAGTTGGACTCCCTTTGTTATACAACAACTTCCCACTGACTATCTATTTTACAGTTGGTAGTATATATATGTCTGTGCTACTCTCTCGCTTCATCTCAGCTTCCCCTTCACCCCCCGCCCCCTCCCAAACCTCAAGTTCTCCAGTCCATTCGCTGTATCTGCATCCTTGTTCTTGTCACTGAGTTCATCAGTACCCTTTTTAGATTCCGTATATGTGAGTTAGCATACAATATTTGTCTTTCTCTTTCTGACTTACTTCACTCTATATGACAGACTGTAGTTCTATCCACCTCATGACATATAGCTCCATCTCATCCCTTTTTATAGCTCAGTAATATTTCATTGTATATATATGCCACATCTTCTTTACCCATTCATTTGTTGATGGGCATTTAGGTTGCTTCCATGTCATGGCTATTGTAACTAGTGCTACAATAAACATTATGGTACAAGTTTCTTTTGGGATTATGGTTTTCTTTGGGTATATGCCCAGGAGTGGGATGACTGGATCATATGGTAGTTCTATTTGTAGTTTTTTAAGGAACCTCCAAATTGTTTTCCATAGTGGCTGTACCAACTTACATTCCCACCAACAGTGCAGGAGAGTTCCCTTTTCTCCACACCCTCTCCAACATTTGTGGTTTCCAGATTTTGTGATGATGGCCATTCTGATTGGTGTGAGGTGATACCTCATTGTGGCTTTGACTCGCATTTCTCTGATGATTAGTGATGTTGAGCATCTTTTCATGTGTGTGTTGGCCATCTGTGTGTCTTCTTTGGAGAAATGTCTATTTAGGTCTTCTGCACATTTGTGGAAGGGAGGGAATATGGAGATATGTGTATAAAAACAGATGATTGAACTTGGTGTACCCCCCAAAAAATAATAAATAAATAAATAAAATTAAAAAAAAAAAAAAGAATGAAAGGAACTGAAGACAGCCTAAGAGACCTCTGGGACAATGTTAAACGCACCAACATTCACATTATAGGGGTCCCAGAAGGAGACGAGAGACAGAAAGGACCTGAGAAAATATTGGAAGAGATTACAGTTGAAAACTTCCCTAACATGGGAAAGGAAATAGCTACCCAAATGCAGGAAGCACAGAGAGTCCCAAGCAGGATAAACGCATGGAGAAACACGCCAAGACATATAGTAGTCAAATTGACAAAAATTAAAGACTGATTAATGTTATTAAAAGCAGCGAGGGAAAAACTACAAATAACATACAAGGGAACTCCCATAAGGTTAGCAGCTGATTTCTCAGCAGAAACTCTGCAAGCCAGAGAGGAGTGGCATGATATATTTCAAGTGATGAAAGGGAAGAACCTACAGCCAAGAATACTCTACCCAGCAAGGATCTCATTCAGATTGGATGGAGAAATCAAAAGCCTTACAGACAAGCAACAGCTAAGAGAATTCAGCACCACCAAACCAGCCCTACAACAAATGCTAAAGGAACTTCTCTAAGAGGGAAACATAAGAGAAGGAAAGGACCTACAAAAACAAAAACAAAACAATTAAGAAAATGGTAATAGGAACATACATATTGACAATTACCTTGAATGTAAATGGACTAAATGCAGCAACCAAAAGACACAGACTGGCTGAATGGATACAAAAACAAGACCCATATATATGCTGTCTACAAGAGACCCACTTCAGACCTAGGCACACATACAGACGGAAAGTTAGGGGATGGGAAAAGATATTCCATGCAAATGAAAATCAAAAGAAAGCTGGAGTAGTAATAGTCATATCAGATAAAATAGATGTTAAAATAAAAAATGTTACAAGAGACAAGAAAGGACATTACATAAAGATCAAGGGATCCATCCAAGAAGAAGAGATAACAATTATAAATATATATGCACCCAATATAGGAGCACCTCCATACATAAGGCAAATGCTAACAACTATGAAAGAGGAAATGCAAGGCAGAAATAGACACAGATGTAGAGAACAAACACATGGACACCAAGTGGGGAAAGCGGGGAGGGTTGGAGGGGGATGAATTGGGTGATTGGGATACCAAACTGTACACTCTAAATATATGCTGTTTATTGTCTGTTAACTGTATCTCAATAAAGTTCTTAGGAAAAAAAAAAAAGAAAGAAAAAGAAATATCCCAAATTGCATCATCATACATTCTTCTCTATTTTGTGTCAATTCTAACATTTCCTGATTTAGCTACATATATTTATAATTATGTCCTTAGACACATACACGGTTTTTAAATATTATGTTGATGTCATCCTTTGTATAAACCAAGCTATAGCACAATACAGACTTATTTTTAATTGTTTAAAATCTAAATGTATATTTATTAAATGTTCTACTCCTGCTTAGAATGTAGAAAGCCACAAGACAGCATCACTCCTGAACTAAAACATAAAAAGCTGAATGATCTACAAAATTTTTACTTTTCCTAAGCCTATTAGATAGCTGAGAATGAAAGGCAAATTTAGTAAATTTATTCAATGAGCTACATTAATCATTATAAAGAGGGAAAAAATACCCTCATATGTAATATGGCAAACCTGAAAATCATTATGCTGAGTGAAAAAAGTCAGACATAGAAGAATACATCGTGTACCTTTTTTACATTTACATAACCTTCCAGAAAATTGTAAACTAATTTAGAGAGACAAAAATAGATCAGTGTTTGCCTGCAGTCAGGGTAAGGGAAAGATGAACTGCAAAGGGGCACAGAAATCTAGAGTGATGGAAATGTTCTGTATTGTGATTGCAACAATGACTTCACATGTATACACATCTGTAAAAACTCATCAAATTGTAAACTTTAAATGGATTTATTTTACATAAATTGTATCTCAATAAAAATGATTTTTATAAAACCTATTTTGATGGGAGACAATGTAATTAACTCAAAGTTTCCCAAGAAGTTCCTGAGCTCTCATTCCAATCAGAGTTATCTTTCCTCAGTAGGGAAGACATCACAGGATCAACACCGCAAAAGCTAATAATCCAACTGCTACTTACATAAAGGATTCACTAACAAAGAACAGTAGCTCTTAATGAAAGCAATAGTCACTTCTGCTGGAGCAGGAGGACAAAAGCAGCAGGAAAGTCTAGAAGCATATCCTCTGACTGTCCTGGCAGGGCAGCAACCCTCAAGGACTCCCTGCAGCACCTGAAATCGTCCCTGAGTTCATCAGCTCAGTATCCCTGCATATATATATATATACTTATACATATATACATATATGTGTGTGTGTATTCTTCAATTCTCTTCCCTTATAAGGTTATTACAAAATATTGAGTATAGTTCCCTGAGCTACAGAGCAGGTCCTTATTGGTTATCTATTTTATATATAATAGTGTGTATGTGTTAATCCCAAACTCCTAATTTATCCCCCCCCCCATTTTATGATATAGGACAATCTCTCAACCATCCAGACAGGCCAGCCTAGAATTGCAGTATACTGCCATCATTTCACTTTGGAATGGTTTAAATAGAAGAACTTGAAAAAATCCAAAATTTGTCTTCTACAATACCCACCAATTCAATTCCTAGATATTTTCTTGGGCCTCACAGATTCACCATAGTTATGTTCAAATTAACTAATCTTTTTTTAGATGAAAGACCACAAAAGAAAATTTAGGGCAGAGGTATTCTCAAAGTTTCCTCTCTCACTAAAATTGACATTTTTTTAAAGTGCTTTTAAAAGTGAACTGCCTACCTTTGGAGCAGAAACTATGAAATTTAGCTTTTTCATCTTCATGGTTTTTATGAAACCGAAACACCCCGATAGGGAACTAATGAATGAGTTATTCAACTACTGACACAAAACTCCTAGATTTTTTCCAAATATCCCAAATTCTGTAATCCTAAAAGAGGAAATGTCTTTTAAATGATTTATTTTCACTTTAAGAAAAAAGTGATTTATTTTCCCTTTAAAAGCAGCTTCAGAATATTGTAGATATCATCATGTAGCTGGGTATCTTCTTAGTGAAATGCTCCATGTTTTAGAGCTTCTTCCTGCAGGATGTACCTTGCAGTGTGGTTGGTTTTTTAAATTGCTCTGTCATAGTGATAACTCTCTCCACCACTGCTTCCAAATGTGGTCACCAGCGTGGCTGAAATAACAATGTGCTTGAAACAGTCTGTTGGATGCAGGAGCCCATTTTGAAAATTTCCTAGTTCGTCTAAACTTTAGCTTAAATAAAACTGATTTAAATGTTGAAATGGTTTTCTTCTTAACTTTTTGAGTCTCCAACTATACTAGACTATAAAATAATTAAGGAATAAAATGCTCCAGGAAGCACACGTTTTCTAAGAGGGAGAAAGGTGAAGAGATTGGATTATACACACCACCAGGACCAAGGAAGGATGGCAAGAGATGGTCTGTATCAGCATCCATCATTCCTGCTTCCAAACAAATAAGTGTAAAAGGAAACAGTTTCAATTAACAATTCAACTGATGTCACCTAAGGAGACTTAAGACAAGGTAACCTTACCATACCAAAAAAATGGAAATAAGAATATAAAAGGTTATTAAATGAAAATGAATCGACAGTCAGAGAGCAAGAAATGGTGCTTTTGCAATTCCAGAATATTTGAATTATTCATCTTCTCCTTGAAAATGTGTCAATTGTAATAAAGTTCGCCAGAGGTTTCTACACTAAAATAATTAATGGAGCATTACACTGAGAATAAAAACTGAAATAATATCCTTTATACAAAAGTATTTTTTTCCTTTAGGTTGCTTTAAAAAAATTATGTTTTTTAAATTAATAATTCTAACATCTTTAACAACTTTGGCACCAATATAGCTAAGAATTATCACTCTATCAGCAGTTTTTAATAAAACATGGAATTGACCGTGCTGTTTAATAACAAAATGGTAAGAATCTAAGTAGAAAAGCATAGACTAGACTGCAAACAAAAAGCATAAATCTAAACATGTCCCCTGCAAAATTCAGAAACTGGCAAAACATCTGTTTGGCCGGCTGACAATCATCCTAAGTGATGATCCATGTCTTTTACTTCCTGGAAAAATAATTAAGCAGTAAATTGAGCCATTTCTTCCAGCTCCTTCAAGAATTGGAAGTGCCAAGGACTCAGAAGTTTATTCTCAAAAAAATTTTAACCCGGGACCTTGGGTATCCAGGCTGCTCAAGAACAAAGCAAGGCAGAGATGTGGGTAGGGCGTAGAGCCCTGCTCAATGAGTTAGGGCTCCCATTTTGGTGTTTTGATTGTCACAAAGCCACCCTGAGTCCTGCACAGGTGACCCAGCCTCGAAGGCTTCTCTCCATCCTCTCAACCCCCACACCCCGCTTCAAACGGACCTGGACGAAGCAGAGACTTGGGTGGACCAGTCCTGACTCTGTGAGACTCAAGCTCCTCTAAGAAAACAAAGCATGTATTCAAACTACATGAGCTGAAGAAGTAAGAAGAGAAAATTTATCTGCTTTCGCTTAGATTGCCATAACTGACAAGAGAAAACACACCTAAATAGCTCTAGCTCATGAGGAAGGCAAAGGAAAGGAAGGCCACCATTCTATGGCACCAAATGAAGTTTTTAGTGGATAAATAAGTAAAGCACCCTATCTCTCTAGGCACTAATATATGGGGAAGGGGGACACTCCATTAATGCACAATGTGAAAACAGAATTAAACCTATTAGGTGAAGGATTTATTTGACATTATCATTTAATTACCAACATATCTCTATATTCAATTATAGTACTACGGTTTCATTAGGCACTTGCACTGAGATTTTCTAATTAAAACTCTCCCAGGTAACTGATGCTCAACAGATTTGATTAGCATCTTTATCTTTCTTTTTCTCATTGAAAGTAAAATAACTTATCTTTGCACTTAAATCAAAAACAGCAGCCCCCTCCTTAGGTCTCCTTTGCACAGACATTAGTCACAATTTCCTGGCAGTTGCCTGAAGCGAGAATTTCACCTTGCACAATTCTACTAGAGGATGCTATGGCTTCCTATTGAACAAAATATTGAGTCTCCCTGCACTGATAGAGTTTAGGAATTAAGAGGCTTTGGAGTCAGATTAACCTGGTTTCAGACTTCAGCTCCTCTACTAACTAGTTGCACCTCTGGCAAATTCCTTGACTTCTGTGACTATTTTGCATTTGCAAAACAGGGACTGTTATAAGGCATAAGTGACAAAATGTGTGAAGTGTTTAGCACAGCTTCTGGCACTTAGTAAGTGGTAATTTTTATTGTTGCTATTGTCATTTTTGCTGTTGCTGTTACAGGGTAGGGATAAGGAAAATATTCAGCCTTTAATTAAGGTATGTGTTCCCTGAAGGAATGGTCAGAAAATGGCAGAGGAGTAAGATGGGGAGATCACCTTCCTCCCCACAAATACATCAAGAATACATCTACTTGTGGAAAAGCTCCTACAGAGCACTTTCCAAATGCTGGCAGGAGACCTCAGTCTTCCAAAAAGGCAAGAAAATCCCCACATAACGAGGTAGCACAAAGGAAAAAAGGGGAAAAAAAAGAGACAAAGGAATCTCAGGGAGACGTACCCCTCTGGGAGGGAGCTGTGAAGGGGGAAAAGCTTCCACACAAGGAAGCCCCCTCACTAGTGGGGACAGACTTTGGAGCCCCTGGAGGAAAGAGCAGCACCAGGTGTGCGGAGGTCAGAGCAGAAAGATTCCTGCACGGAGGATCGATGTCAAGCAGCACTCCCCAGCTGGAGATGCTAGTCTGCTCACCCACAGTGGCAGGTAGGGGCTGGGCACCAAGGCGTGGGCTTCGGAGAACAGACACCAAGAAGTGGACTGGGGTTGGCTTCATGAAAACAGCCTAAGAGGGAGTCTGGGGAAAAGCCTGGGCTGGAGACCTTTGTTTCAGGGTGCTTCAGAGGAGCTATAGGAGCTTCCTGCTTCTGAGCTCACAGGCTGCCGAGCAGCACCTGCACGAGCACCACCATGAGCCGTAGCTACTAAATTGGATCACAGAGCCTGCTGCCACGGCCACCAAGGGTCCTGTGTGCAAGACAGGTCATTGGCCACACCCTCCCAGCAGCAGATGCAGCCGCAACTGCCAAGGGTCCCACATTCAAGACCAACTTCCCTGGGAGAACGCACAGCACACCTCGAGCTCATGCTGACTTCCGCTGCTACAAGCACTCCCGCGAATTTCATTTAGACTGCCATATCCCTTCCTCCCCCGACCTGAATTTTCAAGTAAGCCCCAATTACTCTCTTTCACCCCCTCTTGCCTGGGCAGGGAACCAACTCATGAGAGTAGCCCACATGCACAGAAGGGACCAAAATCAAAACTGACCCCCGGGGATGGTAGGACCAAAGAAAAGAAAAGAAAACAACTGCAGGAGGAGTAGATTTAACATGCACAATTGGCTTCATAGACCCTGCAACTGTGGATTACCTGAATAGACAAGTATTTCTACAGTAGAGTCTGTAGACTTAGGGGACAACTGTGGACTGTGGGGGCAAATACATGCAGGACTAAGACCAGATCACAGTCTGAGCTCTTCATAGTCCCCATGGCAGGTGCATAGACCCACCTAGAAGTATTGGAGGACTTCCTGGTTTGTTTGACTTGTTCCTGATTTTATGTATTTGTTACTTTAATCTTTACCATATATATTTGTATGTGGGCTTGTTTATTGGTTTGATTATGCTCCTCATTGTTTTCTCTCTTTTTCTTTCCTTTTTTTTCTCTCTTCTTCTCTTTTTGCGAGGGCAAGTGTATACATATCTCTGTGTGATTTCGACTGCTTAGTGTTGCTATTACCACCTGTCTTGGGGTTTTGTCTGTTCTTTTCTTTCCTCCACTTTTTTTTTCTTTTGTCTTCTTCTTCCTCCTTTTTCTTTGTGTTGTGCAGCTTCCAGGGCCTTGGTTCCCCAGCCAGGGGTTGGACCTGGACCTCTGTGGCAGGAGAGCTGAATCCAGGATGTTGGACCACCAGAGAACTCTTGACCCCATGAAATAGTAATCAGCAAGAGCTCTCCCAGAGGCTTGATTCTCAACACTAAGATCCAAATCCACCCAAAGGCCAGCAAGCTTCAGTGCTGGATACCTCAAGCCAAACACCTAGCAAGACAGGGACATAACCCCACCCATTAGTAGGCAGACTGCCTATAGACATACTAAGCTCACAGACACACAAAAACACACCAACAGACATGGCCCTGCATGTCAGAAGGATAAGATCCAGTTCCACACACAAGAACATGGGCACCAGTAACCCCCAACTAGGAAGCCTACACAAGCCACTGGACCAACCTCCCCACTAGGGACAGACAACAGAGTTAAGAAGAACTCCCACCTGCAGCCTGAGGAAAGAAGACCCAAACACAGTAAGTTAAAGAAAATGAGAAAACAGAGAAAGATGCAACAGATGAAGAACAAGGTAAAAACCCACAAGACCAAACAAATGAAGAAGAGATAGGCAGTCTACCTGAAAAAAGAATTCAGAATAATGATAATAAAGATGGTCCAAGATCTCAGAAATAGTATGGAGGCACAGCAAGAAGAACTGAACAGCAAACAAACAGTGATGAACAACACAACTGAAATTAAAAATACTCTAGAAGGAATGCAGAGCAGAATAACTGAGACAGAAGAACGGATAAGTGACCTGGAAGATAGAATGGTGCAAATAACTGACACAGAGAAGAATAAAGAAAAAAGAATGAAACGAATTGACGACAGTCTCAGAAACCTCTGGGACAACATTAAACACACCAACATTTGAAGTATAGGGGTCCCAGAAGAAGAAGAGAAAAAGAAAGGGTCTGAGAAAGTATTTGAAGAGATTATAGGGGAAAACTTCCCTAAACATGGGAAAAGAAATAATCAATCAAGTCCAGGGAGCACAGAGAGTACCATATAGGATAAACCCAAAGAGAAACACACTGAGACACATATCAATCAAACTGTCAAAAATTAAATACAAAGAAAAAATACTGAAAGCAGCAAGAGGAAAGCAACAAATAATGTACAAGGGAACACCCATAAGGCTAACAGCTGACAGAAACTCTACAGGCCAGAAGGGAGTGGCAGGATATATTTAAAGTGATGAAAGGGAAGAATCTACAGCCAAGATTACTCTACCCAGCAAGGATCTCATTCAGATTGAAGGAGAAATTAAAACCTTTACAGACAAGGAAAAACTAAGAGAATTCAGCACCATCAGACCAGCTTTACAACAAATACTAAAGGATCTTCTCTAGGCAGGAAACACAAGAGAAGGAAAAGACTTACAAAAACAAACCCAAAACAATTAAGAAAATGGTAATAGGAACATACATATCAATAATTACCTTAAATGCGAATGGACTAAATGCTCCAACAAAGAGACACAGACTGGCTGAATGGATACAAAAGCAAGACCCATGTATATGCTGTCTACAAGAGACACACTTCAAAACTAGGGACACATAGAGACTGAGAGTGAGGGGATGGGAAAAGATATTCCATACAAATGGAAATCGAAAGCTGGGGTATTGATACTCATATCAGACAAAATAGACTTTAAAATGAAGACTATTACAAGAGAAAAGGAAGGACAGTACATAATGATAAAGGGCTTAATCCAAGAAGAAGATATAGCAATTGTAAATATCTATGAACCGAACATAGGAGCACCCCAATATATAAGGCAAATACTAACAGCCATAAAAGGGGAAATTGATAGTAACACAATAATAGTAGAGGACTTTAGCACCCCACTTACACCAATGGACAGATCATCCAAACAGAGATTAAATAAGGAAATGCAAGCTCTAAATGAGACATTAGACCAGATGGAATTAATTGATATTTATAGGACTTTCCATCCAAAACCAACAGAATACACTTTATTCTCAAGTGCACATGCAACATTCTCCAGAATAGATCACATCTTGGGTCACAAATCAAGCCTTAATAAATTTAAGAAAATTGAAATTGTATCAAGCATATTTTCTGACCACAACACTAAGAGACTAGATATCAATTACAGGGAAAAAAGATGTAAAAAATACAAACACATGGAGGCCAAAAAACATGCTGCTAAATAATTAAGAGATCACTGAAGAAATCAGAGGAAATAAAAAAAAAATACCTAGAAACAAATAACAATGAACATACAACAACCCAAAACCTATGGGATGCAGCAAAAGCAGTTCTAAGAGGGAAGTTTATTGCAATACAATACTACCTCAAGAAACAAAAAAAATCTCGAATAAACAACCTAACACTACATCTAAAACAATTAGAGAAAGAAGAACAAAAAAATCCCAAAGTTAGCAGAAGGAAAGAAATTATAAAGATCAGATCAGTAATCAATGAAAAAGAAATGAAGGAAACAATAGCAAAGATCAATAAAACTAAAAGCTGGTTCTTTGAGAAGATAAACAAAATGATAAGCCATTAGCCAGACTCCTCAGGAAAAAAAGGGAGAAGATGCAAGTCAACTGAATTAGAAATGAAAAAGGAGAAATAACAACTGACACTGCAGAAATACAAAGGATCATGAGAGACTACTACAAACAACTATGTGCCAATAAAATGGACAACCTGGAAGAAATGGATAGTCTTAGAAAAAATACAAACTTCTGAGACTGAACCAGGAAGAAATAGAAACCATGAACAGGCCAATCACCAGCACTGAAATAGAAACTGTGATTAAAAACTTCCAACAAACAAAAGCCCAGGGCCAGATGACTTCACAGGAAAATTCTACCAAATATTTAGAGAAGAGCTAACACCTATCCTTCTCAAACTCTTCCAAAATATAGCAGAGGGAGGAACACTGCCAGACTCATTCTACAAGGCCACCATTTGTCTGATACCAAAACCAGACAAAGACGTCACACAAAAAAAGAAAATTACAGGCCAATAACACTGATGAACATTGATGCAAAAATTCGCAACAAAATACTAGCAAACAGAATCCAACAGCACATTAAACGGATCATACAGCATGATCAAGTTGGGTTTAATCCAGGAATGCAAGAATTCTTCACTATATGCAAATCAAACAATGTGATACACCATATTAACAAGTTGAAGGATAAAAACCATATGATCATCTCAATAGATGCAGGAAAAGCTTTTGACAAAATTCAACACCCCTTTATGACAAAAACTTTCCAGAAAATGGGCATAGAGGGAACCTACCTCAGCATAATAAAGGACATATATGACAAACCCACAGCCAACATCATCCTCAATGATGAAAAACTGAAAGCATTTCCTCTAAGATTAGGAAAAAGACAAGGTAGCCCACTCTCACCACTATTATTCAACATAGTTTTGGAATTTTTAGCCACAGCAATCAGAGAAGACAGAGAAATAAAAGGAATCCAAATTGGAAAAGAAGTAGTAAAAATGTCACTGTTTGCAGATGACATGATACTAGGTATAGAAAACGCTAAAGATGGTACTAGAAAACTACTAGAGTTAATCACAGAATTTGGTAAAGTTGCAGGATACAAAATTTTTTTTTAATTTATTTTTATTTATTTTGTTTATTGGCTGTGTTGGGTTTTCGTTGCTGCATGCAGGCTTTCTCTAGTTGTGGTAAGCAGGTCTACTCTTCATTGCGGTGTGTGGGCTTCTCATTGTGGTGGCTTCTTGTTGCAGCTCACAGGCTCTAGGCACACTGGCTTCAGTAGTTGTGTTGCACGGGCTTAGTTGCTCCGTGACTTGTGGGATCTTCCTGGACCAGGGCTTAAACCCATGTCCCCCACATTGGTAGGTGGATTCTTAACCACTGCGCCACCACAGAAGTCCCAGGATACAAAATTAATGTACAGAAATCTCTAGCATTTCTATATACTAACAATGAAAAATCAGAAAGAGAAATTAAGGAAGCACTCCCATTTACCATTTCAACAAAAAATAAAATAAAATACCTAGGCATAAACCTACCTAAGGAGGCCAAAGACATATATGCAGAAAATTATGACACTGATGAAAGAAATCAACAGATGGAGAGATATACCATGTTCTTGGATTGGAAGAATTAATGTTGTGAAAATGACTATACTATCCAAAACAATCTACAGATTTAATGCAATCCCTATCAAATTACCAATGGCATTTTTCACAGAACTAGAACAAAAGATTATACAATCTGTATGGAGACACAAAAGACTCCAAATAGCCAAAGCAATATTGAGAAGAAAAAACGGAGCTGGAGAAATCAGGCTCCCTGACTTCAGACTATACTACAAAGCTACAGTAATCAAGACAGTATGGTACTGGCCCAAAAACAGAAATATAGATCAATGGAACAGGATAGAAACCCCAGAGATAAATCCATGTACATATGGTCACCTTACCTTTGACAAAGGAGGCAAGAATATACAATGGAGAAAAGACAGCCTCTTCAATAAGTAGTGCTTGGAAAACTGGACAGCCACTTGTAAAAGAATGAAATTAGAACAATTCCTAACACCATACACAAAAATAAACTCAAAATGGATCAAAGACCTAAATGTAAGGCCTGACACTATAAAACTCCTAGAGGAAAATATAGGCAGAACACTCTATGACATAAATGACAGCAAGATCTTTTTTAACCCACCTCCTAGGGTAAAGGAAATAAAAACAAAAATAAACAAATGGGACCTAATTAAAAAAGTTTTTGCACAGCAAAGGAAACCATAAATATGATGAAAAGACAACCCTCGGAGTGGGAGAAAATATTTGCCAATGAAGCAACTGACAAAAGATTAATCTCCAAAATATATAAGTAGCTCATGCAGCTCAGTATCAAAAAAAAAAAACAAACAACCCCACCGAAAAATGGGCAGAGACCTAAATAGACATTTCTCCAAAGAAGACATACAGATGGCCAACAAACACATGAAAAGATGCTCAACATCACTAATCATTAGAGAAATGCAAATCAAAACCACGATGAGGTATCACCTCACACTAGTTAAAATGACCATCATCAAAAAATCTAGGAACAATAAATGCTGGAGAGGGTGCAGAGAAAAGGGAATTCTCCTGCACTGTTGGTGGGAATGTAAATTGGTACAGCCACTATGGAAAACAGTATGGAGGTTACTCAAAAATCTAAAAATAGAACTACCATATGACCCAGCAATACTACTACTGGGCATATACCCTGAGAAAACCATAATTCAAAAAGATACATGTACCACAATGTTCATTGTGGCCTTATTTACAATAGCCAGGACATGGAAGCAACCTAAATGCCTATCAACAGATGAATGGATAAAGAAGGTGTGGCACATATATACAATGGACTATTATGCAGCCATAAAAAGGAATGAAATTGAGTTATTTGTGGTGAGGTGGATAGACCTAGAGACTGTCATACAGAGTGAAGTAAGTCAGAAAGAGAAAAATAAATACTGTTTGCTAACACATACATATGGAATCTAAAAATATGGTACTGATGAACTCAGTGGCAGAGGAAGAATAAAGATGTGGATGGTAGAGAACAGACTTGAGGACATGTGGGAGGAGGGAAAGAGATGTTGGGACAAAATGAAAGAGTAGTATCAACATGTATACACTACCAAATGTAACATAGATAGCTAGTGGGAAGCAACTGCATAACACAGGGAGATCAACTCAATGATGGGTTAATGACCTAGAGGGGTGGGATAAGGAGGGTGGGAGGGAGACTCAAGAGGGAGGGGATATGGGGATATATGCATAAATACAGCTGATTTGCTTTGTTGTACAGAGGAAACTGGCACAACAGTGTAAAGCAATTATACCCCAATAAAGATCAGAAAAAGAAAAAGAAAAAAAGGTATGTGTTCCCAGGCAACTTAGTTACTGGATGCTGTGTCATAAGCATCTTTCTCCAGAGACTAGTTGGCACCCATTATTTAATATTAAGGTTTGAGCAAATTTCTTATTCTGTTTATTCTGACTGTACTGCCCATTCTGTTCTCTGCCCTCCGAGCTCAGTTTTCTGTCCTGAGGCACTGGCCCACAGAGACAATCATCTGAAGCTCTCCTGTTCTCTGGCTTCTGGTTGGACTCAGGCAATGGGAGGCACCACCAAAAAATCTAAGTGTGAGAGAAGACAGGTCAAGAATGTCTCTCTCACCTGCCTTTGGGACCATAGCTCTGGCAGTGGTCAGATGTCTCTGAAGCTACCCTGGAGCTCCCTTCACATCTCTAGTTCCACTGGACTCTTTTAACAACTCTATTTTCTCCCCTCATCCCTTCAGGCCTAGGAATGGTGTTAGCTTCTTTTGCTAGTACCTAGAGCCTGAACATCCTTCATTAGTTTGCTTACTTATACTTTGTAAATGGTCACTTCTCTAAGTACTCATCAGAATTTCATCTGTGTACATTTGTTTCCCTTGGGACCATGAGTAATATATTCCTTTGGATCAATATATTCCCCTGAACCCAACTGAATTAATGTTCATTTTACAATTTTTGTGTCCTTACTATGCACTAAACACTGGGTTAAGTACAAAGTGCAAGGGAAAAAATTACATATACCTTTAAATAGATGTATGTGTGCGGACCACAGCCCTTCTCTGCAAAGACATCAGTATTCCCAAGGAGTTAAACCTATAAACCATAAATCATAATCCAGTGTAATAAATGTGGTATGTGTATGTGCAAACTACATGAAGATTTATAGTCTAACTTAATTGTGGAGGTGGAGGGCAGGCAGGAAGGGATGTCAAGAAAAATCAGGAAAATCTTTTAGTGTGACCTCAAACAAAAGGAGAAATTAAGAGGCAGAATTATAAGAAAGTGGCTTTTCAGGCATAGAAGAGAATGTTTAAAAGTTATGATGGCCTGCAGATACACAGTATGTTTAGTGAACAGCAAAGTCATGCAGGGTAAGTAGAACATAGCACTTAGATTAGAATGGTGATGAGGTGGGAGGACGTCATCACGAGGTATGGTTAAATGGCTGGAGCTTGGCCAGGTTTTGAAGGACATTACTGGAACTTGTGCAAAAGGGTTCAGGCTGTGAAATGATTTGATCCCAACTCAATTTTATGGGTATTTCTGGCAGCAACAAGATTAGGGTTGCCAGTTCAATGGACTGCAATAATAAAGAAGAAATACAAGAGTCTAAACCAGAGCAGTGGTCGTTGGAGTTGAAAAGCAGGTGCCATACTGAACAAATATTTCACAGAGAATTAGCAAGATTTCAAGACCTTTGCGTATAGGAGGTGGAGGAGTATTAGCTATGGGTTCGATCTGAGGTATCTGTTTAGACCACATCATAAATGGTGACTCTGTTAACTGAGATAGGAAATAAAGGGAAAGGAGCAGATTGGGGTAGGGGTAGATGAATTCCTTTTTGAAAAAAAAAAATCTCGCTTGTTGGTTTATAATAATTGACTTAAAAAAGAGATGTGATCATCATTTTGAGAAAAAATAAAATAAGTGTACTTAATAATCAGTTTTTAGTATCATAAACGTTTTGGTAAAATGCCAAAATTATGAGACCATCTCTGTGCTTCAACATCCCATTCCAAAATAATAGGAGATTGTTGCTTTTTGTCTCATCAAGTGTTTTAGTCATTTCGTTTTTTTTAACCTGCAATGATGCTTCCTCCCACTCCACTCATCATAAAAATAATTACATCAGACAGATATTGTAGTCAAGTACAATAAAGCTTTCAAAAACAGGATCACCTATGACAGTAACGCTCAATCTGAAAACCCAATATTTTGCTCCAATAGTTCCTTAGCAAAATTCTTTGCAACTAAAACTGTCAGGCTTTAGGATCTCCACACATTATAATTATTGTTTTCTCACCTCAGATGATCATGTTAAGAAATATCTTTGAATTTTTGAGACTGACAACATGAATGCTTAACTTCACTGTATTCTAGTAAATAGTGGTGAAGAATATGTACACACACACACACACACACACACACACACACACACACACTGATACATTCCAACATAACAACCATGTCACCATGCTTTGGATCTTACACAGAAACATCCAGGGTTTTACCACCAGATATTGGAAAGGTATTATCACTTATAAATCTTAATTCTTCAAGTGTTTTCAAACACAAAGTATCTGTCTGTATTATATCAGAGGTAATTAAGGGATCCACATGTTGGAAATTTTGATTGCAAAATCAGAATAATCCATCACTTCTCTATGGGGATCTACAGAAGACAAAAAAAAGCTAAGTGGACTCAATGTGCTTGGTTCTTCTTAGTCTTTTAATTAAAACAAATAACAAAAACAAAATTATTCTTGACCCTGTTTGGCCATCAAATTCTTTCACAGGTTTACTTTCTTATTTTCATATTTAAAAGAGTCTAAGCACTCTTTTTTTATGACTTCCTACTGAAGGAAGTACAATCTAGTGAAAAAACACTGAGTTGAATTTGGTATTCAAAGACCAACATTCACTTGAAAAAGAAGAGCAACAGTGGGGTATGGTGCTGGCTGGCCCAATTAGATATATAAACATATCCTAAGTCCTCTTTAATTAAAACAGTATAGTGTTGGCATATGAGTAGCCAGGCAGATCAATAAGAAAGAATAGAGAATCCAGAAATATACACAATTGCTTGTAGTATTCAAAACAGGTGAAGTCACAAATCAAGTGGGTGATGCGGGCACTTTAATAAATAGTGCTGGGATAACCGGATAATAACATGAAAATAATAGATATTGAATTCATTTCTGACACCAAAAACCACTGACAGTTCTAAAGGAATTAGAAATTAAAATATAAAAACTGAAATTACCCAAGTACGAACATTTCTGAATATCTCTATATCTGAGAAGTGAGGAAAACTCTTCCCACTCAAAATCTTGAAGCAATAGGGAAAAATCATTAATAAATTTGACTACATAAAGTTTAAACATGCATGGCAAATATAAATTCATAAGCAAAATTAAAATATCAACAATGTTATTTAAAAAACAGTCTAGAGATCTGAGTAGACAGTTTCCAGAAAAGGCAATGCAGACAATAAAGTTCATCATATGTTTAGGACTCTTTAGTATATGAGTCTCATAATCAAAAAAATAACTCACAATAAAATAAATACAAATTAATATCACACAGATATACTATATCATATTTATCACATTGACAAAAAAGCAGGAGTGTGACCCCATATTTAGTTGGTAAAACTACAAGGAAACAAGCACACATGAGTTACTAAAAAGAATGCAAAATGTTACAAATCTTATGGTATGGAGAGCAATTTGGCATTAGTTATTGATTTTACATATGTTTTCATGTTCTCCCCTTCTCTGGGAATCTATCTAAAAGATAAATATGAAAAAGTGTATACATATGGATATTTATTGCACAATTTTAAAAGGTAAAAACCAGAAACAACCTAAATGTCCATCAATACAGGATGAATTGAATTAACTTTGAGATACTTAAAATGGAACACCCTAGAGCTGGTAAAAAAAAAAAAAAATGAGTGCTTTTGCATATGTGATCTCCAGGATACATTGTCAAATGAAAGGAGCAAATCATAGAAGCAATGTATATATATATATGCACTCTATAACCATTTAACTAAGAAAGGGTGTGTGTGTACACACACACATACAACGGGAGATTAGGCTATAATTAAATAAAATTATTACTTATATGCGATGAGAGGTAACATGTAAAGGAGATAGATATAAAAGTCAGGGGCAGGGGGGCTTCCTAGGTGGCACAGTGGTTAAGAATCCACCTGCCAATGCAGGAGACACTGGTTCAATCCCTGCCCCAGGAAGATCCCACATGCTGCGGAGCCCGTGAGCCACAACTATTGAGCCCACGTGCTGCAACTACTGAAGGCCATGCGCCTAGAGCCCGTGCCCCACAACAAGAGAAGCCATGGCAATGAGGAGCCCATGCACCACAGCGAAGAGTAGCCCCCACTCACTGCAACTAAAAGAAAGCTCGTGCACAGCAAAAAAAAATTAAATAAAAAAAGTCTAAAAAGAAAAAAGTCAGGGGCAGGAAATTTACAAGATGCATCTGAATATTTTGTCATTCCAGAAAGCAAGGAAGTTATCAAAAATTATTGGAATAGTGTCATGAAACGTCTTGAAGTGGCTCCCACTGCACCAAGATGAGTCATCGTCAGCACCAATAAGAATAATAACATCAGTGGATTGAAATCAATCAAATATGTTAAAAATCCAGGAATTCATGATGATCATTTAAAAAAAAAGATCGTCTTTAGAGGATGCTAGGAAACCAACTCCTTACTCTAAAAACTGGTAAATAAAGGGAAAGAATCACACAGATTACCTGTTTTTATGTAAAAACTGTACCTCGGGGTATTCAAAAGTTGATGAGAAAAAAATTCTCTTTATGGAAGTATTCCAACTAGCATATAAAGATGTAATTAAATAATTGGAACATTAGCATTTTGCAAACCCCTATGTAAACTCTGGATCTGGGAAATGATCCTCAGCGGCACTTAACATCACAGCAGTAGACATCTGGACATTATGCCTCTCTTGATGGAAATTTAGAACACCATTTATGAAGTAATCTTGCCAAAAATGTAACCTAAACATGGATCAAGCCTCTCGATCTAACTAACAGTACAGGAAGAGAGGACCAGGTTTTCTTTAAAAAATGGGAGTGCAGTGAGTGATATCCAGAAAACAGGAAAGTTCACAAGAAAAATTCCTCAATTTTTTCAACAGATCAATTTCAAAAATTTTAAAATGTAAGTTAAGGTAGCCTATGAAATTAAAAAATCCATGAGACGCACCAACAGAATGCAATGGTGCACCCTGTTGGGACCCCAATTCGAACAAACCAGCAATATAATATCTATAAACAAAAAAAATAAATAAATAAAACATGTATGAGAAAATACTGACTAGATATTTGATGATGTAAGACACAACCAAGTTTTCTTATATATGAACATGGCACCATGACTGGGTTCATTAACAAGAGTTTTTTCTTTCAGAGACACCTACTCAAATATTTATGCGTGAAATATTATGTATGGGATTTGCTTCAAAACAGTTCTGTGAGCAGAGACGTAAAGGACTTTTGATTAAATGCAAGTGTGGCTATGAGCTAAGAAGTGTTGGGGCTGAATAACGGGTACATAAAGATGCACTGTACCTTTCTCTCTACAATGAGTGTTTAAAATTACCCATAATACATTGCTGGTGGGAATGTAAAATGATGCAGCTGCTATGGAAAACAGTATGGAGTTTCCTCAAAATAATTAAAAATAGAACTACCATATGATTCAGCAACCCCATTACTGGGTATTTAACCAAAATAATTAAAATCAGGATCTCAAAGAGATATATGCACTCCCATGTTCATTCACAATAGCCAAAATGTGGAAATAACCTAAATGTCTATCTATGAATGAATGAAGAAAATGTGATATATGCACACAATGGAATTTAATTCAACTTTAAAGGAGAAAGAAATCCTGCTATATGCAGCAATATGGATGAACCTGGGGACTTCCCTGGTGGCGCAGTGGTTAAGAATCCTTCTGCCAATGCAGGGGACATGGGTTCGAGCCCTGGTCTGGGAAGATCCCACATGCCTCAGAGCAACTAAGCCCGTGTGCCACAACTACTGAGCCTGCACTCTGGAGTCCGCGAGCCACAACTACTTAAGCCCATGTGCCTAGAGCCGGTGCTCCATGACAAGGGAAGCTACCACAATGAGAAGCCCATGCACCACAATGAAGAGTAGCTCCACTCACTGCAACTAGAGAAGTTCCACGCACAGCAACAAAGACCCAACACAGCCAAAAATAAATAGATAAATTTATTTATTTTTAAAAAATATGGATGAACATGGAGGACATCTTGCTAATTGAAACAAGTCAAGTCACAGAAGGCCATGCATGAACCCCCTCATATGAGGTCTCTAAAATTGTCAAATTCATGGAATCAGCATGGCATGGTGGTGATCAGGGACTGCAGAGAGAGGGCAAGGGGGAACCGATCAACAACAGGCATAAAATTTCAATTGAGCAAGATACAAAAGTTCTAGAGACCTACAGTACAGCACTGTGCCCACGGTTAACAATACTGTATCATGAGCTTAAAAATTTGCTAAGAGGGTAGATCTCGTGTTAAGTGTTTATAACACAATTTTTTTTTTAAAGTTGTGTTATAAAACAAACAAACAAAAAATATCCATAATAAAAAGGTTAAAAAAGATCCACATACAAATCCTGGATCCACCATTTGTTTGCTTAATACTAAGCTAGTCACTTAACACATTTTAAGCCCCCATTTTCTCATATGTAAAAGGGACATTATAATAACAATTTTATAGGTTGGTTTGCCACCTCTACTTTTAGATCTTGATAATGCTTAATTGAAAAGAGAAAGAGGTTTTGGAATGGTTCCCACCAACTGTGTATTATGTACAATTTTAAACCCAGGTGGCAGAGAGGAAGGTACAGTGCACCTGCGTGTACTCATTATGTAGCCTCAGCTCTCTTTTAAATATCTGTCATTATTTTATTATATTAGGCAAGTACTTAACTTTTCTAAGGTTCATTTTCTTACATGTAAAATGGGGATCATACCAGCACCATACCATTCTTATGTGGACTATGTAAAGTTGGGACTCTATGACACTTTCTCTCCTCCATGAAGCGATTTTGACCCACAGTTGAAAACAGTCACTCTTCTGATAGATTTACTTTGATTACTATTATACTAATGATCTCCCTTGAATTATTATTTAAATACTTTTTTATGAAAAGTCTCTGGGCCCTTTGAAAACAGATTATTCACATTCTCTACCTCATGGAAGGCACATGGCACATAGCTGAAGATCAATAAATGCTGATGAATTAAATCCCTTAAATAGATTAGATGTTACCTCCAAAACTGATTAATCTTCTGCAGCTACTGACACTGAATGCTCTGGCCATATGTTACTTAAATATTTTAAAATACACATAAGATCCCTGGGAAAATGTCAGATTGTTTCCTGGACAAATTGTAAATGAGTTTGTCAAATGTCAAGAAATCACCCAGTTCACTGTGTTGATAAACCAGGACTGCAAATCCTACTCTGCTTTTTACCTATCACATTTATGGTTTGCTAGGTTTGTTGGTTTCTACAAGCAGTACAAATTCTACAAGCAGTACATGTCACAAATTCTTCAGTAGAAAATTGTTTCTAGCAAAAGGTTTCAGCTTTATTCCAAAAAATGTGTTGCTCTGAAGTACCAGCTAGCCCATATCAGTGCTCCAAAGATGAGCAGTGATGATGGAAGGGTAGATTTCCATTTACTGACATTCACCTTAAATCAGGTCAAAAACTAGCAGGAAAAATGAGTGGAGCCTCCAAAAGACAATGGATTCCAGAAGACTCTATTTGAAGTGACAGACAAACCAACCTTAAATGTAGTTCAAAATATTTCCACTTAAGATAAAACTCAGTTTCAGCATTCTGACAACATGATGACAGCATAGTTTTTACTTCTGAGAATTATAAGGCCCTTTATCTCATAAAACCTGGAGAAAGCTAAAAGCAGTTCCCTTAAAGTGTCTGAATGTGGTCATCTCTTATCTATAGCTCAGTGGGACAGCTCAGCTGGGGCCTATAGAGTTCAGTTGTGCTCTCTTCCCAGAATATTCCCTAACCCTTCTCTGAAGCTATTCGTTGTACAGGTCACCATAGTAAAACTCACCTCAGCGCTCTCCTTGGACACCAACAAGCAAACACTAGAGTGCAGTGCAGAGTAAAGAGAGGCTTTGCCTCTATTTAAAAAGAAGATCATGATCTGTAATTTCAAAGTCCATCTGACATAGTCCTATAAAAACATATGAGCTATGCATAAAGTTAAAGGATCTATCTCCCAAAAAAAGACAAAAAATTAAATCAAGCGCCTTCCAAAGTAGGACATTTGAAAGTAGATCATTGCAACACCATCAGTTCACCATAAAGTGATGCATTCCTATTTTAAAAGACAAGGACTGTACCTAAATCTTAAAGTCTCCACACAATTGCGTTTGTCAAACAAAACATATTTGGTGCCATAACTCACAATTTTATTGACATTCTTAGTTTACATCAAATATTTTACATATTGTGATATGGGAATTTTATTTCACTTCTTGGAAAACTTTATACTTGAAAAGGGATATGGAGCAATTGTAATATATTCCATAGAGTCATCTTCAATTTACAACATTATATTCTGAAGTAAGCTGAAACAGGCCGAGGCTTTATGTACCTAAATTTTTCTATTATTTTCACAGCTTGAAATGGGAAGGGGGATGGAGAATTAATCTCTAAGAGAACAAAACATAAAGTCATTGTGGTCACAGTGTTGCCTTGCTCAGGAAAACTCTGTAAAACTGTAAAACGGAACTGCAGCAATTGCCCGCACACATTCAGAAGAGGCTGCACTCACTAGAATAAACTAGTTTCATTCCTCCTTTTAAAAAAATCTGTTAAAAGTCTAGATAAGATTCTTCATCTGTGAAATAGATATCATAATTAATTCCTACCATACCTATCATAGAAAAATTGTGTGAGGTTAAAAAATGAGCTAATGTATAGGGGGAGGGGAAGCTTTGTAAAAGCAAAAGAGCTTAAAAATGTAAGTGATAATTAAGAGGATGATCGTTACCTGCTTACAGACAAAAACATAACATTACATCCAGCATGCAACAAAGTACTTAGCACATACGAAGTGTTCACTGTACATTTTAACTAAAATATTAGTAGGTATTGGGCAGTCACACTGTCAAAAGTACTGAATTAAGCAACCTTAAACACAAAATAAGCCTGGAGCATCTTGTAATGCCAGAATGTAAGGAAGTACTGTACTCATACAAACAAAGCACAAGGATGAGGGAATGTTAAAGGAACAAAGGACTCAAATGAAAGAACTCCCAATGGCCAAAGATATAATGATCTATGCATCAAGATAAATGAAAGAGAATTGGATTATAACCCAGAGTACAGAATAAGTAGCTATAAGTCCACAGTGAAATGATTAATCAATTTAAGAATGAATGGGGGAGAATAAACAAATCTCCTATTCCAAATAATTTATGTAGATATTTCATCCTCAAGGAGGATGCTGTACATGTCAACTTCGTTCCAAGGAGTACAAGTGGGAAAGCAAGGGGAACAAGGGAGAACCTTACAGTGGAGAAATCTGGCAACACTACCTCAGCCAAGTGATCAAGGTCAACAGCAATAGCAACAAGTCATGTTGATAGTGTAGATCCTTGATAAGATGTGATGAGAATGGCAGTTTTACCTCTGTGGTTTTCCTCTCCAAAACTTGTAACCACAATCTAATGATGAGAAAAATCATTATACAAACTCTAATGAAGGGACATTATACAAAATATCTAAACAGTACTCCTCAAAATTGTCCAAGTCGTTGAAAACAAAGAAAATATGAGAAAGTGTCACAATGAAGAGAAGCCTAAGGAAACATGACAATAAAATTTAATGTGTTATCCTGACTGGGATCCTGGAGCAGACAAAGGACATTAGGTTAATACTAAGGAAACTTGAATAAATGATGGATGTTAGTTAATAATAATGTATGCAGATTGGTTCATTAACTGTAGCCCGTGTACCACACTAACGTAAGTCAATAACAAGGGAAACTAGATGTGGGGATGGAGGGGTAGGGAGTATATGGGAATTCTCTGTACTATCAGCTCCTGTTTTCTGTAGGTCTAAAACTTAAATTGAAAAAGAAAGAGGCCTACCAAATATGCCTCTTCTTTTTTCTTCATAGGTGGTGCAAGGTACAGCAACTTGTCCTCCACCTTGGAAGAGACATCTCAACATGCTTCTGACCACCAGTTTTCTAGAAACTTCACTAAGATGTCAGTCTTCTGAAATTTTGTGGGGTTTATCTCCCACCTTCTGGCTCATATAAGCCTTATTAAGGCATGAAAAATACTCCACTACTCTGTGTATATTATATGCAGTCAGCATAATGTCCTCAATGTAGTGGATCATTATAACATTTTGTCAAATAGTGAAGTCATGGCCTCTGGAGACTCTATTGCGGCAGAGAGAACAGGAGGGTTGACACAGGCAGGCAACTTGGTGATGGTATATTGTTGTCTCTGCCAGGTAAAAGCAAACACCTTCTGCTGGTCCTTACAATATGGAGAAAAAAGTCTTGACCAGGTCCTAATTGCATATCAAGTGCCAGGAGCTATGCTAATTTTCTTCAGTAAAGGTACTTTATCTTAAACGACACTGCAGATCTCCACCTGCTAAAGTTTACAAAGATCCACAACCATTCTCTGAAATCTGTTCAACTTCTGCATAGGCCAAACAGCCAAGTTAAGGAACTATATGATACATAACACCACCTCTCGATTTTAAGTCTTCAACTATGTCACTAATATCTGAAAATCCCCCTAGAGATGTGGCATTGCTACTGGTTTACTATCTTGGTGGGGGGGCAGAAAAATTCAGAAGTTTCCATTTGCCCCTTTCACCATAATGGCTCTTACCTCATGGCCCCAAGAACAGTGTGAGGATTCTTCCACGTGCCAAGGATTTCTAATCCAATTATACATTCAGAAACTAGTGAAACAATAATGTGTGCCTATGAACAAATGGGGTATTCTGTGAGTCACATCTGGGTTGACTCCATGTACATCACCTGACCACAGCCACTGTGGTATTTGGGGTCATCAGGAATTAGCAACAATCCAGAAGCAGAATTTAATAATTCCCAAGGGTCTGGGTATTTTTCCCTATTGCACAGTCACTCTGGTAAATTTATGCAGGCTTGAAGATAGATTCACAGTATATATACTTAAAGGCAATGCTTCAGGGCTCTTCCTCAAGAGAACTTGAACTTCCCTTCAAGGATACCTGACCTTCCCTTCTCCTTCAATAAACCCAAGAAGCTCTGGGACTATGAATAGGCTTATGTCTGGAAATCTAGTGAAAGCTCACGACTCTTCTCAAGCACTTAATCACCAATCCCAGAGGATTTTCTATTATAATTCAAGCAGTGTTTTTGCAGACTTCCCATCTATTTTATTCCTAGGGACACTGTGATCAATCAGCTATAGTCAGTGGTCCTTATGGACCAAAGTGTTCTGATTACTGTTATGTCCCTGCTGGCCTTTCTAGTAAATGTGCCTACTTTGTCTCTGTCAGTTGGCCACTTGGCCTCTGATACTCTGGCATCCCATTACCTCTGTTAAAATCAGGGAACCATATAAATAGCGGTGTTAGCCACAGTCAGACTTGGCGACAAATGAGAGCAACCCCAGACCTTTTGAAGGATGCAGGTGGTCCCCTCAACGTATGCATCAACACCTTCCCTGGTGAAGGGATTGAATTCTGCGCCTTTTAATTCCTTCTTCCACATCATGCCACACAAACACTGGATCTCAGCCTCATTAAAATCAGCCACCACTGACGTTAGGGTTTCATCAACCAACCAAGTAAGTTGTTAGACCCACTGCCAACTCCGTGAGCTAGCATAGTAAATCCAGAATGTTCAGTAACTGCACCCAAATCAGTGTACTGGGCCCAGCCTTTCTAGTGTTATTTCCATCTTCCTTGGTCTAACACCCTTAAAGTCCACTTCCATATACATTCCCCAGGTTAGAGATAATATACATCAGCAAATTTTGCAATTCCATTTCCTCTTGAGTTATGCTCTGTACCTGATTCCCTGAAGCATACTGAGATTTGGCCCTTAAAATATTGACCGAACTCCAGAGGTATATGTCTGCATTTCAAAATGTATGAAACCTAGACCTACGGACTTTCTGGATTCTGTTACTTTTCTCAAAAATTAATTAATTAATTAAAAAAATAATAACGGTTTGTTGGTTGGTTTATCTCTTTTAGCAGATAACCTAACTGAGCTAAAACCCCCAAATTTGTCTTCCCTTCGAAGGGTAGAAGCTGAAACTTTTAAGTTTTTCACCCTTAAAGCTGTGTTGCTTGGCATTCGCCTGCATAGTTCAGAGGTGAGCCAGAAATTTGAAAAGGGTTCATATGCAGAATGTAGGTCTTCAGCTCTCCAGCTTGCTTCCTTTTGGGATCGAAATCCCCACTCTATCTGCTATGGTCAATCCAAACCCTATCTTCTGGTTTTTCAAGCCAGGAAGACCACATATTTCTATCAAAGTGTCAGTCATCCTACGCAATGCTGACAGGAGTCTGCACTCAGGCAAAGGGCCAACCAGTGTCATTCCTTTCTTCAAAAGGTTGTTTTTTGTACCTTTAACTATTTAAGTTTTATAACTGTTATCTGTAGGAAGGCTGGTTCAATAGGAATTGCTTTGCCATTCCTGGATATAAAACCTTTTCCAAACTGAGATTTTAAAAGGCTCAGAAGAAAACAGTATATGTCAAATCTATTTTTCATTTCACTTTTTTGTCAGATTGTGTTTTCCTAAATGACCACAACAACGTCTCCCCCATCCCTTTTGTTTTTTTCCAAAGTGACTTTAGCACCTCTCCACGAAGAGCTGTCATTTATCATTCCTATCCTCTTGAGTCTAGGTGAGGCTTGTGTCCACTCTGACCAATAAAGTACAGTGGAAGTGATGTCATATGAATTCAAGGCTGGGTCAACAAGAGGATACGCATCCACAAGCCTTCTCTTCTTGGATGTTAGCTCTTGGGGACTGAGGCAGCCAAAAACAAGCATCTACCACGAAACAAGTGGGTGAAAGAGTATTTGGATGAAACCAGATTCCGGCCTTCAAGTTTTCCAGCTGAGACCTCAGACATCACAGAGCACAGACTAGCTGGTCTCATTGTGCCTTCTCCAAATTACTGACCCATAGAATTGATTTAAAATTTTTTTTTAATGTGGGCAATTTTTTAATATCTTTATTGAATTTGTTACAATATTGCTTCTGTTTTATGTTTTGATTTTTTGGCCGAGAGTCATGTGGGATCTTAGCTCCCCAACCAGGGATCGAACCTGCACCCCCTGTATTGGAAGGCGAAGTCTTAACCATTGGACCACCAGGGAAGTCCTCACTGACCCATAGAATTTATGGTTGGCTTTTGCTACTGAGTTTTGGGGTAATTTGTTAAACAACAACAAATGACCACAGCATGCTAGGATTATCCAGCTATGACATCTGTAACACTAATGGTTTCCAATTTATTTGGGTAGATACGGATGCTTAAAGAGATGCTCCATTTCTTTCTCACAATTCCTTCCTAAAGTGACAAGTTAAGAAAATGAGGTTAAATTTCCGGGATAAAAAAGCACAGTTAAATGTATTCCATCATTAGGACCTTATGTCCCTTGCAAATTTCAAGAGACTAGTCACTTATTTGAACCTGAATTCTTTGTCTCCAAGAATCAATAATTTAATTTTTATTTGGAGCATTATGAGTTAATTGCATTGCTTCCTGGAATCTCACATATGCAAGGTCAAGTCTTCACTATACAAGCCAGCATTTCTTGAATTTTAAATAGGAGACTAACACTCAGTACAAATTCAATAAAGGAAGAGTTAAGCAAATTCTGTCCACCTTTGTCAAATAATAAATAAAGTATGTATTAGGTAAAGAATTGCAAATAATAATAAAGAAAAAGCTCCATACCCAGGAGTGGGAGGGGGAGGGGGAAGCTCAATTATAGCTATAAACTTCCTTCTTTTTTTTAGGACTTTTATTAAGATATAATTGATATACAATAAACTGCATTTATTTAAAGTGTACAATTTGATATGTTTTTTCTTATTAGTAATGCATATATATGGCAATCCCAATCTCCCAATTCACCCCATCCCACCCTCCTCCCTGCTTTCCCCACTTGGTGTCCATATGTTTGTTCTCTACATCTGTGTCTCTATTTCTGCCTTGCAAACTGGTTGATCTGTACCATTTTTCTATATTCCACATATATGCATTAATATATGATATTTGCTTTTCTCTTTCTGACTTACTTCACTCTGTATGACAGTCTCTAGGTCCATCCATGTCTCTACAAGTGTCCCAATTTCGTTCCTTTTTACAGCTGAGTAATATTCCATTGTATATATGTACCACATCTTCTTTATCTATTCATCTGTTGATGGACATTTAGGTTGCTTCCATGACCTGGCTACTGTAAATAGTGCCACAATGAACATTGTGCTGCATGTGTCTTTTTGAATTATGGTTTTCTCTGGATATATGCCCAGTAGTGGGATTGCTGGGTCATATGGTAATTCCATTTTCAGTTTTTTAAGGAACCTCCATACTGTTTTCCATAGTGGCTGTATCAATTTACATTCCCAGAAACAGTGCAAGAGGTATAAATAAACTTCCTTCTGAAGAAGACAATTTGAGATGGGATTCAACATCAAGGGGAATTACATAGGACCTGTTATATAAAGGTAGATTAATGTATTTAAAGATAAAATTCCATTCTATATTTCTTTTTAGTTGTTTGTATTTTTTTTCAAAAGTCATTGATATACATGAGATTTTCAAAGACAAATATGGTCTAAAATTATCACATATGATTATAAAAGAAAACAAGAGAGGTAGATAAAGATAATGTAAAATTACTGTTAGTGTAGTTAAGGTCAAACTCATTCAAGACTAATGGCAGGATAAACTGGCACAATGCTTTTGGAGAGCCATTTGGCAATGCCTATCAAGAGAAATAAAATGTTCATATCTGATCACTCAGTGATCCCACTGCTGGGAATTTTTTCTAAGAATTACATTAAAAGCATAAAAGAGCTATAAGTATGAAGGTTTTTATTTCATGAATTTTTTAGACTCACCAAAAAATGGGGAACAATCTAAATGATGAACAATTAGAGAATGGTTTTGAAAAGCCAGTGAACTTTTACGTAGTTATTAAAAATAATAATTTCAAAGGCTAGGTAACACCATGGAAAGCATGCTAGTTTTGTGATATAACACTAAATGATAATAGAAAAATACAAATAGAAAGTTCTACTATACTGAGTAAAAAAATAAATATGAAATGTGGACAAGTACTGGATGGGAACACATAAAAATGTGTTGTTTTTAGGAGTTGTGACCATCTTCAGTTAATTTTACCTTTTTAAATGTTGATATCCTAATACTAATTGTACAATAAATGAGAATAGATCTATAATCCTTACAACATTGTTGCTATTTATTTAGATGTCTGTCATCTCTGAGAGCATTGGTAAAACTTATGCTAACCATTCTAACAGGTATCAGGTGATATCTCATTGTGGTTTTAATTTCCACTTCCCTGATGATTAGTAATATTGAGCATACGTTCATGTACCTGCTGCCCATTTGTATGTCTTCTTTGGAAAAATGTCTATTTAGTTCCTTTGCCCAATTTTTAATTGGATTGTTTGGGGGCAGGATAGGGGTTGTTATGAGTTGTGTGAGTTGTTTATATGTTTTTGATAGTAACCCATTATCAGATATATGATTTGCAAACATTTTCTTCCATTCTGTACCTCGACTTCTTATTTTGTTGTTTCTTTTGCTGTTTCTTTTTAGTTCCATGTAGTCCCTGTTAGAATAGCTATCATCAAAAAGATAAAAGGTAACAAGTTTTGGTGAAGATGTGGAGAAAGGGGAATCCTTGTGCACCATAGGTGGGAATATGAATTAGTAAAGCCACTATGGACAACAGTATGGAGGTTCCCCAAAAAATTAAAAGTACAGTTGCCATATTATCCAGCAATCCCATCTCTGGGTATATATCTAAAGGATATCAAAAAGATATTTGCACTCCCATGTTTTTTGCAGCAACATTCACAATAACAAAGATATGGAAACTAACTGTCCGTCAGTGGATAAACGGCCAAAGAAGATGTGGTACATATACACAATATAATATTATTCAGCCATGAGAAAGAAGGGAATCTTGCCATTTGCAACAACATGGGTAGACCCATGTTGCTGAAAGAATTATGCTAAGAATTATGCTGTCTGAAATGTTGGACAGAGAAAGACAAATACTGTGTGATATTACTTACATGTGGAATCTGAAAAAGCAGGATTCGTAAAGGGCTGCACAGCACAGGGAGATCAACTCAATGATTGGTGATGACCTAGAGGGGTAAGATAGGGAGGGTGGGAGGGAGGTTCAAGAGGGAGGGGATATGGGGATATGTGCATAAATATAGCTGATTTACTTTGTTGTACAGTGGAAACTGGCACAACATTATAAAGCAATTATACTCCAATAAAGATCTGAAGAAAATTTTAATTTAATTTAATTTAATTTTTAAAAAACCAAACAAACAAAAATAGAGAGTAGAATGGTGGTTACCAGTGGCTGGGACTGGGGTCGCTGGGGAGATGTTGGTCAAAGGGGCAAACTTCCAATTAGAAAATGAATATGTTTTGGGAAACTTAGATATAAAATTTAAGTAGATAAGTCTGGCTCTTCTTCCCAAATAGTCCTCATCTGGTCAAAAAAGGGAAAATATATATACATAGGAACTCCATAATATTCCTTTTTGTTTAATTTCATTCCTTCACCCCAAATGGAGACACAAACATATGCACAAAAACATTTTAAGAGATAAAGATATCCAGTTGGATGTTACATTTGCAAAATATTCTGTATTAATGACTAAACACATACTAAAATTATCTATAGTAAATAGCAGGAGTTCACCTGGAAAGTCCCAGGGGCTGTTATGCTACTTCCCAGATCTTCTCTCTGTCCTAGGCTCTCAGCATCCCCAGCTGGACCAGAGTGCCATCTGTAGCATCATCACCTGCCCTTTACTTTGATTTCTCACCCCCTCTCATCATGCTTTTCCAGTCAGTTGGCTTGGTGATATCTCAAAGTTTATGTGTCTGAAAAATAAGAATTATAGGGAATTCCCTGGCAGTCCAGCAGTTACGACTCTGCACTTTCACTGCCTGAGGGACCCAGGTTGGAGTACTACTCTGGCAAGCCACACTGTGCAGCCAAAATTAAATAAATAAAAATAAGGCTTCAGAAAGAAAAAAAACAGGGTTGACAGTTCTAACAAAAAGAAAAAAAAAAATGAGTCAAAGAAATCTATTTTTTAAATTCCATAATTACCAAGCAACACCAACCAAACTATCTTGGGGAAGCTTTGGAGACTTATATTTTTCTTCGTCCCCCGTTCTCTCCATGCATCTTTTATGTTGGGGATTATGAACATTCTCATTCCTAAAGAAAATTTTAGAAAACTCAAAACACATCATGGATTTAGCTTTGAAGAAATGTAAAAAGGTTGGTTTCATTTTATCAGATAATGGAGAGCTACGTGCATCTTGAAACCTAAAAGAGGAAAGTTTTGCAAGATCAATAAAATACTGATTCAGACATATTTTATAGCATTGAGAGTCATAAAAAAGATGTCATTACGTTTTTTGTAGATTCTGAGTTAAATGAGCTCATCAGCACGACTCTGCAATGAAGTTAAACTAGTTCAAAACATTCTTTTTTGGTCTCAGTAAAAATATCAGTCTGGCCAAAGTTGTCTCCAAACTGCTAAATATGTGTTGCAGATGATACTCATGATGACAGTGGAATGTCGAACACGTTTGGAGTAAAAAAATATTCTGCCATTTAAATTATAACCTTTCACGTTCCTAAGGTATCACTTGGAGAATCAGAGAAATGGGTCAAGGATTGGGAAGTATAGAGAATAATTACTTTTGCTGACTCTCAGAAACAAGTTTCAAGAGACTAATCCCTGTGTTTGGCACCTCATTTGGAAAATATTTGGAAAAAAATTTTGAAGCATGAAAATGGTGTCTCCGGCAAAGCATTTTCCACCCACAATTCCTCACAAACATTTCTAGCATTGGTGTGACAACTCCAGCATGCCACTAGAACATATTATAAATTCTAGTCAAGAAAAAGACTTCAAAAGTTAAACACATTTTTAACATCGGTTCTAAAAATTACCTCAATTTGAGTTTAATTGCCAGAGGCTGAGCGCCATGCAGATTTCTGTAATTGGCAAAGTTGTAAAATATTCTGAAAGCCAACACGAGGTTGAGCGCATGAATGAGAGCTCTGAGTCCTTCCTGACTTATGACAACATGGCTATCCTGAAAATGCAAACTTTGGCTCTTGTACTTTCAGAGATGTCTGGAACTAAACTGTGAAAACATAGGCAAACAAGTTCAAATTGGAATAGGCTGACCAAATGTTAAATATGCTATCAGGCCTGCCAGGTATGCTTTTACCTGTATATAAGAAATAAGTTTTCTTTTAACTTAATGGAACTAACTTCTCAACTGCAACTACTCAAGTACAGCCCAATTCTCAGAATTTCCTATAGCTGAATAATTCCTGTGGGCTTCCTCAGAGCCACTGTTTTGCAATCAATGCGTTGGGACATTTAATTAAAAAGCAGACCTCGGTATGTTCTAAATGGAGAACAAAGTAATGGCCTGTGTGTATACAGAAGGGTTACATCTAAAAAGCAGGGCAAATGAGCCAGTCTTATCAACTAGTTTGTGTATTTCACGAGAATAGCCCCTCCAACTTAACTTTGGTCAAATTACTTAACTTCTTTGTGCCTTAAGTTCTTTACAAATAAAATGGGGATATATCATGTAAGGTTGCCATGAGGATTTAATTAGCACAAAATATATGCACAAAACTTAGCCCAGGGACTAGCACTTGGCAAGCTCTCAATAAATATTAGATACTACTTTCAACATTTTAACTAGATTGTAAGTATTTAGGTCCCATGGGACTCCTGTGATTTAACTGAATATTAACCATTAGGAAGAACTTCAACCTACAATAAAATATTAGCCAAATATTAAAAATACTTTAATAGAACTATAAAATAAGTAGGGAGGGGCTTTCCTGGTGGCACGGTGGTTAAGAATCCACCTGCCAATGCAGGGGACACAGGTTCAATCCCTGGTCTGGGAAGATCCCACACACTATGGAGCAACTAAGCCCATGCACCCCAACTACTGAGCCTGCATTCTAGAGCCCTTGAACCACAGCTACTGAAGCCTGTGTGCCCTGGAGCCCATGTTCTGCAACAAGAGAAGCCACCGCAGTGAGAAGCCCATGCACCGCAAGGAAGAGTAGCCCCTGCTTGCCACAGCTAGAGAAAGCCTGTGCACAGCAATGAAGACCCCACGCAGCCAAAATAAAATAAAAGAAAAGTAGGAGAAATAATGTGAATAATGTATGATTTATCCAC
Organism: Hippopotamus amphibius kiboko; assembly: GCF_030028045.1. Classification (NCBI taxonomy): domain Eukaryota; kingdom Metazoa; phylum Chordata; class Mammalia; order Artiodactyla; family Hippopotamidae; genus Hippopotamus; species Hippopotamus amphibius. The sequence continues at coordinate 107,194,688 of NC_080190.1, read as the reverse complement.
CATCACATGGATGGTGTGGAGGGGAAAAATGTTTCAAATTAATATAGTTTTCAGATTAGAATTCTGGATTAGACAATTAGGACCTCTACCTGCCTGGAGGTTTTGTTTGCTTGTTTTAATCTCCAAAAGCTTTCTGAGCCAAAAATCTTGTAAAGGCATATGTATATTAATTATTTTTAACTCTCCAAACAATTTTCTGATGCTCTGAGTAATTATATAAATTTGACCTCATATAAATCCTTTCTTTACAATTTTCAAGCATCTCAAGATATTAAAAATTAGAAAGCAATTTAATAACATAAAACATCCCACTTACAAAGATTCAGATGCTACTTTTAGCAGTAAGTACTAGTAGAGTAATTCATAAGTCTGCTTTCTCAACGTACTAGTATATTTAAGATTCTGAGTGATGGTTGTATAACTACATCTTTTTGCACCCCAAGGTTCCTCAGGGATGACTCAAGGGCAACATCAGAGGTGGAGAGGGTGGGCAGGTTTCTGGGCCTTCCGTATGCCTCCCCTTCCCACTCCCATTCAACCACAGTTCCAATTTTATTGATTTTATGTGTGACAAAAATTTTCCTTAAGAGAAAAAAAATGGTTTTACTACTATTAAATATTTGAAAGTTCTAAATATTACCATGAAATTCAACTGTAACAGCTAGAATTCAAAAGATGTGATTAAAGCCCTCAACTGAAATAACAGAAGCATAAATAGTTATCATTGTACAAAAGAGTACCAAGAATGAAAAATTAACTAAAACAAGATGGTGGAGGAAAGAATAAAAGAAAAGAAATACACTAGTTTATGATTGTTTATAGCAAGAAAGTAAAAGATATGTCTAAAGTATTAAATAATTAAGGAAATTATATAACCTAATAGTTCTAAAATAGCCAATGAAACAAAAATGCAAACCTTCTTAAACATCACATTATTTAGGAATTACATAGTAGAAGTAAAGTTAAAAATAAGAACAAAATGTTACTTTTGAAAAAAGAAAAAACGTAAAGTATAATTAATTACAAAGAACAAAATTTAAATATATCTGTTATATCAATAAATATAAATGAGTTAAATTTATATCTTTAAGAAAGGAAAGAAGGTAAAAGCATGAACAAAGGTATACAAGGCAAATATAGAAAGAGAAGGAAGTTAGGGGGAAAGGTGATGGAGAAAAGAGGAAGGGAAAGAGGGGAGAATGAAGTGGGAGGAGAATGAAGGAAGGGAGGGAAAAGGGGGGAAAGAAAGAAAGAAGAAAGAAGGAAAATAACAGTTTGTAACCTTAATATCAGCCATGTTGAATTCATGTTATAAAACATTAAATGAGACAAAAGGTCACTATACAATGTTAAAAGCAGATATTCACAGGAAGATTTTTTTAAAAAGTCAAGATCAGCAATGCACCAAAAGATATAGCATAAATACTCACAAAGAAAAAAACTATAGGAATTATAAAGAAAAACACAAAAGTAGTAGAATTTTACTCACCTCTCTCAGTCCTTGATAGATTAAGAAAGAAAAAAGTAAGAAATAATACAGAAGACTTAAGTGATGTAATAAAGTAGAACTAATTAATATAGATCAAGTTCTATTCCCTGAAATAAAAACTATAACTTAGTTTTACATAGAATAATCATAAAAATGGTCATTAGATTAGGCTACAATGAAAATCATAACTAATCCCAAAATGTTAAATGAATACAGGCAACATTATCTGATCACAATGCAATAAAACTAAAAATCAATAATAAAACTGAAAATAAAAATATGTTTATAATCGGGTGATTTTGTACAAGTTGTCTATCTTTTTTATTGCATCAACAGCAAAATTAAAATAATACATAAATCACAGGGTCACTGTGAAAATTTTATCAACTTTAAAACATTATACTAGTGTAAAATACTATTCAAAAAGAATTGTCTTCCTCCTCACACATGAGAAGTGATTTAATATGGCAGCTCCAAAGATTTGAACTTCGTCTATTCTGTTTACATGAGGCCATTTTAATTAATTAAATTAAATTAAATTACATTACATTAAAAATTTAGTTCTTCAACACTAGCCTTATTTAAAGTACCCACTAGTTACATGTGGCTAGTGGCTACCATCTTGGACATCGGCATATTCCATCATTACAAACAGTTCTATTGGATACTCCTAGCTTTTGTTGGGGAAATCCACCAAATATCTGGAAGTTCATGAGAATTATTTAAGTTTTACTTCATCAAATTAACAGGGTCCTTCTAGTGAGAGTCTCAGATAATTTTTTTCCCCACTTTACTCCCTAATTATACTAAAAGATCATCCTCTCACTTAATGTAATCCAAATACATTAAGGTGCTAATTGAATAGAATGAGTAAGCTATGCATACTAATTGTCACTAATACGCTTAATGGTGATTGCTTAAGCCTATAATAGATACTCACCTACAGAGTGGTTCAAGTCATCTTGATATCCCTCATTCTTCATTAGGAAAACGTGTTTTATTAAGTTGACATCATTATATGTGAGCCCAGAGGATTTTCACCATGGGTAGTCCTTTTAATGTTGAAAAGTATACCATATGTGAAACCTGAACAAATTGCTCCTGCAGCTGAAAGTGACTCTTACAGCCACCTGTTTTTCAGTGATGCTTAGAGCATTCCATTTTGGTAAGCTTGAATTGATAATAAGTACCTCTGTGTCTACTACATTTCTTCATTCATTTAGTATATTTTTAAATTCCTCATCCCACTTACTAGTCTTGTGATCCTAGGCAGTTCACATATTCTCTGGGTTTCAGAGTCTCCTTTCCTAAGCTGGGAAGTGGGAGGGGATGAGAAATGGCAGCCTAATCACAAGTTTATTTCCTCTTTTCCCTCCCAGTTGAGGAAACTCTACTTAAAAAATACTAGAGACTAGATCTAAATTGTCCTCACCACAAAAAGATGTCATAATTATGTGACATGATAGAAGTGTAAACTAACACTACAGTGGTAATCATATTACAATAAATAAAAGTATCAGATCAACAGATACACCTTCAACTTACAGAATGTTATATGTCAATTACCTCTCAATAAAAAATATTAGGGCTTACTTGGGGAGCTTGGAGAGGTCACAGATGTACCTAAGAATTGATTTTTTTAAAATATCAAAGCAATTAGCACTGAATAAGACATTTAGTATAAAAATAAGGGCTTAAAACCTTAATTCATGGCTCAAAAATTATAATATAACCATGGATAAGCAAAATCAAAATAACCTATATTTTTAAAAATCATAATATTTTATCAAAGGATGGACTGTAAAGCATGAGTAAATAAGGCAAAATAAAAACAATAATTCTTCCCAGAGTAATATACAAATTTAGTGCAATTATAAGCAAAATCTTGTTAGTTTTTTATGACTAGATGAAATATATCTAATAGTTGTATGGAAAGATAAACGTATGAAGCCTGTCAAGATATTTTCAATAATCAAAATAGTGACTGGGTGAATATTCTATATACTATCAAAACTTACTATGAAGCTGTAGTGTGATAAAAGCACAGGAATAGACAAATACATCAGTGTAACAAATTCAAAAGCCAAGAAACAAATACAAGTGTATGAAAAAAACCTTATTTATGATAAAGGTAGCATGTCAATTCATTGGGAGGAAAATAAATTATTCAGTAAACAGTGCTGGAAAAATTGGCTATCCAACTATTTACTATACCCAGGACATGAAAGAAACTTAAATGTCCATCAACAGAGGAATGCATAAAGAAGATGTGGTACATATATACAATGGACTATTACTCAGCCATAAAAAAGAACAAAATAATGCCATTTGCAGCAACATGGATGGACCTAGAGATTGTCATACTGAATGAACTAAGTCAGACAGAGAAAGGCAAATACCATATGATATTGCTTATATATGGAATCTAAAAAAAGGGTACAAATGAACTTATTTACAAAAACAGAAGTAGAGTCATAGATGTAGAAAACAAACTTATGGTTACCAGGGGATGGGGCAGGGGGAGATGGATAAATTGTGAGATTGGGATGGATATATACACACTACTATATATAAAACAGAAAACTAATAAGAACCTACAGTATAGCACAGCAATATTCTGTAGTGGCCTATATGGGAAATGAATCTAAACAAAGAGTGGATATATGTATATATATAACTGATTCACTTTGCTGTACACCTGAAACTAACACAACATTGTAAATCAACTATACTCCAATAATCTTTTTTTAAATTGGCTGTCCATATGGAAGAAAAAAATCATATATAACACCATAAATAATCCTCAACCTCAGTTTAAACATATAAAAGTAAAAGTAAAATAAAATATTAGAAGGAAATATTGGAGAATAGTTTTATAATGTTATGACAAAGATGACCATCTGAAACAACATATGAAATGCACAGCTATAAAGAAAAAATTGACAGATTTGATTACACAAATATTTTTAAAACTTCAGTATTGAAGGGAGAAAACATGAACGAGTTCAAAAGATAACAATTGTAGTTATAGTGGGGTAAGATCCTATATGAAGTTAAGAAAAAAATAATCAAGCTAATTTTTAAAAGGACAAATTACATAAATAAGCAATTCACCAAAGAGAAAATATGAAAAACCATACATGAGAAAAGATGTTCAATGTCACTAAAAATCAGAGACTAGTAGCATAACTTTTCAGCCATCATTTGGCAAAATTTAAAATAACTGAAGACATTCAGAATATTAAGAATATAATGTAAAGAATATTTGCTTGCATTGTTGATAAAAAGTAACCTGATTAAAGAAATTACTATTGTAACATATACACCCTTTGACCTAGCAATCCTACTTTTATGAATGTGTACTACAGAAATAAAAGAATTCATACATAATGCAACATTGATTTGTGACATCAACAACTTAAGTGTTAGTCATCCAGGTGATGCATTTTATATGCATATAATATTTTATACTTTATAAATATGTTTATAAGTGTTTATATTCAAATATATACAATATGACATTTTGTACAGCTCCCACATCAATTCCTTTCCCAGGAATCTTGAGTCTACTTACACTTGTCTCCATCTCCAAACAGGAGACAATCAGGAGCAGATCTACCCTCCCAGGCTTAGAGCTTATATTGGTATAATTTGGGAGACTCCAGTTATGAAAAAAAAAAAGACTTCCAAATACAAATTTAGATACAAAAGCAAATACTGATGTAAGTTCTCTTTTTCCTTTTCATTATCTATTTTGGGGATTGTCATGTGTTTTTTTTTCCTTATCTTCATGATTTTAACCATTAGACATTTCATTTCCACTGTGATGCAATGGAAGAGTTTTGACATCTTGAAGTTTCTGCCAGACTTATTTCAATTTATATTTCCACAATATTTTCCCATACTTGAATTTTGACTGGATTAATAACTCCAGAAAAAAATTACAAAACTAATTTTGATTCAGACATACACAAAAGCAACTCAAATTAATTTTAAAATCATCCTTACACTGTATGGAGCTACAAAATGTTTGACCAAATAACTCATACACAATATATATTACTTTGTCGACAAATATACGTAGGAGTTTTGTCACTGGAACTTTTGTTTCTTTTGGCCATTTTGCTGAGTGTGGTTTCATCTAGAACTGTCAGACGTCACCTGGAAAAGATGGATGAATACACTTAAGAAACAGTCCAATGCGTCAGGTATGCAACTTTACATGCAGAGGTACACACTGTGGTCATACAAGTTTGTTTTTTAGAAGCAAGAATTCTGGTAAATTCCACTTCACATGATTCCCTTCAAAGAAACGAGAGAAATAAAAGACACTTTAAAACACTGATAATTGCTGACAAGTGGACTTCTATTTTTCCTGGGCATATCTGAGCCCTAAATCCTCCACCTCTAATTGTATACATCTGACTAGACTAACTTCTAGCCCCGTATATTTCAAACCTTATTTCTCCTCTATACATCCCATTCTCAGACACAATAGAATGTGACACAACTTCTGGTCCTGCAATTTCTGAAGATCCAGGTGAACTGGCCCAAAATCTTCTGGGAGTACTCCTGGAAGTTGCACCAAACTGGAACACTTACAAATAACTGTTACATATAGAGGAGAATGAAAACCACCAAAATAATCCCACTAAACTCAAATCTATGCCCCACTGAGGTTCTCAGTAGATTCCCAAAATGCTTTGGCCATTCTACTGCCACCCATTACAAGGGGAGGTAGGCCTGAAGGAAAGTTAGTGGAACTGGACAGCAGCGTTGATTGTGATTAAAATAGTGTACTTTTGCAAATGAAAAAAGAATATACATGTACATGACACATTGCTAGGGCCCCTCCCAGGACCCTGGAAGACGCTTAAGCAAGTGAGGGTCTTGGAGACTGAGCTCATAGCTTCCCAGTGAATCTGCCTCTGGGGAGAAGATAATACATTTTCACATCATCATATGTGTCCATTCATAAAACCTGCTTACTCTTCACTCTTTATCCTTAGATGTATGTCCCATTATTAACAGCTCAAATGCCCAATTACCTTTGGTTGATAATACCAACTAACAGTTTCACGCTCTCTGAAAGGAAGCCAAAGTCTTTAGAGTTTGATTTCATGTTTATTCCACCTGATATTCCCAAGAGGCAAGAAATCATTCAAAAAAAGAAGGATCCGACCTAGCTTGAGCTAAGGGCAGGGCCACCCGGCTTGAGGCTTGTTGTTAGGAGGGAAGGCAGTGTTCCCACTCAAGGGGATCAGCTGAGTGAGGACAAGGACAAAGAGAGGGTGATGGCAGCAGGTCACATTTGGCAGGAAAGGATAAAATGGCCACATAAGCTGGTTCAGGCAGAGTTGAAGGCTCTGGAAGAAGATAAGCAGTTTCCGGTTTGAGGTTGGCTGCTCTCCCTGTGAGATCAAAACGCAGAAACGGTGGTGAGCAGGTGTGTGCATCCCCAGGGGGAGGCCACTACACAGCCCACCCCAAGTCTCACAGCCTGGGCACAGCCCCATCTGGGTGCAGGCAACCAGAGTGTCCCTGGCATAAAAAGCTGGGTGGTCTGTAATTTGGGTCTCCCACCCTGTCTTTGGTGGCTCTGGGTGGCCCCTCCCTCCTGGGGGTCCCTGAGGCCAAAAGAGGATCTGTGGAAAGACCACATTCCCCACTTGCCAGCCCAGAGCAACTGAGATGCCCTGCAAGCTGTTCTAAAGGTGTGGAGGAGCCTCAGGAGTTGTCTTGATAAGAGCCACGGACAGCACGGGGCATCATTATTATCTCCATGGGGAAACCACCACCACCGTACAAGGGAGAGTACACTATATTCAAGTAGCACCAAGGTTTGAGAGCAACTTAATTCAGATCAAACAAAGAGACATCAGCAATGTACACCACCGAGTGTGACTGGTGACTGTGGGTGTCACATAGTCTGCCTCCCACTCCCAGAGGTCACGCTTCTGGTCCACTAGCTGAGAGATGGAAAAGAGTACCCAGGGAAATGTTGCAAGCCTGAAAAGACCCTAGAGCCTCCCAGGCTGCTTCTCTGGAAATCTGTAAAGATATCCACTTGTGACCGTGAAAAACAGCTCCGTCTCAAGCTTGTCACTGGCTGCTCTTTTACCTTCAGCTGTTTATCCCTTTAGATGCAAGAGATCTTTTCATTTATTGGAAAAGACAAAAACCAAAACCTTGTTTACCTCCTGAGCCCAGCAGTGGCAGGTTACGCCAGTATCCGGGCCATCCCATCTGGGGACATAGTGGACACCCCTGTGTTTGAAGCAGAGACACCTAGCATTTCTCTCAAAAATTGGGAAGGAGGTCATCTAAGACTGGTTCAGTGTCTTCCAAGAGCCCTAGAAGACCCTCAAAGCCTATTTAACCCCACGATCCCCAAGTTCTGAAAATAGGAAACTCAGGGGATTGACTCTTAAATATTAGAGAACCTCAGAGCTACTATACTGTATGTGATTCAGAGGTGGACATCATGTGTAAGATTGTGGAAGCAGCACAGAGGTCACATGCAGGCAACAGAGCATCACAAGAGACAGAGATGGCTAATACTATAACTTAGACCAAGAAGACAGTAACCTTTGAGGCCCATCAAAAGGAGCTAAAGCATGGAGACCAAGCTATTTCCAGCTCAGCTTCTTCAGTTTGAAATGAAATAAGCCACACAGTCTCAGAATGAAATGCCCTCTTTTTAAATTTACATGTTCCATAGCATAGCGGTAACCTCACAGAGGGTTCTGTGACATCACCTGTGCTGCAGCCTGACACTCAGTCTCCAGGAGAGCAGAGTCCCACCTCATACCCATGTTCCGCAGCCAATGGAGAGCTTTGTCTACCTCAACCACTGTTGGCCTTTGTTTCCCCTAGGCTATGACTGAAAGTCATTCTACAGGCTGGGAAGCACCACCACGTCCCTCTTCAATTCCTCTTCTTCCCTCTGAAGGCCCCTGAACATAAAATTAAATCCAGTCCATCAATTAAGCAAAAACAGGATTCATGTCCCCTCTGGATATTTAGGGATGGGAGGAGGGGCACAGCAGAATTTCTTGGCAATCAGAATAGGAAAGGCTACCATCTAGACTTAGTAACTACACTTTTAGGTATATGCCCTGGAGGATAAAGTATACTCTTATGTATATATAATGCTAACTCTCACACATGCACTTTGGGAGACAACTATAAGAATGTTTTTAGCCAAATAACTAATAAGAGCAAAACACTGGAAATAGCCTTAATGGTCCATCAACTGTAAAATTGATAATTTATAACATACAGTGGGGTACCATATAATAATGGCAGTTACACTGGCATGGATGAATCTCACTGTTGAGTATTAAAAGCAAGTCACAGGGCTTCCTAGGTGGCGCAATGGTTAAGAATCTGCCTGCCAATGCAGGGGACACGGGTTCAATCCCTGCTCCAGGAAGATCCCACATGCCGCGGAGCAACTAAGCCCGGGCGCCACAACTACTGAGCCTGTGCTTTAGAGTCCGTGAGCCACAACTATTGAGCCCATGTGCTGCAACTACTGAAGCCCATGCACCTAGAGCCCATGCTCTGCAACAAGAGAAGCCATGGCAATGAGGAGCCCACGCACCACAACAAAGAGTAGCCCCCACTCACCGCAACTAAGGAAAGCCTGCACACAGCAAAAAAGACCCAACACAGCCAATAAGATTAATTAATTAATAACTAATTAATTTTTTTAAAAAAGCAAGTCACATAAGAACACATGCGGGGACTTCCTAGGGGGCGCAGTGGTTAAGAATCTGCCCGCCAATGCAAGGGACACAGGTTCTAGCCCTGCTCCAGGAAGATCCCACATGCCACAGAGCAACTAAGCTCATGTGCCACAACTATTGAGCCTGTGCCCTAAAGCCCGTGAGCCACAACTATTGAGCCCATGTGCCACAACTACAGAAGCCTGCACACTTAGAGCCTATGCCCTGCAACAAGAGAAGCCACCGCAATTAGGAGCCCGCACACCACAATGAAGAGTAGCCCCCACTTGCCACAACTAGAGAAAGTCCATATGCAGCAACGAAGACCCAACATAGCCAATAAATAAATAAGTAAATTTATTTAAAAAACCAAACACATGTGCTATAATTCCATTTATAGAATAGTTCAAAGGCAAGACCAAATCATTTCAGGTATATGCTTGGCAAAATTAAAGGAACACAATTATCTCTAGAAACAAGGGAGACCTCACCAGAGTTGTGTACACAAGAGTTTTAATAGTATTGGGAATTGTTCTCCCTCATAAACAAGGTAGTGGGTATTCAAATATTTTTAAGTTTTGTCACATGTTGACATTTCTAAAATCAGGAGGATCTTAAGAGTTATAATTGTCACTGTCATAGAAATCTTAACCAGTTTCTTCTAGTAATACCTTACTCTTTCCATATTTAAAGTATGTCAAAGTGAGAAATCAGAGAAATATTTGTATTAAATACAAAATAAAAATTCAGAAGGACAAGAAAAGATGTGTCCATAGGTCATGGTCTTAGATTTTCATTTCAAAGGAAACATCTGCATTTATTCCACTGAACATGACACATCTCACATCAAAGAGGGTCACCAAAAGTGTTTCCCTAGTTGTTTATAGCCTTGGATAGAGGCTTAGGGGAAATCTTCAAAGACTTTTTTGAGTATTCTTTTGGTATAAGTAGATAAATAAGTAGTTGAAACATTGCTCTTAGTTCTGTCAGACTTACTAAAAATCTAAGATTAATAAAAGAATTCTGAATACAATGATCAAGTATTCACTAGAAAAAAATGCAAACTCGGTGACATCCAGCCATGGTCAGTTTTTTCAGAGCTTCACACACTGCCCATCAGATATGAGTGCATTTCTGTGTTCCTAAGAATCTTCATTTCCCTGGCACTATCCCCTATTACAATAAAGTTCTCTTATAAAGTGTGAATAAAACTATTTCATCCAAGGATTCTTCTGCACACCAGGGTTAAAGAAAAAGAAAAAGTAGAAGGACTTCTTTTCTTTAGCTCCAATGTGTTACTTAGTGTCAACAAGATAAGCTAAAACTCTATTCCTTTTAATACCAATTCAAGTATAAAGACTCCCTTCTTAATATATTTAGGTCTGCTTTTTATTTATGGGAAAGATCCCTGGAGTAGTGGAAAGTAATTATTTATACATTATAGTAAAAAAATAAATAAATAAAGAGAGGTATAGAATTAGTGGAGAGAGATACAATTGGGAAAGTACAAGTGGGAGAATTAGTTTTGCTTTTTATGAAAGAATTGTTGATTTCCATTCAGAAGTAATCTGGGCATAAATCTGATTCTTTCACATGACCCAAATCCCTGCCCTCTCTAAATACAGTTATAGCAAGTAAATATAAAGGTGAGCTGCCGAATTTCAAAACTAACCTCTTTTCAAAGTCATAGAGGCGATAATAGGTGTTTGAGGGGGGGCGGGGAGAGTGTTAGGCTTTGTTTATAAGAAGTAGTGTGGTCACCTGCAGCAGGAAGTAACACCACAGGGAAATAAGACAAACAGAAATGCCAATCACATAGCCAGCCTGATGTTAGCCTTGAAAAGTCTGACCACCAGATTTTTTTCCTTTTATTTTAATTGAAGTAGCATTAATTTACAGTGTTTTGTTAGTTTCTGGTGTAGAGCAAAGTGATTCAGTTATGCATATATTCTTTTTCATATTCTTTTCCATTATAGTTTATTATAAGATACTGAATATAGTTCCCTGTGCTATACAGTAGGACCTTGTTTTTTTATCTCTTTTATATTTAGTGAATAGTAGTTTGTATCTGCTAATTCCAAACTCCTAATTTATCCCTGCCCCCTCCTTTCTCCTTTGGTAACCATAAGTTTGTTTTCTATGTCTGCGAATCTGTTTCTGTCTTGTAAATAACTTCATTAGTGTCATACGCCACACATAAGTGATATCATATATTTGTCTCTCAGTCTGACTTACTTCACTTAGTATGATCATCTCTAGGTCCATCCATGTTGCTGCAGATCTAACCACCAGATTTTATAGAAAGAACCAGACCCCACTGGAGGAAGTGAACAGTCACTCGGAATCCAACACAGCTTCAGCAAAAGGGTTATCCTACCATGCCTAAGCAGAAAGTATTGATCCTTTTTGCCGTAGGTCACAGCTGTGAATAAGACTCAACTGCTCTCTCCATCTCTGTTCTTCCAGCTTGATAAATATCAAGTTTCCATTGGTCCAAGATTCACACCAGGACACCTCGTAAGGCTCTGGCCAGGCCACTGACTGACTACCCTTGCTTTAAATGCCGTGGATGGGGTGATGTTGCATGATAGGGCCAACCAGACTTGTGTATAGGTAACCTCTGAGCAAGGAATTTTGCATGAGCCTTGGCCTGTTCAGCAGAGTAGGTATAATATGTACAGCAACTTCCATCACACGATTTCACATCCTAGTGTTTTCTGGGGCTCATAATACAAAACTTTAATTAGCTCAAGGCCTAGTTCTAGATTAGATTTTTTTTCTTTTAATATTTTAACCCAGATCTATCAAGCTTCTATATTAAGTAAAGTAGTATATTTGGGGTAGGGCATGAGGGGTGAGAAATACGACACTCTAACAAAAGAGATATTGCAACAAAAAAAACAAAAAACTTGAAAGAAAGAGACAGAGGAAAAAGTGCCGAGCATGGGAAGGGCAGTATAAAGTGACAGAGAAGAAACACGTTAGAGTCAGGCAGACCTGGGTTCAAATTCTTTACATTTCTCAGCTGTGGATTTTGGATAAATTAGTTAATATCTCTGAACTTCAGCATCATTTCTATAAAACAAATATAATAACAGGACAAACATCAACTTGGCACTTGCCACCATGAGATCCTGAGATATCACATTCATGCAGAATTTTTCAATTATATATTGTGAAAAGAAAAAAGTGCCTTAGTTCTTGACCAACGTTCAAGTCCAGATAACAGGGAAATGTTTCAGCAAAACACAAAGATCCTCTCATTTCTTTGGAAAATAGTTTATTATTTATTATCTACATCTTATGGCCACTTGCGATCCAATCAATAAGTGAGAGTTACTGCCAACACCAACCCCTGGATGGTACAGCATGAAGTCTTATCTCTGCTTGCTTACCAGCAATTGCAAGGTCACTCAGAAGAGATGCTTAGACTTGTAGTCAACAAGTATTCAGGAGCCATTTGGAGTGTGTGCAAGAAAGGCCATGCAAAATATTCCACTTTATCCTCTACCTTTCCTAGTCCTCTCATAGTTGGGCAAAAACATGTTCTAGTTCTGGAAAATTAAATGTGAACAAAAGTGACATGTATCACTTCTGGGCTGAGGCAGTAAAAAGTTCATGTGCTTTTTTCTGCCTTGGTGACTGGCAGTAATCCAGTGGGAATAAATATTTTTGGGGCTAAGCCATAGCAATTTCAGGCTTACTTTGTTACTGAAGAATAATCTGGCTTCTACTGACTGATACAGAGGGGCTTTCAGTACTATATAAAATTATTAAAGTGACCCAACTAAAGATGCTCTTTGAATTCCAGGAGACAGAGATTATAAGTCTTTTTTGTCACCTCACCTAAGAGCACCAGCTTCAATTCCTGTTTTTAGCTGCTGCAGTTCCAGGGGCTACAGAGGCTGGACCACAGATGACAAGGCATCAATGCCAAGAGGATGACAGAAGACAGCGCGCCTCAGCTTCTACAAATGGCCAAGTTTAATAACACACAGAATACTCTTATGACACCAAGTTCCTTTTTAGCCAAAAATAATCGTCCATTATTTACGTTAGTTTTGTGTCCAGCAATCCCATAACAGCTAATAATTATAGAGCACTCACAATCCTAAAAATTTTGCATGTAAACAACACTTTTAGGTTGATATATTATCATTCTCAGTTTCAAGATGAAGAAACTGAGGCACAATGATCTCTCATGGTTTGGAAGAGACAAATTAGTTCATGGTGAAGTCAGGAGCTAATTATTTAGCATCTGGTCCACAAACAAAATAAATTCATCTACTTCACAAAGTTGTTGGGATGCTTAAATAGCATAACATATTTGAAGTGCTTTGTACAAAACCTCATCCACAGTAAACACCTAACAAATGTTGCTATGATCATGATTATATTGATGATGATGGGTGAGAACAGGACCAATCATCCTTGAGTTTCCCAGAGAGAAATTGGTATGATGTTGCCTCATAGACACAGTCATCTGCTTAACTGATATGAACAGATATGATTCCAAAGACAAGAACTAACCCTCCAATCAAGCTTAACGAAAAGGCATCCAAGGAAGACTAAAAGTGCCCATAAGTTCTGTGCTATGTACCATTTTGGCAGTTGTTGGTTAATGTACTTCTCACATTCCTGTCACTAACATAAGTACTTTGAAATGATAATAGCTCTAATGATGTTGTTATTATCTAAAACGACAGATAACCATATGAATGCAAGAAATGTTTCTTGTGAAGGACTGCCTGGTGTCCTGGGCAATGCATACACTGATAGCAGTTCAAAAGTGATGGAGAATTATACTCCAATAAAGATCTGAAAAAAACAAAAAACCAAAACAAACAAAAAAAAAGCAATGACACATAAAGTTAGGTTTTAATTATTTCACTAAGTAACAAGAACTTGCAACTTGTCAGTCTTAAAGAACGTAAATCCCCTGTCAATAAAGAAAATGGCATGAAATAGAGGATGCCAGGCAATACCCAGGGTAATTAGTGTGATTTTTATAGCTTAAGATGTAGTAACACATCGAGTATTCCATATATCTGCAAACTCAATACTGGATGTGGGAATACTTTAAGGGTTCATGGTTTGCTCTTCACAGATTGTTCTGTGACATTTTGGAAATATTTCATAGACAATGATTTCCGACACTTTCCACTTATACGAGTAGTGGGTTTTACTCTGCATCAAGTGCCAACAAAGAAACAAGTCAAAGAGCCAGGAGAATAACCAACAAGACTTGTGCATCTGTTGGGCTGACCACTCTGCTATAATTTTTAAAGGACCCAACTGACTGTCAATATAAAGTTTTTCCAAGCTACTTGTTATATATCATCTTAAGTAAAATGGAGATTTTTTTTTTTTTAGTTTTCAAAGGTAAAGATATAGCTTTAGTTTTGCACATCAACTGGAAGAGGGAGGGAAGGCCAAAGGGTCATTGTGGCATCTATTTTAATGCATTTTATTTTTTATATATCATAAGCTTTATTTTATATGACTTTATGTTTCTTCATTTCTTTACTATTATTATCCAAAAACCCTTATAAGAATTAGCAAATTAGACCAGAAATGAATAGATGGCCTGATTAGTCTATAAAAATAATCTCTCATTTTAACAAAACTAATTGATCACAGTTAGAGGATTCTAGGAAGTCAATCAATCTGAAAACCAATAAATAAAGGGAATGAAGCATTTTTCTTGACTTTTCTGTATGAAATGGGCCTCCAGGTAACAGTTAATTAGAAAAGTTTGTCCTTAGAGAAGTATTACCATTAACAAATGAAAAAAGAATGATGGATTTTAAATACAACTATTTTACAAACACTAATGAATTAATGGATCTATGCACTGATGCCAATGACTGCCAACATCACTAAAAGAGAGACAACCAGATATTATGTGTGTCCTGATGTAAGTACACAACATTACCTATGACGCAGTCTTGCCAAGAAAGTCAAACTTGAATCTGATGCAGCCTGTAGATCCAACCACCAATTTACAGCAGAGCAGGAGACAGAGGGAAATGTTAGTTAATATCACAGGTATGTAATCGGCAAAATTGAGACTATAGGAAATTCTAGAGAACACATGAACTCATTCCCTCAACAAATACATTGCAAATAGAAAAAAGAGTTGGATGACTATACAGAGGAAAAAGACACTTAACAGATATATCAATTGCAATGTATTGTATTCATTTAGAAGCCAATTCAAACAAACTATATATGTTGAAATCACTTGTGAGACAGTCAGGAAAATCTAAACATATTTATAGTTCATTATAAAATTAAATTTTAATTTTTGTGTGTTATAATGGTATGTGGTTATTTTTTAAAGCATTCATATCTTTCAGAGATACATATAGAAATATTTTTAAATTCTACAAAGTCTAGAATTTGCTTCAAAATAATTTGGGGGATTGGTGAGGATAGAAATGAGATATGATTGGCCATAAACTGGATGAAGAGTATATTAACGTTCATTTTACTATTCTACCCAAGTTTGTGTTTCAAATTTCCCACAGTACAAAGTTGAAAAATATCTCTCTTGCAAGTGTTAAAACTTGGACTAAATCAGGGTGATCATAAAAGTCTGATGGTGATGTTGATCCCCAAAGCAACTGCCTAATATGATGAGTTCTTGGCATTTTCCATGGTGAATCATAAGCAAGAGCCCAATGTTGTTTCTATTTTTGTTATAGCCTATGGTTTGGATGTTTTCAGGGGAGAAACTTTTCTTATCCAAATTCAATTTCAAGAAATCTCTTTAATCTACTTCTCTGTACACTCAAGAAGAATTTGAAAATTAAAGACAATATACACAGCACCACAGGAGGACAGAGGACGTCTACAGCAATGACAGTGATGATCACTTCCTCCTACCATCACAAAGGAGATATGTATGGTGTTTTCCTACTCCTGATGAAATAACAAACTTACCTTGATGTACATAATGTGCTATTTTATGTACACAGATGGGAATTTAAATGAGGCATAGCTCTGCAGCCTTGTGGCAATGAAGAAACACAGTTGGGTTTTCACTGACAGAAAGAAAACTTCTATTTAATAAAAAAAAAATATCAACAACTTTCTTAGACTTACTGCTTACTTTTTCCTTTTAGGTAATAATTTTCTATATACAATGTCAATGGTTATGTTTGCCCTGTCATTCATTGGAAATAAATAATAATAAAGCTTAGCATACTTTTCTCAGTCAGTTCATAGTTATATCACCTCAATAATTATTATTCCACATGCTTGAATTTTGATCATTTATATTGTAGGTAGGTTACACCTAAAAACCTTCATTTCAGAATCTTTAACTCATTCATTCATTCAATAAATATATTGAGTACAGACAATAACATAGACCTGTTAGATATGCATTAGTGAACAATAAATAGTTTGTGCTTCTTTGAACTTACGGTATAGTTAGACAGACAAGTAATAACCAAGTAAACAAAAAATAAATGCACAATTTTAAATTGTAAAATCTTTGAAAGAAAAATCAGAGTTAAGGGATATATATTGAGTGAATCTACTGATATTTACTCATTTAAAAATGTGCATTGGGACATCTGTTTCAGTCAAGATTGAGTATCAGGGTCCAGATTTTTCTTCCTACCTAGGAAAAAATTAAAAGCTTAATTTAAAAAAGGACAAAGTATATTATGAAATGATCATTATAGTAAGTTCAGTTACCACTGATACCATAGATATTTACAATATTGTTGACTACATTCTCTACGCTCTATATTACATTCTTACGTGAATTATTATTTTATAACTGGAAGTCTGTACCTCTTAATCCTCTTCACCTATTTTGCCTGTCCCCTCATCCACCTCCCCTCCTGCAACCACTAGTTTGTTCTTCTGTATCTATGACTCTGTTTCTGTGTTGTTTTGTATCATAACCCAATAAAAAAATTAAGGACAAAATATAAGAAACAGTGGTACTCAAACATTGGATATCAAGAAATCAGGACAGTGACTTTTGAGAAAAGGGAAACAAATGACATGAGCCCTATGATTACCTCAGCTGACTGCCCAAAGACTTTCCAAGCAGTGGTTAAGGGAGCTGGAATAAAAGTGGATTCCAGGACTCTCCTTGAGTTGAGGAATCAGAGCTGGGAGCCCAGGAGGCCAAAGCAATTAGAGTTCACAGGGCAGAGTACCACAGAAAAGAGACCTGCACAGAGAGCGCTCTAGAGATCTGCAAATGGTCCCCTTTGAGTCTTCAGGTAGTACTAATCAGTGGAAGGAAGAACCCCTGTGGATCACCCAAGGCTGGAATGCGATATATTCTCACCAGCTAAGGTAGAAAACCTCACAGTACATGATGCAGCAGGTAGAATAGTCAGAGGCAACTGTCCCAATCCAAAAAAAAAAAAAAAAAAACAAGACATAAAATAAAAGCTGCATGATTTTATCTTAAAAAATATAAAAGCAAGCCTTAAAAGGATCAAACTGTTTCCAAGGAACTTAATTTTGTCCCAGAAAGCTCAAGGGTATTCATAGACTACAAAAACATGCAGTATCCAGTAAGGTAAAATTCACATTCAATAAAAGGCACATTCTGACATTCAATATAAAAATTACAAAGCATGCAAAGAAGTGTCACAATATGATTCTTCAATTGCAGTAGACCTAGAAATAAAACAGATGATAAAATTAACAGGCAAGGACCTTAAAACAATTATAACTGTATTCCATGCATTCAAAAAACCAGAGAAAGGCTTGATCATGTTAAATAAAGAAATAGAGGAACTTATAATGACCCATAGCAAACCTGCAAAGATGAAAAATATGCCTGAGAAAAAAATTACAGTGGATGGATTAACAGCAAATTAAGAAAAGATCAGTGAACCTGAAAACATGGCAATGAAAACAATTCAAACTAAAACAAAGAGAGAAAAAAATAAACAAAGCTCCAGAGGTGTGGACCACTTCAAATGACCCCATGTACATAAAAAGAGAGGAGAGAGGGGAAACAGAAAAAAAATGGTTGAAGACATAATGACAGATAATTGTTTTTGTAATTTGACCAAAATTATAAATTCACATATCCCAGAATCTAAAGCATGACTAAAACTGCAACAAGGAACATCAAAATCAAAACACTTAAAATTATGACAAAGGGAAACATCTTAAAGGAAGCCAGAGGAAAGAAAGACACCATTACCTACAACAAACAAAGAATAATCACAGACTCTCAGAAACTACGCAAGCCAGCAGACAGTGGAGAAAGGTTTTTAAAGGTTTTTAATTCTGAAAACATCATTACAATAAAGCAACACTTGTAGAGATGGAGAAATGATTAATGGTTCCCAGGGGCTAAGGACAGGATGGATCAGAGGCAAGTGTGTAGCATGGGATAACATGAGGGATTTTTGTGGTTACACGGGATACACATGTGATGAAACTGCATTGAATGATACACTCACACAGGTGCACACAAAACTAGTGAAAATATTAATCAGGTATATGGATTGTATCAATGCCAAGTTCCTGATTTTAATATTATACTGTAGTTATGCACAAAGTTACCTTTAAGAAAACCTGGGTGAAATGTGTAAGGAATCTCTCTGTACTATTCCTCACAACTTTATGCAGTTTATAGTTATTTATTTCAAAGTAAAAATGGTAAATAGAGAGAACATACAAAAAAAAGAATCCAAAATCAACAGAAATCCACTATACAGCAAAGAAAATCACTTAACAGAAAGAAAACCATGCCAGATGGAAATCTAGATCTACACAAAGGAATGACGAGCCCCAGGAATAGAATATGTGTGTCAATTTTAGATGTATTTCTTATATTTGCATATCTTTAAATAACTAAGTGATTAAAGGAAAAATAATAACAATATAATATGAGATATGTGACATGAGTTGCATATAAAATATACGTTAAAAAACTCCAAAGACCAGAAGGGAGGAAATGGGAATATATTAAGTTCTCTACCACACATGACATGATATAATATTACTTGAAGACAGCTTGTGTTAAAGTAAAGAAGAGTACTGTAAAATATAAAATATCAATTTTTTTAAAAAGGAAAGGCTATAAAAAATATGCCCAAAAGGAAAATAAAAAATACCCCAAAATAAGGCAAAAGGAAAGGAAAGAGGGAAAAGGAACAAATGGGACAAATAGAAGAATGTTAGATTTTAAACCCAAAAATAATAATATTAAATGTTCATGGACAAAAACATATAAAGATGTATTGAAGTTCTAACCTCCAGTAGTGCAAAATATGAACTTGTCTGGAAATATAATTATTGCCAATGTAATTAGTAGTCAAGATGAGGTCATACTGAAGTAGATCGAGCCCTTCATCCAACATGACTAATGTCCTTATAAGAAGAAGGAAGATGAAGTGAAGATGCAGACACACAAGTAGAATGCCATGTAGAGACAGTGGCAGAGATTGGAGTTATGCAGGCACAAGCTAAAGAGTACCTGGGGCTACCAGAAGCTGGAGGAGGCAAAGAAGGATCCTCCCCCAGAGACAGCAGATGGAGCACAGCCCTGATAATATCTTGATTTTGAACTTCTACTCTCCAGACTGCAAGAGAATAAATTTCTGTTCTTTTAAGCCACTCAGATTATGGCACATCGTTATGGCATCCCTAGAAAACTAATACAGCATCTCAATTATAAAACAGAGAACACCAAATTGATAAACAAGCAATTTCCAACTACATGTTGCCTACAAGAGACCCACTTTAAATATACAAACGCAAAAAGTTAAACATAGAATTACCATATGACCCAGCAATTCCATTTCCAGCTATATACCCAGAAGTATTCAAAGCAGGGACTCAAATAGATACTTGTACACCAAGGTTCATAGCAGCATTATTCACAATAGCAAAAAGGTGGAAACAACCCAAGTGTCCATTAACAGATAAATGGACACACAAAAAATTATGCCAATAAAAGGTTTGAATGGACACTTCACCAAAGAAGATACAAGATGACAAATAAGCATACGAAAGTAAGCTCAACATTATTCATCATTAGGAAAACATAGATTTAACCACAGGGAGGTACCACCTACAAAGCTATTAAAATGGCTAAAATAAATTTTTAAGGGACAATATCAAGTGCAGGTGAGAAAAGAACTCTTGTGTAGTGCTGATGGGAATGTAAAATGGCACTGTTGCTTTAGAAAACAGTTGGCATTTCTTAAAAAGTTCAACATACACACAAGGGAAGGCTCTCTTCTGGGTGTCTCTCCTAGCTTCTGCTGGCCCCTTGGCTTGTGGCAGCATAACTTAAATCCTCACATTGTGTTCTCTTTCTGTGTGAACCTCTATGCCAAAATTTCCCCTATTTATAAGGATGTCAGTCATATTGGATTAAGGGCTCATCCTACTTCAATATGACCTCATCTTAATAATTACACCTGCAGCAACCCTATTTTCAAATAAGGTCACATTCTGAGGTACTTAGGACTTTGATAGGGAGAAACAATTCAACCCATAACAGCACCTATTAGAACAGCCAAAATCCTCTGTTCTCCTAGAGATCTTGTTTTTTTTAAATTAATAAAAAGTAAAAGGACTTTTCTGATATTTTGCTTGGGGGACTGGATTAATAAGTATGCTGTCTATGTTTGATACATTTAATTAAATGTTTGGCATGAGCTTATAAGGAATTTTTATTTTTTTTTAGTCAGTCCAGATTGCAATAAATGATTAAAAATTCCATTAGCGATAACTGTTGACATTATGATTTTTAAAAGTATATATAATAGTATAAAGCCTCTCTGTTATCAAATTTTCAATTCTTCTTTGATACATCTTTTTAGATGGTGGATGTTTAAACCTCATCATCTCTTAGTGGTTTCCTGATTTTGTAGTTTATGACCTAGATAATGCTATTTAATCAGTGGGTCAGACTAATAAACTCAAGCTCATTCTCTCTAAAAAAAAAAAAAAATGGCCAAAATTAAAAATAACTGACTTGAGGGAGGGTGGGGGGGGAGTCGAAGGAGGGAGGGAATATGGGAATATGTGTATAAAAACAGATGATTGAACTTGGTGTACCCCCCAAAAAATAATGAATTAAAAAAAACAAAAACAAAATAAATAAATAAATAAATAACTGATTATGCCAAGTGCTGGAGAGTGTATGGAATGATTGGAACTCTCATACACTGCTGGTAGGAATGTAAATTGTACAACCATTTTGGAAAACAGTTTGGAAGTTTCTTCAAAAGTTAAACACGTGACCTAGCTATTCCTTCACTAGATATTTACTCAAAACAAATGACAGCATATGCCCATGCAAAGATGTACAAAAAATATTCATAATAGCTTTAGTCATACTAGTCAAAACTAGAAACAATTCATGTCCATCAACACATAAATAAATAAAACACTGTGGCATACCCATACAATGGAATACTACTCAGCAATAGAAGGAAATTACTACTGATACATGACAACTTGAATGGATATCAAAATAGTCATGCTGAGTAAAAGAGGTAAGACAAAAAGTAGTGCAGAATATGTTATCCCATTTGTATACAATTCTAAAAAATGCCAAGTAGTCTATAGGGGGGAAAACCCAAATCAGTGGGTGACTGAGGATAGGAGGAAGAGGGACAGAAGAAGGATTACAAAAGGGGACAAGGAAACTTTTGAAGGTGATAGACATTGTTCATTATCTGACTGTGGTGATAGTTTCACAGATATATATCTATGTAAAAATTTATTAAAATGAACACTTGAAGTTCAGTCTATTTCACGTCACCTATACCTCAATAAAGCTATAAAAGAAAATTCTCTGGCTCATTTGAAATGGCATTATATTTCTCATATATCTACAAAGTACCTAGCACTAAGAGCAGATACACAGACAGTTCTCACTGTAAACTTGATGATCGAAAAGAATCCTAACTAAAATCTGTGAGAAAATATTTTAATTACGCTCAAAAATCATGCATTTATTAAGCACTTACTAGTCTGTATGAATACATACTAGAAACGAAAGTGTAAGACGATGTAACTTCAGTTTCTACAAGCACCATTTACACAAAAATTAGCTGTTGAATATAATTGATTTGTATCTGTTTATTAAAATAGTTTCTCTAAAGATTCCTAGTAGGTGACATTGCTAATATAATTTGATTTATTTAACACAAAAAATATTTCTCTATAATCCATAACCTGCATTATATGCTTAATTGTTTTATTGTTATTATCACTATTATTACTATTCTTTTAAACTAGATGTTCTTTTTGCCTGAGAAAATCAAAATTTATATAGTTCTTTTTCTGTCAAATGAACAAAGTCAGTTTCTGAAACTTTTACTTCTTGCAATTAGCCTTATTCCACTAACCCAAAATGACTACTTTCCTCTCTTCCCCCCACCTATCCCCAGCCCCGAGTCCAATATTTCTTTAGTATATACATTACCAACACAGCATCAATTTTGATTGGTCATCTTAAATCATTCTAAAGGTGCAGTGAAACCTCAGCCTTTATTTTATTCTAATAGCCTATCATTTTTAAAAAATTAAAGCTACACTTCCTTCCCTGAGCATCTATTAATAATCCAAAAGATTTTATAAATCAGCTAGTGTCCATATAGGAGCTGTCATCTTATTACAGTTATACTTATTCAAGCCTAGTTTCTTTATTAAAAACTAATTTCACTAAGTTGTATCTTGGGTCCTCCCATTTAACTTATATGGTAGATTTTACAATGGCAATTTTACCAAATCTCAATTTACAAAATCTCTGGAATGTGATATAGTATAATAAAACTTTGACTTGAGATATTAACTAGGCGATAAACGTGCTATGTAAGATTCATCTGTAATGTGTAAACTTAATGCCCTGAAATTAGAGGGAAGTATAATACTCATGCCTATGCCTTGAAGAAAAGAAAAAGGCAAAAGAACCAAAAAATCTGCCTTTTCCTTATTCCAGCAGCCTGAGTAGGATGACCTAAGATGATGACCTTCTAAGTAGAAATCACTACCAAATAGGAGGAGGCCCTATTCCTCTGTCAGGACCCGCAAACCTGGGAAAAGATAAAAGATCCCAACAACTCTTACATCAGATAGGGTTCTGACACAAAACACCTACAAATTTTCCATCTGTAACTGCCCCTTTCCTTGCCAACTCTTGCCCAGTACCCCTTTGCTGCCACTTTTTAAAGGATGTTTGTTTAATGTGACACTGACCTGACCTCTTATCTTAAATACTGGTGGCAGCAGCAACTTCCTTTAGAACAGAAACTCCAAAGAAAGCATTACTTTCTTAGAGAAAAGTGAAAGGATGCAGCTTTTGTATGCAATCATTCCATTTTTTTCTTACAATGGAGAAGCTGTCTCGGGGAGAGTATTTACATCATTAAAACTTTGATGATCCACTCACCAGAAAGAATATACACCCCACTGAAAAGTCCCTACTCTCTCTCCTTAAGCAAACTTGTAAGTTGAATTCCAGTCTTCCCTTTATTTTGCTAGCCTGGAAAATCTCCCTTTCCTATTCCTTCAGTATCCACGCCATGCAGTGAACATGGGTAATACTCAAAATAAGAACTAGACTCCACGTTATATTTTTCCATGTATCGATTATCTTGAAATGAGTCATTCACCAATGTAATACAGAGTATTTGATAACTTGGTATAATTGAAAAATATCAAGATGCTCTCTAGACAACTGGATGGAATCTATCATTTATATGTATTGATGGTGAATACAGTTTGCTCAACTAAGTTATAATGTTGAGAGTTTCAGCAAAAGCAGTCCACACAAAGGAGAAACTATACTTCTAAAGAGCTGGGGCTCTTTGCTTTTATTTCACTATCTGTACATGGACACTAGAACCCCCAAGACTATTTTCCATAGCTACCAGAAAGAATGACTGGTTATAAATTAAGAGATAGACATCTGGAAATATTAATATACATTCAAGAACCAAATTCTCTACGAGCTCTTCTCTAAGGGTCAGTCCATTTCAAAATGGCACTAGGAGATTTCCACTGGCTTATTGCATTGAATGACCTACACATTTTTAAGGAGAGCAAGCATTCAAAAAAATCGTCTTAAACAAAGTTGAAAAACGAGAGACTAATGAAAAGCTAATTCACAATATATGTGATTGAGAAAAGCTGAATAGCCATACTACATAAAGAGAATAGGCATTAAGCAAAAGATAAACACTCCAATACTGAAATAGGTAATGTATTGATATATGGACACTCAAGCTCAAAAGAAAAAAACCAAGATACTAAAAAGAAATTTGATCACAATAATAAAGAACTAAAATTAAAATAATAATATACTTTTATCACTTATCAAAGTAGAAAATATTTTCCAGTGATAATACCCAATGTTGGCAAGTGTTTAGGAAGCAAGGCAGTCTCATATGTAGCTGGTCACAATCAAATTGCTCTTCTTAGAAGGAAATTATATTGTCTACGGCCATACCACCCTGAACGCGCCCGATCTCGTCTGATCTCGGAAGCTAAGCAGGGTCGGGCCTGGTTAGTACTTGGATGGGAGAAGGAAATTATATTTATATGACATATATATCAGTTTCTATATATATTTGTAAAGGTATATATATATTTCAAAGATGTGTTTTACATATTTAAAGACATGCATATATTTGTAGAATGATGATAAATGTATGTTATATATTATTATTTACATATGTGTTTTAAAGAATAAATATTAAAAGCATACTTATTTATTGTGTATATATATATATGTTTATTATATATAAGTTTGCATATTACATATTTATTTTTAAAGGCATATTTTTATTCTGCTACCATTTCCTAACAAGCTAATTGAAGATATGTTATTTCAAGATTCTGGCTCTTCTAAAGTGGAGGACTTTCACGGCACATAGATTTCTTTGGGATTCTTCTTAGAATCTCTGATGCCATGTATGCTAATGGAGACTGGCTAATGGAGCATGAAGAGTGGACATCATTCTTCAACAAGT
The DNA here is from genome assembly GCF_030028045.1 of Hippopotamus amphibius kiboko. Classification (NCBI taxonomy): domain Eukaryota; kingdom Metazoa; phylum Chordata; class Mammalia; order Artiodactyla; family Hippopotamidae; genus Hippopotamus; species Hippopotamus amphibius. The sequence goes on along the minus strand of NC_080190.1, from coordinate 107,169,486 downwards.
CAATAAAACCACATGCGTTGTCAAGAATTACAAGCACTCCCTCATAGGCATAGTAGATGACATTTTCTTTCAATTGACTTTTTCTTAGCAAAGTAACATTAACCATTTTGAAGTCAACTTTGCAATTTACAAAAAAAACAAAAATCACACAAAATGATATCAGCACATGCACAATATGTGAAAATCCCAAACTGAGGTCACTAAGACATCTGTAGTTTCACCCAAGTGCATGTTGAAAGAAAATGTATTCCTTCATCACCCACTTCAGATTATTAGAATAAATGTCAGCAATTCTGAAGTATATGACATCATTTAAAGAGACTAATTCTGTTCTCATTCTGCTCCAAATTACAAATAAGCCCCACCATTTCCAAGACAAATGGGTTCACTAAAGTCACACAGTATGTAAGGCTTCTTTTACTAGACATTATAAAAAGCAATTTTGTAGGATGGATCAAGAAGACTGGGGATTGGAGAAAACTTTAGTCTTGGTAAAATTCCAGACTTTAAATTGAGGCCTCTTCAAAACACATTCTTTATCTGTGTTTTTGACTGGCCAATGTAAAGGGCTCTTTGGTTCCAAAGGTTGTATGTTTCCCTTGCATGAGTCTTTCCATAAAAGAAGTACTTTAGCTTTTGTGTCTCATTATAGGCAGTGATAAAAGTAAAATCAACAAATTCTTCAGCTAAATTATACATTCTTTGCTTTGACATTTTCAACATCACCTTAAGCCTCATACAAATACAGATAGGTCTCTATAATGTAATCTCCAAATTACAAATTATGTTTTTTAAAATAGTATCAATGAGAACAATCATAGACATCATAACTTAACGAAGTTGATGACTAATGGTCCTTGATCATGTACTGAAGAATTCAGAAACATATTTGTTTAGAGTTAAATTATAACTTAAGTAAGATAATTTATCATTAAAAATAATTTCACAAAGGAAATATTATTTCAGAAGGCAATAAAACAAATTTTCACCTAGCTCATTGTGTGAGCTTATCCTGGGACCCAATAGGAATAAATAAAGCCTATAGAGTGAGGTCCAAACTCCGCATCATTTTACAATGACCCAAATTATCAAACATTAATTTAATATGTGTTATGTGCCTGTGTCATCTCTGTGGTTACAAAATTAGATGAGATACAGCCTTTACCCTTGAAAAGTTTATCGTCCAGTAGGAGATATAAGTATCTAAAGAGATAATTTTAATACAACATGGTAGGATAAAAGTAAATAAAAATAACATAGGAGACTTAGAAGAGAAATATCTATCCCTCAAGGAAGATATCCTTGAGGAGATGATGCCTCATCTAAGTCTTAAAAATGAAAAGAACTTATCCAGGAGGAAAAAAATGTGAGGAAGGCATTCCAGCTAGAGCAAACATCAAGAGCACAGGCATAGAGGTAGGAAACAGCAAAGGATATTCAAGAAAAATATTAGTACCTCAAAGAAGAGTAGGGAGAACATTACTGATGAGAAATATTTGAAATCTAAAATCTGTAGGACTTGAAAATTGATTGGAAACAGTCACGGAAAGATAGGAAAAAGTCTAAAAGTCTAAGACAGGATTCTGTCTTAACTAAGGCTGATGCCATTAAGTGAGATTAGAATCAATCACACTTACTTTATCTCCCACTGACAACCTCCCAATGCATCTGTGCACACACGCACACACACACAGACACACACACACAGACACACACACACATGAGAAAGAGAGAGAGAGGACCTAATCTATAGTGAAGTGCAGGTTTGTAGACAGAGTATGCCCTCCCTGGCATACCAGAACTACTACTTTCCATCTACCCAAATAGTACCCATTTTTCAGGGCCCAGCTTACGTCCTGACTGTTTCATTGAAGGCTTTCCTCACCTAAGACTTCTTTGATCTCTCTTTATTCTGACCACACCAATTAACTGATGGCTAAATCCACACATTTCAGAGGTTAGTCACAGATTATCTTTCATTATCTTATGCCAATATTTTTGTTTTTTAGAATAAAAATAGCTTTATTATTGGGTTTAATTGGGTTTTTTAAATAATTACTTTTTATGAATTAAATTCTTCAAATGCAAAGCTTCTAAAGAAAAAATGAACAATTACCCAAAATACCATCATCATAGGCAATCGTTATTTTAGAGTTTGGTATGTGTACTTTCATACATATTTCAATGCATATATAATGTTGTACAAACAGGATAAAACTCTAAAACCCCTCCTACAAGCTGTTTACTTCTTTCTACAACATGGCATGTCAGATACACACCATTTTACAGGGTGCCATAATATATGCTTTTATACTGCTGTTTTCTCTGTAGTGTCTTGGGTTTTGGTGATTAATATTTAATAGTTCTTATTCTCTAATATATGCATTTAAGCCCACACATTTTCCTTTAAGCACTGCTTCAGCGGCAGCACAAATTTTGATATGTTGTGTTTTCTTCTCTTCAGTCCAAAATATTTTACAAAATCCATTGTGATTTCTTCTTTGACCTATCATTTATTTAAAAGTATATGGTTAAATTCCAAACACAAGGAGATTTTTCTAAATTACTTTTTGTTATTTATTTTTAGTTAATTCCACTGAGGTCCAAGAATATGTTCTATATAAGTAAAACATTTTTGAATGGACATTTATGTTGTTTCCTTGTCTTGGCTATTGTGAATAGTGCTGCTATGAACATAGGGGTGCATGTATATTTTTGAATTAGAGTTTTGTCCAGATATATACCCAGGAGTGGGAATGCTGAATCATATGGAATCTCTATTTTTAGTTTTTTGAGGAATCTCCATAATGTTTTCCATAGTGGCTGCACCAATTTACATTACAACCAACAATGTAGGATGGTTCCCTTTTCTCCACACCATCTCCAGCATTTGTTATTTGTAGACCTTTCAGTGATGGTCATTCTGACCAGGACCAGTAGGAGGTGGTACCTGATTGTAGTTTTGATTTGTATTTCTCTAATAATTAGTAATGTTGAGTATCTTTTCATGTGCCCATTGGCCATCTGTGTGTCTTCTTGGAGAAATGTCTATTTAGGTCTTTAAGGCAGGCACTTCTGATATCTCCATTTTGTAAATGATAAAACTGACACCAAGAGAGGTTAAATAATTTGTCTAATGTCACATAGAAGTTGCGGAGCGAGCTTTCAAATTCTTGCAATTTGACTAAAATCACTTCATTAACAACATTTCACTACCTCTTGTTATTTTCAAGTTTTTTTTCCCAGTTACAAATAATACTGCCATAAGCTTTTCTGTATATATATTACATATATAATTATATATATATTTTACATGCATTATATATAATTATTAATTTTCAAGAACTAATTAAGAATATAGGCTACAGTGATCAAGACAGTATGGTACTGGCACAAAAACAGAAATATAGATCAATGGAACACAATAGAGAGCCCAGAGATAAACCCATGCACATATGGGCACCCTATCTTTGATAAAGGAGGCAAGAATATACAATGCAAAAAAGCCTCTTTAATATGTGGTGCTGGGAAAATTGGACAGCTACATGTAAAAGAATGAAATGAGAACACTTCCTAACACCATAAACAAATAGAAACTCAAAATGGATTAAAGACCTAAATGTAAGGCATGATTCCTTACTAATTGTTTTAGTCATATTTACCCTTTATGCCCAACCAGATTCTTGCCTCCTTGAAATCAGAGACTAGATGTTATATTTGTGCCTGTTTGTGTGTGTGTCCTCAAAAGCACTCAAAACAATATTACATATTCATAGAACTAAACTGAATTTGTCTGAACTTGGTCTCAGAATTTCATAAGAATCTGTGTTTATAAAGGAGCTTTCAGATGTTTGCTACATACAGAGCTCTCAAAATATCTCTGGAACCATCTCAGCTAATCTTAGAGTTAGATGAGCTATTGTCCTTTGTTCTGTCCCCATAACTGCTGAAGAATCAGAAGAATTAGTTGCTCTGTTTAAGTATGTGGGCTTCATGAATCTGACTGCTTTCATTTAAAGTTACATGCACCCCAGTGTTCATTGCAGCACTTTACAAATAGCTAGGATGTGGAAGCAACCTAAATGTCTATCAACAGAGGAATGCATAAAGAAGATGTAGTACGTATATACAATGGAATATTACTCAGCCATAAAAAGGAATGAAATTCGGTCATTTGTGGAGACTTGGATGGACCTAGAGACTGTCATACAGAGTGAAGTAAATCAGAAAGAGAAAAACAAATACATTAACACACATATATGGAATCCAGAAATGTGGTGTAGATGATCTTATTTGCAAAGCAGAAATAGAGACACAGACATAGGGAACAAATGTATGGATATCAAGAGGGAAAGGAGGGGGTGGGATGAATTGGGAGATTGGGATTGACATATATATCTAATAAGAACCTACCATATAGCACAGAGAACCCTACCCAATGCTCTCTGGTGGTCTAAATGGGAAGGAAATCCAAAAAAGAGGCAATATATGAATACATATAGCTGATTCACTTTGCTATACAGCAGAAACTAACACAATATTGTAAAGCAACTATACTCCAATAAAAATTAATTTTAAAACATAAAGTTACAAATACAATGGATTAGGAATAATTCTATTACTCTATGATGGAATCAAGCAAAATATTTTTACTTTGGGCATGTGCTTAGGGTTTTGAAAAAGGCATCATTTTGTGGTATAGCAAATATGGGCTTTGGTGTATGGGATCTACTACAAATTTTTATTTTGTCACCTACTGGCTCTGTGCTTAATATGTAATAGACATGCATTAAGTATTTTTATTAATAAAGAATTAGTGAATAAAGATATATTTGTTTTTCTAATCATACTACACATTACTAATGGCAGCAATCTGTCAGGATGTGGGCCATTTTCAGTGCCAATATATTCAGTATTTCTTGGTATCAAACTCATTAAAGACAACTGTTTCGCGGAGAACTGTCAGATGATGAAAGCAAAAGACTCCTTTAAACTATCTTAAAATCAAGTATTCAGAACTTGAAAAGTGAGTTTTATATCCAAACACCTCCTTCCTTCACTCATCCCATGATTTCCACAACTAACCTATAAATTTGGAAACTAACTATTCCATGCTTCTCATTACTTGGAAGCATGACTTCCCTCCTTTAATCAAAGCAAGTTGTTTTCTTGGGAAGATTTACACAATAGTTCTAATGTTTTGTGAAGACTTGGTGATTTTTCCATAGTTCCATGCAATAATGGAGGCTGAGCAGTGCATTTAATATTTGCGCCCAGCGTAGGGTGTGTTGCCAAGCGGCCTGGCTCTAGTGGAAGGTCCCAGATGAGAGAAATATGCAGGACAAACTGGCTAAGAAACAGCTAAAACTCTCTGAGGACACTCAGATCGACGTTATGAGAACCTGACCCAGGGCAATAGCACATCAAAAATTTTAATGAGGAGAAAAATATGAGATAAAGTAGAATTTGGTAAGTAATTGGATGTACAAATAATTAAAAGGCAAAGAACTCAAAGTTGCCTCTATGATTCACCTTGGAAGGAATAGTAATGATACTCCAGTAATTAAAAATAGAGGTTTCATAGCTGCTAAGTCCAGTTAAAAGACATAAGTCTATTCATGAGATGAGTTGGCCCAAATGAAGAGGGAGGGTGACACTGGGAGCCTGGAGAGAGAAGGATGACAGCTCATGGAGAGTGATCTATGAAACAAACAAGAGAAGAAGGTGTAGTGGTGAAAGTCCAGTAGAAATCAGATACCTTGAATCTTCAGCGTAATAAATCATTTCACCATTAAATGGCTTTTTCAGCAAAGTTCTGTGACCCAGATGCAAAAGCAGATAAAATAGGTGTACTACTGAGAAATGATACCACAGAGAGGCAAAGAAGTAAACAAATCCCTGTGCCCAAATATTTTACAAGTAGTACCTCAATTAATACTCGCCAAAGACTGTACTGACCCTGGTCAGATCTGCATTGGTCAGACCTCCTAAAACTTTCTATACACAGTTGGTTTGCAACCTCCTCAGGAGTTTCCGGGACATCATCTGAAATCTGCCTCTGTGCATGGAGAGCAGGGAGAGACCAAAGAAAGAGGCAAGTCACCCCATGTTGGTAGGTGGCAGGTTTAATAAGCAAGGGAACTTACTTGCACAGCTTGTCTTGGGCAGCTTTAAGACAAGTAGATTTCCACGCAGCCCAAATCTTGTAAGTTTATAGAGAGACTTTAAGGGTTTAGTCATATACACAGTCCAGATGCTTACAATACCACATTAGTATCTCAAAACTGTATCCTTGGGTAGCTTCTAGGGAGGGGAAGGCAAGTGGAAAACACATTCCAAGGTCAGGGAGGAGGGGAAGCTGCCTCCCAGCTCACAGTTCAAACCAGCGGCCACGTCGCCTGATGACCTTTCTTAATACATGCCTACAAACATGTCATCATTTTTTTAGTTACAATGTGACTGGGCATGCTCGATGATTACTTATGATGATATTTTGTTAAAAATTTTTTTTGTTCTTATAATAGCAAACAATAACTTCAAGAAGATTTATACATTCAATAATCCTCAACTCGCTCCTTTGAGAATTCACTTCATCCTGTGAAACTGGTTTTCATTTTGTTTCCATTGTACAAAAAAGAAGCTCCATTGTACAATAAAAAGGAAGCTGAAGTTCAAAGTTAGCTAAGGTCATTCAGGTACCACATGGTGAAAGAAGATTGAGACTTAGACTTTCTGCCTCTTACTCTTTCTACTGCAACTTATGCCAAATGGGCAAAGAAGGAGAGAGAAGATGCTTATTCATGAAAAAGGTATGGGTAAGACATAGTGAATGTTAAGAAATGTCAGCTAAGTGTCATAAAAACAAGTCAGCAATCTGTGAGATGGAGCTGGGTTGGTGATGGCAAAATCCAGGATATGACAGTAATAATAGCAGTATTAGAAAGTGGAAGTTAAGGTCACTGGCAGTATATATTGAGTAAAGAACTTTGATTCAGCATCTTATACTCAATGTGGATATTAAAGTCACTAATTATTTAGGGAGATAAGAAATATAAAGAGAGTAACGTGAGCAGTAGCACGGACACAATGTCCAAGTAAAGCAATGGCAGGAAATAGTTGAAATGCAAAGGGCACTGAAATGAGAGAACAGGTTGAGCCTCTCTGAGTTCACAAGAATTACAAAAGAAGGCAAGTCTATCTATCATCTATATACATATCTATATCTATATCTACAGTGTTATTTGAGGAAGCCACGTTTCAACTGAAGGAGTAAAGAATGTCTGAAGATGAAGGAAAGTTTCTGGCAGTGAACTGACGCCCACCTGTAAAAACACAGAAGAGGATAAAGGGACAGGCATGGATAGCGCATGAGTGGAATCAGTGGATAAGCTGAACTCAAATGAGTTTTAAGGTGTGAACCTAAGAAAAAGGAGGATAAACCAGAGAGACAGAAATGGGTGATGTCAGAGCCTGGGAACTATAGAGATAAAAATAAGTATTTTTTGTAGTATTTTAATTCCAAAGTAAGTAGACTATCACAAGAGTAGAGTTAGGCAGAGACTTTCACAAAATTTCACATAAGGTGTTTTTTGACTTTCACGAGCTCTCTTTGGTCATGTACTTTGTACTTTACAGCAAGATCAAGCATTTCCCCCTGCCGGTCTTGTTCTTAAATATATCTCAAATTAGAAGCAAGGTGTGTGTGCTTACCAGAAACATGGGATACATCAAACCCGGTCCATGAATTTTTTACAGGCAGAGAAGAATTAAAAGATCAGATTAAATTCAGAGCAATAACTGAAACCCTGCTCAGAATTAATGTGCCTCATTACTTGAGTGAAGTTTTCCAGAGTAAATACTGCTCATTTCACAGTCAGAGCACTGAACTGGTGACATGTTTCTAGTTCACTCAGGCAATCCATTCACACTTTAGTAGGATATTTCATAATTATGATAAAATATTCTAGGATGGAAATTATGTTTGGTCATTTATGCAAACTTTCGCTGTGTGCAAATTAATACAATGCATGAGCTGGTATGCTTCAGGGCTTAAATATTTAAATGATGTCTAATAGAATCTTCCTAATAGATAAAACCATTTTGGAGAAAAAAAAAAGCAAGATTTGAATGATATTAAGAAAATGTTTACTTAAATCTGTATTTGTTTAATGCTTAGAATAAATGCTTCAATTTATTTTATTACCTTCTAGTCTGTTCCTCTGAGCCATTTTTTTTTTAATTCTTAGGCTATGTGTCATTTGGATTTCTCTCTGTGTTGTAAATAATCATATACCAGTTTTTTCTCTCTGTGGTCGGTCATTTGCAAAGATGACCTCCTATATACATGCACTATCAAGAAGTAAAGTTTTTTCTCCACCCTTTGAGTCTAAACTTGGCCATTAGACTTGCTTTGGCCAATGAGATACTAGCAAGCATGAGATGAACAGACTTAAAAAGTACTTGCACATCAGGGCTTGCTCTCTCTCAACTTCAGTTGGGACCTTAAGACCACGACGTGAATTATCCTGAACTAGCCTACTGAAGAGACCATTTGGAGTAGAGCAGAGCACCCCAGCTGGACAGTCTACTAACCACTTCACTTGTGAGTGAGGCTATCTTAGACAATCCAGTCCCAGTTAAGCCACTAGAAAACTATAGCCAAGTGAATGGCCCAGGAAAGACAATGAGAACTACCGAGCCGAGCTCAAGAACTGCCCAAATTGATGACTTGTGGAATCATTAGCAAATAAAATTGTTGTTGTTTTAAGCTAATAAATATTTTTTTGGCTGTGTTGGTTCTTCATTACTGCGCCACAGGCTTTCTCTAGTTGTGGTGAGCAGGGGCTGCTCTTTGCTGTGGAGCATGGGCTTCTCAATGAGGTGGCTTCTCTTGTTGCGGAGCACGGGCTCTAGGCTTGAGGGCTTCAGTAGTTGTGAAGCACAGGCTCAGCAGTTGTGGCTCACAGGCTCTAGAGTGCAGGCTCAGTAGTTGTGACACACGAGCTTAGCTGCTCCACAGCATGTGGGATCTTCCCGGACCAGGGCTCGAACCCGTGTCCCCTGCATTGGCGGGTGGATTCTTAACCACTGCAGCACCAGGGAAGTCCCATGAGCTAATAAACTTTTTGGAATTTGTTACACAGCAATAGATAACTGATACACTAATACTTATTATCCCCTGAAATAGGTAGCATTCATTTAAAGAGACTGGTAAAGACGAGCGGTGGTAAATGAAGCAATGCTTTGATTGGAAGAAAATGAGGAAATTAAAGTATGAGAGTTATGTTAGTCCTCAGCCTCATCCAATTGCAATTTATTTCACCACTGACTCTGTCTAAAAGAATCCTAGTCTTCTAAATTGGCTTGTAATGGTCTAAAATGATAGAAATATGTAACTTCCAAATGGTTTCAATTCACTACCCTACTATCCAAGTAATTGAAATAGTAAGCCCCATTTCCTAATTTATTAATAGTGGAATGCTGGGAAGCAGTCTCAGTATTAGACTAGTTCATGGCTGTGTGCCTAGACTGATCACAAGATACCTGCCCCACTATCACCCACTTTATACCATGAATGGGAAAGGTTGCCAGGAAACACAGTTCTGTCATGAGTTAGACTGAGGGCGGGTGAAGATTGCCACTAAGCCCAGAGCTATAACACAAGGCAAAAATTAATCACTGGTCAGGATCTGTGCTAATGGTTTTTAACCTGAAACAGACATAATAATCACCAGTGGACTTTTTTAAACTACCATTTATCCCCCACCTACTAAATTTTATTTCATTCAGTCTGAGACGGGGTGCTAACATCTACTTTGTTTTAACATCACAAGAAATTGCCTGCACACTGCTAAATAAGGATAACCAGTAAAGGCAAAGGAGGACATTAACAATGTAATATGATTTGAGGGGGTAACAAGATAATTTTTTTTAATAATACAACCCCCACATTGGACTAATACAATGCCTGAGTTACATTGTCTCTTCTTTGGCTGTAAGTGTATTATCCAACATCAGGGAACTTACAGTAGAAGGGAAAGGCCTAGAATCAAGAGACCCAGATTCTCTCCTAATTACTCACTTAACCTTGATGAAGTCATTTAACCTCTGGGTTTCTTCCTCTGCAAAATAGGGAAAGAAATCTTTGCTTCCTAGGTTTCCGTGAATGTCAAATGAGATGCATAGGACTGTATTTGGCAAACTCTAAAATGCTATCTAAATGAAGAATTACTACCCTCTGTAGGAAAAAGCCATTAACTTCTCTGAACAAACTTACTGACTTGAATTGCTAGCCTATTACCTACTAAAATAATGAGGAAAAGAGACTAGGCACAAGTAAGTGTGGATTGGGAGGGAGGAAACCTAGGACATGAGATAGTATCTAGGAAGGAAGAACCAAGTGTTTCACCTCAATGGGGGACCCTCCCCAAGTGGCTTCAGGACAATACAGATGGATGGGACAGAGTAAGGTAGCTCAAAAAAGGATGCTAAGTGCAAGCATTGCCCTGGAATCAGCTCAACAAACGGCCCTAAATCAAATTAGTTCAATGGGCTCATTTTATTCTTAAATAATGGCACAGGTTAGAGAGAGAAAGAACAAAATAAGATATACCTCAGATGAAAGTGCTTGGTTGGGTGTTTGATTTTCATAGGCTTCTCTTTATCGTTTTCCATTTGAAAACCAAGTTATTGCCTTTTTTTAATTCATTTTTTAATTGGCTGTGTTGGGGCTTCATTACTGCACACGGGCTTTCTCTAGTTGCAGTGAGCAGGAGCTACTCTTCATTGTGGTGCACAGGCTCCTCATTGTGGTGGCTTCTCTTGTTGTGGCGCACGGGCTCTAGGCACATGGGCTTCAGTAGTTGTGGCACATGGGCTCAACAGTTGTGGCTCACGGGCTCTAGAGCACAAGCTCAATAGTTGTGGCACATGGGCTTAGTTGCTCTGCAGCATGTGGTATCTTCCTGGGGCAGGGATCAAACCCGTGTCCCCTGCATTGGTAGGTGGATTCTTAACCACTGCACCACCTAGGAAGTCTGCCATTTTTCATATTTGAAAGCATAGACCTCTAATAACAGAGTCAGAGGAGGAATTTTGCAGATACAGTAAAAAATAAAAGTGAATTGCTCTTCTAATTGCCTTGCAGACTTAGCTTATATGAATAATTATTCATAATCTTTTTTGATTCTGTTATTGTAAAAGAGGTTTTCTTTTCTTTTGATGGCAAAAAAATAGGTTCATTTATTGAACTATAATGATCAAAATGAAAACTTGAAAATTGATGGGCTCATGCACTAGAAGAAAAAAGAGTTTGAATAAGAGAAATACTGAACCATAAAAGCAAAGTTTTTTCACTTCAAGCTTTTGAAAATGTTATATGAAGGTGAATCCTGTGCACTTGATTTGTTTTTTTTAATTTTAATAATATATTTTATTTAACCCAATATATTCAAGAGTATCATTTGAATATGCAGTCAATAGAAAAATTGAGATATTTTCCCTTCTTTTTTTCATTCTCAGTCTTTGAAATTCAGTGTGTATACACTTGCCTCATACCTCAAATTGGCTGAGCCGCATTTCAAGTGCTCAGAAGCTATACTGGTGCTAGCAAATTGGAAGGACAGATTTAGAACATACTCATATTCTTAGGAGAAGGCAATTTAGCAAAGAAATTGTCAATTTACATAATAAAGAGTTCAGAGGTATAGGAAACATGGAATGGAAAGAAATGCCTGTGGACTTGGGAGTGAAAGCGGTTGGGGTGGGCAGTTAGTGAGAAGGGGCCCTAAGGAGACGAGGCACTGCACTGTCCAGCGGAACTGAGCGGTCAGTGGGAGGAGAAAAGGAAGATTTAAAGAAGTATGGAGGGTCTGTGGGTCCTTTTCACGGGGTTAAAAAAAAATCTGAAGATCTTAGTTTTTAAATTGATTTTTTAAACAATTTTTAAAGGTTATTCTCCAGTTACAGTTATTACAAAATATTGGCTGTGTTCCCCATGTTGTAGAATACATCCTTATAGCCTATCTTACACCCAATGGTTCCTACCTCCCACTCCCCCACCTTATATTGCCCTTCCTCCCCCCATGGTAACCGCTAGCTTGTTCTCCATATCTGTGAGTCTGTTTCTTTTTTGTTATATTCACTAGTTTGTGTTATTTTTTGGATTCTATGTATAAGTGATATCATACAGTATTTGTCTTTCTCTGTATGACTTATTTCACTTAGCATAATACCATCCAAGCCCATCATGTTGCTGCAAATGGCAAAATTTTGTTCATTTTTATGGCTGAGTAATATTCCATTATATATATTATACATATATATGGCATCGTCTCTTGGCAATTGTAAATATTTTTAAATATTTAAGTTTGCATGGGCTTTATTATTGTCAAGAGTACTGCTCTAGACTTGAGCCACAAAGGTGAAAGCTTCAAAACATTAACAGATATTTTAAAGGAGGAGGGCTTTTAGTCAAAGGGCTATGGGTAGGGAGATAAAATCCCTAATCCATCCCTCTTTTCGTTTCCATAGATCGCGACAGTGAACACTTCCTCCTGCCTTCTCCATGATCACCCACTCCCCTCCATTTGGTGGGTGGGGATCTGTCACTCACTGGGTTTCTTATTTCTGGCAGAAGGGTCAGATGTTAACAGCCACTGGCCCAAGTTTTCTTCCCTCCGAGCTGTCAGCCGCAGCACAGGCTCTCTCTTTGTGCTCATCAAATCCTTGCACACCCTCGCCCACATGATAATGGACATGTAATTCTAATACAATACAGTACCTGCTTTAGTGGAGCTTTGGTCAAAGTAGCATTAGAGCAGAAAGGAAGGAAGGTCAATGGTTTGGAGGACAGGCTTTGTAATCAACGGGACTCTTACTATTCACATCACTTTATATAATGTCATTCTGTCATTCAACATTACTATGGAAATGTTATTTTCTTCCAGCTTTATTAAGATATAACTGACATTATAACATATTAAAACACTGTATAAGTCTAAGGTCTATAACAATGATTTGATATATTTATACACAGCAAAATGATTGCCACAAGAGGATTAGTTAACAAATTCAGCACCTCACATAGTTACAAAACTGTGTGCAGTGAAAACTTTAAATCTTCTCTCTTAGCAGCTTTCAAATGTACAATACACTATTGTTAACTATAGTCACCAGGCTGTACATTATATGCCCAGAACTAGCTCATCTTATAACTGGGAGTTTTCACCCTTGGACTACCTTCACCCACTTCCCCTCTCGCTTCTCACCCCTGCACCTGGCCACCACTAATCTGTTCTGTTTTTATGAGCTCAGTTTTTTTAGATTCCACATGTAAGTGAGATCATACAGTATTTGTCTTTCTCCTTCTGGCGTATTTCACTTAACATAGTGTTCTCCAGGTTTGCCCATGCTGTTGCAAATGGCAGGATTTCCTTCCTTTTTATGGCTGAATAATATTCTATTCATAAGTTTCTTTCCATTCACCTTTTCTTTATCCATTCATCTGTCAATGGACACAGGTTGTTGTAGTGACTGCACCAATTCAGATTCCCACTAACAATGCACAAGAGTTCCCTTTTCTCCATGTCCCCTCCAGCACTTGCTACCTCTTGTCTTATTGATAGTAGCCATTCTAACAGGTATAGCAATGATTGCTATAAGCCCTGCCACCCTTCTCCATTTCTAACTAATTCTCAGTGGTCAAGCTCCACAGATTTCCCCAGTGATCCCTGTGAGGAGACCCAAGTTGGAAAATGAATGCCCACCTTAGGCTCTTTTTCCTCCACTGGAGAAACTGTAGACCCAAAGGGGACCCTTAGTGTATTGCTGTGTGGTCCTGGGTGAGGGGCAATGCAGTAACTCCCTTTGGGCTTCCAGCATGGTCCTTCAGGATCTCTGTGGTCTGTGGGAGTGCTTCAGCCTCACCCCTGGGTTTCTGGGATTTTCACAATGGTGTTTTGCCTGCGCATAGGGGCTAGTTGGTCTTCTTGTGAGCAGGGCTGAAGTTGGAAAAGACCTTTGTCATCATCTTGATCTGTACACTTGGTTTAAATTTTTAAAATGAGATGTTTATTTGGAGAAAATATGACAATTCTTCTATATTTCTTCATATAAAAGCCAAAAATGATATTTTTCTTCTAAAAAGAATTTCATGGCAATTCTAAACACTTTTCAAGTAGATCAAGGTTGTTTATTAATTTTGTGAGGATGTATTTTTTTCTCTATACATTTCCTTGCCCTGTAAACTACCAAAATATGCCTTTTTACCATCTCTCTCCTTGCCTACAAATGGACACAATAGTATAAACTCCTTTTCTCATGTGATGCACTTGTGGGCAACAGTAAAAGACACCTGATAGTATTGTCCAGCTCTTCTGAGTTAGACAAAGACTGAGACTTCGAGATGTCACTTAGCCCAGTGATTTTCTTCCCTTTTGGACATGTTCTACAAATGTGCATTGTTTTTTATGTCTTTATTCTCTGCTTAGATGTTTGTACACATCCTGGGGTCATTAAACCAAGCAAAATAAATAAAGTTAATGATCAATAACAATGCAATTTGATAGATACTGTAGCAAAAGTGTTATAAAAGTAAAACAATATCATAACACATCATGAAGGCAGTCAGAGACCTGTTGTGCAACAAAGGAGGTGCACATTAAAACACCTATTGAGTATCTCATGGTTTCTATGTGTCAAAGTCTTGGTTTGACTTAACTGGGTGCTTTGCCCAGTGTCTTATCAGGCTGAAATCCAGGTACAGGCTGAGCTGCATTCTTGTCTAGAGCTCAGGATGCTCTTCCAAGCTCATGCGGCTGTTGGCAGGATTCAGTTCCTTGCAGCTGTAGAACTGACATCCCTGTTTTCCTGCTGGCTGTCAGTTCCTAGAGGTCACCATGGTTCTTTACCACAAAGCCCTCTCACAAGGCTTCTCACCCATGGCAGTTTACTTCTCCAAGGCAAGCAAAAGAATCCCTCTCTGCTAAGACAGAGTCTTTTATAACTTTAGGTAACCATGGGAGTAACTATCCCGTTACCTCTGCTGTCTTTTATTGGCTAGAAGCAAATCACAAGTTCTGCCTGCACTTAAGAGGGAAAAATTATACAAAGACTCATTTGGGAGTCACCTTAGGGTGCATCTGCCACAAGAGGACACAAAAATTTCATAAAGATGATATCTGAGATAAGCTTTGGAGGTTGCCTTTGATTGGACAGCAGAACCGGGGAGTGGGGGAAAGAGATGAGGCAAAGACATTCCAAGCAAGGAGAAAAGCCTGAGCAACAGAGCAGAGGGGAAACTGAAAAACACATTCTGAAAGAGGAATTAGTCCACACAATGGAGTAAGAAGACCTCTATTCTTTCCACCTTGTGTGAATTTCTAGGAATTCCCCAAAAGAAGGCAGATCTTCTGCTAACTCAGATGATGTCTTTGTGTGAGTTAAAGACACCCTTCCTGCCAGTATGTACAGAATCACAAATAAAGCACAGCTCTGTGGGTCGCAAGCAGGCTGGATTTCATGCCCTGCTCTTTCAGTCAGTGCCCTCATCCATACATAATAATTGTATGCAGTGGCCTTGGAGGAGGGACTGTAGAGGAATTTGAGTAGCGGGTATCATGGTGCTAGGTCTCTCATGTATAATCTGCCCCATGTCCTGGCCATGGACCCCCCTGAGACTTTAATGCAGCTCCTTCTAAGGCTTTCCACAGTCACCCATGTGATGGCATTGGTCTGCCATGAGCCTGAGCTGATGCTTGGGCAGATTTCAAAGCTGGCAGATCTGAGCAGAGAGAAAGATGGCAAAGGAGATGCAGAAAGTGAACTGAAAATTAAATGATAGAAGATGGTAATAATGATGTCAAGAAGAAATACATATGTAAACAGAAAAAAATCCAAGTTCAAGGATAATGGGACTTTGAAAAAGAAAGGAGTCTTGCATTAGAAAGACCCAAAATAGAATAAAGAAAGTTAGTTTATGTATCAACAGAGTGAGAGATTCACATGAAGTAGACTACCAAAGGTTCAGAGAAGAAAAAAGAGAAAGAGAGAGAGAGAGATCTGGGGAAAAAAGTCCTTTTTCTGAAGATTATTTTGCTTTTTTTATAAAGTAGAAATTTTCTTCAGACTTTCATAGCTCTAAACAGTATGGTTTTATATCAAAACCAAGTTAGATATAATGTATTTCAATACTCATTAACTAAAATGACTTTATGTCTAACTCTGCACATGGTATTAAGCACTATATATTTTTCCAAAATAATAAACTCCTTATCAAGTGCCTACCATATGCTAGGCCATGACTTTTATAAACATTGCCTCAATTAATCCTTCCAGCCCTGAAAAATAATAATTAATATGCAGATTTTAGATATAAGGAAATTAAGTTGTCCGGATACAAGATCAAGCTCCACGGGGCTCCATTCCATGGCAGTCTTTGTTAATCATGCTTCCCAGGAGCTGTACAACCTGGTCTTGTGAAGTAACTTGCCCAAGTTCACCTCTCTAACTAGAAGAGGAAGCCCTGGTCCTCCCACTCTTTGTACTGCACTAAAAAGTAAATTTTCAGGAATTTCCCTAGTGGCGCAGTGGTTTAGAATCTGCCTGCCAACGCAAGGGACAGGGGTTCGAGCTCTGGTCCGGGAAGATCCCACATGCTGTGCAGCAACTAAGTCCATGCACCACAACTACTAAGCCTGTGCTCTAGAGCCCACGAGCTACAACTACTCAGCCCATGTGCCACATCTACTGAAGCCGACTCGCGTAGAGGCCATGCTCTGCAATGAGAAGCCACCGCAATAAGAAGCCCCCACACCACAATAAAGAGTATCCCCCCACTCGCCACAGCTAGAGGTAGCGTGCGCACAGCAATAGAGACCCAATTTAAAAAAGTAAAATTGCTTCATTGCTTCAAAATTTTAGGAAATTTTACAATTGTGACTTGAGCAGTAGTTTATGGAGTTGCATAGTTCTTGCATATTTATTGAGCCCTCCCTATGTACCTAGCACAATATTTGGTGTTCTGAGTGATATTTTCATTTAACCGTCACAGCTTTCGAATGTAGACACTAGCATTACCCTCCCTTAACACACAAGGGTACTGAGGTGGCAGGGTAACAATCCTGCCCACGATATTCAGGCAGGAATTGATGGATTCAAGATCAAACCCAGGTATCCCTGACGCATTGTGCAAAGGTAATCTGGGGCTTTATGGGGGACACCTCACACTCCTCAGGTTGATTTCCCTACAATGGTTCATCTGAAGCTAACTTCACATTTATCTCTTTCCATATAAACTGTCATGCTACTTTACAATGATTTATCACCATCCCTCAGATTTTATAGTCACCTCCATACAAACCTGTGGTTGATTAATTAACTAAAATTGGAAGACATTTTGATGATGAAAAGCACTAAGTATTCCTATGAATAATAATTAGTGTAGAACTCCAACTAAATCACGTATGCCAGTATTGGGAATCAATCAGAGAGGGAGCGTGAGACCTCAGACGTCCAGAATTAGATAATAAGACGGATTAGTCAGGGCAACACAGTGACTAGAGCAGATATTAGCAGCAAAAAACCAAACAACTTATTAGACACCTCGTTTGTGCCAGGCACCATTCGGGACCCTAGAGACACAGTACTGAACAAGACAGACACAATCTCTGCCCTCATGGGTCTTACAGTCCAGAATATGGCAGACTTCAGAGGCGGCCCCTCTGAAGTGCGGTGGAGCAAGGACCACGAGAAAGCAAGTACATGGCCAAGGTGGCTGTGATTCAGGCCCTGCCCTCCAGTCCCTGGGAGGGTTGAGATGGCCTGAGGCGAGGCTGCAGTATTAGAAGAGAACCAGGATAAATGGGGCGATGACTAGGATTTGGCTACTGAAACAAGGCATGATCCGCCCAAGGAAGTAGGTAAGAGCTTGGTTACTGGAGATCAATCAGAGCCTGCCCATCAGGAACGTGAAAGTTGGTCCTCAGGCCAAGAATTTTATAACACCCCCTCCCCATCGCCCCAGTGCCAGAACCTACTGGAAACAGACATGACCCCAGAGGCTAAGGTACACGTGAGCCTCTGTTTTATGGAGCAGCCACTGCTGCTCTGGGAATGGCAGCGCTGTAAAAGGAGGATGCCACGTGCCAGGTCAGCCGCCTCCCTTTCCCAGGCCGAGTTTTCTCTCTCAGATGGCTCATGGCTCACAACATCTATGTAGCTGTAATGAGAGATCACATCACCAACTAGTTCCCAAACCAGAAGCTGCCCAAATGACAGGCTCACATAGAGCTTTCCTCCCTCCCTACCAGAGATTTTTTTTTTTTTTTCCTGAGCATAAATTAGAAAAATATCTCACAAGCTTTCTTGACCAGTAATTCCACTCGGGAGCATTTACAGCCTTCTTTCCCAGAAGCTGGACTCCCATCTTGAAACTAAGCAGGATCCTGTGGGGCTCTGGGTACAAAAGTCTTTCTGTCCTCCTTCCGTCATCCTCCTCCCCTCTACCCCCTTCTCCCCCACCTTCAAACCGTTGCTAATTAGGGATGGGAGGGGATGCAGAGACAGAGAGAACCAGCCAAGAAACAATAGTGCAGCCTTAGGGAAGGATCCTGGTTCCCCGTCAAGGGATACACACAACAATATTTTGAGCTGTTTTGCAGATACTGAAATCCCCACCAGGTGGGAGAAGTTAATGAGTAGTGACCTGCCCCCAAGCATGTAGACCCCAGACCAGGTGGAACCAGAAGCTTGATGATGCTGACGCCCACTTACCTCCCCACCAACCAATCAGAAGAAGGTCCATGAGCTGATCACGCCCTCTCTGAACCATTACTATAAAATGCCTCACGACTCCCCCCAGGTCAGGACACACAGTTTGAGGGCATTAGCCAGCTGTAGTTCCCTTTGCCTGGCAAAGCAATAGAGCTATTCTTTTCTACTTCACCCAACACTCTGTCTCCAAGATTTAATTCAGTGGTGGGGTACAGAGGCCGGATTTGGTTTCGGTCTTTGCTCTAAGTGATGAACTTGCTTAAAAATGTGAAGCAGTCATGGCCAAACAGACCTTACCATTTCTATGTGTGGAGTGTTGGAAGACCACCAGGGTTCTTCCCAAGAGAAGGCGTCCACTTGCAGCAAGGAGGCCTCCCTCAGCACTGCCCAGCCATATGGTGAATACCAGGCCCCAGCAGCCAGAGGGCCACACCAGGCAGGTGCTCAGTGGGTCCCAGTCTGGAGTCCTGACCCCTCCCCACGGAGACTCTAGAACCAGCCCCCAGCTCCCTTCCCCTTCAGACCCAGGAGTCCAGCCTCCTGCCACCACCTCTCGCCCCACCTTCCTTCAAGATCTAGAAGTCCAGATCCCCTGTCCCCTGCACCCTCAGAACTAGGTGTCTGAGCCCTCAGTACCTCCCCACCTTGAAGCAGAACAGACCTCTCTGCTCCCCCTTCCCTGGGACCAGACTGCCCGCCCCAGGCTCCTCCTCCTGCAGGAGCCAGGACTGAGGGGAGAGGGGGTGGGAGTGGAGGAGGCGGCAGCAGGACCCTGCCCTGAACCAGGAGCTCAGGCCCACTGCCCGCTTTTCTTCCAGACCTGACTTTCCACCCCAGTCTCCTCTTCCCTCACAGCCAAATGTCCTGGACCGAAGCTTTCCACCCCCAGTCTCCTTCCTTGGAAGGCAGGACTCCAGGTCCCTCAGCCTCTGTCAGGATTCATGGCCTCCAAGCACACAGCTCCATCTTCATTCAGAGAAGCAGGAATTCCAGCCGGCAGCTCCAGCTCCGCGAATCCAGATTTCTGTCCCCCCACCCCACCCCGCCACTGTCGGTGCTACCTCCACAACTGCACAGTCCAGGCATCCAGGCTAGCTGCAACAAGCTCCCCAGAAGCGGGAGCCGTGTCCACCGCGGCGGCGGGGGCATGGGGGAAAGGCAGTGTTAGAATCCCCTGCGTCGGGTGCCCAGGGCACCCCAACCCCGCCTGGCTAGCACCAGGAGCAGGACCAGCAGCAACAGCAGCGAGGCTACGATGCGGTGATCATCAGGCCCTTGATCCTCGATGCCTGCGCCCCTTCGCCTCTATTTGATTCTCTTGGAGTCTTGCGTGGAGGAGGGGCAGAGACTGCAAGTGGGAGGGGAGGGCGCCTGTGGGATGCTCACTGTATAATTCCCCAACCCAAAGTCCCCAGCCCTAACATTGCTGTGCTTGGCTCCTCCTGGCCTTTGAGTGTGTGTGTAGTTGCGGGGGGAGGGGTCCATTGTGCACCTGCCTCAGCCTGTCCTATTTGGAAGACTTAATGCACTAGCATTTTCATGTCAGCACACCTGGTCAACAGGTGCACCCTCCTGAACCCCTAGGACCTTTGGGTCCTTCTTACCTGGTCTGTAGTTGAGCATTCCTGAATGCCCTGGTCACCTCTGGGCCCATGGCCACTGCATGCTGTACTTCTGACTCCTAAATACATCCTGACTCCCAAATACAGTTCTTAAAACACAGGAGAGGAGAGGAGAGGAGAGGAGAGGAGAGGAGAGGAGAGGAGAGGAGAGGAGAGGAGAGGAGAGGAGAGGAAAGGAAAGGAAAGGAAAGGAAAGGAAAGGAAAGGAAAGGAAAGGAAAGGAAAGGAAAGGAAAGGAAAGAAGAGAAAAGAGAAGAGAAGCAGTCCTGACAAAGGTGCACACCCAGATGTGTGCTGTCTTGCTTTGCATGGGGCCTCCCCTAAGACCTCAGTTCTCTGACTTGAATTCTTATCAGGGAGTCAATTTCTTCAGAGGCTCCATTTCATTCTCTTCCAATTCTGTGATTAGTCTTTCCTACTGCAGAGGAAACAGCCTTTCTTTGCTTTGGCCTCACTCTCATTAGTTTTCCAGGTATAACAAGGGAGTCATTTTCCTTCACTGATGCTATGTATATGCCTATAGGCTATAACCCCTGATAGTGAAAGGCATAGATTGCATTTATTTGATCCAACCAGTTAGAACTGTTATCTTTTGCAGAGAGATGCAATATTTTTCCTAAGGATAGGATTTTAAAACAGGATGTTTCAGCTGTCATTTACCCCATTATTTAGTTAGTTAGTTAGTTAGTTAGTTAGTTAGTTAGTTAGTTAGTTATTGGCTGTGTTGGATCTTTATTGCAGTGCATGGGCTTCTCATTGCAGAACGCGGGCTCTAGGCATGCGGGCTTTAGTAGATGCAGCACATGGGCTCAGTAGTAGTTGTGGCTTGAAGGCTTTGTTGCTCCATGGTATGTGAGATCTTCCCAGACCAGGGATCCAACCCGTGTCCCCTGCATTGGCAGGTGAATTCTTAACCGCTGTGCTACTAGGGAAGTCCCTACTGCATTTTCTTTAAAGACCTTTCTTCTCAAGAGAGTAAGTACAAGCTCTAAACTCATTTGCATCTAAGCCTGGACCTATACATTGCCAAAGTGGTCAAATATTTTACAATAAGTATTTGTAAATATTCCCATCTAAGATATATATTAAAAGTCTAAGCAACTCTTCTGTGAGCATATGGTAAATATTCAAGAGTCAAATAATCTACATAACTCAGCCAGTAACTTACAAAATTTTTTCCTATTTCAAATTATGTCATGCTTGAAACAGAGCAGTTATGGTGCCCATTTAGCAGTGACATCTCATGTTAGACACATGGAGTGTCTACAATCAGAGTGAGTATAGCTCAGATCTCCTGATCCTGAGTGCGATATTCCTCGCCCAAGTGTCCCGTGCTCAAAACCTGTTATCTGTTTTATTTTTCAATATGTTTCTATCCTCTGAGGAAACTATGTTATATTCTGAATTTTTAAAAAAACCTTTTCTATGGAAGTTTTACTCAAAAAAGAAAAGCTGACTTTCAAGTGACAGCTGAGTTGTCACTTTTTATAACATACTTACAGGAAAGGCACAATTTATAGTCTGTCTTAGTCTGTTCAGGATGCTATAACAGAACACCACAGACTGGGTGGCTTATAAACAACAGAAATTTGTGTCTCACAGTTCTGGAGGCTGGGAAGTCCCAGATCAAGGCACCAACATGATCACATTCTGATGAAGTTTCTCGTCCTAGTTCTTACACAGCGCCTTCTCACTGCAGCCTCACTAGGTGGAAGGAGAGCGGGATCTCTATGAAGCCTTTTATAAGAGCACTGATTCCAGGACTTCCCTGGTGGTTCAGTGGTTAAGAATCTGCCTGCCAATGCAGGGGACATGGCTTCAATCCCTGGTCCGGGAAGATCCCACATGCCAAAGAGCAATTAAGCCCTTGCACCACAACCACTGAACCTATGAGCCACAACTACTGAAGCTCGAGCCCCTAGAGCCCACAATCCGCAACAAGAGAAGCCACCACAATGAGAAGTCCGCGTACCGCAGCAAAGAGTAGTCCCCGCTCTCCACTACTAGAGAAAGCCCGCACGTAGCAATGAAGACCCAAGCAGCCAATAGAAATAAATTTATTTAAAAAAAAAAGAGCCCTGATTCCATTCATAAGAGCTCTGCCTCGTGACTTAATCACCTCCCAAAGGCCCCATCTCACAGTATAATGGCCTTTGGGGGCTAGGATTTAACATACGAGTTGGGTGGGGGAGACACATTCCGACCACAGCGTAGTGCTTTGCCGTTTTTTTGCCAGGCTTTTTAATGCCTCTCATATGTGGACCTCCATGTTACCATAAAAGAATTTCAGAGACGTCCAGATTTAGAGACATAGGTAAAATGCAGATTGGTACAAGAAGTTACTTATATTAAAAGGAAGAGCGTGGCAGTGAGGTAAACTGCTGCTATTCTTAGCGTGGCTGCGAAAATGGAGGCTATCTCTGGGTAAAACTGGTCCTGAAAACATGGAATCCTTTACAAGAATGTTCAGTTGGTTACCTCTTTTCTAAGTTGGAAATTTGATACATTTGGTCTTTCGCCTCACCTAGTCTTCCTGAAGTCCTTCAAATTGGGGAGACTCAGCACCAAGGGCTCCTTCTTTTGAATTCTTCGCCAGAAGAATACAAATCTCTCAGGCAGAGCTGGTGAAGCATCGGACAGTGTGTGTACAGAGGCCGTGGAATATCATGGGAGAAACAGCAACCCACTTTACTTCTTTCTATATTACATTGTGAAGGATAGAGAAGGGAACTTATCTGTTAAATGATCATAGTAACAAAATATCTACCAAGTAATTATGAAGAGCAGGTGCTACTGGTCTATGATTTTTACTCTAAATTATCACACTGAATCCTCACCCCTTGAGATAGGTACTATTATCCCAATTCTGTAGATGACTAAACTAGACACAAAGTGGTTAGGAAGGTAGCTCAAAGTCACAGTTAGTATGTGACATTGCCTGGATTTGAACCAAGTCAGTATAGCACCAGAGGCCAGATTCCTAACCACTAGACCATCCTGCTCCTCAATGTATAAGGCAACACACACAGACACCCACACATACTGTGACGTCCACACGCCAGTCACTGCAGTAAGGATTTTATGTGTTAGCTCACTGTGTCGCCATAATAGGTGAAGCATAATTTCATGATTTCCTTGTTCTGTGTCTGCATCTAAATTTCCTAATTTCAGAAATACATGTTTGCTAGTAGATGAGATGGATTATATAAACAGGGTAAATAATCAGGAATTTTTAAAGAGCTAAAAGTGAAATTGCCCAAGGAATAAAAACAGTTGAGTATATACACCTCACAATGAAGGAAATTTCATATATCCAAAGTCACTAGTTGAGAGTAATTCAAGACACTGGAAAGATGAAGCTATGCAGGCAGTTTCTAACAGGAGATTAAGGAATAAATAGACAATACTGCAAAAGGCTTTGTCATAAACGTCAGAGAAAATAAATTTATAAATAATTTCATTTCTGTGCTCTAAAGTGTGAATATTTGGAAGAAGATTGCTGAATTTCTATTAAAAATCTGAGATAAACTCAGATGATGAGTGATCATAAACAGAAGCTTCAACTCTGCAATTCTGAACAGCAATCATAAAAATATATATTATTCTCCCTTTCTCTCTCTCTCTCTCTCTCACACATACACACACATTTTCTACTCTGTGCACAAGTGAGTCAGTCCGCTAAGAGAGAGAGAAATGAAGGAGCCGAGAAAGAGCAGAGATACCACGTGGACCCAAGGAAGGCAGACAGAGATCGAGGCTACAAGTGGATCTGTATAACTTTCCACTTCCAGTCCAGCTCTCTATGTGGTCTGACTTCACTTCCTCTCGTTGGGTCACTGTATCTTTTTAATGTATTTCCATTTTTGCTTAAATTAATTTGAGTGGGTTTTGGTAAGTGGCAATCAAATGATCACTGATTACAACAGAATATATTACGAAATAAAGAAAACTTGAGAGAAACCCCTTGACCCACGTTCTAATTCATGTACTTCAGGAGAAACCAGGAAAGTAACTTTAGATGCAAGTTGATCTTATGAAGCTCTACGCAAGAATGATTCTACTTCAAGAGCCACTGAATGTGCTTTAGTAGTTTGAGATTTACGCCTGTGCACTTCCTTATGGCTTTTTGGAATATTTTTCTGTAAGCAGTGCTATTGTAAGGCTGGAAGCTGTATCTTGGTGGAGCGTAAGGACCAAAGAGCTTCCTTTGTTAATAAGACTCTTTGCGAAGAAGCAACTTCAGGATTGGCCCAAAGAGAGGATTCTAAGAAAGACTGCAATACCTGGATATTGTTGATGCAAGAGTAATCAGCATTAATGTAAATTTTAGAGAACTCAGATCTTCTGGGAAACACTTCTGGACTAGGAAAGACATAAAATACCTTTCACTTCTTCCAGAGCTGCTAATGTTTTTTGGTCTCAATAATTACTGATAATGCAAAAAGAAGTGTGAGCCTACCTCCAAGCACTTCCGTGCGGGTATTCTGTTTGTCTGTGTGGACTATTTTTTGCCTCACAAACCATGATTGGCTTATAAGGAGCTCTTCTCAAGAAATATGAATCAATCAAAAGTGGATTAAAAGCTACATTTTCCTCAGTTTTATGCTAAGTGCAACTGTGTGACTTCCAAACCCCGTCAGTGTAGTGTAGCTGAGTCTCCTGTCTCTTTTGAAGATTGCTCCTTGTGAAAGGTTTGGGATGCAAAGTTTGAATGCACATGCTTGCCATGGCTGCAAAATGACTGGTTTCTTTTATGAATCTACAATAAAAATTATATTTTCCCATCACACACACACACACACACACACACACACACATTCTGATACACACAATTCTTCCATGCTGAAAGCCATCTTAGCCAGGCTGCAGAACTTTTTCTTTCTACCTCACCATCAATGAAGACTTCCCTTCCTCCATGCCTTCCACACACTAACCTGTTCTCACATCCCCACCACATCCCCATACACCTCTTCCAGATCCTCTTCCTAGAGCCTCCACTCCTGCTTCCGGGTTCCCTTCTCAACCTTTTCTCCTAAAGCAATGATTCCAGGCCTGCTGGAGACCTCTTCCCAAACTGAAAAATAAATTAGTAACCTGATGAAGGGTCTCCATTCATACCTTTGTGTATTCAGGAAAGGAGGGAGGAGAGATAAATTACTGACATCCCAAGTTAGATTTCTGAATGTATCCTCCAGTGGAAGCAATAATAGAAATAACAATTACATCTTTAATGGGATTAGAAGTATTCTTTGGTTTCTTTCACTCATTTATCTGACAAAATATTTTTTTATTGTCTGCTGTATTCCAGGCACCATTCATGAGTCTGGAGATGTAACCACAAAAAAAAAAAAGATAAAGTTATGGACCTTTCTATGGATTGGTCTTAATACACAATCACGACAAATAACATCAATGCCACAGGAAATTGTGTATAGCACCAAGTTCCTGGTAACCAGCTTACAGCATGCAACAACCCATCAGTCAGTTAAGGAATTTCTATACATGCCAATAACTGTGCATATATAAATATTAATTTCTCTGTTAAACACTTAATACCCCATTTACTCATTCATACACACATAGCTAAATAAGTATCGATGGTTAGAATTCACATAGCATACCATGGAAACTGGTGCCAAGACCTCAAAGCCCTCGTCATGATCTCTTCTCATTGTTCTCCAAGATATGACATCAAATTTCTAACATATATTTTAAATCTAAAATAAAGTTCTAAATCCAAAATATTTTTTTAGGTTTCTATACAGGTAAAGTATAGTTACTAAGGACATGTGTTCTGGAATCAGATAGATCTGGTTATAAATCTTAGTAGTTTTGTTACTTCGCACAAATTATTAAACTCTCCTAGCCCTCAAAGTCCACATCTGTAAAACGAGGATAATAGTATCTATCATACAGGATTGAAGTAAGGATTAGATCAAATTAAGGAATGTATAGATTAAGCCCATCATGCCTAGTACAAGGTAAGTACGCAAAAGAGTCTATGTATTACTAGGATGTGGTTATACTTCATCTATTTGACGAGCTCAGCATCAAAAAGACTTAGTTGTCTTGGAAGCCCTTGAGAAAAAGTAGGCTTCTGTGTCCTCTTCTGATGAGAATACATTGGAAGGTGATAGTACCCAAATCCTATTTTGTGGCTAGGTGGTCAATTTCATTTTTCTTTCCACCTCCAATTCTCATGATCTATGTCCCATGGTATGTGTTCAAATATTCCCCTCTACTGTACTTTAAGGAAACAAATACAGTAATTCCATGAATATAAATACAACCTCAACCTGGGAGGTCAATCAAACTGCAAAGGAGCAGCTGAAAGCGATTTTTTAAAAATTAAATCTCTAAATCCATATGACCAAATCCAAGGGGCAGATGTAGATCCAAATGATGTATGAATTGCCAGATAACCACACCCCATAAATAATTTCCTTGCAGGACTTGGAAATGACATTGATTGAGAAATGACATGCTATTTCTCACATAAGGCTATTAGTTAAGACACCTCTTTAACATTCCTTTCTTCTCCTCTCTCCCCAGGGCTGCATTTCAATCTACAGTGCTAGTCTGGAATTGACATTTGTTCTGAAGGAGAAATTCATTTACCTGCAGCCCTTCCTGAACAGTTTCTTGAGTGAGGAAACAGGCACATATGCCTTTGACCCAGGAATCCATCCTTCAGTTACTTTCCTCAGCATCTGACAGATGCAGGAAAGTTTTTCCAATCACTCAAACACCAAGCAGGAAGGAATAAAATTGATCTTTAATTGACCTTCTTAGTGGAAAATTAGAACTACCCTTTCCCAATAATGAAAGTCCTTCTTAAACCTTTAAAAAGGGAGGGGGCAGTCAATTAAAAGCTATACACCTCCTGCAGAAAGCAGTCCAGGTGACCACATGGTTACAAAGTATTCCATCTAATCCAGTGTTGCCAGGCCCTGGGGATGACCATTCACCAAAGGGAAGAAACCTCTCCCTAAGTGGGAACACACTCAGATACAGAGAGAATTCAAAGGTGCTGTTTTCATAAAGTACCCTGGCCTTAAATATGAAATGCAGAGTTCCTTCTTCACCAGAACCCAAAGAATTTATCAGCCCTGTGTTCCACCTTTCATACCAGTAATTTTCTCTCCTTATTTGCATATTGTTCTTAATCTACTCAGCTTCATTTGTCAGTCTTCTAGGGCTCCTTTGAAAATAAGACTTAGAACAAACAAGACCAATAATAATCAGGGAGTAGACATAAAATAAATACAATTGTTTTGCCTTCATAGTTTCTTTACATCTTGTTTTTGAAGAATCCACATCCACGTATAAATCTTTGCAAATGTTTTATACTGAAAAATACACTGAAATAGTCTTTTTGCATATCCATCTCTCTCATTAACCTATAAGCTCCCTAATTACCAATTTCTTGCCTTATACATCTTTGTAGTAATGTGTAGGAGGATGTCTTGGACATTTTCCTTCTATTTTTTAATCTATTTGTGCTTAAATAAGACCTGGCATAAAATATCTGTAGCCAAATTCAAGGATGAGTTTGAGTTGACATTATTTGAAATGAAGGCAGATTGTTAAATAGAACAGCTGGCTCTGATACTAGAAATATTTGCATAAACTTTTGACCTTTAATAGTATATTATTTTATATGACAAAGGTGACATTGTAAATTAGTGAGGAAAAGATAGACATTTTTTAATAGAATAAAAGGTAACCATTTAGAAAAAGATAAAATTAGATTTGCATTTCACACTGACACCAAATAGATCAGAGATCTAAAATATAAAAATTAAATTTTTAAAATTATATCATGGAGAAATAAAATAAGGGTGAATTTCTTTATAACCGGGGAGTTGGAAAAATATTAAATTTAAAATTCAGAAGCAATAAAAGAAATAATGTTTGACCACACTAAAATAAAAGACTTGTATTGCAAACATACCATAAACAAACACAAAGAATAAACTAAGAAAGGATACACAACTTATATCACAGACAAAGTGATGACAGTTTCACAGTACAAAGATATCCTAAAAATTGAGGCAAAACAATGACAACCAGATAGAAACATGGGCAAAAGATGTGAACAAACAGTACACAGAAGAAGAATGAAACATATGAGAAGATGATCAACTTAACTCTTACATTAAAATTGTATTAAGTTATCACTTCTCACCAATAATATTGGCAAAAATTCAAAAATCTAACAATATACCATTTTATTGTGATGTAGCGACCCCATGACAGTGGGAATATAGAAAGAGATAATGCTGATAAAAGAGGATTTGGCCGTAACTAGAATTACTTATGCCTTTTCTTTTTGACTCAGCAATTCCACTTTTAAGTATCTGTCAAGAAATGGCAAAATTATGAATTATTTTATATAAAGTTATTTAATTATTTTATATTACAAGGTTATTAATTGCAGAATATTTTTAATACCAAAACCTAAAAGCAACTCAAATGTTCATCAGCAGGGATTGATTAAATAAATTATTGTAAATTAAATATCACATAGTGTTGAAAAGGACTGAAAAATCATACACTGATACAAAATGATCTCCAGGATATATTATTAAGTGGAAAATTAAAATGCAGAATAGCATAGATCATTGTTATGTTTTATATAAGAAAAGAATTTGCATTTATTTGGCAAAGTGCGTTTGGAGCAAGAATTTTTTGTACTAAACTTGTACTGATTACAACTTGGGGTTTTTTTAATATTTATTTATTTGATTGTGCTGAGTCTTAGTTGCAGCAGGCAGGCGCCTTAGTTGTGGCATGCAAACTCATAGTTGTGGTATACATGTGGGATCTAGTTCCCTGTGCAGGAATCGAACCTGGGCCCCCTGCATTGGGGGCATGGACCCTTAACCACTGTGCCATCAGGGAAGTCCCAGTCACAACTTGTTTTTAAAAATAGGTAGCTATAAAAAAAGAGAGAGAGAAGAGGATGGAAGAGATTGGAATTGAAAGCAAGACCCCTAAAACACGAAAAGTGAAAACATAAACCTAATTGTATATCAAGTTAGAGACTTAAGCAAACACAAAAAAAAAATTGTTTTTTGGCATAGCTTTTCAACTTTATGTATTTGGTGAAATATGATATATTTTATGGACAAATAGAGTTGAAAAGAAATCTTAATAGTAGTCTACTTACTGGTAATAATATTGGTAATTTTTGTTTTGAAATTAGATATATGCAAATATGTAATTAAATTTAAAATATTACGTACTAAAATACTTCATGTAAGAGAAAAATAATAGAAGTATAAAATCAAAAAGCTTGTTGAATATTCTAATGTTAAATCTAAATTAGGAAAATCATTTTAAACTCCTGATACTTTTTTCCCTTTGGAAAATACAAATTTCCTAGCTCTGAAGTACTAAAGAAGCCTAGAAGCAATGATACCAAATAGCACTGAGCACAGCTAGCACCTAGATTATGTTTCTAAATGCCATTTCCTATAAAAATGT
Source organism: Hippopotamus amphibius kiboko (assembly GCF_030028045.1). NCBI lineage: Eukaryota > Metazoa > Chordata > Mammalia > Artiodactyla > Hippopotamidae > Hippopotamus > Hippopotamus amphibius. The sequence continues at coordinate 107,139,604 of NC_080190.1, read as the reverse complement.
CTCAGGGGCTTCAGAAGAATAGCTGAAGAATCTGGAAATATACAAGACGAACATTTTGTTGTATCAAGAAGCAAGGAAATTGTGTCAAAGGGTCATTTCCCAAAGTCAAGGAGCCAACATGAAGGGGTGGCTACTGGCCAAATTCGAGATGATTTGAACGTCAAATGTAATAATGAACATAACTGTTTAAAACATATTGAATATCAATATATTTTAAATGAGTAAATAATAATTAAAAAGTGAAAAAACTGAAACCTAGTTAATATATAACATTCTTTAAATCCTTGCTTCAAAAACTTTCAATTAAAATGGTAAAATGAAGTGCCCACCTCACCTTCATTCTACTAACTATATTTCAGGGATTCAAATCATTCCCCTTGATGAGAGAAAGTTCTTCTTTACAGAATAATGTGGATGACATTACAGAATTGTAATATAGAAAGCATAGAACTCTTAAAATCACATCTTATAACCCCAAATGAAATAATTGGTTCAAACATCATCAATACATGAAATCATTAGATGACAGGGACCTTTGCAAGGAGGGATCAGGCTGTCATCCCCCAAAACACACTGATTATTCTGAGCACCACAAAAATTCAGACAATCTATGCACCCTAATGTGTTATGACATAGGCACACAGCACTAGCCACAAGGAATTCTTACAGGAAACTTTGAGGGAATTGTAACGAAGCGAAGGGGGCATTCTTGGCTTAACTAAGATGAAGACACCAAAAGCAGATGTTCCATTTTTCGTTTCTTGAGGAAGCTCCATATTGTTTTCCAACTCGCATTGACTGTACCAATTTACATTCCCACCAAGAGTGTGTGAGGGTTCCCTTTTCTCCACATCCACATCCTCACCAACATTTGTTATGTGTGGTCTTTTTGATGATAGCCATTCTGACAGGTGTGAGGTACCTCTCCTTGTGGTTTTAAATTGCATTTCTCTGATGATTAACAATGTTGAGCATCTTTTCATGTGCCTGTTGGCCATCTGTATGTCTTCTTTGGGAGAGTGTCTCTTCAGGTCTTCTGCCCATTTTTTAATTGGGTTGTTTGTTTTTTTGATATTGAGTGGTAAAAAGTAAATAAATGTCAGTAATATCAGGCTAGCAAATAGTTTTTCTTTTAAGTAGGACTTTAGTTTTTTTAATATTGGACATATAAATACAGAAAAATTTCAAAAGGATAAGTTTGGATAGTATTCCTAAGAAAAGTAAATCCTGCTAAGGTTCTGATATATGACAGTTCTCAATTACCTATTTCCCAGTTTTCTCTGTAACTGTGAATGACTAGAAGTTAGTTCATTGTTGTTTTTTGTTTTTTTCCCCAAAATTGAAGCTAATATAGACTATATGGTACTTGTACAGAGATACTGTTATGTCAGTGGTGGGTGTGTTTTATGTGTTTATCAAGGGAATGGATGCGATTTTATTGGAATGACAGATTCAGTGAGGATATCAATTGTCCTGGACATGCTGACAAAGCTAATAATTTTTAAATTTTAAACACCTAAGTAATTGTGTGTGTATTTGTGTGTGCTTAAATGCATATATATATGAAGTTATTTTAATTAGCAAAGAAAAGAACCTTATAAATCAGAGCTCAGAAAAAGGTTGCTCTTTGGGTGTAATTTTGGGAGTTTTGTTATGCTCTTAAATCATTTTTTAAATTTTTATTTCTATTTTCAATTGTGGTAAAAGACAGAATTTAAATCATTTTTAATAAAAGCTCTTTTCTGAAAATATGGTTACTGATCTCGGTTAGTACTTGCTATTATGTTTATTTTAAATATTTTGTCTTTCCTAAACCAAGTAATAATTTCCAAACTTTAGGCATCTATGATTCGTGCTAATATACTGAGATAATAAGCAGTTTCCTCTGACAAATCTCTCTGATACTGTATTTCCCAAGTATCGCCCCTAATTCAAACTGATAAATCTCTTAAGAAATCTTTTTTTCACTCAAACAATCCTTGCTGCTCCTCAAATAGGCCATCAGGTTTACTGCTTCCCTTACAACAAATGGATACTGGATATAACTGAAATATATTCTTCATATATTAATTATCTCAAACGTCATGAATGCTAACTCAAATAAATGAACCAGAGACTCTCTCTCGGGATCTAGAATCAGAAAAGTCCTTTTCCTTTCTTAAGCACACATTACAACAACTCCTGAGTTCAGGCACCCCAACTATGTAAACCCTTCTCTTTTTGTTGGTAAAAGAAACAGATGTGCTTTATGGTGCTTGAATCCCAAACTTGGCCCTTGTCATAAGCCCGTTGCTTTCCTTGGCTTGTTTCTTGATCCTGTAGCTATGACTCATCCATCATGTTTACTTGTGGGCATGGCAGTGGCTTTACTAGTTAAAGTCTCAACAGAGAGTGCTCTGGCCTGGCCTTCTCCACTATAAATTTCTAATAGATTGCAAAGCCTCATTACTCCAAATTAACACCCAGCACATCGCAACCAGTTTTATTACCACCTGCAAAATTCTACCTTGTCTGATTCTCATATAATAGTTAGACGCTGCTCGAGTCTAAATCCAGCTCCCTTACTTTTCCTTCCTGGTAAAGATGAATTTCATGACTACTTAACCATTGTCCAATACTTTATTATACACTTGAAAGTTGCTAAGAGAATACATCTTAAATGTTCTCACCACCATAGAACCAAACTAAAATGACGAACACTTATGTCAGAGACACAATGGAGACGGTCAACACAGGCACATAAAAGAATCTTAACCTAACTTTACAGGAACTTACAGCTCTTCTCAGAAACCATCAGAGGACACCAACTAATCCCCAAACACCAAATCTGTTCACACCATCTCGGAACTTCTTTTTTCCCAGCAACGTTGATCCAAATAGGGAAGAAAACCACTAGGGAACAAATCAGCTGAAAAAGCCAAATGACTTCCACATTTACCTCACAAAAACCCTGCATCTGTGAGCAACTTGGAACTCATTGGTACCATAGCCTTGAGTTTCCTGGCTTGCAGGTTGAAAGCCTTGCAATGAACTCATCTTTCTGTAACCAAAAGTGGGGTCTCGCTGTTTGCCACTCAAAAGGCAACAAAGAGGCTAGGTTGCTGGAAAATTTGCTATATTTTGGATGCTGGCAATGGAGGGGGTGGACTTCTGCACAAAGGCTGACTCCGCCCCCCCATGACAATCAGTGGGCAAGAGCTTTTATAGATGGAGGGAGGGGGCTACATGCAAAAACAGCACAGCCAGATGTGACAGTCATCTTGAAGTTGGTCATGTGGTGGTCTGATCAGCGTCATCTTGGTTGTTTTAAGTACAGTTAATCTTCAGTTCCAGGGTCAGTTAGTTTCCATTTCCTTCAGGCCAATTCTTGGAATTGTGGCAGCTTATGTCATGGCTACAGTCTGGTCATCAAGTAGTTAACTTCTTCCACCTGGTGGGGATTCAGTATCTACAAGACAGCTCACAGGATATGGCTCAGAATATTATCTATAGCCCTTGAGAAGACACTAAAGGTGCTTGACTTTGCTTAACGGCTAAGCTATTATTATTCAGTCTTGTTGGACTGTTTTCCTTTGTTTCTGCATTTTCTCACTTCTCTGATTAAACTTATTCTTCAGCTGAAGTTTTTCCACAGACAAAAGAAGCCGGAGGACATGGGGGCAGGGGGAGGGTGGTGGCAAGGACCTTATGCAGAGTTTGGTTTTTGACACCACAGAAAAGAAATGGTAATTAAATTATATGATGTGATGGAGGTGTTCCCCAACACTATGGTGGCAGCCATTTTTGTAATATATAAGTGTATCAAATCAACATATTGTATGCTTTAAGCTTGTACAATGTTATATGTCAATTATATCTCAACAAAGCTGGGGGAAAATAAGAAATCAAAATTAGCAGTTGTCCATAATGCCCCATCCTGACTCAATTAATGTTGTCTTAGAAGCCCCAACATATTATTTGTTGATGACACATATCTTTAAAAAAATCAATATGTATTTTGTGCTGGGCATTCTCTTTACAGAACCTGTTTACTTAACATTTTATGTTAGCATCTTTGCTGGTAATAGATATGACTTAGAAGTTGTGCATGACTGCAGCTTTGTTGAGTTCCCCAGAAGCAACATCTAAGACTGAGATTGGTTTGTGTAGAGCATTTATTAGGGTGTATGCTTGGGTTCAACACCTTTGAAAGGGAAGGAGAGGAAGCAGGATTGGACAGAGGGTAATGTTGTGCTGTGATACAATCTCAACCAAGGCCTCGTGTGACCCTATGGAGACTCTAAAGCTGGGATGGCCTTTCAGAATTGTCCTTCAGTACAGCAAGAAGGTCGGGCATTTCACTCTCAGTCAGTCAGTCACTGGATGTAGATTGCCCCTGAGGAGAGAGCATAAACTTGGGCAAAACAGCTGGAGAGAAAAATTTCCAAGAAAAGCTGACAGCTGGGAGACCAAGTCCATCAGTCCTGTAGGCGTCATGTCAGTTTCCACTATAGGCATGGTATGAAAACAAAGAGGTTTCTAACTTCCTGAGATGCCCCACCATGAAGAAGAATCAAATAACTTTTTAGAGGCAGTCCAATGTACAAAGGAAATCCTAGGTGCGATCAAAGCCTGCACTGCTGAAGCTGAAGGGGGTTACTCCATCCGGAAACCACTATGCCCGAAAGTACCCTTTATCAATTTTGTTACTCTTAATGTTAAAAGAAAGTTTCCCCTATGGTTTTGTGAATCCACACTTAAATAAGAAGTACTTATTCAATTATAACAATGTGTCCCTATCGGAAAGAAAAGACATCTCAGCATTGTCTCAACACAGCAAGGAATCTGGACATTCCCAAGACATTTACTCACTGGCACCCAAGTGAATGTCCAGCACTTCAGTGCACGTGCTACATAAATCACCCATGGTGACAAAGGCAAACTGGTCCAAAGTGTTCAAAAATATTAGCAGGGAAATTTCCCCTGAAAGACTTAATAGGTGATAAGCATAATTTGAGCATTTACAAATGAATTTCATTTAGTTGCCCAAATCACAAAGCTTTCAGTAAGTTTTAGCAATAATTTTAAAGTTTTCTGGTTAGACTGAAGTTTTCCTTACTGAAAGTCTAACATTTTAACTTTTGACAGAGAGGAAGTTGGTATTTTCTTCTTCACTTCACAGGTGAAATGCTCAAGAAGCTGTAAGAGTTTTCCTTTAAAGCAAAACAGTGATTTACCTATAAGCCTCAATGCTCTAGAGAGGTAAAATGAATTAATGATATTTTTAATTTTTTACATTTTTATTTTTTTAAAATCCAAATTTATATTAAAGTCACAAGAACAGTTAAATTAATTCCTGTATATGCTTTACCTACCTTCACTAATTGTTAACATTTCACACATTTGCTTTACATCTCTCCCTTCTTTCTCTCTCTATATATTATATATTTATATAAATAATGAAATAATTATTATTACTAATGCTGAACCACTTGAAAGTTAGTTGCAGATAACATGACCCTTTATTCCTAAATATTTCTATCTCCTAAGAATAGCCACATTCTCTTACATAACCACAATAGTCACCGAATTCAGAAAACCCAACATATTCATATAATATGACAATATAGTATATCAATTACCTCCTAATGTCCTTTCTATAATTTTTTTCTTGATCCAGAATTCAATCCAAGATCACCCATTGCAGTTAGCTGTAATGTCTCTTTAGTTTATCTAGAGCAGTTTCTCACCTGTCTTTGCTTTGATGACATTGATATAAGAACACAGGCTAGTTGTTTTATACACTCTCCATCAACATGGAATTTTTGATGTTTTGTCATAACCAGTTTTTTCATGTTTGTCAGGAGTACCAAGTAGCCAATATTGTGTCCTTAGTGCACCACATCAAGACGCACATGACATTATTTTATCATTGTACTAGTGATGTACTACTTCAATCACTTAGTTCAGATGGTTTCCACAAGGTTTCTCCAGGTAAAATTATCAACATACCCTTTGTAATTAGTAAGTAATCTGTGGGGCAATACTCTGAGTTTAATTATCTGGTCCCCATCAAACTTTCACCTAGTGGTGTTAACATTTATTAATGATTCTTACTGAAGTCAATTATCACTATGGTAGTTGCGGAATGGTGATTTTTTTCTCAACTCTGTCTTTCCTTCTACATTTATTATATAACATTCTATGATTAAGAAGAGCTTTGTACTCAATAGGTTCTCATATATTACTGCTATATTTGTGTTGATGATAAGACTGTCCCATCAAGAGCCCTTCAAACTGGCTCCTGTGTCATTTTTACAATATCCATTCTCTTTTTAGAACTCCCTTACTTTTTGATACATTGAAGTGCTTCAGACTCATCTTGAATTTTTTCTGTCCCAGACCTGGAGTCAACCATATCTCTAAGCTCTTCAGAAGTCTTTACATGGTTTGTTTAAGTCTACCTAAAGTGTGTGTTCTCTACAATTATATCAATAAACTTATTTCCTGTCAATACGTACCCTTAGGGAATCTTTCTTCCTATGTATCTAGATCACATTCCCATGCTGACTACATGAAAATGTGAGCTGTGCTTTGACGAGCTCATCCTGCCCTAGTTCCTTCTAGTGGAGAATGATATTTCAAAACCAAAATTGGGGTGCTAGCTGTGTTCAGGGTAGAATTTCAGGTAGCAATTCCAGGGTAGAATTGCTTCCAAGCTCATTCAGTGGATAGCACCAAGAAATATAGACTTTTACTATAAATATAGTATTTTGTAAATCATGAATTAGGAAATGTATATATATTTTAATACTATGAATTCTTATATCCCTAATTCCAATCTAACACCCCAATTCCTTGTGTATATCTCCCTTCTCCCACAGAGACAAGCCTACTCCCAACAATAAGATTATTTTCACTCAGTTGTTCAATACTACTGCGTATACAAAATGGTTCCAGAATTTTCACACTCCTACTATACTGACCAGAAAGAACAAGTGTTCAAAGTTCAAGGTCTGAGGGTTTTTTTTGGTTTTATCTTTTTTTTTTTTTTTTTGGCAGTTTTGTTGCTTTTAAATTGAGAGTATGTAATTGAAGCACTATATTTTAAAGTTACGAACTAATAGTATTTAAAATCAGAACAGTTAACATGTTCAGAAGAGTTCAATCCTCCTTATGCTAAAGTTCTACAGTAGTCTTAATTATGATATAATCTGTATCACAAAAATCCCATAAACTCTCATTTTTGCTAACCAACATTACCCTTATTACATTCTGATCTTGTCAGCTGTTTTTGACACCTAATATCCTATGCAGAGTCATACCAAATAGATGCAGACTGCATTTCCTAAAGAGATACCAGTGAACACACGTCTAGTAGAATTTTATTGTTACACAATGAGTAGGCTGAGTTCTATAGGGAAAGACATCAAGGAAAATGAGTCTTAGAACTATATTGAAAAGGACCTTCCCAAGTGTTTCTAACCACTAATGCTGCTCTTAACTCTGGAACACACAATCCACAGATTCATACTTCCCAGTGCAAGTGTACTAAGGGTCTTGTACAATCTGAATACCCATTTTCATTGAAGATCTAATCATGGGCTCCCTAAAAGGCCTCCAGAAGCAGGAAACTTGCAGAAATGAACAGACAATTGCCACAGCTCCCAACACGACCAATTATGGAATTTCTTACTTGGCCCAGACCCTTCTAAAAAGTGTTAATCCAAACACCTCTAACACACATGCCTCAGTGGAACGCTAGGCCTCCCACAATTACTACTATTAGTTATACATCCAGACCTCAAAGTCACCCTTGGGATGTAAAGGGACAGGTGACTAATAATGCAAGTTGTAATTCAACTATTTTGTCATAAACTGATTCAGAACCATTCCATGACTTGTTTAAATCTAGTGAGAGTGTTTGTTCTTTGCAATTAGACCAATTACAATCAGGCAGCAACTGATGGGAACTGATTATCTTCATGTTCTCTTGATATACACCCAAGGGATTACTTTTCCTATATAATTAGATGGACACCCTACACTAATGACATCAAAAATGACTTTGACAAAATCACACTGCCATACAAATAAATCCCTCTTCTTCTCATATTTTTGAGAGGGCGCTTCACATGACAACTTATCAGAAATGATTCAAGACAGCAGAAATCACGAGGATTTCTTCCTCAGACTGAAATACATGATCCGTGAAAGTGGAATCATTAATTTGGGTGGAAGAGGGGACACAGGCAAATAGTTTTTAAGGTTGACCTAACTTATCCATGGGACTTACACTCCTGGTTGGTTCTAGGCCAATTAAAAACTAGGTACAAATAGTGGGATTCCAAATATTTCTTTTGACATTTACGATTCATCTTGCCTTTTCTACTGAATGACATTCAGGTGCTTAAAAATTACTACAGTGCCACTATGCCAAGCTGACACTCAGCCAATGCTACTGCATCCGAAAGACTGAAGCCATTATGGCTCATTCGGGTGACTTTGACCAAAAGAAGGACAAAGTTATTCTAACAGAGAAATGGCGCGGTCTCACCTTAATGAAGGAGGAGAGTTCGGCAGAAGTCAAGCCAAGAGTTCAGCCATAGCCATACCCAGAAATAGGACACATCACTTTCATTCACAGGATTTCTTGGAAAATTCATAAATAACTAAAGTTGCCTTCCCTGATAACTGCCAGTCCCTGATGAATGCCACCTTGCTTCAAGGAAAATGTCCCCCCTGATAAATTTTAGCTAGTCACCTTGCCAATGGACCAAAAATGATATTTCACTGTTCCTCAGATGCTGTGGTTTTTGCTTTTATAAAACATTCCTTGCCTTGCTTCTATGATTGCTCTCCATCTCAGGTGAGTGAATATCAGCTATGCATTTAATTAATCTGAGTACATCTGAGTTATTCTTTGACAAGATGATCCTGAATCTAATCAATACTGAAAGTTGACTTCCATTTACAGGAAACTCAGGAAAACGTTAAGGGACCACATGGAAGCAAATAGGCACATCCAGAATGTAAAACAGTTCATAGGACAATTGACTCAGTTTCTGCAATAACTCAATGGCAATAATTTCTTAAATGAAGGGAGGTCTCCTCCAGATTAAAAGAGATTTGAGAAACAAAACTGAATAGAATGCATGCACCATATTTAAGTACCATTTCAAAAAAAAATAAACTGTAAAAAGGCATTTTCAAAATAATCATGAAAATGTGATTATGGGCCAGGTATTAGATAATACCAATGAATTATTAAAATTGTTAAGTGTAAGAGAATTGATTTATGTAAGAAAATCTCCATATGTTTTAGAGATATCTACTTAAGTATGTAAGAGCAAATTTAAATAATGTCTATTTCCTCAAAGATTTCAACAAAGGTGGAAAAAATAAAGAAAAATAAAAGAACAGAAGCGAGGAAATCTTGATAATTTTTAACTTGGTTGATATGAGTTCACTATTTGCTCTCTCTTCTTTGTGTCCATTTGAAATTGTTCATCACAAAAATATTCTTAATTTTGATAATATAAGATGTGTGCACAAGTTTTTGAAATCCTCTTCCAAAAAAGGACATTTCCTGCATATTCTAAATAAACCCAAATAGCAAATCTGTGGGAATTTTTTTCTGCCACAATAGGCACCATTTGCTACCTAACCTGTACATTTCTCCCTTGCTGCCGACCTGAATCGCTGAAAAGTTAGGTGTAATTACTTACCCTATGATTGAGGAAGCAATTGAAAAAAAAAAAAAAAGGAAGAGTCCATCAAGATGTGAAAAGATGAGAAAAAATAGACTGAGATTCTACTGTTTATGGTGGAGCTCAAGGCTAATGTTACTGTCAAATTGAATTTTTGATGAAGTCACTTTTTAAAAAATTCTACCTACATCTATTAATTCAATTCCACCTGATAATAAAACAGGATGGGGTAGGGGAAGTTCAGAGGGTCAGAGAATGAGTTAATAAATGATTAGTGGAAAAGTGTCTTTAGAGATGGGATGAACTGGGAGATTCAGATTGCCATATATACATTACTAATAGGAAAAAAAAAAGTTGTACACTTTAAATATATGCAGTTTATTGTATGCAATTATATCTCAATAAAAGTTCCTTAAAAAAAAGAGTAACCCCAAAGCAAAAACTATAAAAAGTAAATGAATCAATCTACACAAACATCTAAAACCTCTTTACATGAACAATAAAATGAAAAGGAAAATACAGAATGGAAACAATATTTTCAGTACACAAGACTGTTAATGGTCTTGATATAGAGAGAGCATTTAAAAAACAATAAACAATGGAATATAAGTGGGCTAAAAATGTGAATATAAATGCTACATAAATTAGGGGGAAGTCACCAGTAACTAAAGAAAAATGTCACACTTTCCTATCAAAAAGAGGTCTGTTAGATATCTATGTCCCATGTTGGTGGACATGTGAGAAGACAGAGAAATACTATCCTGAAGTCTAGGAAGAAGTGGAAATTTATCTGAACTGTAAATTGGCAATACACACAGGCAATAGAAGCTCCAAAAATAGGTAGGCCCTCTTATTCATGAGTTTTACTTCTAGAAATTTGACACTCCTCTTCTCCAAATGTAAACTATGTCCAAAACAATATTTTAAAAAATTCATTACAAAACAGTGTTTCAATGTAGAAAATGTTTGAATAGGAAAAACTTAGCCATCTAAAAATATGAACATGATTAAATAAACTATAGTACATCCACACAATTAAAAAAAAAGAAAGAAAAGTATCTTTGGAAGGCAGTACAATAAACTGCTTTTGCTTTTCTCTTTCCTAATTCCCCCCTTCCTCCTTCCAGATGTAATTTAAATAAAACAAAGTTCTTAGGCAATTAATGCTAACTGTATGTATAGTGCAATGCTTATGGTGGGGCTTCTGTTTAAAAAATAAAATAGAATAGGGCCTGTGGAATAAATGGAGTGAGTCATACTTCTCCTAGATTTCTCTTCCAGGCACTTCAATATTGTGTCCATTGTGTTCTCACTCAAGTGTTGTAAGCTAAAATGCTGAGTGGAACCCCAAGAGGAATTGACTTCCCAGCTTCAGTGGTGTCCAACTAATGTTTTCCTTGGACTCAAGTTGTAAATCAACTCACGGCAAGAAGGAAAACATTACAGTAGTTGCTGTCAAGATAGCAAATAGTTTTTCAACATTACCAATTTATTGTAAAGATTCAACTACTTAAATGTATATTAAGTTCTTCTTATGATTAGAGCAAGTTCATTTCCAGAAAAGTTCAATTATAAAATCATCAATAGGACTTACTAATTTCAATAAATCACTTTGCTTCTGGGTAAATTATTCTAATTACTAATATGTCCAAGTCCCATTTGGACATAAAGAAAACCCTAGGTACAGAAAAGGAGATAATAATTAAGCATTCTTCATTTTTAATAACTAACCTAGAGGAAAATAATAAGATATGTTCATTCACCACTGCAGAATTAACTATAACTCCCTGAACAATGTAGATTTCATTGTTAATAAAGACACTAACTCCCTCCTTGGAACGCCTTCCCTTTTAAATAAACCATATTGGATGGTACTATTAAAGGACATCACTAAAAACAATAAATGCTGGCAAGGATGTGGAGAAAAGGGAACCCTCCTACACTGTTGGCGGGAATATAAATTCGTACAGCCACTATGGAGAACAGCATGGAGGTTCCTTAAAAGAACTAAAAATAAAGCTACCATATGATTCAGCAATCCCACTCCTGGGCATACATCCAGAGAAATACATGGTTCAAAAGGATACATGCACCCCAATGTTCACTGCAGTGCTGCTTAGGATAGCCAAGACATGGAAGCAACTGAAGTGCCCATTGACAAGTGGATAAAGATGCGATACATATATACAATGGAAATTTACTCAGCCATTAAAAAGAATGAAATAATGCCATTTACAGCAACACAGATGGACCTGGAGATTATCATACTAAGTGAGGTACGTCAGACAGAGAAAGAAAGAAATCATATGATATCACTTATATGTGGAATCTTAAAAATAAATGACACAAATGAACTTATTTGCAAAACAGAAACAAACACAGACTCAGAGAATGAACTTATGACTATCAGGGAGGAAGTCTGGGGGGAGGGATAGATTGGGAGTTTGGGATTGACATATACACGCTGCTATATTTCAAACAGATAACCAACAAGGACCTACTGTACAGCACAGGGAACTCTGCTCAGTATTCTGTAATAACCTAAATGGGAAAAGACCTTGAAAAAGAATAGATACATGTATATGTATAACAGAATCATTTTGCTGTACACCTGAAACTAACACAACATTGTAAGTCAACTACACTCCAATATAAAATAAAAATAAACACATGAATAAAACAAAAACAAAAACAGAAATAAATACATAATAAAGGACATCCAGTCCTTTTATTTTTCATTAATCTATAAGGGTTTAAATATGGCAAAATGATCAATATGTCAGTCAATTAACTCTTTTCATGTGTTACTATTTTATGTGCATCTCTAGATATTTTCAGCTTTTACTGCATTTCCAATCACCTAAAAAAATTCTGTGGCTTTTTTTTCGTAAATTTCTTTTGTAATCAAGTGAGATCAGATCAAAACAATTAATTCAATTTTAACAATATTTTTCATATCTCACTAATTTTTAACAATTACTTTACAATTCTTTCCCAGAAACTTGATTATTATTAGCAGAAAATCATATGACTGAATTAAATGACATCAGCTAATCCTCCAAAGCAACTGTTCCTCTCCAGTTTGGAAAGAAATCAACACCTCAGGCCTCCTTGCAGAGATAATACACAATACACCAAAACCCACAGTAATTAAAATCTCTGTTAGCACGCCTTTGATTTCCACAACTTCCTCTTACTGCTGTTAAAGGTTTTTAAAATTACGAAAGATCTTCTACTGACATGAACTTTATCCTCTTGCATCCTTTTGGGAATAGGGCAGAATATAAATAAGGAAACAGTAGTAAACGGCTTAGTACCTGCTCTTGAGATGAGGTAAGCAAAGAAAGCTGGTTGGAAGCATCACTACGGCTTCACTGGCTTCAATCATCTTGCTTTATTCTCAACCATGTTGAAAATTGTTGTTGTTGTTGTTATTCTTATTTCATAAATATTTATTGACTATCTACCATGTGAATCATGAAGTCAAGCACTAAAAGGGATATAGAGATATGCACTACCCAGTCCCTACATTTAAAAAGTTTAAATGTATTGAAAACCATAAATATAGTAGCTATAATTTATTAAACATTCCTGGTGATTTAGGCAGTTTACACATGGTAACACTTCGGTCTCCTCTAAATCCTGTAATATAGGAATTGTTGTTCTTATTTACATGGTACAGATCTAGTACCCAGTCTTTAATTTTAGTATCCACCCATCCCCATCAAAACCATTTGCTTCAAGGAAAGTTGATTCTCATCTTCAGACCTCTGGGACCCACTCAATCTCTATAGCTAGATGAGCTGAAAAATCTCCTTTTATTATCAAAGCCAGTTTGCATTTTTTTTTATTCTTTGCAACCAAAAGCACTCTGATACACAGGATAATAGTCATCCTCCAAAATTAATAACATTTTCTTAAAGGTTATAGTTTCCTTTATTTTATAATTTTTTAGACACTAAGGAGAAGCTTAGCTGATTTCATATTATAAAGGCCTGAAATTTCATTAAATAAATACTTGCTGGATAAATGAATTAGCTAAACAAATGAGTGAATAATGATTAAGCTATTGAATATGAGATAATTTCTCCATCCCTATTTTGCCCCTACCCTCTCATCTAAGATGCATGATTGACATTGTTATGTTAAAAGAAAATACAAAACAGTAAGTGATATAAATCAGCTCTTTGAATGTATTTAGTTTTTCTTATCCAGTTGACGATAGCCTACAATCTTTATATTCTATAGTAAGTCATGCTAACCTACCATGTCCCCTGCTTGATGTTATTTGAAAAATCATACATGACTGAGGTTAAGTAGCTAGCACCTAGAAAGTCAGAAATAGAAAAGAGTTACACATCTGACACTTGCCCCTGTGTATATTGCCCTCCATCTCACATTCTTATCCATGAGTATGTAATATTCACTAGAGAATGAGAGATTAGACCATAAAATGTGTGTTCTGTTGTTTTACTCAGTGATCGAAAGTGCAACAGATGTGTTTAACTGCCAGTGGTGGCTGTCAAAGACATTAATGCCATGACTTAGAGAACTTTTTCGCCAAGGAAGCTAAAGAATGGGTAGAGATGGCACATAGCCTGAGGGAAAAGGGTGTAGTGCGGAGAAGAGGAATACTTTAAAGATACGAATCATACAGACATACTGAAATCCCTCATCTCATGACTGGTAACTACTCCACTGAGAAGGAATTAGCTCTCACATTTAAAGTGGGAAACGACTACAGAAAGGGAGAAAAAGGTCATTTATTTCCAGACCCTGCCAGCTTCCATATTGCTGCCTTGCTGTGTCATGGTTGCAGACCTGTACAACGACAGGAAAAATAAGTTCTAATCTTCCTGTTCAAGAAATGATTTTATTGATCTCCATTTTATCTTTTATTTTTCCTATGATTCAGCAGGTCAGAACTGCTCCTTGTAGCCTTCTATCACTCAGCAAGATGTCCATGGAGTTAAAATGTCTTACAAGTTAACAGGAGGTGAAGAAATTTATTTCAGCACCAAGGAGAGTACCCTGTTATTTTCACATGGTTTTATGAATTCAAAACTGCATGTTATTCAGGAGGCTAGAAAGAAATTTTGAAAGCTGGTTTGACAGAAAGCTGCTAAAGACTTATTTCATTCATGAGAAAAATTCTAATCATTTCTATAAAATTATAAACTTGCCAGAGTTTTGTACATGTTCATTATTTCAACAATGTACCATTCTTTTAGCTTTAAAATGCAATGAAACTAGAGATTGTCTATTTTTCAAAAGTCAAAACCACAGATGCTGGATGGACTGATATCAAAGGAAGTTTTAGTGGTCACAGAAGAGTTAAATTAACAGTGATTGAAAGTTCCATGATACAACTAGAAATTATAATACTAAGTGAAGTAAGTCAGAAAGACAAAGACAAATACCATATGATATCATTTATATGTGGAATCTAAATATGACACAAATGAACCTATCTATGAAACAGAAACAAAATCAGGAACTAAAGAATAGACTGGTGGTTACCAAGGGGGAGGGGCATGAGAGAGGGTAAGAGTGGGAGTTGGAGATTAGCAGATGAAAACTGGTATATAGAGAACAGATAAACAACAAGGCGCTACTGTATAGCACAGGGAACTATACTCAATATCCTGTGATAAACCATAATGGAAAAGAATATGAAAAAGAATATATATATATATGTATAACTGAGTCACTCTGCTGTACAGCAGTAATTAACATATTGTAATTGAACTATACTTCAATAAAAAATAAATTCTTTAAAAAAAAAAAAAGCTCCTTGAGAACAGGACCTAAAATTTTTCTCACTACTGTATCCTCAGAGCTTGGCACATGGTAAATGCTCAATGAATATTCATGTGAGTCAAGCGAGAAAGAATGAATTAATGAATGGCATTCACTAAGTGAGTAGGAAGAAACTAAAGAATATATTTTTTGTAATGAAAAGTCACTTTCTGCAACTGATCTCTGAGATCCTCACATTGCTCAGCTTGAAACATGGACACATCTTTCTTTGCCCTGTATCAGTGGTGACTCTGGATCTCAGAGAAAAATCATGTCCCAGATCACGCCTCTCAGCTCCACTAAGCTTTCAGTGTAAAGGGGCTGTCCTTAGAGGCCTGGAAAGGTCACTGAAGTTTCAATCCACGTAATCCTGTATCTCCAGGGTAGCATGGCATCCACCCACCTGTGGTTCCTCCAATGCTCAAGCCAACCAGTCAACCTGGTTCTGCCCTGTCACCAGTCGGACAGGACCCAGGCACAGGAGGCTAACTCTTATCCTCTTCCACAAGGTCCCCAGGGCAACCATAACTACTTGTCCTTATTCCCAAGCAACCCATTCAGCCCCTTCCTTCTGTGCCAAAAGTAGAAAACACCTGGCCCTGCTCTACTGAGAGATCCTCAAGCATCAAGAGACATCTGAGTTCAGCTGTGCTAGGAGACAAAGGACAATAGTGCAGTTCTGCTCTGAGTTGCCACCACAGCCAGACATGGGGTCACCCTGAGAAACTAGACTCTTCCAAAGACGTGGCCAAAGGTGAAAGAGAAAACATGAATGCGTAAAAACAGTGTTTAAACAAATACTTCTAACAGTCAGCCTGGCTTGAAGCCTTCTCAGGCCTCTAAATCCCTTTCCTTGTTTTATGTCTATCTGTGCAATGAAACACGTGCAAATCAAGTCAAGCCTCCTGACTCCCAGGTAGGTACAGCCCAGTTCTTCGCTCCTAGAAGGATTCTGGGCTAAGGCTCCACTCTACTTGGACTGTACTATCAGGCCCCCAAAACGGGGGGAGATGCCAGGGAAGGACTGATTTCCATTTCAAACTGCATTCTGGTACTCTGTACTCCAGCACCATTGGCCGATCAATATTTAATGCTTGGAGATTCTGACTCTGCGGAAGTCATGTCAGGGGACCTCGGGAGCCAATCTGCTTGAGCTTCTGAGTGATAATTATTCATGGGCTCCTGCCTCTTGCTCTTTCTCTCGCACAGTCCCACTCTGCAGACTCAGTGCCTTATTCAGTCTTCTCTCTCGCTCTCTCGGCTGCTGTAGCTGGACCCGCCGCCTTCGCCACCGCTCAGCATCTGCACATCCCTACAATGGCTAAAACAGCAATGGGTAAGGCATCGCGCCTCGTTCTTCTTCGGCTCCACCTGGAGCCCACCTTCTCTCGTACAGCTTGGAAGGCATTCGGAGATATTTTAGAGAGAAAATGACATTATTGATAACATAGGAATCAGGAAGGATGGAGGCAGCTCTGGGGTTTGAGGGAGGGCAGAGAGGGAATCCTTGGAAATCTAAAGTAAGGATTTTTTTTTAAAGGTGGAAGCAGGTAAGTTCCCGTCCCAGGGGTAGCGAATTTATTCTGTTTCCATATTTAAAATTAGGGCTCAGTCGTGGGGGGAGGGGGCTACCCTAACTGTATGCCCTAAATGGGGTTAAGGGACATTTTGGAAAGTGCTTTGTAACATCCTTTATTTCTTCCCTAGTTAAAAAAAGAAAAAGAAAGAAAAGAAAAGAAAAAAGAAAAAAAGAAAGGAATAAAAAAAAATAGGGAAAAGGAAAGGGGGTGGGAGAAAGGAAAAAGAAAAATGCAAAGTCAAAGCGGTCCCATCTAGGCTGTTTGAAAGATGGGTGGAGACGAGGGAGGCGGGTGAAGAACCCGGCAAATTTTATGGCATTGTCTGGTCGGAAAAACCGCTAGTCCTGGGGCGCGGTGCGGGGAGGTGAGGGCGCGGGGCGGGGTTGGGGGGAGGAGGGAGACTTACACTCCTTTGTTTTAGGGAAAGGGAGGGGAAGGAAAGAGGAAGTCGGGAGGGCACGGAGGGCGCGGAGGGCGCGGGTGGGCAGCTGCAGGGGCGGGGAAGCGCGCGGTTGGGGAGGGGTGGAGGGGCCGCGGTTTCGCAGGCTCTGGGGTGGGGTTTCTTTGTGTGAGGACGAGCCGTCCCGCGGGGGGGGGGGGGAGGGGGGCGACGGGGGCGAGGCACCTGCAGCGCTGGGCACACAATGCGGACGGCCCCACCCTGTGCGGAGCGGCGCCGGCGCCCTCACCCCTCCCCCCAACCAAGTGCAGCATCTTCAGCGGAAAGGGGCGCCCGGGTGCGCAGCGCAGCGCGAAGCCCAGGAGCCCAGCCCTTTGGGAGACAGCGGCGCCACGCCCCGCGCCTCGCGCTCCCGACTCCCAGCCTCGGCTTCCGAGTGAGACCTGACCATTGCCCCCGCCTTCCCCACCCTGGCCTCATTGTTCTGTTTTACGGAGAGAAGAGGGGAAAAGTGGGTTGACGTTTTTCTTTTCAAAACCACATTACATCGGGTAATTAGACATAAACGCGATAAAGCTTTCTTTGAACTCCTTTGATCGTTTGCGGAAAAGCTTCTGGAACCTAGATATGAGTATGCATAATAATACAGATACAAAAGAGGTCAAGGTCTTCAATTGAGACAAGTGCAATATCTGTTCAGTAAGTCGGACAGGGCCAAATATCGGCAATTTTCACAGGCTCAGCCTGTATCCGAGAGACAGTCGAGACACAGAGACCAAACGAGGTTCCGGAACCAGGGCCTCCATACCCAGTGGGTCTTGCGCCCCCAGTGCCCCTCGGTTGGGGGCTCGCTGGCCCCGGGAGAGACAGGCAGGGAGGGGCCCGAGGTCGGGTGGCGGCTGGGAGCACCCCTCCCCCGGGACTCGGTGCGGGATGAGAAGAGGGAAAGAGGCGAGAAGGGGAAAAGAGGCGTGAAGGGGGAAAGAGGCGAAAAGGGCTGGCTCTGGACAGCTCCGCCCTGCCCCACCCTCCCAGGAGGAGCCGGGAAGACCTCGGGCTCAGATACTTGGCGAGGAAAGGGGACCGGGGAGGGGCCCTTGAACGGTCTGCAGCCCTAGAGCCCATTTCTCCAGCCCCGCAGTCCGGAACGGTCCGGGCGCCCCTCGATGTGCGCAGACACCGGGCGTTGCTCCGAGTGCCAGCGCCGAGCCCCTCCAGCCAAGGACCCGGCTCTGCAGAAGGGCTGGCTGGAGCCCCGCCCGGCCACACAAAGGCGCGGCCCCACCCCAGCAGGCCGCGGGACCGCAGAGGTGACCCCTTCCCAGGAATGCGGGGAGGGTTTCTCTTCGCCTCTTCCCACAGCCTGCGGAGCTGGGGCTGTTTCCCTCCGCCGAAGCCCACGGCCCACGCCCTGTCCTCCATGCTTTCTTGGGTGGAGACCCCTTGGGTGGTCTCCTTAGGAGAGACCCTCGCTCTCTTGGAGCGAGGGGCTAGGCCCCACCCTTCCCAGCTGGGGCCCAGCCCCGACAGCCGCTGGCCGGATGGGGGCGCACGTGGCGAACCGGCGAGTGGAGCGCAGCCAGCCCTGCAGAGCCCCGCGCCGCGCCCTGCGCTCCCCCACCCCAGAGCTGGGCGCTCGCCCCCGCGGGTGCAGCCGGGGAGACGGGTTTCTGCGCAGTGTCCTGACCTACCCCGGCCTCCCAAGATTCGCGGTTCGCCCGCAGGGCCGGAAAGGTTCTGAGAATGGGGGATGGGGACGATCTCGCTCTATGCTCTGCACCCCCACCGAGAGGTTTTTGCTGCAGAAGGGCGTTTGCAAGCTCATCATCATCCGTGTTATTGTTATTATTTCAAATGATTGTTATTGTTTCATGACTCAGTGGCCATATTTGTTCAAACGGTTTCAACGATCGCATTTGAATGAGGATTAACCCTCGTTGCGCTCACTTTTCTTTTCTTCCTCTTATTCCCGACCGCCCTCCCCTAAAAGAATGCATTTTCCCTTTCATTTTACGTTATAAAACAAATATATGTTCGGTTCCTGTAGGGATTTTGTATGTTCCTGTGGGTCAGATATAAGCAGATGCTTGCTTAGGGCAGGGTTTGTGTACCAGAGATTGCTGGAAAATTCTCCGCAAAGGACTGTTTGTGGCTGCAATGGGTGAAAATATACGTATATAATAGAAATATGATGATCGTCTTGTAGTCCATAGACCATATCGATAATATATAAATATAGGTTATGCACAAAGTTTTAACTGTTTCTTTTTATTTCTAAACTCTCCTCCCAATTGCTGATGCTTGATACCGACTGGATTCTGCACACAAACATGGGTGGTGAAATGGTAGCCACCATCCCATTAATAAAAATCCCACCCCAAATATGACAAATGCAAAGGCCCTTTCTGCCATGAGTAAGCAAATCATAAAAGGAAATACAACCTCTGCATTATTCAGATAATGGATTTTGAAATCATTCCAGCTGCAAAGCGTAACCAATTAATCACCAGGGCGGGTGTTTTTTCCTGATTCATTAAACAATTATTGTATTCAGCATGATTGTACGAGGTGCATAGAATATTCCCTGTTTTCTTCTCTAATGAAGTGGGCATCTTCTAAATGGGTATATAAATAACTAGGAGTGTAAAGAGGAGGATTTGGTCAAAATTTCAGGATAAAATTGAAAGAGAAATAGCAGTAGCTTATCACTTAATGTCATATCCATAGTTCATACCAGGCAAGTAAGCTAAGTACACATTCCTGACCCAGTGTAGCCCAAGGCAGGTCGCTGGTTTAATGATATAAATTAATACACCTGCCTATGCATGGTAAAATTCTCTGAAAGAAAATAAATTTTTCAATGATGAATATCAATAATTAAGATTGGATGGTTTGTCATATTAAAATCTGCAACTTTAAAATTACAGTTATTTAAAATTAGCCATGGTTTTGTGATGTGACTTACAGATTTGTACTAAATTTTTCTAAGGGGGAAGGGACTGTTTTTTTATTGTCAGAGCAATTGTTCCTTCATCATTAACATTTTTAGCCGGATCGTATTTGTTGCAAGTATTAAAAATACTTTTACTTACCTGCATTTTTTTAATTATTAATGGATAGATTGTGGAATAAGCATTTAATCATTTGGCACAATATGTCTTCCATCAAATAACTTGTTCTCAGTAGTGAAATGCTGCAAGAGGCTACATTTTCCTCACATTCAAGAAATGTCCTCTCAGAGTGTCATAAAACTGCTTCACACAGTAAAATAGTTTTCCTCCCTGTAATTTAGGATCAAAATAGTTACTCAATTCTGTGAATATCTAGTAGCAGCTATCAAGCGAATTTTAAAGTTAAATCTGTACAATTAAAAATGAAATGGAAGATAAATCAATTACATAATTAATTGAGGGTTTTGTCATTGATAAATCTATTTCTGATCTATCAGTAACTGGTGTTTTTTATTCCAACGGACGATATACCCACCCCACCCCACCCCAGTAGCTCATTGCTCACCTAGGCTGGATGATGCTAGCCTCAGAGCCGGTGGCTACCTGCTTTGGGTGTGGCCACCCCAAGCTATTGAGATCTAACTCCAGCTCACACGTTTCCTCTGTGGTCTTAGAAAAACACACACTATTCTGTTGTCACAGAATCTGTGACCTTATATAAGAAATGCAAGAAATTTTCCAGACAAGGGAAAAAAAAAAAAACAGAATTAGCCAATGACCCAGATGTTTCCAGAATCAAGTCTCCTACGCTTGCTTTCCTGGTTCTCCGAATTGGAAAAGCTTGGAGTTTGCATTAACTTTTCACTCCACTAGAGGGCAATCGAGTTCTCCAAAGAAGTGGATTGATTTAAACGCTGTTCCAAATAACGTGCTATTTAAGAACTACTTTAATCTGGAGCATTCAATTGCTTATTCGATAAGTTAATTCCGTGCTTAACCTTGTGAATGGGAAGGGTTTGTACACTTTTGCAAGGAGACGAGATGAAATGAGCCATCTTCATAATCTGGAAGTAGGTGTAGACCGTAGTTAATCTCTGATGATTTTATTTCTAGTATCATTACATTGTTATTGTAACAGCATTTATGTTACCTGAGGGTTTCTAGTGGATAAATGGTAGACAGTGGTCAGTAGTAATATCAAGACTATATAGGAACAGAATGTTTCAATGTTTAAGACTAAATTAAACAAAAACATTGTTTAGTTATTCATTTATTTAAAATTGCTCAGTGTTGAGGACACACCTAAATGTCACTCACCACTTTCAGGGAGCTTGCAAGTTAGTAGATAAAGCAGGTGAATACCATGTGATACTGAGAGCCGGCCCCCAAAACTGGCTGTTACTTTTTCCCACTTCCTAAGCCTTTGTTTTCCATTTAAAGGATGCCTTTTAAACCAAATCCAGTGTGATTTCAGCTTGAATATTTAAATCTAATGTTATGTCAGCTTTCAATAATTATTGAGTACCCCTTTGTAGTAGTTTTATTAGTTTAGTAGAAAACTGATGTTAATTTTAAAGAAATGAGAAGAAATAGGTAAGCATAAACTAATTTTTAGGATTCTCAAAAATTGGATTTTTTAATGTTTGCATTGGTAGGGAATTCTTTTTCTCTTATATTTCATGTAACTATAATCCAACCGTAAAATATTTAGTAGGTTCATATTATTGTGCTCCCGAGACTTTAATGTGTATGTGAATTACCCCCGATTTTCATTAAAATGCAAATTCTAATACAGTAGGTCTGCTTGAAGCCAGATATTCTGCATTCCTAACAAGCTTCCAGAAGATGCTGATTCTAACCACTAAACACATCAGTTTAAGAAATATAAAATTGTGATATACACGTACCTCCCACGATAAGCTCTGGCATTATGTCTGAACATTTTCAAGTCTATGGCAATCTTTACAAAATATTTCACCTCCAGACTTAAAGACTTAGGGATTTTATTCCGCTGGGACTTATGTGTTCTGTGCCATCATTTTCTTTTTAATTAGTTTTTTTAATATATTCATATTGCAGGACTCAGCGAAAGACCTTCAAGAGAAATGTGGAAATAAGAATTTGGCTCTTTTTTGGGGGGACGGGGGGTGGAGTATGTAAGAAAAAAATGAATGTGGCTTGCAGCACAGTTGAGAAGGATGACAAATCAATATTTCTAGTTTACTGTCATTTACAAAAGAATGTGCAGAACAGAAAGTTCAATTCAGAACCTTTCAGTTGTGGAATATAGTGCAAAAGCCTGTAAACCCCATTTACCATATGGCTAATTTATGCAAATACTCCACATACTAAAGAAATTAACACAGAGGATTGAGTAGCACTAAAATTGTCTCTCAACATACTCCATACTTATTACTTGCCAAATTATCTAACAGAGCATGTCTTCCTGGATACCATATGAGCAAGTTATTCATCATTTATTGAGTATGGCTCTATATTTGAAAACAGATTGTGTGTTTTCTGCTTACTTAAGTCAATAAAAGACCTCAGTTATTCAATACTAACTTCCTAAGCAAGTCACCCTAGAGGTAAAAAATGGGTTTGCAAGGAATATCATCAAAGATATCCTATGTCAGTCCTCCCATGCAGTGGGTGGCTGACCGTGCAAACATGACCACATCTCTGGAAATGCTATTCTGCAAAAATGATACAATGCATGAAATATCTCCAATTAGAAATTTACCATTTCCCAGATGGGGCACTGAAAACAAGGCCCCAAATAAAACTGGCCAGAGAGGCGGTAGGATATATTGTTTTTCCCCATGAAGTTGGATTAAGCCTCAAAGTTATCCATTCCTGTGTTCCTGCTGCTTTTAACTGTTCATTCCAGGGTCTCTCAAAAGCTAGGAAACTTTTAATTTTTGCAATTCCTGGTGCATTTAAAAAGGAAGAAGACGTGTTAAGACAGCATTATACAAGTAATGCATGTTTTAAATGTTTAATCCTAGCAGTCTGTCATAGCTGTATGTATACTTCATTTGGAGATTAAAAAAAATCTAAACTAGTGGACTCTAAAGATTGAGCCAAAAAATTTCCTGACTGATCCTTCAATCAACAATTTTCCTGTGACGTTGCTT
The DNA here is from genome assembly GCF_030028045.1 of Hippopotamus amphibius kiboko. Taxonomy (NCBI): domain Eukaryota; kingdom Metazoa; phylum Chordata; class Mammalia; order Artiodactyla; family Hippopotamidae; genus Hippopotamus; species Hippopotamus amphibius. The sequence continues at coordinate 107,116,048 of NC_080190.1, read as the reverse complement.
ATTTTCAAGAATCATTTCTCTGGCATAGAAGTAAATTTCAGATTGTCTATAAGAAGTTACTTTAACTTGTTGATTTCATCCTTACATAGCACATATAACATGCTAGGCACTAAGCACTCTACACATGTTAGCTGTGTTCATCATCCAATATTCCTAAAAAGTGGGTACTGTTACAGATGAGGAAACTGAGGCACCGAGAAGAGGAATGACTTGCCCAAGGTCACACAGTTACTCAGATTCAAAATTTGAACCCAGGCCTTGTGAGTCCAGAATCTTCGCCTTTAACCAGTACCCTTATATATCAGAGGTGTTCTTCTCATGGGATTTGAACCAGTGATACTGCCATTTTGTTTAACTGGCCTGATGGTCTTATCCTTTCTGAGCACAGACCCACCATGAAGATGAAGTACCTTCAAATTAATGATTAGTTTTAAAAGCTAACCTGGGGCTTATTAAAATAATTGCCATGATTTAGGCTTTTGGGGAAAGAGAGCTATGAGACCTTGGGGGCTGTAACGTATCGAACCACCTGGCTCTCTGACGGCTCAACTAACAGCACAGCAGAGACTTCTCAGGTGGATACAGTGATTTTTTTTTCTGGGCAAAAAAAAAAAAATTCTTGGTCTAATCGGTATCATCCTGGTTAACACATTTCAAAATGGATTCTTAGCTGTTTCCGTAGACCCTAGATGTTTAATTTTAGTATTTTGTTTTCTGAAATAAATCTAGAGCTAAAAGAGATAACAGCCATGGCATCCACATTTAATATAATCATTAGGTATTACTTTACTACTTTCTCCATCTTATTACCTCAAAAGCAAGCAGGCAGGCAAGAGACATCTGTAGGAAGGCTCTGAATCCCTTGTGAAACATTTTTAATTATCTTTTAATAAAGGAATCAGGTACTGTCATTTGTCAAGGAGACATTCGTAGTAGTAAAACCTGTGTTTGTATAACCCATTTTTATTAGTCATGATTAGAGATAACACTTTGTGTACATTTGTTCTCACAAAACACTTTGATGTGAATGTAAAGGTTAATTAATACATTTCAGCAATCATTTTGCTAGTCATCTGGAAATATAGCTTCTATAGGAATTGTACTTAAGAAGCCACACATTATACTATAAAAGCTTAACAAAAGTTTAAGTTTTTTTTTTATTTGTAGTTTTGTTGACCTCTAGATTAAAATATTTAATGTTTTGAAAAATTATAAGATCCTAAAAATTTGTTTTTGTGACCAAAAAGAGATCATTACAGTTCTTGCACAGTCCATGAAATACAATATTATCAGGAATTGATTTTTTTAATTATAAAGCAGTGCCTGTAAGAGTGCTTATTTAGCAGTTATTCTTCTGGAATAATTGTACTCAGAGTGTCCGAGTCTGTACATCATCCATTAGCAGAGGTACTTAGTATAACAATAGATCATCAGTAATATGCATCTGTCAATCATTTAGTTGTATGTGTTTATATCACGATGAAAAGAAATGGATGAAATTCATCTAAACTTAGCTCCACAAATACTTGTACAAGAAAGCATTTTAAAGTTTAAATTTTCATTCCACTCCCTCTTTTGGACAATTTTTTTTTCTATTAATGGCAGCCATAAAATTTAATTTCCATTCAACAAAACGGCTTACAGTAAACTTACTAACAGTCTTTCAGTTTGGGCTTCCTAGTAAATAGAAACCTAAGTCACAGGGATAAAGCTCAATCTATAAAATACTGACTGTTGCAAAACTGAGACCAGAAAATTGCATCAAGATGTCACTTGTTACCACTTCCAGATACTGATGGGGTGGGGCACCAACCACCTCAGGCAACTGAAAGGAGGCTAGAGTCTCTGCAGCCTGCCTTGGAACCCGGCTTCAGCACATAATTGTCTTTCCTACTGTGTGGTTCTTTTTTGTTCCCAGCGCACTAATATCTATTGTTGTTATTTAAGTCTTACTGCTTTATCTGAGTAGTGCCAATTAGCACCCTTCTCATACTCATTCTTCAAATACACGAAAAATTACCAGAGTCGATTCTAGTCTTTTGGTGCACAGATTACATGATCTAAGACGCTTATCGTTTCAAAAATCTTTTCATTCTACTTCTGACCTACTTTTTCCTTTTAGAATAAAAAAATGGATCAGATAAACATAGGAAATTGAAAATGTTCAGAAGAAATATTAGATAGCATGATCTATGAGTGTGGGACCTTGTAGTTCTCAGAAAATATTCACCTGCTCCATCCTTTTTATTTTACTTTCAGATAGTCCCTATGAGATGGCCATAGTATACATTACTTTGTTTAAAAATGCTCAGAAACTTTACTTAGTCAAGTTCACATATGATAAGTTTTACAGCTAGGGCCAGAACACAGGTCTAATAAAGATATATATATATATATATATGTATACATATAATATATGTATATATATAATTTTGCTGATATGTGGAATCTGCAAAACAAAAGAACAAACAAAATAAAATAGAAACAGACTCATAGATGCAAAGAACAAACTGGTGGTTGCCAAAGGGGAGGGGTTGGGGGGGGTTGGGCAAAACAGGTGAGGGAAATTAAGAGGTACACACTTTCAATTATAAAATAAATAAGTCACAGGGATGTAATGTATGGCATAGGTAATATAGTCAGTAATATTGTAATAACTTTGTATGATGACAGATGGTAACTAGACTTATTGTGAGAGTCATTTTATAATGTATAAAAGTATGGAATCAATATGTTGTGCACCTGACACTAATATAATATTGAAGTCAGTTATACTTCAGTAAAAAGATATATCTAATATATATTATATATCTCCATATTATTTGTATTAGATATGATATAGATATATATCTAATATGCATTACATCTATATTAGATATGTTATGGTAATATATAATAAAAATAAAAATAATAAAGTTTAGCACTTTCTTCTGTCTAGTAATGAAATATGCACAAGTGAGGAAAGGCACACACTAAGAGGGTTTGCCTTCAGTGTAAAGATATTAATAGTTACTGGCATTAATTAAAGTAAAATAGATTCAAGCACCAACTTTGTTCTGAAGCCTATGCTAGGTATTGTGAAAATATGACTAATTATGGTCCTCACCCTTGGAGAATTTAGTCTTTTGAAGAAAACAGGACCCTGTACATGCAAAAAAAAAAATAATGGATAACCGGTAATAGTAGCTTATAACTATAAATAGAAGTGTCCACCATTTTAACAATTTTACTATACTACCCTACAATATTACGAGACAGTATACAATGATATACTAAGACCATCAGTTGGGAAGTACAGAGATCCACCCAAAGGCTGTAAGCTCTAGCAGATAAGATGTGCATATGGGGATTAGATGGACATAGTTTTAAATCTTGCTGCACCTATTCACTATCTGATAATCCTTGAGTGAATTATCATTTCTGTACTACAATTTTCTCAGTTAGATCTCACAGTATATCTCAGGTATAACTCAGTTGTATCTCAAAGGAAAATAATACTACCTAAGTTACACGGTTGTTGTCAGACAGAAAAAGACAAATACTGTATGATATCACTTATATGTGGAATCAGAAATGCAAATGAACACACATGCAAAACAGAAACAGACAGACATAGAAGCCAAACTCATGGTGACTAAAGGAGAGAGGGAAGAAGGGAGGGAAAAATGAGGGGTTATGGGATTAACAGACACAAACTACTATGTATAAAATAGATAAGGGACAAGGATGTCCTATATAGCACAAGGAATTACAGCCATCATCTTAGTAACCTATAAGGGAGTATAATATGCCAGAATACTGAATCACTGTGCTGTACACCTGAAACAATTATAATATTGTAAGTCAGCTATCCTTCAGTTTCAAAAAAATCATGTGGTTGTTGAGAGGATTAAGTAAGCAACTCAGTGTTAAGCACTTTGTAATCCAAAATAGTAATCCCCTCCCCTTCCCTGACACCCTCTGTGAATGGTGAAAACACGAAATAAAAATATTAACTTAAACAACTGAATTCTTATGCTTTGTAAATTTCTACATGTAATAACAAATCTACTAGCATTACTTGGAATTAAGGAAATGATCATTACTCAATAGTTCTTTGTGATAGAGGGAGAACTTGGTATTTATGACACAGCTGCCAATATAGTGTATCTCCAAGACAAATCCATTCTGGGTAATACCTGGATCAATGGTACATTTCTTTTGCATTTATTACTCATCTCATGTTTCCCTGTTATATTTCATTCTCATCCTCTTTGAAATATATACATAACTTCAATAAAACTAACCCTTCCTGCCTACCTAGCTCATCAACATAAAATATCACATTCAGAAGAAATAAAAACTGATTCCAGAAGCATTAAAATGTAAAAGTCCTCACTGAGGTTTCTTGGAGAGCAGGAAAGGGGAAGTGATGTCACAGGGGAAGTTATGTCACATACTATGCACGCACACACACACACACACACACACATGGGGAAGTTATGTCACATACTACACACACACATATACACACAGCACAGAGTCTCTTGTTCTTAAAATCTTATTAACCTATCAGTTTCACCCAAATCTCACATCACTTGATTGTTTCATAATCTCTCACTCCTGTTTCTCCTCCCTGCCTGGAACTCTCCTACTTCCATTTTCAACACCCATCTTTCAGCTAGGTCTTTTCTTTCAGACATAATTTCAGGTATTTCTTATCTGGATCAATTTAGCCTTCCTGCTCTCCACCCGTTAGTAAATAAGCACAACAAAAATCCTAGAGCCAAACAGTACAAACAATATTCTATAGAAGACTGTGGTGGGAAAAAGGATACAGATACTTAGAGTTTAGGGTTATTCTCCCAGTCATCCATGAAATAATACCTTTTCAATCGGTAGTATTCCAGGTACCGATCAGTAAACTGCTGTAAAATGTTAGTGGGATGTCATTATTAAAATAATAAAGATATCCTGAGAAGGCAAATTAGCATTCATCTGACATCTGACTTTGCAAAGGCTTAAGGGAATGTAATTGACTACTGATATAAAATAGCATGATAACTATTCTGTTTTGCTTCCAAAATATCAATTCATATAAACATACGGTACATAAAGTTAGAATTATATTTATGACATAATTGCAGGCATATTAATAGAAATATGTTTACATTTACAAATATAGTATAGTCCTTTTTCAAATTGATACTGTTGGTAATAACAATCTACGTATAAAAATACTCGATATTGTTCGTATTTATAGGCCATAAAATGCAGATAAGATATACTCCTACTTTCTCATAAACATGAAATAATGACAAAGGAGGAGCTTTATATGAAAGCAGCAATACAATTTAAATCTTCACGAGGTCATAATATATTGCACTGAGTAGAAGAGCTCAGCTTTAAAGAAAATGTAGACATTCTCTCACTTTAAAAAAATCGAACAAGAAAAAAAAAAAAAATCGAACAAGGTTCCGAAATGCCTAACCAAAACACAAAGGTAGAGAGAAAAGAACTGCATCTCTTCTATCAACCAAAAGCTTGGTTAAAAAAAAGCTTAGTAATGGAACAAATGAAAGAAAATGAAATTTGGTATCTAGGATGAGGATGTTTTTCTAAGTTCAGCATTAACATTGAAGAAATATTGAATTAAGCCTCTTTGAAAGAACTGGATTCCATTTGCTGAAATTTTTCTTAAAATGAATTTTTTTTTAAGCATACACAGTAGCAGTCTGTATTGGTTATGAGTTGCAGGAAGCTGTATTCCAACTTATGCAAGAGAGGAACTGCAGAAAAATGTAACTTGGGAGAGAACGATGAACTTTATGACCTGCTTGCATAGCTGAAAAGAAGAAAGGCTTCCCCACTTTTGCAAAGGGGCAATGCTGCTCCTGCCAACGAACAGCCAACAGTCCATCACTTTTGATGAATGTTAGAAGTGAATGGTGAATACATAGGGTGAGGACAGTCATTAAGAAGTCAAATAGGATGTCTCAGAATTGCTTCTGGAAAAGGGTTTGCTCTCCTTGAAGCAAAGAGTAGCAGGCTTTGCAAGTCAGCCTGGAATCGAGTTGTCCTTGATCTTTCTTCCTGTGAACTCTGCAGGTTCACTGTCTAACGATGAGCTTGGAGATTAGCCCCATACCAACTTGTAGCACCTTTTTGTGGTCATGACCTGCCCCGTCATTTATTGCCCGCCCCCATGCATGAACCAGGCACGTGTCACGTGCCCATTAGCCCTTTTTCCCATTTCATTTTTATGGCAACTCTTAGGCAGGCTTCGCTATCCCCACTTGACAAGGAAGGAAAGGTGAAGCCAAGGGAAGTTAAGTGATTTTCTCCAAGTCACACATATTGTTCAGGGCAGAGGGAGGTTTCATGTCTCACCCCCTCTCCTGTTCACTCCAGCTGCCTCACCTGGAACAGTTGTAACTTGTGTTTTGCTGCACACATCTCTTTGTCTTATATGCAACCATACTGAGGGCTTCTTTTAGGCAAGAACCACGCTTTAGGTACATTGTTTTCCCTATAGCACCCTAATGGCTGACAGTAATATTACTGTTGTCCAATGTGTATGGATTATTTAGTGTGCCAAGTGCAGTGACTGAGCCAGGCATCTCAAGAAGACTATTATCATCCCCATTTTCACAGGTGAGAAAGGAAGGGAGGAAGGGAAAGTCACACGCAGCCAGTAGGTGCTAGGGCCAGGATCTGAAACAAATCAGTCTGACCCCGGAGCCTTCTTAGTCAACCGCTGTATGTACAGTCTCCCTTGGACATAGTAGGGGCTCCGATTGTGTTCAGTAATTTGATGAGATGAGGATGAAGAGAAGCTGCAGAATTACAAGAAGCAAGATGCCACAGCATTTCACTATAGCCACGGCCTGTAAAACTTCAAAAGTCACTCAAAGAATCAAGAACAAATTAAAGAAGATTAATCTTTGCTACCAATATCTTCTCTTAGTTAACACTTCAGTTTTGCAATACATTATTTAATTCAATCTTTACAATAAGATCCTATCCCCATTTTGTGGATAAACTCATGTTTAGAAGGTTCTGTAAGTTGTTAAGTTTGGCTAGATCCTGACCTAGAGCATAAGTCTTCAGGTATTACTCATATTTTCCCCATTGCTCCAAGGTAATATCTACCATTTTGAAACTATCACTATAGCTATAGCTATGGGATAAAGGCTAAGTGAGAGAAGCAGGCCACTTTAAAGCACAGAGAAATACCACTCTGTAGTATGAAAGGAAGCTAGTAAAGTTAGTGGAGAGAATCACTGAACGGGCTCCAGCATCTGGACTGCTAACCCCACTCTTAACCTAGTCTAAATGGGAAGCCAGCTGAGTCACTGACACATCCGGGGGTTATCATTTGCAGCTGCTGACAGCTCCTCCCTGCTCAGCCACCAAAAGATAAACATTTGTAGAACACCAGCTGCCACACATAACGCTATGTGCAGACATTAAATGAGACACCTTCCTGCGCCCTCAGAAAACTTGAATATAGTTGGGAAAAAATGATCGGCAGCAGACACAGCAGTAGAGGAATAAGGGCTAAGCTTTGTGAAACAAGCCAGGAATATGACTGTGTCTTTGAAAGGAGAAGAGACTCGAAGCCCCTTGCAATGGAAGCCATTAAAATTGAGTCACTTCATTTTTAGGGAGATGCAAATTCAGCCTTATGGAATTTCATGAGTCACAACCATTGGAGACATTTCTGAATTGTCACCACATCCTTGTACACAGATCCTCTGTCCTGCTCTACTCATGATTACTGGGCCAACTTTTTGAAATTGTGAACAATATCCCAAATCACAGGTGCACTTTTTTATGAGTGTATTTAGACCGAATAAATCTAGAGAAAATGGAACATAAAGGAAAGCCCATATTGTACCTTTAAGTGTTATGTATTACCAAGTTGTGATTATTAAAATAAAATCATCAATTTATTATGCCAAATTCCGATTCACATTTATCTATGCAGATCAAACACTTGATACATTTTGCCTTCAGTTTTTTATTGGGAATGTTTATGACCAAGTCATGCAGTACTTGCCGCCATAAAGGAAATAAGATGCACAGGTTATTCTGATCTCACTCAACCAGTTATAACAATATGTAATCTTTCTCATATCTTAGGAATAAGTATCATGAATTCAAAAAGAGCTCCAGATGGCATCCAAAAAGCTTATATCTTATGCATCACCTATTCTGCCTAATCGTGAAAAATATACATATTTAAAGCCAAAAATAGATCTTCCATGTAGCATCGGGGAAAGTTGTTTGCTCACATAGTTTGACAACTTGAAATTCAAACCATGAGTTGCTTTATGAATCACATTACATATAATATTTTATGTCTATCATATAATATTTTTTGTGAAATACCAAGATTTAGAAAGAGGAAACAATTTACAAAGCAGAAATATGAAGAGTAAGTTTTCCTTCTCTTTAAAAATGTAATGCCTTAAAATAATTTGTTAGAGCGCTGGGATAGGGAGGGTGGGAGGGAGTCATGGGAGGGAGAAGATATGGAGATATATGTATAAATACAGCTGATTCACTTTGTTGTACAGCAGAGACTGGCACAACAGTGTGAAGCAATTATATTCCAATAAAGAGCTTTAAAAAGAAAAGAAAAAAAGAAAGTAGATAAAGAAAGCCCTTAGTGTAGAAAGCACAAAAGAATAACTCTGCATGTTATGAGAAAGTTAATTCATTTAAAAACAACATTTGCTAAATTTGTAGAATTATAGAATTCCAGAACTTGGGAATACCTATCAACTATCAATGAAAAAAAAAAAAAAGGTCCGGAAAAATTAAGTGACTTGCTCAAGGTCTTAACAGAAAACTCTGAAGTTCTGAGAAGACCTCAAAGGTCATGTAATCCAATCACCATTTAATACTTATTTTCCTACCTGAAACATGGGGTTAATTAAGACTTGAGCTACTATCCAAGAGCATAGTTTCATTTGTAAGAATCACAACACATTCCATAATTTTGTAAAGTAAAAGCGAAATGCCATTCTTCCTGAAAATTTTGTAAATGGAGGAATTCTACAAGTTATACGTCATACACATGTATTACCTTGGTCAGCAGGAGCAACAAGTACCACCATTCTGGATGCTTTCCAAAAACTTTGTATCTATACCTGAGGCACTGGTCTTCACATGCAGAGGAATTTGCCTCCCAAGAGGGATGAAAGTGTGTGACCCGCCCCCCCCCCCAAAAGGTTGTTCCAAGTGCTCTGGAAGAGGAGATCAGTGATTCTTAAGTTTTAGGAAAGGAAAAACACTGCCACAATGCCAATAAATTGCTTTATATCACCCAACATCAAAAATGTACAACCAGATTTAGAAGCAGAAGAAAGAGTCAAATGTTGAAGAAATGTTTTTTTAAAAGACTTCCATCATTTCCTTTCATTACACCCTTTTCCCATTTCTGTTTTCCTCTCTGTCTGTGCCACCAACACCTCACCACCCACCATCCTCTTTAAAAAAGTTAAGGTTATTAAGTTTGATTTTTTCATCTATAAAATGAGAATATCATTAGATTATTTCAATTATTTCTGCTCTTCCTTCCAGTTCTATGATGCTAAGGCGAGTGATTCCAGTTGCATTAGACAAAATGCAGACTTGTTAATAAACATATTTATATTGATGACCTTAAAGTAACTCTTTTTGAGAAACTGTTCATCATTCCTGGTCAACCAGATTTCACTAAAGTAGAAAACAAAATGCATAACCAAAACAAACTAATGACCTTCATAATATATTTCCTCAAAGTATGAACAAACCCTCCTGATCGCTCAGGTATTTTTATTTGTATCTTATAGGTTAAGTGTATTATGAAACCCACCTGTAAGAGAACATACAGTTACTTTTTAAATCTTTCTGGGTTTTTTGTGATGTGTATTGCTTATTTCAAATAAATCCAAACCCAAATTTCAATCCCTTTATCCTTTCTGTAGCCATTTACTTTATTAGAAAAAAGGCAAAGTGATAGTTTGGCATGCAAACAACAATAATTTAACAAAACTACATTTATCATAACACAAGCATACAAAACTTTTGTGTCACTGAAAATTACCATTTCTTAGAAGAGTTTTTATTTCCAGAAGAAACAAAAAGCATGTGAAAGAAAGAAAACCTTTCTCGGACCAAGTTGTCTTTTATATTTTAATGTTGTTTGTGACATTGATGACAAAACTGACTGTGGAATTCAGAAGCTCCCGGTGTCTCACTTATTTGCTTTTTATATTGCTTTTCATTCCTTGCAGAAAATTACACTAATTCGAGTTCTAGTATATAATGGGATGAATCCTATTTCAGAAAGAGTCTTTTTTACATGGCAAAGCTTGAGGAAGTAGCATTCGATTTCCGAAACAGAAAAAGCAATTTTCATGGCATATCTAGATTAACCTGAGGATTTCTTCCACACTCCTTGGCCACCTCAAGGATGGAGGCTGAAGATAATTACACAGTGGAAGCTATGATATTAAGAGGTTTTACACCCATCTCCAAGGCTCCCAGAGATATTCAAGAATAGTATCACTCAATCATTTTTTAATATCAGTGACAGCTCTAAACCTTGACAATATTTATATTTACTATTTTTAAGATATATGATCTGTTTGTTCTATTCTCTTTGACACAAAGTGACTGTAGGACATATTACTTAAGTGTGACTAACAAGTTCACAAGACTTGTTTTCATTCAGGAGAAAAAATTTACCTGACTGCTAAGTTTTTTTCACTATACCAGTGAGCTAAGCATTTAATACACAGTTTTAAATGCTTAATGGAGGACTAAAATAGAATTCTAATAAACATGATTTTAAAATCTAACTTTTAGAGCACTATTTAGTAAATGTTATATACTGTTGCATTTTACAAAGTTTCGTTGAGTAAGACTCTAGAATTCTCCTGAGGTTTTGGGAAGCAAGCAAAATGCTGGCTCCTACATGAGGTTTTTATGGCCTTTTCCTGAAATATTGTCTATTAATCGTTTATACACCATTCATTTCCTAAGAAAAAATTTAGAAAGACTGCTGTAAGTACCATTTGTAAATTAAGCAGATAAGGATTCTATTCAACGGAAACAATAAATATTATTTGGCAATAACAGCAATTTAAATACTTCCTCTATTTGCAGTTGGTGCTAGTAACTATTACCAGTAGTAAAGATTTTGTAAGACACGCTCACAACTAAACAACGCAGAACTCTTCAAATGCGTAGGCGCTTCACACCATTCCAAGGGGCTAGAGGTTTATGTGCAAACTCTTCCAGAACTATGCTTTCGACTTTCAGCAAATTTTCAGATTGGTAGGGGAATTAAGTCAAGATATAACTGATAGGGGTAGCCACCCAAATTACTGCAGAGTCCCCGCTTAATCTGACTATGTTTCCTCTCAGTGTTCTGTATTAATGAGCATAGTCCATTATCTGAATACAGGCAAACCCATCTTGTAATGATAGAGAGAATTCCCCTCAAGTACATTATTTGTATCCTCAGCATCCAAACCACTGTTCTAAACCATGGGGAGATTCCACTGACCCATTGAGTGAGATAAAGGCACGTGAGTCTTATATGACAGGTTTTTTATTTTGTGCTTGTAATAAAAGTCTTGTATTTTTCATTTCTGAAAGTTCCTGCTTTCCTTGAGAACAAAATAGGGAATTCACCATATATTCAGTTTTATACTTCCTTATGCAATACAAAAACATGAATCACAGTCAGGCAATTCTAAAATCCACGTGAAGGAGAAGCCAGGGCTTATTTTCTAGAGAAAGGCTACATGCTACCACAAAGTGAAAAAGGAAACCAACATCCTCATCATTGATGACCAAAACATTTTTGATCCTAGAATTTATACCACGGATGCAACAGTCAGTCTGCATAGGAAGTATGTTTTGCTGAATTAAGAATGGATGCAAAGTAATTTTCTGCTCTTCAGCCGAACACTTAAAAAGTAATGGGAAGAAATTTAAATCACTTGAGTGCCACATTCAGTCACTGTGGACACACAATTCAGAGAACATCATGGCAGCCCTCAAATGGCAGTTGCCTCCAGCTCAGGAGACCACGGGGAAGGGAAGAAAAGAGTCATTCCTCTCCGAGAACTCCACTCAGCCAGAAGAAAGGGCTCTCCGTTCTTTCACCCTGGCTTTTGTCTCATTTAAGTCCTGACCAATTTAGCTATCATCCTAGGCTGTGACTACTACTGGAGACTTAAAAAAAATACATCCCTCAGTACCCAGAATTAGGCTTGGTGATAAAATCTTGAATTGCAGACAGAATAAAGTGCTTCCATTACTCCTGTAAATCACAGTCTCCACGAAGGGCTACAAGAATTTCTTTCATCAGGGGGAAAGATAAAAGAGCAAGACCCTGAATGATACAGCAGAATTCTTATTCAACTCAACAGGTACTCGACCTGGAATGAAGAGTAAGGTGAGGTCCCAAGTTGATACACTTTACTGCTTTTATTACAATTTTGATCACAAGGACTGATTCGTGTCTCCCAATTTCTTTTCCTTATCACAATCATTTTGCCAAGAATCAATGGAACTGAAATTTAAGAGCCTCATATGTTTCTATAAAATCCAATGATGGGTTGTACAGCTTTGACCTTCTTAAATGTCCCTTTATTTGATTTGATATCTATTCCTACAGAAAAAGTATGCTGCTTTGGCTGATCAAAATATTAATCTTTCAAAACCTCCCTGGTTACTATTGCTTAGGAGATCATAACTCTTGTGGGGAGATGTGAGTGGAAAAAATACAAACCGAATCCATATTTATGCTAAGCCAATTAGCATTACATCATCATGGCAGAAATATCCAGACCATTACCTCATATCAATGATCTTCTGGGATGCTAAAATAGATCTTGAAAAATCTGAGATTTCTTTTTTCATGTAAATGTTGAATTCTTAATTACATATTCATCAAGCAAAGTTTTTTAGGGTCCAAATTGAAGTCAATATTGTATGCACATGTTTTAAATAAAATCATTTTAGTCTATTTCATCTTTCAAGAAATAAATCACAGTGACGGAACTCTTGAGAATATTTCTAAACAGGATGATAGATTTGACTTTTAGAAAATAATCTGACCTCAGGCTGTAGGACCCCAAAGCAATCAGACTACCAAACACCACACACATGCACACACACACACACACACACACACACACACACACACACAAACAATAACACAATATGGTCAAAATCAAGTTAAAATGAGCAGCGGGAGCTTAATTTATGACATGGATAAAGAAGGCATCAAAAAAAGAGTTTATGAGTAATTGATTCCCATCTATTTACAGACCTAGATAATAGGAGGAACAAAGAGGAGAAGACAGAGTTAGGAGATCAGTGGTAGAGTGTGGGTTCAGTGTTTAATGATTGTGGGTGTGAGTTTTGCACCTGTTTAGAATCCATTAGCAGAATGCCCTGATTCTCCCATTATCTGTCATTTAAACTCTGGCACCAGCAAAGAGGACTACCAAGAATGTCCACAACCCTTACCTCCAATTTGCCAGATCCTAAACATGCCCCTACCTGGAAATGACAGGATTTTTTCCCCAAAGAAAAAGGTGCTTTTAAGTCACTGTTTATATAAATTGGAAAGCTTCAAATAAAAAAAATGTTGTTAATGAAATCTCTTAGACACCAATGCAAATCTATTTGCTATAAAATCCTAAAAATACAATCTCCAGATTTTCACACACACATGCATACACACAGGAAAAAGCAAAAAAAAAAAAGGAAAATTTAGTTGAATGCCTGCCAAAATATATCATCCTTAAAATATCCAAATAACATGTGAAAGTATTTTTTCCTAAATACCTATATAATTACAACTTTCTCTTTTCACCTCGTTAGCTGGAATATGAGTATGTAAGGATATATTTACTCCTATAATAAAAATCTATGCACTCAGAGTTCCTTTTGAGAAACTGTTTCTGAGTTTTCTAGCCATCTCTGCACCAAGTAAAATCCACAAGTTAAAAAAAAAAAGTTACATTTTCTTTCCATAAACCTCTACACTTACCTATAACCATGTAGTCAATAAAGTTAAAGAACAAATGCCAAAGAAGAAAATGGGAAAGAAAAGTCTTGAACTCATGACTCTAAAAATAAGTAATAATACACACTATTTTCTTGTTAGAAACAATATGTAGACAGTGAAGGTGTGTATAATACATCTGAGCAAATTCTTGGGGAAGTGAATAACATTAGGAGCAAAGCATTTAGAGTCAGACAGACCTAGATTCAAACTGAACTGCACACTTTATCATCTACTGCACTTGGCAAGCTACACCACTTCTCTGAGTCTTTTAATTTCATCTGTAAATCTGGACTAATTATAGTACCCCTTATATTGTTGAGATGATTAAATGAGAAAATACACGCAACCAGCTAGCACCATGCCTGGTACATTGTTTGTGCTCAGCAAACAGCAGCTCTTGCCATTATTCACAGTTCATTGTAGCCATTTGGAAGAATGGAAGAACTATCAGTGTTCATACACCATTAGGTTAAGTGGATATTGCTATAAAATCATTATACATCCTTGGGGTTGAATTTTAAATGAACTTACTAGAGAAATACACTTACTTGCAAATATTAATAGTTAATAGCAGGACTTCCTAGGTGGTGCAGTGGTTAAGAATGCCTGCCAATGCAGGGAACCCGGGTTCAACCCCTGCTCCAGGAAGATTATACATGCCGCGGAGCAACTAAGCCCACGCACCACAACTATTGAGGCCATGTGCTGCAAGTACTGAAGCCCGTGTGCCTAGAGCCTGTGCTCTGCAACAAGAGAAGCCACGGCAATGAGGAGCCCGTGCACCACAATGAAGAGGAGCCCCCGCTCGTCACAACTAGAGAAAGCCTGTGTGCAGCAGCAAAGACCCAACACAGCCAATAAATAAATTAAAAAATAAATCTATTTTTTAAAAAAATAGTTAATAGCAAATACAGCCAACAATAGAAAACATTGTATGGAATTATCTGTCTCCTCCCACATCCTTACAAACATGCATACTCTGCTTGGTGTTGGGTGTAGTGAAAAGATTAATATATGTTGAAAAGATTAATATATGCTGAAAAGATTAATATATGCTGATTTCCAAAAACCAGTGAAGAAAATGCTTGTCAATTCAAAGTATGAAATTTCAATAGTGAAATCTTAACATGTTTCTAATAGCATTCACATTTCCTTGGGATTTGTTTTATTGTTAATAAAAAAGTTTATCCAAATTATATATATTTCAGTACCTCAACCCATGGTCTATGTTCTGCAAGTCCAGCTCATCCTACTCGGCTCAGTTTTATTGACACTTTCTCTGGAAAGATTCCCTTGGCTACCTATCCATGAGGGCTTTCTCACTGTCTTCCATCTGCCCTTGACTCCAAATTTAGTTATTCTTTTCTATCAGTTCATCTTTCATAAAGTCCCTTGCATCTTTCCTTTCCTTTTCCTTGGTACTGCCATTTCCCAAAGCCACACCGCATTATCTGCTGAACCTTATTCAATTGTTTCTTAAGTGTGTCTCCTAGCGACAGGTCTTTCCTGCATAAAATGGTCAAACAGGTCTAAGAAGAGCTTTCATCATGTAACTCCACTTTCAAAATGTTCAGTGGCTCCCTACTGCTACGATGATTTGTAATAGCCAAACTTTTTGACCATGAAAGGGGATGTTATTAATGTCATTAAGGGGCTTAAACCACAACCATGCAGGCAAACCAGGACTTAATGTGAACCAGCCCACTGACAACTCTGTGCATTTCAAACTTTCTCACCTAACTGTTCCTAAGGGTGGAATCGAAACTAAACTCTCAAATTTCTTTTACGTTTACACATTTAAAATTCTTGAAATTCTAACATTCTTGTATATATCCGTGTTTGTTTTAATGTAAACATAATGTTTTAAGTCACAACCTTTTTACATGAACAAAATTTCAAAACATTTTACCCAAAATCTTGGAGCAAAATTGACCTCAAAGAAGACTGACTTACTATCCGGATACAACTTCTTAAATCCCTTTGTAGCATAGTCTATGAGAATGCTGTCTCCGGAAATACAGAGAAGGCCATTCACAAAGACCAGGAAGTGAATGATGCTTCCTGGAGTGAGTTGAGTCACCCATCCTTATGTCAACTCGCTGCTCCACCCATAAAAGTTTTCCATATGGTCTCTTTAGAAGTCCATTTCCACGTCAACAATAATAAATATACCTTCTCTCTTCTTTGCTTTCCTTAACCCTACTCAGTTTTATGATCCCAGTCCATTTGCTCTGGTTGCCATGTAAAATACAAGATACCCTGTTAAATTTGAATTTCAGAAAAGCAAGGAATGGCTTGCAGTATGTCCCATGCAATATTTGGATTAAAACTTAATTAGGTATTGGTATTTTTATTTGCTAAACCTGGCAACTCTAACTGTAAAGCCATTCCGGATCACCCTCCCTAAAGCTCAAGGGCTTTGAGGTTCTTCTGAATTTCTAGTACAAATCATCTGTGCCTCTGTTTGACACTCACCCTATTTTGCATGTGTTTCTATTGCTTTTTACATGCATATGCTTCATTTCCCTGACTTGAAAGCTCCTTAAGAATGAGGACACATGTATTATATTTCTTTGTAATTTCATAATGCCCCACAGAAACTCTTGACCATGGGGGGGTTATCATAAATATTGATACTTGTTAATTGAGAGATTGATTTAAAATCAGTGAGCAAAATAGCCAACGCTTTCTGTTCCATTCAGAACTATGCTGTGAACTATTTCGTAAATGAGTAAGATGCAATATTTGCCTTCAAACAGTTTACTTTAGTAAACAAACATTACACATTGAAAACCAGTAGTGAATGACCCTAAACAGTATATAATCAAGTGTAACAGTATATAATCAAGATTATGTAGGATACCCTACTAAGGACAATAGGAGATGAATTTGGGAAGCACCCCTAAGAGAGGGAAACACTGAAGAGGAGGGATCTGAATTGGGATTCAGATCTTGGGAAGGATGTAAATGAGAAGAGAGGATTAGGAAGGACAATGCCATCTGGGGAAAGTGCGGGCAATTGCAGCAAGTGGAGAGGAGACCCATCTTCACCGTATGCCTTTGCTGCATGGAAACAATCAGAATTTGCTTGGGCTGTGTTTGTAACTGGTTTTAAGGGGTTCCCTAGGGTTCAGAGAAACTATATGAGCAAAAATCTATGCATTGGCTACTACTGGAAAGAATTGTGCCATGGAGAGTCATAGGTCCTGATGTTTAAAAAAAATAATCAAAGTAAGATGCCATTAAAGAAATCACCCACAGGATCAGCTGGGGTTTGTCTCCAGACCACCTAAGAGAGGAAAGAACATTTTTCTCAGTCACAGTTATATATTACACATGGGCTCTAAGTGTGTTGGTTCCTGACAACATTCACACCCTTATCAAGCCTAATTAGAGCAGTGACCTTACTGAAAATTAGTGAACTTCATTTCCAAGAAACTGAGGACAGATGCTGAGGAATGTTTTCTTCAGTAGAAATTCATTTTCTTTTGCAGCTTTAATCTGTTACCTCTCTATAAGATGAAAAATCTTCTTTATTGAAGTATAGTTGATTTACAATATTATATTAGTTACAGGTATACAGAAAAGTGATTCTATTGTATAATTCAGATTATTTTCCATTATAGATTATTACAAATATTGAATATTATTCTCTGTGCTGTACAGTAAATCCTTGTTGCTTATCTATATATGCATAGTGGTTTTTACCTGTTAATCCCAGACTCGTAATTTATCCCTGCTCCCCTCTCTTTCCCCTTTGGGAACCATAAGTTCATTTTCTATGCCTGTGAGTCTGTTTCTGTTTTGTATACAGATTCATTTTTTAGATACCACACACAAGTGATATCATATAACATTTGTCTTTCTCTGTCTGACTTACTTCACTTAGTATGATATTCTCTAGGTCTATCCAGGTTGCTGCAAATGGCAATATTTCTTTCTTCTTATGGCTGAGTAACTTTCCTTTATATATATATATGTATATATGCCACATCTTCTTAAACCAGTCACTAGTTGATGGGAACTTGGGTTGTTTCCATGTCTTAGCTATTGTAAATAGTGCTGCTATGAACATTGGGGTGCATGTATCTTTCCAAATTAGAGTTTTCATCTTTTCTGGGTATATGCCCAGAAGTGCAATTGCTGGCTCATATGGTAGCTCTATTTTTAGTTTTTTTAAGGAAGCTCCATAGTGTTTTCCATAGCGGCTGCACCAACTTACATCCCCACCAACAGTGTAGAAGGGTTTCCTTTTCTATGAGACAGAATATCTTTTATTTTGCTTTTGGATTGTCCTTCCCTGATAAAGTTGGTGTCTTTAACATGTGCTTATAATATGTGCTTAATTTTGCAAAATATTTTGGATACCATTTGGCATCCTCTTACCAAAATAAGGTACAAACCTACAAAGCCTTGCTGTTTCGGTTTTAATCAGTTCATGGAATTAAATACATTGAACTACAAAATGTTTTTATGTGACAGATATTGTGATTCACTCTGAACATCTAAATAAGCTAAATAGGGAGGGGGATTCTTCTAAGAGATGCTCTGGATGTGTTAGGTTGAACCATATGCGATAGGACAATATTTGATCTTTGTGTATGGTTCAACAGTATGCAAGCATGTCCAGCTCTCTTGACACATTGAACCTCATCCTGAAAGTAGAGCTAGAAGAAAGCCTGTTGGCAACCTTGAGACAAATTGATGTACTACACTTTATCCAGAGACCCCAACTTTGTCACTGGCCATATATGACTTCAGCCTCTGTGAGCCATTTCATTTGCAAAATTTGATGGTATGATGAGTGGACAGTTGACTAAATGATCTCCTTAAAATCGTTCAAATCTAAATTTCTGTAGCTCTAAAGCATGCAAATATTGAACCTGTTTCTTACTGGTTAACCAAAGATGCACCTGGCAATAACGCCCAAACAATCTTCTGTGGATTCTCACCTTCCCAAGGTAACCCTCTCCCATGGGTTACATAATGCTCAGAAGACCCTGCCAAGTACCTGTTCCCTGTGAGGTTCAATATGTTAGGACATCACCATCTGTTTATACTTTCTCACAAGTTACTGCACAATATCTCTATTATTTTCTTCTGTTTTCCTTAATTTATTAATTTTACTAATTAAATAACCAAGAAAGGTGAGAGGATACCACCTCCTTATCCCCATATGGTCATCAGTTATCCCAGTGATGACCAACGGTGATAAGAGGCCCTCTACGGTTGCCTGGACAGGAGACCTCTTGAAGGAGAAAGGGGAAAATGAAATGGGGGGAGGAGGTTGAGGGGAGTGAAAGGGGAGGGAGGTCTGAACTCCCGCAGCTGCTTGGCACTCAAACTGAGTGTGCAGAGAGGAAGAGAGATCCTTATCAGATCTCAGGTCCAGGTTTTGGTATGTGCGGAAAGAGGGAGATTAAAAATAAGGGCACTTGGGAATGAAGAGAAATATGCAACACTGGTCCCTGGAGGATGTATTATATTTGCTTAATAACTGTCCTGATGAGTTCTCTGCCTCTCCCCAAATGAATATGTGGCCATTCAAGGTCAACTGGCAAAGGACACCTTCTGAAGCTGACTTATATGCAACAGACCTGAGTGCACCTGTACTAGAATGGGCCTTTCTCTTTGCCCGTTTTGTCTGTTTCTGCCTCCTCTGTATCTTTCATCTCTCCCGCCTACCCTGCTGGATCTCAATTCATTCTACCTTCCTTTTTCTCTCTAGCTCCCTTTCTCTCACTTCTTATCTAACCAGCAACAATTTGTGTTTTATGTCCCTGGTCATAAGGAATATGCACCCCGGAGTCCATTTCCATCTTTTGTTCGTTTACATTTTGTGAAAGAGAGCAGTGTGCCTGGCAACAGTCACTCTGCAGGAGGCTATAATTTATCATTCAGGTTAAAAGAAACATTCAGAGGAAATTCAGAGAATGAAAGATACTAATCTTGAGCCTTTTATTTCAGCCTACAAGGAAAAAATGAAGGAGCTGTCCATGCTGTCACTGATCTGCTCTTGCTTCTACCCAGAACCTCGCAACATCAACATCTATACTTATGATGGTGAGTTGTCTACAACAGAAACGCCCCTGCTGGCCGGATCAGTTGGCAAAGCTTGGACATACTTGTTTCTGTCTCACAGCTCCTGATATAATGAAATCAATATTTTGTAGATCTTACTATTGACTTGCCGGGACCAGCTAATGGGTCTTATTGATTGCCATTTGCTCAAAACAGTATGAGTTTGATGCTAATAACAGCACCTTAATGTCTCTTCAGAAACATGGCTGAGTTGTTCTTAGATATTGCATTCAGCATATCAACATCCACAATGTGTCCAAGGCTTTTCTTTGCAAATAATGTAATACGCTAAGCTGTAATTAGAGGAGATCACAATTTGGAAGAAAACCTTTCATAGTTAGAAAACTCAGGAGAGAAGATCAACCACCATCACAGTGTTTGCTTTAGTGCAGTCTTTATAAAATCCCCATATTTTGTATATGTGTGTCAACAACCTAATTAAGTTCCAATAATAAAACCAACTTAGGACTGAAGCCCCAGATAAAGAGGATTTTGAAAGAAAATCCTGAAAAATTGGCATAGCTATGCACCTTATTTTGCAGTAAAACCCTTTTGGTTTGATTTATCCTGACTCATACTACTTAGTTTGAGTAGCTTCCTGGTTCTGCCACTATCTGCATGACCTTGGGCAGGTAACTTAGATTCTTTGAGCCTGATTAATCTCTAGTATCTTCCTCTCAGTGTTGCTGTGGGGTTTAAATGGTTTCATGCAAGTTTGTGGGTTTAAATGATTTCATGTTTAGCACAGAGCCTGGCCTCCTGTAAACATTCAAAAGGGTAGCTGTCATGATCCACGATACCATCTTCACTTAACTCAGTCCATTTAATCAAGGTGTTTGGTGCAGTTATATATGTAGTAGATAAAGCTGGGGCATATCTTGCTACCTGCTTGGCTCACAACAATTTTTCTTTTCCATGTGTATAAGGTACATTAAAGGTAAGGTGAAGGGATCTATGGCAGTTAACCCCTTCTAAATCTTCCAGGACTCAAAGGCATTTTTTTCTTTCCAACTGATTCTATCATGGCACAAGCATCATAAATAGGAATTAACTATTTCACAAGGAAATATGATTCATGCAAAAATGATTTCTATTTCCAACCAAAACTATTTCAGTCAGCAAAGACACTGGACCGATCCTTAATTTGCTAAATGCGGCTGTGACTAATTATCCAGCTCCATTCCGTCTGAGACTGCAATATCTCACCGTGTGTTGTTACTGAGACTCCAGTGATGAATACGGCTCAGGCCTCTTCTTCAAGGCACTCGTGGCCTTGTAGAAGAGAATTACAGCATGTGAATAATCAGTAAGTGGAGCGCAGTGTATTATGTGCTGAGACAGCATTTACCTGTAGGACACAGAAGGCAGTGATGGTTTCTCTTCTGTAAAGGATTAGAGGCGGGGAAACGAAAATCAGAAGTTACATATAAGCTGAGTCTTAGAAGTCAGATAGACAATTCAACATAGCTCATGAACTGCTTCCTAAAACAATTGGTAGAGAATTTCAAATTCCCAAAGTCTTTAACCTTGTATTGTGTTTTTATATTAAATAACAGTGTGAAATGTTTATTGTAGACAAATATTATAACAAGAATTGATAGTTATTATTACTATTTACATTTATAAACACAGTGCTATGGCTTGTGCTTTACATTTAGCATCCTTTATATCTTTTTTTTTGGAACATCTTTATAATTTAATTTTCTTAACAGCTGTATTGAGGTAACTTACAAAACTCTGCACGTATTTGATGTACATAATTTGATTAATTTGGACAAATGTCCTTCATCTTTTAGTCGTCACAACAGTCTTATGAGAAAGGTGCCTTTTATCTCCATCTTTTACCTGAGGAAATGAAAGCCCAAAGAAATGAATTAACCTTTCCAGTATCACATCCTAGCAAGAAGGGCTTACTATTTGAACTGCAGATAGGCAGTTCTGATTTCGGAGTCTAACTCCATATCAGAAAAGGGATTTTTATTTGCCCCTGTTGTATTGAAATCCTTCTCCATAAGTTTACATAATTTTTATAGAATTGTACTTAAGATATAAGTACACATTTGTATGCCTTCAGGAAGATTTTAACTATTTTTACGTTTGTGAAAAAACCCACATCATTTTTAATATACTTATTGAATTGACCTTGTCTATACGATCTATTAGCATTCACGGATCTAAATAAAGTCAGTTCCTGTTCACCTGGGGTCTCACCTGACCACAACCTCAAAGTGTACTAACCAGGGTGCTAAAAGAACATTAATGGAAGCTAATAGTCACGTCAAGAGAAGTAATATTTCTTCTCTGCTCTGCTCTAGTCAGGACTAGCCTGGAGACCCGGCCAGCTTGGCTGCCACAATTTTCAAGAGACATTAATAAATTAGTGAGCCCTGTGAGGTTAGGGAGTGATGCAATAGTAAAGATCTAGAAACAGTGTCGCTTTAGGGCACGGAGGATGCTTTAGACTGGGGGAACATCTGAAGTGGAAAATCAAAACTATTTTAAAATACTTGAAACTGGTGATGCACAACAGAGACTGGCCTGACTTTGGGTGGTTTCAGAGGACCAAACAAGGACCAGGGAGCCGAAATGACAGGGGTGCAGCCTGGGGTTCAAAATTAAAAAACACGCATCTAAAAGCGAGAGCTGCCCAATGAGCTTTTTAGAATCTGTATGTTCTACTAAGCTGTACGTTGTGTAATTACACAAATGTCCTAGCAGATGCCAGCTGTCACTCTGTCTTATATTATAAATTATATTCTCTTACATGATCAATCATACTGGGCGTTTATTTTCAGGTTTTTGTCCATTTGCATATTAGGCAGCTATTGAATTTAAATATTTTTAAAGGCACAGAGTGTATACATTAGATAAGCAGATGTTGCCCCCTCCCTCCCCCACCACAGTGCCTCTTCCCCCAGCTCCTGTCTACAGCTGAGAGAGGATGAAGGACATTCTAAGTAGCAACAAAGTAGAAGCAAAGATGTTATCACGGGACCCAGTCTTATTGTCTTGACTAGACTGTAAGCATCTTGAAGACAGGGATCCCCATCACAGTGTCCCCAGAGTGGACATTACACTGCTAGATGACTCAGATCAGCAGACACGCTGAAGGGCAAAACAGGAAACGGCAGGACGCCTGGCACACGAGCCTTGACTGGGCGAAATATTTCCAAACATTCAGGGAGCTACGTTGGTTCTAACACAGCTCCTGTGATTTCCAACCACAGGATTGGATGTGAGAACCGGAGGACTTTGCTATTTTCCTCATTATTTAGTCTGAAAATGCCTCCAGCCATGGTAATTTCCAAAAAAACATAAATAAATCTAAATTTGTGCTACTTCATTTTCATATGAGACTCATCTTCATTCAAAGGGAAAACAAAGTTTACTTTAAAATCAATGCAGGCTATTTTTTTCTTGGCCTGCCTACCACGATTCAGCTCCCTAAGGACATTGTCGAATTTCCCAACAAATATTTATCCAATTAAAATATATCCATAATTATACTAAAGAAAGAGGTCTTATATGTTCAAACAACGTAGAGCAAATGATCACATGGAGCATTTAACTGGTCTTTGCCAGAATAACAAGGCTACTTTTAATTGCCAGAATTCAAATTATTTTAGTAACTCAATGCTTGTGTTCATATGCTTAACCTTCTTAAATATTCATCTCTCAGATATGGAAGTGAAGCAAATCAACAAACGTGCCTCTGGCCAGGCTTTTGAGCTGATCTTAAAGCCACCATCTCCTATCTCAGAGGCCCCACGAACTTTAGCTTCTCCCAAGAAGAAAGACCTGTCCCTGGAGGAGATCCAGAAAAAACTGGAGGCTGCAGAGGAAAGAAGAAAGGTAACTTTTCCTATAGGTCTTTAAATTCTGCTCTCTTTTCTCCTTACCCTCTCTCTCTCCTCTTCTCTCTCCCTTCTCCGCCTCTCCTCCCTCTTGCGTGTGCGCACACACTTCTAACTGAAGTTCAGGGGACAATGATGTCTGAACCTGTACCATTCCAACACATGTAGGTCTTCTAGACATAGATCCAGGCTAGTTCAAGTAAAAACTGCTGCTTTGAGGCTAGTTGAAACCAAAGATCTCAGACACTGAAAGCATTTCAATGCCCTGGTGCCCTTCCCCCATCTTGGATCCCTTTTGATAAAAGCCTCCCTGCCTTAACGTACCCTCACTGTCAAGAAAACACAGCCTTAGGTAATGTAACTCCAGGGGGTGTGGTGGGAAGAGGTGCTGGAGTGGTAAGCCCTCCCTCTCAGAGTCTGCGTCCTGCCCCCAGCGTAGTACATGGTTTTCCTCTGAACTGGAAAGCACCAGATACTCCCTCTGAGATATTTCCTGCCCTGAAATGCTGTTCACCCCAGGGTAAGGGCCAGAAGCTTGCCCCTGTCCCCAGGCCTCACTCCCTGTCCTTGAAGTTGGTTTGTCCAAGATCAGAACCTTCTCTGGACTCTGTGAGTATCTTCCTCTACCCATTTCTAAGACTTGATGGCATTTCTTTTCTTTGTTCCATTGGTTCTTGTTTGTATTAGAGAGCTTTTTCTTACAGAGCCAAATCTTTAATTTTCCACAATCAGCTGAATAAGAAAAGCCAAGGGTATTAAAAATAGAGGGCATTCAGAAATCCCAAGGACTCTAAACATAGAGACAGAAGTTATGTCTCAATGTGTGTGTCCCAGAGATGTGGTTAGGGGGGTCCATCCCATCAAGATGCTCTTGATGAACCCAAATGAAATTACTGCAGCTAATTCATTCCTGTGTTGTATTTTCCACTGACTTTATCGTGATATATTTTTAGAATGAAGTAGTCACTAAGAATATGCTCCATGCATAGTCTTATGATTTGAGTGGAAACTCTGCATTTATAATAATTTTAAAATTTTATTTAGATGTTTATAAAAAGTCAGCCAATACATTAAACACTTCTATGTTGGATACTTACAAAGAAAATGAAGGTAGTCCTTCTCCTAAAGACTGAATTCTCTAACAGGGAGTGGAGAACAAACCCAAATGTGTGTGTGTGTGTGTGTGTCTGTGTGTGTGTGTGTCTGTGTTTATATATACCTACACACACACACACACTCTCACACACACACTCACACATATGTACATACATATCTACGTAGCATCAAATAGCAAGGCTCAAAGATCTCTAACCCTAGATTCAATTTTCTGAACCCATAAGTACTTTTTGTTTTAACCTTTGTGGTTTGAAAATCTTCTATCTTTGTGTAGCTTACTGATCACAATTTCAATTTTTACTCAAGTGAAGTTCTCTTTACATTCAATGAGTATTTCTTTACATATTATTTATTATATCTGACCCTTTACTGTTATAAATTTGGATTTCAAAAGGAGGAAACTAAGCTACCAACCCAAGGATACGTATAGGCAGTTGCTTTAGAAATAGTCATCAGTTTTTTGTTGTCATTTATAGCTTTCTTCTCATAGTAGAACTGAATTAACGTGTTCAGTTATAGGCCTTTGAGACTGTCGCCAACAGATGTGAATAACTAACTACAATAGTAGAGAGCATGTTATAGTCAAGGTAGTTTAAGTTCTCACCAAAGCATTGGCATCCTACAGGTAACAGGTATAGGTATGGTCATAGGTTGACATATAGAGATGCTATGACTTGATTAGAGTACAAAGTCAGTAACGGAGCTGAAGTTGAAGGTTAGAGATGAAAATTCAACATCATAGTTCAGGATGTTGCTGGTGTATTTAATTTGAAGGAAATTAGTAAAAGAAAAAGAACACAGAGATGATCAAAATTAGCTAGATGGTCTCATAAAATTCCCTGAGTCAACTAATTACTGATTCTGGTAAAATTCAAGGACCCTGACAACAATCAGTTATCAACAATTATACATTTAAACAATTGAATTCAACTAGAAATTGGCCACATGTCTAAAAGACATTTATAAATGTGAGCATCCAGCGTTGTGACACCCAGGAAAAAATGTCCTTTGGAGCCCTTGAAAATCAGTATTTCTTCACACTTCTGCTCTTATTAAAATTTTCCAAGGCAAAAAAATCATTAGATAGATTACGTCCTCGTAGTAGGGTTTTAATGAGAAGAAAATACAACTAATTAACAGAAAGTGCCAACCTAAAAAATCATTAATTGATTTTTTTCTATTGGGTTGCACTGACTTAATTAGCACTCATTTGAAGAACTGTTAATTCTCTTGTAAACAGCCTTGAGCAAGTGCTTATATCTCAGCAGCTATCAAGTGAGGAAATGCATATAACCAAAACCCGGCTCAACTAGCTGAAGCAAAAAGAAGATATGGGACTAAAAGGTCTCAGAATGGTTACAGTTTCAAAGACAGCTTGATCCAGGAGATCGATATTTCTTTTCATATTTATCATTTCTCTCTGCAACTAATTGGTTTCAATACCAAGGAATTTTAGTTTCAGTCAGTCCCGAATTATTTTTCTCACAAATTAGCAACACCAGCAGAAAGAGAGCTTCTCTTAATTTCTCCCTAATAGTTCTATCAAAAGTCCTGAAAATGAGTCTCAATGACTTATACCATGTCACATGCCCAACCCAATCAGATGATACTACATAAAGCAGGACAAAGAGAATTGGTAGTTCTGGGGTGAAAAGTGCTGTTCACATGGGGTAATCAGAAAAGGCCTCTTGAATATGAGAACTTTTGAAAAGAAGCATGAAGGTAGTGAGGGAAAACATTCAAAAAAAAGGCAAGAAGGTAAGGAGTGAGCCATGGGACTCTTTTCTGGAGAAAGGGGGGTGGGTAGAATTTGACGTAAAGAGAATAAGAAGTGCAAAGACCCTGAAGTATAAGTATGCTACGGCTGTTGGAGAAGTAACACAGAGGACAGTGTGGCAGAAGCAGAAGGGCAAGGAAAGAGCCGTAGGAATTGAGCATTTTTAAGGACTCTGACTTCAAATGAAAAAGGAGATCATTGGGAAAATAAAACCATTTCACTACTTGTGGATCACAGCATCTTTTCAGAGAAATACCTGCTTTCAAAAGCTGGGTGACTAGAAAAATAAGTAGTGTTAGAGAAGATATGAAAGTGTTCTAGATGTAGAGGATGTTTCCAGAACTAAGGATACCAAGAGGTGAGGGTGCAAAAGTGTGTTTTCAGGGTGGTGGGTAGACCAGTAGTTTGGGTTAGTGGCCTTGGGTAGGGAGTTGGAGAGCAGTGAGGTGAGATTGTGGAGGGCCTTGAATGCCAGGTTAGGTGCTCAAACTCCATTTTATCTAAGAAATGAGGAGTCACTAAAGGCTTTCAAAAACACACAGATGTACAACCTAGCCCTAAGGGACTAGCAACATTCATCGTGCCCTGCTTCCATTTCCTTTCCTACAAACGAAAAGCTTTTAAAGATTCCACCTACCAAACATACTACATTTAAATAAGTGTTAATCAATTTCTTTTGTCATGGTTATAATCAAAGCAATCTCTAACTGCCAATTAACACTTTTGATTATCATAAAGCAAGCATTTATTCACTAAATTGACATAATTCTAACTCAAAGTAAATATAGAGATAGACACAGAGGTGAAATATGATTTCTGATAGGGATTTTAAAACAAAAAGGTTATGAGTCCCCCTCCCGCTCCATCAGTACTCTTGAAAGGCTTGCTTCTGGGGCCCGAGTTTAGGGACCACGTCTTGGAAGCAGTGACCTAGGCTCTGCTGCTGGAGCCTTCTGGATTTATAGCTGGGGGGCTGCCACTGACTCCTCTCCATGTGGGCTCAAATTCACTTTGTGTTTGGTGTTTTGGAAGTTTCCCCAATCCCTCACTCCATCTATTGATACTATTGCAGCACTGACCATCGGGTCACTACATTAAATGTTCCTCCCTCAGGCTCCTTTGAACCAGAATTAATGCTCCATTCATTGATTAGCTGGTAGAAGCTTATTATGAAAGGAATAAGTCCTTCTCCTGATTTTTTCCTCATTCTTTGATTATCTCTGAGAATCAGTATACACCTCCAAGAGACCACGTTACCTCTTGAGGTCAGCTTGAAGCTCATTATTTGAAATTAAAGTTTCCGTACAGCAGCTTACCCATATGGATGAATTGATATGAACACTTCAGTCATCCATCCATCCATCCATTCATCCATCCATTTATTCATTCAACAAATATTTAGTGAGAGGCAGCAGAGCTAAGCTAACCATACATCCCAGTTGGCCCAGGACAATTCCAGCTTATTCCTGCTGTTTGGGTATCATTATTATCTAATCTCAAAAGTATCCCAGTTTGGACAATAAATAATGTGATTATGGTAAGACAAGCACAGTGTTTAAGAGCATCTTTAAAAGTTAAGAACACATGGTTAAGAGAATGCCTGTGATCAAAGTCTGGTTTCACCACTTAATAGCTGTGTGACTTTGGGCAAGTCACTAATCTCACTATGTCTTATTTCACCCATCTGTAAAAATGAGGCTAACAATAGAAAATACATCCTGGAGTTATTGTGAGAATTAGAAGAGTTATTCCACATAAAGATGTATCACAAGCCCTGTGAAAGTGTCAGCTCTTACTGTGTAAAAACACAATAGTTCCCAACCTCACAGAGATGATCTAGCAAACTCATGATTTTATAAAGAAAGCTTCTCTTTAACACAGATACTAAGATGTTACCACACAATATATTTCATAAATATTTTAAACATTTTAAAATATTAGTTATCAAATTATAAAGACAGTTTGATAGGTGACAGATATGTAAATAATTCAGCCCAACTAAAAGTGGCTTGAAAAAATTAGTATCATGAAAAAAAACGATGAAAACTTAAGGAATTGAATGACATTGATAAAATCTCATGCTACAATAGATTAAATTACAAAGAATGCTACTCAAACCACTCTAGTAAGTTATACCTGGCATACTGACCATATTGGCACAATCAACTCCAAAGATATTGAACCTCTTAAAGAAAGTTGTGTTGCTTATTTTTAATAATATGGCCTTGAAGTGGATCATTTGTCACCAAACCTGATAGACTTACCTTTACCGTTTGTTGGCATCTCACATTGTAAATGGCAACTAAAGTTGAATCCAGGAAAAGAGGGCGTGGTTTGAATAGCAGTGGATTATGAGCTGAAGTGTTGGCTTATTCACAATTCAACATTCAGGAAGTGTTCTGCTCCTTAGAGAACAGACACATGGTCCCCAGACTCTTCCTGTGTGTGAAGAGCCACCCCCATGATTCATTTCCTAGGAGTTAACCACAGTAAATGCACTACAGACTCTGGCAGAAGGACTTATTCTACAGGTCCTTGGATTTTAATCATTTTAAATTTCTTATTATCCTTCTGATTCTTCAACACAGTGAATATTAAGCCCTTTTGTTTTACACAGTTATATTCAATCATCATATTTTAAAAAGCCTTTATTTGTGACTTTAGCTGGATTAATAATTGTTTCTCCATTGTTAACATTAAAGCCAATAATGAGAGACACATCATCTAACCTAGTACCATAACAGCACTTAGGTACTAGGAGATCTAGTGTCTAATAAATGGTTCTAGAAGGCAAGTAATGTATCCAAATGATGAAAAGGGACAAGGAAATAAAGAGGTAGAAATGTGTTTACTTCAGAACATGCAGAAATAGAAACTAGCACTCTCTAACGTATAGTCTTAAATCTCCCCTGTGTACAGAACGTAAAAGGAGTTTTATTATACCACTTAACTCAAATTTATCTTCCATTTCATTTATACAGTAATTGAACGCTTATACTCAGTAATAGAAGAAATGGTAATGAACCTCTTTGGAAAATTATATACTTAAAGTGTTCCTAAATGTACAATAACTCTTCTCACCGTCTCATTATTTTTCTCTTCACATATCTCTCTTGTAATTATTTCAGTGAGACTGAGTTCAATGTGAGGAAGTTTATACCTAGAATAGGTGTTCACCATTAATGTGGCTTTCCTATTACAATAGCAAGACGGAGATGGTCCCTTCATCTCCCAGAACGTCATATTGAATGTCTTAGTTCTATAAATACTTTGCCTTGACATTTGCTATACCAGCTGATCATTACCATGCCCTCATTTTCTTTCCATATTTCAGTGACCTTCAACATTAGATACATGCTACTCAGAAATGTTCCTCCATGGTCAGATCCTTTTCCCGTAAACAATTTATTTTTAACAACTTTTAGCAAATCCCACCTCTCCAGCCTCCCTATCTATCAATCAAGATTCCTTTCTGCTAATCTGCCCAAGCAAGGAATAAAGTAGGAATGCTTATTCGGCCACGTAGCAAAACCTTTACTTCTACTGAAATGAAGGAAAATGCTTCCACTTTTGTATATCACATCCTCACTTTTCTGTTTTAAGGCAGTTTTCTGGACTAAATACTTATTTGCTTTTTGATAGAAATATTAGAATCAGAACCAGTGAGGCTGTGACTGGGAGATTAAAGCTATATTCATAGAGTCAATCTCTCCCTAGGAACAAAGTTAGAAAAGGTTATAGGCGGTGCTATCTGGATGCCAGGTAAGAAAAAAGAATTTTGACTTTCTGCAGCAGTGGAGTTCCAGAGACCCCAGGAACTGAGGTCAAAGCCCTCAGGGTTGTTAGCTCCACAGAAGAATTTAAGAGTTCAGTGTTTGTGAGGAAGAATCAAAACAGGGAGGCAGAAATATTTTCTCAGTGAGGAATTCTTTCCATAATCAACTTCTCATCCTGTATTTTTTTTGATGGACTTGAGCTTTAAATATTTGAAACATATGTAATTATCAGGTGCTATAATGCATGAGTTGAGGCAGTAGTGGCTGTAACACTCCCTCCGGTGTGTAAGGAAAGGCTCCACAGAAGTGAGTGGCCCTGGCCCCGGCTCCGAATGATGGTCAGGCCGCATTTGGCATGTCTCCATCACTGAGCAGCGGCCTCACATGAGAACACTCTGTACTGCCTTCTGTTTCTGTTTCACCCATTAATTGTGCTAAAGAAATGCACTTGACACCTAGGCTGGGTAATCTCATTTAGCCCCAATGGCTGCGAAAGTACTAACGCCATTAATTGAGGCATTTCAAGCTGAGCCAAACTCCACTCAATGCAAGAGGCCTCCCTCCATGACTGATCACGGGCCCTACGGGAGTGTGTGTTCACACAGACCAAATGTGTCCCAACGAGGCACCAAGGCAAGAGATTTGAAAAGGAGTGTGTTGCTCTCTTACCCTTTTAATGCCAAGGCCTTCCCTTCTCAATCCTATTCCCCTGCTGTTTCCTGACTGGTTGTGGCTCTCTCACAAAAGAAAATTAAGAGCGCAAACATAAACATCAAGTTACGACACAGCTCCACCAAGGGCCAAAGTTAATTTGAGCATCTGAAAATTAACAATAACACAGCTGCCTTTTGATAACTCTCCATGGTAACTCTGCGAGAAATGGCCACAGAAAAATCCGGGTCGATCCTATCTAGGGTAGCGCTGGAAGCACTGATCTGTGGGAGGAGATGGAGGGGAAAGACTTGCTAACACACTGAGCAATAAGTTCATGTATCTACTGCCTTCAGCAGCCTTGGCTGATGGACCATGTCATATAGAGGAACACAGCCTAAAAGCACTGCTATAGAGGATTTTGAAAAGTTAAGTTTTGTTTTGCTTTATTTTCACTGGTTTGGTTTGGTTTGGTTTCCTGAAGCTGCCCCATGGCTTTCTGCCCATTCCAAGAGAAACCTAGGGCCCCAATCTTATCCCTAATTCTTGGACACATCGCACCCTTGTTTTGTGATAACCCTCTAGAAAGTTTTCTGGACTGGAGGTTACTGAAATTGAGCTGAACTTTCTGAAATGAAAGATCAAAGCCATTTCCTCCTACTTCTTTGCGGTGCTTCCTTAACTGATAAAATTCCTATCAGTACAGCTTCATTTAGAGGACGTGTGCTGGTGCAGAGGAGGGAGTTAGGGAAGGGCTGACTGTCACCCACCATGGGGACACCTGAATCCACTCACCATCAGTAACTAAAGGAATTTGAACCAATAGCCTGCACACGGGAGATAACCAAGTTTCTACATTTGAGTTTAGTTGTAACAGGAGGTTCAATGCCATCCTCTCCTGTCGCAGGTGTTTTGAGTTTTCCTTTCAATAATAATGGCCACCATTTGCTCAGCACTAACTTACTAATTATTAGACACTGTGCCAAATAGCTTGCAAACATTATTTCATTGGATGCTGGCAAATAAGTCCTATGAGATAGGTACTATATTTATGCATATGCCAAAAAAAATAATTTCATGAAGACTTTTCTCAGAGAGAAACTTTAAACACACACACACACACACACACACACACACCCTTAGTCAGTCCCTCTTTCCCTGTGTCACAATTCAGTAGTCCTGGTAGCAGTAGGTAAGCAAAATCAATGTAGGATGCTTTACCAATAGCCCCACCTAGAGGCAGGAGAATGACTAAGCTAGAAAATATTTTTTCATGTTTCTTGCAGAAAGGCTACATTTGATCTTGAACTTACTTTGTGTTAACATTTTATCATTTTTCATAATAGTTTTTTTGCAAACTATAACAAAGCAAGAATGAAAGGGATCCACTAAAGATGTCAATGAAACCACTATGGGGTTAAAACAAAAAGTGAGGCTGGTTCCCAGAACTGTCTGTTTAATTTCCAATGATTCACTAGACATTTTCCTGATAAACTTCAAAAAAACACATCAACAGAGACTCTTAAGGCTGTCCGATTTTACTATTCCTACAGAATTTTATCTAAAGAAAAGTTTCTTTCCCTGTCAGACTTCATATTGTTTATATACCATGATCTCTCCAGTAAGGCCCCACGACAACTCCAATCAGCTGAAAGGTCTTCCTATTTTTTTTTATAAATGTATTTATTTATTTATTGGCTGCATTGGGTCTTCGCTACTACATGCGGGCCCTCTCCAACTGAGGAGAGTGGGAGTCCACTCTTCACTGTGGGCCACGGGCCTCTTACCATGGTGGCCTCTCTTGTTGCAGAGCATGGGCTCCAGTAGTTGCAACACGCGGGCTCAGTAGTTGTGGCTTGCAGACTCTAGAGAGCAGGCTCAGTAGTTATGGTGCAAGGGCCTAGTTGCTCCACAGCATGTGGGATCCTCCCAGACCAGGGATCAAACCCATATCCCCTGCATTGGCAGGTGGATTCTTAACCACTCCGCCACCAGGGAAGTCCCAGAAATATCTTCCTATTAATGTTTTTAATGGTAATCTATATTTAGCCCATGGGATATTTGTTTGATCTACCATTGTTTAGATATTCACATTTACAATTACTCCTGTGAAGTCTCACCCCAGAGGACCAGCTCATCCTGAGGAATTACCCAGGATGGATGGATACATAATAATTTAGTCCTAAACCTGGATGGTTGAGTATTGGTAAGACTTCTCTTAGCTGCATAATTGTGGAGGAGAAGATGAATGTGGAAAGATGTTAGTATATCCAGGGTCACCAGTATAGGTAGGACTTAAACACAGGCCTAACACCAAAGCCCATGCCAGTGTATTTTCTGAAAAGTAGACTGTGGACTGCCTGCATTATGATCACTAGGGATGCTTATCAAACATACAACTTCCTGGGTCTCACCAAAGAACCACAGAGTCAGAATCTCAAGGTGGATACAGGCCTCGGCATGTTTGTTTATCAAGCAACCCTGTGACTGTTAACATACAGAACCATACGGCCTCCCGATGCCACAGGAGAATTACAGTGCACGAAATGTGGGGGACTTGCAGGAGCGGGGTACACGGGGCTCTGATGTTTCTGCTGTAATCACTGAATAATCACAGGATTTCAAAGATGACCCAGGTGGCCTTGGCATATTCAAGACGGGGCCAGAAAAGGATTTTCTGTTGTCTGTGGCCACATGGCCATGAAGTCTGCACTGTTCCCAAGTGTCCAAAGAGAATTTGGTGCATGAAAAAAAAAGGGCAGAGGTGGGCATGAAATAAAATGAGAAAGTGAATTTAACAGTTTGATTGGGGAAAGTTGAAAGGTTCATTGCAGGGCCCAGCCTACAGCTGATCAAAAACAATGAGGCAGGAAAAGGATGGGAATGTACCCCAGTCCTCACCTGTTTTCCTATTTTCCTTACGCTTCCATGGATGTTGCCATCTGGTGATTAATTACAGCATTTCCCTGTTGCATAAATGCTTAGCAGCAACTTAGTAAAACAAAAACAGAAACTCTTCCAGGAGGGTTAAATGCTTCTTCTTCTAAAACAGTCTGTCTAATAAACTCACAGCTGAAAATTCAGCTCACTACGTTTCCCCACTCACCACATTCTATAGAAAATTCTAAGGCAAGAAGATGAGCAGGGACCTGACAGGAGAGCTCAAGGCTAGAAGTACTATTCATTTGAAAAGAATGCTCTCTTGAATCAGTGGACCACTGTTCCACCAGGTTTGTGTCTGGGTGTTTCTAAGATGGATGTGTTCTTCTTCCCCAGTCTCAGGAGGCTCAGGTGCTGAAACAATTGGCAGAGAAGCGGGAACATGAGCGAGAGGTCCTCCAGAAGGCTTTGGAGGAGAACAATAACTTCAGCAAAATGGCGGAGGAGAAGCTGATCCTGAAGATGGAACAAATTAAGGAAAACCGTGAGGCTAATCTAGCTGCTATTATTGAACGTCTGCAGGAAAAGGTAACCATAACAGAGTCCCGAGCAGATGCACACATCTATATGCAGCACGGCCAGGTGAACTCTCAAATGCCCGGGCACCAGAGATTTCATCAAACTCTGCTGCAGGGTCTCCCGGGGTAGCACGGCCTTAGTGGGTGCTGCGACATGGTTGAGGAGTGGGAGTACGACTTAAAGCTGGAATTCTGTCAGGTTTTTCAGTGGTGAGTAGATTGAGGGAGGTGGATTCCTGCTTTTCAAATGTATAAAAGACTTCTGTTATAAATCTTGGGAATCCTTTTACTGGAAAAATATTAAATTGGAACTATTAAATATTTCAAACAGTAATAAATGATAATATATAGTAAAATGATATATTTAATATTTAGTCTAATAATTAGTATATAATATTAAATATGCAAAGGATTTGTCAAAATATATTTGGACATATTTCCATACATTTGGAAAAATGTATTTATCAGAAAAGGATAGAATATTTATGAACAGCGGAAAATCCATTCTCTCCATGTAGGAAAATCTACATGGAAAGCTAGTAGGGGAAGTTCATTTCCTCAAGTTCTAACATCCTGATGCCTTTCTTCTCACCAACCTGAACATATAGACATTCCCATCAGTCAGGATGAGCAATGCCAGAAATCCTCTGGAAACTGTTCTCTCAGAACCACTGTATCTTTTACTCAGGATAATTGTGAATCAATCTTCATCTCTCATCGTAGGCCCTAAAAAAATAAAATCAAATGGTGTTGCTAGGAATGTTAGTCTTATTATAGGACTGGCAATCAGACCTTTAATATCCAGGGCAAGATTTATATCAATCCAAGGCAATCCAGGAGCATAACTTTTTTTTTTTAAGTTACACATACTTAAACACACAGCATATCCTTCTTGATTTCAGTTGTAAAACAGTTCATACAATTTGCATATTTAACTAGTCTTTCCAGAAGTGTTCGATTTTAATGGACAATTTATTTTTCTCTGTGTATTTATCTTCACCCACCCGCCCCGGCCAGCTCCTTTTTTTCTCTCTTCCCACTCTCGCCCAGAATCAGTCTCCTCCCTCCCTCCCTTCCTCCCTCCATACATACATGTATACACACATGTGTGTCTACTTACATATGTATATACATACATGCATGCGTGCATACAGTTTGTCCTGGAAATAATCAACGCGTGGAATGCTTAATATTCCTGGCATCGAGCTTCAGAATCTCCAGGGGTGAGACCCAGGCATCCATATTTTCTTTAACTCTCCAGATGATTCCAGCACACAGCCAGGTTGGAGAACTGGCAGTTTGCAGCCTGTTCTGATGTAAATCTCGGCTGAGAGCATTCTATCCTGTGCTGAATGATGCAGCCCACGTCATTTTTAGGGCCACATTTCCCCTGGTATTCCATAGCTAAAGAGATACTTTTCAAATCTAATAGAATCTTTGACCAGTGACAGCCATGATCTGTTATCGTCTCAGTAAAGTAGAGATACTCCTTAGAGAATACGCACTTTACTTCCATTTGATGTGTTTGAACTACATTGTAGATTTTTGGTTTACATATGGTATATGTGTTTGCATGTTCCAAAATGACTTTGCTGCTTCCTAAAATAAGACAAAGGAAGTTTCTTATTATGCCCAACATCTAGCCTTTTGTCTGAATGAAATTACTGCAATGAAGTTAAAAATTAAAGAGGGGATCGATAATAATAATAACCCTGAAAGTACATGAACCTGCCCATATAACAAAAGTTCTTCTGGAATCTCCCACATCAAAGGACGATTATTACTTAAATGACATCTATTGGTGAGAGAGTCATGAGGCGACCACACTAAGTGCCCACCGCTTTGACAGCCCTCACTGGCCCTACCAATTAGCCAAGAGATGTGATGTATTTCCACGTGTGCTTCTGCAGCAATCTGCCTACCATGCAGCTCTCAGTCCCCCTCCTCCTCGATGAATCAAATTGAACGTTTGAGCAGAGCATGTCCCTCAGCAGTGGCTACGAGGGTATCCTGGGTATCATTCACTGATGAATTCCCACCAGCCTCTCAGAGGCGTCCCAGCCATGTCAGCTCAAAGCCTTTAGCTAAAGCTGAAAGCCTAGCACAAAAGCAATCCTGGTTGCACTTTAGAACCTACTGAAGAGCTCTTTAAAATGAGAGCTTCTGATATAACTGTCTGGGGCAGAACCCAGAGATCAGCATTATTTTTAAAGCTTACCCATAGGCACTGTTATTTAGCCAGAGTTGAGAACCACTGAGCTAAAGTCTTCTTACAAAGTTTTGTTAGGTTGTCGTAAATGATGTTGAACTCTTTTGTATTTTTTGTTCCCTGAAAGTGTTCTTTCTTCCTTCAAAGAATAATGTGACACTCTTTTTTTTTTAACATATATTGCTATTCATTTATTGAATAAATGAGCACCTAAGAAAATATAAAAACACTAACATGTGAGTAATGTGTGGGCAGGTACTATGTCTATATCGTTCACCACTGAACACACAGTGCCTAGAATGGTGAAGAACTCAGCAAATATTTTTCAATACAGACATACATACATGTACACGTAATTCAGCTCAAGATCCCTCTTCTCTATCTGTTCTTTCCCCAGGGTTCCTCATGCCTCCCACGATATATACTATCTCTCCTACATGAGAACATACCCTATGATTATTAAGTTATTAATCATTAGGTTAACAATTATTAACGATAATAAATGTGGCTGTGATGATGGCGATATAGTTACTGAACACGTATCAGCTTTGTGCTCCGTACAATTTTGATTGTTACACTCTTTTTAAATTTCCATTTCTGTTTCCTTACCACTTCATCTCAACCTTCCAACTTACCATGCAGAAAAGAATCCAGTGAGGAGGGTGTGGCCAAAACGATGCCTGTGCCACGAAGACCTGCATTAGGCTGATCTGATTTTGTCACTCAAATGGAGTGACACAAATAGTCATGTTCAGGGCCCAAAGTTGTAGTCCATGGATTATGACTGACACCGTGGTGCAATTAAAAATGTTCTTATTCTTGGAATTTCTATGTGTAAAAAACAGAAAGAGCGAGAGAGAGAGAAAGAGAGAGAGAGAGGAAACAACTGTTCTTGCCACACAGAAAGGATAAGAGATACATTCTCCCTCTCCCAAGTGTCCTTCTTTCCCTAACACACCAGACCGTATCCCACAGGAAATTCACCACCTGACCTGTTAAGAACGCTGAGTAGTAGCAGCTCTCTTCTCAAACCAAACTAGGAACTGCAGTGAATAGTTAATTTTGAAAAATCAGTGAAAGCAGGTATAATTATTTTAACACTACGTGTATTCACTAAACATATAATTTTAACATCAAACATTTAAATGTACTTTCAATTACAACCTTTTGATGCAGGCCAGCACCCGTTTGAGAAAAGGATCGGTAAATTGGGATTCCATGTCCTTTTTTCCCCCTTGCATTATCCACACCTATAGCACGTTAGCTATGATTTACAGTTTCCTTTTCTTTAATTGAGTGAAGGTTAAAGATATATGCAAAATAATCTAGATATAGAATTTTTCTAACTTTTCCCTGGCTTTTATAGTTGATCCACCCAATATCTAATAATACTTCACTTTCTCAAGTATTTCCAAAACTTTCTGTCTAGCCTCACACTTTTCCTTTTAGTAATATTTAGTTGAACTACGTGGTTATATTTCAAATGCAGCTAGCTGAACAGATTTGAAAATATCACTGATTACATTCAAGCATATAATTTGACCAGTGAGAGGACAAGTATGTGAAAAGGCCAGAGAAGAGCCAGCTAACCTCAACATTTAGGAGACAGGATAAGGTAGATGGAGGGAATGGGGAATGTTAATTAACCTAAAAGGTCATTTAAGGGGGCTTTTACTGAACCTTGTTGAATTCTCCTCTTAATCCAAATTGTAGCGCATCTTCTTGCTTTTATAACTTCACTGTATTATTCACTAGCCAATGCCAGAACTGCCCAGCTCACAATATTGTAACAAGTACCATCAGAATTTTAGGTGGTGTTCAGAAGCAAGAAGCAAAAAACCAGACTTCCTTGACAACTACTCTACCTTATTCAACCACAAAGTACAGAAATGAGACACTGTTTCAATGTAATTGATACTTTCACCTCTAACAATGGAGAAAAGTTCAAGTGAAAACATTACAGTTATTATTTTAGTGACAATGTCACAGAATATGATGTAGCATAAAAGGATAAAAAATGTTTTTTCTTAAGGGAGTAACATTCTGTGATTCTTTTTCTAAGAGATGATTTTGGTGACATGTAACTCTTTAGATAGATATTTCAACCATTATCAGTTTCCACCTACTGTAAACTTTCATTCCTCTCATCTTTTTGTGTGTGTGATTCTGATTCACCAGTACCATTTGCGTAACTATTTCCTATGAAATATGTCTGATAAATGAATAATGAAAGGAAAAAGAGGATTAAAACTAGCCTTCACTGATTTCTCAGGGTAGGCTAGGCATTTGACACATACATACTATAGAATTTAATCCAAACTACAACCCTGGAAGGAAATACTATTATCCCCATTTCACATTTAAGAAACGTGATCCTTAGAGAGGTTGAGCTATTTGGCCAAGATCACAAAGCTAAGCAGATCGCAGAGTCTCAGTTTGAACCCATGCCTTTTTAACCCCAAACTTTTACACTAAGCTAAAGCTGTAACTTTGTCCATCATCGAACACTGCACAGTGAGCAGGCTTGGCAGAGCATTGGAAGATTACAGTGCTCCCATGACGAGTATCACTTTGTGTATGAAAATGTGCTTTCCTGCACTCCCAACTCACTCCTGGCCCCACTTTTATATTGCAAGCCCATAGTTATTAGTAAAAAGAAGGATTCTAATGATGTTGAATATTATCTTGCTTTTAAATACTCATGTAATAGGATTTCATGAATTGGAATTGATACCCTAGGTCATCTAGTTCAAGTCGCTTGTTTAGATTTGATACCTAGTGAAGTGAAAGGGATATTAAAAGATAAAGGGAAAAAAAAAAAACTTCACATTTCTTGGCTTCCAGTACAGAAATATCTCCAATCACATTTCCTCTGAGAATCAGAATTTTTCCTAAAACCATCTCTTATACATTTTTGCATTTCAAAGGAGTAGTTGCATACAATGCTAAAACACTATTATATGGATGCGAGGAAGGGGGTAAATTGCAGAAAACATCATAAATTTAGATGTGCTTCAGCTTTGTCCAGCCCAATGTGTCTGACGGTGCCTGACAAGTATTAGAAGCTCAATAATGAAAGCAATAGTATCAAAGTATAGACTTGATCTCTTGATGATCTTTCTCAGAGTATCATAACTGCCTCAGTCACCTCTGACTCAAGACCTTCTGACAATTGCCAACATTTTGCTGATAAAAAAATAGACTGTTGAAAATTACATGCCCCCCGACTTTGCTTCTCCCATATTTTTATATAAAGTCACACTACAGTTTTGAGTATCTATTTGATGATTTGAACATAAAGTTTTCAAATAATAGATTTACTAAAATACCTGAAAATAAACAATATTTTTCCTAGAAGATCAGCATTTACTTAAATTTCCTTTTTTTTTTTCATGTTATCTCAAGCTCACAGAGTATATTTGTTCTTTCCTATGGCAAAATGCATTTCTTTACAACTAATTTTGAGTTGAATAAGAAGTGTGCGCCAAAGTAGCCTAATAATATAAATTGTAATCTTTCCTGTTATAAACTTGAGTTTATATGAATCTTTAGACTCAAGACTCTTTTTTTTTTCCTAGCATAGTGATGGTCTGGGTTTTTTCTCAATTTTTGTCAGAGCTCAGCTCTTACTAATTAGTTTCTTTCTGCATGAGAAAAAGATTTTACGGCCTTCTTTTCCTCATCATAGCAGAACAAAAAGAAGGAAGAGTCAGCTGCATCCATGGTAGTCCCTCCATGACATTTCCAAACAGGACATGATTTCTCTATACATCCTCCTTTCCCTTTCTCTTCATGGCTTTTGAATACAGACAAAAAGCTCATTTAAACCAATTAAATAAAATTGCTTTTAAATTCTTTCTCTAGAATCAACTTCCTGTTCACTCTAATTCTGCGTCTTTGAAGGAAGTGTAGGGCTGTATATGCCTTTTTCTCCCAGAGACTGCATTTGAAAAGACACATTTTCCATACAAATATAAAATTTTCTCCTCACATTCAAACTGAGGCTGCATAGCAGTGGCTTCCTGGGTTTGAGTCTCAGCTTTACTTCTTATTAGTTATATGATCATGGGCAGGTGATTTAGCCTTTCTGCACCTCAGTTTCTTCAGCTATAAAATGGGAACCATAATAGAGCCTCCATCACAGGATTGTTTCAAGGATAAAGGGAATTGATGCAGGTAACATCTGTACTTATCAGAACTGGTACATGTTAAGTGTCTAATAAATGCTTAGTATTGTACGGAACCTATAAGCAGAAACTCCTTGAGATTAATAGAGCTTAATGATAAGCTTTACTTTATAGCTGGTCAAGATCATTGGCTCTGAACTAAAGGAATCTATAGAACCACAAGAAATTTCTGGAACTACAGGAGAAAAAATAGCAATATAAAAAATATTCTAAATAGAAAATAAATAATTAGCATTTTTCAATTTCTATTTTAATTTAACTAACACTTAATTTAGCCCCTGTGATAGGCAAGACCATGTACTTATAATCATCCAACTAAGAACTGTGTACTAAAAATACCATTCTGCCTTTCCTATCAGTTCCCTCTTTGGAAAGTTTAGTTTGCAGATTTAGTGCCTCAGTTCCTGATGTAAATCAACATCCATGGATCATGTACTATGTGCAAAACACCTTGCCCTGCAAGTGGAACAAAAGTGAGAAAATACAGCCCTGGCCCTCAGCGAGCTTCTGAGTAAGCATCTGCCTAAGAAAGCAGATGGACGAGAACAGAAATGCTCAAAGTACAGGCTAGAACAAAATGGCTGCCCCATAAAAGGGAAGATTTATGCAGGTTTTCACATGGAAAGTGAGATCGTTTTCAGTTTCATGAAAATCTTCACGGAGAAAGAGACAACCGCTAGAGGGATTAAAGAGTTTGTTTAGTCTCCAGCCCATGGAAATGGAAGACTAGGAATGTCAACCATCAAAAATCACGTGAAAAGATAATTCCGTGAAAGCAAGAAATCAAGTAGGTGTAGGAGAAGGGTGGAGGGTAAGACTGGAGAGGTCATTTGGACTCAGTTTTGAAAGACCTTGGCTAAGGAGTTAAGAATTTAGGAAACATGCAAAAAGTCTTCTGCCTGCATCTCATACTTCCAAAGTGTCAACTGACAATTATAAATCCCTTAAAATATTAGGGAAAAGGAAAAACACCATTAAAAATGCAGTATGATTTTGTTGCCATTCTGTTGATTTATACAGTAGTCCTAATAGTCAAAATTCTCTTAATCAAAAAAATACATATATATTCTCTTAATCATATGATCTTTTGGTCATCATTTGAATCAAATACAGTGATTTTTTTTTTTTAGACGCTATTAGTCTTATGTGATCTTCTGTAATGTGACCCTTGTTGGGTTCCATGTTTTCCTTTCTTGTGAAACGAGAACATGTGCTAAAGGTAGACACTGAAGGAGATTACTTCCTGTAAAGCGCTCAGTATGCAAATTAGTGGGCGGGCCCTCCCGGTTCTCTGAGGACCAGGCGAGGCTCCTGATGTGTCTTCTCGCTCTGGTGTTTTGCAGGAGAGGCATGCCGCGGAGGTGCGCAGGAACAAGGAACTGCAGGTCGAGCTGTCTGGCTGAAGCGACGGAGGGTATGGCACGCCCCACCATTAGTAAATCCCCCTGCCTATATTATAATGGATCATGCGATATCAGTATGGGAAATGTATGACATGGTTTAACAAGAACTCATTATAAAAAACAAAAAACAGAATCAAAAATAAAAAAAAAATCAATGCGGTCTCTTTGCAGAATGTTTTGCTTGATGTTTAAAAAATACCTTGGATCTTATTTTGTAAATACTTACATTTTTGTTAAAAAATACAAGTATTGCATTATGCAAGTTATTTCATAATCTTACATGTCCTGTAACAGGCTTTTGATGTTGTGTCTTTCCACTCAAATGAATTTGCTAGGTCTGTTCTTTTTGAAGCTCCCCATGTCTGACTCCATCCCCTGCCCTTTTCACTCCAA
This sequence comes from Hippopotamus amphibius kiboko, assembly GCF_030028045.1. Lineage (NCBI taxonomy): Eukaryota > Metazoa > Chordata > Mammalia > Artiodactyla > Hippopotamidae > Hippopotamus > Hippopotamus amphibius. Next base: position 107,073,081 of record NC_080190.1, on the reverse strand, counting down.
CAGAAAAATGAGGTCAGTAGACAGTCTTTGGTGCTAGAAACCCACCATTGCCTAATGACCTAGACAGCTTGGTAATCTCTGAACTTGACTGAGACCATACCTAGATCACAGGTATTACAACTCCACACGAACCACCACATTTGTTTGCTCATAATCTGCTAACTGCCTAGAAACTCAAAACCAGGCTAAGGAAAACCACTACTCGTAGCATTTATTTCTGCTTCTACTGGATTATGTGCTACAAATGTGCTTCGGCTGTAGAGAGGGATGGATGAAAAAGACAGATCTGAGATCAATCTGGGTGGAAGCAAAAAAGCTGAACCTTTTAAAGTGCTGAACACAGATCCCAACCCAAGGGGTTCAAGCAGCCGTGAAATCGCTCTTCATGAAGTGGGCTTAATTCTCTAGTTTAAGTTCTTTTGATGGAATGAATTAATGTGTCAGGTGGCTTATTTGTGGATGCCATGATTGATGATGTTCATTTTAAGCTCTTACCTATATAGTACAAGTACATGATGCTACTGAATATTTTTCCACTTGGAAACTGTGAGCTGGTTGTTACATTCAAACACACATGCAAACAAAATCAAAAACACTGCGGACTTTCACTTAAGCTGGTCTTTCTTCCCCAGTGTGAGGCAATCCTGCCTACTTAAGAAAAAAAAAAAAAAATTAGTCCATCTGTGAGGGCTGATGCAGACAAGGGGGCTAGGCAGGGCGTTTGTGCCAACTAAGAGAATCACCAGATACCCACCATAAGTACCTATCGCAGTTTTGAAGTTGTTTCTCCCCCAACTCCCAACTCCTGAAGGTTGCTGCCTGCATATTTACTCTTCATTAGTGCTATTTTCCTGTATGTCATTGTGAGCAAGCTGTGATTAATAAAGAATTGGAGTTCTGTGAACTAATACAGGTTTGGTCTGTTCTCTTGCCCCTCCGTGTGTCTGACCCTGGAGTTCAGATTTTAAAAGGGCGGCCATTGGGTTAGACAATCTCAGAAGCAAAGAGACCATAATTAGGGTTGGAAGGAAACCAGGGCCCTGCTGATTCACTTCCCTTCTGGAGCAGCAGGAAGCATCGCTTTTCTCTGTCCCTCTGACAGGCCAGCGCAGCAGGAGAGGTCTTCAATCTGTTTCCCTTAAAAACATTCAAGACTGAAGGAGATACCACAGGTTCAGACCGACAGTTAGGCGGAAGAGAGCCCCTCTCAAAGCTCTTGGAAGCCCCCTGGCACCACCTCACATTATGCCACGTGGCCACAGGACACGTTCCCCACACTGTTAAAATGTGATTTTCCTGTCATATGGCTGAATTTTGCACTGCCAGTAAACACACTGCACACACGGACACAGCAGGGGCCTATCAGTGACCCAGATGGATCCTGCAGGACCAAAAGAACCACATCCAGTTTCAGCAGAAAATCATAAATAATTGAAACCACGCAGGCTTATGAATAAGCAAACTGGGCTATTGTCCATAGGAGTGCTAACAAGCCAAGTTTAGGGTGGAGGACACCTGGTCCCTATCTTGAATATCCTTTTATCTGCGGGAACCTAACACTGCAACCATTGATACACACCCTTAAAAAAGTGAATTCCATGATCTTCCTTCGAGAAGTCAGTCAGAGCTTCTGATTTAGCATAAAATAAGCTTCACTTTCACCCTGATGTTTATATCACTTAGTTCAGAAAACATTACTTGAAGGGCTTCCTTTGGGCCAGAGCCTGTGATTAATTAGGCCCTGGAAATATGAAAGCAAATGACCACGGGATGCTTTCCGTCTCATAGCTTGTTTTAGCCCAGAACAGGTCAGTTCTCGCAGCATTTTGAGGGGAAACACATCATTTCTCTGAAGTTTCTGAATTGTAGAAATAGTCAACAAACTCCTGATACTGCTTTGAGGGTCCCTAAATTGGAACAGCTGACCAGTCCAACTGCCTAATCTCAAAGGTAAAGAAACTAAGGCCCAGACAGGGATAAGTGATTTTGTTCCAGGTCCCAGTATCCACTTCTCAGAATTAGTCTCCTTACTAGTAAGTAACTCATCAGCAGACCATCCCCAAATCTCACCACAGCGGTGCAGATGGGTTATTTTTATGGACTTCCCTAGACCAGTGGTCCTCATTTTAGTATGCTTCAGGGTCGTATCTGGAGAGCTTGTTAAAAACAGGTTGCTGAGCCCCAATCCCAGAGTTTCTGATTGCTGGGGTCTGTGTGGAAGCCTGGGAATGTGCATTCTGTCATGTTCCCAGGGGACCCTCATGCTGCTTGTCTGCACACCCACTTGAGAAGCCCCGTGATAGACAATGAAATGGCCCCAGGTGTGGAGACTTGGTGGCAGCCACACTGATGGCACCTGTTTCAATCAACGCATGTTCCACTGGGGGTGGGGCATGAAATGAAACACATCCAATTTCACTCAAAAAAGTGGGAGTGGAACACAAAGGAATCCAAGAAGAAAAAGAAAAGTGAACAACTGCACTTACAGGATAATAAAACGATAGAAAGAAAGCACCTAGGGGATGGGGTAGGGCTAAGAGAAAGGTGAGGTCAGGGAACCAACCGTCTTGCCTCTCTTGTACAACGTATGGTATCGGCAGGGCTTAAAACACCTGAAGATGTTCCTGACCCTTTAGGAGGTGAATTAAGAGCTCTTTGCAGGGATGATGCCATCTTGTGAAGGATGCACACTTTGTTCACCTGGTTACACTTATAGACTTTTTTTTTACGGTCTTGATTTCCTCAGGACTATGTTTAAATTGTGTATATGACTTTGCAATGCTCTTTAAAGAAAACTCACATAATCCCACTGATTTGAAGATTCACCCTCCTGTCATCTCTTCTACATTCAAAAATGCTGTTCTCTTCTCTGGATCCAGCACCGGCCTTTACAACACTTCAGAGGAGAAAACAAAGGTAAGAATGTACAGATAGCCATACTCCACCCCTGCCACTGAGGGAGGGTATGAGAAGGGAGACACATGGCACCCTTGACTTGAGCAACCAAATAATCAATCACCTCTTGCATCCCCAGGTCTGGACAAGAAAATGGTCCTTGATTTCCAAGCAGGCAATTTGCTGAAAACTTTTAAGGCAAACACAGGGCCTAAAGCAAAATTAGCATCCCCAAGCTACCCCAGAGTATCTCAGATCATCTCAGATTCCTCACTGTCTCTACTGCCCACCTCCAAATGATCATCAAGTAGTGTCGATTTGACTTCCAAGTTGCCCCGCATTCTTTGCTTTTCCACTTCCATAACCGCTACCCTAATTTGGATGCTATTAGACTCTTAGAACAGCCAGATAATGAGTCTCTTTTGCTCTAATCTGTAGCCTTCTCTACTCTGATCAAGTCTCTGCCATATTCTACTACTGGCTCCCCTTTATCAGCAGAATAAAATCTGCACTTCTTTATATGGCATTAAAGTGTCCCCACCACACTTCTCTTTTCTCAAGAACATCACTCGCCTTAGACACCAAACTATTCACCTTGACATGCCAACGACATGAAATTTCTGGGCTTCATGCATAAGCTGTACCCTCTGTCTAGAGTCATCTTCACCTGCAACATCAGTCAGACGAGGCTAGCTTGGTCTGTGATAACCGTCCCCCCAAAATCTCAGTGAAATAAGACCACAAAGATTTATTTCCTTCTGCTGCTGTACATGTCTCACATGGGTCACCGTGGACACTGCTCTGTTTCATTCCTCACTCTGGAGCCAAAGGCCTATGGGCTGCCTCTCTCTAGAGCATTGCTGGCCACCGTAGAAAAGAGAAAGTACAAAAATGGGAAATCACACACTGAGTCTCTTAAAGCTTCCACCCAGAAGTAGCACAAGTTACATTTCATTGGTCAAAGTAAGTGATACATCCACATTTAATTCCAAAGGAGCAGGTAAAAGTGGCATCCCATCACAAGCTCAGAAGGAGGAAAGCCAGAAATATCTGGTAGGCAGCACCAATGACTAACACCCCACTGGTCACCAAATAGCAGGTTGACTCTCCTTCCCACAGGTAAGGTACACTCACACTGTTCCTAAGATATAAAATCCCCAAGTCCCATTTGGCCATGACATCAAGCTCAATGTCCAGGATCTCTGGGTTCTGCACAGGGCTCTCTCCAATAGATGTGGACGTGAGTCCTCTTGACCAGAGACAAATAAATTTAAGAGACAAGTTATCCTCCCTAACACATTCAATATACAATGGTGAAATGGGAACAGATAGTCATAGCAGACAAGCTTGTTCTAAAGGGGAACAATAGGGAATGCATGGCTTTCACTGATGACAGAAATTCTGGTGTCCCATTGGCCTGTCATTATGAGGGCCCTCTATCCTTGGGATAGGGAACATTCCTTGCTTCTGTCTCTATTCTGCTTCCAGAGAAGGGCTCCGCAGTCCATGGCTCTTGGCTGTGTCGCCTAAGCAGATCTTCCTATTCCTTTATTCTCCTTGGGACACTGGAGAATATGCCCTCCATGGAATCTGAGCAGCTCTTAGCCAGCTTGCTGTCCACCAAACTTGTAGATCCAAGGGTCACTATGTTTTTACTGATCATACCCCCACATACTGGTCCAGATCCTGGCAAGAAACAGATGGCAGGCTTTAAAGGGATAAATGAAGTATATATAACAAAGATTCTTTTAGGAGGATGTGGACAGATTAAAAGAAACCAACAAAGGATGGTGAAGGACCTAGGGAGAGAGAAGCCATTTCCACCATGGCCTATAGATCCAAGAGAAAGGTGTAGCTGTAGAAGAAGGCTGTCTGATCAGGGGCTATGATCTTAAAGAGAGGAAATCAGCCTTTAACAAATGCAGCCCGGCAAGAAGGGATCCATGGAATAGATATCTCAACATCTTTCTGCTCTCATTCTTCAATCTGTAGCCAAGGACCCGCAGTGGCCAAATCCAATGAGAAAACAGAGGGGAAGGAAGCCAGGGTGATGCAGTGTGTAGAAGTCAGCCTCTGGAGCTGAGCAGGATACAGAAAGATAGAAAGAGAATCTGGAGGGGCAAACAGAAATATAGCAACCTGCAGTACAGACCACAGACAGAATTAAAGAACAGTGCTAATGGCAACTAGGATACCTTCCATCTGCTTGTCATTAGTGCTGTTCACTAAATATTTGCTGTTTCTTTCCTTTGGGGATTGATTGCCCTTCCCTGACGCTTCTAGTTAGTCCTGGCTGTGTGACTTGCTTTGCTCAGTGCAGTGTGTGCACAAGTAATGTGTGTCCCTTCCAGGTGCAAACCTTAAGAGGAAATTCACAATTCCCCATGCCCGGTTTCCCCCTGCTCTGAAGACCCGAAAGAAGATAAAGTGGAGCACAGCCCCCACCTGTGAGAGATGTGTATCGGGAATGGGAGAAGCTCTTTTTGCTTTATGCCCTTGAACTTTGAGGTTGTTATGCACTAATAAATATTAATGAATTGAAGTTCTTTTCACCATCACACATCGCATCTCTTAGCCAGCCACAATCATCCCCCAGCCAGCCACAATCATCCCCAGTCTGAAATTGAATGTTTCAACAGCTTTCAAGTGGCTTACATATTTTCAATTCACTGGAGTCCTAAATGCCAAAGAAACCATTTAACGCTGTGATATTGGGAAGGAGACCTGACCTAACCAACTGAACTATTTATCTCAAATACTGAAGGGCAAATTGAATTTCTTTGTTGATTTACTTTGAGCTATAGTCATCTGCATTGTTTTAAAAGACAAGAGAGCAAAAAGTTTAAAACTTTATATGAATTCTAGCATACAAAAAGCTTCACGTGCATATTTGTGCCAACTACCTCTGAAACTTATAATTTCCTAACACACATATTCCCATGACTGAGGCATCAGCAGACCCTTTTGTGTGTGAAAAGGAGTAAGTTTTACTAACCTGCCATGAGCTTGGAATATTGTGAAAGATTCCATTTCAATCAATGCGGACTTCAAGTTTTTTCAAAACTGCTTGTGAGGGCTTCCTGGTGGCTTAGTGGTTAAGAATCTTCCTGCCAATGCAGGGGACACGGATTCGATCCCTGGGCCAGGAAGATCCTATATGCCGCGGAGCAACTAAGCTCATGCACTACAGCTACTGAGCCTGTGTTCTAAAGCCCACAAGCCACAACTGCTGAGCCCACCTGCCACAACTACTGAAGCACATGTGCCTAGAGCCCGTGCTCCACAACAAGAGAAGCCACCACAATGAGAAACCTGTCCACCACAACGAAGAGTAGCCCCCGCTCACCACAGCTAGAGAAAGCCCCTGCACAGCAACGAAGCCCCAACACAGCCAAAAATAAAATAATAAATAAATAAATAAATAAATAATAAAATAAAAATTTAGAAAAAAAACTGCTTGTGATAAATGTCACCTCATATTTATCATATTTAATACCAGTTAAATAAATACAGCAATTCAGTGCTGTAGGCTACATGACAGACACAGAGGTAGACTACATGTTATATGCAATAGCACACACATTCATTGAAATCATCCACTCTCCCTCCTTTCTGAGTCACATTCAACTCTTCTCTCTCCCTCACCTCCAGCAGGGAGCCATCTTGCATGGAGGGGCAAGGATGTGATGGATATTCCAGAGGCCAAACCTTAATCCAACAGGGCCTCTCTACTAACTCTCAGGTTACCATTAAGCACTCCAGTCTCTGAAGAAAAAAAAAATGCTATCTTCTATCCTACTCCAATCCTATTTTCATATTTTTTTCTACCCATCTTAGTCAAGCTTCTAGAACCTATTTCTCTTCCTTCACCTCCCATACACCCTTCAACCTACCACCATATGGCTTCTGCTCTCACCTCTCCAATAAAATTACGTTCACCACTACCAATGGCCCCTTTGCTACTAAACGAGATAGAAACTCCCAGTCTGGCTAAATACTCCTCAGGATCAATCAGCTCCAGGCCCTTCCTTCCCTACAGAGCCTTCCTTCCTTGAACCCTTCACGCCCCAATAGGCTGGTGAGCCACCTCGCCTATGTGCTCCCAAAGTACCCTGTGCAAAGTAGTGTCGTGGTCAAGGGCATAGGCTCCGGAGATTAAGGTTCTGAGCTCTCTGACCCTGAGCAAGTTGGTGATCTTCTTTAAATATCCTCACCAGTAAGCTGGGGATGATATAATAGACAACATCTATAGCTGATTGAATCACTGCCTCAGCTCTTCACTCTCTCCATGTGACTTCGGGACCTCTCACTGGAGGAGGCCGACTGCATTTCCCCACCCACTGATGTTGGGCTTGACTATGCATCACACGTTGGCCAGTGGGATAACAATAGGTTTGCCATGAGTCAAGGCTCTGAGCAGAAGTTGCCAGCTTACACTCCTATGATCTGTCATAGAAACATGTCCTAGAAGAGCTGCGGTAACAAGGAGAATGTGGAGACACTGAACCCAATCAAAAGCCTGGAGCCAAGCCCAGCGGACCACCAGTCTGAAACAGAAAAAAAAATATATATATATGCAAGAAAAGTAAATATTTATGGTCAAGAGCCACCAAGATTTTAAATGGTTTGTAACATAGCATTATTATGAGATGATTAACGTAGTGTCTGAGAGGACGGCTGACAAGATTAAAAATGAGCTAATGTAAAGGATCTTTACACAACACCTGGTGTGTAGTAAATAGTCCATAATTATTTATCCACATATGTCACACTGTATTATAATTTCTGTTTGTTTAGCTGTTTCTCTCATTTAACCATAAGCTCCTCCAAGGCAGAGAGTCTGTCTGATAGAATTTAGCGAGGGTTCAATACACACACACACACTTTTGGTGAGTTAATGAACAAAATGAATTGATAAATTCAAATGAGAAAATACTTAGCACAGTGCTTGGTGTATTGAACACTTAATATGAGTCCCCAACTTCTTTCCTTCCTCTATGGTCTAATAGTGTCTTTTGGTTTCAAATTATTTGAGCTTGAAATTAGGCTTTAAGTATACAAAACCATTTTAGATGATCAGAAAAATAAACCTCTACAAAAAAGGGAAAACTTTTTAACATCTAACCATACGGGAAAAAAAACACAAAATAAAATCACTTGGAGGCAATTCCTTGATTAGAAATTTAATGGTAGCACTTTCAGCAACGCAGTATGAAACCAACACGGGTCCCAGCACATCACACCACGTGGGCTGCGGATTCTGCCCGCGAGTCATGCCATTAGAGCAGCAGCTAGTTCAGGGCTCTGAAGCCTGAAGCTCCCATTTGTTCCTGAGGAAATGGAGTCTAACTGAACTGAACTCTCTTCCAAAATGGGGAAGTACAGCACTGACACAGTTCTCAGGGTTTGCAAAGAAAAGAAATATCCCTGGCATTGATATGCTGAACACTGTACATGCATTGTCTCCTTTAAGCCTTAAATTCCCCATGTAAACAATGTCTTTCCCAGTGGAAATTCCCAATGGGAACAATGTCTTTCCCGCTCTCCCATGAGGATTCTGCTTCCTCTGCAGGCTTCTCAGGGAGTGTGTCCTTGTTTTCCACATTCAGATCATTCTAACTCCTGCCTGGAATACCCACTCTTGCATCTCCTGTCACCAGACTATTCAATCACTTGTCTTCACTGTTGGGGTTCAGTGCAAAACCCCAGGTCGCGTTCTGTCATTTCTCTATGATTTTTAGTTCTTGGATTACTGTTACTCTCTTCAACTCTGTTTCTGTGTTAGTGATAACATCCACATCGATGAAGCTCCCACATTCTACTCTGAGTTCTTTGACCTCCCCTCCTCTAGTGATCTTGATTCTCAACTTTTCCTCAGTCTCTCCGTCTCCTGGTTATTCCCTAGACCTTATCAATAATTGTATTACTATCAGCTATTATCAATAACCACAGTCCCTCCATTATCTCCATCCCATCATCCCACTCTTTGATCACCACCTCCTTTTTCCAGCTGAATCCCTTTGTGCCTTGACTCCTATTCTTCAATCACGCTGAGACTCCACCCAGTTCCTTGATAGAACCCCTTCATGTTCCTGACCTTCCTCAGTCATCCCTTCCCTCCTTACCAGCTTATTTTCCATGGGCAATCATTGTAATCTCTCTCTCTTACACATCCCTATAGCTCCCTCCCTTAATGTGTTTTTCTCAGTTGGCCGAACCCACATCCTTGCTAAATTAACTCTCCGCCTAGTCCATGCTGTACCCCTGCAGATGAACACAGCTGTTGAAATCACACAGCTCTTTTCACTGGTCTTTCTTTAAATTCATGAACTTGAACTCCAAGTGAGCCCTTAATTTTTCCTGGAAACCACACTTTGTCTAATTTTATTCTTACACTCTCTTAAACCTCCTCAAATTTCTAATACGACCTCCTCCCTCCTCATACTCAGCGTATGACTCTCCTTCACTGAGAAAATGAAGTCATTAGAAGATAACTCCCGTAAATTCCCAGCAACACCTCTATCCACCTACCACACTTATGTCTGCCTTCCTGCCTATTGCTACAGATAAGCTATCAAAGGCAGCCTTTCCATCTGTGGGCTAGATCCCATCTCCACCCACCAGCTCAGATAGGTTGCTCCAGGAATTCTCTCCTCTCCCTCTTACTTCACCATTTTTTTCTTTCTACAGTGTCAGCATAAAAACATGGTATTATTTCTCCCCCTTTAAAAAAAATTTCTATTCATTTTTCCCATCAGCGACTGAATGTTTCTCTGCTCCCTTTTGCAGCAAAACTCCGAAAGTGCTGTCTCTCCTCACTATCCTTTCTCTCCTCCTCTTTTCTCACGGACCCTTTCCAATAAGGCTTTTATGCACATTCTATTATATCTACTCTATTCCTGTCAAATTACCAATGGTCTCCAGGTGCCAGATCCAATGGTAAATACTGAACCCTCATCTTATTTGGCCTATTACTTGACATAACTGATGACTCTCTCTTCCAAGATATCTTCCGTCACTTGGCTTTAACTTCCGCAACATTTTTTGGCTTTCCTCTCATCTCAATGTTGCTGCTGCTTCTTCTCCTTTGCTGGACTCTCTTCTCCTACCCAACCTCTAAGTGTTGGACGTCCCAGGAATCAGTCTCTGGACTAATCTACTTTCACTCTTACTCTCTTAGTTGTCTATACCCGTCTCAAAGTTTAAACATCAGCTATATGCTTACAGCTCCCAAAATTTTTAGATCTATATTTGTCACCTGAATTCCAGTTTCATTTAGGCAACTGACATTCAACATCTCCATTTGTATATAGTGTATACATTTCCATCTGTATATTTGTAGAATAAGCTCTTCAAATTAACATGCCCAAAATAAAACTCCCAATATTCGCCCCAAATTCTGCTTCCCATTCTCTTACATTTTCATCCTTTTAATTGCTCAGCCAAAAACTTTGTAGTCATCTTTGATTCCCTTCTTTCTCTCACATTCCATAGGCAAATATCAGAAAATTTTGTTGACTCTACTCTGAGAATCAATAGATAGATGATAGACAGATAGATAGATGATGATAGATAGATAGATAGATAGATAGATAGATAGATAGATAGATGATAGATAGATGATAGATAAATAGACAGACACTTCATCACCTTCATTTAATCTACATTTATAGTTTGTTGGGATTACTGAGGTAGCCTCCTAATGATAGAAACATAGTGTGCTGGACAATAACATGGACTTTGGAGCCAAAGTATGTGGGTTCAAATCCCAGCTTGGTTACTTATCAGTTAGGTGTCAGTAAACAAATAGCTTAACCCCTCTGCCTCTGTTTCTTCAGATATAATGGAGAATGATAATAGTACCAACCTCACAAAGTGACAGTGAAAATTAAATGAATTAGCAACTTTAAGCATTAAAAAAAGGCCTAACCTCTAGGAGGTAGAACATACTGTTTTAAAGTATCAGTTACTTTGGTTATTTTTATCTAGAAAGAACTGAAATGCAAACTTTTCCATCATGAACTTTATATTAAACTCATCACAAAGAACTATTTCGAGGCATTTTATAATTACACCCAGACACTTTGACTTTCATGCAAGTTTTATTACAGATTTAGTTTTCAAACACCACTCTGCCTGCAATGAGGGCTTATAATTACATATATAAATATCTAGGATAGACTTCCCCGGTGGCGCAGTGGTTAAGAATCCACCCGCCGATGCAGGGGACACAGGTTCCATCCCTGGTCCAGGAAGCTCCCACATGCCGCAGAGCAACTAAGCCCGTGCGCCACAACTACTAGAGCCCGCACCCTAGAGCCCGTGCTCCAAAACAAGAGAAGCCACCGCCATGAGAAGGCTGTGCACCTCAACAAAGAGTAGCCCTCATTCACCACAACTAGAGAAAGCCCGCGGACAGCAACAGACACCCAAAATCAGCCAACAAATAAATGTATTTAAAAAAATATCTAGGATGATTTTTGGAACAGAGTAGGGTATTAAATAAATATATTTCCACTCACAGTTATTGTAGTCACAAAGCCCAAACATATTAGTAAAATATACTCATTCTGCTGAAGGAACAGAACATTTAACACAACAATAGGTATCACTTGCAAATTTAAGCAGTTGTCAACAACTTTCTGTATGTAATTTATTTGTTTACTCATTAACGAGCACTTGTGTAACCACACTATTTTGCCTGTATGTCTTTTATTATCTGCTGGGAGATGGACAGTTAATTGCCAAATAATATACTATAAAGAAATAGGAGCAACAGAGTAAGTCAAAGTTTCCCCTAGAGATTAACATTTTGAGTAGTATCTCTCTTGGAAACTTTTAGTGTTCATACATTCAATATGAAATTGAAGAAAGACATCATTTCTAGTCCAGAGCTATAAACCAAGCCTAGTTATATATTATCACAAAAGAGGTGGGAAAATCTATTAAACATTAACAATTGTAGAATGTCCATTATAGAATTTCTATTACAGAATCACATGCAACCTTCTTATTAAACTAGTTTGTATTCTCTTGACTAGGTTTTCGTTTTTGTAAAATGAATCTTACAGCAAATGCAAGAGAAGAGCAAGAAAAATGTGCAAAAATAGGACAAAAATTTTACCCACCTCTAGTCTGTTCTACATACTACAGCCAAGGTGGGAGTTCATAAAATTGATATCTGATTGGGTCGCTTCTCCACTTAAGATATTTTGGTGACTTTTCATTGCCCTGAAGTTATGCTAAATTCCTTAGTGTAATTTAGAAACTTGTGATCTCACTGCTTTCATCTCTTATCATCATAGCCCTATAATCTATGTAACAACCTTATTTTCTTTAGTTTCTGGAAAATACCATGATTCTCTCTTCCCAACAATTAACAGAGTGCCTGGTTTATAGCAGAAGCCCAGAAAACATTTGTGGAGTGAAAGAAAAAGAAAGAAAGAAAGGAAGAAAGAAAGAAAGAAAGAAAGAAAGAAAGAAAGAAGGAAGGAAGGAAGGAAGGAAGGAAGGAAGGAAGGAAGGAAGGAAGGAAGGAAGGAAGGAAGAAAGAAAGAAAGGGAAAATGAATGATACAAAGGGAACATTTCCACTTCCTTAATGATTTGATTCATTTTCTCCTTTCACTGTTCAGCCCACAAACATGGCCCATGACAACATTTTGAAGATACGGAGAGGGACTTCCCCAGTAATGCAGTGATTAAGAATCCACCTGCCAACGCAGGGGACACAGGTTTGATCCCTGATCCAGGAAGATCCCACATGCCGCAGAGCAACTAAGCCCATGCACCACAACTACTGAGCCTGTGACCTGTAACTACTGAAGCCCACGCCTAGAGCCCCTGCTCCACAAGCGAAGCCACTACAATGAGAAGCCCTTGCACCGCAACGAAGAGTAGTCCCCACTCGCCACAACTAGAGAAAGCCCGTGCAATGAAGACCCAACACAGCCAAAAATAAATTAAGAAATAAATGAATAAATCTTTAAAAAAATAAAAATAAATAAAAATAAGAGTATGGAGAGCAAAAACAAAAACAAAAACTAAGAATCAAAAGTAATCTCAAGGGATAAACAAATTGATTTCTCAGTCATTGAGTAGGTCTGTACATAATGTATCAGAACAGAAAAAAACAATAACTTTTTAATTGTTGTGTTGTAAACCAGGGTAATAATTTTGAATATGCATATTTTGAAAATTAATTTTTTAATTAAACTTCTAAAAGCAAAGAGTGATTTCCTCTTATTTGAGCAACACTATAAATGATTTAAGGGACTATTTTTTCAGAAAGACATAATTGAGAAGTCACCAGTTAGATCAAAATGAAGGGTCAGATATACTCATTTCTTATTGTTTTTGCTCCAAATCTGTGAAGTGGCATAAAAGATATTTATGATAGAGTAATTCCACTGCAATAATGGAAAATAGAAGTACTGTAAATAGGCCAGAAGTTTTAAGCAAACTTTGAAAAACGGAGACCAGTTGGACTCAGATCTGTAGTGAAATCTAGCTGACAGAAGGCATGTATTTCAGAGGTAGGTGCATTTGGGGTGAATTCTAAGTCCAGAATCAAGAAGTAACAGGTGTGGGGCAATCAGGCATCAGAGTGTCTAACTGAGAGCATATATCTTGAGTATGTAGGCCACCTGATTCCTTTCCGCTTACCAGGTTTTAGTGAGTGTTAGGCAGCACTATCTTTGTATTCAAACTAAAGCAATGAGTGTGAGCCCTAAGAACATAGAGGCAAAAAAAAAAAAAAAGGAGTAAATGAAAGTGGAAACATAACATACCAAAACTTATTAGATGAAGTAAAAGTATTTCTAAGAGGGAAGTTTACAGAACTGAAACCTTTATCTAGACTTACCAAGAAAAAAAGAGACAGGATTCAAATAAATAAAATTATAAATGAAAGAGAAAACATTACAGCTGATACCCAATAAATACAAAGGATCATAAGAGACTACTATGAACAATTTATATGCTAACATATTGGACAACCTAGAAAAATTGGATAAATTTTGGGAAACATACAACCTACCAAGTCTGAATGGTGAAGAAAAAGATAATCTGAGCAGATCAATAACAAGTAAGGATTGACTCAATAATCAAAAACTCCCAACAAAGAAAAGCCCAGGACCTGATGGCTTCACTGGTGAATTCTATCAAACATCTAAAGACGAGTTAATGAAAATTCTACTCAAGCTCTTCCCCAAAAACACTGAAGGGGGGGGGAACACACTTGAACTCATTTTACTACCTAAAATGATTTACAGGTTCAATGCAATTCTTATCAATATGCCAATGACTTTTCTAGAAATAGAACCAGTAGTCCTAAAATTTGTATGGAACCATAAAAGACCCTGATTATCCAAAGTAATCTTGAAAAAAAAGAAAAAAGCTGGAGGCATTATGCTTCATGATTTCAAATTATATTGTAAACCTATAGTAATCAAAACAGTATGCTCTTGGCATAAAAACAAATCAGTGGAACAGAGTAAACAGTCCAGAAGCAAACCCATGTATATATAGTCAATTAATTTATGGAAAAGGAGTCAATAATATGAAATGAGGAAAGCATAGTCTCTTCAACAAAAGGTATTGGGAAAACTGGACAACCACACGCAAAAGACTGAAACTGGACCCCTAACTTACACCATACACAAAAATCAACTCAAAATAGATTAAAGACTTGAACATAAACCTACTAGAAAAAAATATCAAAAGTAAGCTCCTTGACGTCAATCTTGACAATGATTTTTCTGGATTTGACACCAAAAGAAAGAACAAAAAAAAGATGAATTGAGGGCTTCAACATTCATCTCAGAGCTCTTCTAGATTACATGAGTGAGAAGAGGAGCAGTTCATGCAGGAAATAAAGAAATAACAGAAGAAAATTTCCTAGCGCTGCAGAGCAACATGAGTCAGCAGATAGAAATAACCGAGTGCTAAATAGAGTAAATGCAAAAAGACTTCACCCACACCAATGCTGAAATTTGGAAACATCCAATCCTTTAATTTGCCAACAGAATTAAAAATAATTTACCTAAAGAAGAGTGGAAATCAGATTACTTCTCTCTGTTGGCAATTCTGAATGCTCAAAGATAAAGGAGAAATATCCATCAAATGATCAACTAAATGCAAAGGCAAAATAAAGATATTTTCATACACATAAGAACTCATAAAAGGTACTGCTCCATGTCTAAGAAAATTACTCAAGGATATACTCTGTCAGTATAAGGAACCAATAGGATTTATAGTTCTTCTAATTATTGTTGATGAATATTTTTATATTGTCTAACATTATTCAACATCATTCTCATCCCTCTGTACTCTCCCCAAGGACTACAAGACTGGGAACTACACTTCCTGTCATCTTTGCCAGCAGAGTCCCTGGTACCCTATAGATCCTGCCAATGATATGTGCTTGCATTAGATTTACAAGGTGGAAGGGAAGTAGGAGTCTTTCTTTTCCCCCTGGAATTGGCAGTGGATGTGTGGGCTTAAGCAAATATGATCTTTTGTAGTAGTCACGTTTCTCTGACAATGCTTTACTTCAGGACAACTGTGACCATGGCCACTGGCCTTTCCTGCTGTCTCCAGGCTCCCGGGTGGCAACAAGCCCTTCCTGATTTTCTGGACCACACAGCTAAAGTGCCTCTGACTTTCACTCTTACAGCACTTACAAAGTTCTGGAAAATACCAAATTCCCTTAAATCTCTTTTGGTTCAACATAATTAAAATAGTTTCTGATTGAACTGTTACCAATCATGGTCTTTTCAAAAGTGATAACAATTTGGAATTTTTCAGATAATGTTATCCAAAAAAAGTATTATTTATAAAGAGAAACTCTGCAGTTCAAATCAAGCTTCTTTTCAAGCCTCTTATCAGACTCCTTCCCCACGATCTTTCACTAAAGAATTCAGTAAATTTAAGAATACAGGAAACCTTAATAAAAACAGATGATGCCTGGGCTTCCTAGGTGGCGCAGTGGTTGAGAATCCGCCTGCCAATGCAGGGGACACGGGTTCAATCCAGGAGGATCCCACATGCCGCAGAGCAACTGGGCCTGTGCACCACAACTACTGAGCCTGTGCTTTGGAGTCCATGAGCCACAACTATTGAGCCCATGTGCTGCGACTACTGAGGCCCACGCGCCTAGAGCCCGTGCTCTGCAATGGGAGGAGCCACGGCAGTGAAGAGCCTGCGCACCACAACGAAGAGTAGCCCCCACTCACCACAACTAAAAAGAAAGCCCACGCACAGCAGAAAAGACCCAACACAGCCAATAAAATAAATAAATAAATAAATTTATAAAAAAAAAACAGATGATGCCTTAAAATTTTACAAAATCCAGAACATTAGTAAATTGTTGTGCTTGATTCTTCAATTTTCAGATCCTCCAGAAACTGCAATAAATTCTAAAAAGGCCTTGCCCTGAAGTGGAATTCACTCTCAAGTAATACATTTATTAAAAGACCCGTGAATTTCGGCTAGTTTCCACAAAGAGAAAAACATGTAAGGAAATCTCCTCCAAAATGGATTTCGTTCTGTCTCTCAGTTTAAGGTAAAATCCCATGCTATAAAATAAACCAAAAAGTAATTTTCATGGCGGCACACCCAGAACAAAGCCTCTAAACTTTAGTAGAGGTCAATTTCTAGAAGTGAAACTCAGATTTCAGGAGGTTTTCCTCATTCATTTCACAGTTGAACTTGAAATGAAATGTAGGTTAAATCTAAGCAAATCAATGGTCTCGGTCTTTAAATGGCATATGCAACAAAGGCACTACAGAATGAGCAGTACAACACTAAACCGAAAGCAAAGGTAGAACTTGATTAATTCAACTGGCCCAATATCTAGCACATGATAAACGTGGAATAAAAATTTGCACAATCTGTAGATTTTCATTGCAACAGATTCAGCTCACTATCTCTCTGGTAATGAGCCCTGCAGTTCACTAATTCATTCAGCAAACATTCATTGAGGATCTAGCATGGAGTTTACACAATCTGAGAAAATTGTCACATGCATTCTCCATCTTTTGCTCTTTGTTCTACACACAGACCTGTGCCCATTCTCTTCACTTATTTTCTACTTGCTTCAACCATCCTCATGATTGTCCTTCTCTTACTCCTGTTCTTACTGATTCATGTTTGCGTTCAACATTTAGAGAGTGACTCCTGCACACCAAGCCCTGCATATATAAATGAATAGAACCTGATCCTCAGCTGTGAGACCATTCAGATGGTGATCTGCCTAAAAAAAAGCAAATGTAGTGGGACTTCCCTGGCGGTGCAGTGGTTAAGAATTCACCTGCCAATGCAGGGGACACGGGTTCAATCCCTGGCCCAGGAAGATCCCACATGCCTCGGAGCAACTAAGCCCGGGTGCCACAACTACTGAGCCTGCACCCTAGAGCCCGAGTGCCACAACTACCAAGCCCACATGCCACAACTACTAAAGCCGTGCACCTAGAGCCTGTGCTCCTCAACAAGAGAAGCCACCGCAATGAGAAGCCCACGCACCACAATGAAGAGTAGCCCCCACTCACCACAACTAGAGAGAAAGCCTGTGCACAGTAACGAAGACCCAACACAGCCAAAGATAAAAAAAGATATATATATATATTTTTTTTTTAAATGTAGCTGTCTCACACTCTTATAATGACTGACAGTTGTCCCCTGGATAATCTTAAGCATGGTGCCTCCGACATGACTGAACTGATCATCACGGCTCACACGTGCCTTGCTCTTTCTCAGCCTGGTGCCTTTGCTCACGTGGATCTCTCTGCTTGCTTAGCTGCCTCCTTCTGCAGTCCGCACATTCACTGTTCCTTTAGGAAGCTATCTTGAACACATCTCCATCCCTTCCCACATCTGCCTGTTGGCTGGCTCTCGGCTCTGCTTCTGCAACTCCCTATGTTTGCTTTTATCAACAATTATCACATTGCAATTGAAATGATTTCTTCCAGTTTTACCCATTGACTCCACAAACACCATTGATGGGCTGTTAAGTGCCAAATACTTGGTTAGGTGCTAAGTACACAATACTGAGTAAAGCAGATGTGATTCTTGCTTCCATGGATCTTACATGGTTGTGAAGGGAGACTGACAAAAAATAAGTATAAACATGCATATACATACATCCATACAACTTGGGGAAATGGCCATGAAAATAGTGAGATTTATACTCTGTGATTAAAGGGATACATAAGATAAAGTTGCCCAAAGAGTCTTATCTGAGGTGTTAGCAAATGCCTGGCACATAGTAGGTGCTCAATAAATGTTTCCTTAACCTTCAAAACTGTGTTTAGCAAGCCTACATTGGAATTATAAAAGTTATAAACTTTCATATATTAAAAAAATTAGAGACTTTCCTGGTGGCACAGTGGTTAAGAATCTACCTGCCAATGCAGGGAACACGGGTTCGATCCCTGGGCCAGGAAGATCCCACATGCCACCGAGCAACTAAGCCCATGCACCACAACTACTGAGCTTAAGCTCTAGAACCCAAGAGCCACAACTACTGAGTCCTCGTGCCTCAAATACTGAAGTCTGCGTGCCTGGAACCCAAGCACTGCAACAAGAGAAGCCACCTCAATGAGAAGCCCGCACACCACAATGAAGAGTAGCCCCTGCCCCCCACTTTCTGCAGCTAGTGAAAGCCCGCTTGCAGCAACAAAGACCCAACGCAACCAACAAATTAATTAATTTTTAAAAATTATAACATGGCAGTTATGATGGTGTCGATAACATGGTGGAATAGGGAGAACAGTAGGAAAAGAAGTTGTATGTGCGTAAGAGGGCTGGAGAGAGAGAGAGGGAGAGAGAGAACCTCAAAACCCCTTCTGGAGGAAATGTGAGATCATTTTGGACCACCAGGGGGCAGTGTCTGACCAGATGTGATAACAACTCTTCTGACGCGGGCAGTCATTTTGTACTGAAGCTGCTCCTGTCTGCCCCATCTGTTAAAAAATAGAGGGACTGGATGTAAAATGCTATTCATTCCTTTTACATTCCTAATAAAATACATAATCCTCAAGGATGACAAATATTGTAATTGGATCCAAATGTATTAAAACGGAAGAAAAAAAGAGGCGTTTCATATTCATAATTCTATAATTACCCTTATCTAATGGAACAAATCTCTACTTCCTAATCATTTATAATTTTCATCACTCAGCTATAGGTCACAGCAGGTATTAATATCAGGTGAGAAGGAATTTTCCGGTTTCTATTCAGCACTGATGCTGTTCAAGCACTCCCAACGAGTGCTTCCTTCGTATTGAATAGTCTGGTCTAGCCTCATCACAGCTCATCGAAATAGATGAGAGGCAATTATCACTTCTGCTTGGCAGAGAAGGAAATGCAGAGGAGCGCTCTGCCGGTTGGGGCAGAATTGAAAACGGCCACCCAAGTTTGACAGGCTGCCCAGAATTCACTCAACTCACTGCTGGCTAGAACGAACAGGCCTTGGAGCACTGCCATTTCCTGACGAAAGTCAATGACCAGGTGCTTTCAAGGGTGTGTTATTTGAGACATCTAGAGATGTTATTCCTGTCAGAGCACATCAGAACACTCGTAAAGAGCTTAGAGCCCCTGCTGGGCCCAACCAAGGCTGTCCCCAGAGGCCTCAGCAATTTCTTCACTAGGAACGTTCATGGGAGAGCCCAAAGACTGATCCAGGAAATAAAAAGTCACAAGAGTTGGAAAGAAATAATCCGGGCTTTGCTACCTGGTTATTCAATTAACGGGCCTTCGTTAAACAGCACTGCATGAATCACTGTGGGGTTAGCAATGTATAAAATCTTGTCCTTACCCTAAAGGAACTTAAATCTAATTATGACAGCATGGCATATATGCATAAAAACATTTGTTAATAATACTACAAAACAGATCCTACTTCTGTGTGGCAGAGTTCAACAGACATTGTCAATACATGTTTGTTGATCGCCTACTAAGTTCCAAACACAAATGAGGTGCAAGAGTGTGTATAAAAGGCACTGTGCCTGTCCTTGCAGACGTTTCACGCTAATTAGAAAGAGTATGATTTGTTCTGTTTATTAACTTATTCAGTGAATATTAATGGACCACCTATAACATATGAAGCATTATGGTGAAACAAGAGGGATATGAGTAACCCACAGTCCCCCCCACAAGGAACTCAGGCTGGTGGGGGAGGCAGAGGTGTAAACAGATTGTTTACTTTTAGGACAGTGTATGTGTGTGTGTAGGAATAAATATATTTTTTACTACTTTGAAGATTGATCTATTTGTAGACAGATTGATATCTACAGGTACCTATACTTATTTATCTATAGATAGATAATGATAGAGAGATGATAGATAGAAGATAGATGATAGATAGATAGATAGATAGATAGATAGATAGATAGATTAGATAGATAGATAGATAGATAGATAGATAGATAGATAGATAGATAGATAATACTTAAGATGAGCATGGAAACTAGAAGAAACATCACGAAAAAAGGTGGCATTTAAGGAGAGTCTTGAAGGTGTTTTCCAAGTAGCCTCACTAGGGAAGAGTCTTCCAGATAGAAGGAACTGAGTGTACAAAAGCACAGAGTCAGCAAATGGCACAGTGGCTCATTAACAGGCTGAAATCAGAGTTAAAATCTGAGCAACGATGGGAGATGAGAATGGTAGAGGGGCAGAAACCAGGTGGCAAAAGGGAAGGAGTTTTCAGCTTTATACAATAGAAATCCTTTAAAATATCAAAAGAGGAGGGCAATTTCATTTGTGTATTAGAAAGATTCCTATCTTAATTGCTGCATGGAAGATGGTTTGGAGAAGAACAAGATTAGAGGCAAGGAAATAATTAGGAGTCCATCTCAGTAGTTGAGACAAAAGCTAATGAGAGGGATGGAGTAAAGAATTACATAAGATGTAGAACCAAGACATAGTAGTCAATTGCTATTGAGGATAAAATATAACAAGTCAACGGTGAAGTGTTTCTATTGGACGTTCTTAATTTCTACTGGGTCATGACTGGGTGTCCTCAAGTCACACACCCTGGCTGGCAGCAAAAAGAAAAAAACTATAAGAAAATGCTTGGGAGAAGTGGAGGATAAAGAACTCAGGTCTAAATATGCTGAGTTCAAAGTACACATGAACCATCTGGTGGAGATGACCCATAAATAGTTGAAAGCTAAGGTGGCCATAGAATACTTCCTGGAAAAACTTTGGATTAATTTAGATCTAACAGAATAGGTAGAGTTTGTGGAGGAGAGGTAGAGAAGAGGGAAAGAGTTGGGAATGAAGGATATTCCAGGTAAAGAAATATTCTTAATGAAAACAAAGAGGCAGGACAAGGACAGTATATGAGACCACCCTGAACAAAGCAAATGGGAAGAAAAAAGATGATGTTCCTCGCACGGAATGAATCCAGGGTCATGGTGATAGTGGGCTCCGAGAAATAGTATCCTGGTGATAAGATGCAATACATGGTTTAGGGACTAGAAAATCTGGATCGGAGTGGCAAATGGAAGGTTAGTAAATTTTTCAAGGCATGAAGAGTGTAAGATAATGCCATTACCCTTAAGAAAATAAAATCCAGAACCTCCAAAATTTAGTACCCAACATAGAGTTTCCTGGTGAAAAGAAAGGTTGATATAATATTTATATTACACATGACTTTATTCTCCCAGTGAGATTTCCTGTCCAGAACCCCCATGCCCACAACGTTCACCCTGAACTGTGTCTTCACTCTCCCAGGTACAAGAGCATTTCCTGATAAACTACGCCAAACATTGTGTCCAGATGGGAGGAAGTGCCCACCGGTAAAAATGAGAGTATTTCCTTACAAGGTTAGACCAGGGAGGGGGAACTGGGCATACAGAGGAAAAGACTGGCCTTAACAAAACGAGAATAAGTGCTTTGCTATAAGAGTTGAAAGTGAACTCAACGTTTCAAGTCCAGGTGACAGAGAACTAATTGTATTGAGATATGCAGGGAAGTTGATGTGAAGAACTGGTTTGAGGGAGTTAAAACAAAGAATTTGTTTTTACCCAAGCTGTCTGGGAGGTGAGAGAGAAAGATCCAAGTGTGATGTCTAAAGGGCAACTGAACACCTAAGGCTAGAGATATAAACAAGGATGGCATCAGTATAAAGGTGAAAAACGACAAAGAATTGATAGATGTTCCCATTTTGAGGGAGGAAAAGAAAAGACCAAATGGGCAGAATTCATAGCTATGGGCTAAATGAAGAAAAAGAAGAGGAAAGAAGGAGATAAGCAGAAAAGGAATCATTTGGGAAGAAGGGAAAAACCAGAGCTACTGCAGCACCACAGAACCGCAGAAGGTAAGAGAAAGGTTTCTGAAAACAGTGAATTACTTAAAAATTCTCATGTGGCAAAAGACGCCGTACATAAGAGGCAAACAATAGACTACAGGAAAACATCTGAACTACATATGGCAGATGAGTTAATATTAATATGAAAAGAATCTTCCCTAGAAAAAGGATGGATAGTAATTTCACAGAAATGGAACTGAAAATGGACAGTTTATACATGAAAACATATTCACATTCATCAATAACCAAGGAAATGCCAATGAAAACCCATCAGAAGTGTTGATGGTATCTGTTCTGGTCAGAAATCCACGGTGAAGTCAGGCTTTTTCATTTATTGCAGGTGGAGATGTGAACTGATATGATCTTTTTGATACTCATCTGACAGCATTAAGTTTTCAAATACACTTACCCTTTTACTCAATGACACCTCTTTTGAAAATCTATCACATAGCAGTGAAAGCAGTGATATATTTAAAGATCCTTCTATTTGATTGTTTTTTGCATCATTTTTTGGTAGTTGGGAGGGGACTTGAAAAATTGAGTCCAAGTAAATCAGAAAATAATTGAATAAATTATGGCATATTCATATCATGAAATAATATCTATCCATAAGAAAGAATATATCCATTTAAATGAATATGCTATATTTTAAAACAAAATGCAAGTGCAAAGCAATATTTATTGTAGGACTCCCTTTCTGTATAAAGTAGAGGAGATAAACCCCTATTTATGCATGTCAGTTAACAGCATTTGCATTAGCACAGAGATGGGAGGGGACGCACTCACATCAAATTGTTAATTTCGGTTACTGGAGTGGAAGGAAGGGAAATTAACTTTTTCTTTATATACTTCTGGGCATAGTTTGATCTGTTGCAACATATGTATATCTTAAGGTTCTTCTTTTGTAAAATACAAATAAATAATCCTAACTATGGGACTTACCTGGTGGCACAGTGTTTAAGAATCCACCTGCCATTGCAGGGGATGCAGGTTCGATCCCTGGACTGGGAAGATCCCACATGCCACAGAGAAGCTAAGCCCGTGTGCCACAACTACTGAGCCCACGTGCCACAACTACTGAAGCCCGCCCACCTAAAGCCCATGCTCCACAACAAGAGAAGCCACCGCAACGAGAAGCCTGAGCACCGCAACGAAGAGTAGCCCCCACTTGCCAGAACTAGAGAAAGCCTGCACACAACAATGAAGACCCAGTGCAGCCAAAAAATAAATGAATAATAATAATATTTTTAAAAAAATTTTAACCATGAAGACATGAAAAGTAGCAGAAACCACATTATTCTAGAAGATTGAACATGGAGACAAAAACCACTGTACGAGTTCTTTGGGAAACACCTCAGGAGAGTGAGGGTCAGTGGGTGACACAGAAGAATCAAAAGAATCTTGATTCCGAGAAATGCCAAAGGAAGTGAGTGGTAAATAAATAGATTCCTACAGAACGTTCATGCTCTCAAGGGGGCGAATATTTAATGTGTATATTTCTGTTCATATAAAGTTTTCCATTTAACAATAAACACACACAATAATTTTTTCTTTTTTTTAATGAAAGCACTTTCTGGTACATTATCCCATTCGGCCCCCACAGAAACCCTGTCCTGTCATCAATATTGCATCCCCATTTGACACATAAAAAGCTGAATCTCAGATACTAAAATGACTTTCCCAAGACCACACAGCTATTAAGAGGCCCCACCAGGAGGGCAATCAGATCTCCTGGATCAAACCCCTGTATTTTGTTTAGCAAAAGCCCCAAAATGCAAAGATTCTTCGTGGACTCCAAGGGAAGTAGGCTGGCTAAGGAGAGCTCACTCCCATTTTTGGTTCTGGGTTTTTTTGTTTGTTTTTTGATGGCTTTGTTGTTGTTTTGTTTTGTTTTTTGCCACACCGTGCAGCATGCGGGGTTTTAGTTCCTGACCAGGGATGAACCCACCCCCCTGCAGTGGAAGTGCGGAGTCTTAACCACTGGACCACCAGGGAAGTCCCCTCACTCCCATTTTTGGATGGAAAATCAGTGAGGAGAACCCCACGCCGAATTAAAATCAGTCTTGCTGTATGTACCCAAGCAGGAGGCTGGAACCAAGAAGGCAGGCCACTGGAGGCATCTATGCCTATCACAAGCTTTCTGCGACCTTGGGAAAGTAACTTCACCCCTGTGTCTCAGTTTCCCTCCCTCTAAATGGGAAACCTTCCTCTGAAGACAAGGCGTGCCAAGATCAATGGGGCTGTGTCTACAATTGCTTTGAACTTGAGGGTAGAAAATACTCCACGCGCTGCCCTTACCTACTGCCTTAGAAGTGGTTCCCTGAGAACACGCTCAGGAAGGAGATTGATGGCATGGTCCTCCCACCCTCGCTTGCCTCGAGGTGAGAGTAAGCCTGCTAAGAGTGTCTAAGAGACTAAGTATAAATGGAAACCACACCTGTTGAAAGCTGCGGCGCTGCCAGGAGCTGTGAGGAAAAACTGATATCTTTAGTAGTCACTGTTTGTGTGAAAGAATGTGACAAACCTCAGGCGAGGCCAAAGGGGACCCACCCTGACTAAAGAAAACCACAAGTGTGTGTGTATGTGTAAAACTCAGCCACGCAGACGGGACCTGCAGATACCAGCTCCATCTGGAAAAACTGAGCTCATTGCTCACGGCTTCAAGAAAACACATTCTAACAGCTTCAAAACAGCGTCTCTGTGGTTATTGATGAGCTAGGAATGAGTCAACAGTCGTATATGCACGCGCAGGTGGTGGCCACGATGGGTTTGTGTGTGTGTTCTCTTCCCCCAGCGAGATGGTAGTTTCCAGAAGCCAAAGAGCCGTCTTGTGATAGTCTGTCTGGTGTCTGCGCTTCCTCCTGCCCTGCGCACCCTTCACACGGTGTCCGTGAAGGGCTCTGCGTACAGAGCTTACGCGTTGCCGCAGCTCACACGCCAGGTATTCGCTGTTGGAAGATTTCTGGAGGATTCTACAGGTAAAAGCCAATAAGCAACCGTCACTGCATTCTAAAACATGGGATTACGACTGAAATAATACCCAAGCTAGTCGTGCACATTTAGATTGTTACAGCATAAGCTATAACTATCTTGGTGTCCTTTTATCCCTTTTCTAAAATTATAGCAGAATAAACAGATTACCTAACACTCTATGCGTGTGTGTGTGTGTGTGTGTTCTCAAAAACAATTCAGGAGTTGCTTATACACCTAAAAATCAACTCTCTCATCACTTATTGCACAAAAATCATGTACTATAGTTTCATTATTGTGCTACATAATATCTAATGTGGGGGACCTCAAGTTTGGGGGGGTTTGTTTGTTGTTTGTTTGTTTGTTTGTTTGTTTTTAAGGCATAGATCCTTCCTTCCACAAAGTCACAGTAGAGTGAGGGAGACAGCCAGTTCAGACTAATATCCTCCATTTCTACAAAGTTGAGTGAATGTCACTCTGTGTGAGACGCTAGGCTGGATTCTGCAGGGCACCAGAGTGTCGAAGGCAGAGCCTCTGCTGTCAGGGATAGGCTTATAGTCCCCTTGAGTGGCTATATTGAGTTTTAAATGCCTGATACACCACATCTTTCCAGGTTCTATTTCTTGCCTATTAAATGAGGAAGCCAAGGCAGTAGATGGCAGAACTATGAAATGAATAAACGTAAAAGGCAATTTTTCCTAATGCCTCTACCCACAATCCTTGGTAGCCTCATAATATAGCAATGTGGCTTAACCAGAGCACCCAGGGCATCGTAAAATGTAATGGGTAATTTGTGCAGATCCTCTACTTTTCAATGAAGAAATAATTTTCCTTGGATTTTTTACATTAGGAAATATTGGCAAGAGAGGAAAAAAGAAAGAAGGAAGGGAGGGAAGGAGAAAGGAAGAAAGGAAGATGAAAGAAAAAAGAAAAGAAACAGAAAGAAATCTTTCCATTGTTTTGAAATTTTAATAAATTCTTTTAAAAAAATTCTATTGACTCCCAGCAGAAATGAAGTCACTGGATCATCCCTCTGATTTGGGGTGGAATCAATGGTTCAGTTTCGAGAATCACAAGCTCATTTCTCACCTTAGAGGAGTCCCCAGGCATCAGACTCATTGTTATCGCTCTCAGCCTCTTGAATTCTTTTTTATATTACTCAAATATAAATTAAATATTGACAAAGAAATTGCAGACACAAAAAACTGAATAAAAATTTTAGCCTAGAACATAAATGAACCAAATTTTAGGGTTTTTTATTCATTTTATATATTTTTTTTCCAGATCTTTATTGGAATATAATTTCTTTACACTGTTGTGCTAGTTTTTGCTGTACAACAAAGTGAATCAGGTGTATTTATACATATATCCCCATATCCCCTCCCTCTTCAGCCTCCGTCCCACCTTCCCTATCCCACCCCTCTAGGTCATCACCAATCACCGAGTTGATCTCCCTGTGTTATTTAGTTGCTTTCCACTAGCCGTTTATTTTACATTTGGTAGTGTATATATGTCAGTGCTACTCTCTCACTTTGTCTCAGCTACCCCTTTCCCCGCCCATGTCCTCAAATCTTTTCTCTACATCTGCATCTTTATTCTTCCCCTGTCACTGAGTTCATCAGTACCATTTTTTTTTAATTCCATATATATACATTAGCATACAGTATTTGTTTTTCTCTTTCTGACTTACTTCACTCTGTATGACAGTCTCTAGGTCCATCCTCCTCATTACAAATAACTCAATTTCATTCCTTTTTATGGCTGAGTAATATTCCATTATATATATGTGCCACATCTTCTTTATCCATTCATCTGTTGATGGACATTTAGGTTGCTTCCATGTCTTGACTACTGTAAATAGTGCTGCAATGAGCATAGGAATGCATGTATCTTTTTGAATTATGGCTTTCTCAGGATATATGCCCAGTCGTGGGATTGCTGGGTCATATGATAGTTCTATTTTTAGTTTTTTAAGGAACCTCCATACTGTTCTCCATAGTGGCTGTATCAATTTACATTCCCACCAACGGTGCAGGAGACACTGATGAAAGAAATCAAAGATGACACAAACAGATGGAGAGATATACCATGTTCTTGGATTGGAAGAATCAACATTGTGAAAATGACTACACTACCCAAACAATCTACAGATTCAATGCAATCCCTATCAAATTACCAATGGCATTTTTCACAGAACAAGAACAAAAAATTATACAATTTATATGGAAACACAAAAGACCACAAGTAGCCAAAACAATCTTCAGAAGGAAAAACACAGCTGGAGGAATCAGGCTCCCTGACTTCAGACTATACTACAAAACTACAGTAACCAAGACAGTATGGTACTGGCACAAAAACAGAAATACAGATAAATGCAACAAGATAGAAAGCCCAGAGATAAACCCATGTACATATGGTCACCATTTCTTCGATGAAGGGGGCAAGAATATACAATGGAAAAAAGACAGCCTCTTCAATAAGTGGTGCTTGGAAAACTGGACAGCTACAAGTAAAAGAATGAAAATAGAACACTCCCTAACACCATACACAAAAATAAACTCAAAATGGATCAAAGACCTAAATGTAAGTCCAGATACTATAAAACTCTGAGGAAAACATAGGCAGAACAATCTATGACATAAATGACAGCAAGATCCTTTTTGACCCACCTCCTAGAGGAAAGGAAATAAAAACAAAAATAAACAAGTGGGACCTAATGAAACTTACAAGTTTTTTTTTTTAATTTATTTATTATTTTTTAGGGGGTACACCAAGTTCAATCTTCTGTTTTTATACACATATCCCCATATTCCCTCCCTCCCTTGACCCCCCCCACCCTCCCTTGAGTCCCCCCCACCCTCCCCGTCCCAGTCCTCTAAGGCATCTTCCATCCTCGAATTGAACTCCCTTTGTTATACAACAACTTCCCACTGACTATCTATTTTACAGTTGATAGTATATATATGTCTGCGCTACTCTCTCACTTCATCTCAGCTTCCCCTTCATCCCCCCCCCCCAAACCTCGAGTTCTCCAGTCCATTCTCTGCCTCTGAGTCCTTGTTCTTGTTTTGTCACTGAGTTCATCAGTACCATTTTTCGATTCCGTATATGTGAGTTAGCATACAATATTTGTCCTTCTCTTTCTGACTTACTTTACTCTGTATGACAGACTCTAGGTCTATCCACCTCATGACATATAGCTCCATCTCATCCCTTTTTATAGCTGAGTAATATTCCATTGTATATATATGCCACATCTTCTTTATCCATTCATTTGTTGATGGGCATTTCAGTTGCTTCCATGTCCTGGCTATTGTAAATAGTGCTGCAATAAACATTATGGTACATGTTTCTTTGGGGATTATGATTTTCTCTGGGTATATGCCCAGTAGTGGGATTACTGGATCATATGGTAGTTCTATTTGTAGTTTTTAAAGAAACCTCCAAACTGTTTTCCATAGCGGCTATACCAACTTACATTCCCACCAACAGTGCAGGAGAGTTCCCTTTTCTCCACACCCTCTCCAACATTTGTTGTTTCCAGATTTTGTGATGATGGCCATTCTGATTGGTGTGAGGTGATACCTCATTGTGGCTTTGACTTGCATTTCTCTGATGATTAGTGATGTGGAGCATCTTTTCATGTGTTTGTTGGCCATCTGTATGTCTTCTTTGGAGAAATGTCTATTTAAGTCCTCCACCCATTTGTGGATTGGGTTATTTGCTTTTTTGGTATTAAGCTGCATGAGCGGCTTGTATATTTTGGAGGTTAATCCTTTGTCCGTTGTTTCGTAGGCAACTATTTTTTCCCATTCTGAGGGTTGTCTTCTTGTCTTGTTTATGGTTTCTTTCACTGTGCAAAAGCTTTTAAGTCTCATGAGGTCCCATTTGTTTATTCTTGATTTTATTTCCATGATTCTAGGAGGTGGGTCAAAAAGGATGTTGCTTTGATGGATGTCATAGAGTGTTCTGCCTATGTTTTCCTCTAGGAGTTTTATAGTGTCTGGCCTTACATGTAGGTCTTTAATCCATTTTGAGTTTATTCTTGTGTATGGTGTTAGGAAGTGTTCTAATTTCATTCTTTTACATGTTGCTGTCCAATTTTCCCAGCACCACTTATTGAAGAGGCTGTCTTTTTTCCATTGTATATTCGTGCCTCCTTTGTCAAAGATAAGGTGCCCATATGTGTTTGGGCTTACTTCTGAGTTCTCTATTCTATTCCATTGGTCTTCCTTTCTATTTTTGTGCCAGTACCATACTGTCTTGATCACAATGGCCTTGTACTATAGTTTGAAGTAAGGAAGCCTGATTCCACCAACTCCATTTTTCCTTCTCAAGATTGCTTTGGCTGTTCGGGGTCTTTTGCATTTCCATACAAATCGTAAGATTTCTTGCTCTAGTTCTGTGAAAAATGCCATTGGTAATTTGATCGGGATTGCATTGAATCTGTAAATTGCTTTGGGTAGTACAGTCATTTTCACGATGTTGATTCTTCCAATCCAGGAACATGGTATGTCCCTCCGTCTATTTGTGTCGTCTTTGATTTCTTTCATCAATGTCTTAAAGTTTTCTGCATACAGATCTTTTGCCTCCTTAGGCAGGTTTATTCCTAGGTATTTGATTCTTTTGGTTGCAATGGTGAATGGGAGAGTTTCCTTAATTTCTCTTTCTGCTCTTCCGTTGTTAGTGTATAGGAATGCAAGAGATTTCTCTGCATTAATTTTGTATCCTGCTACTTTACTAAACTCATCAATGAGTGCTAGCAGTTTTCTGGTAGAGTCTTTAGGGTTTTCTATATATAATATCATGTCCTCTGCAAAGAGTGACAATTTGACTTCTTCTTTTCCAATTTGGATTCCTTTTATTTCTTTTTCTTCTCTGATTGCTGTGGCTAACACTTCCAAAACTATGTTGAATAATAGTGGTGAGAGTGGACACCCTTGTCTTGTTCCTGTTCTTAGAGGGAATTCTTCCAGTTTTTCCCCATTGAGAACGATGTTGGCTGTTGGTTTTTCATATATGGCTTTTATTATGTTGAGGTAATTTCCTTCTATGCCCATTTTCTGGAGACATTTTATCATAAATGGATGTTGAACTTTGTCAAAAGCTTTTTCTGCATCTAGTGAGATGATCATATGGTTTTTATCCTTCAATTTGTTGATATGATGTATCACATTGATTGATTTGCGTATATTGAAGAATCCTTGCATCCCAGGGATAAACCCCACTTGATCATGGTGTATGATTTTTTTAATGTGCTGTTGGATTCTGTTAGCTAGTATTCTGTTGAGGATTTTTGCATCTATTTTCATCAGTGATATTGGTCTGTAGTTTTCTTTTTTTGTGACATCTTTGCCTGGTTTTGGTATCAGGGTGATGATGGTGGCCTCATAGAATGAGTTTGGGAGTGTTCCACCTTCTGCAATATTTTGGAAGAGTTTGAGAAGGATAGGTGTTAGCTCTTTTCTAAATGTTTGATAGAATTTGCCCATGAATCTATCTGGTCCTGGGCTTTTGTGTGTTGGGAGATTTTTAATCACTGCCTCAATTTCCGTACCTGTGATTGGTCTGTTAATAGTTTCTATTTCTTCCTGGTTCAGTCTTGGAAGATTGTATTTTTCTAAGAATGTATCCATTTCTTCCAGGTTATGCAATTGATTGGCATATAGTTGCTTGTAGTAGTCTCTCATGATGTTTTGTATTTCTGAGGTGTCCGTTGTTACTTCTCCTTTTTCATTTCTAATTCTGTTGATTTGCATCTTCTCCCTTTTTTTCTTGATGAGTCTGGCTAATTTTGTTAATCTTCTCAAAGAACCAGCTTTTAGTTTTATTTATTTTTCTTATGGTTTCTTTCCTTTCTTTTTCATTTATTTCTGCTCTGATCTTTATGATTTCTTTCCTTCTGCTCACTTTGGGGTTTCTTTGTTCTTCTTTTTCTAATTGTTTTAGGTGTAAGGTTAGGTTGTTTATTCGATCATTTTCTTGTTTCTTAAGGTAGGACTATATTGCTATAAACTTCCCTCTTAGAACTGCTTTTGCTGCATCCCATAGGTTTTGGGTTGTTGTGTTTTCGTTGTCATTTGTTTCTAGATATTTTTTGATTTCCTCTTTGATTTCTTTAGTGATTTCTTGGTTGTTTAAGAGTGAACTGTTTAGCCTCCATGTGTTTGTATTTTTTGCAGTTTTTTTCCTGTAATTGATATCGTCTCATGGCGCTGTGGTCTGAGAAGATGCTTGATATGATTTCAATTTTCTTGAATTTGCTGAGGTTTGATTTGTGACCCAAGATGTGATCTATCCTGGAAAATGTTCTGTGTGCACTTAAGAAGAAAGTGTATTCTGTCATTTTTGGATGGAATATCCTATAAATACCAATTAAGTCGAGATGGTCTAATGTGTCATTTAAAGCTTGTGTGTCTTTATTTTCTGTTTGGATGATCTGTCCATTGATGTAAGTGGGGTGTTCAAGTCTCCCACTATTATTGTGTTATTGTCGATGTCCCCTTTTATAGCTGTTAGCATTTGCCTTATGTATTGAGGTGCTCCTATGTTGGGGGCATAGATATTTACCATTATGATATGTTCTTCTTGAATGGATCCCTTGATCATTAGGTAGTGTCCTTCCTTGTCTCTTGTAATAGTCTTTACTTTCAAGTATAATTTGTCTGATATGAGTATTGCTACTCCAGCTTTCTTTTGACTTCCATTTGCATGGAATAGCTTTTTCCATCCCTTTACTTTCAGTCTACATGTATCCCTTGGTCTGAAGTGGGTTTCTTGTAGGCAGCATATAGAAGGGTCTTGTTTTTGGATCCACTCAGCCAGTCTGTGTCTTTTGGTTGGAGCATTTAATCCATTTACATTTAAGGTGATTATTGACATGTGTGTTCCAATTACCATTTTCTTAATTGCTTTGAGTTTGTATTTGTAGGTGTTTTCCTTTTCTTGTGTTTCCTACTTAGAGAAGTTCCTTTAGCACTTGTTGTAGGGCTGGTTTGGTGGTGCTGAATTCTCTTAACTTTTGCTTGTCTGGAAAGCTTTTGATTTCTCCCTCAAATCTGAATGAGATTCTTGCTGGGTAGAATATTCCTGGCTGTAGGTTTCTCTCTTTGAGGACTTTCAGTATATCCTGCCATTCCCTTCTGGCCTGCAGAGTTTCTGTAGAAAGGTCAGCTGTTATCCTTATGGGTTTTCCTTTATATGTTATTTGTTGCTTTTCTCTTGCTGCTCTTAATATTTTTTCTTTGTGTTTAATTGTCGTTAATTTGATTAATATGTGTCTTGGTGTATTTCTCCTTGGGTTTATTCTGTATGGGACTCTCTGTGCTTCTTGGACTTGGTGAATTATTTCCTTTCCCATGTTGGGGAAGTTTTCCACTAGAACCTCTTCAAGTATTTTCTCAGACTCTTTCTTTTTTTCTTCTTCTTCTGGGATGCCTATAATTCGAATGTTGGTACGTTTAAGGTTATCACTGAGGTCTCTGAGGCTGTCTTCTAGTCTTTTTATTTTTTTTTCTTTTTCCTGCTCTGTGGCGTTTATTTCTCCCATTCTATCTTCCAACTCACTTATTCGTTCTTCTGCCTCAGTCATTCTGCTGGTTATAGCATCTAGAGTATTTTTAATTTCAGTTATTTTGTTATCCATTGCTATTTGTTTTTCTGAGTTCTTATGAACTGTTTCTTGTACTTCCTCTATTTTGTTATCGAGATTTTGTATCATTTTTACTATCATTACTCTGAACTCTTTTTCAGGCATTTTTTCCTATTTCCTCCTCATTTATTTGGTCTTGTGGGTTTTTTTCCTGCTCCTTTGCCTGCATGGTGTTTCTTTGTTTCCTCATGGTTGTCCAAACTTTTGGGGTTGCTTGTCCTGGCGATACAGGTGTTTACAGAAGACTGTCCAAGCCTCAGATAATATTTCTGTGTCCTTAGAGTCTCAGCTGTAAGTGTCCTTCTACTCGCCTTGGGTTTTTTTTGCATTTTTCTGTGGCCAGCAGAGCTTCCTTTATTGTTCATCTGTAAGTGTCGGTGTGTGGGGAGGGAGAGGATACAATAGTGGCTCCTTTCCCTGGGAGTGAGTGAGCAGTGGTGCACTGTTGTTTCAGTCGGGCTTGGAGGTGCCTGTTGCAGAGGAATGCCGGTGCTGGCTCATGCAAACAGAAAGTCTCAGAGTTGGGCCTCTCTCAGGTTTTTTTTTTCTTTTTTTTTTCTCTCTGCAGCCTCCCTGCTGCTGGCATTCCAAGGGGTTTTAATCTAGCCCTGCCCGAGTGCCTGAGGGTGCTTGTTATCCCTGAGCGCCTTAGGTGGCCCGCAGGGCTGTCTCTCCAGTGCCTGTTGCAGAGGCACCAAAAGAGAGAGAGAGGCTAAGCACGCGGCTCCTCCCCCCCACCTGTGAGCCCGCAGCATCCAGTCGCCATCATGGCCGGGCAGCTCTCAGGGGCAGGCACTCCTCACCGCAGACCCCTTCCCTCCTGTCCTCTCAGTCCGTCACCTTACTGGCAACAATGTTTCTCACCCTGAACCTGCTCCCCAGTTCCCACACTCCCAGACCCTCTGTTCAGCTGTGAATCGCCGTCTAGGTCCGGGAACACTGAGCTGCGGTGTGGACCCTCTGTATGTTTCTCACTCCCTCCCGTCTGCCACAGCTCCGCCGCTTCACCCTCTCTGAGCTGTCATAGATGCCTTCCTACTGGTTATGTCTGGCTCCTTGTGGTCCTTTCTGGTGTCCAAGGTCGTCTGCTGGTGTTCAGTTCGTTCTCTATGGGAATTATTGCATCTTTTGTTGCATTCCCAATGCATCTGTGGAGAGGGATGCATTCCATGTCCCTCTACTTCGCCCCCATCTTTTTCTCACCAACTGAAAAGTTTTTGCACAGCAAAAGAAACCATAAACAAGACAAGAAGACAACCCTCAGAATGGGAGAAAATATTTGCAAACAAAGCAACTAACAAAGGATTAATGTCCAAAATATACAAGTAGTTCATGCAGCTCAATATCAAAAAAACAAAAAACCCCATACAAAAACGGGCAGAAGACCTAAATAGACATTTCTCCAAAGAAGACATACAGATGGCCAACAAACACATGAAAATATGCTCAACATCACTAATCATTGGAGAAATTCAAACCGAAACCACAATGAGGTATCACCTCACACCAGTCAGAATGGCCATCATCAAAAAATCTACAAACAATAAATGCTGGAGAGGCTGTGGGGAAAATCAGCTTCTGAATTCTTGCCACAGAAGCTGCTTTCCACCCCTAACCATTGCCTCTTGGTTACCTGTATCAGAGAATCAGTGTCAGGTTTCAACTTCGAGACCTGGTTTAATTTAGAGGCTGTAGGAGACATTAATCCCGTTTAAAACTTACCCACTTAACAACTAAAAATAGGATAAGAAACTAGATTCTTATCTGGGGGGACGTAGGGAGACAAGTTGGTAAAAAGGTACAGATTTTCATCTCTAAGATGAGTAAGGTCTGAGGATCTCATGTAAAAAATCCTGACTACAGGAAAGAAAGAGAGGGAAGGAAGAAAGGAAGGGAGGGAAGGAGTTGAGGGAGAAAATCAAAGAATCTAGATTCCTGGTTGAATGGGGGCCATGGGGACTCTAGTGCCAGAGACAAAACAGAGGCTGGGGGAAATGGGGAACTTTCCTGGCACGTTGCGTTTAGACTTTAAAAAGTCATAGCTGGGCCTAAAGAACAATCTGGAAATGAGCACAGCAAGCTCTTCAAACGGCTTCTGCTAAAATGCAACTGTTGCAGGGCCAGTCCTGGCTCAGGAAGCAGATGGGCCATCAGTCAGCACTCAGTTCTGCCCCTAGAAGCCCTGAAACTGTGTGCGCGTGTGCACGCATGCACACACACACACACATACACACACACCACCCTGGTTTAGACAGGCTTAGTTTTCCTAGAATGGAAATGTCCAAGTCATCTTAAGCCCGCTGATAAAGGAAGGAAAAAGCAGAAGGACACAGGCATAGGACTGAGATACTGAGGAAAACCCCACAGACTTCAAGAAGACCTGATTTTATTCCCAATGTTCAAGTCCTTAGAGTGCTCTTGAAATGTACAAGAACTCCAGAGGAAAAACTCCAGGAATGGAAGCACTTTTATTGCCAAAATTGAATTCCTTAGCTCTTCTGACTCTTCTTACAGAAATCTCTCCTTCAGAGCAGCAAGCTTTGCAGTTGGCACCTGAGCACAGGAAGACATCAAAGCCTTGACAAATAGCCCAAGGTAACACCTTAGTCTCTCCACTATCAGAGAGTCAGAGTCCTAGAAGTTAATCAAGGCTTTTATTT
Source organism: Hippopotamus amphibius kiboko (assembly GCF_030028045.1). NCBI lineage: Eukaryota > Metazoa > Chordata > Mammalia > Artiodactyla > Hippopotamidae > Hippopotamus > Hippopotamus amphibius. Next base: position 107,037,594 of record NC_080190.1, on the reverse strand, counting down.
TTTTTAATTTCTTTCGCGACATTGTTCACAGATGTTCAAGAGGTCCAAATGGCCGAAGGGAAGAGATCCCAATATGTGCTTGGTGGCCAGTAAGTTGTTTCCAGAATAATTTCAGTAGTCAATTGTCTTGGTACTGGATTCCTTATTTCATATCACTGGCAGCAGGCAACTCTCTGTTTCCACTTCCATCCCCTCTGTGTTACTCACTTCCTTTTGATATCAAATCTATCCCTTTAGTCATTTAGGAATCTCTTTGTTCAAACACTTTCATTTTACAGAAATTTTAGTTCAAAGACCTCTGAACATGTGGAAGAGATACCACCTTATGTTAATTTCTCTGTGTCTTTAGGAGAGAATATCACGAGTTCTAAGCATGAGAAGGAATATCAGTCCTTATTTGGTCAGTTAATTAGCACATGCTGGGACACTGGAGAGAAACTGTTCAAGGATGAGAGCAGGATTTAAATTCTTAGCCCATGTTCTACTTCCTAGGTATTAAGTGACTTCCTCTACGCCTGATCACGTGTGCCCTCTTTTCTTCCATCACTGAAATCGCCCTTCAGAGTCTCCTCCACAAACTAATATCTCATGGACAGCAGTGACTTAGACATTCTCTGAGGAATTTCAGACACTGGCCCAGAGTAACCCAGAGCTTTCCTGAGGAAAGGAACTGGGATTCAAGCACCATCCTTGCCTTGCTATTAATCAAACCAGATGACACAAATTCTACAGGTCTTGCCCTCATCCTTATAATCATCTTGGAAATTTTCCCAGACTGTTTGCGCAGAAATATTCCATCACAGAGTTTAGTACAGTAGCTTTGTTTAAAATATGTTGTTTCCAGGCAGGAGGAGGATCAGGCATGTGGGGATGTAGGGTGATGAAAGAGCTGCTAGTAGTGAGTGGGTGTATAAGAGACTCTCTGTTACTTGCTTTCTCCCCTTTATCACCATTACTAAGGTAATTTTGGCAGATTTTCTGTAACATTCTGTCTCTTTCCAGTAACCCATAGCCACAAAAATCATAAAGATGGGAGAGATGGCAATAGTGCACTTGTCTAATATTCTCCCACTCCTCTTCTCAGCACTATAATCTAATTCTTTCCAAGTAAGAAGCATAGAAGACAAGGAGAGATAGAGGAAGACATGGAAACACTTAAATAAAATGTCCAGAGTTGGAGATATTCTAATGTATAACTTCTAAGGTTTAGAAAGATCATAGAATATCATCTGAAAGAAATCTCTCTTGTACCTATGTTTCTTTTCCCATTTTTCTGGCAGAGGGCTGGGAGGGGGGCATATCCTATGTGTGATGCTACTGAAGTATAACTCAACACCTTCAGATGCTGCCCATTCCATCCACGCTAATATAGTCTAGCATCTCATCTCAAAAGGGCACAGCCCTGAGGACCAATCTGGACCATCCTACAGCAGTTATGATGCCATCTTCAGCAAGCAGCCTAAGCTCCTTTTCTGAAGCACATCTCTTCTCCATGTTCTAAGTCAGGTACGAATGACCTTGGTTTGGTCTTAAATTATTGCAGTGTTTTCCTGAGTCAACAGCCCTGACTTCTTTCTTGATCCTTCTCAACTTAGCTATGCACAATGCTCTCTTTATATAAATCAATACCTAGTTCCTTAAAGTATCAGTAGTCACTCGTGGGCTTTTTATAAGAACTAAATTAATATAATGTCACTAAAGTATCGCCCAGTACATAGAAAGATCTCAATCAATATTGACTATTATGAACCATAATTATTCACATGCAGTTCTCTTTTTATTCCACTCACATGAGCCTCTTTTGAAGATGAGGCACATAGATGTAAAAACTGGACCTGGCATTCTAAATGCACTTGCACCTAAAAGATGCTGAGAAGGAGGACTGGCCCTTTCTACTCCATGAGGCATTGCATCCAAAAGGCCCTGCTCTTTCCTACTGGGAGATCAAGTTACACACATGGGTCTCACTGGCTTCTTATTGTCACCATGACTACTTTGACAGTTGTGTCCTTCTCAGTTGTGCCTAGAGCTTAATATACACTTTGAATTATTTTCCTTGAAAATAAACAAAACCATCTTCGCATAGGTTTTTTAATTGGTTCAAGACCTTCACTGGTATTTGCTATGCCTTCAATATAACATTACCTCCAAGTGGTGAGGTAACAGTTATATTTCTTTTTTAGGTTCTAAACGTGTTCATTGGGGTAAATACACATGAAGGCGTATGTAGAAATGTTTAATTCAATCACATCAATCAGTCAGTGGCGGTTGATTGATTGCACGCTGAGTGCACAGCCCTGTTGTGGGAAAACATGACTGATGATACTTAACAAATATTGATTGATTCCTGCCATGGGAGAGTTACTGGAGTAAGTGTTCTTATGTGGAAAAAGTGTGATTTTATAGGAAAAGATGGTTTTTAATTGAAAATAAGTATGCATAATATGTGTAAGATGCATAATAACAGATACTTGCTACAAAGAATTATCTGAGGCATTTCTCTATCAATTGCCAGCAATGGCATATATCCCCATCCTGAGCTCACAGCAGATATCGGTAATTAATCATGACTCTGCCAAGACAAAGCCCTAGAATCTTCCTCAGCACAGCTCCTTAGGTGATCTATATCAATCTATCAGAACTCAACTAGTCATTCATGTATTCAACAAATATTTATTGAGCACCTACTAGGTGCCAGGCAATGTAATAGGTGCTAGGCTATCACAGTGAACAAGATAGGATATGGTCCCTGCCCTCCTGCAAGGTTAGTGTGGTGAGGCTGGCATTTAATACGAAAGATATTTCCACCCGTGACTTAGATTATCCACATGCTGTTACATCTTCTCCCTTAAAAAGATACAAGACGAGTGAGAGGAAACAGATGCAACTACGCTTTCTGTCTGTTGATTCGAGGTCCCCAGGACTTGAACTTCTGGGTAAAGAGACTGGTGAAAGACTTCTAGATTACGCACTAGAAATAGGGTGTATTAGTCAAGATTTTTTTGGCTACAGGTTAACAGAATATCCCATATAAACTCATTTTAAATGGTAGAGTTTATTGCCTCACTGTGTCAGAGACTGAATTGTCCCCCAATATCCCATAGCCCTATAACCCCTGTGATTACTTGAGCATGTAGCCACCCAGAATAAAAACTACTTTTCCAGCCTCCCTCACACTAACTCTTAGCCAGCAAGATATAAGCCAAAGTGTATTTGGCAGCTTCTAAGAATCTTCCCAAAGAGACAGGTGGTACATACACTTCGCCTTCTCCTTCCTTATGCCTTCCTCTTCCAGCCTCCTAGAAATGGATGCCATAATTTTAGACCCTAAGGATAAGATCCATATCCTAGTGATAATGGAGTGATAATCTCGAAGAATCCTGAGCCACTGAGGACTTCATAGAATGGTGGTTGGCACACCAGCCCTGACATGCTTTCCTACACTTTTCTATGAAAGAGAATTAAGCATCCATCCTTTTTAAGCCATTGTTACTTTAGGGCTGCATGACTCACAGTAAAACTGGACCTGAATGATATACTCCTATAATAGGAAGTCCTGCAGTAGGGTGGGCTTCAGGAATAGTGTGATCTAGTGGTTCTAGCTCTATTCCTGTGTGATACCCCTGGCCTCTGCTCTCCTCCATGATGGAGACTCATCTCAAGCTGGTAATGATGTAGGTGTAGTGGACCTCACATCTGTATATGACAAAAATCTAAAGAGAGAGAGGGAAAAGTAGCTTCCAGAAGTTTTCCCAAAAGAGAGAAAAAGAACATACCAAGAAGTCCCCAACAAACCTCTTCTCTTGTATTTGGGTCTGAATTGAATTCTGAGACAATCACTGGCAAGTGGACATGCTCTTATACTCTTAGACCAAATAGAACACCCCTAGAACTGGGGATGTGCCAAGCTTCCTCTAGGCTGGGTGCGTGAGCTGGTGGGAGTGAGCTGAACAAAACTGAAACTGTGTTAGGAAGAAGGAAAAGTCACGTTCTGGCTACTTATGAGCATAGAAAACCACCCAAACCCTATGCCTGAAAACAATCTTGATAACTATCTTACTCAGCATACAAGTCTGCAATTTGGGCAGGACTCGGCGGGGACAACTTATCTCTGCACCAAGTGGCATCATCTGGGGGAGGGGGCTGCTTGAAAATCACTAAGGGGCTCCTCACCATCTCTCTCTGTCTCCATGTAGTCATGACATGGTCTCCCCGGCACGACAGTTTCCAAGTCACTGGCTTTCTTCAGAGCAGCTCAGGGCTCTGAAGACACCTATCCCAAGACAGGGAGAGTCGGGGAGATGCTATATAGCCTTTTCTAAGTTAGCCTCACCTTTGTCTCATTCTATTTGTATAAGAAGTCACAAGCCCCACCCCACCCCCACCCCCAGGTTCAAGGAGAAGGAACATAAATTCCACATCTTGCTGGTTCCTGGAACAACTTAGGTGGGGAGGGTTGAGGCCAGAGGTGGCCTGCCCCTGCCCAGAGGCCCTGATCACATAAGGGTTGAGAAGATCAATATCCAATCACATCTACAATCTGGTTTAGATTTTAGATGTTGGCCTTAGCATGATTGGTTCTACAGCAGTGGGTCTCAGCCTCAGCTACACACTTGGATCCACTAGAGAACTTTTATAAAATTGCAGAGGACAAGGTCTCCCCTGAGACTCCATTTAATTGATCTTGGGTGCCATCTGTACAAGGGAATTTTTTTATCCTCCCCAAGTGATTCAAAATCATTGTTGTACCTCCCAAACTCCCCAGCATTGACTCTTAGAGAACAAAGTCTTAAAGGCTTAGGAGCTCAGAGTTCATCTTCACCAGTGGAGTCCCTACCTTGCAGTAGTGTTTAATAATTTTTCCACAGGTAAATCAGGAAGAACTCTGTTTTGGGAGGAAAAAAGCAGGCCCTTATATCTGTAGTGTGCTAACCCACCAACTGTAGAAGTAACTGATGACTTTTTTTATTTCCAATCTAGATATGAGATTCCCAGGGGAAAACTCTTTATGGTCTGGCATTCCTCATGGGAAGAGACATCTTTGTTATTACACATTGAGGAATTTGAGCCTAAAAAACCCAGAGTGGGAGTTTGTGTGTCAGATTTACTTTTCTACAAATTGATCTCTGCCTGTGACAAAATAGCAAAAATATATTCACCTTGGACATATGATTTCCACTGAGTCCACAATATACTTTCTGATTGTTAATGGAGGAGTTGGCAGAAATTAAGTAATTTTAATAGCAAAAGAACATGGGAACATTCCTACTATGGATTAGACTCTAGTTCATCAGTACAATCACATCATGAGTTAAGAAATGCTTTCTAAGGCCACGTCAGTCACCATAAATTTTCCACAGTTACTTCAGGGATGTACAAATCAGCACTGAGGGAATCAGAAACAATGTCTCAGAGCCGTGGGTTAGAGCTTCTACCTGGGTGACTTGGAGACTTTTAGAAACAGGGTATGTAAAAGCACCAGCCTAAATCTCAGCTGAGGAATGAGACAGGAACCAGGAAGTACATCCAGGAAACAGTAACCACCATGATCCTTGAGTCTGGCTGGACCTATTTCCTAAGTGGATGTTGTCACTTCTTGATTCACCTGGGCCAGGTATCAGCCACGCCAGACATTTTCTAAAGCAGCTTTTTTTTATTAATTAATTAATTTATTTATTTATTTATTTTATTGGCTGTGTTGGGTCTTTTTTTCTGTGCGCAGGCTTTCTTTTTAGTTGTGGTGAGTGGGGGCTATTCTTTGTTGTGGTGCACGGGCTCCTCATTGCCGTGGCTTCTCTTGTTGCGGAGCATGGGCTCTAGGCACGTGGGCTTCAGTAGTTGCAGCACATGGGCTCAATAGTTGTGGCACACGGGCTTAGTTGCTCCACGGCATGTGGGATCTTCCTGGAGCAGGGATCGAACCCGTGTCCCCTGCATTGGCAGGTGGATTCCCAACCACTGCGCCACCTAGGAAGCCCATGCCAGCCATTTTCTACTTCAGACTATCAGCTCTGCAGTCCTGGGGCAACAAGTGCATGGAGAACCAGACTCAAGCATCATCCAGTGGGTGCCTAGCTCTTGCAGACTTTGATTCCAACCATCTGACCCCACAGTTTCGCCTTCCCCATCACAGGTAGGAGTTGGACTCCATGAACACTTCTACTTGGAAACGCCTTTCTCTTCCAGGCAACCAACCGCCTCTTCCTCGAGCTTGGGATTACCCTTGTCTAAAAAGTGCTGCTCCTCATGGAGATTGCTACAGCTATCCTCTGCTATAACCCTCCGTCCTGGTTCACACCTCTGGATGTGCCCCAGAGTAGATATTACTCATCCCTCACCTGAGCTCCAAGTCTTGCCATTTGTTTTTGCTTTTGTTTTTGTTTTTGCTCATGTTTTTGTTTTTTGCTTTGTTGTCATGATTGCGTTCCCAGCTCTCCTTTGTTTCAAATCATTTTGTGCCTTCATCTCATGAACTACAAAAACTTGGGAGATTTTCACTCTTTGCATCGTCCATGCCCAGGGCAGGGACTGCCTTCAAGCCCACTTGTCCCAGCGAGGAGGCTGTGAACACCGTTGCAACAGCCAGACTCCCAGACTCACTGATGCAGAGCCAGCACTCGGTGAACAGAAGGGATGTGGAGCTAGGCCAGGTCAATAGATTTAAAATGAAAGGCTTCCATGGCGGCGGGGGTGGGGGGAGCCGGGATAGACTAACCACTGAATCACACCCCCTCCTGGATGTACATCCTGCACAGAATCGCAAGGCCCACTTCATTATTCAAACCCACCATAAACACTTGACTGCAGTCACACCTGCCAGCCTCGCACCTGCCTCCTGGTCCCCAGCATTGCTGCAGAACATTCCGTTCAAACCTCATGCAATGGCTAGATTATACATGAGGCCTGGCAGAGTGGGTGATTTTCCCACAACTAGTTCATGAGTCCGTTATTATTTGTTTTATATACAATTAGATTAACAAAAGGCCATATTCTCAACATTGTAAATCAATTATACGCCAATAAAATTTAAAAAACAAAAACAAAAACAAAAGACCTGACAACTAAATGAATGCTCTGATTCTAAGCTGGATCCTTTTGTTATAAAGCTCATTATTAGGACAATTGGTGAAATTTAAATGGGGTCTGAGGATTAAATGTTAGTGATGCTTTGGTGGTAACTTCTTGATTTCAGTAGTTGTATGATAGTTGTGTAGGAAAAGGTCCTTGTTTGTAAGGAATACACATGATAGTATTCTGGGGTAATGGGATGTCAGGTTGGGAACTTGTCCTAAATGATTCAGGAAAACAAAACGTTTCTTGTACTGTTACCTCCAAAAAACAAACAAAAAACAAGTTCAAAAAGCCATCAATTTTGGCTCTGATATTATGCCAGTCTAAAGGCCACACGCCACAGGGTAAGGGATATGGCCTTCTCTGTCCCAAGACCAGGAATCAAATTCTTAAGCTGTGAGCTTATCACTGACCCCCTCTGAACCTCCATTCTCTACTCTGTAAAATGGTGGAGTTGAATAAAATCCTCCATTTAGGAGGAAGTTAATGGCAAGGTGGGTGTTGGGCTGTGGAGAAAACAGCAGGGGCTTTATAGTCAGGTGACCCTGCATTCAAAAGCTGGAACTCCCCTGACTCCAGGCTGGCAGTCTGTCTCTAACCGCTACAATGTGCCTTAGCCCATCTCCAATGTTGCACACAGGCATCTCTTAAAATATTCCCCATAGCCCTGGCTTAACCAGCCCCTTGGCAGGTAAGAGGCAGATTGGTGAGTCGAGGACCTCCCACAGGGATGCAGCCTCGCAGCTGCACCTCTCAGAACAGCACCACGCGAGTAGAAGACAACTTCAGAGCAAGTGCAGGTGTGTGGGCCTCCGACCACAACCTATAAGCACAGATAGCTCGTGGCCTCTCCTCCCCACATTCCAGGGAGCTCGGTCATGTGTGACTCAGATCCCCCCACTCCTCAGAAGTCTCCGCCTTTCCCAAATGAACCTCAGCCAGCTGGGCGCTGCTGGCATTGTAGTCAGAGCCAAGTATATCTCTGCTTTTATCACCGGAAGTTTAAAAGGGATCACGTCATCGGAGGTGGTGATGTGAGCTGCGGGCTGTTGTCAGAGATACCAGCTCTGAAGGGACACCCTAGGGAGGCTCGGGGGGAAAGGGGGCCTTCAGTGTTCGTAAATAACAGTTATTAATGGTACAGTTCAGAGCTTGGATTGCAAGCTGTTGACAAAGCATTTGAAATCAAAATCTCTGAGCTGAGATTCCCCCTTCTCCCTTCACTAGATGCTTTGGGCAAGTCACTGAAATTCTTTCCGCTCCAGTCTCCTCATCCAAACCATTGAGTTTTATCATCATTTAAGTTTTGTCACAGTTAAAATGACAGCAACTGCAGCATTATGGTTCCCATATTAAGCTAACCTAAGGGTGAACATGGTGTAGAGCAAAGCATAGGAGCTTTTGAGCCCCAAGATAAGCATAAGGCTCTTCACCGTTCTGAGCTTCTGTTTCCTCCTCTATAAAATGGGCAATGGCGAGTCTAGGGGTGTCTAGTAGGGCAGTCCTGGGCTCAGAGCTGGCCCTTGCACTTGGCGATGTGGCCTTGGGCAAATCACTCCTACTCACTGAGTTCTCTTCACTGTTGAGTGGAATTAATATTACCTATTTTTGCATGTGGTTGCAATTTCTAAATGGAATAATGAATGCATGTAAAGAATCTTCTAGAGCCATGTCTAGCATATGAGGCACTTAGTAAAAAGAAAAAAATGGAAACTCTTGTTATCATTAGATGTCCATATGCCTTAATTGTGTGACGATTATACATATATGTTATTATTAATTTATCTTTTTTTTTCCCACGGTATCTAAGGATACATACAGTCGTGCCTAAATTATTACCTTAGAAAAGTAAATAAATTTAGCCATGGTCGGAACACAATAACTCAAGTAAACATATTTGGATGGTCAGGAGGTTGAGCTAGGAGTCAGGCTGCTTGAGCTACATCCCAGCCGTGTGACCTCAGACAAGTCACTTAACCTCCTGTGCTTCAGTTTTGTCATCTCTAAAATGGGGCGATAATTGCAGCTGTCTCATATGGCCATTGTGAGAATTAAATAGCCTTAATAAATTGAAGTGTGAGAAGTCTTTAGAAAGTGTCTAACTCAGTTGTAAATATTCAGTAGTTGTTAACTATTTTATTGCTGTGTGCCAGTGGCTATGCTAACAGCTTGGTAAATCGCAAATCACTATGCCCTGTGTAATTTTTCCACTGAATGACTCATAATCTAAGGAGGAAACAGGCCCTATGTAAGCAGCCTTTGGGTTTCCCCAATGGTGCATTGTGCAACTTTGAAAAAGCTGTCTTTCTTGACACTTTCTTGTCACCTGCCAGAAATGTTTCAAAATAAATATGCAGTAATTATTCATGTAAGCGGTGCCTCAGGTTTGCACAGTTTACAGCCTTCGCAATCATACATGGGGACCCTATACAGCTGGATATAAAAATTGTGTGTGTGTTTGTGTCTGTTCATATATACGTACGAATGCACAAACACACATTTCATTAGTCACAAAATAAAGGACCAGGTGAAAGAAGATAGGCTGGAGCACGTGAAGGAAGATTTTGTGGAGAAAGTGACATTCAAATTGGGCCTTGAGCAATGAACAGAAATTTGCCATGTGGAATCAAGGGCTAGAAGGGGAGAGGGAAAAAGGAAATCTAAGCAGAGGAAACAAAATAAGAAAAGTTCAGAAGCATAAGCATGCTTATAGACTAGAGAGAGGAGTCCAGTACGTGAACAGAAAAGGGTGAGACATTGCACCTGGTATGGGAAGGTGGGAAAGTGCTTAGAAATGTGTAATTAGGTAATTATTGCTTAAAATGTAGGCGCCTCTCCAACAGAATCACCTGACGTGTGTGGTGAAATGCAGATTCCTGGGCCTCACCCCCAAATTCCTGAAGCAGCTTCTATGGAGGTAAATTCTGGGAATCTGTGTTTTTAATAAGCACCTCAGACAATCTTTATGTTCCATAAAGGTTTGAGAACCACTGCTGCAGGTAGCAGGAAGCCATCCCCAATTCTGAAATGGAGGAAGACCCCAGAATAGATTAGTTTCAGCTGGCACTTCCCTCCCAGTAGATGGAAGGGAAATTTTACATGCCAGGAGGTGACCCGGTGGGCTCAGGGGGTATTTCTCTGCACTACGGAAACAGTGTGTAGACCCTGGGAACCCAAGAGTCAGAAGAAATGGGCCAACTCCAGGAGGTAGGAAAGTAAAAGGAAGCTGGAAACAACATACCTGTTCATCAAAGACAAAAGGGCTGAGTCCGTTTTTTTGGTACACCACACCAAAAACATACACAGCAGGTAAAAAGAACAGTCGATATATAAAAGGAAATATTGTGGGTTGAAAACTGCAAGTGATTGAACAAAACCCATAGTCTGATCTTCCTTTTGGCAAAGCAAACACACATACGCACACACAAAGCAATGTCCCATAACCCCACACGTGTACATACATGTACGTAAATATGTAGCCAGTGTTCTTGGACGGCTCCTCAAAGAACTGATAGTAACACTGATCTCTGGGAACAGGTCAGGCTTGGAAAGAGTGGTCAAGGGAAACTCAGACTCATCATGTCGTTTTATTTTGATAAGAAGAATGTGTTCAATGTATTACCATGTAACTAATTTTGAGAAGAGATTACAGATTGAAACAGAGCTGACTTTGAAGACAAAATTGTCTGTCTTCCCAATTTTGCTCCCAAGGCAATATCAACCAAGCACCCCCGTGTGTGTCTCCACCCAACCAGACCTGAGATGGAGACCATGCAGGACTAAGTCCAGGCCTCTGTCTCCCAGTAAATCAGGGAGGACTGAAGCTACTAATCTGAATAACACATGACATAGAGGATTCTTAATAGTACCGTCTCATTGGACACAAGACTGTCCCTGTAACTGGCAGGAAATTGTCTTCATTTACTAAGGGTCAGTTGTTGCTGAGCAACCTGGCGGGAAGGATTTCATTGCATCAAAAGCTTTCTGGCTTTGTAAAAAAGTGTGTGACTACTCCACCAAGGTAATAAAGAATGAAAAGCCCAAGTGTGCATTTTTTTCCCTTATATGTTTAATGTTCCCTCTCTAATATCATGGAACTGGGAGGCTATCCTGCTAGGAATTGTTCATGGAGTAGGTCTTCCCTTGGGATTTGCACAGAGCAATAAAGCAGCAAAAATAGCAAGGTAACACTTAATTTTTCGTGCACAATCGTCATTAATTCATGTGCTACTCCTTACAAATGCCTGGCGTCAACCCAGGAAAACCTGTTGAAGTCACACATAAGAAACTGCCGAGAAGCCGAACCTTATTGTTAAATGGAATTAAGTGTTTTATGTGTCACTTTTTGAAAAATAAACTGCATGACACATTTACCAGACCAGAAACTGCAGAAATACTTAAGTTTTGGCTCTTCCGCCATTGAGACTAGTATACATCTTGATTCTATCGCAGTAGGTTTTCCACTGAGGGATTACAGAATGCAGCATTTAAGGTAACGCTGGGTTATTATAAAACGGGTCAGCTAATGCTCTCCGGCCAGTTTTGCTGTGATACCCAAGGCACAGTGCTTATGTCCCATAAGCTCCCAGAGGTGACTCCGTGTGTCACTCATGCTCTTAGAATCACCAGCATTGCACCTCTGCACGTTACTTACAACATAACAGGACAAAATAACCCTTTAAACAAAAAGATATCTTGTGTTTTCCATTTTAAGTGCCCTCAGTCCGTAGTTGTTATGGGTTTCATACATAAATATCAAGCTGCCCAATACCCATGAAATACAATACAATGCATTTAAACAGGCAAACACATTTTACCAGATGGTACACTACTCATCAAAAAAGGAACAATGGAAATTGAATTATCCAGGGTTTGGGTTCAGATGCAGAAGAGTTGAGTTCTTTAAAAGCAAGATCCACTTAGGTGAAGAGGTTGTGGACTTACACTCAATAAAAGTTTTGAACCAACAGTGTAATATTATATGAAAAAATTCCAGGTCAGTTTAGGCCAATGGGTCCAAAAATGTTTGCAAATAGGGCTCTCGAGAGGTAAAGTGGGTTTCTCCATGCAAGAGTCCATGGAATTTGTGGTCTTCCTTGCAAAAGGCAATTCTTTAGTAGGTTAGCTATAAGGACAGAGAGTGTGGTTAGAGAGATAGGAGATGGAGAGATGTCCTTTAAAGCCCTTCCCCTAGGGAATATGTTGATTAAAAAGAAGGATTTTATGGTCTAATGAGACAAAAAGAGAGAAGTTAACAGTTGAGTGCTAAGGTAAGTGCAGGCACTTCTCACTATAATAGGGTCCTCAGAGGAGAGAACCCTAAATCCATCTTTGAGCATCTGGGGAAATATCTCAGAGGAAATGCCGTCTAAGTAGACAACTGAAGAACAATCCATCAGTTAGTAACATCCATCAGCTGCACGTAACAGAGAAATTGAGCTTCCAGTGATTTTAATACATAGTAAGAAGACTAGAGATAAGCAGCCCCTTATAGTTCTACCTCATTCCATGCTTTTCACTAAATGACCCCACGTGATCGCAGCCTGAAAAGCCAGATCTTAGAACCAGGAGCCTATTAAGCAGCCTGGTGTAGAACTCTGGCCAGAGAGGCACGCCTACAGGATTGGAGCTGGCCAACCCAATGAGTCCCACCCTATTAGGGATTTTTAATGTAACCTATACAAAGGGAATCAGCAGACCATAAACAGGTGAGAAAAAGCAGTGATGTAAAAATTTTGATTGGTATAGAACAACCGGTTCATGTGTTCTTAAATGGGTCACGGTTCCATTGGATGTATTACAACGAGTGATGAACGAGTTTTATTTTTGTGTCAATGTTTATAAAGTTCTTGAAACTAAATCCTTGACAACCATTAGATGAAATGATGAGGATGAAAAGTATCAGATGCCTATTTTTTTATAATTATTTATCTATTTTTAAGTTTATTTATTTATTTATAATTGGCTGTGCGCGGGCTTTCTCTAGTTGCGGTGAGTTGGGGCCACTCTTCTTTGCGGTCCTCCTCTTGCTGCAGAGCATGGGCTCTTGGGGTGTGGGCTTCAGTAGTTGCTACACACAAGCTCAGTAGTTGTGGCTCACAAGCTCTAGAGTACAAGCTCAGTAGTTGTGGCGCAAGGGGTTAGTTTCTCCATGGCATAAGGGATCTTCCCGGACCAGGGGTTGAACCCGTGTCCCCTGCATTGGCAGGCGAATTCTTAACCACTGGGCCACCAGGGAATTCCCTAGATGCCTATTTTTAAATGTTCAAAATTCAGTTAGGGGATATGGAAGTAAAATCTTAGAGACTGGTGCTCAAGTTGAAAAACTATGACTCAAGAAACATAAAGGAATCTGTCATAATGTAGGGAAGCTGATAAGCAGAACACCCATTAACAGCAGGCTAACAATAGAAACCAAAGCAACCTGTGTTCACTGCAAGAAGGTCACATGTAGCCAAGTTTCAAGAGGTGGAGGAGGACAGAAAGGCGTCAGGGCTTTCCAATGCATAACAATCTCAGTTACTGCAGGATTTCCAGGTATGCATCAGCTGGCATCCTTCATCCCATATTTTTCCATGAACGATTGTCCTCACTGAGGGTTTCCAAGACTTTAGTTACTATCACCTTAAGAAGTTTTTCCCTGCGTGCTGCCAGCAGGACAATTATTTACTTGTTGCCCCCTAGATTAACTCATTTTTAAATTTTAGATTTACACTAAGGAATTATACCCCTAAAATAGCAGAGATGATGTGTTAATTCTACTTTTGTAATACATAATAAAATAATAAAACGTTAAAAATAAAAAGGTTCTTATTGTGTCAATTAAACACATTCTGTGCACCTACTGGTGAGACTAGCAGGAGGCATCATTCTGACTTAAACTGCCAGCGAGCTAAGCCTTTGATTTTCCAAAAACTGGTGGACGTAGACTGTCTTATTAGGAAGGAGTTGGGGTTATTTCATCAACCTGAAGGATTTAAGTCTGTCTCCAAGTTCAGAGAATGTGTTTGGTTAAAGGAAATGCCCGACAGTGACCAGGATGGTCATTTTTTTCTCTCTCAACAAAGAGATAAAAGTGTATTGTTCACTAGCTTTGTGTGATGCGTTTCAATTGCTACCGTGCCTGGGCAAACGATCTGTTGTAAAACAGTTGGGTCTCTTGTAACTAAAGTCAGCTAAACCTCAGTGACACCAGAATAAAGAATGGGAAAGGCTCCCAAACATTTCTTTAGCAATATTTAAGATTGGGTCAATCAGTTAAAAAAGAAAAATAATTTGCATGTAGCCAAAAGTCTGGCAGTAGTTTTAGGCTTTTACAACTTGAAAAGGAGGATGGATGTGTGTGCATGTAGCGGGTAAGAGAGAGAGTGAAAGAGGGAGAAGGAAGGCAGTAAAGACATCGGAAATAGGAGATAGGCTAGATTTTATGACTATGAAAAATTATTAGCAATTATTGAGTCTAAATAATTATTTATTTACATAAGTATTTCCTTCCCATTTGCTATTACATCCCTTAATATCTTGCCAAAAAAACATTTTAGATGGCTTACTATATATATGTAGATCACACATACATGATACAAATAAGTAAGTAAATACATCTTGGAAATGGGGAAATAAAGATGGAGAAAAGACAGAATTTAATTCAACACACTTCATACATCTCATCAGATTCTGTACATTCACTAAAATAGGCTATGAATCTGTCTTCAGCAAGCTAGCAGCTGATACAGAAGAAGAAATCTGATCCAGGAAGCCTTATCAATGCCATGGAGGGCCCTGCCGTCAGAGAAACCTACATTTGAATCCCAGCTCCAACCAGCTTTGTGGCCTTGAGTCCAAGTTATTGAAACTTCTAATCCTGTTTCCTCCTCCAGAAAATGGGAGTGATGAGCTACACAAGTCGGGTTGTCTAGTAGAACACCTGGCATTCAGCAAATATTTAAGTAATCAATTAAACAGCTCATACAATCCATAGAATAAAAAATAAAACCAGTTGCTGGGGACCAGCTAGCAAATGGCTAACCCTGTACTATCAGCAGAACGTGAATGAAACTCAAGTAAAGAGAGGATGAAGATCCCACCCAATTTTTTTTAGCAACACTTGAGTTTTGAATCAATCATGGTGAAAAGTAAAATCACTTACACACGGCCAGAAGTTTGGCAGTGGTTTCAGGCTTCAACAGAAGACATCTGGGTTTGTGGCATGTGTGTGTTTGTGTGTGTGCATGTGTTTGCATCATGTTATTGTTTTAACTTAGTAATCCCTTGACTAAAAGTAATTCATCCCTCCACAGATTTGCACAGGTGGCTTCAACATCGACCTTCCTTTCTCTATTTTCTTCAGAAATAAACTGAACTTCCTTGCTCTGTTTTCCTCTCCCTATATCACTGGAGACTGTGACAAGCTTTCTCTGTCTGAGAAGGCAGGAAAGCCCATTGAACCAGATTAACATTGTTTTAAAGGATCCCCCAGTGCCAAGAGATAGGCTCACTAACGAGATGGCAGACATCCCAGCCCCATCTTCCGGGTGGGCGTGGGAGTGGTTAGATGTCACACACACCCAGCCTTCTTAAGCTCTCCACATCTTTCAGCTCCAAATCTTCTGGGATTCCAGTCCGCAGGCTCCTGTGTCTCATTCTACTTCTGAAACCCCCAATGGCTGAGCCGTGATGATTTTTCCATGCCTCACCCTGGGGTGTGTCAGCACACACAGCCAAAGTATTTGAAATCTTTTGGATTCATTAAAATAGATTTGCAGCCGGGGTCTGCTAATTCTGCTCTCCAGTATCCACTACTCCGGCTCCCCACACCCCACTGTCCCCAAAATTCACAGCCCCAATAGATCTCATTAATAAAGACATGCGTAGCTGTCTCTGGTGGCCTGGAAACAATGAGGTCCTGTTTAATTCCCTCTTGTGCCTGGTTTCATCTTCAGTGGAACCGTCGCCTTGATATCTCCCACATTAGCATCCCTCTGAGGCCGTAAAAATTGTGACTGGAGGCCAAAATCATGCTTTCCCACAGGGGTTGAAATTGCCATATTTCTCAGAAACCTGTATATTTTTATCCAGAACTGATTTGAAACGCTCCAAAAAAGTTTTTAAAAGTATGATCAGAGAAGTAAAAGTCAGAACAACAAAATATCCTTTACTTGGTAACTTAGTACTTCTTGGGAAAGAGATACTGGATGGGAAAAATCAAAATCCCTGGGCCTCGGAAGACAGCTGCATGAAAGGAATACATTTTATTATCAGAGACATTAGAAGACGGTGGGTGCGGGGAGGGTTGGAGGGGAATGAATTGGGAGATTGGGATTGCCATATATGCATTACTAATAAGAAAAAAATTCCAAATTGTACACTCTAAATATATGCAGTTTATTGTATGTTAACTGTATCTCAATAAAAGTTCTTAAAAAAAAAAAAGAAGACGACAGTGGGTGAAAGGCTTCTAGCCGACCTTCTAACAAAGAAGCACGGCACATCAGTCGACCACAAGATTTGAAGGCCTGCCGAGCACTGTTTGCGATCGGACAAGGAATACAGCATCAGGCTTAAGAGCTTGAGTTTTGGAATCAGGTAGATTTGGGGATCATTTTGTGGATTCTTATTGTGGGTGGTTCACCTGGCTCTCCCACGTACTAACGGCATGACTGGGGTAAATAATATCTTAAATCTCGGTCCCTTCCTCTGTAAAATGGAGCTAATTACATCTCTCCTATGGGCCTGCAGTGAATTTAAATGACAACTTACTATTGTGTGTAGAATAGGGTAGGGCAACAAACATTTATAAGTGCGCCCATACATAGCACTTATATGGATGAATAAGTGCCGTATAAGGAGGCACTTACAAAAGGATGGGTGGTTGAAAAGGAAATGGTCACTGCCCTCAAAGAGCACACAATCTACTGAAGAAGAAAAGGGCAAACATCTGATTACGATATAACGCAATACCTGCCCTCACTGAGGTCGGACGGACCGCTCCGGGGGCAGAGAACGGGGACACGGTCCTGGTGGAGCCAGGACCAGACGGTGGCAGTGTGATCCCAGGGCTTCTGCTTTTCATCATCACATGAGCATCAGCCTAGCTCCCAATCTTGTAACGTGGGATGATTCCAAGGTCAGTTGGCCACTTTCTGTGACCTTGTTGGGCCCACTGAAATCAGCCCCATCGATGCCCTTTTCAAAATCTAGAAGACTATCAGAAGATAGATTCTCCCTCAAAGGACTTTGGCCACTTCATTTATTTTCTTGAGGACTTTGAGTCCACCCCACATCACACAGTCGTTCAGCTGTGCGTAAAGCCTTCCATCAGAATCTTCCGGTAAGGATGGAAATGTCAAAATCAATTTCCTGGAGAAGAAACAAAAATGGCTTTTTTTCCTAAAATGGTCTCAACAGCAAAATTTATGAGAGTAGAAACACATCCTGAGGGATCGGGTGGAAGGCTCATTGAAAGAGTCATTTTCATCTGGACCAAGGAAAATCCTGGAGAAGAAACTCCACTGGTCCCCAAGGACAGGCTATACGTTGAAATGCGTCCCTGTTTCTAACAGCTACAGTGATTGGGTTTTTGTGGGGGTTTTTGTTTGTTTTTTCTTTGGCTTTGGCTTTTGGGGGGTTTTTTTTGGTTTTTGAGTTGTTTTGCAAAGTGCTGGTTGTATCTCAAGGGCAGCGGGTTGGCAAAGCATTTTACCCAGAAAAACTAAACAAGCTGGAGTCACGGACAGAGGCTCGCATTTCACACTGCAGACAGCTCAGCGAAAGGTGAGGTGTGTCCAGGTGCCAAGGATATTTGGAGAGGCTTAACAGAGCCCTGTTAAGCTGTCTGGAGCTTCCGTATACAAGGACTGCTAAAATCTTACCGGAATATATCTGAAAGCATGGCCCACTGTACCTCAGATCACCACCCGGACTCATTACAGAATGGTCAAAAAGTAAACTGGTTCCTCTGCTACAGCAGGAGACCAGGTTCTGTAGTAAAACTTAGAAACGGTTCTCCCCATGCTGTCCCTGCCCCCACTAAATAAGTGTTGAGGAGAATTTAAAGACTGTCAGCCCGAAGGATGCCAAGTCTCTATCCTGCCCCTGCCCCCTCCCCCATCCAGTCGGCCCAGAAGCACAGACAGCCCTCTTGAGATGAAGAGGCTGACTGTGTCACGGACACACTTCAGGTGAACCATCAGGTCTTTTAAACTGGAGTGATCACCACAGTGATCGGGACACCAGGGCCCACTGACGGCTGGAGCCCTGGCAGCCGGGTGGCCATGGGAGGCCAATCAGGGCTCGGGCTGAGGGACAGCACCAAGGACCAGCAAGGCGCATCCCAGTTAGAAGGGGTGATGGCATGGGGGCTCCAGAATCTCAGCTTAGAAAGGGCTCGGGGCAGCCATTTGGTTGGAAGAAGACTAGGAAAGCTGTAGGCACTTGACACAAGACTGAGAAAATATCGATTATGCATATCCAAAATGTCAGTGCTGCTGAGATTGGGGAGGCTAGCTAGAGCCTCCCAAATCACACCCTGCAAGCCACCCAAACACGGCAGAAGGGAGATGTTTCCTGGACCAGCATCCCTAAGGTCATGGCTCTAAGGTCTCAAGCAGAATGGCAGATTTAGAAACCAGGTCTCGCAGTGGGGAGGACAGGCTTAGGCCGCCAAAATCAGCTGCAAGATGTCCTGTCGAGCAGACAGGAGGCCGGAGACTGGGAGGGCTTGTGGAAACCCCTCCTTCTTCCCCGAACAATGCAGCAACCCAGCGGTCAGCGGAGGGTCACTCATCCTGGGTGAGTAGAACGGTGAGGATGTCTGGATGGGAGGGCCTGACCCCGTGGGGAGGCAGTGCTGGACTCTGCTTAATTGTTTCCTGCCTCCAGCCCACGTCGGTCTGGGAAGGAGGCAAGGCCGACCTGCAGGTGGGAGATCTGCTCAGCCAGCTGTGACTGAGCAGGAGGAGGCTGAGTCAGGGGAAACGCCTTGGAAGGTCAGGGTGGGGGCGGGGAGGACCTGCGGAAAGGAATCCTTGAATGTTCTAGGGAAGGAGACGGGTCTCACTCCATGTGGGGCAGGAATTTCCTTCCCTCTTTCTTTCTTTTCCTCCCTCTCTCTTCCCACACAGGCTAGAGGCAGGATGAGCTGTCTCAAGGAAGAAGAAATGAAAAACAGCTTTTCAATGACTGGAGGTCATGTCCTGTTTGAAACAACAAGAAAAGAGAGCAGAGCGTTACCTCTCCCACAGAGACCAGGCTGCCGTGATCTCTGGACAAAGGGATGGCGAGAGGACTTAAGGACCATCTTCACAGCCTTGGGCTGAGGCGTGAACCCACAAATCTCCCTTCCTCACTCCTTTAAAGAAACTGCTGACCACTTCCACGGCCACCCCCAACAGCTCATGCCCCTTTCGCTGCAGACATTTCTGGAAGGTCTTCCTCCCCTGAGAGTTGAACAGAGGCCACAATCCGAGAGGCTCTGTCTGGGGCTCTTTTATCCTCCACTCATGTTCCTGCACATTTGGCCTAGAGCATAAAGAGAAGACCCTCCACGCACAAAAAGACCACCAGGCACTGGGTAACGTTATCAGAGCTCCCCTTTTCAACTCAGTTGAAGTTTGGCTAATAACCTAAGAAATAATCATCTTTTTTTAGAGAAGGTCTTTCTTTCTTTTTATTTATTATTTATTTATTTATTTATTTATCTATTTTTAATTGGCTGTGTTGGGTCTTCATTGCTGCCCATGGGCTTTCTCTAGTTGCAGTGAGCGGGGGCTACTTTTCGTTGAGGTGCACAGGCTCCTCAGTGTGGTGGCTTCTCTTGCTGCAGAGCACAGGCTCTAGGCACACAGGCTTCAGTAGTTGCAGCACATGGGCTCAATAGTTGTGACTCGTGGGCTGTAGAGCGCAGGCTCAGTAGTTGTGGCTCACAGGCTTAGTTGCTCCGCGGCATGTGGGCTCTTCCGGGAGCAGGGATTGAACCCGTGTCCCCTGCATTGGCAGGTGGATTCTTAACCACTGTGCCACCAGGGAAGCCCAAAATAGTCATCCTTTTTAATTTTCAGATGAAAGGTAACCATCTTCAAGGGGTAAATCTTCGAAGCCTGCACTTCTTCCATCCAATCTTCAATCTGATGGCAAATATTTGTTAAACCCTCCATGGTTTCCATAGGGAGGCAGGAGGCCGTGGCAGCAGAGAACACTGCTGTCAGTGTTTTGATGCAGCACTAAGCCTACCCTAAGGAACTTAAAAGCAAAGAGATAAGGTAGACCATGGAGAGACAACATGTAAAATCCGTATCTGGAAAGATAGGCCCAGTCACCTTAAAGCGTCAGGACAGCTCCCTGAATATGTCAGACATTTGAAGCATTGGGTGGAAAAGCAGCGGAATTGGTCCAGCAGCCACAGGACCATGCCAAGGCCTGGCCAGCACATCCAGGGAGTCAGGGACCAGAGCTGTGTGTTGGCCCCTGTGGGCCAGAGGCGAGCAGAGCCCTATGGGGAGACTGGAGCACCAGGCTAACTTAGCTCAGGGCATGAAACAGGAAGGTGTGTAACTCACCAAGCAATCTCTGAGGAAAATCGGGAACCTCCTACAGGCCCACAGAGGCAGAGTACAGCAGCTGAGGGTCAAGAGCATCCTTTTCATCCCCTCAGCACTTCTGATTCTTGTGAATTGCCTTGATTACTTAATTTACAAGTAATCTTGGTTACTGTAAGTCTGCCCTTGAGAGACTGGGTCAAATGGAAATTTCAGTACGTATGGTAAATTCAATCAACTTTTACTGAGTGAACAAATGAATTAAATTAGGCTTCTGCTCCTGCAAGAGTGAAGGTTTGACTCTGAGCCAGTCCCTGGAGGCAACACCTCCCTGTGAGCAGCTTGGGGAGATACCCTGCCGGTCTTTCCCGAGCTACGAACCACCCATCACCAATGCTCCTTAGTCAATTGTGCAACGAACATGTTGCTAACACAGACAAAAACAAAACCAGCTCTTTGGCCAGGAGGGAAGACACTGATACATCAGAGAATAACATAAAGCCACAAATAACTGCTAAATCATGTGGTTCATAGGCAGGAAAGTAGGAATGGCTAAGAAGGGCCTTATGGACGAGATGGGCGTGAGTTGGCTCTGTAGGTTTACACGGTGCTCTGGATAGGGATGGAAATGTGTGTGACCGACAAAGAAGGTGGGAACGCTTGGAACAGAAAGTTTCAGTTTTGAAGTGCTGGGTGTGACGTCAGAGACTTTAGACTGATGTTGCAGTGTTGTAAGTGCCAGGCTGCTGCAGGTCTATGCAGCAGAAGCACATCTAAGAAGACTAAGCTGGTAAGAGTAGGGTCACAGAGGAGAGAGACTTGAAGTAAGGGAACAGCTAAAATATGAATGCAGGAACACACGGAAAAGGGCTATGAAGTCTTTTTTTAGGACTTTGCCCCTCCTTTCAACTGTCTAAATTTTTCCTTCTATGCTCTGTTGTGTCAGCTCAGCCCACTTGATTTTACTAACTTCTGCTGTACATACATTATCTCATTTAATTCTCCCAACAAATGCGAAGTACAGACTCTTTTCCCCAGTGTGTAGGTGAAGAACAAAGAAGCCACTTGCAGGTTCAGTAACTTGCCTAAGGTCATGAAGCTGACTAGCAAATAGTTGCTCAGAGTCAGGCAGAGCCCTGAATTCAAACACAGGTCTGCCTGAGCTGAAGGCCAATAATCCCGTGTGTGTGTGTGTGTGTGTGTGTGTGTGTGTGTGTGTGTGTAGTTTTCCAGCTATTTAGAGTGGCTAGAAAATACGATTTCTCAGCAGATGCTTTATAAGTCAAGTTCTAAAATATAGAACAAATAGGCACCTAGTTTTTTGGTATGCTTTTATAACCACCTCACATTTAGTCCAGGAGGAATTTGCTCTCGACAAGCATCAGTTAAGCATTCGGTAAGTGAAATTCTCACAGATATTCAGTTCTCAATAATATGAACAGGATCAGCTTTAATTAACACAGTACATCAAATAGGATTCGTGGCTTAAACCAGAAAAAGTTCATCATTTCCTTATAGTAGCAAAGTCCAAGAATAAGCAGTTCTACAGTGCTGATTGTAGTACCACAGGACCATCAAAAACCCACACTCCTATCTCACTGCACCAAAATTCTTAACACAGGAGCTTCCATCTTCAAGGTCACCTCAAAATCCATTATGGTGCTGAAGGTCTAACCATCAAGTCCATGACCCTGGTCGGCACTGAGGAAGTGAGGATGAGTGAGGGAAAAAACCCTGCCTCCATCTGTCCCTGTCATGTGGTGCACTTTCAAGAAACTCCACTGCAACTAATTGGCCATTCCAAGGAAGAATGCAGGCTGGAAATGTGTCTTGTTCTAGGCAGTAATGTGCTCAGCTAAAAAATCTGTCACTCAGGATGAAGGCAAGAATAGATACTGAGTAGGCAACTAACAGCCTATACCACTCAGATCACCTGAATCAGCAAGGAAGCCAAAAATTAATTGAAATTCAGACAGTATGCTCGAATTTCATTTGCATGTGAATCACGGAAATCTGAGGCTCTTACAGCATTTTTCTGCAGTCCAAGGAATGCAAAGATTTGAAAACATATTTAAGGATCTTTAGGAGGGTTTTTTTGGTTGTTTTTTTTTTTAATGACCTTTGGGTATTTTAATGAAAGAAGTTCGCTCCTCTCAAGTAAGCTTAATTTCCTGGGACCTGTCAAAATGTTCTCTTATTATATTTCTAATATAAGCTCTTAGAATAATGAGGGCAATATGTGAAGGGTGAGAAATACAGCTATAGGGATTGGGAAGGTTGATGCTGGGTCTGGAGAATATTAAACAGTGAAAAGATAACCCTTTTACACAAATGACCACCAACGTGAGAATCTTCCCCAAGAGCTCAGCTTGTCCACAGAACTAAATTGTGTCTTGGGAATTGCAGGGTGAAAATTGTCTATTTTTAAAGCCGACCCCAAAGAGGATTACCTTGCTTCCCTAGGACCACCAGAAGTGGCCTCTTATTGGTGGATTCTTCTGCACCTTTTGTTTTATTCCTAAACAAGCCAATATGTTTTAGGATTAACACAGCCTTGGAAAATTTTCAACAAGGTCAGAGTTCAGCCATCAGCCAAGCAATTCTGATTCTGAGAACTCATGTGAAACGGACCAGCTAACTCCGTGATTTTCCACATTTGGCCAATTTAGAATAAAGACATGAAAACAGTCTTTTAATCATGATTCCAAATCTTCGATTATGCCAGAAATAAAAATACACAGAATTTCCAAGACCTACTATTTCTGACACTTTAAAAATAACGAAAGACCATTTTCAACTTACACTAACTTGGGAAAACCATTATAAGACAGTGCTGAGTTGAGGTAAACAGCTCTAGTTCACCTTTAAATAAAATCGTGACCTATTTTTAGAGACCAGGGGTTTCAGTGTTTTACCATTCTGGAAGTAAACATCATCATGGCTCCTTCTATTTCAATGAGCACAGCTGTCTGGGTGGGGATGTAAACATCCCCCGGCCGTGTTGGGAATCCAAACACAACAATGTCAGGCTGCTGTGTGAGAAGCAGGAAACGAAGCTGCCTACAAACTGCACAAGAACTGATCTGTTCTCATCATTTAATCAAAATGAAATAGGACCTAAGATAGATAATAGGTTTGGGCCTCTTTTAGAAATTAGCCGTTTTGTCAATCCATGCCTCTCCCAGAAGTGCAAAAATCCTGATGGAACTCTCTTCATCTTATTTCTTATTTTCTTTCTTTTTTTTTTTTTTTCTTATTTCAAGCCGCCGGGTCATGGCAGAGAAGTCAATAGGCAAGTGTTACAATGATTTCTTCTAATTATTCAAGCTCTCTGAAGAACAGAGGAGGGAATTGCCTGGCAGTCCAGTGGTTAGGACTTGATGCTCTCACTGCCGAGGGACCAGGGTCAATCCCTTGTTGGGGAACTAAGATACTGCAAGCTGTGCAGTGAGGCCAAAAAATAAAAAAATATAAAAGAAAAGAAAATAAAATGGGAGATACCTTAACATGAATTGAGCCACTGTAGAGATAAGGCCTGGGGTAGTGGATGGGAATCTCTGAATTGCCTGCCACCCAGCTGGGTTCTCAAGGGCACAGACAAGATGTACTCAATTCAACTCTAAAGTGTGAATATTGATCAAGCATCTTTACCACACTGAGTCCCATTGTAGCCCCAGGGACTCAGGGATGATGCGGCCCTGAACTTCAGGGAGCTCACTCTCTAGTAAAGGGGGTTGGACATGCACAGAAAGGCCCTGTAACACTGCAGTATGATTACTGCTTAATATAAGGATGACTAGACTCCCTTAGGAGCAGAGGGAAGGTGATCTGGGAGAGATCGCCGGGGAGACAATATTTGATATTTAAATATATTTTGATAATTAAATATTTTTTACAAATCACTTTTTTTTTTTTTTTTTTTTTTTGCTGTTGTTTCTTTGGGTACAAAGGAAACCTTAACAAAATTTTTAAAAATAGGCTTTTACAGGCTATGCTCCGATCATAATCAAATGACATTAAAACAAATAATAAAAAGATACTCAGGGTGGAAATGATCTGTGTCTTGATTATGGCGATGTTTACCCCAGTGGACACATTTGTCAGAACTCACTGAGCTGGACATTTAAAATGCGTGCACTTTATTGGAAGGAATTCTTTCCCAAATAAATCCTGGATCAAAGCAGAAATCAAAACGAAAATGACATTTATAGGAAGCGATGAAAAGGAGAACTGTTCACCCCCCAGGCCTGAGGACATGGCTAAGTTGGACTTGGAAGAAAATTCATGTTCTTAAATGCTTGCATTATTCCAGAGAAAAGAGCAGCGGTAAAGGCACTTAGCTCTTTAAAATCCTAATGGAACTCTCTATTAATCGTATTTTTTATTTTCTGTATTTTATGATGTTTTGACTTCTTGGGGGCTTTCCTGGCCAGAGAGAGACTGCCCCTCCCAGGGCTAATTCCTAAGATAATAACTTCCCTGGGAACACACTTTTCATATGCAAACCAACCAATCCTGAGCCCATACCCTCAGCCGCCTCCTATACACACCAAGTCAGTATTTCCCCTGTGCTAAATCAACCCAGGGCCAGGTACCAGACAACTGAGGGTGGCCCCTGTGCCCAAACTGCCAGAATTATTCAAACTAGCCAATCCTAAAATGTCTCCCCCACTCTGCCTTGCCTTTCCCACAGAAAACACAATAAAGGCCCTGGCCTATGTGTTCCCCTCACTCCTTTCTGTCTCCTGACTGACTGCTGCTTCCCCACGTGGCCCTGTACGCTATGGCATGACCCCTCCTTTTGGGAAATGTAAGTAATAAAAATCTTCTTTCAGTGGCATTAGCTATGCTGTCATAAAGGCACCGCTACAAATTAAAATCCCATGGGTACCCATATTGATACAAACCCCCATTCACTAGTGCTTCAGGACATGATACTAAATGGAGAAGTGACAGTCTCAGTTATCTCTCTGTCCATCGTCCAGTCAGCTGGCCTAGTCTGTGTGCAGTTGGTGAAATATGACATCTGACAGGATAAAAATATTTTCTCAAGTGTGTAAGGGTGTCAGAAGAATCTCATCTCACAAGATTCCAACACAGTTGTTCCCTGGCTTTCTTCTTACTGAGAACAAAAAGGAGGTTCCTTTCATACAGCAAAACTCTCCTAACCAGGATGCAGGATGCAGACTCAGACCTTCTTAACCCCCTGCTTGGACCACTGTGGCCTCCCAGACTCATGGAGCAGTAACTAACAATGGCATGTCAGCTAAGTCTGACCCACAGAAGGATCTTATTTGGCCATCATAATAGGCCTTAAGCATACATTTAAAAATCATTTAAATGTTCACATTTAAGCAAACATTTAAAAATCAATAATTTCACTCAAAAATCTAGATTTCCAGCTTCTTTTAAAATTTGAAAACTTTTGTGGTGCTGGCCTGTTTTCCCACATGGCAACCACCAGCTGCAGCTGAGAAGAGGGCTCTGCTTAGCTGAAGTTTGTCCTCTTTGGCCCCCAGTGCTCTATTAGTTCAGGACAGTGAAAGCAAGTGTCAGTGGCCTTTTAATCTTGTGCTTGCTCAGTTGACTGTCTCATACCAGAAGTGTTTTTCTGTACCCCCAAGTGCATCAAGTAAGGGGCCCTGGAACCAGACGTGGCCTGGGTCCAAATCCTGGGCCTCCCGCTTTTGTCGTGAGTTTGATCTCGGGCAGTTTTGCTAATCAACTTGTGCCTCAAAAACTCATCTTTAAAAAGAAAGATAATAATACCTACCTGGTGGGGTGGTTGTGAGGATAAAAAATTTTAAAGCACTTAAAATGTCGAAGTGGCACAAAATAAGAGTACAAGATGTTAGCTTTTAAAATCCATGTCTTTATTCAAAATTGAGTCAGGGGAGGGGATGGACTGAGAAGGCCATGTATTTAAAAAAACTGAGAAAATGTTCCTTGGTAGAATGAATAAAACTCACTCCCAGATGTTGAGCAGGGAAACCACCAGCCAGCCTCATTCAGTCACTACCTGTTCTGCCTGTCTGGACTCTACAGGCCGTGTCATAAATAGAGCCCAGCTCCAGGCTCTCTTATCCCTGGGCCAATGTGTGAACTTTTTCCAGAGTATTCTTCCCAGAGCAAAAGTCTGTGCATTTCCCTCAGCCTTTAGAGGAGCCCCTCCATAGCCTGACAGCAGGGACCCTTATGATCAGTGCCTCGTTATTTCCTTTCTACGGGTTGCATTCCAGCCAAATGACCTACTGACCATCTCTCCAGAATAAATCACCAAACATCTCCCAGATGAACTACGGAACACCTCCCACACCTACTGTGCTCGAGGCCACCTCTGGACCTGGTCCCTGCTGTTGGCTGTCCCTGTCATGTTCCTCCTGCCCCGTGCACAGTTTGGTCAGATCTAATCCAACTTCTAGGTTTAACACAAAGGGCTACTTCCTCGTAAAAACGTCTTAATCTCTCTGCTTGAAAATAAGCTCACCCTCTAAACTCCCTGAGCATTTTCTCTTACAGCATTCTCATTGAATTGCGGTTAAATGTATGTCTCTTCTTTTTCCCACTAAACTGTAAAATTCTTTTCTTTATTATTAATTTTTATTGGAGTATGGTTGCTCCACAATGTTATGTTAGCCTCCACTACACAACAAAAGAAACCAGTCATACACATACAGATATTCCCTTCCTGTGGACTTCCCTCGCATTTAGGTCACCACCATGCATTAGGTAGAGTTCCCTGCGCTGTACAGTGTGTTCCCACCAACTGTCTATTGACACATACGCATTACTGGTACTATATACAAGCTATAAAATTCTTGAGAGCTTTCTTTTTTATTTCTCAAAGCACCAATCACAGAAAAAATGCATTTAACCTGAGATTCAGAGACTAGAAAACAACTTTTTTTTCCTTTTTAAAACATCTTCTAAGATATAGTCTGGGTTTCAGTCCAACACAGAATTTGGCTAACAGAGACTGCCTCTCTCAACGTCCTAGACAAGTAGTGCAAGGCGAGTCATGGGAAGTGGGGGTGGGGACGCTGGTGGGAGGCGGGGAGGAAAGGAGAGCAAACACACTGAAGAATCAAGTGATTGCCAGAATTAGGAGACATTTTCAGGGACTTCAGTACCAGTGGGGCTGGATGCAGAAACATGAATCCTGGTGCAGAAATGCAAGGTCACTTGGAAGAGAGTAAACCTGCCCCCCAGGAAGAAGGTGGGAAGATTTTTCCCCCTCCCACTCTCTAACACGCTGTCATAAATGCAAGTTTGCAAGTTATGAGAAAACAGAACTACCCTTAAAAGTAAGAACATAAAAAGAATGGAACAAAAACCAGGGAATAAATTAAGGAAACTGTCAATAGAATAACACTCCCTTCACAAAAAAAAAAGTGCAGATGCAACTACATCACAAAGCTAAGATTATTGGGATTATGTATTTTTGCCCTCATGCTGATTTGCATCTTCTACAGTTTCTAGGACTGCGTCTGTAAAAATAAAAAAGTAACTACCATTACTTGTTTTTAAAGCTTTTTAAAGTACAAAATAAAATGACATGAGATATCATATTGCCCAATAGAACAGATCTTTTAACTATCAGTTTTATTTATAGCTGGCATTTATTAAGCAGTTACTGTGCACTGAATAATATGCTTTGATTCAGTATCACCTCAATTTGTCACCATGTCATACCATGTACTTTTGAGAAACTGAGGTTCAGCAAAATTAAATAACTTGGTTCAGGTCCCACAGGTAGGAAATGGAAGAGGCCAGGTCCACCCAGACCCCTCAGATTCATTCCATGGCTTCAGCTAGAACCACCACGTATACACATGCATAGTCCTGCAGGGGGCGCTGGGAGACACTGTCACTTGCTGTTGCTGAAGGATTAAATGGTATAATCTTTCTAGAAAGCAATGGTGCAATAAATGTCATGGGCTTTAAAAATGTTCACTTTCTTTGCAAGTAATAACCTTAGGAATATGTGCTGAGGAAACAAGTTGAGATTCCCCAAAATTTAGGAACAGGATTTCACAGCATCATTATTTATTACAGTGAGAAAATGCAAAGAGTTATATGTCAAAGAAGGGAAAGAGTTAAATAAAGTATAGTGTCTGAATTTAAAGTTATTTTCAAAGACTTCGATGACATGGCAAAATCTTAAATAAAAAGCAAAATATGAAAGCTAACTTCATATAATTCTGTTTTGTAAATATATAGAAATTTATTTACATATATGTTCATAGAAAAAGAACTAGGAGGGAAGTCACCCAGCTGGCATTTATTGTGATGAGATTATAGATCTCTTAAAAAAATTTCTGTGCTTTCTATATTTATTATGATAAGTACATTATTTTCATATTCATAAAAATAAATTTTCTTATGCAGGATTCGTTCTTTAAAAGCCTGGTTTATGTACTCCCTAGGTGGCGCAGTGGTTAAGAATCCGCCTGCCAATGCAGGAGACACAGGTTTGAGCCCTGCTCCAGGAAGATCCCACGTGCCGTGGAGCAGCTAAGCCCGTGAGCCACAACTACTGAGCCCATGTGCTGCAACTACTGAAGCCCACGCACCTAGAGCCTGTGCTCCACAAGAGAAGCCACGCAATGAGGAGCCTGAGCACCGCAATGAAGAGTAGCCCTCTCTTGCCGCAACTAGAGAAAGCCCATGTGCAGTAATGAAGACCCAACACAGCCAATAAACAAATAAATAAATAAATAAATATATTTTTTAAAAGCCTAATTTACACTCAACTTTCTGGATTGCTCCTGTTGCCTCAAAAACACCTTTATTTACAGGGAATGTTTTCAGATTTTGGTTTAGTTCCTAAAATGCATAAGTAAATTGTAAGCATTCCATAAGGGCAATGTTAATATTAATAATGTAACATAATACATTTAATTCATATGGAGACCCCAAAGTAAAATGTGATCACTATTAGACAAAATAGTCGAAGTTGTTTTATTGGCAGCAAAGGTCTGTTTATCTTGAATCCAACCTACTGGAAAACTAAGATAAACATAATTATTCCATGCTTTACAATTGAAGGGTAATTACTGTTCATAATGATGGCTCTAAGGCATTGCAAGAGCCTGAAATGTCTTCTAAGCCACCAAAGAAAGACTGCATTGCATTGCATAGCTTCGTTGTTAAGACTGTTTTATTGTTCTGAATTCCCTGAAAATTGGCTAACCTATACATTTGGCAGGTACAGTTACTTTCAGTAAGCTACAATTGTCTGTCAAGCAGAATGCCCTATTCCCCCATGCTTTTGAATAATATAGCGTGCGCTATATATTCATCGGAATTTGTTTAGAAAAAATGGGGAGTATGAAATGCCTCTGAGCTCTTTAAGTTTACCCTTATGACATGGGGGCTGGGAGTTACAAAAACAGAGCATATATGGGATTGGTAAAAAGAGAAAGAAATCCCGCAGGTGGTTCCAGAGTAGCTGGGAAGGACCCTGTCTAAAGAAAATGCGATGTTAGGACTGTCCGTTTCCATTAGCAAAAGCAGGTGAAGGGAAACTTCAGCACAACTGCTGAAAAAAAGGTTAGAAGCCAGAAGAAGTTTGGCAAGCGCTGAGCTTGGAGTGAGTCCTGCTGTGGGAACTGCAGGATGCTCTCGGCAAAAGACAATGGCAGGCGGAACCATTCTTCTCAGTGTTCCCTGGTGGAAACGCAATGTATTGCTATCCTGAGAAACAGAAAACACGGCTGCAGGGGCTTCAGGCCTGGGGTCAGCCCCCTGAGCAGGGATCACACACTTTGTCCTTCTGAAGAGCTGCTTTGGGCTTCCTGAGATCACACGGTTGCTGATTGGGACCCGACAGGGGTAGAGAGCTGCGCTGACCAAGTCACAGGGAAGCTGCAGGCTGGTGAGCAGTGCTGGGCAGTGGTGGTGCTTACCTAGAGCCACAGAGAGAATGGCAGGTTAGCCAGCATCACAGCTGCCTTGTGGACTTTAGATCCACCCAGACAGACCATGCTTGAGTATTCGGCAGTACCTGTTCCCAGAAACAATTGCTGTTGTACCAGGAAATCCATGAAGCCATTGGCTAAATGTAATGTGTCCATCTAGAGCTGTACTGTCCAATATGGCAGCCACATAGCCACATGGGGCTATTTAAATGAGTTAAAATTAAATATAATTAAAAATTCATTTCCTCAGTCACTCTAGCTACATCTCATGTACTCAATAGCCACATGTGACTAGTGGCTACTGTTTTGGACAGTGCAAATACAGAACACGTCCATTATCACAGAAAGTTCTATTAAACTTATATTGAAGCCAGCATTGATATATCAATAGAGCAAAAATGTAAGAGGCTTATGAGTTTTTAAGACAGGATACAAGAACTCAATGAATGCTTCTGCTTGCACCTGGCTGCTTCAAGCTAAGCCCCCTGGGCCTCCAGGGGTACCAATTTATCCTCCTCTTGCTGAGAATGTTGGAGAAGCATCACAGAGTGGTCGGTCAGCACCTAGAACACTGCATCCGGCATCCCTTACATACTGCTTATAGGTTTTGTGAACCAGAGGAGAAGCCAGATTTCGAGATAAAGACTATTCTCCTGGGGTCTTTCTGCTTCTAAGCAGCTTCTTGCCCATGGGTAATAATTAGCTACTCTTAGAAGCAGAAAAGTAAGTTTAAAAAAGTTCTTTCCACCCCAGGTCTTCAAGACCCAGCAGTCATCCCTCCTCTTCCACCTTTGGCTGAGCCAAATCGGCTGGTAGACAATCACAAGCAGGATGGCCCAGTTCCCCCCAGGTTGAAGATAGGTAACAAGGGGGCAAATGTTTGTAACTCAAGGGTTCTTTCCAGAGTAATTTTAGCATTTATTAGTCATTGTGTGCTCTAGAATACATGGGTGTCTCTAAGGACCGCCTGCTTCCTGTGCCTGATGTTTTAACTTCCACCCCACCTTGGTGAGGTCCATGCAGCTCAAGAAGAATGCTCTCTAACTCAACAATTGACTATATCTTAAGCACAATAAGTCAATCTTTTAAAAAAAAAAAAATGGGGCTGAAAGTCAAACCTTGTAAAATAATTCGGACATTTTATAGTGTTGTTCTGATTACATACAATTCCCACAAGAAGGGAAGTACCTTTAAAATAAGGACTATTCAATACTAGTACAGGATTTCCTCTTGTTGTTGATAATTTCCTCCTAACAGAAGACATGACACAGTCCAAACCAAATTCAAAGGAGGTGTCCAGAGACAACACGGCATCTATGTTCCACGGGGAACATTGTTCAATCTAATTGATGTTTTCCTTGCAAAGCAATAGTGAGTGGAACTATTTTTATCCAGAACAGAATAGGTTTCCCCCTTAATCTTATGACTCCCCCACCCCCAACTTGTTTTATATGTCATCAGAATTATAAAGTGTACCTTTCCAAAGTCAACGTTTCTATGAAATGTTATAAACAATAGGCAAATTTAAATGCCAAACTATGTTCTCACTCAGCAGGCAAACCTTTACCAACCATAGAGTTTTGAATTGTGGAAATTCTGGTTCACTGATTACATTTCAATGGATCCCATCTACCCAGCAGGAGTGGTGCCCAGAAAAGGGTCCTCAAGATCCATGAAGTTAAATATCTTCCCCTTTGCTAGAACAATGATACATGTTATCTACAAATCGATTTAAGTTACCTGTGGAGGCTGATGCCTTTAGTTACATACAGTCGTGTTCTCTAAACAGACAATAAACCTTGACTCTTGTATATACAACGGCAGTAAATCAGTAAGCATATTTTGGCAGAACATTCTTCCAATTTCCTCCCTTCAGTCAGAGAGGCACAATTCAAACTTCACAATTTGACCAGACTGTCTAGAAATAAACTAAGGT
The DNA here is from genome assembly GCF_030028045.1 of Hippopotamus amphibius kiboko. Classification (NCBI taxonomy): domain Eukaryota; kingdom Metazoa; phylum Chordata; class Mammalia; order Artiodactyla; family Hippopotamidae; genus Hippopotamus; species Hippopotamus amphibius. The sequence continues at coordinate 107,005,135 of NC_080190.1, read as the reverse complement.
CAGCCTTTTGTCCAATTACGTAAACATACCTAATGAGGAAGGTGGTTCCTACATGAGGATGAATTAGATAAAAGCTGTAATGGTGAAAAATAAAACTGCCTAGAAGGAGGAAATGTAATGGAACAGTAACTGGAAACCTGTAAGAGCCCCTTATCACACAGACGCTTAGAATTTTAGCATCAGAACTTCATACAACAGGAGGACACCAGTCAGCATAGCCCAGAGTTCAGCTACAGGCATTCTAGAAATAACTACATGAGGAATGAATGTATAATCTAATGAATTGTCACGGCAATATTCAGTGTTATGTGTCTTCCAGGTCACATCAGCAATCTGATGGCTAAAATATATTCACAATAAGAGCAACAAAAACACTATTTCTTTGGCTTCATTTGCTCCCACTACCGTGTATATAAAAGTTAAGAAGGTGGGCTCATAATTGAGACAGATTAGGTTAGAATTCCTGCCCCAATACTCACTAGCTGTGTGCTAGTCTTGCGCACATTGCTTACTTGCTCTGGAGACGGTTTCCTCATCTGTAGAGGAGCTGTCATCATAGAACCTACTTTACTGTGACATGGACATTAAAGGTGACAGGGTGTAGACAACTGGCCAGTGGTAATCATACACTACTATAAACAATTGCATTATCATAAATATTTATTATTAAACTATTGCCATCATCATATTGTCATTGTCCTTTTGTGCTGATGGTGGTGATTACTTTCAAACTCAGTTCCCTGTGGCCAGCTTCTTTTAATGGCCCAGGGATAGCTCACACGTTCTTCTGGCCTTAGGATGACATTCTCTCTTCTCCTACTTAACAGCTGCTTCCAAAGTTGTCTGAACCACCTCAAAGCTGCCAAGACCACAGAAGCATCATGTCTTCCCTAAGTCCTTTCCAGGTGCTTTGTGCTCAGAGGGCGTCCTTCCGGGATGGTGAGGGGGAAGGCGTGGGAGCCGGGGGGGGGAGGGAGGGAGGGCTACTTCTAGTCTCCATCCAGATTTGACAGTGACCTGTAGAGAGAATACCCTTCATCCCAAATCACTCTGGGCTGTAACTCGGCCTGGGGTTCTCAGTGCTACTGCAGGCATTTTAGTGAAATGCCTTTTTAATTTTCAGGACCCTGGCATGGGTCCTTGGGGACTGAGCTGGAAGAAAATCTAGATGACAGTCACCACGTTGTATTCAAAGCAACCCCCCAGAGTCCCTCCTGTAACTACTGTTCCCCCAGATAAGCACAGACCTGACTGCATCCTGGGCCAGAGCCAGCCTGGAGACCCAGACTGAGGCCTGTTTCCCCACAAACCCAGCAGCAGAAGTGAAGAGCAATGCTTCAAACCTTGAATTATTTGGCTAAAATATTATTAAGTACCACATGATTAAATACTAAACAGCTAGCCCAGATCCCTGCACAGGCTGCAGAGGGTTTTAACAAGTAAAGGGTGCCATCGACATTACCAGACTTTTGCAAGTGGTCCCTGATCCAAAGTCACTGGGGATCCCTAGGTTACAGTTCCTCAAGCTTCTCACTCCCCAAACCACCTTTCATCCCACAGCAGCTTTGTCAGGTGGGACTTCTGGCCTTGGCTACGTACTGCACCTGTGTCGTCATCCTTGCATCCTGAGAGCTCAAGGGGTTTATTTTTCAGTAAGAAAGAGCTTTTAGTGGAAACCTTAACAAAGCCCACTCAGGTGGATCCAGATTTTGTAGGCCCTGAAGCTTATAAATCTGGGGACCACTTAAAATGCACAAAATAATGTATCTTTACAAATTTTACACGACCAGGTGGACACACTGGCACAGCCCTCCCAGGTTTCAGAAAGGGCCCGTGCAAGTGGGGGGCCATGAACTCCCACTTCTGATTTGTCCTCTGGTCCTCACTGCCAAGTCTCTGGGTGTGTTACATGCTTGCAGTAACCCCAGTGTAAACTAACCAAATTGTAAACAAACAGAAACCATTCAGGGCCATTCAGGTGACATCCTAAAGCCGCAGACAGCCCTGTAAGGAGCAGGAGAAATGTACCCCTGCACTCCCTCAACTCTGATGGTGACCTGGGAGGCTGACCACAAACACACCCAGAGATAACATTTTTGTGCCGTTTTAACCTGATTTGGCCCAATGCTCCTTACTGTTTGGTAGTCCGGGGCTTTTCCTTTTGTTTGTTAGATTTGAATTTTGTTTCTTTGCTGTTACATGTGCTGAGAAACAATCTTTTTTATCTTATTGCTCTGAGCATCCCCAGAGGAACCTCCCCCCACCCCAGAGGGGAGGAGTGGAGTATTGTTTTGTTTTGTTTTGTTCCTAAACTCTACAAATAATAGAAGAAATGATATTGTTTGTATTGGGTGCACCTGCTTCCCTAAACCAGGGTGAGGTGTTTTGTTTTTTTTTTCCTCTCCACCCCCACTCTCCTTTTATCTTGACTGTGAGTCCTTTGTTGTCCGGTGGGAATTTAAGTGGCTCTTGCTTTCTTAGGGAATTTCCTATCCCAGGGAATTCAGAGATTCTCCCCAGGGGCCCCCAGAGACTGTATTGTTTTATTCCCTCCCTCCCCACCCCCATTCCACACAAACCACATAAACACGCACCCAAACACAGAAGATGTTTTTATAAAGGAGCAAAAGAAATTCAATCCCGAAAAAGTTTCCTGCGTGTGTGCTGTGTGTGCGTGTGTGAATGTGTTTTTACACACGTATGTGCATGTTACAAAAAAAGAAAATGGAGATCTGTATGGTTTTCAGCATGCATTCTCTAATCTTGACTGCAACAGAAGTTAAATACAGGCGTTTCTTCTCCTGCTTCCTTTGCTTTTCTTCAAGTTACAAGACAGCCCCTTGTGATCAGCAAGTCGATGCCCCCTCCTCTTTGTCCCATCCCCTTCTTTCCCCAGGTCCCGTCTCAGCCCCTGGTTGGAGGGTCACTGGACAGCACCTACTACAAAGCCCACAGGGAGTGCAGGGATAAAGGCACTCAGCCCAGCTACTTCTGTTGTGAGTCTCTCGGTAACGAGAATCATGCCCTGTTTCATCTGTGTGCCCCCAACTCCTGGCAAAGAGCCTCACATGTAGAACATACTCAATAAATATTTGTAGAATGACTGTTGCATGATGTGACTTTGGGCAAAAGCCACTTCACAGCTCTGGCTCTGATTTTTCTCTTTGATAAACAAGACAGTCAATTTCTTGAAATTTTTTAGGACACTCTTACGATTCTCTTTGTCTAAAATGGGTTTGGATTTATCTCTTTACAATAGTTAGGATCAGATGAACGTAACAGAAAAGAAGTTAAGTAGTATCTTAGGTAAGATGAAATCCTCCTCTCAAGTAAAAGAAGTCCAACAGTGGGCTCTTCAGGGCTCCAAGATGTCATCGGGGACCCAGACTGCTGTCTTTCTGCCTTGCCATCCTCAGTCCAAGAGAGATGCCACCACGTCCTCTTTCTAGAGGAGCAGGAGGAGGAAGTGTGGGAAGACAAAAGGCTCCCTTTGAGGCTCAGAGCTGAGCCCCGGTGAGGCGCTGTCCTCGAAATCCCACTCACTATTTTGCTTATATCCCATTGGCCAGAATTTAGTCACATGGCCAACCCGACCTGTGAGGATGTATATACATTCTTTTAACTGGACATAATATTGCCCCTAATAAACACCAGGGTTGTATTACTAAGGAAGAAAAGGAGAATGGGTATTGGTGTCAAGTAGCAATCTTGCTACCTTTATTCAACATTGTTTCGCCTGATTTCATCCTAAAGCAGCTGTTCCACTTTTTAACTACCTACCCCTTCTTTGAGATCTTAAAGTTTTCCCAAATCCTGATGACATTTTCACTAGTCCTTAAAAATGAGTGAGAGAATCGGTATTTTTCAAATGCTAAATTTATAATTAAATTTATTTGGCTTAAAGGACTGCCCTTTATTTTGTGATTATTTTCATTTTTCTCTCACATGAAAATTTGCTTTTTTCATGAAATGTTGTTTGTGGAAGATGATAGTTTATTTTTATTAGTGCCCTTATTTTGGAAAATAAAAGTTTTTAACTCTGTCAGTCATGTGATTTTTTGTAAACTGATTTTTACTTTTTTATATTGAAGTATATTCGATTTACAGTGTTGTGTTAATTTCTGCTGTACAGCAAAGTGATTCGGTTATATAGATATAGCTGAATATTATATATATACATTCTTTTTCATATTCTTTTCTATTATGGTTTATCTCAGGATATTCAATATAGTTCCCTGTGCTATACAGTAGGACCTTGTTTTTCCATTCTGTATGTAATAGTTTGCGTCTGATAACTCCAAACTCCCAGTCTATCCCTCCCCCACCCGGCTCCCCCTTGGCAACCACAGATCTGTTCTCTATGTCTGTGAGCCTGTTTCTGTTTCATAGATAAGTTCATTTGTGTCATATTTTAGATCCCACATATCAGTGATATGCTACTTGTCTTTCTCTAACTTACTTCACTTAGTCTGATAATCTCTAGGTTCATCCATGTTGCTGCAAATGGCATTATTTTGTGGTTTTTTATGGCTAAGTATTTAAACTAATTTTTTAAATTCAAAAGTCTAGCATTGCCTTAGATCATTTCCTTAGTTCTCTCCCCGACTTCCCTCCTCTGAGGACAGAGGGTTGAGGACAGTAAATTAGAAAAACTTTAGGCAGGAGTGTCTGTGTCCCATCAATAATAACAGAAAAATAGAGAACAGAGGTGTAGTTCATTTAAGAGAAACATAAACCTTCTCACCTCTTTCAGGTGTATAGCACAGTAACTCAGTTATACACACACACACGCCCATATATTCTTTTTCAGATTAACATGTACATACTACCATATATAAAATAGATAACCAACAAGGACCTACTGTATAGCACAGGGAACTATACTCAACATTTTGTAATAAGCTATAAGGGAAAAGAATCTGAGAAAGAATCTAAACCTTCTCAGCTTTTGATATCAAGGGAACCTCCTGAGACTGATGTTCTCAATATACAGAAACGAGGGCCTGGTTCCTGGACTCTGCCTGCAGGAGTTCAAATACCGCCTCCGGAACCAGCTGGAGTGATATTAAACAAGTTACTTAACCTCTCGACTGATTTTTTAAATCTACAAAATGAGGATAATAATAGAATCTCTCTCAAATGATTTTTCTAAGAATTAAATTAGAATATATATGGACAGATCGTAACATGGTCCATAAATGTCACTTATTATCACAGGATTTGACTCAGCTGTGAAGAACTAAAAAGCCAATGTTATTAATGGCTTAGACACATAAATATTTGTTTTTCTCTCATGCAATGCAAGTCCAGAGGCAGTCAGTGCAGAGCATGGCTGAAGTAGCAGTTCCTTGGAAACCAGAGACCAAATCCTTCTCTCTTTTTGCTCCAGGACCCTTAGCTTGTTGCCTCCAGATGCAGGATGGCGCTCGAGCTCCAGCCATCACATCCGCAGGTAAGAAGCAGGAAAGACATAGAAGATTGCACCTCTACCTTTACTTTCAAAAACCCTGTACAGCACGTCTGATTACACCACCTTGAGCAGACTTTCGTCCCATGACACCTAGCTGAAGTGGAGGCTTAAGGCAGGGCGCATTGCTGTCCTGCATAAAAAATTCAGATCCTGCTAATAAAAAAGGAGAGAATGCACGATGCAGTTGGCATGCAGTCATCTTTGCCTGAGATATCATTGTCGTTGATGTTGTTGTTGTTATTAGAGAAGACAGGACTCTGGGAAAGCGAGTGGGTGGGAGGCAGAGATCCTGAGAGTCACCACCATCACAGGTGATAAGTGAGATTACAGTACAGGCAGAATCCTCTAGGACTAGTTACATCCATGGACCTCCAGGTTTTCAACATCCCTTCCCCCAATCCCTGCCCAAATCTAATTCAGTAGATTGGGATCAGCCCAAATAATTTCTATTTTTAACAAGCGCTGCAGGTGACTGATGCGGCAGGCCCATGTACCAGCCTGTTTCGTGAGTGGGTTACATCTGTGCGGGAAGTAGCTGTAGGATTTCTGCTTCCACAGAGGTACAATGTTATGGCTGACCCTGGGCCATGGGAAGGGGGAGGGGAGTAATTACAGGAGACTCTAGCAACGCTTTTACCCTCCTCGACGTTTACTTGGAGATCCACTGTTTTCACTGAATTAGAATATACATAGGCACTACATTATTTGATTTCAAAATAACTTGATCTAATTAAATTGCTCAGAGTGTCTGATACAAAACAGCAAGGATATATAAATAGCGTTATTAACATGAAGATGGGTTTCCTTCACAGCCATTGACTACCTCATGTCTAGAAACCACGCTATTGGGGATGGAGAAGAGGGGTGGTTTTGCAGCCCCAGATCAGCAGCCAGAGGTCATTGTCTTTGGAAGGGAGCCAAGGTCCATATCGACAGAAAAATGAAAGTGAGTTCAACGCACAGGAAATAGCATTGAAAATCAATGTTGACAGTGAGGACCAGAGCCTATCTCCCACCCACTCTCTTTGATTGCTGGGCCGAGTCTGCTGCTTTTATATGAGCTTCCTGAGTAAAGGCCCAAAGGCTGCCACCTGCTTGGCTGCATGCTGATCAGCTTCACAAACAACCTCCCTTTACGTGACTGCCCTCTCCCTTCTTGCCTGAGCATTTTGCCCCAAGGTCCACATCACTCTCCTCTCATCTCCCTGAAGCAACAATGAACAACCTTGCATATTTTTTGAATCACGGGAGGATGTTTTAAAATACTAAAACCACCTCTAGAGCTTCTGATTTAACTGGTCTGGGCGTGGACTGGCCATTGGGAGTTTCTCAGTCTCCCCAGGTGACTCCCGCAAAGCTGAGATCTGCTGTCCTCGGGCATCATCGTTAACAGGAAGTTACTATGTATTCAGATTTTCACTGAAGTTTCAGGAGTTAGGAAGACATAATCATGGCAGAAGGTGAAAAACAACTTCAAAATCAATTTTAAATACTGTGTGCTTTAAAAAAACAATCCCTTATTCTGTCCTCTCCTTTAGGAAATTCTTCCTGGCTAGAGAAAGATTAACACCAGCTACAACTTAATTTTATCTCTGCATGTCCCTCCCTCCACCCTCACCTCAAGTCTTTTGTCCTCGCCACTCTAGCACCCTGCGTCCAGTTCTGGAATTTCTGTATGCAAATTTCTGCCACAGTGTAAGTGCTGCCCCCAAAACCACAAGAGCAAGTTACCGTGAGGTTAATGAAATGCCCCAGGTGAGCCTCTGCGGCTGGCTAGCTGGGGATCTGGGAACCAGGCTCTGTCATCCAATACATTCCACCTGGCAGTGGTTTAATGGTCCAGCTAAAATACAGAGAGGGATCATTCTGGAGGCTCTGGCCAGCTAGGACTTCCAGGACTACAGCTGGGAATACAGGCTCTCCAGGTGGCTGGCAACCTTTCTTCCACCACATCTGCAGAGATTGGACAGGATCACACAGTAAACCCTCTGCCTCCAAACATTCCAAAATGAGGTGCCCACATGAAAAGATGCTCAACATTGCTAATGACAGAGAAATGCAAATCAAAACTACAATGAGGTACCACCTCACACCGGTCAAAACGGCCATCATTAAAAAGTCTACAAATGGGACTTCCCTGGTGGTACAGTGGTTAAGAATTCACCTGCCAATTCAGGGGACACGGGTTTGATCCCTGGTCTGGGAAGATCCCACATACCACAGAGCAACTAAACCCATGCGCCACAACTACTGAGCCTGAACTCTAGAGCCCATGTGCCACAACTACTGAAGCCTGCACACCTAGAGCCCGTGCTCCACAGCAAGGGAAGCTACCACAATGAGAAGTCCACGCACTGCAACAAAGAGTAGCCCCTGCTCGCCACAACTAGAGAAAGCCCTCATGCAGCAATGAAGACCCAACACAGCCAATAAATAAATAAATAAATAAATTTATTTTTTTAAAAGTCTACAGGTAAATGCTGGAGAGCGTGTGGAGAAAAGGGAACCCTCCTATACTGTTGGTGGGAATGTAAGTTGGTGCAGCCACTGTGGAAAACAGTACGGAGGTTCCTCAGAAAACTAAAATAGAATTACCATATGATCCAGCAATCCCACTCTTGGGCATATATCTGGGCAAAACGATAATTCAAAAAGATAAATTCACTCCAATGTTCACAGCAGCACTATTCACAGCAACCAAGGCATGGAAACAACCTAAATGTCCATCAACAGAAGAATGGATAAAGAAGTTGTGGTACATATATACAATGGAATATTACTCAGTCATAAAAAAGAATGAAATAATGCCATTTGCAGCAATATGGATGCAACTAGAGATTATCATACTAAGTGAAGTAAGTGAGAAAGAGAAAGACAAATACCATATGATATCACTTATATGTGTAATCTAAAATGTGACACAAATGAATGTATCTACAAAACAGAAACAGATTCACGGACATAAAGAACAGACTTGTGGTTGCCAAGGGGGAGGTGGTAGGGGGATGGATGGAGTGGGAGGTTGGGGTTTAAATGCATGTTTTTATGTATAGAATGGATAAACAGCAAGGTCCTACTGTACAGCATAGAGAACTATATTCAATACCCTATGATAAACCATAATGGAAAAGAATATTTTAAAAAATATATATATGTGTGTGTGTAACTGAATCATTTTGCTGTATATTAGTAATTAACACAACATTGTTAATCAACTATACTCCAATAAAAAAAAAAGAGGTGCCCGCCACTCCCTGATCTGTTATCCTGGCTCCAGTGTCCTCTGTTCCTCTCCCTCCCTACCTCCTTACTCCAGTCCCAACCCCACTGCAGAAGCTGAGGACTTCGGGTGGAAGTGAGAGGCGAGCAGGCAGAAGAGGGGAGTTTGACGCTGTGCTTTATTAGGCAGAGTTCATCTAAACCAGCGTTCTTCACCTTTCGTGGCCAAACAAACCCACTACCATGTTCCATACACCAAAAGAAAGCCTCTCCCGTGTGGAATTTGGTGTCCCTTTGAGGCCGTCCAGATCAGACTGCAATAACTTGTTAAATAAATATTATTTTTCTTCCCGACACCCCTGTGAAATGCCAGGAACCACACCAGGTGCTTTACACACATGTTAAAAGAGAAACTGAGGCACATTCAAGTTTTAAGTGTTTGAGCAAAAATTGATCCGAATGGGGCAGTACCAAACCAGGAGTGACTAGGAGCACTACACTGGCAGGAGCTCGGGGGAGACTTAGATAGAGAAACTAAGGGAGCAAAGCAAGAAAATTATTGATTAGTTATAGTTTAAAACATTGTTGGCTTTTGTGATGGTCTTTAAGTTTCAATTTCTTCACCTTGAGGTATTTACAGGTTTAAGTCTGGGTTTGCTTAGTAGGCCACCAAAGCATTAGAGCTACTGCAGTCTAATGGCTTCCTTGTTTAATTAATTTAATATACACTATCCCTACTTATCCTTGCAGTGACCCCATGAAGAAGGTTCTGGTAGCATCCCATTTCTCAAGTAAAGACTGAGGTTCAAAAAACTTAAGTAACTTGCCCAGTGTTTCAGCTGGCAATCTGGAATTGAACCAAATTTAATTCCAGACAATTCTCTATAATAAAGGGATTTCAGGCTTAAGGTCATCTACATAGTAAAGATTTAGGGGCTCTGTGATATTGTGATTCATAATAAGAAATATATATTTGGTCTTCATCCCTGTTTCTAGCACAGAGCTCCTAAAATCCTTGGAATTTCCTAAGTGATAAGCATGGTAAAGGTATCTTTTGAAATTCAGACCAAGCCCCTTTCAACCACACCTGAATTTAAGTTAATAAGAAGACTTTTGGAAAGCCCCTAAGGATGGGTGCTTGTTGTCAGAGGAACCAACCAAATGATTTGAGAGTTGAAACTTCTATTTTTTTTTATAAATTTATTTATTTATTTTTATTGGCTGCATTGGGTCTTTGTTGCTGCTTGCGGGCTTTCTCTAGTTGAGGCAAGTGGGGGCTATTCTTCGTTACGGGCTTCTCCTTGCGGTGGCTTCTCTTGTTGCGAAGCACGGGCTCTAGGCGTGTGGGCTTCATTCGTTGTGGCCCTCAGCCTCAGTAGCTGTGGCGCGAGGTCTGTAGAGTGCAGGATCAGTAGTTATGGCTCACAGGCTTAGTTGCTCTGCGGCATGTGGGATCTTCCCAGAGAAGGGATTGAACCCATGTCCCCTGCATTGGCAGGTGGATGCTTAATCACTGCACCACCAGGGAAGCCCTGAGAGTTTGGAACCTTTAATCCCATCCTCAGACCTTGTTGGTGAACATATCCACATGCTGGAGGGTGGTGCACCCCGGTTCCAAGGGGACAGAAGATCTTCCCTTTGAGACCCTCCTGGATCTCGCCTCTGTACCACTGTACCTTTTCATCTGGCTGTTCTTCTGTATTCTTTATAATATCCTTTATAATAAACTGGTAAATGTAAGTAAATGTTTCTCTGAGTTCTCTGAGCTGCTCTAGCAAATTAATTGAATCCAAGGCGGAGGTCTTGGGAACAGAACCTCCAATCTATAGCCAGTTGGTCAGAAGCACAGGTGACAACACAGAAGCAAAGGCATCTGAAGGGGGGGGGGGGGGGGCGGGCAGGTGCTGAGCAGTTTTGGGAACTGAGCCCTTAACCTGTGGAATCTGACACTCTCTGCAGGTAGTCTGTGTCAGAATTGAGTTAAATTATAGGACACCCAGTCAGCATCGACTGAGAATTGGAGAATTGTTTGGTGGTGTGGAAAAAACACACATCAGGGATTACATACTCCATAGAACAATTTTGAAAAACTATCACTACCACATTTTAAAATTGACATCTAAAATTTTTCCTAAGTTTAGTGGCAAAAAATTGCAGTTTTCATGCTATAATGTTGATGTCTAATAAAATGTTAAAGGCAGCCAATGAAAGCTAAATCCCATAATGACGTGATATCAGTTATCATCCTTTTTGAAAATACCAGAACACCTTCCTCTTGGACAGTGGGAAATTTTACGTCATTCCTTTTTCTCTTTGATTTCCTATTGCCGTTTCATGTCCCCACAGGATTTTACTCTAGTAACATTTTTATGTTTGAGAGTATTTTCTTTCTCTTATCAGAGTTATTTCTAATAGAGATACGTACATCAATTTAATCTTTTTCTTCAGTTTTTTTATTTCTTGTGACCGTTAGGCTCTAAATAATAGAAACAAGGGAGAAAAGAAGAAAGGACAGAAGCAGGGGAGGGAAGAAAAGAAGAAAGGAAACAAGGAAAGAAAATTCTGGGTTGAGTTATTACAATTATTAGTACTATACAATTAATCAAGTAATACTCTGATAAATTTATTATTAAAAGTAAAATGTTATTGAACGACTATCTCTGCTTAATAAAATAAATAGGACTTTTCCCCCAAGTAGTTCATGTGTAAATGAATGAATATTGCCAAAAATCACATTCTGATGACCCATCGTCAAAATCATTAATAATGTTCTAGTAGCCAACGATTTAGGTCAGTTTCATTTTGACGAAAGCAAAGAATTGTGAAGTGCCTACTTTTTCAACAATATTTGTTACACAGTCAGTTCTCTTCCTAATTCTGGGAAATACACTAAAAAAGATTTACCAAGGCTTAAGGAAGGAGCTGTTAATTATAGCAATGCCTCTTCTACCTAGAGGGACCTAAGGGATGAGCTTTGGGAATAACTGAAAAGAACTACCTGAGTTTCGCTATGCTAAAAGAGGAAGAAAGCCATTTTAGCATCCACATTTCTTGCCAATGCTTTGCACTTACCCTACTCTTTGGAGAGGGATTCAATCTTAGTATTTTGAGAATGAAAGAGGCAAGTTCATTATATGATCATCAGAATCTTTCCCACCACCCCTTCAATATTTCTAAATGCAGGCCGTGCTAACATGAACAAAAACACCCTATTTTATGTTCCATGTTTCACCCATAACCAAAAATAGGTGCAAGACAGGTAGAAACAGAAAGCCAATGGTGACTTTATAGCTCCTCAATTATCACTAAGGGAGACTTCCCTGAAACCAAGTTTGAAAGTTGTCCCTTTGTTTGACGTCCTGTAAGTTTCTGTGTCCACAGATTTGGGATGGGTGAGGGGTACGGCTTTCTTTTGTAAAATAGGGGAAAACCCACAGTGGGCATGGAGGGGAGAAGATTAAACCTGTAAGTACGTCGAGAATTGCATACATGTGATGGTTTAGCATTTGGAGACTGATGCTTATAAAACACCTGTATCCATGTAACTGTCACCCTTGGAAAGTCTTAGAAAACCTAGTCTATTTCCTACCTGCAGCTCTTTTACAATGTCCAGGCAACTCGCTTCTGCTTTATTGCCCTCTGTGCCAGAGAGCTCATCTTCCTTCAAAGAAGTCTGTTCCATTTTCAGGCATCTGAAGTCAATAGCGTCACAGGAGACCCCCTACCAGACTGAAATCAATCAGCAGATAAACTGAGTTTGTGCGTTGAAAAAAACTAAACGGACTTCTGATCTGCCTTGGAATCCTAGCTTCGCCTCTTAACAACTGGATGATCTTGGACACTTGTCTTCATCTTGCAGAATCTCACTTTCCTCATCTGTATACAGAGATAGTAACACTGACCTTTCAGAGTAACCACTCTAAAAATATCAATCTATGAAAAGCCCCTAGCCCAGTGTTTGGTATATTGCAAGCACTAAATAAAGAATGGTTCTCATTCAATCATTTCCTGAGCCTTGTGACTGTCCCACCACCCAGCTCACATTCCTCACTGTTCCAGGAGATAGCGGAACCCTTGGTCAAGTAACCTGCAGATACATGATGCTGTGGTAGCCCCCCCGCCTCCCAGACCCTGAGAGTTTACTTCCTTTGACCTTGTCACATTTAGTCTAAACATTTTATCTGTGTTGCTCTTTTGTGAACCCTGGGTGGATGCAATCTGTTCACATAGGAGAACTTCTTTTTTCTCCATTGCTATAAATGCAATGTGGAGCTACCCCACCCCCAGCCCAAAAGGTTGGACTGAAGTGTGGCAAGATCCAAAATGCTGAGACCTCTTAACTGGAGAGAAGGTGGAAGCGAAGATGCATTAAGAACTAAATGCTTTCGGGGGGGGGAAGAGTAGGGTCTTCTAAATATATATATATGAATGTTTATTGAGTGCTTTCTATATGCCAGGCATTGTTTTAAGTACTTTATGTACACATTAAATGCCACGTGTAAAACTCACAAGAAAGCTGTAAGTTACAATTATACTCCCATTTTACAGATGAAGAAACTGAGTCACAGAGTGTTTAAACAAGCGTCAGAACAAGGCTCTGGCTCCCAAGTTGGCTCTTGACTGCCACATTGAGTCCTCACCGGATAGAGAGTGACAGGAGTTGAGAAAGGGGACAGCTGCCTTTGCCAATGTGACCCAGGAAGGCTCCTCTAAGCAGTGACATGGGGCTGTGACCCAAACAAGAAGCCATCGGCCAAGACCCAAGAGAAGCATTCCAGGGAGAAGGAACACAAAGGGCCAAGGCCTCAGGGAGGAGAAAAGGTTTTCTTGCTCCAGGTAACAGGCAGGGGCAGGGAACAAGGCAGAGAGTGGCACGGCAACAAACGGAGGGGTAGGCTGGCCTGAAAAGAGTAGGGTCTTCTGTGACCAATGTCCCCCCATCCCCACTAAGCGCACACCAAAGAGGAAACAGACTGGAAGGATGATGTTTGAGTTAGACTTTTTTATAATAGTGAATTTTATGTAGCAGAATTTTATAATAGTGAAGAGAAAATACTGAAGTAAAACCTGAAATCCCTTTCCCCAGTAGTTTTTAAAATAAATGGTTGAGGTGGGGACTAGGAGGGATAGAGATGTATCTGTTTGGCTCTGTTTTGTTCCACTTCTTAGTGGTAACAAAAAGGGGGTTTGAATTCACTCATTCATCCAACAAACATTTATTGAGTGCCTCCTACATTCTGGGCACTGTTTAAGAGACAGTCTGTAGAAGTGAACAAACCAGGTAAAACAGACAGTAAACAGGCAATCGGTGAAATACATACTCTGCCAGGTAATGCTAAGTCTTATGGAGAAAAACAAAGAGGAAAGGGAGGTAAGGAGTGGCAGGAGGGAGGGATGAGGAGGTGAGGGGAGGGATGTTTTAAATAGGGTCCTAAGGGACAACTACAAGGGGATGGCGACCTTTGAGCAGAGCCCCAAGGAGATGACAGGTTACAGGCAGATGAGCAGATAGCCAGGGGAAGAACATTCCAGGCAGTGGGGAAAAGCCGGTGCAAAGGCCTGGAGGTGAGCACATACTTGGCATATTCTAGCAACAGCAGAGGGCAACGTGGCTGGGGCAGAGCGATGAAGAGGCGGGTGGTAGGAAATGAGGTCAAAGAGGATGATTAAGGGCTCAAATATGTCCTCCTTTAATTTTATGATTCAATTCCGCATGCATGAAGCATTCCTACACACCAGAAACAAAACCATGCCCTCGGGGGAGAGATTAACAACAACAATAAAACATAAATAAATAAAAGAAGCTACAGAAAATTTTCAGTCATCAGCTCTCTCTCGGGGGTATCAGTCCGCCTCTCGCTGCCTAACATGGTGTTTTCCAGTCTCTTCTGCTAAAACAAGCCACAGACCACCTAGCAACTGCCTACGAACGATTAAGAGTTTTCAGATTCAGGCGCAGTCCTTCCGCTTGAATGTAGGTCAAAACCCAGCACAAAGCACTTCGTGAAAAATACGAAGAAATGTAAATATGATGGGAAATGTTACCGCATAACTCTAAAGCAGCATAATATCACAGCCTATTAGCACAAGTTCCAGAAACCTGCTGTGTTTCCCAGACCCAAGTCTCCACAATGCTTTACCTTGGGGTTCTCCGGGACTTGTGGGCCTGGGGAAACAGTTCTGACGCAAATGCATGTCAATACCTGCAGACAGTACAGAAAGAAAGGCCTGGATTTCTCCTTCCTTTGCTTCTTTCTCCCCTCTCCCTGCCCCCACCCCAGAGCAGAACTCCAAAGCACCCGAGTGAAAAGCCCTGCCGCTCATCAAGATCAAGGCAGGCATTATATTTCAAGTTGAGGTTCAAAACAGCTTGCTCTTTGCCAAGACTTCTTTCTTCCTGAAATCAGATGGCGCCTCTGAGGGCTTCAGTGTGCTGAGTCACAAGCAAGCTACACACCCGCTCTTTCATTGAAGGCCACCAGGCTGAGGCCCCATCGTCCTCCTCCGGCAAGTGAACACAAGGACCAAGTCGAGAGCACCTTCAGAATAGGTTCCTGTGAAGGGTCCAGACTTAGAACACAAAAGAGGGATTTCAGTTTCTCTCTTCTTGAGGAAACATGACAACCCAGAAATAATTTTAAAAACCTCTGCCCATTATCTTTACATAAGACCACTTACATCTGCCTAATTACTGCACTGTTTATTTTATGCTAGCTGACTACTTCACCATTAGCTATAGCTGTAGGTCGTGCATGAGAAAGGTGCTGCATTAGAAAATTCCTAGCCCTCAGAGAGCCTTTCAGATTAGAGCCCTAGGAGCTGAGAGTCGGCCACTGCCCACTGGCCCACTCTTCCTGGCAGGCAGGTTTCAGTGAATTAGTTAGCAACCTGCATAAATTGGGCAATTGCTCATAAAAATCTAAAATTGGAGATGCTCTTGAAAACTTGAAAGATCTGGCAACGCTGGACCAAAATTGCTACGTAGAAACAACTGGTGTGACCCTTCAGACAGAAGGTGCTGGGAGCACGTGCCCCCTGGGTCAACACCCACTAGCTGATATCCTGCATCCTTCCCTATTAGTGCCTGTCCCTGGGAGTATGCACCTGGGACCCCCATCTAGTCCTACCACTTTATGGGACAGATAAGGAAAGCAGAGTCCAGAGAATTTTAAATGACGCACCTAGGTCACTCATTTAGGTAAAAGCAGAGCAGGAACCAGAATTCACGTCCCCTTCCCCCATTCACTGGAGCTTCAGTTGTGAAAGAAACTGGGCCACATTTGAAGCAGTGTCTCAAATGATATTAGCTCTGAAGTTATTTTAATTATAAATCATCGGTGCAATCTAATGAAGGCATCAAAGGTGTGATACTGGTATAGACCAGAAGGGCTGGGGAAAGGTTTAACTAGGAGATATAACACTTTCTGAGGAATGTAAAATACAAGTAATCTATATTTAAAATATCATGATTTTTGTGAGTAACAGAGTGGAACAAAGAAAAGCCAAATAAAAGTCACAACCTAATTGAACTATACTGAATAAATTAGAAATGGATACATCTTGGATTTTTTTTTATCTTGGATTTTTTCTTTCTAAATCTAAAAAAGATTTAGATTGAGAGGTTTCTCTAATCCATGAATTCTGCCCACCTGTCTTTCATGTCATTAATTCATGGTAATATATATCATAAAGATAATGGGTAATTATTGAGGGCTTTCAAGATTCTTTATAAGTGATATTATTTTCTCCATAAGGTAAATTTATGGGCCATCTAAAAATGTTTTGTTTACATGAGTAGAAGTATTATAAATGTATATATAATACAAAAGTATGGTAGCACTAATGACCCTGATGTTAATTTTTTTCATCCTACATCAACTCAGAATAGAAATGAGAGTTTTCCTACGTTCACTTTTCTACATACCACTGGCTTATCATCATAACTCCATCCTGTTTCCCAGGAAGCTCAGACTCCAACTCCACGATTTCCAGAAACCTGTCGCCTTGAAGAGGTTTAAAAAGAAACCCAAAATATTTCTTTCTTTTTTTTGGTCTCACCTCGTGGCTTATGGGATCTTAGTTCCTGGACAAGGGATGGAACCCTGGCCCCCAGCAGTGAAAGCACCGAGTCCTAACCACTGGACCACAGGGGAATTCCCAACCAAAATATTTCTTTGCAAAACTATGTAATCTTGAAAACGACCCCCCACATCCCCCTTCCAAAAAAAGAAAAAAGTCCTAACCAGAGGGTGACGTAGGGATCGATACGACAAGTGGAACGTGCCGCACGTTTACAGCTTCACAGTGCTTCCAGCAGGGCCAGTAAAATGAGAGGCTTTCTTTCTTTCTTACCACATTAGCAGCCACCTAAACCTGGATGCCAGAGAGTGTGTCTGAAACAGCCTAAGCACAATGCTGTTCAGTAATGCTGTAATGCCATGTGAAATCCCGGCTGCTAAAATTAAACTGATACTTGGCAGAAATGATCATAACACTTTCCATCACAGCATTATGACAGGCAGAAAGAGTGTCTGCGTGGCACAGGCAGCGCTCAGAACAAAATCGTGCATCCCTGGAGGCAGCAACATCTGAGGCCACACAGAGAAGGGTTGAGTGGGAGCTAGCATTTGAAACCCACAATCAGAAAAATGCCACAGTCTCCATCCATCCCCTTCATGGGGACCCAGAAGTCACTGCTCAAGTTCAAAGTCCAAACTTTGCTCTGCCTTCATTTCTTAATCAGAGGAGGGAGGAGGAGTTCAGTGGTCAGGCAAAGAAAAGGAAGGCTCTATTTCACGTGCCAGAGTGGGTTTTCTCCTCCTCCCCACCACCCTCAGGATCAAGGCGAACTCCTTCCATGCTAGGGGACAGCACTCCTTAATTGGCAGAAGGACGACTTTTAAAGCAATGGGAAGGCACTCCTCTCCCCCAGGGCCCAGATTACTGCCTCTGTCTGGAAGCATTTTGTTCTAACCGAAAGCATGCTTCGCTTCCTCACTGCATAGCGCAGGAGTCAATTGCAACTAAAGGGTTAAACAAATGCCTTGGAAACAAGACAGGGAAAGACTCCTGGAGCCATGCAGGTGCGGAATTACAGCCTGCCATCGCTCACCAGGCCTCAGATTCCTGGGCTCAGAATTAGTAAGGTTTGGCTTTTCTTGTTTTGCTGTAAAAAGGAAGGAGGGAAGGAGTAAGGGAAGGAAGAGGGAAGGAGGGAAGGAAGGAAGGAAGGAAGGAAGGAAGGAAGGAAGGAAGGAAGGAAGGAGGGAAGGAAGGAAAAGAAGGTAGAAATTTAATATTCTATTCTCCCTGCATAGAACTGAGCGTGCAGTAGATGTTCTCAGTAAATATTTGTTGAACCGTCAACAGTTTTATAAGATGTCATCAGAGTTCTCTCACACTCTGCAACTCCCAGTCTGATTTGAGACTTCTAGTCCATAGATGGCCAGTTTAGGGACAGATCAACTGACTTAACAGCTAGAGGACTATGTCCCCTTATAGGAGTCACACCAAAGCTCTGCACTGTAATGAAATCACCTTATTCAAAATCACAAATACGAAGAATAATGAAATTATTAAACATAAGAAAATGGATGTCCAGGCAAAATGAGAATGAGAGAAAATTAATCCTATCTCAGCCAACAGAGAGAAAGGCTAGAGTATGTAAGACATATACAGGGGAAGAGTTTCTTCTTTTTTATTTAGTCACAACACATCAGTACAGCAGAGGTCAAACTCAGTTCAGTGGAGGTCCTTTAAACTATACCTGCTAAAGGAATAAACCTGTAAAATGATGCTTTTATAGCCCAAATCAAATTAAATAAACCAAATAGAAGGCAGCAAAGTATCTCAACAACCTCATTTCCATGCATGAAAAAGGAAAACACGGCATAAAAATTTCCATTGAAAAGAAAACAAGGCAGCTCCGGGAAGAACTGGGTTGTGCATTTAACAGGTTCCACTGAGCTATTCCATTGACCACCTGCACGCCGTGATCACTTATCCGTGTTAACACCTGTGAACTTGAGATCTGTGAAATTAAAAAGTCATTGCATTGCTTGGGGCTGGTAAATGCAGACGTATCCTATGCAATTATCTTCTGTCTCTTCCCTGCCACCTCCAAACAGGTACCTCTCCTGCCCAAGCCAGAACTATGAGTCCTGGCAGATGACAGCAATTGGTCATTCAGATTCAGGGCCCCTAATGGTTTCTACGGTCATCTTACTGTTGTAGGAGGCAGAGAACTAGCTAGTCTTCTTTCTTGGATAAAGCTGATCATCTGATTTGTCAACGCTTTATTCAGAAATATAAAATTTAATGTAGCCCCCCCAAAAAAGAATATTATTTATACAACACCTTAATTGTCAACATATTAACAAATAGCATCATGTTAACATTGAGCATAGTGGTTTGGAAAGGTAATTCTAAAAAGAGACTGTAACTATACAAGGAGAAAAACAGACCGAAAATACTAAATGTTAAACTTTCCAAAACGTTGAGGCAAAAATGGAATCATTCTTAGACTGATAGGTTTACAAAGTAAATTAGGCACAATCCAAACCTATCACCAATTTGTTGGTTTATACTCACTATTTCAAGTTAATGTCTGAACAAAATTTAACAACTAGTTTTTAAAAGCTGCTAATACGACATGATAAAAAAAACATTAAAAAAGAAAAGGAAACCAACAAACCTTTCGTCTTTCAACAAAATTTATCTGAAAGTGTACCTTTTTCCTTTTTATTTTACTGATGACTTTAAGGTGTTGTTGGCAACAGCCCAGCTCAGCTGGGATTTTAAGCTTCCCCCTCCCTCATTCTACCGCATCAGTTCTTTAAAAAGCTCCAATCTCCGTCCCCCAAGGTCTATAGGGTTTGCCAAGGTTTGCTGCCTGCGTGGGTGCCGAAGGGCTCAGTGCATTGGGAGAGAGTAAGTGGAAGGAGCCAAAAGAGAAGGGGAAGGCCGACAGGGAGGCCACCGAGGAGAGCAGGGGCGGGGAGAGTTTGGAGGCGGAGGTGACCACGGGGAGCACCGGTCCAAGGCTGCCGCTAGGGGGCGCTCGCAGAGCAGACGCCTCCGGATGTGCCGTAGCCAACCTGCCCTGGTGGTGGGGTTCCGTGGGCGAGGCCGTGGTGCCAGTGTTCCCGTGGCCGTTCTGGGGCAGCAACAGGGGGTGCGCGACGTGCGGGTGATGTCCGAAGGCGCTCCCCCAGGGAATGTGTCCAAGGCCTGCGTGGGCGCCGCTCGCCGCTTCCCGCTGCGAGGCATAGTTGTTCAGATGTGAGACCAGTCGAACTCGAAGCGGGTCCGTGGCATCTAGTCCTTCAATGATGCTCAGGTAACGGGCGACTTCTGCCAGGCATTCCCGAAACCCCAAACTCCGATAGTCCATTGCAAGGGCGTGCGCATCAAAGTAGCCTGAGGAAACGCACAAAAGAAAAACCTCAGAGCTTCACTCATTTCCCGCATTTCTTCAATCCCCAAAGCAGCCCTTCCCGGCAAGTATCTACATCCTTTATTTGAAAAGAAAAGAAAAGAAGAAAGAGAAAGAGAGAAAAGAAAAGGAAAAAAAAGTATTCACGGGCTCTTCTGAAAGTCCAAATATTTGGGAGTCGACCAAAATCTTTGCCTTAATCAACATGAGAAGTATGTGTTTGCTAATGCAAGTTCAAAGCCCAATTAGAAACTGCCAAGCAGAAATTGGAATTATACCCTACCGGCAGATGAAACTATGTTCATTCCTTTAATGTTTTCCCTCAACAACAACAAAAAATACATCAAGGACAGAAAAACCACAGAGTAGTGAAATTCATTAGACACACAGATGTAAGTTATCATCACGGAGCTTTTAGGCACTTGGTCCAGAGTAAAGCATTTTCCGGCTGGAGACAGGCACACAGACGTCCGTCTCCCACCTTCCTTTGGGTTTTCTCTCCTTAACCACAACAGGTTTCTGTCCTCAAGAGTCATTTGGCAGTCATTCTTTAAGAATCTTGTATATGAAATTAAGACCATATACTTAAAAAAAGAAAAGAAAAGGAAAAAAGCTTTTTCTCAAAAGGGTTAATAAACAAATGTGGTTGGAGCTACCTGAGCAGAGCCGTCACAACTTTAGGGCACCTCACACATAATAAGCATTTTCCAAAAGAAGATATATAAGCTTAATTTGCAGAGGCCTGGGGTAAAGAATTCACTGGAGAAAAATCTATGTGCGTATGCAAATGCACTGACAGGCAACCCCACACGCCACACACCCGTTCTCTCCCCACCCCCAAAGCACACAGTAAAAATAAGGCAGGGACTGCACCAATCCTGGCCATGGGTAACTGTTCACTCTACCCCCAAACACTCAGAACCCCCACCGGACTAGAGATGTACCTTTCCCTCCTGCAGTGTGCAGCATTTTCAAGTGATCCACCGTCATCTGCAGGATCTCGGCTTTTTCTAGCTTAGCAGACCCCTAGAGAAAAGAACAACAACAACAAAGAATTGTTTTGGCATCCGGTGCCTTTAGGGAACAACTTAAAATATATATGTATACATATGCTCTGTAAATCACAACAGTACAGACAACAGCAAAATAAATTATCTTCGCAAAATATGTTGGAATCTGGATAAATTCATTTCCTCCGCACAAACAGCGCGGTTATCTTGCAATGCACCGGTGAGGTTCAGATTAATGAGGGGAGGGATTCTGAAGGGGTGGAGAGCTACACCGAGAGCTCTACCTACTTTCTCCATTACCTGCTTCTCAAAAGCACTAGGTACCAGCCTCCTCAGCTCAGACAAACTGTTATTGATCCGGTCTCTTCGGCGCTTCTCAATGATCTGTAGAAAGCAGGCAAAACAAAGGGGGACATTTCCATTACGACTGTAAATTCCAAAATGAGGAAAGGTGGTTCTTCCCGTTAATTAATAAAACAAAACATCCCACCCCACCTCACCCCCCAAAAAAGGGTGCCCTGTAAGGAGACTCACGCCTCTCCGTCTTTTCCTGGCCAAGATCTGTGAAGATGTAGTTGGGGACATGGAGCCTAGAGCCGAACTCAAGTTCCTAAATGAGGGGGTTTAAAAAAAAAAAGGAATCGCCGTTAAAGGAGAGGAGGTGATCTGAGGGGGTCGCCCCCAAGCCCTCCGCGTACTCAGATTTCTTTTTTCCTTTTCCTTTTCCTTTTTTTTTGGGGGGGGGGGGCAACTTGGGCTTGAAAGCGCCTCCGAGGTCCTTCCCCCGGGGCGGAGGCCTGCTGGAGATGCGCAGAGGTCAGTACGGGGCGCCGGCGTGCCCTGGGCCCTTGCGCGCTGTCACCGAGGCCAGCCGGCGCTCGCCTCCCGCTCCGGCTCTGCTCTGCCGCCGCCAACTCACCCATTCTCATCCGCGCTCTCCTTTTCCACCTCGATGGTCTCGTCCAGCTCGCTATCGGAGGAGCTGTACTCGGGGTGGGCTCGCTTCATGCTGGCTACGCGGGGGATCCGGGGGAGGGTCGACGCGGCGGGCAGGGAGGAGTTAACTGCAGCGGCGCCTCTCCGCGCTCGGCTGCTCGCGTTCCGCACACACTGGTCCCGCTCACGCTCTGCCTCCGGTTAAAACTCAACCATCCCTTTCCCACGCTGCGCCCCTTCCCAGGGCCCAGGGGAGGGCGGGGGAGTGGAGCGGGCGGGCGAGGGGGGGGGGCGAAGGGGCGGGGCGGTGGCTCCCGGGCAACGGCCTTCCCTCGGCCAACCCGGCTTCTCGCTCCGCTGATTGGCAGCCGCTCGGGGGCGGGGCGGGGGCGAGGGCGAACCCCACCCCCGCCGTGCCCGCCCTGCGCGCCTGCCCCTGCCCGGTGGCGGTGCGTCGGCTCCGCGGGGGCTCCGCCGGGGGGACGGAGGCGGCGCGGGCGGCGGCGGGCCGGCGGCGGGCAGGCAGGGGAGGCCGGGCCGGGACGCAAGCCCGCCGGCGGCCGCGGCCCCGCCCCGCCCTGCGCGCCCCGATTGGCCTGGCCGCACGCCAGGGCCGCGCCTGCAGCGCCGCCGGTGAGCCGCACGCGCCGCGGGCCGTGGGAAAGTGCCGGCGCCGCGGCCGCCAGCCAATCCGGGCGGCCGGCGGCGGCGACGGCGGCCGCGCTGGCGGCGGCGGCGGCGGCGCTGGGCGTCCGCATGAATGGAGAAGAATGGGCGGGCGGGGGAGCGGGGCCGCGTGAGGGCGCGCCGGCGGGGGCTGGGCGGCCGCGGGCCGGGCCCCCTGTGTGAACCTGTAATTGGAGCCTGGGCGCCGAGCGGCCCCGGAAGCCGCCGCCCTGCGCCGCGGTACATCTCGGCTGCGGGGCCGCCCGTGTCCGGCGGCGGAAGCCGCGCGCCTCCGGCGAAACCGGGCCCGGTTGCACCTGGCCGGGCGGCGCGCCGGGCCCTCCTCGGAGGACGCCGGGCGCCGGGAGAGCGGCCGCCGGGGCGCCGTTCACTGCGGCCAGCAGCCCAGAGACCCGGGCGCATGCAGAGGAAGGTGTGGTTTCAAGGGAATGTGCATTTTCGGTTTCTGGAGCTCTTTCCTCACTCGCTGACGGTCTCGCTTCCGCAGGGGCTTTGCAGCCTCCGGGGTGGGATGAACTCCCCTGAGCGTCTACTGTCCGGGGAAGTGGAGCGCTTGTTTTCTTGGCTGACTGGGGGCCGGGGGAGGGAGGGAGGGGGGCGGCCCCTGGGGATATTCTTTTTTTTTTTTTTTTTTCCCAGGCTCTGGCGGCCAGATCCTGTCAGCGGGCGACAGGGTGGCGGGACTGAGCATCTGCGCCTGAGGCCGCGCTCGCTGCAGGGATGCACGTCTCTGACCCCTAGACTCACACAAGCGCACCCCACACACCTCCCGCCTCGGTGGTGGCGTGGCGTGTACTGGGTGCTATGTGTAGTTCCAAGTCCTCAAGAAGATAGGTTTTTAAAAATATATATTGTATATCTCGTACTGACTCCTGGTTTGTAGAAACAGCCAGGTGGTGGTTTTGAATTTAGAAATCCAGATGTCTGTATCCCTGACAAAGGAGCAGAGCAGTTCGTATTTCTGTGAATTCCGCTCTTGTGGCTGCTGCCCTTGCAGTCCCATCAGTGAGGGAACGCTTGATAAATACCGTGGAGGATAACAGAAATATTCTCATCTTTGCTAATTGCTTGTCCGTTTCTATCCCTCCGTAAATATTGATCTGAATGCCGTTTTAGCACATTTCACACACCACACACTAAGTGGCCTGGGCCTGATATGGATGTTTGTTTCTTAGCCTCTCACCACCCCCCGCCCCCACCCCGCCACCACACACACGTTAGGCCACTTCCTGACTCAGTGAACCTCTTATTCCACTAAACCTTCACCTCCAGCCCCTCAGTCCTTCCCCAAGGGCCTCTTCTGCTTCCCTGTCTAGGCTGGGTCCCTCCATCAGCCAACTGGGATTTGGTGTTGCTGGCGCACCAGGCACCCTTGCTCCCTGGTATCCACCAGAGGCCACTTGTCACTTGTCCCACCCCCGAGGATAATCCCACTACCTGCTTTCTGCACTCTTGGCACAGGTTAACAGAGCTCTCTGGGGTCTGCTATAACCCCAAAAACAGAAGTTGAGCCTCCCATGCTCCTTTCCAGCCTCTTCAGTCTTCCATCAAGCACGTCATTGCCACCTGCCTCTTCCCTCGCAGAACCTGGTGGTCCAGGCATAGGAAACCATCCACCCACTCCCCTCTGCCTTCCAGAAGGTTCTCTGACTTTCATTTTCTTCCCCCCAAAGTGACAGGCCACCCTGCCCCAGAAGTCAGTGTGTCCACTACCCCGTTGTGGTTCTGTAAATTTTCCCAGCCTCTGGAATCTACAGTGAGTCAGCCTTTCCTGCCTTGGCCCATTTCTGCCACCTTGTCGAGGTGTGGCCAAGCTGCAGATAGGTCGGGGAGAGGAAAAGACAACGTGGGGTTGAGGATTCCTCGCCTACGTTGGTACCTAAGCAAAATATTTCTCCCACACTCAGTGTTACTTTTCCATCAAAAATGAGGTCCTCATTAAAATGGTCCATTTCCTGTGCTTCTGAACTTTGACTCTCATTCATTCATCCATCCAACAGACATTTACTGAGTGCCTCCTATGTGTCTGGCACTGTGCTAGGACCTGAGAATGTGATAGTGACCCAAAGGTTATATGGTCACTGCCTCCAGGAATTCCCATTCTAGTGGGGATAGGCAGTACACAAATAAAATAGTTATGACAAGTCAATGCTTGGAAGTACCTTTTGATAAAAGAACAAAGAGGTGAGAATACTTTTTGAGGTCTGAGAAGGCCTTTTCTGAGTTTGGAAAGGGGCTTCAGTGAAGATGGGATAAATGAGGTGGTTCAGTTAGAGCCAAGAAAGAAGGGGTTGAGGCCTCCCACTGTGGGCGGTGGATTCAGAGGAGAGAGTTGGACTGAAAGGACGAGGTGTTGTACCACCTGCTCCACAGAGGGGAGTTATCCCTGGAAGCTTGGAGCAAAGAACTGGCTGCTTTGAACTTCTTAGCAACTCCCTGTATGCAAGGCAAACCTGCAAAAGTGACCACCTCTCTAGCCTGAGAGTGGCTGCCCAGGCCTAGCCCCTGGGGAAAGGGCCTTTTTCCAACAGAGTGGGGTGGGGGCGTGGAGGGAAGTGTAGTTATTTTATAATTTATTGCTTCTGAGGTACCAGCCTTTTCCAATTTGCATGCAGGCCCATTTCCTTGCCTGGTCTTTGGAGTCTCAGTTTGGTTATTTATTTATATCCAGCAGGTTATTTGCCTTGCTCTGTGTTCTCTTGCAGAAGAGATGCTCCAGGTGCCCCAGGAGAGATAGATACTCCAGATTTGGAAATTCACTTCCAGGGCCAGGCCTGGGCTGGGCTTCCTCAGAGGTTAGTTAACTGGTGAGCCCTCCAGAGGAAAAGAGCTCATCCTCAAACGACAGCTCCAGCATTTCTATATGAAAAGAGGCTTAAGTTGGAATGAACATACACACAACTATATACAAGACAGATAACCAGCAAGGACCTACTGCATAGCACAGGGAGCTTTACTCAATATTCTGTGATAACCTGTATGAGAAAAGAATCTACAAATGAATGAATATATATATACATATAATTGAATCACTTTGCCGTACACCTGAAACTAACACAAGATTGTAAATCAACTGTACTCCCATCAAAAAAAAATACCACCACTGTGGGAATCAGTGGCTCAGTCCTACTATCGAACTCTGGAGACTGTGGTTCGGGGGGGAGGGCAGAGGGAGAGAGAGAGAGAGGAAGGAAGGAAGGAAGAAAAGGGAGGGGAGAGAGAAAGAAGGGGAAAGAAAGGAAAGGAAGGGAGGGAGGGAGAAAAGGAAAGAAGGAGCTTAAGGATGGCCAACTGGCGGGAAGGGACACAGCAGTAGCCAGGTAGCGGATGGCCCTAGAAGAAGCCCTGAACCATCAGTTGTCCTTTTATCAGGGCTTTGGCCACCATGGAGGTCCTTAACTTGGTGTCCTCAGTGAGACCCTTTTTCTGTCAGTTTGCTAGTGAGTGCAGGTGTTGGGAGTGGTGTGCAGGAGGACCAGAGATTCCACCTGCAGCCTGGAGAGAAGCGAAGGGCTGCCTCGCTCTGGACTTGCAGGCAAGATGCTGTATCCATTTGGAGGCAAACCGCCTCTGTAAAAACAACTTTTAGGGGAAGCCGGCCAGTGTTTGAAACATCCAGGTCTTGCTTGTTTATGTATTCATTCGACAAACTTGTATAAAGCCCCTACCATGTGCTGGGCACTGAGCCAGGCCTGGAGCATTAAGCTGGGAAGCCACAGTCCCTATCAAGCTACTCACAAGAGTGTGTGGTAAAGACGTATTCAGATCAACATCCTAGCTGCATGACAGCAGGCAAGTTATTTAACCTGTTTAAGCCTCAATTCCCCTCTCTGTAAAATGGCAATGTTAATAATTATTATTTTCCATTGTCACAGATTAAATAAGATCAATTCTGTAAAGCATTTTACATAGTGCTGAGCCATTAGTAAACACTCACAGACGTTATTACTAACTATTAATATACCTGATTTACCAATGAGTAAACTCAACACTAGGTTACCCCTGTTTTCTTCAGATACTGTTACACATCTAATAAGGAATAAATAAGCAGCTAGTAATTGGATGTATTAAAAAAACAGTGTCCCTGTAAATCAACTACACTCCAATATAAAATAAAAATTAAATTAAAAATAAAATTTTTTAAAAAGTGTCTCTAGAAAGTGATATCCTTTTAAGATGATAAGAAAGAACCAGTGCTTCCTGCTAAGAGCACTAGATTATTTTGAGTAGAATGAAAAAGTAAGCATCTGCTATTCATTATTAGTGAACATTGTGCTTTTTGAATCTCTTTCTAAGGAGCATCCCTTGAGCGTGAAGTGCTATGAATACGAGGACAAATAAGTCGCATACTTAGAGAGCTCAGCGATGGCTCCTTAATGAGACCCACCAAATCAGAAACCACAGGACA
Source organism: Hippopotamus amphibius kiboko (assembly GCF_030028045.1). Classification (NCBI taxonomy): domain Eukaryota; kingdom Metazoa; phylum Chordata; class Mammalia; order Artiodactyla; family Hippopotamidae; genus Hippopotamus; species Hippopotamus amphibius. Next base: position 106,977,971 of record NC_080190.1, on the reverse strand, counting down.
GAGTCGCCCAAAACTGTCAGACCAGAATTCTGACTAAGCGCCAGTTTTTGTCCACTCCCCATGCTTGCTGCTTTCTCTAGATGCTGTGTCTCAAACGCCACGTTGCCTTGTGGCATGTCATGCCACGCAAAAATGCACTTCCACTATCAACTCTCCTAATTGAGGTCAGATGTAAGAGCCCCTGTGTTCGCCCTGAAGGAGTTGTTTAATTGGAATCCCATCAGGCAGCAGTGTGGTACAGCAGGAGAGAGAGTGGATTCCAAGGTGCCTGCTTGGGCTTGAGTCCCCCTTTCCTAACTGTGTGACCTTGAGCCCATGACCATACCTCTCTCCTCTGAGCCTCGGTTTCCTCATCTGAAAATTAAGGATTATCCCTCAGCATTGGTTTTGTTCTTTTGAAAGGTGAAACGAGACAAACTATTTTGTAAAATACTATACAAATAGTATGCCTCCTACTTACGAGCTATGGTGGTAATAACATAGCCTGCTTCATCCTGAGTCTGGCTGGGCCCCTGAAGAGGAAGCTTCTGTAGGTTTTCTTGCTCCTGCCAGTGAATTCCTTCAGGATGGGCCACTTCATCTCTAAAAAACAAAAAACAAACAAACAAACAAAAAGATATTTACAATGCCAAAGGGCATTTCACAGAACATTAACCTTTCAAGATTCTCTGTAAATAAAAGCAACTGTTTTCAAATACATTTGGGAAACGTGGCGATCTCAGGGCACATGAGAGCATGAACAGCTCTGAGAAGTCCTTAGTGAAGAAGCCTCATTGCCATGTGTCTAACTCAGCACTTCCCAAATTCACCGCCTTTTTTCACATCTGCTAATGTTCTACTGAAACAGCACCCCTAAGGAATAGCCTTTGGGAAATTCTTTACTAGCATAAGGATGGATGCATTTTGCTTTTGATTAAAGACTACAGACTCATCAAAAAATTAAATTAAGCATAAGTGAAAAGCAACTTAATAAAATGTGTAATTGAGTTCTGGATATAACTTGCTTTGAAAGTTTTTTGCTGATTAATCTAAGAGACCAGTTCCTTGAAAAAAATGTAAGTACTTTTAACACAAACACTCTTATGGTACTTACCATATGCCAGGCACAATTTTAAGAACTTCACAGATCATTAATTGAGTCTTTACAGTAAACACCCAAAAGGAGGGATTATTTTTTCCCCCAGTTTTAGAAGAAGAAGCCTGGGCAGAGAGAAGTAGGAGATTTGCCCAAAGTCATACCTGAATCCCTGCTATGGTTTTGATTCCATGACACTTTCTTTCCCACAGAGTAGTTTCCAGCATATTCTTTTCTCAATTAAAATGATGCAAGTAGTAATTTACAACATATTTTCTCAATTAAAGTAATTCAAATACTAATTTGCAGTGTATTCTTTTCAAAATTTAAGTAATTCAACTAAACTTTTTATTTTCACTCTTTCAAGACAGCTCTGAACATAAATGAGATAAATCTCAGGATTCCGCAAAAGCAAGCTTGTGAATCCTTCCTCCTCGGAACCTGTATCCAGTTTCCTTCAGTGGAAGTGGAGGCCTATTTTCCTAGGTTGCCTGGATATTCGTGCAATACGCCAACAGCTGGGTCCTACGGTGTCATTATATCTGGTGCCTAAGTGTTTCATAATTTAGGACTTCTGTGTTCATTGATAGTTATTATAAGTAAATCTAAAATGATTTAAAGTTATTAAAATTCAAAGTATAGTGGGAGGGTCCAGGTGAGCCCCAAACTGGAATTTTGAATGTTTTTGAAACTAGTGGGCTGCTAACCCCCTAAGTTATCTGTTTGCCTGAATTAACGTACCCTGGAGTTTTGAGTAGTTTCGGTTGAAAGGAATGTTGTTGTTCTCTTTTGTTACCTTTTGATTCAAGAGCCCAGGGCAGAGATGAGGAAGCAAAGAATGCTGATCAGCATCAGGTAACAACATGCTGCAGAGCTGGGATGGGGTCATTCTGCAGCCCCCTACCCCCACCTCTGTGCATACTTACCACCAAATGGTGCTCTGCGTGTGCAGGGGAACGCACTGGTGGAAGATGGGAGGCTCGACCAAGCAGCAGTCTTAAGGAGGGACTGGCAGTGGTGAGCTCCGTCTTGAACATCAATGAGGCACTGTCCAGGTGGGGCTGAGAACTTAAAAAGGGGACAACATCTCAACAGGTAGGAAGGGTTAAGAGTCATTGTAATTTGGGCGTTAATGTGACCCTGCCTGTGCTGAAAGGCTAGTGGGGCCAGGCAACCTTCAGGTTAAAAAAAAGAGAAAAGAAGTGAAAGGGGTTTGGATCTCATTCTTGTTATGGACTGAATTGTATCCTCCCAAAATTCATATGCTGAAGCCCTAACAGGACCCCCTCCCCCACGTGCTGGTATTTGGAGATGGGGCCTTTATAGGAAGTAATTAGGTTTAGATGAGGTCATGAGGGTGGCACCTTCATGATGGGATCAGTGCCCTTATGAGAAGAGACATCAGAGAGCTGCGCTCTCTCTCCCTCTCTCTCCCTCTCCCCTCTCCCCCTCCCTTCCTCTCCCTCCCTCCCTCCCTCTCCTGCTCAGCTATGTGAGGACACATTGAGAAGGCAGGCTTCTGCAAGCCACAAAGAGAGTCCTCACCAGAATCTGACCATGTTGGCACCCTGATCTCAAATTTCCAGCCTCCAGAACTGATAATTTTAATTTGTGTTGTTTAAGCCACTCAGTCCATGGTATTTCCTATTTCAAAACTTATAGAATGCTAATGTATTTTTGTAAGTAGGCATTTCTTTTATAGATGTGTTCTATTTCATGGCTTTTAAAATATATTTTACTTGTCAGAAATTGAAAGAGCTAAACAAAAATTTTCACAACCTTTTCCCACTTAAGAGGCCCCATTTTTATAGCATCAAGGATATTTTTCTGTTTTTCAATGACTTTTTTGACTCCCTTATCAAGTATAATTTAATGAAATAGAACAAGTTTCTTTCCAAAGAAATGGCAAAGGGCTTGGTATTTCTGGTTAGTATCACCATTTAACAGGAGCTGGGGTTTTCAGTCTGGAATCTTCCTTCCTGTTCCTCTCTTTTCTGAGCTGCTCCTCAGATGACAATGAAATGAAGAGATGGTTTATCTCTGCTGCAGGTTCCTACTGTAGAGAGCTGGCCCTGCTGACCCTCCCACTGGCACATGAGACAAATGAACCCAGGACCCCTCTCTTTGGGCCTTTTACTGCCATCGACCTGCCATGCCAAAATACCCAGAATTCACTGCTACTAAGGTTTCCTGCAACTGTGACTATCCCTCCATGAGCAACCTTCCCAAGTGCAGCAGACAGATTGCTCACTGCTCTTGAAAGGACACTCTGGAGCACACAGCTTTCTCAGATCTTAATAGAAGGTGTAAATGAATAAACTTTTCTTTTACCACCTAAAAACACTATTAAATATTTATTTTTGGCTATTTAGGTTTTCTGTTTGTCATATTGTATTCAGTAATGGTAAAACATAGTATATAGGATAAAATTAATGTATTTTCCCACGGGAAAAAATAATAGAAACAGAAAGATGAATTGGCCAAATTTTTCATAGGGCTTCAACACGTGCCCTAATTTGCAAAAAGCAGAATGTGTTCAGCTTTGAAGGCAGCTTGATTAGTTTTAGCTTACATGTGTTGTCACATGTCATTGCCGTAGTCCATACACAATTATCACCATAAATATTTTAAACGCCTTTTAAAGTTTTTATCAAAGTACCCAAACTCCAAGTGTAGTTCTCTGAGAATCCACAGCTCTGATTTAAAAGCTTTTGTCCTCTGTAAAATATATGCCTCTTAGAGAATTTTCAAACCCAGTTTTAAGAGTTTGTTTAATGTTTTGTATGTGTTAAGCAAACCTAAAAATGTTAAGGAATTTAAGTATTCCTGATATAGGTGACCCTAACCAAATTTCACTCCACTATCAGCCCATGTTATATTTTTATAGTAGTTATTCAAATCATCTTTGTTTCTAAAATTTCTATTCAAAACACAAAAACTTAAAACACACACACATAGAGACTTATCTTACTCTCCTGGTACCACTTGTTGCCAATATGCAACATTTATTGAGATTTTTTTCCTTGAATTTGACTAGAAGAATTAACTTTTAAATCAATGTTATCTAATTTATAAATATTACCTTCTTTTATTCTTTCCCCAAAACTCTATTCTATTTTACTGAGTTCCTGCCAAGAATTCCTGCTAGTAATTGAGGTATAGAGAAAGGGAGTAGAGTATCTTGAAAGAAAAATTCATGAACAATGCTTTGGATTTTATCATTGTGAAGTGAGATTCCACCCCACCCCACCCCCCACCACGTGCACAAGATCGTGCTTTACAGTTGTTGAGCATCGAGGGTTTTCTACACCAGGCACCATGTTGTAGACTGGAAATATTCTTCCTTCTTGAATTTGACACACAAAAACCTTAGAGAAGACTGAACAAGAGCACATCCTAGTGTCTTCTTTGTCAGCATTTTCTCTCTGGTTCTCCTTTGTAACCAGACTGACAGGTAAGGAACCCACAAGTCCATCCATATTGGTCCCTAAGAGGAATTTTCATATTGCTTTCTCTGTGTGTTTATTTGTGGAATCTGGTGTCTTGGACCCACATTTTAAGTGCAAGCCAGAGACTAAGAATATATTAATGGATGGTGAGTGAAGGAAGACTCATGCAGGATGAGATACTTCAATGTCATGGGTCAAGGGCAACTTGCTGCCTTCATTCCCTCTACCTGTATTTGTGGCATCTGTAGAGTTAGGAGAGAAAACAGGAGAGGGTGTGGTGGTCTGCGCCATGGTGGGGAAAAGAGGGCCTCGAGTATAAGGAAATAGGGCAGGAGAGGGATGGTCCAGTGAAAACTGATTACCATGCTCATGAGGACAAAGAAAGTGAAACGGGATAAGATGATATGGTTAGGTTCGGAAACAGCAGGTAGAGATTTTGAATCCTCTTTACACATAGTTGAGGTGATACAAAAGAATTCACACATAGTAGAAAGAAATCCTAGAGTTGGGAATCTTCTGGGAGTGACCCTGGATTAAGGCTATGATTTCAGGGAGGGAAAGAAAAAGGGAAAGGAATTCTGAAAGAACATTGAGCAGTACTTTGCACGCCATGGGATGGAGAGAATACTGCCCTGCCAGGTAATGAGTCAAGAATCATTCCCAGGTGTCTTGCTCAAGAAAATGGGTCTCCCATAGATGCACCTAGAGACTGTCAAACAGAGTGAAGTGAGTCAGAAAGAGAAAAACAAATATCGTATATTAACACATGTATGCAGAATATAGAAAAATGGTACAAATCAACTGGTTTGCAAGGCAGAGAGACACAGATGTAGAGAACAAACATCTGGATACCAAGTGGGGAAAGGGGAGAGGGTTGGAGGGGAATGAATTGGGAGATTGGGATTGCCATATATGCATTACTAATAAGAAAAAAAGATATCAAATTGTACACTTTAAATATAGGCAGTTTATTGTATGTCAACTGTATCTCAATAAAAGTTCTTTAAAAAAATATAACTGAAAGAAAGTGGGTCTCAACTTTTAGCATGCATCACAGTTACCTGGAGGGCAAGGAGGTTCTGGTGCTGCTACTCCAAGGACCATGCTTTAAGAACCACTGTTCTAGAAGATCATTTGTCTTTGCTAATAAAGAAACTTGGCTCTAATAGAGGACAGTTGAGGAGAAAACAGGTTGCTTGGCTTCCAGTTTATGGAAAGATCATGATGAAATACACAGTATCCAGTATGTATCTTTGAAATCAGCCAGGCTCCTTCAAATAATAAGAATTTTGTACTTTTCTAATTAATTCAGGATATATGTTAAATTCCTAAATAGAGTGATTTGAATTCGGGAATGGTTTTGTTGGTTGTGATAATGGTTTGATGTTTGTTTGAAGAAAGTCGCTGCCTCCTTGAGAAACCATGGTTCTCAGATAGGTTTCCCATGGGAAGGGCTCCACAGAGAAGAAAGGAAGCCACTGTTTCCCTGAAGTCAAGTGAAATGCCCAGGCCTCTGAAACCCAAGTCAATGGGCAAATAAAGATAAAAGCATAAAGGAGATCATCCTTCAAATCTACAAAGGCAAAATAATTAAAAACTAGGTGAACATGATAGAACTTAATAATACATATTAATTATATAAAGAGAAAGTGTGTTCCTCTAGGGCCTACTGGTTTTGTATTGAACTGTGATTCACCCTAAATATATACACATATCCCAACATCAGACCTAGAACTATGCTGTTTAGATGAGTGGTTCTCAAACTTTTGTGAGCACCAGAATCACATGGAGGGCTTCAGAAAACACAGATTCTTGGGCGCCACCCACAGAGTGTCTGGTTCAGTTGGTCTAGGGAGGATGCAACCATTTGTATTTCAAACAAATTCCCAGGTGAAGCCGATGCTGCTTGTTTGGGACCACACTCTAAGAATCGCTGGTTTAGATCTATAGTTTACAACTTGGCCACGTATTAGAATCATCTAGGAAGCTTTTTTTAAAATCTCAATTCCTGTACCACACCTCAGACAATTAAAATCAGAACATCTGGGGATGGAACCCAGGCATCAGTCCTTTTCTGAAGTTCTCAGGTGATTCCAAAGTGGGAATAAGTCCTCCACATTAAAATCAGCTGGAGGACTTGTTAAATCACAGATTGCTGCCCACCCCCCCACCCCCAACTCTGGCGTTTCTAATTCACTAAATCTGGGTTGGGCCCAAGGCTGTGCATTTCCATCAAATTCCCAGGTGATGATGCTGTTGGTCCTGGAACCATACTTTGAGAACCATGGGTTAGACCAACTTCAACACTTGGCTGCACTTGAAATCTATTGGGAGATCTGGTATAAAATACTCAAGTTAGCCTCGCATCCCTACCCCACCCCCCAAAAAACAACAAAAACTGGGCACTGGAATTTAATTCATCTGGGATGGCCTCTGGCATAAATTTGTTTTTCAAGCTCCCCAGTGATTCCAATGTGTAGCCAAGACTGAGAATCACAGTCAAACCAAGCAAAGGTGAGGATGCAATGAATGCAATGTTTGCTGCTTGTCTGGCTACATATGCCCTCTTCCAGCTATATTCCAACCATATTCCTGCTTTAATCATTATATGCAATATACATCTTTGCTTAAGAAAAATACTACATTGAAATAAATGGAAGATTATGATGGTCATTTCTGAATTTGAAAAATAACTAGGTTAAGCCAGGAGGGGATTCTCTCCCCACCCTTCACTGCTATAAATACAACTTACTGTCTGAATTTTTTAAAATGTAGCATGGTAACCCACCCCTTTGGTGATCTGCAGCTAGTCATGTAAACAGAAACATTATAACTGTTATTATAAAAGCAGTTTCCTATAAATGAGAATTTATGCTTATATCTGAATAAACTTGAAACCTGATCAAACACCCTGGCTCCAGGAAAATAACTTTGGGTTTGGACAACACAAACCAGAGTAATGTTTTACTGCCAGTTGAAGTTTTTGAATATACAGGGTCATTTTTAATCACATAGTATGAGAATAACTTGTCTGCTACAGACAGTAGAAGCTAAGATTTGGGAATAGGGTGGCGGTGTGGGAAGCAGCAGATGGAGTCAGCACTTAAGTGGAGCTTCCTTGGCCAGCTCTGTGCTATCAATCAGATACACGCTTGTAAATAATTACTTTCACTTCAGTTTTCACTGGAAACATTGATGCTATTGTGTTTTAGCAGCTGATTAACTTCCCATTCGTGATCCTTCTACAATATACTATGCAATTCCAGTTCTTACACCCAAAAAGGCTTTAGAAATTTAGCACTGGAAAAGCTGGGGAACCACTTCACACCCACCAGAGTGGCTATAACAAAAAAAAAAAAGTCAAATAATAGCAAATATTGGCAAGGATCTGCAAAAAATGAAACCATCATGCATTGCTGGTTTGGAATTTACCACCCATTTGGAAGCAGTTTGTCAGTTTCCTTAAAAGGTAAACATAAATTGACCACACAACTGAACAATTCTGCTCCTAGGTATTTACCCAAGACAAATGAAAACATACTCATGCAAAAACCTGAGTGCGAATGTTTACAGCACTATTGGTTACAATGGCCATAAGATGGAAGCAATTCAAATGTCCATCAACCAATGAATGGATAAACAAAGTTTGTTTATAGTCCATGCAATGGAATATTATTCAGCAATAAAAGGAAGTAGTGATATATGCTGCAACCCGGATGAACCTTGAAAACATGCTAAATGAAAGAAAGCGGTCACAAAAGATGACGTAGTATATGATTCCGTTTACAGGAAATGTCTAGGTTAGGCAAATCTATACGAGAGACTGCACATTAGAGCTGCGGAGGTGAGAGGGAGGGAGGGATACAGAGGAGGTGAAAGTTAATGGGCACAGGTTTTTTTGTTTTTTCTTTTTTGTTTTTTTGAAAGGATGAAAATGTTCTAAAATTGACTCTGGTGATGTTTGCATTTATCTGTAAATATACTAAAAATCACTGAATCGTCCAGTTTAGGTGGGTGAATAGTATGATATGTGAATTATATCTCAATAAAGCTGTTATATTGATATATGAGGAGGCAGCGCACTGGGAACCTTCAGAAGCCTCTTAAATAAGCTTGGACAAGCCCCTCTCAGCGTCTGTGCATGGAGCTGTTTGGCGCTGGCAAAGGAGAGCGCGGTTCAGCGGCGCCTGCGCTGGGTCCTGGCTGTCTCCGTGCTGTCACTGACCTCAGGCCCGGCCAAAAGCTCCTCTCAGCCGCACGCGGAAAGGGCGGGGACCCCTCGTCAGACCTAGAATGAAAGCCGAGCGCGTTCCCCGCGGTGCCCCGGCCGCTGGCTGCAGATGTCCCGCGGGGTGCCCGGTCCCCAAGGCGGGCCGCGCGCTCCTAAACGGGCGGGTCCCTAAGCTGTCGCAAGGAGGATATCTGATGATCGTCTTTCTTCCCTCTGTCTTTCCCGACAAAGGGTGACTGACCTCCCGCGCGATCTGGGAGGAGCTGAGGTTCCCTAAACACGTTTCCCTCTATTGTGCGCAGACGCGCAGAGGACACAGAGGAGCGGCTGGACCCGTCGGAGGGACGCGGGACAGGGAGGCCCCGGTGGCTCCCTCCCCGGGCGTCCGGCGCGTCGCCTGCAGCGGATGGAGGGCGGGGGAGGGGAGCTGTAATTGCGGCGCAGCCCTGGTTCCCACGCTCCTATTGTTGGCGACTTTGTTTCCAATTCCCATCACGTGTGCTAATTAGTTAGAGCTGCTGGCTGGCTGGGAGGCGTGTGGCTGGCCTAAAAGCAGCAAGATCACTTCCTGTAGGGAGCCGGGCAGGCTGAATACTACTGGGGCTTCTTTCTCTCCCCTTCTCCTCTGCGCCTCCTTCTCTGCCTCCCAGGAGGGTGGGAGTGGGAAGGGAAGGGGAAGAAATGGTGATTGTGGAGCAAACGCCACTGAATTGCAATGGCAGCCAAAGGGGGGGGGGGGGGGGCGGGGAGCAATAAGGGCGGGAATAAAGGAAGAAGCAGGATTAAAGGAGAAATTCTCATTAGACTTCTAACCTGATTAGGGAATGCTTTACAAAATTCCTTTCACAATTTTGTTCAGTGAGCCTTTTCCAAAATGGGATAATAGAGGAAAGGCATTTCAGTGTGTTCATTTAAAAAAAAAAAATGTTTCCACTAAAACAAGCACTTGCATCCCTGTACAATGGGAGAGGGGGAGGAGAAGAGTGAAATGCAATGAGTCGTGACTTTTGAGTCAGTGCCTTGTCATTGGATTGAAGCTTTTCAGTGTCATGCACTTGGGTGCTAAGCTTTTAGAAGGGGCTCGGGAATTTGTTAAGATCACTAACAGAGGACACGGGTGAGCTTGGCAAAGTACACAGGCCTAATTTTTTTAAAAAACTTGGCTTTCTGTGTTTCTTGGCTTTTTGTTAGGTTCCAAGATTTAGTAATGCTTCCATTCTCACAATGGAAGTCCCCACTTTGAAGATATAATATTATCCATACTTCTTTATAAGTAAAAGGAAAGCTGGCTCTCATAAGGACTCATTGTATAACCATATATGCTGTAGCAACAGGAAGAAGTTTCTGCCCTTGCCTTGAAAAGTGGCAGGGCGGTGGAGGAAGAAGATCAAGGGTAACTTCATTCATCCAGCAAGGATGTTTTAAGCATCTCCTGTGTGCCAGGCACTTGGCTAGAGCTGGAGATAGAGAGATGAAACACCCAGAACCTGTCTTTAAGTCACTTACAAATCTAGTTGAGGAGACAGATAAGTATGTAAACTGATAATTAAGGATGACTCAGAAGTGGAGGTCTACATTGGGAACTATGAGGGCCAGAGGAGGGGCGCCAGAGCCAGGCAGGGGGATTCGGGAAGGCTTCCTAGAGAAGGGATGACTCATCTGACATTTAAGTGACAAATAACAAGTGGCTGAGAGAGGACAGGAGAAAAGGGCATTCTGAAAAGAGGTAACAGGAGGTACAAAAGGCCTACAGGTCTTGATGGAGTGTGAGGTGCTTTGCAAACAGGTGTGCACAGCTGCGGCATGGGGCTGGGGGGGCAGGATCATGAAAAGTCTTGTTGAGGCCTTTGGACTTTATCCTAAATGCAAAAGATTTAAGTAAAGGAATAAGATCATCAGATTTGTCCTTTAGAAAGATAACTTGGGCAGTAGTTTGGAGGATGGATTGAAGGGACTCAGGTTAGAGGCAGGGAGTGGAGGTTGAGGACTAACCCAATAAGAGACTGAAATGAGGAGCCAGGTGAAGAAATGGTCCAAGTTCAAGAGATATTTAGAAGATGAAACTGAAAGACCTTGGGGACCAAACTTACTTTGGCAATAAGCAGCTAGGAAGAGTCTAGGATGACGCCAGGCTTCCATCTTCATATAACCTGGATGAATGATGGTGGGATTCACTGGAAGAGGCAACTTGGAGAACAAAGAACAGGCTTGAAATGGAGCAAGATGATGAGTTGAGTTGGGGCCATGTTGTGTTATAAGTGACTGTGGGGCATCCACGTAGTGATATCCAAGAGGGAGATGGATATATGAATCTGATGTGGAGCTTACATGGGATAAGGTGGCCTGGGGTGAGAGAGGTAGCAGCGAGGGACAGGAAGGCAGTATGTTTGCCTCTCACAGAGGTCACATTCTGAGTGACTGCTCCTCTGCAAGTAATTTCTAGTTATGCTGCTCCAAAAGGGACTTGGCAGGACTGTATTATCCCATTCAAGTGAGATCTCTAAAGTAGTCAATTTCGTAGAAACAGAAAGTAGATGATGGTTGCTAGAGGTTGAGGGAAGGGAGAAAAAGGGGAGTTGTGTTTTAATGGTTACAGAGTTTCAGGTTTGCAAGATGAAAATTTTTAGAAATTTGTTTCACAGCCATGTGAATATATTTACTACTACTTAGCTGTACATTAAAAAAATGGTTAAGATGGTAATTTTTATCACAATAATTTAAAAAGGCACTAGGGAACTCAGGAGGGAAGGAGATAAGAACCCTACCAGCTTGCTCTGGACAGCACGAGGATGAAATTTGACCTTCTGCTAATGTACTCTCACCCATTCTTGATGGAAAGGTTAAGTTGGAACAGACATTTTAGAATAGACAATATAAATCAAGAGCCTTAAAAATGTTTATACTCTTTGACCTACATATTTCACTGCCTCAAATCAATTCTAAATAAGAAACCAAAAAAGTGGGGGAAAATGATTGAAAATATTTGATATAATTTTTAAACTCAGTGTTCAGTAATAGAAAAACAAACAGTAAAATAGCATACAACTCATAAATTTTTAGAATTTACAACAATATGGGGGAAATTTTTAAAGTTAAGTGGAGCAAAATTCAGGACAAAGAACTGTATTCATACTTTGATCACAACTATATTAAACACAATCTATGCACAGAATAAAAGCCTGGAAGAAAATATACACAAATGTTTATAGTAGATATTTCTGGTTGGGGTCATAGATGATTTCTTCCCCATGTACTTTTCTACATTGTCCAAATTTTCATTTAAGCATATATTATTTTATAATGGGAAAATTAACCTATATAAATTCTTTCTCAATTTCTTTTTACAAAAATTTCTTCCAGTTCTTTGATTTAAAAAGAGGTGATTTGCATTTAGTTCAAAGCTGCAGTGGATTGTTACGTAAGTGATTTATAAATGCACCAAAAGCCAAAGGGAAGGAGAAACCATCTTCCAGTAAAAATTTAGAAAGACTTTGAAAATTCCTTCATTTGAATATCTGTTCCTTTTAGCTGCTCTTGTGTGGGAAAGAGGAAGCAGGAGATCTTAGCGTCAGGAAGTGATGTCGAACAGTTTAGCTGATTATAAGTGCTTGAAAGGCAAATTAAGGCCTTCCCTTTAATTGGATGTAATCGGTTAAACAAGGTAATAGACCACCTGTGGCTGAGATGGAGCCAAGTCCTGAGAAGCCCCTGAGACCACAGCTTGGTGTTGACCTGCCAGAAGGTCAGCCAGGATAGGCTTTTGATTCCATCTCAAGTTACACAGGCTGTGTCACAGAGAAACAGGCTAATCAAAACCTGAGTGTACAATTTGGTTTAGAATATGTTGACCAAAGGGAAAAAAGGTATAGAATTTTTTAAAATATTTATTTATTTATTTATTTTTAGCTGCGTTGGGTCTTCATTGCTCTGTGCGGGCTTTCTCTATTTGTGGTGAGTGGGGGGCTACTCTTCATTGTGGTGTGCAGGCTTCTCATTGTGGTGGCTTCTCTTGTTGCGGAGCAGGGGCTTTAGGTGTGTGGGCTTCAGTGGTTGTGGTGCACGTGCGGGCTCAGTAGTTGTGGCACGTGGGCTTAGCTGCTCTGTGGCATGTGGGATCTTCCCAGACCAGGGATTGAACCCATGTCTCCTGCATTGGCAGGTGGATTCTTAACCACTGCGCCACCAGGAAGTCCTAGAATTTTTTAAAGAATTTATTTTTAGGAAATAATCAACAACCAAGCAAGGAAAGAACACTTCCTATAGGCCAGGTACTTTTGTAAGCATTTCTTGTATAATATACTTGCTAACCAGGCTGTGATATAGATTCTATTACTATCATCAGAATCAAACCCACTTTGCAGATGAAGAAACTGAGGCACAGAGTAAAATTGACTTGAGGTCACACAACTTGTAGTGGTAGAGCTGAGACTTGAACCCAGGTAATTTGAGTCCACCATCTACATTCCTAATCCCTACGCTATGTTGCTTCCCAAGATCTCACTCAAGCTCTGCTTTACTCGTTACTTGTGATTTCCAAACACAACATGGGCTAGACCTTGCATTTGGAGCAAATGTCTGTAGTACACTCCCACCTCCTCATGGTATCAGAATCATCGCAGAAACAGCAGTAGGGAGGTGAAAAAGCCCATTAAAGATTGCATCAGCAAACCTAAAAATACCAAGTGACAACGAATATCACAAACACATTACTTATACACAATCTCATTTAAGCTTGAAGCATGATGCTGAGGTGATTTAATAAGGAGCAGTTAATTAAGGACTCCCTTGAAAGCAGAAAAACCTTCACATGTGGTCTCGCCACATTGCGGCAGGACCATCCTTACCACAGCTAGGATAGCATCTGGCTTGGCAATGGAAGACGCTCCTAGAGGAGTGTATAGATTCTTGGGCCCATACTCTTCTTCTTTTTTTTTTAATTTTATTTAATTTTTTTGCTGCATTGGGTCTTCATTGCTGCGCATGGGCTTTCTCTAGTTGTGGTGAGTGGGGGCTACTCTTCGTTGTAGTGCACAGGCTTCTCACTGTGGTGGCTTCTCTTGTTGCAGAGCGTGGGCTTGGTAACTGTGGCTTGTGGGCTCTAGAGCGCAGCCTCAGTAGTTGTGGCACACAGGCCTAGTTGCTCCCCGGCATGTGGGATCTTCCTGGACCAGGGATAAAACCCACGTCCCCTGCATTAGTAGGCAGATTCTTAACCATTGCGCCACCAGGGAAGTCCCCCCATGCTCTTCTTAACTAAGGATGTGTCCCCAGAAATTCTCCAGTGACCTAAGTATCCTTTGGACTTCTCTGCTAAATGAAAGCAAACATCAGGATGCAAGTCTAAACATAAGCTTATCATCTTCTCAAACCAATTCTTCCTTCCCAGATTCCTAAACCAGTAAAGGGCACTACCATGACCTAGTGGCCTAAACTAGTGGACACTGTGGTTGGCCTCCCAACATCCATTCCACCTGCCCCACCCCAATCCCCTTCTAAGATTATTAAGTCCATAGTAGTGGCTGATGGGTTCATTGTGGGCAGGTCTAAGTCAATCTAGGCCAAAGAAACCTGAGAAGAGACTTGTTTTGGACTTCTCAGAAAGAGAGGCCAATTTCTCTCCAACCTCCCCCGCCCCCGCATCCCAAGTGAGCAGAAACACGTCCCAGGGGGTAGCCATCTACTGATGTGATGGGAAACCAGCCTTAGGATGAAGTCAATGCTGTGGATGGCAGAGTGGAAAGACAAGGAATGCTGGGCTGCTGAACTCACAAACCGTAAAGCAGGTCCTAACCTTAGGTCTTCTAGTATTTGAGAGAATACATTTCCTTTGTTTTTGCCAGCTTAAGGAAGAGTATCAATTATGTGCAATGGAATCATCCTCACTGGTGTATTTTGCACATCCAAACAATCAGCAAGTCCAGTCTGTTCTTCTTCCTAAATATTTCAAAACCCACACACCTCTCTCCATCCTCATTACCAATCATGATCTCATTCAGGCCCCCGTGGAGGTCTCATCTGAGTTACTGCAAAGCCTCCTATTTCCCAGATCCCTTGGTTCATTGAAATAGGCCTGAAAACAAAGCAAGAAAAAAATGTGGAAGGATGAGGCTATGGCAGGCACAGCAAGAATTTCCTTGTCATGTCATAGGCCAGATCTGGAGCGAGGGCTGCCTGCCTTAGCCCATCGCAAAAGGCACGTCAGGAAGCAAGCCTCCATTCTGAGCTCCTCTACCCTGTGGGTCATCCATCGAGTGGGCTGTCCAGACCACCCAAATGTGGTCTTGTCACTTCATTCCTATCCTTATCTGTGTTATATACTTTCCATGGCTTGTCTGCTGCCTCAGCAGTGACCCCCATGTGACACAGCCTCAGCCAAAGTAACGGTTCTCTCCAGCTTTTATGGTCTGACTTCGCTTGGATACACCAGGGCCACCTCACCAGGAAATGTGGTTATTTCTATCAGTTCTAATTTCAGGTCAACTCTACAAACGCTGCTCTGTGCTGGGAATGTTCTAGGCCTTAAAAGGGCAGACAATGAGCATGTCCTGCTCTCTGTACCACAGGATCTTACACACAGTGGTGCTTAAAAATATTTGTTAAGCGAGTCAAATATATATTGATGAATATGTTTAGTCTATACTCCAGCAGCTCACAATCTACAGAAGAGATAAGCAGAAAGACAGTCTACCACAAGGCTCACTGGTGTGTATTTAAAGTGCAAAAATAAAAAAATAATGACACATACTGATGCTTTCTGGACTCAAAGCACCGTTTTAAGAATTTTACATGCATTCACTTAATCTTCACAATGACTCTTGGCAATGCGCTAGTACAATATTTTCCACATTTTACAGAGGAGGAAACTGAAGCTCAAAGAGGTCAATTAAGTTGTCCAGAATCACACAGCTGGTAATGTGGAGAAGATGAATTGGAGAATGAAGAAGAGAAATATTTATATTCTGGGGAGCTGTAAAAGCATCATGGAAAAGTGGCCTTTGATCTAGGTCTTCAGGAATGAGTAGGTATCCAATGTGCTGGGGGAGTGGGGGGCGGGTATATATTCTCAATCAGAGAATAGCGTGAGCAGACTTAGAGGTGGAGATTGCAGGGTATATTCAGATAGTCCCACATGGCTGAGTACAGGGAATGCGACGGAGGGAGCCATGGTGGGAATTGAGACAGGACGGATGTATTTCTACTGTGGAAAATCTCTAGTGGCCCACCAGCTTTCAGCCTCTCCTGTATCCTCATATTTATTCTGGAATCTCCCATCCCTAGTCAACCCAAGTACTTCAGGTGAAGTTAATTCTACACCCAAGTGCAGGGTAGTTCCTAGTTTACTTAAACCAATCAACACTTGCTCTTCCCCTGGCCACAAAGATGGGTTCAAGGCTGGGCTTGTGACCTAGGCCTAGCCAATCAAATGAATCTAAGGATACTTGCCCAGCTAGCTCTGGAACAGTACTCTCTGTCTTTAAAAGTGGTCAGGGAATCATGCAGTCCCACAGGCTGTTGGCTTCTTCTTGCAAGCCCAGGACCAGCCAGCCTCAGCACAGAATGAAGCTGGTACAATGGGAGGCACAGCAGAGAGAGACAAAGTCAGTCCCTGGTTACATCATTGAGCCGTGGTATCAAACCATGCTATAGCCAGCGTCCCATCTCTGGACCTTCTCATTACATGAACCTAGAAAGCAAAATTTTTACTTAAGCAGCTTGAGTCAGGTTTTCTGTTATTTGCAATACAAAGACGACTGAGTGATGTCTTCTTAGGTCACGTGGTTTTAAAGTATAATTGCAGGAAATGGTTTGGAAAGACCATTCATGGTCACGTGGAGGGTAAATTGGTTAGAGAATCTTGAGGAAAGGCGATAACTAGAGGCCACCTTAACATGCCCAGTGAGGCTTAACAGGACAAGAATTAAAGCCTTGACAGAGGACACAGGGGGACGTTTGAAAGAAGAAGCATTTATGTGAAGTTTATTTAAATGGGCTGGTAAGTTCATCTGAGACTGAAATTTCATTCTTCCTCTTATCTCATCCCATTGCAATGGGATTCTTGTTTTGAAAAAATGACTTTTAAGATTGTTAGTTCCCTGAAGTTTATTTAATCCTTTCAACCCTATAGAAACAAGAGAAAGAAAAAAATTTACTTCCTTAGTTATTTTTTATTATCCAATTTATGTTTCAACTTCATATTGTCCTCTTGTTCATCATATCCCCTGATAAATAGTTCATTATTTCAGGTGTTTCTGTCCTTCCAATATTCACAGCCTGATATCCCAGCCCTCATAATCATCAAGTATCCAGTTTCATCTATATAGCTTCTTGAGATCTTTCTTCATATTTCAGTGCCTTTAACTCCTCTGCATACAAGGAGCTTTCCTCACAATTCCTTCCATTGCATTTCATAGCTCTTTTTATTTATTTATTTATTTATTTATTTATTTATTTATTTATTTATGGCTGCATTGGGTCTTCATTGCTGCGGGCAGACTTTCTTTAGTTGTGGCAAGCAGGGGCTACTCTTCATTGCAGTGTGCCGGCTTCTCATTGCCGTGGCTTTCTCTTGTTGTGGAGCGCGGGCTTCAGTAGTTGTGGCTCACAGTCTCATTAGTTGTGGCTCATGGGCTTGGTTGCTCCATGGCATGTGGGTTCTTCCCAGACCAGGGATCGAACCTGCATTGGCAGGTGGATTCTTAACCACTGCGCCACCAGGAGAGTCCCTGCTTCATAGCTGTTGAGTGGCAATGGCCTAGTGTGTGCAGCCTGCTCAGTGTGTGTCTCGGCAGGAAGTAACAGTGGAAGGCGCCACCTTGCACTGCAATTCTGCAGGTCAAACAGAAGCCTCAGCCAGATGCAACCACTGTACTGGGCCAGCTCTGCCCAGCTGCGTGATGAAGGACAAGCCATCGAACATTCTGAGCCTCCGTATCTGCAGCGATAAGGTAGGAATGGTTATCGTCCTGCGCATGGGCTCTAGTCCACCTTATTCTCTTCTTTCATCCCCTCCTGTGTGTTTCTCAAGTAGGATGACAGCTGACATGGATGAAGCTGAGAACTTGTCACTCAGCCAAGCAGTGAGTGGTGTGGTCTCACTCTCTAAAGAGCAGTAATCTCTGAATAGCAAATCCCTCAGAACCAGAGACTCAGAACTGATTCCAAGCTACTCCAGCCTGGGAGCTGTTCTGCTCTGATCAGGTGAAATAAGCCAGGCCTGCTCTAGGCTTAAGAGGAATCTCCTTCTCCCCTCCTTTGCTTATCTCACCTTTTCTTGAACTAGCCTCTCCTTGGACTCAGAGCAGGAAAACAGAGAGCTGAGAATTAAGTGCAGCATGGTGACCAGCACCAAGAAAGGGCCTTGGTCTACCTTTCACGTTGTGCCTCTGCCCGGTCACAAAGGGTCCTCCAAGCAGCCCGGCCTGGCTTCCTGGGGGACACACTGTGTCCAGGAGCCAAAGACTTGTGCTAACAAAGGCTTTGAATCAAACTTGCCTTGGCCTCAGCACATCTATCTGGGGACAGAGACAGAGCTACGGTACTGGCTCCTCTCAACCTTTTTCTACCTCAATAGGACTAATAATAATATTGCCATCTTGTAGGACTGTTATTATGATTAAATGAGATCG
Source organism: Hippopotamus amphibius kiboko (assembly GCF_030028045.1). Taxonomy (NCBI): domain Eukaryota; kingdom Metazoa; phylum Chordata; class Mammalia; order Artiodactyla; family Hippopotamidae; genus Hippopotamus; species Hippopotamus amphibius. The sequence continues at coordinate 106,959,590 of NC_080190.1, read as the reverse complement.
TATGAGAGAAAGTGTTTTGAAAACTCTCCAAAAACATCAAGTAATAATCTTGAATTCTAAACTCTTCCAATTTTAGTTTCCTCATTTATTAAATGTAGTAAAAATACTCCCCTACTCAAGGAGCTTTGAGGCATGGCTAGATGAAAACGTTGGACTAAAAAAAGGCAGCCCATAGCCATGTGACAACTTCGTTTTAACTTTGTGATTAACAGCTTGGCACTGAAATCGTCTATAAAGTTAATACATTGTTAAGACTCTTATAGGCCTTACGCCTTATTACCGATTTGCTAAATCTGCAGAACACGGGAACACTGGTTTGCTGTGTCTGATGCTCATGTCACACAACTGTTTCATTTTCGCTTCCTTGTAATTACATAGCTTCCAGCAGCAAACGAGCCTCTCCTGATTCATAGCGACTCTACCCCATGATCAAGATGTGCCCTCTTATTGGCTGGTCACATCTGTGTGTTGAAGGCGGTTGCTAAGCCTCGTGTAGGTCACAAGCACAAGCATGGCCCTGACCCCTCGGGGGTTATCCTCCAGGCAGCTGCCACTGATCTCACAGATACAAGTGCAAGTAAACCTCAGCCTACGTGGGTTGCTAACACGGTGTCTTCTCCAACATAAAGAGCTAAACATGGTAAAGTGTTAAATAAAGTCTAATTTTCTGAAAGCGTAGCCAGCGTTTTAGGGGGAAATATTTTTTCTAAAAACTTCAGGAATGGAAATGTGATAAAAGAAATTCTAGGAGTTGTTACATCTTTAAGGTAATAGCATGAATGGGTGCCTGAAGATACTTACACAGATCAGAAATAACAATCTGCCAAGTGACCTTACAACCGAGAGCAGATCTCTCTGGGGTTTCTCCAAAGCCTCATCATTCTGAGAACCCAGATGCACTGTACATGGAGGTGCAATGTCTCCTTCCTGCTCCTGAGCCCTGTGCTGAGCCCTGTGCTATCAGAGGGCTGAGTCTTCCTGCAATCTGTCTTCTGTGCCTCTAGTGGAAGGTCTCCAGGGGATTCCCTGCCAGCGTCCACCCCGGAGCCTGAAAGAAAAGGGCAGGGCTCACATTCATGCCTTTCCCTGGCCACCAATCCCATCAGGCCCACCCTCCACCTGCCACGTGGCATAGCACTACGTGCACAAAGCCAAGACCGTAGGGGTTGGTGCCATCTCTAAGGAGAATCACAGTGTAGGAGGACAGAGTCGACTTTCTGGCTCTTGTCTACGACCCATGAACCATATAAAGGAAAAACTTCAAAGCACTGGCCTCCCAGGAAAGGGTCCACTCCAGTAAGTCCAACAATTATTTTTGAACTACCCCCAATATGCCAGACTCTCATAGGCACTAGAAACACCTGTGCCTGCCCTCCTCCCAGAGCTAAAGTGACATGAATCCTGCCCCTCAAGTTTAAGCTTCCTCACCAGCAAGAGATCCAGACCTCCTGTCTCCTCACTCAGGGACCTTAAGGGCATCTCTTACTTAATAACATTAACATCTAACACTAAAATGTTCACTTTTCTCAGCACAGCACTGTCTAATAACATATTGACAAATCGGATATTTTTCCGATCAGCAGGACTCAGACCTCAGACATGGAAGTGCAGTGTCTCCTTCCTGTTTCTCTGATGCCAAGCGTTGCCTCTCTAAATAAGCAAGGAAATGACTCCAGTGACATTCTTTTGGCTCAAATTATCTATCTGAGAAAAGGGGACTCAGAGTAAAGGTTGGAGGGGGGTGGACTTCATTTTCCTGGTGCCCTGAGCCCGGTTAGCATCTTACAGTATGATGGAAAGATACTGATGTTTCCTGGGCCAGACTCAGGAACATCACTTGGTTAACTTCACGTTTCTCAGACAAGCTTTTGTCATAACCCCAAACCAAAAGATAACAGATTCCATTCTGTCAGAGTCTGAATCAGTGAGCTTTTGCTGAATGTCTGTATTGTAGGTGGAGATGCCAGAGGCTCTTTGTGGCTGAGGGACAGGCAGAGGTGGCTGCTCACTCCATCCTTTGACCTTTCATCCAGTGCACAGGGTGAACAGGCTAAACCTGCCAGGAGTAGCATGACGACAGGGCATCAGCCTTCCCTGCACAGACTCTAGGCCCTGAGGTGCTCCAGCAACTCACCTTACAGATGCAGGGTCAGCCCCAGGGAACCACACAGTTTACTCCATCTAAGCCTGTGGGCAGGGGCTTCAAAACAGATGGCTACAGTCTACTCAGTTTCATAGGTTATGACTGGCATTTTCAAAAAAGAAGATAGTAGAAAGTATCAGAGTGCATTGCACATAGTAAGGGTGACTAGTTTTATGAAACTGTTTTACATTTTAAAAAATTTTGTAAAATTGAAGTATAGTTGATTTACAATGTCATGCTAGTTTCAGATGTGCAGCACAGTGATTCAGATATACAGTATATTGATGTATATATCTATATATATTCTTTTTCAGATTCTTTTATTTCAGGTAGGTAGGTAGGTAGGTGGTACATCATCATTGCAGGCTGGGTCATAACAGCAAAGGCATTTCTATTGAGGGTCTTGGTCAAAGCAGACAAACAACAGCGAGGTGTGCTCTCATGTGTGTTTAGTCCTCCCTTTTTCCACTTTGCTCTTTTTAGCCCCGCTTTCTCAGTGTTGCCCAATAAACAGTGTGTTTCACCCCTCATTCCTGGGCAATTGTATTCCCCAAACCTGTCAACTACTCTTTTCATACAAGTTAGGATGGTATGCCTTGAAGAGGTGACTTCAAGACATATATTGCTTTTTAAGAAAAGAGCAGCCTGGTAAATGTGACCTTCACAAAAATTCCAAACGTTTTGCAGAACTTAACAAACTGATTGCACGTGTGCACACACACATATTTTCCTTTTTCTGGTCAAGGCAGCAAATGGTAGAATGATTTTAGCATTCAGCCTAAGATTCATCAGGGTCCCATGCATCGTGGCAACCTCATTTTTAGGCTTCGAAAACAACATATTTGCAAAGGCCCTGCATAGCCGGTGAGCTGGACTGACCTCCAGGCCCTGCAGCATGTGTAGTGCCTGAAACAGACCCACCCCCTGGGGACTTTGCTGCAGCCAAAGGGTTAATCCTCCCTTAGCTGAGCCTGACACGGTGTGAATCGCAGCCTCCCCCTCACAGCTGTTTTAGCTTTTCATGAACCTGACAAGAAGCATTTATGTCCCACCGAAACCTCACCTGTTGCAACGTGACTCCGCTTCATTCATTCACTGTCAGACAGTCAGCCGATGGTTCTCAAGCCCCTGCAGTGGGCTTGGCATTGCAGAGCCCGGGCTGCAGGCACTCACAGCCCAGCCACAGGGACAACACACTGAATCACAGTGCCAGGCTGTCACTTGCATGAGAAAGGCAATGGGGCTCTAGATGCACAGGGAGGGGACATAAAGAGCTGGACTCAGGAGGTGTGGTTTGGCTCCTGGCAGTGCTGGCTATAGTTTAAAATTGTGGAGATGGAGATGGAGAATAGTGTGTATCTTCTTTTTTTTTTGGTAATTTATTTATTTATTTATTTATTTAAGTTTTGGCTGCGTTGGGTCTTCATTGCTGCACGCGGGCTTTCCTAGTTGTGGAGAGCAGGGGCTACTCCTCCTTGCAGTCCGCGGGCTTCTCATTGCAGTGGCCTCTCTTGTTGCGGAGCACAGGCTCTCTACTCGCGGGCTTCAGCAGTTACAGCATGTGGACTCAGGAGTTGTGGCTCGTGGGCTCTAGAGCACAGGCGCAGTAGTTGTGGTGCACAGGCTTAGCTGTTCCATGGCACTTGGGATCTTCCCAGACCAGAGCTCGAACCCATGTCCCTTGCATTGGCAGGAGAATTCTTAACCACTGTGCCACCAGGGAAGTCCCAGTATCTTCTTCCTGAGAGTAACTTTCCCCAAACTTCTCTTCTGTCTTAGTTCTATAGTCTCAATTAATTTTTCTTTTTTTAACTTTTAAAAAATATATATTTAATTTTTAGGTTCATGGATTTTAGGTTCACAAAACTGAGCAGAAGGTACAGAGATTTCTTATATATCTGCTGTTAATTTTTCCTTTTATACCCAATTTTTAGCTCGCCCCTCAATTCCATAAGGTCTGTTTATCTTCTCTCTCTCCCTATATTCTGTGTTTAGCTCTATGAAATTACAGACTGTATCTGTTTCCTGCTCTCAGCACCTATACAGTAAATATTTGCCCAGTGTCTGTAGCCCATTTTTCCTGGGCTTCGTTAGGCTGAAATGGGGGCTAGGGCCGATGTTCAAAACGAGTTCCAGGGCTTCCTAGGTGGCGCAGTGGTTAAGAATTCGCCTGCCAATGCAGAGAACATGGCTTCGATCCCTGAGCTGGTAAGAGCCCACATGCTGCAGAGCAACTAAGCCCATGAGTCACAACTATTGAGCCTGCACTCTAGAGCCTGTGAGCCACAACTATTAAGCTCATGTGCCGCAACTACTGAAGCCCACGTGCCTAGAGCCCGTGCTCTGCAACAAGACAAGCCATGGCAATGAGGAACCTGCACACCACAACGAGGAGTAGCCCCCACTGGCCATAACTAGAGGGGGCATGTGTGCAGCAATGGAGACCCAACACAGCCAATAAATAAATAAATAATAAATTTACAAAAATAAAATAAAATGAGTTCCAGTCGTGGATAATGCCACAGACACCGTCCTCCTGCCTCCTGTTGTAGTAGTTCCATCCCCACCAGGTCTCTCCAGCTTATATCTGAGAGTTTCTGCAGATGTCTTCAATGTGGTCAGGAAGAAGTTGCTGGAATGCAGCTACCACAACAAACTGAAGTAGTTCTGTGTTCTCTGACACCTTCCATGCATCAAAGCTGTGAATGTGAGCCATGAAGAAGGGCAAAGTACACGTCTTCCTCCACGTGTGTCACCTCTGTTTCACAGGCATCAAAGGAATGTGGCTTTGTGCCTTGTATTTGGAGGATCTGTAATGAAAATACTTCTTGCCATATTTACTTATAGCTCCTTAAGACAAGGGGCTGTGTTCAGAGTCTCTTCTCTCTGCGGATCATTGAGACATTGGTATTGAGCTCAACGTTTTAGCCTGACTCTTCCTTAGCATGAGGGACCCCCCAGGAAGCTATTCAGTGCCCCCTGCAAAAGAGACCACCCTGTTAACCAACCAGCTGTTACCAGGTACATCTCAGTTCCAGCAGTGACCATGTTCAATCTTGAGCTTGACCCTTTAAGTCCCTTCTTTCAAACAGAAACTTGGGCTGGCATGGAAACTTAGCGTGAGCCTGATGGCACCTATGTACATGCTATTCATAGCTTATGTGAGATTCTAGAGCTTGTGTGTGGCCAGGAAGCTCAGTGAATTCGGATAACACGGTCAGTGGCTAAATCCTGTGTGAAGTCACTTAGCCTCTTTCTAACCCATGGACATTCTTCCAGTTGAGCAAAGGCAGAAGGAGTATGGACCTAACAGAAGATTGGACCTATTCCTATCAACACAACTGCAGTGAACAGAACCACTGTGACTCCTCCGATCAGAAAGATGGCTCCCTCAAAAGTGTCCCCATGGTGTACCAGCCATCTGCCTAGGACACTCATAAACTTTGACTTATCTAGTGCTTTGTATCTTGTATATAATAGAAATCAATTTATAATGTGGAGGCATATTTTATTTATGTTTGTTTATTCAACAATCAACAGGTAGTTCTTGAATCCTACTATGTGATTGTTCTAGTCACAGTCATTAAAAAAAAGAGAGAGAGATAAGGTCATTATTCTTATGTAGCTTACCATAAATAAAAGCATCCCGTAAGTAAGAAAACTGATAAATAACAAGGTAATTTCAGATAATCATAAAAGTTAAGCAGGGTGATATGACATAAAAGGTGACTGAGATTAGTTGCCTCAGATTATTCCCAGCCCTCTCCTCCTTTGTGTTCACTAGTGTACCTGCAGGAAAGATAAAATGCTTGTGTTCCCGACATCCCTTACTGCTGGGGGGAAGGATAAGACTCAAATTCATGATTTTAGGCAGAATACTCTGAGGAGAGCTTCCCTACCCAGTCAAATGCAGAGCCACTTAAGAAGAGATTTTGATCCTTTGAACTTTCCCTTCTCCTTGTTTGGGACACAGACATAATGCCCGGAGGTGCAGCAGCTGGCTTGTGACCTTGAAGTAATAACCACAAGGAAGAAAGTCAAGATGTTAAGCCTGACAGACTAGAAAGTGAGAAAGCGCCTGCATCCCTGATGGCATTTTTATTGAGCCTTGCACAACCTTAATCTAACTCCCCTGGATGTCTCTACATGTGACACAAAGATATATCGGTTTAGGCTGTGTTGGGTTTATTCTTATTCATAGCCAAACACTTTCCTGATTAATAGACATGAAGCTGTGGGTGAGAAGCTTGTGGAAATTTCCAAGGTGCTCATGGAAATCTGCTCTGAGAAGATGACATTTAGTTGAGACCTGAATGATAAGAAGAAGCCAGTCATGTGAAGATCTAGGAGAAAGAATTCCAAGCAGAAGAAATAGCAAGTGCAAAGACCCTGAGGCAGAATTCTGCTGTGTTCAAGGAATAGATTTCAGTGGGCCTGAAGCACCATGCACAGGGGAGATTGTGGTCACACTGAAGGTCCCAGAGGCAGGCAGCGACTAGACCACAGAGAGCCTTGTAGGCCATGTTGAGAACTCTGGGTTTTATTTCATTTCCAAGGAGAGATTTCAGATGTATTTGAGATACATTTTGGAGGTAAAGCTTTCAACAGGCCTCGTTGATGGATTGAAAGCAGGATAAGGGAAAATAAGAAATTAAGGGTGACTTAGATCCTAAACAATGGATGGAGCCATTGCTTGAGTGGCAAAGAGTGTGAAATGTCTGAGTGGGGAAAGAAAAGGGAATACAGAATCACAAATTGTCTTTTATGTTGAGTTAGAGATACCCATGGAGTTGCAAGTGGCAATGTCATATGGGAAGCTGGATACATGAATTTGAAACTTCAGGGAGAAGTCAGGGCTATAGACAAAAATTTCGAACCATCCACTTACAGATGGCATTTAAGGCCCGATTCTGGACATGACTTCTTAGCCAGAGAATGTAGATAAAGAAGTTTAGGCCTGGAATACTGCAACATTAAGATGTAGAATGGAGGTGACGGAGCCAGCAAAGGGGACTAAGGAGGAGCATCTAGGGAAGTGAAACCAAAGCCAGGAACCTCGGAGAAAAGACGTGTTTGAGAAGGAGAGTAATTAGCTCTGCTGAATGATGCTAAGACGTTGGGGAAGACGAAACAGAGAAGAGGCTGGTGGATTTCACTCATCAGATGTATTTGGTTATCCTGCGAAGAGCAGTTTCAGAAGAGAGGGGAGGCAGAAGCCTGGTTTGAGTGGATTCAAGACAAAATGGGTGATGAAAAAATGAAGTAGCGGCATTGCTTGAGTACAGAGTAGTTCTGCTCTGAAGGGAGGCAGAAAAATGGGGCAGTGGCTGCGAGGGGGTGGGGGGTGGTTAATGGAGGACTTGGGCAGAGTTTTTAATTGGAAGATACATCTTAGAGCCTTTGTTCTGCAAGGTGAATTGTGCGGAATGAGGCAGAGGGGTTGATATCTACTGAGCTATGTACCAGGTGCTCTACAAATTCCCGTTTAATCCTCTCAACAAGCCTGTGACGTTGTCTCTCACCCTATTCCTAGATGTGAAGGAGGCACTATAATATGTTGGTTGGTATTTCAGGTTTGGGTCCAACAAAATCTGAGCTCTGCTCTTTGTTGGCTGTGTGACCTTGACCAGGTACTTAACTCTCTGTGCCTCAGTTTCCTCATCTGAAAAATACAGATTTGAAACAGTCCCTACCCACATGACTGGTGTGAGGGTGAAAATGAAATGATCCACGTAAAGCACGTGCATGAGACCTCACACATAGTAAGGGCTCAATGAATACTAGTTCTTTACAGAGATGAGAAAAGAGAGCCTCAGAGTTGAAGTATCTTCCTTTATTGAACAAATATATTGAGCTTCTACTCTTCGCTAAGCGCCATGTGAGGCCAGGGAGTACAGCAATGAGCAAGGTATGAAGTGACCCTGTCCTCATAGAGCTTAGAGCCGACAATGATGAGGAGGACGACAGTAACCAAACCCACAGGAGCGAACGTGTACCCGCCACGTGCCAGACCCCGAAGGCTTCATAGCAGTGAGTAACAGACGCAGAATGTGTCTTGCTTCATTTAGTCTTTCTATTATGTCATCCTTCCCAGGGGTATCATTTTGTGAGAAGAATGAAATCCAACTCTAGTGAAATAACCCTGTGGTGTGAGGATGTGTTATTGAAAGGAAAACATAGAGGTGATGACTAACCTTCCTTGCTTTCTCCACAATTTTCCACAGATCCTATCAGAAAAAGGTTTTAGGAATTGTTTTTCTCCGCATCCTGCCTTGTTTCCCCTTCCCTGGTTTCTTCTCACGTCACACAGATGTGGCAGGCATCATGTTAGATTCTTTGCGGTGTCAATGATAAGTGCTATGGGCTGAATTGTGACCCTATCAAAACTCATATATGGAAGTTCTAACCCCCAGTACTTCAGGATGTGACTGTGTTTGGAGACAGGGCCTTTAAAGTGGTAAAGTTAAATGAGCTCATTACGCTGGGCCCAATACAATGTGACCGATGTCCATATGAGAAGAAGAGATTAGGACACAGACACCTTCAGAAGGAAGACCATGTGAAGACAGAAGGAGAAGACGGCCATCTACAAGCCAACGAGAGAGGCCTCAGAAGATACCAATCCTTCTGACACCTTGATCTCAGACTTCCAGCCTCTAGAATTGTGAGAAAATAGGTTTCTATTGGTTGAGTCACCCAGCCTCTGGTACTTTGTTACAGCAGCCCTAGCAAACTAATATAATAAGTAAAAATAAGTTGTGGTGTGTATGACTTCGCAGCATTGTGGACGAAATGGGCAAGTTTATAACTAACTACCTGGCAAGGTAGAGCAAGGCTGAACCAGAGGAGAAGTTCTAAGGTTAAATCCCTGGGTACCAAGAATAGAGAAGCTATTTCCAATGGCAGAGCAGACAGTTGAGGGAAGATCTAAGGAAGAAATAGATTATAAACCAGGACCAGAATGACTCACAAGGACTTCCTGGGTATCAGATGGGAGACCAAGGTCATTCTAGGGAGATGGCCCAGCATGAATCAACATTCTTTTACCATTAGGTCTCTCTCTTTGTCCTCCTTGTGTATTATCCTTACCAGGGTCTATAACCAAATTATCATTCTATCATTATTGCATTAATAAACAAAAGTTTTTTAAGGAGCAAAAGTATTACTGTCCTCATCTTCCAGATGAGGAAGCTGAAACACAGAAAGGTGAAGAAACTTGTCCAAGGCCACACAGCTAGTAAGTGGCAGAGCCAGATGTCCACCCAGCAGTCCTCCTCCTTCACTGGTCTAATAACTGAGACCAGGTTTGATCAAGAAGCGGGGTGGGTGCAGACCAAGGCTCTGTGAAGAGAGCACAGAGGAAAACGGGGACCTCTTTCGAGACACGTGAGTGGAATCAGAAAGACAGTTAGACAGTAGCTTAAGAAGGAAGGAAAGGTGAAAGAAGCTGTTTTCATTTTTGAGCAGAGGAAAGATTAGAAACTATAGGTAAAAGGGAGATAGGAGAAAGGAGATAGTTGGCAAAGAAAGTTTCAGAAGGAGAGCAGAAGCCTATGATAAAACCTAAGCCTGCGCAGGGCAGGGTGAAGGTGGGGGATAGGAGTGGGTTTAAGGGTGGTAAGGACAGCCTTAGAAGGAAATAGCAGACACAATTTCCTCCTAAGTGAAAGTGGAGAAGAGCTAAAGGGAAGAGATTAGAAGATGAAGATGCAACAGGAGTGACGGCCCCTGGCCCTGGTGTTGTGTTTTGTCCTCTCTTCCACCTTTCTTCCTTCCTCCTTCCTTTCTCTTGCTTTGCTTTTCTTTTTCTTTCTTCCTTTCTTTCTTCCTGTTTCTTTCTTTCTTTCTTTCTCTCTTTCTTTCTTTCTTTCTTTTTCTTTTTTTCTTTCTTTCTTTCTTTCTTTCTTTCTTTCTTTCTTTCTTTCTCTTTCTTTCTTTCTTTTTCTTTCTTTCTTTCCTTCCTTTCCTTCTTTCTTTTTTAAAAATTTCTTTTATTATATCTATATATTTTTTTCTTCTGGGAAGCACAGGGCAAGGCGAGGGAGTGCGATGGGAGACCTAAGGGGGGCTGTGAAGTTTGGGGACAGAAGCTGTGAGGCATGCGAGAGATACTGAGGACAAGAAAAGGGCAGCACAGGAGTCAACCACCTACAGGCAGAGTGAGTCTGTCCAGGTGGGCTCTGCAGCCAGGGTGCAAGCGTGGAGTAAGCAGGTGGTCGAGGGATCAGGGTGGGGTCAGTATTGGGCAAGGTCAAGGGGATCAGAGAACTGAGAATGAGGAGGAGAGGATCTAAGGGATAGAGCAGAGGACGTAGCTTAGGGAAGTGAGGAGAGTAAGAGGGAAGTGAAAGCACAAGAGACAGGGCGAGTTTCTAGGACCAAACAATATCCATTCCAACATCCCCTGTCTATTACTCACTCGATATTTCCCTTTTATTTTTGTTATACAGATATTTAAAATTGAGACTTCTAAGCAAAGGAAGCCCGGACAGGATTTTGTTCTGGTGCAGTACTTAATGATCGTGCTGGGAAGACAAAGTACACACTGACAGCACAAGATGCAACGGGAGGGACACACCATTTTTCACAAACATCAGAACTAATGTGGTCAATACAATCTCCTTGGAAGGCCGCATCTATTCCGGGGATGCTGCTGTCATCCACAGCATTTTTGACCTCCTCTTGGCACTTTCCTTCATATCTCCTCACTTTTACTGTGTCATCCTTCTTTCCACATGGATTTGATTTTGGTGGCTTTGACTTTTTAGAAAGAACCAAAAATCATTTAAGCATTGTTTGATAAGTGAGGTAGTTGACCAAACTGAGTATCGTACTTTGGGTCAAAAACAAACTGACAATTAAATGAGACCAAATCTCTTGGATTGGGATGGGGGTGGACAGGGAGACTAATCAACTAGCTTGAGGGCAAATCCTGGAGGAATTCTAACATAGTTTTGAGAGTACAATGCAAATAAGACATTTGTTCTTCCAGGGTGAATGGGGGAAAGAACCAAAATCTAAATGAATTAACCAATGTATTTGGTTAACATCTAGTCCCCTTTCTCCAAAATGACACCTGGCATTGACAACTTTCTGTACTGTGCTGGAAAATTCCATGTCTACAGCTAACAAACACAGTGTACAAATGCAGTAGCAGTAACACACAAACAAATATGTGTACCAGATGCCATCTGTGAACAAAAACATCATCTCAATTTAATACATATTCTTCACAGAAAAATACACCTGACCAAGAAAAAAATTTTTTTAATTACATCTTTACTATTGGGTTAGAGGAGAAGTAAAATTTTCTTTCTTGCATTTAACTCATTTTCATTCAAGATACTGTTAACTAAGTTGCTTAAAGTGTGGGGAGGAGTAGTAATAAATGCCAGAAGGTAATCAAACTAAGGTAAATTTTTTTAACTCCTTATTGGAATATAATTGCTTTACACTCTTGAACCAGCTATTGAAGTACACCAAAGTGAGTCAGCTGTATTTATACATATATTCCCATATCCCCTCCCTCCCTCGACTCACTCCCACCCTCCCTGTCCTGGCCCTCTAAGGCATTACCCATCATCGAGTTGATCTCCCTTTGTTATACAGCAACTTCCCAATACCTATATATTTTACAGCTGGCAGTGTATATATGTCTATGCTACTCTCTCACTTCGTCCCAGCTTCCCCTTCGCACCCCCACCCCCCCAACCCCGTGTCCTCCAGTCCATTCTCTGCATCTGCATCCTTATTCTTGCCCTGTCACTGGGTTCAGCAGTACCATTTTTTTGTTTTTTTAGATTCCATATATATGAGTTAGCATACAGTATTTGTTTTTCTCTTTCTGGCTTACTTCACTCTGTATGACAGACTGAAAGTCTATCCACCTCATTACACAGAGCTCCATTTCATTCCTTTTTATGGCTGAGTAATATTCCATTGTATATATATATATGCCACAACTTCTTTACCCATTCATCTGTTGATGGACATTTAGGTTGCTTCCATGTCCTGGCTATTGAAAATAGTGCTGGAATGAGCATTATGGTACATGTATCTTTTTGGATTATGGTTTTCTCTGGGTGTATGCCCAGGAGTGGGATTGCTGGATCATATGGTAGTTCTATGTTTAGTTTTTAAAGGAACCTCCAAACTGTTTTCCATAGCGGCTGTACCAACTTACATTTCCACCAACAGGGCAGGAGAGTTCCCTTTTCTCCACACCCTCTCCAACATTTACCATTTCCAGATTTTTTGATGATGGCCATTCTGACCGGTGTGAGGTGATACCTCATTGTGGCTTTGACTTGCATTTCTCTAATGATTAGTGATGTTGAGCATCTTTTCATATGTTTGTTGGCCTTCTGTATGTCTTCTTTGGAGAAATGTCTATTTAGGTCTTCCGCCCATTTGTGGATTGAGTTATTTTCTTTTTTTGGTATTAACATGCATGAGCTGCTTGTATATTTTGGAGATTAATCTTTTGTCCGTTGCTTCATTGACAACTATTTTCTCCCATTCTGAGGGTTGTCTTCTTGTCTTGTTTATGGTTTCCTTTGCTGTTCAAAAGCTTTTAAGTCTCATGAGGTCCCATTTGTTTATTCTTGATTTTATTTCCATGATTCTAGGAGGTGGGTCAAAAAGGATCTTGCTTTGATGGATGTCATAGTGTGTTCTGCCTGTGTTTTCCTCTAGGAGTTTTATAGTGTCTGGCCTTACATATAGGTCTTTAATCCATTCTGAGTTTATTTTTGTGTACGGTGTTAGGAAGTGTTCTAATTTCATTCTTTTACATGTTGCTATCCAATTTTCCCAGCACCACTTATTGAAGAGGCTGTCTTTTTTCCATTGTATATTCGTGCCTCCTTTGTCAAAGATAAGGTGCCCGTATGTGCTTGGGTTTACCTCTGGGTTCTCTATTCTGTTCCATTGGTCTTCCTTTCTGTTTTGGGGCCAGTACCATCCTGTCTTGATCACTGTGGCCTTGTAGTATAGTTTGAAGTCAGGAAACCTAATTCCACCAACTCCATTTTTCCTTCTCAAGATTGCTTTGGCTATTCGGGGTCTTTTGCATTTCCATACAAATCGTAAGATTTCTTGCTCTAGTTCTGTGAAAAATGCCATTGGTAATTTGATAGGGATTGTGTTGAATCTGTAAATTGCTTTGGGTTGGATAGTCATTTTCACAATGTTGATTCTTCCAATCCAAGAACATGGTATGTCTCTCCATCTGTTTGTATCATCTTTGATTTCTTTCATCAGTGTCCTATAGTTATCTGCATACAGGTCTTTGCCTCCTTAGGCAGGTTTATTCCTAGGTATTTTATTCTTTGGGTTGCAATGGTAAATGGGAGAGTTTCCTCAATTTCTCTTTCTGCTTTTTCATTGTTAGTGTATAGGAATGCAAGAGATTTCTGCACATTAATTTTGTATCCTGCTACTGTACTAAATTCATGTATTAGTGCTAGCAGTTTTCTGGTAGAGTCTTTAGGGTTTCCTATGTATGATATCATGTCATCTGCAAAGAGTGACAATTTTACTTCTTCTTTTCCAATTTGGATTCCTTTGATTTCTTTTTCTTCTCTGATTGCTGTGGCTAAAACTTCCAAAACTATGTTGAATAATAATGGTGAGAGTGGGCACCTTTGTCTTGTTCCTGTTCTTGGAATGCTTTCAGTTTTTCCCCATTTAGAACGATGTTGGCTTTTGGTTTCTCATATATGGCTTTTATTATGTTGAGGTAATTTCCTTGTATGCCCAATTTCTGGAGAGTTTTTATCATAAATGGATATTGAATTTTGTCAAAAGGTTTTTCTGCATCTATTGAGATGATCATATGGTTTTTATCCTTCAATTTGTTGATATGATGTATCACATTGATTAATTTGCATGTATTGAAGAATCCTTGCACCCCAGGGATAAACCCCATTTGATCATGGTGTATGATCTTTTTAATGTGCTGTTGGATTCTGTTAGCTAGTATTTTGTTGAGGATTTTTGCCTCTATATTCATCAGTAATATTGGTCTGTAATTTTCTTTTTTTGTGACACCTTTGCCTGGTTTTGATATCAGGGTGATGGTGGCCTTGTAGAATGAGTTTGGGAGTGTTCCTCCTTCTGCTGTATTTTGGAAGAGTTTGAGAAGGATAGGTGTTAGCTCTTCTAGAAATGGTTGATAGAATTCACCTGTGAAGCCATCTGTCCCTGGGCTTTTGTTTGTTGGGAGATTTTTAGTCACAGTCTCAATTTCCATACTTGTGATTGGTCTGTTCATATTTTCTATTTCTTCCTGGTTCAGTTTTGGAAGATTGTATTCTTCTAAGAATTTGTCCATTTCTTCCAGGTTATCCAATTGATTGGCATATAGTTGCTTGTAGTAGTCTCTCATGATGTTTTGTATTTCTGAGGTGTCCGTTGTTACTTCTCCTTTTTCATTTCTAATTCTGTTGATTTGTATCTTCTCCCTTTTTTTCCTGATGAGTCTGGCTAATGGTTTATCAATTTTGTTTATCTTCTCAAAGAACCAGCTTTTAGTTTCATTGATCCTTGCTATTGTTTCCTTCTTTTTCATTTATTTCTGATCTGATCTTTGTGATTTCTTTCCTTCCGCTCACTTTGGGGTTTCTTTGTTCTTCTTTCTCTAATTGTTTTAGGTGTAAGCTTAGGTTGTTTATTCAGTACTTTTCTTGTTTCTTGAGGTAGGACTGTATTGCTATAAACTTCCCTCTTAGAACTGCTTTTGCTGCATCCCATAGGTTTTGGGTTGTTGTGTTTTCATTGTCATTTCTTTCTAGATATTTTTTGATTTCCTCTTTGATTTCTTTAGTGATTTCTTTGTTGTTTAATAATGTATTGTTTAGCCTCCATGTGTGTGTATTTTTTACAGGGTTTCTTTTTTTTCTGTAATTGATATCTAGTCTCATGGCATTGTGGTCAGAGAAGATGTTTGATATGATTTCAATTTTCTTGAATTTGCTGAGGCTTGATTTGTGACCCAAGATGTAATCTATCCTGGAAAATGTTCCATGTGCCCTTGAGAAGAAAGTGTATTCTGTAAGTTTTGAATGGAATGTCATATAAATATCAATTAAGTCAAGATGGTCTAATGTGTCATTTAAAGCTTGTGTGTCCTTATTTATTTTCTGTTTGGATGATCTGCCCATTGATGTAAGTGGGGTGTTCAAGTCTCCCACTATTATTGTGTTACTGTCACTGTCCCCTTTTATGGCTGTTAGCATTTGCCTTATGTATTGAAGTGCTCCTATGTTGGGTGCATAGATATTTGCAAGTGTTATATGTTCTTCTTGGATTGATCTCTTGTTCATTATGTAGTGTCCTTCCTTGTCTCTTTTAATAGTCTTTACTTTAAAGTCTAATTTGTCTGATATGAGTATTGCTACTCCAGCTTTCTTTTGACTTCCATTTCCATGAAGAATCTTTTCCATCCCTTTATTTTCAGTCTATATGTGTACCTTGATCTGAAGTGGGTTTCTTGTAGGCAGCATATAGAAGGGTCTTGTTCTTGTATCCATTCATCCAGTCTGTGTCTTTTGGTTGGAGCATTTAATCCACTTACATTTAAGGTGATTATTGACATGTGTGTTCCGATTCCCATTTTCTTAATTGTTTTGGGTTTGTTTTTGTAGGTCTTTTCCTTCTCTTGATTTTCCTGCTTAGAAAAGTTCCTTTAGCAATTGTTGTAAGGCTGGTTTGGTGGTTCTGAATTCTCTTAACTTTTGCTTGTCTGGAAAGCTTTTGATTTCTCCATCAAATCTGAACGAGATTCTTGATGGGTAGAGTATTCTTGGCTATAGATTTTTCTCTTTCAGGACTTTCAGTATATCCTGCCATTCCCTCTGACCTGCAGAGTTTCTGCAGAAAGATCAGCTGTTATCCTTATGGGTTTTCCCTTATATGTTATTTGTTGCTTTTCTCTTGCTGCTTTTAATACTTTTTCTTTGTGTTTAATTTTTGTTCGTTTGATTAATATGTGTCTTGGTGTATCTCTCCTTGGGTTTATTCTGTATGAGACTCTCTGCACTTCTTGGACTTGATTAATTATTTCCTTTCCCATGTTGGGGAAGTTTTCCACTATAACCTCTTCAAATATTTTCTCAGACCCTTTCTTTTTTTCTTCTTCTTCTGGGATGCCTATGATTCAAATGCTGTGTGCTTAATGTTGTCACCAAGGTCTCTGAGACTGTCTTCCATTCTTTTTATTCTTTTTTCTCTTTCCTGCTCTGTGGCAGTTATTTCCCCCATTCTATCTTCCAGCTCACTTATTCATTCTTCTGCCTCAGTTATTCTGCTCTTTATACCTTCTAAAGTATTTTCAATTTTGGTTATTTTGTCCATTACTGTTTGTTTGCTCTTTATTCTTCTGAGTCCTTATTAACTGTTTCTTGTATTTTCTGTATTTTGTTATTGAGATTTTGGATCATCTTTACTATCTTTTCTCTGAATTCTTTTTCAGGCAATTGTCCTATTTCCTCTTCATTTGTTTGGTTTTGTGGGTTTTTTTCCTTCTTCTTTGCCTGCATAGTGTCTCTTTGTTTTCTCATTTTGTCTAATTTATAGGATTTGCTGTCTCCTTTCCCTATGCTGCCTAGTAGTAATTCCTCTTGTTTCTGCCCTCTGCCCCCTGTAGTGGGGTTTGTCCAGTGCCTTGATTAGGCTTCCTGGTGAGGGGGTTTGATGTCTACTTTCCAGTGTGTGACTCTGTATCTTTTCTCTCTGATGAGCAGGGCCATGTCAGGTGGTGTGTTTTAGGGTATCTGTGAGGTTTATATGGCTTTAGGTAGTCTGTGTGCTGATGGGTGCGCTTGTGTTCCTGTCTTGTTTGTAGTTTGGTATGAGGTGTCCAGCACTGGCAGTTGCAGATGGTTGGATGAAGCTGAGTCTTAGAGTCTGATACAGGGCTCTGTGAGAGTTCTCTACAGTTAATCTTCCCTGTGTCTGAGGACTCCCTAGTAGTCTAGCATCCTGGATTCAGTGCTCCCTCCCCAGAGCCTCCTACGTGACTTCTGATGGAGTAGTCCAGACTTCAGAGGTTGCTTGTCCTGGCAATAAAGGGGTTTAAAGAAGCCTGTCCAAGCCCCACACTAATGGCAGAATGTTGAGTCAAACAAATACTAAGTCAAGGAAACACATACATGTATAAGACACACAAATACTGAATCGAATAGAACATAAGGCACTAGAAAGACCTGACAGAAGAACTCCAGTATGCCATCAGACAATCACAGAGAAAACCAACAGAAATTCAAAACCAAAACAAACAAACAAACAAAAAAACCACACACACACAAACACAAATCCAGGGAGATTTTGAAAGCTAGGATCAAATATAATAAAGAGCGAGAGTACCACCAGACAGACTGAAGATCTCAGAACAAAGTCTTACAATTATGCTTAGAACTAAGATAAAGACAAAACTTAATAATAAAAACCAAAGCAGTATGTCATCTGGAGAATAAACTAAGGAAACAGAGCTAAGTGATAATATTGCTTATAAGTATATTAAGATAAAATGAACTAAAAAAGGATAGAAGAGCAACAGAAGAGTGTAGTGTGACTGGAAATATGAAAAGAAAAAGAAATGGAAATGTATAAAAGATAGAGATGAAAAGAAGGTATTAGAAATACAGTCAGCACTACAAGAAACTTAGCTAGAGATAGAAATATATAAAAAGGTTAAAATAAAAATAGAATAAAAAATAGAATAAAAAATATGTTATAAATCATGTAGCTCCCTTAGGACTAAGACCGTAATTAAAAAAACAAACAAAAAAACTAGAACTGACCCCAGAATGGACCAGATCAATAGAATTAATAATAATATGTCTGTTTCCTTGGGGTCTCAGCTATGTGTCCTTCTACCTGCCTTGGGTTTTTTGTATCACTTTGCAACCAGCAGAGCTTCCTTTATTGTTCATATGTAAGCGCCAGTGTGTGGGGAGAGAGAGGGTACATTAGTGGCTCCTTCCCCTGGGATTGAGTGAGCAGTGGCGCCCTACCTGGGTCACTGTGGCTTTGGCGGCTCAGGCC
This sequence comes from Hippopotamus amphibius kiboko, assembly GCF_030028045.1. NCBI lineage: Eukaryota > Metazoa > Chordata > Mammalia > Artiodactyla > Hippopotamidae > Hippopotamus > Hippopotamus amphibius. Next base: position 106,941,400 of record NC_080190.1, on the reverse strand, counting down.
AAGAGAGCGACTCCAACTGCAACTCCTCCCCTCTGCTACGACTCTGCCAGGGCACCCTGCCTGGGTCACAGTGGCTCAGTTGGCCATGGCAGTGCCTGTTGCAGATGGATGCTGGTGGCTCAGATGTAAACAGAAAGTCTCCAGAGCTGGGCCACCCTTTGTACTTTTGGCTCTTGGCTGCAGGCACTCTAAGCCAGCCCTGCCCAGGGGTCTTTGTTATCCCTGAGTGCATTAGCCAGGCCTACAGGGGTCCTTCCTCCGTCCGTCACAGGTGCTGAGAGAGAGGCTACACCCACAGCTCCTCCCCCCTGCTTTTGAGTCAGCAGTATCAAGCTGCCGCCATGGCCACCCAGCTTTCCGCGGTAGGCACTCTCTGCTACAGATTTCTTTCCTCCTGTCCTCTCAGTCCACCTCCCCACTGCCAACAATGTTTCTCACCCTGAACCACTTCTCCAGTTCCCACGTTCCAGCTCCCAGACCCCCTGTTCAGCTGTTAACCAATGTCTCAGTCTGGATACACTGAGCCATGGTGCAGGCCCTCCATGTGTTTCTCACTCTTTCCTGTCTACCACAGCTCAGCCGCTTCACCCTCTTTGAACAGTCCCAAATGCCTCCCTTCTGACCCAAGGAAATTCCCAGTTGGAGAAGGGGTTTCCCCATCAGATAAGGGATGTTTCCATGAATTTGGCAATCTCCCCTCTGTTTCAGATCCCCCACCCCAGGGTGTGGGACCTGTCCCTTTCCTTTCTTCTCCTCCTCTTTCTCCTTTTTTTTTTTTTTTTCCCCTCTATCCTACCCAGTTATGTTGGGATCTTTGCAGTCCTTTCTGTTGTCTGAGGTCATTTGCTCGGGTTCAGCTGGTTCTCTGTGGGAATTAGTGCATCTTTTGGTGTATTCCTGAGGCATCTGTGGAGATGGATGCATTCCACGTCCTTCTACTTCACCACCATCTTTCTTCCTAAGGTAAATTTTTTAAAATATTTCTTTTCTAAAAAGAAGCATCTCCTTACCACAGTGTAGAGTCCTGGTCAAGGAGTCAAACATTCTGACAAAGCTAGGATTTTGATCTTACCCTGTCATCAAATCACTGCGAATTCCTAGGCAGGCCCCTTAAAGGCCCTCTTCAGCTCTGAACACACCCACTATTTTCCTACCTTTCTCTTATCTGCACTGCAGAATTCCATTTTCTAAGCTTTTAGAAATAAATGAGCACTTTTAGCCCCTAATTACATAAAAGTATGTCATCTTTTTCTACATAAATACCTTAAAAATTGGTATACCTTGGTAATCTTTCATGTATTAAATCATGAGAAAAAAAGATAAATTTGGTTCACTGCTATAAAATAAATTCCCCTCCTAGTTATTTTGTCTATTTGCTCAAATCAAAATTTGAACATATAATCATTATGTATTTTTGGTATTCATGTAACATTAGTACTTCGTTAAGTATGAAACTCGCCATTAACTGTGTTTATGGTGATGTTGTCTAATTACTGTCATTTGCATACTACACAACTCATCTTAAATTGTCAAAAGATTAAAAGAAATATTGGAAAGTATACTGCACATTTCTGTCTGCAAAGTATAGCATACTATAACCTGAACTTGTTCTTTAAATATATGTAAGAAAGACCATTTACTAAGTAAAGTATACAGGAAACTATTCCCACCTCAGTCAAGCCAACAAAATCCAGGAGAAACTTATAACAAATTCCATGGAATAAAAAGAAGATTATGAAATTGTTTTACTTCAGACAGAAGGAAGACATTTTTTAAACATTTTAAAATTTAGAAGTCTTTTTTTCACATTAACCTGGATTAATTTTTTTTCTATAAAACTAAGGGGAAACAACAGTGGTAAGGTTTCATTTAAATATGCAGATGTAAAAAGATCTTGGAATGGGGATTACAACATCTGTTTATATGATATTTGAGACAATAGATGATGTAAATCTTCGAGAAAAGCAATAAAAATGCATGATTTTGCAAGGTAGCATTGGTCAGTGCTCTTACTTCTTGGATTCTAAGGAGAGTTGGTTGTAACAGTGACCATTCAGTATGTAAACTCCATAACACCAGTCCCATAAAAGACCACACTTCCTGGTAGGCACAAAGCTAAGAAATACGCTTGTTGTAGAAGAGATTGCCAAAACTGGCTTTTAGGAACTACTGTCCAGCTTTAACCATAGTAGTTTCTTCTGGAGGCACAAAAGCACTGTTTTCTTCTTTCACAGTAATTCGTTCTAAACCAAGAAGTCATCTGGGAATTTTTTTAAAAAAATTAATTAAAAAAAAGTTTATTGTTCTACTCAGATGGAGAATCATCAGTAAGGAAAATAAAGAGAGTTAGCACCATATTCATTTTTACTACTTCTTGGATGGATTTCCCTGGATGATCTGATTTCTCAGTATTTCCTCCAGGTAAGTGCTTGTGCGCTGGGCACACTGATCTGTCTACAGCAGTGCTTCTCAAAGGATGATTTCCTGGACTAGGAACACCTGCAGCACCAGGGAACTTGCTAGAAATGCAACTCCTCCTCACACCCCACACCAGACCTACTAAATCAGAATCTCCAATGTGGAGCCCAGGGGTGCATATGTTAACACATCCCCTGGAGGGTTCTGATACACCGAGGGCTGAGAGCCACTGGTCCCCAGCACATGGGCTGCCTGATTCACATTCCATTCATTTTTCCTTCCTATTAATGCGCTTCCTTCAGCCCCATGCATCTAACTATATACCACTCCTCCTCAAGTCTGGCCCAGCCGTTTCTTTGCACTTTGACAATTCCCTTACTTGAAATAGCACTTATCATTTACATATCACAAATGAATATTACCTATGCCTGAAGTGATTTACGCGTACCATGTCTTGTCCTCTAAATCGTTCCTTATCTGTGTTTCTTTTACCACTTTAACTGAATTGAAACCTGCCTCTTGACGGCAGGAACTATGTCTTGTATAGTCGGCCCTCCGTATTCACGGGACTTGCATCCGCAGGGTTTGCGTTTGTGGATTCAACCAACCACAGATACAGCCTAGGGTCCAACATATTCATCATCCTTCGCCATTTGATATAAGGGGCTTGAGCATCCTCAGATTCGGGTATCTGCAGGGGCTCCTGGACCCAATCCCTGCAGATACAGAGGGGCATACTCTTTTACTTCCCACAGCATCCATCAGTGTTGAAGCCTTTGTTCCTTCTCCTAACATGCCCTTTTCTTCTTCCCACCAACTTCCAAGTTTCCAAATTCTTGCAGTTTTTCAAGGTTCAACCCAAAACGCTTTTTCTTTCAGCTGGCTTCTTCTATATGTAGAAATATTTTTCTTCCTTTAAAAAATCATAACTTTATATCTTTTTCACTTTCCACTTCACATTACAGTCATTTGTTCGTGTCTTCCCTCTCTCATCATTGAAGATGGAGATAATTGTTCTAAACCACACTTTTAAATAACGGGGGTAGGGAGGAATAATTTAGCATGCTTTAGGGTATGCATGTGTAATTAGTTTATTTTCCCTCAATATTGAATGAACTCTGATTTTTGGTAATCCAACTATTTACATAGGAAGTAACTCACATTTCAGAGAGACGCAGTATTTCTCCAAGACGCATTGCGGGTCTGGGACAGAGTCTGCGTGCTGGAGACAATTGTTGCAATTTGTGTGGTCTAATAAGTGGTCTCAGAAGATTAGACACGAAGTAACAGGAATCTGCAGGAAATCGAGCCATAAGGAAACCAGGGCGACTTGAAGTCATGGGTGAAGAAGAAAAGGGTCTCACCCTAGGGTAAGGACCAGTAGCAGAAGGCTTAATTGTTACCATGTCGCGGTGTGAACCCACTGTGTCACTGCCTGAGCTAATGGGAACCCGATGCAGCCAGCTTCCTGAAACCACCAGTCCTGACTTCAAACACGGCAGCCCATCCTGCAGGATCAGGAGGGCTGGAGTCCCAGGTTTATTTCCTCTCCAACAAAGGAGTACCCCCCCCCCATCCCCAACTCCCCACCCCCATCAGCTAAGATAGGCTGCACAGGACCCTGGCAGGGCTCTGGGACCAACCCTCCTGTCTTCCCCATTGAACACTCAATTCTAACTCCTGGACCCCCAGCCTTGAAAGTCTTCTGGACTTAGCAGCCCCCCAAGAGCCTTTGGCTCTCTGTGCTTACAGACCCGGGAGTGAGAGAAAGCTCACAGATCATTTGCTAGCAAATCCCACCTGGCCGACTGGGAGTGCAAATCAGGTGGACATAGGTGTGCAGGGAAATCAGGTGCTGAGGATTCATCACTGATGGGAGGAGGCGCAGTGTGAGGAAAGAGAGTTCGCAGGGGCGCCTGAAACCTTCCACGTCTGGTTCTCCTGTTTCTACCCACATCTATCACTTCTGTTTTGCCACCGGCTCCTGACAGGAAAATGCCAAAGTGGCAGGCAAAGAATCCCTCCTGTTTATGTGGCTGAAAAAGTGTTTACAGCCCCTGGTGTTTGGGGTCAACCCCAAGCCCCAGGGCAAGCAAGCCTTATCCCAGGTCTTGTCTCTGAGGAAGAGGTGGGTTCTGGAACGTCAAGCTTCCTGGGCTCTTTTTTTCTGACTTCAATTCCCACAGGCTGCCTTGGTGTTTTTCCTTTGCCGAGATTTCTAAAGTTCCCTTTCTTGCAGCGCTTATCGACATGTAAACTCCACAGGAGGGTGAAAAGGTAGGTGTTTAAGATAGACTGCAACAGCTGGGATAAACTTTCTCTTAAAAGGCTGTCTTAATGAAATGTATCTCTTTATATTTGGGGCATTTGTAAGCAGAATGGGAATGAAACTTGAGAAGATGATGTGATAACGAGGCTATATCCTGTCAAGAGAGAGTGTGTTTCTCTAATAACACAAAGATGAGCTTCTAGATAGCCTACCAGATAGCTGTCTTCCGGCCAGTGTCTCCCATCATAAATCTTCATTCTGACTCAGGTTTTCTGTAGATTTTTGAGGATAGAGCTCATTTCCCTGGAGAGACAGGACTAAGGAAAGATCTGGAATTCCTCCAGTTAAAAAAAGCCACCATTCTGCTTAATCAACATTTGTTCCATCAGAATCAATATCCTGCAGAGGGTGGCTCTCATTGTTTTAAAGTCTGTTTGCAGGTGACAGAGCAAAGATATGGTTCCTGATAAAGCCTTGCTGAAAAGGAAAAGAAAATATTCCTCAAAATAGCCAAAAAAAAAAAAAAAGTTCCCAAACTGTCCTTTTACAAATAAGCTTCCTTTTGTGAGATATTCTGCCTGGCTTTGCCTTCTCAAGAAATGTCAGTGACCTGCCAGTGAAACAACACCTCTCTTCCCAGGGTTATCTATTATTTTTCAGTGAAAGGGCCCAGCCACTTACTCAACATCTAATAAGTCATTGGTCCCCTCTGAACTTTAGTTCCTTTATCTTTGATAATAGTTCCCTACCCTGCAGGGTTTAGATGAGTTATCATGTTTGAAATTACCTAACCCATGGCGGACACTTAATAATAACTTCCCTACTTCATTTGATATGGTGGTGGGTGGATTTTAGAATCTGAACTAGGTTCAAGTTTGGGTTACATTATTTTCCATGAGGTGGCCCTAGACAAATCTCCTCACCTGGTATCTTCCCCAAACTTCAGTCTCCTCATTTGTAAAAACAGAATAATGACACCTCTCCTCATTTTAGAAAGAGCTTATGAGACCCAAATGAACAAATATGAATCTTGTCATAGATATTTGTGTATTTGTAAGTGGTAAAGCACATAAATCATGTTAGTTGTAGTCATTTATCATTTTCATAATTGGACAAAATGTATCAAATGCTATTGAAGCCACAAATATACTTTTAAGAAATCAAAGAAAAATGTTTATTTCATAGAAAAGAATGATCTTGTTCTAGTTTTCACTGTTTTTTGTTTTGTTTTGTTTTAATTTTGGCTCTTTTTGATGAAGGTTTTTCTAGAGAAGCTGTACCGAGATGTTCAAAACATGTACTCTTGTGCTACAAGGAAGAAGCCCAGAAAGCTAAGGTTTCTTGAAGTTCAAAATACATGGATACTCAAATGATTTCTAAAACCCCATTTGAGTAGAAGATTAATTGTTTGTGGCACTTGTCTTTCTCTGTTTGGGCTTCCTTAGCTTCCTGAGAGGGATGATGGCGCTTCGGACCCAGCGTAGGTGGAACAGCTGGAGAGCCTTCTCGCCTCCTGATGTCACAGCTTATCAGTGTTGACGGACAGAGCACATAAGGCCTTCCCTGCCTTGCTGACCAAACAGAAAACACACTTCTCTATTTCTACCGTGCTCTTTTCTTCTTGCAAAGGAAAAAGCCACTGCATTTAAGACACTGAAATATATAGGAAGCAATCAATGCATTAATGTCACTGGACAAATTCCATTCCTGGACCTCGGTATAACCTAACTGTATTACTTACCGATGCATGGCAGCTCCAAAGTCTAATGTAGTCAACTTTTGATCATTATAAAAAAAAACAGCATAGATTCTATGAAAATCATACACACACGGGACCCTCCTTTTGATTTGTTAACTGGACGAGGACTAGGAAGCTTGAACAATCTGCAAATTGGAGAATGCACATATTAAATAAAGCAAATACATATGACACAAGTGGAACACACATGCACACACCATCAATGAATAATTTTGGAAGAAACTAATCTCTGTAAGTTTAGTCTTGGGGTTGACTATTTCACAGATTTCCAACTATATATATATGATATGTGACAAAGTTTTAGTAGAACACATTGCTTTTGTTAAATTAAGTGAGAAAATGTCTCAATTCATTTCTTCATAATGAGATTAATAGGTAAAAATCAATTAATTAATTGTTTACTCCATAAATCTTTAGTGAGTACTTGCTATGTACCAGATACTGTGCTTAGTACTGAATATGCATTGATGAATGAAACAGACATGGTCCCTACCCTCAGTGATGACATTCTGATATTTGCACAGCATGAGCAATTTTGACCTAAGGAAGGAAAAACTGGTATAAGACAACTATATCCACACTCATGGTAACTTCCACTCTAACCCAGACCAATGGTTAGGAAAGAGTCTCCCTGGTCACTTGTCAAGGCAAACCTGAGGCTGTCAGAACAGCAGCCTGGCATAGCCATTAAGACTACAGGCTCTGGGGCTTCCTAGATGGTGCAGTGGTTGAGAATCCACCTGCCAATGCAGGGGACATGGGTTTGATCCCTGCTCCAGGAAGATCCCACATGCCGTGGAGCAACTAAGCCTGTGCGCCACAACGATTGAACCTGCACTTTAGAGCCCATGAGCCACAACTATTGAGCCCATGTGCTGCAACTACTGAAGCCCACACGCCTAGAGCCTGTGCTCCGCAACAAGAGAAGCCACGGCAATGAGGAGCCCATGCACCACAATGAATAGCCCCCACTCACCGCAACTAAAAGAAAGCCCACACACAGCAAAAAAGACCCAACACAGCCAGTAAAATAAATAAATAAATTTATTAAAAAAAAAAAAAAAGACTACAGACTCTGGAGTGAATGAGGGGTGAATCCTGGCTTCTCTCTAGTAAATCTGTAAAATACTGGACATATTAATACCCACCTCACAGGGCTGTTGTAATGATGAACTAAATCAACAAAGAAAGCTGTTAGAACAACACCTGGAAAATAGCAAGTACTCAATAAATGTTAGCAAATCCTATTCATATCTGACTTCATCTCCCATCATGGCTCCACACACAGCCCAGGGTCCAGGCAGGATTACATCCATGCTCGATATCTGCCACAACTTCCCTTGCCTGCCCTCTCCCCTGACCCCTCCATACTTTCACGCATGGTGTTCCATCAGCCTAAATAGCCTTACCATCTCTTTTGTTCCCAGCACACTTTTCTTGTTCTCATTGAGACTCAGCTCAAGATCACTTTCTCTGGAAAAATCTCCTTACCCCTGTCTGCCAATGGTTGGGTGCTGGTCTGCCCTGCTCAACTAACAGCCGTGTGTAACTCAACCCTGTAATGCACCCTGGACTCAGAGTGCTTACTTGTATGTTCCACCCAACCAGATGGGGACCTCTATGAGGCCACAGGAGAGGCTCAATCAATGTTTGTTAAATGAACAAGTGAATTAGTGAATACATAGAAGAAAGGGAGGAAGGAAGAAAAGAAGGATGGCTCAATCCTTGAAACAACCTCATTGGAATATGCATTATAACCTGTGGAGCAGGCAGTGAGATCAGCTACTTGAAGAGCTCTGAGCCTGATGATTACTGCTGTTAGAAAGTCCAAGTTCCTACTGCTCACCACTTGGCAGCCAATAAATCAAGAGATAAGTCGTTGGGGCAAGGAAGAGTGACTTTATTCAGAAAGCCAGCAGACCAAGAAGATGGTGGACTAGTGTCCCAAAGAACCATCTTGCCTATTAGAATTCAGGCTTCTTTTTTACTGAAAGGGGAAGGAATAAAGTCAAACATTTCCTGGTTCTGGTCAGCCTCTGGAGGGGAGGTGTTAATTTCTTTCTTCCTGCCATCATTCACAGGTGGGCTTGGTCAGGATGTTTCCTGTGAGCGAAACAAAGCTTAAGGCTCATTACATAGGAGGCAGCATTCCCAGAGATGTACCATTATGTATAATTAAAGCTTACAGGCAACAGACCTTTAGTGATTAACTTGTAATAGAATACAAAGTTTCTTCCCTATTGCATCGCCTCCTCCAGACTCTACAGTGCTCTGCTACTGGCCTAAAGACATAAGGGCAAGCAGAGAATGAACTAAAAGCCAGAGCATCTAATTTTTCATATAACTTTACCTTCCATGAACTCTGACCACATCAGAGACCTACCTGCAAGCAGTCTAAGATAGCATCTGCACCAGCCCTCTGCCTCTAAGTACACGAATCCCTGCATTTCACAAGAGGGAAGGTTGTCCACAGCTTTAAGTGTGTATTCAAGTCTGGAAAGGGCACAGTTCCCCTTGGTAGCACTTGCTTCAGGCTGCTTCTCAACAGAAATCACCTTTCTTAAGCTGCAATTCAAGCCCATGATTGCTGTCCTCAAAACTGGTTCATTCTTTCAAGCTCTGTCTCACCAACAGCTTTACATTTTGATTAATCATTTGCACTCCCAACCAAAAAATGAAATGTTAATTCCCTGATACCAAAGACCCCTGGCACATCAATATATACCAAACACACACGCATGCTGAGAGAAGGGAGACCGTAGAGATTATATTTGAATATCGTATAGACCTGAGTGCTACAATGAAAAAGAAAATCACAAGACTTGTTCATTGAGATCTCTGCAAAGGGTAGGTATCATATTCATCCCGGTAGAAGTTTCAACTAGCAAAAGCGTTTCATTTCCCGGATCTGAATAGAAATGATTAAACATTAGAAAACCAAAGTATAGTTTTTCAAGTTGCAAAATTGAGCTCTCCACATTGTATTTTCTCTCTGACCATTCTTAGTCTTCTATCTATGAGCTCACTTTTGGAGCATAATGAGCTATGCCCATATCTTCATGTCCAGTGCCCATGTCCTGCTTCCATGTTAAGGAATAAGACTTCTTAATCAATGTCCTCAAAACGGTTCATCCTCCTACTTGCTTATTCATTCGGTAATTACTTATTGACCCATGGCAGATACTCTGCTAGGCAAAGGGAGTAAAGTAGTGCAATCCACGCTCTGCCCTTGGGAAAGTTTTGACCTGTTTGTGATTTCTCAGAGAGAGATAATTTGCATGTATAGACCTAAATTTTTTTTTACAAATTTATTTTATTTTTATTTATTGGCTGCGTTGGGTCTTTGTTGCTGTGCTCGGACTTTCTGTAGTTGCACGGAGTGGGGGCTACTCTTCCTTGCAGTGTGCAGGCTTCTCATTGCGGTGGCTTTTCTTGTTGTGGCTCGCGGGCTCTAGAGCACAGGCTCAGTAGTCGTGGTGCACAGGCTTAGTTGCTCTGCAGCATGTGGGATCTTCCCGGACCAGGGATTGAACCCGTGTCCCCTGCATTGCCAGGCAGATTCTTAACCACTGTGCTACCAGGGAAGCCCTGTACAGACCCAAATTTAACTGATAAATGTATTTTGAAAATATTCCACAAGAATTGAATTTTTTGTCAAATTTCATTTTTGACAAAATGAGATACTTGTGTCCCCTGGCATAGTATCTGGGAGATAGTAGGCACTGGGTAAATATCCATTTCTTTTTTTTTTTCCTTGATTTTTGAAAATCAAGTTGTGCGTAAGATGAATTTGGGGTCTTGACATTTCAGGCAAAGCACCAGATTCTCCTGCCTTGAGAAGCTACCTAGTGGAGACTATAAGAGCATGGCCTTTGGAGATCGCCTCATACGGCTTTGAGCCTTGGTTCTCTCTGTCACTTGGTAGAGAAGTAATGGCAAAGAAGCTCTTTAAGCTTTCTAAGCCTTAGGTTCCTCATCTGAAAAATGGGAAAATTATCACCTCTCTCATGGAGTTGTCATAAGGTTACTTGAAATGCAGTATGCAAGGTTTCATTCATAGGAATGTGGGATCAAGAGTAGCTACTATTTGATGTAAATTATCACCAATTTGTCTGTTTTTTGGAGGTCAACTTATTTACAAAAATTGGATTTTCTTAAGGCAAAACATGCCTATAATCTGTAGCCACACATCAAATTCAGAACTCAGAATAGAGGACGGTGGGATTCTGGTATCTGTGTCATTTTTCACCGTGTCTTATGACAACCACCTCTCCCCCAAGAATCCTTCCCTTCCCTGGCAGAAAGAGGTTTGTACCACGGCAGGCCAGTGCACATTCTTTCCATGAGGTAGATCCAAATATCACGCTGTATTTATCTAATTTCCTTTTCCAAGAGGTGTAGCAAATCTGAACTAGACTGTAAGCTCTTTAAGGTTCTCATGTATGTTTCCTCTCTTCGGTAATATATCCTCCAGGCACACTGCCTTGGGACCACAATTTCTGGGACCGGGGTATCAACTGGATGGATGCATGCCAGGGAGAGGCAACCTCCACACTCAGCATACTCACGTCTGCAGACACCCTGCCTGCTTTTGTGCCCTCTTACTTATTGTTTTCATTAAGTTACATGAAGCAAACAGCCAGGCTCCACTGTGGCACAGTATACAGCAGGCGGTATATTTTACTTTGTAGAACCTGTGATTGAGGGAGGCCAATGCCCCCCCCCCCCCAACTAAAATTGCCTTTGGAAAATCTTTAATATAAAACAGTAATTCTTAAATTAGAGGAAGTCTTGGACTCTTGAAGATCTGCTGAAGACATGAGAACTCTCTTCCCAGGGGCTGGGGGAAATATATGACATTTTTACATATACATTTTTAATATAAGTGTAGATGACTCACAGACTCCCTGCAAGCTTTCCCTGCACCCTTTTGGGTATCCGCCTAAGCTAGGAGAATCCAAAACAGCACCTGAGCTCTTTTTAGGATTCAGATTATCTCTTTTTGTGAATCTCGAGAAATCCAACACAGCCGGGAGCACCTAAGAATTCAAACGTTGAGTTGGAACCCACACCGCAGACTCTGTCTCCGCTCTGGGTGTCCCTCTCGTTTACAGAGAGGTGACAATGCCATCCCACTGGGGACACTCTAGCCGGCTTCCTCCAGCCCACACATCGTGCAAACTCCAGAAGCTTCTCAGTCTAAGAAAAGGAGCATTATGCATGGTGATAAACATGGGATCGTCAGTGAGCGATGGTTCGAGGTCATCTTCTCATCAGCACCAGCGAGCTTGAAATGGATGTGCAGACCAGAAGACTAGGGAGCGCTGGGCAGCTCCGGGTTATTTTCTTCCTGGTTCAGGGGAAGCTGGATGAATCTTTGCCTCCAGCCTCTTGCTGAGTGACAGGAAGAGAAAAAAAGGATCATTTGGAGGCTCCCAGATTCAAACGGCATGGACAGAGTGCCAGGCCCTCGCTGCCCTGGAGAAAGCCACTCGGGTGCCAGCTCAGGAACAAGCGTGTTCCCACTGTCTCCTGGAGAGGTTCCCCCACCCCTGCGGAGGGGGTGGATTTCAAAGCCGCTGACTTCTCACCCTTCTTAATAGCACTGCAAATGTTCCCGTTTTAATTTGAAAACGTTCCCCCCATCTTCCACTCCTCCGGTGCCTCCCCTAAAAAAGCTGGTATTCTGGGTCACTGAAATGGCGTTGGGTTATTAAGCAGAGACAGGAGATTAGAGGGCCAGTTCATAGTAGCAAACACAGCTATGGTATCGAAAGCTCACGTTGCATGTTGCCGAAATGCTATCAAACATCAGACCCTAAAAGTATGGGTTAAAGCCACCAAAATCCCTTCTGGACTTTGCCTTGTGCAGCTGTGGACCTAAAAGTTTCCCTGCCTTTCCCTTACTTCCATCGTCATACTTTCCCTCCTTTAAAGACACACACAGACTCACTCCCAAACCAGGGTGTGTTTTCAACGCTGACCGCCCCATCTCTCCCTGACACCGTGGAGCCTTTCAGTCTAAAACCCCCGAGTCCGCCAAGTCTGGCCCACGCGCTGGGGAGAGGGAGGCAGTAATTAAGTTAGCTGTGAGCTGCTGCGAGCTGCCTTCGGGATTTCACCGCAGCTGCCTGCCTCCGTCTCCCCAGCCGCCCTCCCACATCTTCCTAGGAGACCGGCTGTGTGTGTGAAGGAGGTGCTGTTTCCCACAGCTCTGATCTAATTCAGCTGAAATTCAATCTCCGTGTGACCAACCTCAGCCAGCGCTCTCCCACCCGCCGCCGGCTCCCCTCTCCAGGCTGTGTGTGTGCTGCCCATTTACGCTGTCAGTCCCGCAGCCTCCCCTTCGCCGGCCCCTGGGTGTAGACTTACAGTGTCAGTGGGCCAGCCTTGGGGGCTTGGCTGCTGCCCTGACGCTCACCCCTCATCCTCAGTGCTCTGAGGGGTGACACCCTATACCCGCCACTCAGCGGGTTGAATGGGGCTCGTGAGTTATCGCTGGAGAAAAGGCAGCTGAGCCAGATGAGGCTGAGAACCCGAAACAGATGCAAAAGACATCAGGCTGAGTTTTCCGTGGATCGTCAATGCCCGGAAAGATTTATGACCCCTTTTAACCCTCTTTTAACGTTGGTTGAACTGGGCTTGTTTTATAACAAGGAAACAAGCCTGACAGTCATACAGAAAAGCCCCGGGGTCTGCAAACCCTCGCTTTTTTTCTTTGTCCCCTCTCCCTTAAGCTCATCTCTTGGCCTCTGCATCTGGTGGGGACATTTCATCACAACCTCTTTATAACTCTCCATCCCCAGAGAGCCCAAAGCTACCAGTTGCTTTGACCCTAAATGGTGTTCAGTTTGGGAGTGCATCTCACTGCTGAACAGGGAAGTGTTAAATATCTCTTAGAAAGGTGAAGATTGCAAGGGGCCAGCACTAGCCAGCGATGCAGTAGCTCTGGCCTTTTTTTTTTCCTAGTTGTCCCGTAATCACGTTACACTGGATCAGGCACACTTTCTTTTGATGGAGAAAGCTTTGAACTTTGCTCTGCACTTCCTGCAAGAAGAGGATTTCTACCCTGGGGCCCGGGAGGCACAGGAAGGCAGAGGTTTGCAGGAGCCTTTTACGAGCCCTATGAAGTGAAAAGGGGGGATTTACAAAGGCGTCATAATTGGGAACGGTGTGTCAAGGCAAGCAGGCACCTCCTGAACCTGACCCCACTGTTCTCCTCCAGGGCAGCCTCAGGAAGGCGGAAATTCAGCACTGAGCACCCAAGCCATTTTCCAATACAAAGAAGCCTAGGGAATCTTTCCATCTTTCAGTCGTTTTACTGTAGGGATGCTCTTTTTTACTGTTACTACTTTTTTAAAGGGCGATACACCTTTCATGAAAAAATTTCTTTTGGCTAACAACCAACTAGCTTGCCTATCTTGATATAGAGATAAGAACAGGCAGGTGGAGGTGGGAAGTGTTTCCCTCACCTCCTCCAGACGCCCAGAGTCTTGCGCATGCCATCCTGAAGAATCAAACCTCAACATCCAACATGGTGCAAAAAAACCCTCCATTTGAATTGTCTCACTCTCTCTCTCTCTCTGCAGTAGGTAGTTATGACCACAGCAAGTGCTATCTTGAGCACCTAAAAACACTTTTACACTCATTCTGTTCCCAGTCAGGCTGCATCGTGGAGGGAGGGGTTGTGGAAGGAAGAAACACGGTTTTTAGGGGGTGGAAATTCCAGCCTGCCTGGGGAAGAGGAAGATTCCTGCAGCCAAGCTCAGAAATAATAGTCTCCCTGAGTCCTGAGAAAACTGCCCCAAATGTTAACACATCAATCTTAAGGAAACAAGCCTGGTTTTTACCGACTTAATTTCATATAATTATTTCAGAGTTTGAGTCTTTACAAGAAAGAGGGAGTGGAGGAAAAAGATGAGAAAATTGAAGGGGACGAACAAAAAAGGAATGAGATTTTCTTTGTTTTGAAGATTCCCATTCCTCCTTGGTGCCCAGGGTTCCGTCTTGGCTTTCATCTTTTAGAAGTAAATGCACCGCACCCTCGACAGCATGTGGAGTAGCTCAGAAGGCACTGATTTCAGCTCAGGTCTATTTGAAGGGACATTTTAATAAGCTTTCTCTGTGTCTTGGGTCTTACAATTCCAAATGTGCAGTGAAATAAGGCTAGAAGACTTGCAAGCCAGTCCTGACTCCAGGCTACTAGGTCCCAGCACAGTTTGCCCAAGTCATTAAGCTGCAGGGAACTCAATTATGGCTCTAAAATGGGGGTAAGAATACCTCCCCTGCCTGCCTCAGAGGGTTACATATAGGAAAACACTTTGAAAGGTTAAAAATGCTGCTATATATCTATTTACAATAGCCAAGGCATGGAAACAACCTAAATGTCCATCGACAGATGAATGGATAAAGAGGATGTACTGCATATATGCAATGGAATATTACTTAGCCACAAAAAAGGAATGAAATAATGCCATTTGCAGCAACATGGATGGACTTAAGAGATTATCATACTAAGTGGAGTAAGTCAAAAAGAGAAAAATACCATATGATACCACTTCTGTGTAGAATCTAAAATACGACACAAATGAACTTACCTACGAAACAGAAACAGACTCACAGACATAGAGAAGAGACTTGTTGTTGCCAAGGGGGCGTGAGGGTGGAGGAGGGATAGATTGGGAGTTTGGGATTAGCACATGAAAACTACTACATATAGAATTGATAAACAACAGGTCCTATTGTATAGCACTTGGAACGATATTCAATACCCTGTGATAAACCACAATGGAAAAGAATAAGAAAAAGAATATATATATAACACACATATATATATATAACTGAATCATTTTGCTGTACAGCAGAAATTAATACATTGTAAATCAACTATATGTCAAAATAATTTTTAAATGCTGCTATATAAATGAAAGGTATTATGCTTACAATAATGTTTAATTATGATTAGTAGTCTCTAAGTATGTAACTGAGTTTAACTATTTCTAGTATTCACGTAAGAGTCAGACACATAAAAATTGGTAGGTCAGCAAAAAACGAAGACATCATCTGGTTGATTTAAAATGCAATCCACAAAGCCCCATCCTCCAGAAATTGTGATACAGTAGGTGTAGAATCTGTCTAGGAATCTGTATGTTAAACGAGCACTTTGGGAGAGCTGGAGGCAGATAGTTCAGCAACAACCCAACTTGGAGAAGCACTTCGTTTTGCAAAATGAGGACATTTCTCATCCTCCCACTCCCTACACCTGCTCCCACTGGGGCTGGGTGTGAGAACACAGCCCATCGCTTTCACATCCCTTCATTAATATTTCAGAACCTACAGCATGAAGGACTGGAGAGAAACAAAGCAGAATGGGGAATCACATCGATGGGGCTTGGTTTCCCTTTAATGATGAGAAAAAGCATGTCTGCTCTAAGTGGACGACCCATTGATCCAGAAAGTGTTGCACAAGTGTTCTTTGCTAAGCTGCAGGGTCAAAGTCAACAACATAAAAGAAAATATACCTCCGTTTAGTTGAAAAGGACTTACGTTCAAGACATTGCTCAATAGGGCTGGTATGGGTTACACTCTGTCAAACGGCCCTGTTCATTTACTCAGCTTTCCACAGAACTCTGCCAAAGAGAACAATAAGGAAGAGAGAGATTTAGCTCATGTGGTTGCCATTTGTTTTTGCACCTGTGGGTTTTTTTAAAGGACAGTGGTTTGAGAACATCACGATCATATTTTTAAAGATAGTCGGAGAAATATTTGTGTGTAAAGTTAGGAAAATGGAATGGAAGACCTCTCATAAGAGGAACCCCTTTTCAGTGACACTTGCCTACTCTAGCACGAAGTGATAAAGAATGAAACGGAGGAAGAAGTTTCTAGAAAGATGGGGGCTCCTAGAAATCTAGGGGTAACTTTTCACCAATGTCCAATTGATTTGTCTTGCAGCTTTCCATTTCTAACATGAACAAACACATGAACAAAAATGGCCTTTGGGAAACCAAAATAGAGGACTTGCAATCTATTCGGTTTACTCCTAGAAAACTCTCAGGTCCTTGTTCACATTGCTTTTACACACAGTTCTAATATATACACACACGTGCACAATCCTTGAGTTTGCATATGTGGAGGTGAGTGCATTGGTCTTCTATGCTCACAGCAAACACTGAAAATTAGAGTAAAAGTATTTCTCAAAAGAGATACACTGATAATGAGAAGCAGTAGCTAATGGCCTGGTCAAAAGCACTGAGACAGTCAACTTAAAAGTTCACAAAATTTCAGTATCTTTTAATAACCTACAGTGGAAAAGAATCTAAAAAAGGAATATACATATTCTTTTTCAGATTCTTTGAATCACTTTGCTGTATCCCTGAAACTAACACACCATTATAAATCAACTATACTTCAATTATAAAAAAGTTCACAAAATAACTTCAGAATCACAGAAATCTAGGACGCTTTTACCCCAAAAGCCCCTGGGGGCCCCACTGTATGGCAGCCAAGTACAAAACCTTTGTTCACTCTACTGATCCTGAGACATCAAGAAAAAGGTAAATCCTGTTCTGTGTCCTTTGTTTAAGAAGGACTAAACAATGTATTGTAGACATTTCCATTCAAATCGTTAAAATTAAAGATGTTTCCATACTGAAAGTGCCAAATCCTTATCTTTCCAGAACTCCTGTTTATTCAAAACTACTTTTTTCCCAAAGTCTCTGGATAAGCAAAGTTTGTCTGAGGAAAGATTGGGGATGGGAGGAGGAGGGGGAACAGCTGTTTTGAGTTAAACAAGAAGCATGTTAATGACAGCACAGGAGTCAGAGATACTTGGGTTTAGCCTGCTGGTCAAAGAAGTAATGGGCTGAATGGTTGAAGGAAAACAATTATTCAAGGTCTGTGATAGTGGACCTGAGGAGGCAGATTCGGAAGACAGCATTGACGGATGAGGTATCCATGGCATAAAACCGCCCTCCCCCAAGCTGGAGTAGGAAGTAGAAGATGGTGCCGGTACTGGGGGAGAAGGGATGTGGAAACAGCCCAGCCTAACTTGCCAACATTGGGCCTTTACAGAGCATTTTCTGAGAAAGGTGATAATTTGACTATAGATGGCCCATGGCCAGGGACAAGAGGGGAGAAAAGAGGATGTTTTCAGTTGGAATACTAATGATAAACACAAATATCATGATTACATGAAAGTTATAGGCACCAGAGACACTAAGAAACAAAAAACAGTAAATCATTTTATCCTTACAGCCGTTCCTATAAGGAGGTCAGCAGGTCGTGGCAGAAACTACCAGTTAATTATCTCCACGTGTCTCTAAGTCAGCAGGACACCTCTAGCCAGAGAGCTCAAGCCTCTTTGCAAAGAGACCCTGAGCTTACTGGGTGGACTGGGAAAGGCCAGGAGAGGAGAGGAGGAGTCCCAGCAACTAATCCTCCTGAGGAGAGGACAGAAATTGGCCCCAGGTCCCCCCACCCCCACATCCTGCTTACCTCTCACCCCTGCACCTCCATCCTGTAGACCCTGAAGACTCCCCGCAAACCTCCTACTGACTAGGGAACTGTCTCAACTGAAATGAGGCTGAGACTGAGGTGTCCCTGTTTTACAGGTGGAGACATGTGGGAGAAACACAATCAGAATCAGAAACTGCTCTCATCGGGACACACCCTAATTTCAGCCCTAAACCCTCTCCTGAGCCACTTGACCAGAAGTAGCCATGTTTAGGACTTCAACACACATAAATCCTGCAAATATTTTTTTTCTATTTCCATGTCACACCATCTAGTTTATGCTGTAGAGTATAAGAAATAAAGTATACAATTAATATGTTTAAAAATTGTTGGAAGGTCACGGCCACCAACGACACCTTGTGTATAGATAACTCCTACATCCAGCTCTCTCCTCAGCCCTGAATCCACATTTCCAGCTGCCTGCTGGACACCTCCATTTGGGTATCCCATACCTCCTTGACTCTTTGTGCTTGAATTTGCTCCCATCCCAATGCAGGTCCATTGTCACCTCTTCTGACTGGGAAATTCTTGAGATGAGGTAAGACGGATAGGCTGGATAATTATAAACACATCTGTCACACAACGCCATAGAGGCAGACGGCCACTGGCTGATTCTCAAGGACGTTTGTAGGATTTAGGATTCAAGTAGCAGTGCAGAACTACTCAGAGATGCCATGGTCCCACACACCAGCAATTCTGCTCAATCATGAGCACTGAAGGTAAAGGGTAATATAATAAGACCACAGGAGCACAGGACAGGCGCTACCAATAGTTTTTATTACTGTTATGGGCATTTAGGTATACAGCCCCAGGGGTTTTCCTTGACATAAAATACAGCATAAGAAATTTGGCATTGGGTTTCCACATTTCCATTCTGGGTCCTTTGCCCTGAGGGTAGAAACCTGCTTGCTCACTGAGATCCCCCTTCTAAATGCTCCTGCCCAGATAGTCTTTCCTCGTTGACTCATAGAAAGTAGACCTGTAAAGGAACATTAGAGATCTTCTAGCTCAGCCTCTTTGTGTGCAGATGAGGTCATAGAAATGGAAAGAGTTGCCACGCCCATGGTCAAAGCAATCCAGCAGCAGAGCTGTAACTAGAACCAAGATCTTCTGCCGTGATCCACTCTCCTTTCTACTTTCACACCCACACAGTGATGAACAAGAGTTAACATCTTTCCCAGGGATATTCACAATTTCACAAGGTTCAAAGAATTAAGCTGACCCAGCTCTAAAGGTAGAACCTCAGAGATCAAGCATAGAGCAGAGTGGATGTTTCCAGGCTAGCTATACATGAGGCTTCACAGTCTAGAATGCAGCTCTTTCAACATCCCAGAGGTCTAACATTTATACAAAGTTTCATTGTCTCTCAGACTCCATTCAATATTCATGTCTTCATATCTGGAGAGGAAAACACCTAAAGTGACTACATCGGACCACTGCACGGTCTGCATGTCCTAACGGGATTCATCATGTAACCTGGGCCTTCCTCTCACAGATACAGTTATCTACATTATTTCCCCTAAAGAAAATTGAGGCTAGTAATAACATCTCATAACCTTTCCTAATTGTTCTTGGTATTTTGTTGCCAATTCTGTGATTGCTTAGCTACAAAGTTGAGTAGGAGGAGTGACTAAAGGTGTGGGGTGAGGTCATGAACATGGGCTTGGACCCAGGAGTTGCCTGTGTTTACTCACCTTGGTGATTGTCAAGGCATTGCCCCTGGGCAACCTAATTAGATCACATGCCTAGGGGTAAGCATGGCTTCTTGAACACACTCTCTTTCTCTTCTTGCATCCCTATCCTTTTCTCCTTTAAGGATTGGAAATAACTTTGCCATTTGCATTTCCCTCCACCCCTGTCTTCCCCAGTCCTTTCCCATTTATCTTAGCAAGGCAAGTGCAAAAGAAACTATATTTGGAAGACATACTTAACCTAGCATGACTTAAGTATGCAATAAGCATGCCGAGGTTAATTTCATGATTGCTGTCCTTCCTTTGTGCCTATGAATCAAGAAGCCCTGGAGAATCTGGCATGGTATTAAATGTCAGATATTCACACAGGCTGTACTTGATAAAGATGAAAATATTACTTAAAAACTAACAAGGGTGAGGATTACACCTTCTAGATAGAATTCTTCACATTATCCATGGAGTTTTCCATGGCTTTTAATAAGGAACCTACAGGATCTTTTCCACAAAGAACCCATCCACCAACATGAAATTCAAGTTCAATTCCATGTCTTTAAAAATCTTGACTTTTTCAGTCTACTCTATCATATATTCATGTTTGTCTTAATATAAAATCCTTCCACAATTTCTAATAAAATGAAAGCTTCAGTAAGATGCACCATGTTTATTCTATGACTCTCAATTGCCCTTGTAATACCACTGCATATTCCAATATGAAAAATCAAACTTAACCATCAAGGGAACCATTGAAAGAGCCATGTTCTTTGAAGGTCTGTGTTACAATTTTAGTCTAAGCCTTTTTGTTTTCCCATCAACTGTAAAATCTGCCAAACGTTTTTGTTGAATAAGTATACAAGAACTTTTGGAGTGCTAACCAGTTCATGTGTCATTTTTTCTAAACTGTTTTTATCCACAGTACTGCTAAAGGGATAAACCAGACCTCCTTGTTAATTCTGTGTGCTAGCAATTATCCTGACCACAGCCAATTGGACCTGATGAAAGCCAATCCAATCAGATATTCTCCTGAGAATTTAGAATTGAGATCCAGCAATTACCTAGTGTTGGGCCTTAGAGCGGAGAAGTTGTACAGAGCTAGGACTGGGGCAGTCTTTTTATGCCATAAGCATTCTGAAGTAAAGCAAGCCAGTCCAGAGAGAAAAAGAGAAGAATATAGCAAAATCTAAAAGAGAAAGAAAGAGAAAGAAAGAAAGAAAGAAAGAAAGAAAGGAAGGAAGGAAGAAAGAATTAAAATATTTTTCTGAGCAAAATGGAATTAAATTAGAAATCAGTAACAAAGAGCTATATAAAAACCACCAAATATTTAGAAATTAAGTAGACACACTCCTAGATACTTCAAGGTCAAAGAAAAAATCATAAGAGAAATTTTGAAATAGTTGAAATGAGTGAAAATGACAACACAGCATATCGAACTGTGTGGGATGTAGCTAGAGTAGTACCAAGAAGAAATTTTATAACATTAAATGCTTACATTAGAAAAAGCAAAACATTTCAAATCAATGATTTAACTTTCCACCTTACAAATTTTTGAAAAAGAAGAGCAAATAAATCCAAATCATGCAGAGGATGAAAATAATAAAGGTAACAGCAGAAACTGATGAAATAGAAAACAACAAAGAAAAAAAATTATACACAAACTTTCAGAAAAAGAGGAGACAACATTTCACAGCTCATTTTATGAGTTTAAGATAACCGAAACTAGACACCAAAACTAGACCTATATCACACAAAAAAGTTATAGATCAATATCCTCATGAATATAGAAACAAACATCATTAACAAAATATTAGCAAATTGAATCCAGAAGCATATAAAATGTTAACACATTATGACCAAGGAGGACTTTTTTTTTAGCCTTTGCCAAGTTCTTTTGACATTTGGAAATCAGTCAATATAATTCACTACATTAACAAACTAAAAAAGATAAACAATATAATCATCTCAATAGATACATAAAAAGCACTTGAAAAAATTCAACATCCATTCAAAATAAAAAGAGAATCACAAAAAACTAGAAATACAAGGGAAGTTTCTCAACTTGATATAAGGTTGAGAAAATCTAGAGCTAAAATCATACTTAATGGTGAAAGAGTGAATGCTTTTCCCCTAAGATTCAAACAATGCAAGGATATCTGCTTTCACCACTTCTATTCAAAAGTAAGAAGAAAGAAAAGCATATAGATTGTAAAGAAAGAAGTCAAACTGTCTTTATTTGCATATGACCTGATTGCGTTTGTATAGAATTCTAAGGACTCTACAAAAAAGTGACTAATAAAGTAAATATTAAAGAACTAATAAGTGAGTAAAGTTGATCCTTGAATAACATAGGTTTGAATTGCACAGATCCACTTATGCAGAGATTTTTCTTCAAAGTAAATACTACAGTTACTACATGATCCCCAATTGGTTGAATCCATGGATGCAGAACCACGGATATGGAGGAATGAAGTATAAGGAGGGCTGACTACAAGTTGTATGTGGATTTTGGGTTTAGCAAAGGGTCAGCACCCCAATCCCCATATTGGTCAAGGGTCAACTGTAAAATAAGACAACAATATACAAGGTCAATATTAAAAATCAATTGCATTTTATTTACTAGCAAAAAATAATTGTCATGATCCATGAAAGAAAGAATTGATAAGCTGGACTTTATCAAAATTGAACAATTCTGCTCTGAGAAAGACATTGTCAAAAGAATGAGAAAACAAGACACAGCCTGGGAGAAAATATTTACAGAACACATATATGATAAAAGTGTTATCAAAAATATTCAAAGAATTCTTAAAACTCAACAATAAGAAACAACCAGATTTAAAAATCTTGAGACTGCCCTGGTGGTGCAGTTTAAGAATCCTCCTGCCAATGCAGGGGACACAGGTTTGAGCCCTGGTTGGGGAAGATCCCACATGCCTCGGAGCAACTAAGCCTGTGCGCCACAACTACTGAGGCTGCGCTCTAGAGCTCATGAGCCACAACTACTGAAGCCCGTGCACCTAGAGCCAGTGCTCCATAACAAGAGAAGCCATGGCAATGAGAAGCCCGTGCACCACAACAAAGAGTAGCCTCTGCTTGCTGCAACTAGAGAAATCTCACCCTCAGCAACAAAGACCCAAATCAGCCAATAAATAAATAAATAAATAAATAAATAAAATTTATTTTTAACATTCTGAACAGACACTTCACCAAAGAAGGTATACTGATGTCAAATAAACATTTGAAAAGATGTTCAACATCCTACATCATTAGGGAATTATAAATCAAAACAAGATATCACTACACATGTTTTAGGAAGTCCAAAATTCAAAACAGAGACAATACCAAATGCTGGTGAGATGAGGAGCAACTGATACTCTCATTAATTGTTGGTGGGAATGTAAAATGATACAGCCAATTTTGAAGACAATTGGGCAGTTTCTTACAAAACTAAACCCTTATCATATGATGAGCAATTGTGCATCTTGTTATGACCCAACTTATTTTCACACAAACCTGCAAATGGATATTTATAGCAGCTTTATTCTTGATTGTGAAGATTTGGAAGCAATCAAGATGTCATTCAGAAATTGAGTTATTTGTAGTGAGGTGGATGGACCTAGAGTCTGTCATACAGAGTGAAGTAAGCCAGAAAGAGAAAAACAAATACCGTATGCTAATGCATATATATGGAATCTAAAAGGATGGTACTGATGAACCCAGTGACAGAGCAAGAATAAAGATGCAGATATAGAGAATGGACTTGAGGACACAGTGAGGGGGTGGGGAGGGAGGTAAGGGAAGAGTAGCATTGAATTCTAAGGACTCTACAAAAAAGTTACTAATAAAGTAAATATTAAAGAAGTGAGAGAGTAACATTGACATATATACACCACCAAATGTAAAATAGATAGCTAGTGGGAAGCTGCTGTATAACACAGGGAGATCAACTCGATGATTGGTGATGACCTAGAGGGGTGGGATAGGCAAGGTGGGAAGGAGACTCAAGAAGGAGGGGATATGGGGATATACATATAAATACAGCTGATTCACTTTGTTGTACAGCAGAAACTGGCACAACAGTATAAAGCAATAATACTCCAATGTAAAAAAAGATGATGTCACTCAGTAGGTGAATGGATAAATCAACTGTAGTGCATCCAGAGAGTGGAATATTATTCAGTGCTGAGAAGAAATGAATTATCAAGCCATCGAAGGACGCAAAGGAAACTCAACTCCATATTACTAAGTTAAGAGCCAATCTGAAAAGGCTATATACTGTGTGATTCCAACTATATGACATTCTGAAAAAGGCAAAACTATGGCAATAGTGGTTGCTAGGGATTAAAGAGGGATGAATAAGCAAAAGTGAAAGGAATTTGAGGACAGTGAAACTACTCTGCATGATGCATTAATGGTGAATACATGTCACTGTACATCTGTCAAAATCTATAGGACAGGATGTACAACACCAAGAGTGAACCATAATGTAAACTACAGACTTTGAGTGATAATAATGTGTCAGTGTTGATTCATTAATTGTAACAAACATAGCACTCTGGTGTGGGACTTTGACAGTGGGGGAGGCTGTGCCAATGTAGGGGAAGGGGATATATGGGAAATCTCTGTACCTTCCCCTCAGTTGCTGCGAACCTAAAACTGCTTTAAAATATAAAGTCTATTTTAAAAAATTGGAAAGTTAAACTTTAAAAACTTATAATAGTCACAAGAAACATGAAAAATATAGGGACAAATCTAATAAAATAAGTGCAATATTTGTATTCTGAAAACTACAAAACATTCCTAAGAGAAAGGAGAGAGCTAAAGTAATCAACAGATACATCCTGTTCATGAACTGAATGATCATTGTCGATAAGATGTTAATTTCCCCTATTTAATTTATAGTTTCAGATCAATTATTACAGTCTAAATTCCAGCAATTCTTTGGTAGAAAATGACGGATTCTAAAATGTATATGGAAGTGGAAAGGTCCTATCGAATTACCTATCAAATTGCCAATGGTACTTTTCACAGAATTAGAACAAAAAACTTTACAGTTTGTATGGAAACAGAAAAGACCTAGAATAGCCAAAGCAATCTTGAGAAAGAAAAACAGAGCTGGAGGAATCAGGCTCCCTGATCTCAGACTATACTACATAGCTGCAGTAATCAAAACAGTATGGTACTGGCACAAAAACAGAAATATAGATCAATGGAAAAGGATAGAAAGTCTAGAGATAAACTTACCCACCTATGGTAACCCAATCTATGACAAAGAAGGCAAGAATATATAACAGAGAAAAGACAATCCAATAAGTGGTGCTGGGAAAACTGGACAGCTACATGTAAAAGAATGAAATTAGAACACTCCTAACACCACACACAAAAATAAACTCAAAATAGATTAAAGACCTCAGTGTAAGGCCAGATGTTATAAAACTCTTGGAGGAAAGCATAGGCAGAACACTCTTTGACATAAATTACAGCAAGATCTTTTTTGATCCAGCTCCTAGAGTAATGAAAATAAAAACAAAAATAAACAAATGGGACCTAATGAAACTTAAAAGCTTTTGCACAGTAAAGGAAACCATAAATGAAACAAAAAGACAGCCCTCAGAATGGGAGAAAGTAGTTGCAAATGAAGCATCTGACGAGGGATTAATCTCCAAAATATAGAAACAGCTCATGCAGCTTAATATCAAACAAACAACCCAATCAAAAAATGGGTAGAAGACCTAAATAGACATTTCTCCAAAGAATATATACAGATGGTCAAAAAGCACGTAAAAAGTTGCTCAGCATCAGTGATTATTAGAGAAATGCAAATCAAAACTGCAGTGAGGTATCACCTCACACCAGTCAGAATGGCCACCATCAAAAAATCTACAAATAATAAATGCTGGAGAGGGGGTGGAGGAAAGGGAACCCTCCTACACACTGTTGGTGGGAATGTAAATTTTTACAATCACTATGGAGAACAGTGTGGAGGTTCCTCAAAAAATTAAAAATAGAGCTACCATATGATCAGCAATCCCACTCCTGGGCATATATCTGGAGAAAACCATAATTCAAAAAGATACATGCACCCTAATGTTCATTGAAGCACTATTTACAATAGCCAGGACATGGAAGCAACCAAAATGCTCATCAACAGATGAATGGATAAAGAAGATGTGGTACATACATATACAATAGAATATTATTCAACCATAAAAAAGAAGAAAATAATGCCATTTGCAGCAACATGGATGGACCTATAGATTGTCATACTGAGTGAAGTAAGTCAGACAGAGAAAGACAAATATCATGTGACATCACTTATATGTGGAATCTAAAAAAAAAAAAAGAGTAAAAATGAACCTATCTACAAAACAGAAATAGAGTTACAGATGTAGAAAATAAACCTATGGTTACCAGGGGGTACAGGGGTGGGGGAGAGATAAACTGGCAGATTGGGATTGACATATACACACTATTATGTATAAAAAAGGTAACTAAGAAGGACCTACCATACAGCACAGCAAACTCTACTCAATATTCTGTAATAGCCTATATAGGAAAAGAATCTAAAAAAGAGTGGATATATGTTTATGTATAACTAATTCACTTTGCTGTACAACTGAAACTAACAACATTGTAAATCAACTATACTCCAATAAAAAAATTTTTAAAAAAAGAAAAAAATTTCCCCTAATTGATTTGTAGTTTCAGATCAATTATTACCCCAGCAAGTCTTTGGTAGAAAATGACAAATAAGTTCTAAACCGTATGTGGAAATGGAAAGGTCCTAATAGGGCCAAAACAAATTGAAAAAAGAGCAAAATTAAAGGACTTAATACTACTTGATTTCAAGCTTTACTATAAATCCACAGTAATCAAAACAGCGTGATACTAGTGTAAGGATAGACATAGATCATTGGAATGAAAAAGAAAGTCCAGAAATAGATCCACACTCATACAATCGATTTTTGACAAAGGTGCAGAAGGTAATTCAATGGAGATAAAGATAGATTTTTCAGGAAATGGTGCAAGAACAATTGCATATACACTTGGGTCAGGGGGGAAATAAACCTTGATCCATAGCCTCTGTCATACATGAAAATTAATTTGAAATGGATCATAGACCTAAATGTAATATCTAAAACTGTAAAATGTCTCAAGTAAAACATACAGGTAAACCTTCATGATCTTGGGATAGGCAAAGATTTCTGATGATACAAAAAGCACTAAATATAAGAAATTGATACATCTGTCTTCATTAAAATTCAAAATGTTTTTTCTTTAAAATACACTATCAAGAAAATGACTTGACAAGCCAAAGACCAGAAGGAAATATTTGTAATGCATGTATCTAACAAAGAATTTCTATTCAGAATATACAAACACAATTCAGTAATAAAAAGGCAAAGCACCCTAGGCAAAAAATGAGCAAAATATTTGAACAGACACTTCACAAATGAAAATTAACAAATGGACAATAAGTACATGAAAAGATGTTCAACATTCCTAGTCATCAAAGAAACACAAATTAAAGGCACAGTGAGATACCATCACACACCTATTAGAATAGCTAAAAATAAAAATTTGCCGTAACCACGTATTTGGAGCAGCCAGAACACTCAGGCATTGGAAGTGGAAATATAAAATAATACAATCACTTTGAAAAACAGGTTGTTAATTTCTTATACAGTTAAACATAGATGTACCATACAATTTAGCAATTATGCTCTGAGGTATTTACCCCACCCGAAAATGATCACACAACAGATTTTACCAAATGTTCATAGCAGCTTTACTAATAATAAGCAAAAACTGGAGACACACCAAACATTTACCTTCAGATGAACAAATAAATTTTGCTATATTCATACAATGAAATACCACTCTTCCATAAAAAGGATGGCCTACGGATACCTGTAAGAACATTGTTCTCTTAGAAGCACTATGCTAAGTGAACAAAGTCAGACACAAAGATTACATATGTTATATCACACATGTGAAACTCTAGACGAGACAACACTACCTCATTGTTATATTAGAAGAGCAGTTCAGTGGTTGCCTGGGGCTGGGATTGGGGAGTAGGTGCACAGGGAACTTTTAAGGATGATGGAAGTGCTGTGCGTACTGATTTACAATGGTGGTTAAACAAGTATACACAAAATACAGCAAGCTATGACTTAGAATGAGTGCATTTTATTGGATATACAAGCCAATAATGTCGTTTTGTAAAATTAATTTGGTATGGCTAAAATACAAAGTGTTTATGGACAAAATGGCTGCCAATAGGGTGGCAGAGGGCAGGTCATGTGGGCTTTTCATCCCACGCAAATTGTACATTTTGTTCAAAATATGTTTTAAGATGTAAATGCTAAACAATGGCTTGGACTATTTATGAAAGACAATGTGGAATGAGTCAGGAATCTTTTTCTGATCATGACCCACAATACAAAGAACATTCTACTTCATAACCCAGAATACAAATACACACATGTATAACAGTACTTCTCCCTTTCCACACGCGATGCATATGCATATAAATATTCATAGGGAAAGGAACACCTCTTATTCTATCCTTTTTAAAATGCTGGTGTCAATCTTACATTTATTTCATGACCCACTAACAGGTTATGACCTTCAGCTTGAAAAACACTATATTAAAAACCTATCTGATAAAAATTAAAAATTATGTATAAGCAACTTAATATTACTTTCTAGATAAGATCAAGCTTCAAAACATATGAATTTAGAAGAAAGAAATTGGAAAAAATGAGAATTAAAAGGATTAGGGACATAAACCTATAGGAATAGCCCTAGTTTATCTTTTGCAGTTGTGTGGGGGAAATGAGCCAGAGTACCAGTGGGCCTGGAGAGTCAACAGAGCTGGCTTCACACTTGGTTTTGGCACCAACTAGCTGTGTGATCTTAGGCAACTAATTTGACCTTTCTGAGCCTCAGTTCCTTAGTCTGTAAAAGGATAATGGTAATAATACTTATCTCACAGAGTTGTGTGATGATTAAGTGAGATGACCTGTAAAGAGTAAGCACAGAGTGGTTTTCCTTTCTAATCTTTCATATGACATAAGTCATATAGAAAATTGATTCTCCTTTATGCAAAAGAAGGGAAGATAATCGAGTGAGCAAAGAATGCGCACAGCAAATTTGAAATGCCCATAAGGCAGAAGGATGCCCTTCAGTTCCAAAAGGTTTTATATAAGTAAAGGCTGGATAAAGTCATATCTTCAGCTCTTCTTTAGGAAGAAGATGGCTGCCTACAAGCCAGGAAGAGAGCTCTCCCCAGGAACAGAGTGTACCAGCACCTTGATATGGGACTTCTAGTCTCCAAAATTGTCAGAAAATAAGTTTCTGTTGTTTAAGCCCCCGAGTCTGTGATATTTTCTTATGGGAACCCAAGCTGACTAATACAACACTAAAAGTTACCTCCCACTCATCTTTTCTCAGGAGGCTACTAGAAAAGATGCTGTAGCAAAGCAAGAGAGCAAAATGAGAAAGGAAAAAATAGGAGATGGGAAATAGGAGCCCCAACATAGAAAGGTGATGAGGATTCTGGATGAAGGAAGATCTGGGATGATCACTGAGCACCAGTCACACAGGGCACCATCCAGATAGGAGCAGGTCAGGCTCCAGGAGAAACTTCTTCCAGAAGTTGAACTCAATAGAATACCTAATGTGAATGAACATTTTGGTAGGCAATTAGATAAATGATGGAGACTGTGTGGTTGAATTCCTAAATCCATTCCAAAAAAAAATGCTAACTAAGCAAAGGAGAAAAACAGAACACTTGTTAGTCAGGGAAAATAAAAAATTGTATAGAAAAGTAATCACAGTTATCTTAAATGGCTCCACTATGAACAGCATACACACTCATTCTGTTGTAGTATAGCCACTTTGAGAGGGTGGGCGTGGGAAAATAGGAAATGCATCTGTGGAATGACAGAGCAGGGGGAGAAAAGAGAACTAAATTCTCACCTTCTGTAATAGGAAGTTAACATATAATACATATAACTGAAGGGAGAATCAAGGTGTAGTTGTGCTTTCACGTTATTTGGAGATATAGAGGTACACACAAAGAGTCAGCTGGAAGAGGATAGTGCTTGCTTTGGGGGTAGGGGAAGCAAAGTTGGAGGACTGGTGTTTCTCTTAACAAACCTTACAGACCTACCTACCTAGCTGACTTTTTAACTATGCATATGCATGACTTTGATAAAAATAAAAGATTAATGTTTGTACTTTCAAAACCAAAAGTCCAAGCCTTTCACTTTTCTATTACAAGTTAATTTCTCAATGCCTTTTCAAACCCCAGGGTTTCCTCCAGTTATATCATGACTTGTTATAATCTTTGTTTTGTTCCAGGGTGATTTCAAGTAAAAAGAGAGCACATTGCAAGCTGAAGGACAGAGGACAGTTGGCCCTCTGTGTACTATGCTTACGATGGTTGAATCCGTGGATGTGGAACCCACAGATATGGAGGGCCAACTATGGGGCTTGAGTATCAGCAGATTTTGGTATCCAAAGCAAGTCCTGGAACCAATCCTCCATGGATACCAAGAGACAGCTATATAATCAGAATTTTTTTCCCTTATTATATCTGAAAAAGTCCAAATAGATGTAAAATAGAAATTACAGAATAATAAGTAGGATTAATTCCAAAGGTGTCATTAATCATAATAAATCCAGTTAGGTGACTAATTTCACAAAGTAAAAGCAGAGGTTCTCAGCTGGAGTTCAAACCAAACCAAAACAGGGAGGTGGCCAAGATGATGGAATAGGAAGATCCTGAGCTCACCTCCTCCCATGGGCATATCAAAATTATAACTATTTATAGAATAACTAACAATGATGACAACCTGAACACTAGCAGAAAACACCTCTACAACTTAAGGTATAAAGAAGGAACCAGAGCAAGACGGGTAGGAGGGACAGAGATGCAGCATAGTCAAGATCCACTACCCCAGGGTAGACAACACACAAATGGGAGGATAATCACAACTGCAGAAGTTCTAACCAGGAGCAAAGGATCCAACCTCTACATTGGGTTCCCCAGCCCTGGAGTCCTGCACCAGGAAGAAATACCCCCAGAATGTTTGGCCTTGAAGGTTAGAAGGGCTTACACACAGGAGATCTGGAGGGCTGTAGGAAAAAAAGATTCTGCTCTTATAGGGCACGCACAAAATCTTACATGATCTGAGACCCAGTGCAGAGGCAGTGATTTGAAAGGAGCCTGGGTCAGATCCATTTGCTGATCTTGGAGAGCCTCCTGGAGAAGCAGGAGACAACTGGAGCTCACCCTGGGAACATACATACTGGCAATAGAGATTTGAGGAGCTTATACTACCACAAGAACACTGGTGCTGGCAAGCACCATTTTGGACTCCTCCCTCTAGCCTGTTAGCACAAGACGCTTTTTTGCTCACCAGTGAGCCAGCCCCAGGACCCACAGGCCACACAGCCAACTGTGCCAGGGCCCAACCTCACCCATCAGTGGGCCAGTATCAGCCCTGGGACCCCTGGGACCACACAGCCAGCCACACTGGGACACGGCCCTACCCACTAGCAGGCCAGCAGCCAATAAGCCTGGGGGCCAGCCCTGCCTACCAGCACACACATAGTAGTTAGCCCCACCACAACAGAAGGGCCCATGCAGTCCACATATAAGGAACCCCTAGAGCATATCATTCTGATGACCAGAGGGAAGTGTGCTGCTGGGCTTCATTGGATGTCTCCTACATAAAGCCACTTCTCTGAGATGAAACATAAGTGAATTACCCAATTCATAGGAATAGACACAGTGAGTTGGGCAAAATGAGGAGACAGAGGAATATGTTCCAAACAAAGGAATAAGACAAAACCCCAGAAGTAGTAAGCAAAGTAGAGATAAGCAATCTATTCAATAAAGTTCCAGGTAATGATAATAAAGATGCTCAATGAACTCAAGAGAATGGATAAACATAGTGAGAGTTTAACAAAAAGTTAGAAAATATAAAGAAGAACCAGAGTCAAAGAACACAATAGGTAAAATAAAAAACACATCTGAAGTAATCAACAATCAAGTAGATTAAATACTACAAAGGAATGAATTAGAAGACAAAGTAAGGACTTCCTAGGTGGCACAGTGGTTAAGAATCTGCCTGCCAATGCAGGGGACAAGGGTTTGAGCCCTGCTTCAGGAAGATTCCACATGCTGCGGAGCACCTAAGCCCATGTGCCACAACTATTGAGCCTGTGCTCTAGAGCCCACGAGCCACAACTATTGAGCCCATGTGCCACAACTACTGAAGCCCATGTGCCTAGAGCCTGTGCTCCACAACAAGAGAAGCCACAGCAGTGAGGAGCCCACACACCACAATGAAGAGTAGCCCCCACTTGTCGCAACTAGAGAAAGCCCATGTGCAGCAGCAAAGACCCAACACAGCCAATAAATAAAGGTTCCTTAAAAAACTACAAATAGAACTACCATATGATCCAGTAATCCCACTACTGGGCATATACCCAAAGAAAACCATAATCCCAAAAGAAACATGTACCATAATGTTTATTGCAGTGCTATGTACAATTGCCAGGACATGGAAGCAACCTAAATGCCCAACAACAAATGAATGGATACAGAAGATATGGCATATATATACAATGGAATATTACTCAGCTATAAAAAGGGATGAGATGGAGCTATATGTAATGAGGTGGATAGACCTAGAGTCTGGCATACAGAGTGAAGTAAGTCAGAAAGAGAAAGACAAATATTGTATGCTAACTCACATATACGGAATCTAAAAAAATGGTACTGATGAACTCAGTGACAAGAACAAGGACGCAGATGCAGAGAATGGACTGGAGAACTCGAGGTTTGGGGGGGGCGGGGGGTGAAGGGGAAGCTGAGACGAAGCGAGAGAGTAGCACAGACATATATATACTACCAACTGTAAAATAGATAGCCAGTGGGAAGTTGTTGTATAACAAAGGGAGTTCAACTCGAGGATGGAAGATGCCTTAGAGGACTGGGACGGGGAGGGTGGGGGGAACTCGAGGGAGGGTGGGGGGAGTCGAGGGAGGGAGAGAATACAGGGATATGTATATAAAAACAGATGATTGAACTTGGTGTACCCCCCCAAAAAAATAAATAAATAAATAAAATTTTTAAAAAAGACCCAACACAGCCAATAAATAAATTAATTAATTAATTTAAAAAAAAGACGGAGTAGTGGAAATCACCCAAACTGAACAGAAAAACTGGAAATATGAAAATTACGAAAGGAAAAACCTCATTGGTAAAGGCAAAAATACAGTAAAGGTAGTAGACCAACCATTTACAAAGCTAGTAGGAAGGTTAAAAGACACCTATATCTACACCTATATATATCACCTATACCTACAATAAGTAGTTAAGATAAACACAAAACAAAAAAAGATGTAAAATATGATGTCAAAAAAATATTAAAGATAGTTGGGGGAAAGAGTAAAAATGCAGGGTTGCTGGAATGCATTTGAACTTAAGACATCATCAACTTAAAATAATCGTGCGTGTGTGTGTGTTGTTACATATGAACCTCATGGAAACCACAAATCAAAAATCTATAAAGATACACATATAAAAAACAGAAAGGAATCCAAGCATAATGTTAATGAAGTCATCAGATCACAAGGAAAAAGAGCAAAAGAAGAGGAAAAGAACAAAAAAGAATTACAAAACAAGAAAAACAATTAACAAAATGGCAATAAGTACATTAAAGTAAATGGAAAGGCATAGAGCCACTGAATGGATAAAAAAGCAAAATTCATATATACGTTGCCTACAAGAGACTAAAAGATCAGCACACAGAAAACCATAAGACACTGATGAAAGAAACTGAAGAAAACACAAACAAATGGAAAGACATACCATGCTCATGGATTGGAAGATTAGTATTGTTAAAATTATCACACTACCAGGGCAACCTACAGATTCAGTGCAATTCCTATCAAAACACCAAGGATGTTTTTCACAGAACTAGAAAAAATAATTCTAAAATTTGTATGGAAGCATGAAAGACCCTGAATAACCAAAGTGATCTTGAGAAAGAACAAAGCTGGAGGTATCACATGACCTGATTTCAAACTATACTACATAGCTACAGCAATCAAAACAGTGTAGTACTAGCATAAAAACAGATACACAGATCAATGGAACAGAATAGAAAGCCCAGAAATATACCCACACTTATGTGGTCAAGGAATATACAATGGGAAAAAGCCTCTTCAATAAGTGGTGTTGAGAAATTTGACAGCTACATGCAAAAGAATCAGATTGGACTACTTTCTCACACCACATAGAAAAATAAACTCAAAATGACTGAAGACTGAAATGTAAGACCTGAAACCACAAAAGTCCTAAAAGAAAACAGGCGGTATGGTCTTTGACATTGGGTCTTAGCAACATTTTCTCAGATATGTCTCCTTAGGCAAGGGAAACAAAAGCAAAACTAAACAAATGGGACTACATCAAACTAAAAAGCTTTTCCAAAGTGAAGGAAACTATCAACAAAACAAAAAAGGCAGCCTGCTGAATGGGAGGAGATATTTAAAAATGGGCAAAGGACCTGAACTGACATTTTTCCAAGGAAGCCATAGAGATGGCCAACAGACACATAGAAAATGGTCAACATCATTAATCATCAGGGAAATGCAAATCAAAGCCATGATGAGATATCACCTCACACCTGTCAGGTTAGCTATCATCAGAAAGACAAGACACAACTAGTGTTGGTGAGAATGTGGAGAGAACGCTCATACACCATTGGTGGGCATGTAAATTGGTGCAGCCGCCATGGTAAACAGTATGGAGATTCCTCAGAAAATTAAAAATAGAACTACTGTACAATTCACCAATCCCACTTCTGGGCATTTTTCTGTAGAAAAATAAAGACACTGATTCAAAAAGATGCATGCACCCCCTGTGTTCATTGCAGCATTATTTACAATGGCCAAGATATGGAAGCAACGTTGTGTCCATTGATAGATGAATGGATAAAGAAAGTGTGATTCGCATATACATATATATATATATATATATATATATATATCACATTTTCTTTATCTATACACACACACACATACACACACTAGAATACTACTCAGCCATAAAAAAGAATGAAATCTTGCCATTTGCAACAATATGGATGGACCTAGAGGGTATTATGCTAAGTGAAATAAGTCAAACAGAGAAAAATAAATACCATACAATGTCACTTCTGCGTGGAATCTAAAAAACTAAACAAGCAAACAAACATAACAAAATAGCAACAGACTCCTAGATACAGAGACCAAATAGGTGGTTGCCAGAGCGGAAGGAGGAGGGGGAATGAGTGAAACAGATAAGAGAGATTAAGAGAGATAAATTCCCAGTTATAAAAAAAATAAGTCACTGGGATGTATTGTAATAACTTTGTATGGTGACAGATGGTAACTAAGCTTATCATGGTGATCATTTTCTAATGTATAAAAATAGCAAATCACTATGCTGCACACCTGAAACTAATATAACATTGTTAGTCAATTACACTTCAGTTAAAAAAACCAAAACCAAACAAACTAGAATAGCAACAGACACACACACACACACACACACACACACACACACACACACTTGGGACCTTTAAACTAAAGTTTCCTCTGTCAAGGATGCTATTATTCCGCCTCCATCCCCATCACCCCAGAGTCCCCCTCTGGAGAACCTTTCTCTGCCCGTTCAAACTCAGCTCAGCAGTTGCCTTCTCTGCAAAGCCTTTTCTGAACCTGCAGGCTGATTGGCTGTTCTCCTCCATGTGCCCATAATCCTGTGGGTTTATGCCCATATCCACAGCAATTGCTTTGACAACAATTCCCACTAATTGCCTGCCAGGAGCTCCCTGTGGGGAGTTGCCCCATGTGCCTCTCACATGAAGCTCATCATGCTGGATGCTCACCCCTTGGCCACCGTGGACAGGACCACAGAAGCCTTGGGTCAAGGAGATTCTACCTATAAGTGGTCTCTGAGTGGACTGGAATAAAAACTTTGCCCCACAGAGATAAGGTGACTTTACCAGACATGGAGCACCAGATTAGGCACTTGGTATCGGAGGAAGAGCTGAAAGCAGACAGATTTCAGATCTCTCGCGGCAGTCAGAGGAAGTTATCAGTAAGTAGCCATGATGCGTAAGCAGGAGCCACACGGTAGAGAAAAGATACCTGAGTAAAATGAGATTATGGAACACAAGTGGGAGAAGCAGAGAGGAACTGAGTCACCCCAATAAGTGTCTCTGAGTGATGTGGTTACGAAAACTGCCTGGGATCCTGCACCTCTTTCACATTTTCACACGGCATTCCAGCGAGGGCTGCAGATAAAGCTGTTCCTGGTTCCCTGTGATTCCCAGTATCCTTATATGAGATATCGAAGTGGCACTCTGTTCCTTGTTACCAAAGAAAACCTAACAGACATCACCTGTCTGGGCATTTACCACCCTGTATTGTCATTCTCTGCTGGTCCATCTCCCCCTCTAGACTGGAAGCTTGCTGTTTTAATTCTGTATGGTAGTACTAAGCATAGCACCTGGGTCACAGCAGAGATTAATACTTGCTGTTTGAGTAAGTAAAAGGATGCATGAGTAATGTTTTACAAATCTGTCCAGGTCCACGTTGTGGTTCTCACACAGAAACTTCCCAAAGAGCAGCAATTGACTGCTATTCATTTCTCAGGACCGCATCTGGTAGAGAACCAAATGCAAATGATTCAGGAAATACACTTACTGGTGTTGACGATCCTGCAAAATACCTGCTAAGAATGCGGAAGGATTAGGAAGCTGATATCTGTGCTGGGATCTAAATCTCCTGGCTGGGTTGTGTATCTCTGCACAGAATGAAAGGTTACAGAAGTGTTGTGTGGGTTTTATAGAACTCAAAAGTACATGCAATTCTTCTGAAGCCTTGCTGATTACTCTTAGTGCATTGTGTTTTCATTTTGATCTCTGGAAAATATCAGGAACAAGGAAAGAACTTCCCACCCCCACCCCGCCAACCCCCAGCTCCATAGGAAAAACAGTATTGAAATAATACAAACATCTTGGATCGACCCTCTTTTGAAAGTAAGAAACGCCTCACCCTCCCAGCAGGCCCAGAGTCTGCACAGTTTGTCCGCCAAGAGAGTGAGATTTGGCAGTACTCCTTGTAAACTTCAACCGCAGGAGGCCTCTGATTGAATTGAAATTGTTTCCTCCGGTCAGATTTTGTTGGTGGTACACCCGCCTCAGGATGTGAATTCATCGTGTTTGCTGTGGGGTGAGGCTGGGGCAGTAGAAAGGGCAGGAGAGTGGATGTGAGTGTCATGGATGTGAGTGTCGTGTGTGTGTGTGTGTGTGTGTGTGTATCCATTTATTCCCTAACGTCCCTAATAAAGGCATTGACACTATCCAAAAGAATTCTGGAAGATTTCATACATTCTTATTCACCCTCAATATCTTTTAAAGTGACTGGAATTTAATCAAGAAAAATAAGGAAACTAGAAAATAGAAATGGCAAAATTGGCAGTAAATTTTCCACGAGTCATGAACCCGGCCTCCATTGACGGCACACACGTACTTATAACCTTTGGGGAGCCAGCAACATTCAAATGGAGGAAGACCACGTCCTCTGGCTTCATGGGGATGGAGGGAATGGGGAAGGAAAGTGGATTTGGGTTGTAGGGAAATTTCGCCTTGACATTTAGTGGACCAGTCGGTATCTCTGCTTGCTCTTTTTCAAAGGAAATCCTACCATCTAAATCAGGTCATTATTTTTATTTTTATTGCGGTCAAAAACACAGAATTAAATTTGACGTCTTAACCACGTTTAAGAGTACAGAAGTACAATTCACATTGTTGTGCAACAGACCTCTAGAACTTTTTAATCTTGCAACATTGACACTGTATACCCTCTTAATTCCTCCTTCTACCTCCCACTGGCCTTTGGCAACCACCTTTTTTCTTTCTGTTTATATGATTTTGACTACTTTAAATACATCACATAAGTAGAATCATTTGTCCTTTTGTGACTGGCTTATTTCACTTAGCATAACATTCTCAAGGTTCATCAGGGTGGTACATGTGATAGGATTTCCATCTTTTTTAAGGCTACATAATGTTCCATTGTATGTATATACTACATTTTCTTTTCCAGTCATATGTCAATGGACATTTGGGCTGTTTCCACCTCTTGGCTATCATGAATAATGTTGCGATGAACATTGGTGTGTAACTATCTCTTTAAGATCATGCTTGAGTTCTTTTGGCTATAAATCCAGAGATCAGATTGCTGGGTCATATGGTAGTTCTGTTTTTAGTTTTTTGAGGAACCTCCAAAATACTTTTCATAGTGGCTGCATCCTTTTATATTCCCACCAACAGTGCACAAGTCTTCCAACGTCTCCACATCCTTGTCCACACTTGCTATTTTCTGTTCTTTTGATAATGGCCATGCTGGTGGGTATGAGGTGATATCTCATGGTGGTTTTGATTAGGACTCTCTGTTTTACATAAGGAAACTGAAACCCTCAGTGGAGGGGTGGGGAAGATTTTCCTTCTGGTCACTAGATCTAAGACTTGAACTTCTACATTGGAAAGTGTGCAGCCTGAGTCAGTCCTCGTGGTGCTCCATCCTGGGCTTCTAACAAGTGCTCCCCAGGGTATGAACAGTGCTCCAGGGAGTAATTGAAGCCATAAGATAAACATGATGTTTCTTCCAGTCCATCAGTTCTGGTCAATGGTAAGTAATTTACAGTGTTGTTTTTATATTAAAACAAATGCAAATATATTATGAAACATAATACGAAATTTACATGCGTATTTGTGTGTGTTTGTTTTAAATTTATTTATTTATTTATTTATGTTTATTGGCTGCCTTGGGTCTTCATTGCTGCCCATGGGCTTTTTGTAGTTGTGGAGAGTAGGGGCTACTCTACATGCGGTTCACAGGCTTCTCATTGCGGTAGCTTCTCTTGTTGCAGAGCACGAGCTCTAGGCTCAAGGGCTTCAGTAGTTGCAACACATGGGCTCAGTAGTTGTGGCCTGCGGGCTTAATTGCTCCATTGCATGTGGGATCTTCCCTGACCAGGGCTTGAACCCGTGTCCCCTGCACTGGCAGGCAGATTCTTAACTACGGTGCTACCAGGGAAGCCCTATGTGCATTTTTAAAGATAAGACACAGGACTATGTGGAACTTTCTGGAAACACCCACAGTGAGCTGCTCTAAGCTATACCCAGGACAATCCTGGGAGATGCAAGCTCTCTCTTCTCTGCCACTAGAAAACTGTAGTGGAAAGGTTTGAAAAGCACTAGCATAGTCCACGGAGTACCATGAGCAGGTTTTTCTTTTCTTATTTGGTTATAGAATGTGGGGGGAGAAAAAACATTTCAGAACACCTTAACCCACACCATCATTTTTTTAATGAGGAACGAGAAGCCCCAGGAGAAGGCCATGCTCACGTTCCCACAGCAGTGCTTCCTCTTTCCCCAACCGACGTGGATGTGCCTGATCATGGTTTAAGGGATTTCAGTGACAGAGAAAACAGTCACAGGAGTAGAGGGACTGCAAACGTGCTCACACTGCAGCTCAGATATGCAGAGACAATTAGCTTATTTTTTGCTCTGCATTTGATTTGGTTTGGCCCCCCCAGCCAGGCTGTGAGAAAACAGTAACTAAATCTCTGTCTTGAGCTTTAATCCAATGCAATACACTTAGACGGTTCGTTAGGCGATGCCTATACTTCTCCTCCCTCTATCCTTTCCAGAAGGCAGCTAGGTGTTCCGGGCAGCCCGGTGACCTCATGGAGGCCGGGTGACTGGATCTGAGGACTGGCCTGCTGTTCTCTGGACCAGCTGCAGACTGGCTCCTCTGAACTCCACCGGGGAATCTTTGGCTTGAGTTGTTCCTGAACATTCAGCTGGTGTCTGTCGCAAGCATCCTGCAGCCGATAAACTCGCAGGCTATTCTCTGTCAGCCCATCAGGGCCTGGGGCCCCTCCCTGCTGACTTGGCCTCCCCTTGGCGTTCATTGGTGATTGACCCCTCTGAGTTTCTGCCCCATCTTCCATCTGGTCCTCTAGCCCTGCAGTCCCTGAACCCACTCAGGCTTTGCCGCACGGCCACCTCACCTCCCACAGCAGGCCCTGTGTGGACTCCCTCACACCCAACATGCATGTCACATGCAAGCCAGGGACAGCTCCAGGATGTGCTGAAGACCCTCCATCTGACCACACCGCCCTGATGGTTCTGTTTCTCTGGAGAACCCTAACTAATACAGAAGCCTCCTAAATCCTTACTTCATCCATATAAGCAGAACAGTTCTAGTCAAGTAAACAGAAGTCTAACCTGAAAACAGAGGGTCACAGCCCCTCAGTCAGTTCTAAGACTTGAGCCAGTATACAGACCCTTGAATGAAGGAGAGGCCAGGTGCCCTTAAGAAAGGACCCCAGTACACTGCCAAAAAATGAGTACCATTCATCTTTCTCCCAGCCTTCTCCAAAGGGACCTACAGTCTTATCAGGATTACTGTGCATTGAGGAAAAGGAAATAATCACAACTTTCAGGAACTAGACACTGGCTCTGAATTGACACTAATTCCAAGACACCCAAATGTCACTGTGGTCCACCAGTCAGAATAGCAGCTCATGGAGGTCAGGTGATTGATGGAGTGTTAGCTCAGGTCTGTCTCACAGTGGGCCCAGTGTGTCCCTGAACCCATCCTTGGTTATTTTCTGAGTTGTGGAATGCATAACTGGAATAGACATACTTAGCTGCTAGCAGAATCCTCACATTGGTTCCCTGATCTATGGGCTATAATAGTGAGAAGTACAAAGTGGAAGCCACTAGTACTGCCTCTACCTAGGAAAATAGTAAACCAAAAGCAATGCCACATTACTGGACGGATTGTAGAAATTAGTGCCACCATCAAGGACTTGAAAGATAAGAGGGTAGGACTTCCCTGGTGGCACAGTGGTTAAGAACCCGCCTGCCAGTACTGGGGACATGGGTATGAGCCCTCATCTGGGAAGATCCCACATACCACAGAACAACTAAACCTCTGCGCCACAACTACTGAGCCCATGTACTGCAACTATTGAAGCCTGCATGCCTAGAGTCTGTGCTCCACAACAAGAGAAGCCACTGCAATGAGAAGCCCACGCACTGCAACAAAGAGTAGCCCCCACTCACCACTACTAGAGAAAAGCCCACATGCAGCAACAAAGACCCAATGCAGCCTATAAATAAATAAGTAAGTAAATAAATAAATAAAATTTATTTTAAAAAAAAGAAAAGAAAGATAAGAGGGTAACAATTTCCACCACATCTCCATTCAACTCACCCATTTGACCAATGCAGAAGACAGGTGGATCTCGGACAGTAACTGTTAATTATCATAAGCTCAACCAGGTGATGACTCCAGGTGATTGCAGCTGCTGTAAGAGAAGTGGTTTCATTGCTTGAGCTAATTAACACATCCCCTGGCATCTAGGATGCAGCTATTGCTCTGGCAAGTGCTTTTCCCTCTACCCCTGTCCATAAGGCCCACCAAAAGCAATTCGCTTTCACCTGGCAAGGCTAGCAATACACCTTCACTGTCCCACCTCGGGGTCATATCAACTCTCCAGCCCTATGCCATGCTCTAGTTCACAGGGATCTCCCTTCCTCGAGATACATATTGGCTCATTGTATTGATGCTACTACGTTGATTGGACCTAGTGAACAAGAAATAGCAACTACTCTAAGACTTACAGGTTAGACATTTGTGTGTCAGAGGGTAGGAAATCAATTAGACAAAAGTTCAAGGACCTTCCACCTCAGCGAAATTCTTAAGGGTCTAGTAGTGTGGGTATGTCAAGACATCCATTCTAAGGGGAAGGATAAGTGGTTGCATCTGGCCCCTCCTACAACCAAAAAAGAGGCACAACGTCTTGTGGGGCTCTTTGGATTTTGGAGGCAGCATATTCCCCTCATTTGAGTGTGTTCCTCCAGCCCCCTTACCAAGTAATCCAAAAATGTCTCACATTTGAATGGGGCCCAGAACAAGACAAGGCTCTGCAAAAGGTCCAGGCCACTGTGCAAGCTGCCCTGCCACTTGGGCCATGTGAACCAGCAGATCCAATGGTGCTTGAAACGTCAGTGGCAGATAGGATGCTGTTTGGGGCCCTTGGCAGGCCCCTACAGGTGAATCTCTGTGCAGGTCCTTAGGATTTTGGAGCAAATCCCTGCCATCCTCTGCAGATAATTACTCTCCTTTTGAGAAACAGATCTTGGCCTCCTAGTAGGCTTCCATAGAGACTCAATGCTTAACAAGGGCCACCAAGTTACAGGCAACCTGAGCTGCCCATCATGAACTGGATGCTATCTGACCCATTAAGCCATCACATTGGGCATGCACAGCAGCATTCCATCACCAAATGGAAGTGGTGTACATGTGATAGGGCCGAGCAGGCCCATACACAGTGGAAGGGCCTTTTGAAGACTCAGCTAAAGCACCAGCTAGGTGGCAGCAACTTGTAGGGCTGGGGCGAGGTTCTGCAGAAGGCTGTTTGTGTGCTTGGAATCAGCATCCAGTATATTGTTCTATCCCATAGCCAGGATGCATAGGTCCAAGAATCAAGGGGTGAAAATGGGAGCAGCACCGCTCAATCTTACCCCCAATGACCAACTAGCCAAATATTTGCTTCCTGTTCCCATGGCCTTAGGCTCTGCTGGCCTATAGGTTTTAGTTCTAAAGGAAAGAATGCTTCCACCAGGAGACACAACAATGATTTTATTGAACTGGAAGTTAAGACTGCTGCCCCACCACTGTGGGCTCCTTGTGCCTCTGAATTAACAGGCAAAGGAGGGAGTTAGTGTGCTGACTGGTGTGATTGATCCTGACCACCCAGAGGAAAGGGGACGGCTACTCCACAATGGAGGTGAGGAAGAGTATATGTGGAACATAGGCGATCCCCTGGGACTTCTCTTAGTATTATCCTGCCCTGTGGTTTAAGATCAATGGAAAACTACAACAGCCCAATCCAGGCAAGGCTACTACTGGCCCAGAACCATCAGGAATGAAGCTTTGGGTCACTCCTTCTTGTAAAGAACCATGCCCAATGGAGGTGCTCGCTGAAGGTAAAGAGAACACAGAATGGGTAGTAGAAGGTGGTCATAAACACCAGCATGACCAGGTGAGCAGTGTCAGAAATGGGGACTGTAAGTTTCACGGGTATTTCCTCCTTGTTTTGTTATGAATATGTGTACGTACCTTTGGGGTTTTTTTTTCTCTTTTATCCCTTTATCTTGAAACATAAGATGCATTGATTTTATATCACAGTGTTTAAGAAGTGTAAACTTTACACCATAGTATTTAAGTTACAGGATATCAAGAAGAATAATCACTCAATAAACATCACTCATCAGCATCAAACCTTCTCTTCTGAGGAAGAGGTTAGTGTGTTTTCTGTAAGTAACAGCCCTTAATCCCAGAAAGAGCAGAGGGTGGAGATGTCTCTTAGCATCACCACGTCATCTGAAATTTAGAGGAGAAGTTGTCCAATGAGCAGTGTGATGGACCCTGGGCCCACCTCAAACATTGCCCCTAGGAGGTGGCAGGGCCTCTCACAGAGTGAATAAGTGTCTGAGAATCCAACGGTGAGCTCTAATGGCTTTGGGGGCTGTGATTAATGTCTGAGTCTCTCTCTTGGCCTCATACTGAAGGAGTCACTTTCCTTTGAGAAGATGAAGGCCCTTCAATTATGAGCTTCTCTTCAGCAAGCATGTCAAGCTGAAGACCAGAGGTCCTTCCCCATTTCTTCCCTGGCTTGCACAAGCCCTAGGAACCTTGCATAATCTCAAGGGGAGGAATTGAGAACCCTGAAACAATAACTGAAACTGGAGGTATGTCCAACTAGATTGTTAAGGGCTAAACTTCATCTATTTATTTTAATTTACTCATGAAAATAAATGCGACATTTCTTGAGTCTTAGGGTCGTGGAGTAATTTGCACCAATTCCATTTATATGAAAAGTCTCACAAAGTCATAGAAACAAATCATAATTAGTTATACAACTGA
Source organism: Hippopotamus amphibius kiboko (assembly GCF_030028045.1). NCBI lineage: Eukaryota > Metazoa > Chordata > Mammalia > Artiodactyla > Hippopotamidae > Hippopotamus > Hippopotamus amphibius. Next base: position 106,897,683 of record NC_080190.1, on the reverse strand, counting down.
TGGTTAACTTTATCATTATTATTTTTTTGAATTACTATATCTGTGATGAATCTTTCTGCGCTAGGCTTAAGTTCTATGTCTATGTCTAATGGCGGTGCTAGCGGTACAAGCACCAAGAAGACACTCAGTCTTGATAATGACAGTCTACACATGCAGTTATGGCAGCATTCCATAATTCTTGAGCCTGTGAGTTCTGCCTTCTGAGGTCATTTTGTCTTCTCACTCCACTCTTTCTCCCTCTTTTTCTAAAATTAATTTTTATTGAAGTATAGTTGATTTACAATGCTGTGTTACTTTCTGCTATACAGCAAAGTGAATCAGTTATACATACACACATATCCACTCTTTTTTAGATTCTATTCCCATGTAGGTCATTACAGAGTATTGAGTAGAGTTCCCTGTGGTATACAGTAGGTTCTTATTAGTTGTCTATTTTGTATATAGTAGTGTGTATATGTCAGTCCCACGCTCCCAATTTATCCCTCCCCCACTTCCCTCTTTTTTAAAAAAATTTACCAAACATTTATTGCTAGCCTTCCATATGTTGGATTTTTTTATATAAATTTATTTATATATTTATTTATTCATGTATTTATTGGCTGTGTTGGGTCTTTGTTGCTGCACACGGGCTTTCTCTAGTTGCAGCCAGTGGGGGCTACTCTTCATTGTGGTGTGGGCTCCTCATTGCGTGGCTTCTTATGTTGTGGAGCACGGGGTCTAGGTGCTTGGGCTTCAATAGTTGCAGCATGTGGGCTCAATAGTTGTGGCACACGGGCTTAGTTGCTCCACGGCATGTGGGATCTTCCTGGAGCAGGGATCGAACCCGTGTCCCCTGCATTGGCAAGCAGATGCACCACCTAGGAAGCCCCATGTGTTGGGTTTTGAAGATAAAAATAAAATAGGAAATCTCTGTTCTTGAGGACCTTACGGACCAGAGACATACAAGAAAAAGAATTTAGAATGTGATGATGCTCTTGTAGATTTGTCAGGACATAACCATAGCCCAGAAGAGCAACCTGTGGCCCAGCCTTTCGTCTTCATTTTTCAAAATCAGGAGAATACTATTTTTCAGCCAACAGGATCATGAAACAAACTGAATGAATGTTCTGAAAGCAGAAATTAGATTAGGGAATCACATCACAGAACCACTATATCCTCATTAATAGAAGACTGCTCCATGCTGGAGATCAGGCAGAATAATTTGGTAGTGGCTCTTAAAAAACAAGTGTTGACATCATTGTCAATTTCAGTTGCCAGGGACTCAAGATTCCACAGCAGTTAACCAGGACATGGCACAATAGGACTCTGCGCACAAACCCTTCATTGTGAAATTTAGGGTCCTTCAACATTGTCACAGGTGTGGTTTCATAGAAGTCACCTATTAGCCCTCCCATGTCAGCTGCATTGGAGGGAGGATTCTGGGTTCCTAATTCTACCTCTTATGCCCCCACCTCCAGTCTTCCTCCAGGGCAAAGAGTAGGGATCGACCCACTCATCCTGATGGGGAGAAAAGGGAGGTCTCCCATGATCCTGTTCCTTTGATTACAGGAGGTATGGGCCAGTGAATCTCACACTTGTATTTCTCATCCCAGTTGTTATGTGTCCAAGAGAACTTTTAGGCCTAGTGTCTGAGTGTTGTCACCCAAGGAGTATGGACCTGTTTAGTTGCAACATCTCACATCTTTTTTGAATTTTCTGACCCATGCTCATTTATTAACAAGCAAGATTATTGTTTAATCTTGAGCTGAGTAATTATAATAAAAGACTATTTCAAATATGCAGCTAAATTCCCTTTAAGAAGTTTTAAATACATAGATATTTTAAATACAAAACAGAGACAGAGAGAGACAGAGAGAGAATTCAGTCTGAACGTTAGTTTCCTAAAAGAAAAAGAAAAACAATAAAAGGGAAGTAAATCAAATAAGACATTTTTAGAAAAATATTTTTATGTACAAATATTTTCTTTTTTTATAGTGTGGCACTAATTTTTATATAACTCTTTCTGTGTACTTGTTTTAATGCCTTTTTATGGAAATTTGAATAGTTAAATGCATCTTTCAAAAACCAAAATTTCTCTGAAATGCACACATCATTGACAAGTGGATTTTGGCACATTAGTACAAACTCTTGACTTTTGAAAGATCAAAAATACTGTTAAAAAGGTGTTGGATTATTTGTTTGAATTAACCTGCATAATAAAGAACCATAGGCAGAGGAAAAAATATAAGACAGAGTTTCCCAGCATCCAAATGGTTCTTCTCGCTCTAAATTTCAGCTAAAGGCATAGACCACAGTAGGTATTTGAGAGCAAAACATCTTTATGTAGATTTTATTATCATTACTAAGCAGAAAACCTTGGAGGTGGATTTTCAAAATACAATCCCAAAATGCACGCTAGGTTGGTTAAAGCCCAAAATGACTTGAAATTTTGGAAGTGACAACAAAATCCAGGTCCTATTATAAATTATATGTAGTGACTCCAACTGAAATAAAATTACACAAAGCACAATCCTAATAATTAAAAATGTTTAAATTTTTTAAGTTGTGCAAGTAACACATCCAAATGTTGCCATTAGACTATAATAACGTGATACCATCTTCATTTTTCTTTTTCCTCTTGAGTTGAGAGCCATTAACAAATTGGATTGGAATAGTTCTGTGTCTGTGCCTTCATCTGGACAGCAAGATGTTGGGATAAACCAGTAGCCAGTGCAGACACAAAACCAGGAGAGAGAGGACCAGCAGAAGTAGCAGAGGCACTTCTGCCAAATTCTGTCAATAATGTATGGGCTGTCGGTGGTTGATCGCTGAGCGCAGCCCTTCTCTCCCTCTGCAGGCTCCTTTCCCAGTGGACAGTCAGGCCAGCTGTCTAGGCAGCAGGAATAGCCCTCCTCTCCCAAGCCCAGACCTGTGGGAAAATCTTCACTGGCCAGTAATTGATTCCACCCTGCCAGCTCCATTACCCCAGGCTCCAGTCAAACTGGCAGCAAGCTGGGGAAGGCAGTCCACTGAAGGGGTGAGGGGGTTGGAGCAAAGGCCATCAGGCCCCCCCTGCAATTAACACTAATCGGAAAATTGGCCTCGGACAACAAAGCCCAGCACCTGACAGCTAATTACTTATGTCAGACTGATGTGCACTTCACATGGAAAGGTTATTTATCAGAGACCAGAATTTGTTCCTCCTCCCCCACTTCTTTTTTTTTTTTCCTGTTTGTCTTAGTTGAAAACAGTGAGGAATTGTTCCTGGTTGCTTAGATCCCGGAAACCCTGGAAGTTTTCATACTTCATTTAACTGAAAGGCTCCTAAATATCCTTTCCAGGACCTGGTACACGTGTGTTGTGCTGCCCACCTGGGCTGCAGACCAGAGAAAGATGTAGATATCCCAGAGGGTGGGGCTCATTTCCTTTTATAAATAGAGCCAAAGTGATGGAGACACAGGAAACCCAAATAATCAAGGTAGACGCAATAAAGGATACAAGACAGGCAAACCAACTTTGTTCATCTCATTTTCAATAAGGCAGTCCGGGGACTTCCCTGGTGGCACAGTGGTTAAGAATCTGCCAGCCAATGCAGGGGACACAGGAAGGGCCCTCATGTCGCGGAGCAACTAAGCCCACACGCCACAACTACTGAGCCTGTGCTCTAGAGCCCGAGAGTCACAACTACTGAAGCCTGAGTGTTGCAACTAATGAAGCCCGCACACCTACAGCCTGTGCTCCGCAGCAAGAGAAGCCACCACAGTGAGAAGCCTGTGCGAGTAGCCCCCACTTGCCACAACTAGAGAAAGTCTGCGTGCAGCAGCGAAGCCAACACAGCCAAAAAAATTAAAAAAAAAAAAGTCAGCCTACAACGGGAAAGACCAGGAAAGAACTTATTTTGCAAATGGAATCAAAAGCCTGCTATCTTAAATTATTTACAAATATTTTCTCTAATCTTCATATATCTATATAGTAAGTATCTAGGTGACCCACTCAGGTATATGGTCTTTAAGTCGGTGATCGGACCTGCCTTGCTGTTAATAAAAGTGGTTATCCATTGGGGAGAGGAGTTTATATGGGACTTTCCCTTTCTGCTTTGTACTTTCAGTCAACAAGTATTCTTTGAGCATCTATTTTATGCTGGGCATTGTGCTGGGTCCTGAGCACACGAGATAGACACTTTTCTTTCTCTTAGGATGGACTGGAGAGAGACACAGAAGTAAGGAAATTACAGTGTAACATAATACAATTTGACGATGGCGAAATACAAGATTTGGAAGCACTTAAACCAGGATCTAACCTATATTTATATGGTACATAAAGTGGCCTCTAGGCTGAGACCTGAGTAAACAGGAGTCAGGCAGGCAAAGGAGGGAGTGTATAGCAGTGGAGGATTAAAAAGATAAAGGAAATATCACACACACAAAACCTGACATGCAAGAGAATTCAGCACGATTGCAGCCTAGAGTAGACATGAACCAGAGGCTGTTACTTAAGACTCGTGGTGAATTTGTCCCAAGGTTTTCCAAGTAGAAATTATAAGGCTTCTGATTTAATGGCATTTTCGCTATTCATCCTTGTTCTCCTCTTTCATCCAACCTGATCTCACTTCAGATACTCAAGGCCTGGACAAGGCCATGCCAGGGAAATCCCAGTCCTACTGAAAAGCTATCAGGTTATTGTGTAAGTATCAGAGCAAGAATCAGGGGACCTGGGAAAATAGACAACTACAAGTTTTTGCCCACCAGCTACCTACATTGCCAACGGGACTCCATCTCCCCCATCACATGTGAGTCTGGGTTCTCATAGGGATTCATTTATTTATCCAACACATGTTGAGTGTGTCCTCTATGCCAGGTGATGGGAGGTGCTAAGGACACCGAAATGAAAAAGGCGGGCGTGGCCTCTGTCTTCGAAAAGCTAGTATAGTCTAAGGAGAAGACAGATATGAAACAGTTATATAAATCATCAGAAATGTGCTGCGTGGTCAGTACTACAAAATTAAGAGTGCATTATCAAAAATCATCATCTGTATGAAACAGTTTTTAAAACTGTTTGTGATAACTAAAATGAAAGATATTGTCATTAAGATATCTGTAATGTGAAGTCATAGAAAACAAAGAGGAAAGCAGGGCACATGAGTTGAGATCTTGCCGTGTATGTGGTACCGGGCTACTGCTTTATGTGTACTGTCACTGGTTTCTCGTAACAAGCTTATGAGGGTGTTATTATTTCCCCCACTTTGCCAGCGAAGTTACTGAGATACTCAAGAGTTCAAAGGAAATTACTCCAGGCCATCCAACTAGTAAAGGAGGGAATGGGTGAGGCCTGGGCCTCCATCCCTACCCACCAAGGGAATGTAACCTCATCAGCACCTCAGCAGACTTCATTCTTCAGGACCAGGGAACTAGTTCCCACCTGGGCTAGGACCACATCGAGCAGCCAGAGCAACCCTGAGCGGAGCACCCTGCTTCTCCTGGAGACCACATTTTCCCTTAGTGGAAGTATCGGCTTGTATCATCTTGGGAGAATATTTATACTTTCTCAGGCAGGAGACCCTCTTCATAAGACCTGGTAGACACTTTGACACAAATGTAATTTCTATCCCAATCTTTCTACAGCACTTACCACCCAGCCCTTTAAGAAGTGTGCTACTGACTATAGAAAAACTCATCAAACTTATGCTTTTGAAAGGTAGAGAAATTGAAATCAAAGCGGAAAGGTGGGGCTATTCATTGTTTCTGAAAACAGGAAATCAGAGGACTAGACCAAAAAGAAAAAAGACCTTGCAAACAGTTGTGCCACCATACGAGCATTAGTTCTATCACCCGCAGTAGAGTTCAGATGGGCCCCCGATGGCGGAATTGTTACTGTACAGCCATCACACCTGGCTATTATTCAGGGAGCGTTACAGTTGCCACAGTCACGACCAAGTCTCTGGGCACCCGGACAAGATAACTCTGCTTTAAATAAGTAATGAACAGAGCAGCACCAGTCCAGCTCAGACACAAAAACCTGATGAAAGGAAGCAATCTCACACTCTGCCTTATGCACCCTGGTCCCCGGGTCTGGAGTTTTCTCAGGACACAAAGCCCACAGCTCCAACTCGAGTGACCCCTGAGCTGGAGCTCTTGTCAAGACAATGTCAGCAGCAGCTTCTGGAAACCGCAGACACTGTGATCTCCATCCATAACAGATCGTTATGTTTGGGCCTCCTAATCGCCCACTTGGAGGACAGTGAGAGAACACTAGCCAGAGTGACCAGGCTGTGGCCTGCCCTTGGCCCCTGCTCCTGCTTGGAGGTCCCCTCCACCATGCAGGCTTTTTTTAGGCACTGAGATGAAAACAGATAGTCTCTTGGCCCCAAGCGAGGTCTCTGTTCCAGAGCTCCTGCTGTCTGTTTAGCAGGAAACCCAAGCGCGTGACACACTCACATCCACTTGGGTTTCCTACATGTTTCTTTGGTCCTGTTGAAGATGCTTAAATCTTATCAAGTCCTATGTTGCCCTAATCTGTCTATCTTTCAAAATATCTTTTTTGGTTTTTAGTCAAACAAAACAGAAACCAAAACACTTCTGGTACCAAAAAGTGAGCATGATTTTTTTTTTTTAAAGCATTGGTTTGTTTCTATGAAATGATCTCATGTCGATTTGCTTATAAATGGTGAGACGGTATGGTTTCCGATTAAAGAGCCCATACCATGTGCTTTGTAAATAAAGGATTTATGTTTTGGTCTTCTCAGAAGTGCTTATTTTTCTTAAGAAATAGTGCCTGACCCTAGTTTTGCTCTAAGTATTGCTTGCAAGCCAGCCCATGGAATGGCCAAGGGCAGGAATGCCAACATGCCCCCGGCTTCCTACCGCCGCCACCAACTTCCATTCTACTCCCACTTACCGCTGACCACATATCACAAAACCATATGTATGCCCAGGACCCCAAAGTATTTCTGCATGAGGGGTTCCCCATACAGCCCTCTGGACTGCTGGAAATCGGCCATCACTCTCAAAGCTTCCGAAGCCCATAGACACCATCAGAGTGCCCCTCTGAGCCGAGTGACACCTGCTCTCTGCCTGTCTGGATGGGTGGAAGCCTGCTGTGAGATCACTGGCACAGTGGAAGACCCCCAGAAAACTCCCTTAACCAAATGCTGGGCAGGTGGGCACCAAGACCACCGCTCCAGGGGCGGACTTGGAACAGCACATTCAAAATCATCATCCCCCCCAAAAAAAGAGTATCTTGGCAGCCCCAAATATAAATTCTCATCAAGTTGAATAGAGAATTATTATAGAGACAGGCTTACTTGGATTCTCATTTGGCCAAACTCTCATCTCTTTGGGACCTATTTGGCACACACTGACGACATTGCTGTTTCCCCTGGAATTGCCTTTTTTTAAACTGGATTAATTGCACCAAGAAGCTAATTTACAGATCAACATTTTCTTAAGCATGATGATTGTTTTAAATAGTAAAAATAATAGCTAAAGCTTTGGCTTGTGCGGTGCCTATTCCAACAAAGAGAGATGCACATCTTTCATAATCATTATCTGGCACTAACTGACATGCAAATCCCCCCTCCCACCCCCGGAGCGCACAGAGTTGTATGCTGCACAGCTGTGAGTCATCAGACATTAATGTGGACTTAATTTGAACTGGTGCTGGAGGTAGTGGGCACAACTGAAATTAGACATGTGGTGGGCGTTTAACCACAATATTACCTATTCCCATTCTGACATCTGACAGCCCTTAATAATTAACTGCAAGTAAATGGTCAAACCTTCCCTCTCTGTTGGACCAGTCTCCAGCTATACCAGTCTCTGCATCATAATTGCAAGTTGGGGCTGTCAATTGCACTTGAGACAAATCATAGGCAAAAGATCAGACAGCTTTGAGTCCTGTGTTCTCTGATCTATCTGCCTTTTAATTGGACTGGAGGGTGTTCCCAGCAGCTCCCATATGCTGCCTCCTTAGAAAGATATAATATTCTCTCTGGATAAGAGGGAAATGGATTGTGCTTTGAGGCTTCATTGGAGGCTCTGAGGAAGCACACTTTGGTGGTGGACTTTCAGGGTGACCTTAGAACACGCCAAAGCAGGTATGTGGCCCCAAACCCACAAGTTACTCCTCCTCTTCGGAATCTTCATCCTTATGTGATTTTTCTTCCTTCTCCTTCTACAATATCTTATTCGGATTTAAGCCACAGAGTGACAGGCTGGTCCCCCATGGAACAAAGACTGGAGCTCTCTGAAAGTCCAAGGGAAATGTCACACACAGAGGTGATCAAACTCAGAACTGTAAACCCATCATCTCTAGAAAAAGTAATATCAAATTCAAGCTTAGGTGAGTGACATATTCTATGCCCCCTACTCAGCCGAGCTAAGGTTCTAGAGCTGCATTTATCTTTGTTGGACAACAAAAAAGATTCAACTGGTACTCAGGAGAGTGTGATCATCCACAAAAACATCATTGTACCTATTAGTAAAGGAAACCTTGATTGTTAATGGGTACAGCACACATACAAGAACTAATGACTTGATTACATTTGTAATTGGATTATAATAATGCGGGTAGAATCAGAAATGATTTTTACTTTTGTATTATGGATGAAAAAAGGAACTTACTAAGCAAACGAATTATATAAAACTGAGTACAGAATTTGTAAAACAAAAGCATGAAGTTTTTAATGTTGTGATTTTCTTTGATATTCCATTTAAGTACAATTGACATGCTGATTACAAAGTTTGTTCTCTTTTTAGTAAAATAGATCCCCTAAGAATTAGTCCTAAGTAATATTTTATTACTTTAGCTGGATACTCTTCAAAGCATTAAATTTGCACTTTTTTTTTTTTTTTGAAGATTCTACAGTTGAGACTGGATTTGCCCGTTAGGCTGCAAGCAGTAAGGTTTTATGGTAGAGGCTGAGGACAGAGCACTCCAACTGTTGGGAAGCACAGTAGCAAGCTGATATTATGTGTTAAGTAGTAAATAAGTAAACAATTACGGTGGCCGTTAGGCTCTGCCTGTGTTTTTAATCCTGTATTTGCCCCTAAGGCTGAATAAGCACGCTTGAAGTATCAACTCAGTTATAACCTAATGGAATAAAAATGAGCTAAGAGGGAGCAGAAGTAAAGAAACAAAAATACATTAACGAGAGAGAGAGAATAAAGAAAGGAATTTTTTTCAAAATCCTCATGTATATTTGTACACAGACTGCATGAAAACAGATGTGAGGGTCCTTGGAACTTCAAATATGGCTGCATCCTGGTCATGTCTCTGTCCCAGAAAAAGAATAAGCTCTTTTCAAAACCCTGGTCTGAAAGAAGGGCCAGCATCAAACAGCCCCAGAACAACCAGGAGACTAAAGCCTGAAGCTATTCAACTTCCTGCCTTGTAACTAACTAATCTACTTAGAGCTGGAAGAAGATGAGGGGTACCATTGTACCAGAAAAGCTTTCCAGAACAGAAGCAGCACCGTGGTCTGTGGGAAGGAGCCAGAGCCAGGACCCAGAAGACTTATGCCACGGCCCACCTAGATCCACCCCCAGTGACCCAAGCAGGTCCATACATGTCCCTTCTCTGGAGGTGAACTCACTGGCCATCTCCCACGTGGCTGCCCAGCTCAGCACACCTGGGAGCAGCCTCAGACACAGTGAGAAGCACAGGAAAGGCTTCTTGGCAGAGCAGGAAATTGGCTTCACTTCCCGGGTCCCTGGCAGCCAGCGCCTCCTGACTGTTCTCCTGACTTGCACGCCCAGGGGCACCTCAGCCTTTGCGTGTTCGCTGAATCATCACTGTTCCCCAGGCTCCATCTTTAACTGCTAGTTTCTAAGCACTCCGAGGTCCTGCCAGCTCCCGGGTCTGGCTCTCTCTTTGTTCCATTCCTAGCCTAGCCTTGGCAGTCCTTGGTCCTGGCCTCAGATATCTGCCATAATTCAGGGTCCTGGCATGGCAACAGTACTTCAACTAGAAACAGAAAAGTATTTTGGAAGATGACTGAGAGCCGATATGAGAGGGTCGGGCCACTTGCACAAACCAGTAATGCTGACCGATGGACCCGGCATGCTGTTATTTGATGAAACTTAAGAGAAACTTTGCAGAAATTTTCAGATCATTTAAATATTTTAATATTTAAATTTTGCCTCTCCCCAGACAAAAGAAAGTCAGGTATCTTTATCAGTCAAGTTTACATTCATGTACACAGTTGAGCAGCTTATGAAACTGAGAATACTGTTAATATTTAAACTAAAAAATAAAGTGTCTGCAAATATCTTGTAATACCGCCAAATACTCATCATGTCACAAAAAAAATGAATAATTATAATGTACTCAAATTTACCCAAAAGATAGTATAACAATCTACTTGGTGAAAAAATACTGATGAGTTACAAAAGCAAATATGTTACCAAAATCTGTGGGATAGTATTCTAAGGTAACTCAGTGTTGTAATAGAACCATCAGAATAATTATATTCTGCTTTCTAGATATATTTTAAGTTGAAACATCCTAACTGAACTGCCTTTCCTTTATCCCCCAGCTGAATTACATTCAAGGTGATAATGTTATTTCTACCTGTTGTTTCTCTAAGAATAGAAGAAAATAACTTGGACAATAATACACAGATAATAAATATTCACCAGGCAGCATTTACCACAAGCCAGTTCATTAAAAATGTCTGTCGACGGACTTCCCTGTTGGCGCAGTGGTTAAGAATCCGCCTGTCAATGCAGGGGACATGGGTTCAATCCCTGGGCCGGGAAGATCCCACATGCTGTGGAGCAACTAAGCCCATGTGCCACAACTACTGAGCCTGTTTGCTTTGCAACAAGAGAGGCCACTGCAATGAGAAGCCCCCCGCACCGCAAGGAAGAGTAGCCCCTTCTCACCGCAACTAGAGAAAGTCCACGTGCAGCAACAAAGACCCAACGCAGCCAAGGAATAAAGAAATTAATTTTTAAAAAGCCTGTTGAATTAGGAATGAATGAACGGTAATCCAGCTGTTATCTGCTGCTGAAGAAATTCTAAACCAGTATCTGGCCTATTTTTTTCAAATCTGATAGCTCAGAAGACTTTCCTTAGTCTAAAGTGGCATTTAAATGACAGTCCAGAAAGGTTATCAAAGTGAAAAGAAACATATGATTCAGGTTCCTTTAAGAAGCTGAAGTAGTTTGACCAGGTTGGTTTTTCTCCTCCTGTGCCCTTGACCCCTGCCCTCCTTGGCTGCTGAGACTGATTAAGAGCTGTGAGCCATCCTACCCGAGCTGCTGTTTGTTCAAGGCGATGAACCCCAAGGCAGCCGGACTGTTTCTCTAGGCAACCAAACTTACAACGAACATGAGGAAGCAAGCTCCTGACTGTAATACTTTCAGTAACTACAGAAGGCTTCTCCTGAAAATGTCTTTGGTGCTCTATTTGCCTTTTTGTTCTTTTACTAAAGCTTGAGAGTAGATGGCTCTGAGTAGAGACGGTTAAGATCACCACCTCCCACCTCACTAGAGTCATTTATGAACCCAAGAAAGCAAGAGGGAGCTCAGAGCATTTACTCATTTTGTTGGATCCACTGAACCACCGACCGGTACTGTGGGGCAGTGGAAAGAGGGACCAAGCCAGGCTGAGTAAGGACACTCACAGAAGCCATTCCAACTCTCCACCATCAGCTAGATTAGTGAGAAAGGCAGACAGTTCTCACTTTTCATCAGTTCCCATTTGCTGCTCTGTTTATTCTTTGCTACTTAGTAAGCAAGTAGATTTCCCATCTAATAGGTACTGCCCACCAAGTCAAAGGTTTCTACCCATGTACCTATGGAAACAACAGCACAAGCACTTGCCAAACAAGTAAAAATACAGTTAAGATTTTATCTTAAAACAATACCTTTCTAAATAGTCTACAAGGAGTATATTTTGGCTAAAAGTAGATTACAATACCTTATTGTACTCCCAGTAGAGTAGCAAAAACCCTAGGACCACTGAACTGATTTGGTATCCAGATATAGGACTAACTGACTATGTAATATTAGGTAAGCTACAGTAATTCAACTACTCTACACCTCAGTTTCTTCATCAATAAAGTGAAGATAACACTATGTAAAAGGGTTCATAAGAATTAAAGGGAAAATATTTATGTGAGGAGCAAAGAGCAATACTAGCATATAACAGGCATTTAATAACCATTAATGCTACTAATATACTAACATACTATTATAAGTATAGGAAAGACTTTGAAAAATATCAAGCCGTAGACAAATATAAGATACTATTAATGGCCCTATACTCGGGTTTGGCATGTGGGCAATGTGAGTGAGTTGCAGTTCTGAATTTAGAAACAAACGCACCAGTAATAACATAGGAATAGGTAAAGAGAACAATGAAACAGAACAGAGAGTCCAGAAATAGATCAATTGATCAATTGGTCAATTGATTTCCAAATTAAGGTGCCAAGTTAATCCAATGGGGAAAGGAAAATCTGCTTCAATAAATGTTGTTGAAACAGTTGAATATTTATATTGGCAAAAATTCAATGTCTATTTCATTTCATACACAAAAAATTAATTTGTAATCCGTCATACACCTAACATAAAACCTAGAATCATAAAGCATCCAGAAGAAAACATAGAATACCTTTACAACTTTGAGGTGGACAAAGATTTCCCAGACTGAATAGAAAAAGCATTAACCATAAAAAAATTATAAATCAGACTACACTGAAATTAAAATTTTCTGCAACAGTAAGAAAATTAACAGACAAGCCACAGAATAGCAAAAGTAAGTGCATACATGTATCTGATATAAGACATATCTAGTATATTTAATCACTTCTACAAATTGTCAATTCAAAGGCGAACTATCTACTTTAAAAGGGGGCAAAAGATTTGAAAACACTTCAAAACTAAAAAATACAATAGTCCAATAAAAACATGTAAAAATGCACAACAGGGAAATGCAAGTTAAAACCACAACGAGATACCATTTCACACCCAATAAAATGCTAAAACAAAAAAGACTGACAATATGTATCATTGAGGATATAGACTACTTGAAATTCTCATGCCTTGCTAATAGGCATGTAAAATGTTGCAATCAGTTTAAAAGACTAGAAGTCTCATGTGACCTAATTTACATCTACCCTATGAACTAGCAATTTCACTCTTAGATATTTCCGGGTAGAAATGAAAACCTGTGCCCACAAAAAGAGCCTCATTGATAAGAGACATGTCCATCAACCCAAATGTTCGTCAACAGGAGAATGGATACATTTTGATACAATCATACAATAGAATACTACTCACCAAAGAACAAAGTACTAATACACACACCATGTGGATGACCCTCAAAACCCTGGTGGTAAGGGAAAGAAGAGAGATACAAGAGGCTACATGCCATCTGATTCCGTTTCTATAAAATCCAAGAGGAGGTAAAACTAACCTAGGGTGACAGAAATCAGAACGTGGTTGTTTTGTTGAGGATGAGGGCATGAGGAAAGGCTGAAAAGGGACACGAGGGAACTTTCTGGAATAATGGAAATGTTCTGTGTCTAGTTGTGAGTGGTGGTCACATGACATGAGGGTACACCATTGCCAAAACTCATCAAATTGCGCCCTGAAGATCTGTTCGTATGTGTTAATTACACCTCAGTTAAACACACACACGCACACAAGTCCAACCGACTCAGTCCCTGACCTCACAAAGTTTCCAGCTGTGCTGAGAACAAATGGTATTGCCCCCATTTAGATTACCGGAGAAATTAAGTTACATTTATAAGGTATTTGTGGAGTGTTCATTTCACTCAAACAGCATGTTACATGACACACAAGGAAATGTTTTTTAGGAAGCCAGTAAACTGTGTGATCTAGATGAGGCTTTTAAGGCATAAAGAAGCTCTTTTGGCCCTCCTTCCCCACTAATTCTAGTGGCGGGCTAAGAAGGAGTTGGCAGGTGTCTGTGAAGGGGGCCGTTCTCTTCTGGCAAAAGAGCCCTAGGTTATTAAATTCTTCCTCCTCGGCCTAGTTCACCTCCACTGTTTATTGTTTTGTCTTGTTTATCTGTGGCTGCCAGCCCAAGGCAGGCTCTTGTCCTTTGTTTTCCCCCCACAGGGATTAGGCCTCACTCAACACTCGGTAATGTTTTCCTTACTGATCCCAGAGCGGTCACAATACGTCTAAGAAAAACAGCAAGGCTCCCACTCTTGATCAAAAATCCAAATCATTTTCCCCCTCTCGGTTTTGTTCTTATGTTAGTTTTCTGTATTTGGATCCCAGGGCAATCCTGCTTTTCAATGTGTGATGTTCTAATTGATAGTAACACTGGCCAAAACTTAAAAACCACTCAACAGAAACCATTCCTGGCTCCGGGGGTCAGTGGATGAAGGGAAGTGTCCTGACACCATTCAAAAGAAACTCTGTGGGGTGCAGAGAGGGAGAAGCCAAGAACAAGTCCTTTATTTGGGGCATTGTTTCAGTTTCTCAACTGTCCATCGCGTGTCCTCTTTTCAGTCACAAATGAAATATTGTTCCCTTTCTGTCTGCCAACAGACCCAAAGGGGAGAGGGGAGGGAGAGTTTATGAAATGGAGCAGGGAAAAGGTATACAAAATGGTCCATTTTATGAGTAAAATACATAGAAACAAGAGAGGGGAGAAAAAGACCTGTTTAGTTACATTGTTCCTCCCTCATTTAGGGAAGATTAAATCCCATGGAGCAGATGGAGACAGTTTGCAAGAGAAGGGAATTTAGAGCTCTCCCTCTAACCTTTCGCTGTGTTCTCCCCATTCAGTAAAAACACTTATTTACATGTGACTAAAGGGAGAGAGAACCTAATTGACAATCTCCTAGAAAGGCCATTTGTACAGGTGCTGTTGCTTTTCCACCGATTCTTTCCAAGCCAAGGGAGCCTTCCCACTAGGAGATGACATTCTCTCTGGCCTTCCATATCGCAGTCTTTGAGATAAGGATTCCTTCGAGGTTTTTAGCCATTTGACTTCTAAGATGTCCAAATCAGATCCACGTTTCAGAATTCCAGATCAGGGATCACATCCTTCAAGAATTCCTTGACCACCTCTTTGGTCTGCACCCCCTGGAAGTTCTCTTGCTTTCCTCTATCATTGTCTCTGTGCTCTCCTCCGTTATAGCACTTAGAATCTTCAGCCTTGTCAATCTCCTTTTCTTCCTGCAACACTCACCTGAAGGACTGACTTTTTCTTTTTTTTAATTAATTTTTATTGGAGTATAGTTGATTTACAATGTTATGTTAGCTTCTGCTGTACAGCAAAGTGAATCAGTTATACATACACACATAACCACTTTTTTTTAGATTTTATTCCCATGTAGGTCATTACAAAATATTAAGTAGAGTTTCCTTTGCTACATAGTAGGTTCTTATTAGTTGTCTGTTTTATATATAGTAGTGTGAATATGTCAGTCCCAATCTCCCAATTTATCCTCCCCCCCCCACCTCAAGACTGACTTCCTAGTGAAGGGTTTATCATCTCTAGGTAGACTGCCTCGTGATTTCATCACACTTTGTGGGTACTTCCATAAAGCAGGTATTTCTTGTATTGTAAATCTTCATTAGCTTCTCTGCCTCTGGGCTCCAGGAAGGCCAAAATGATGTCTCTACTTCATTGTATATCCAATAAGATCCCTTACACAAAGCATATAACAATATCAGGCACACACGTGTCAATTAAATGTAGCTACTTAGAGGTCACTGTGGACCTTCTGTTTTGTTTTGCTTTTTATTAAAGTAAAGATGTCAGAAATAATAGTACAATGAGTACAAAAGTAGCTGGTGTAAAAAAAGCAGCAGTGGTAACTGGAAAACTCTTGAGGAATTGGATTGTAAAAAAAGAAATCGAGATAGAAGAGTAATTGGAGGCAGAAAAAAAAATCGTGATAAAAGTAAAGGCTTGAGGGATTTTTGAGAACACAGCATGTGTGTAGGCAATGAGGGGGAACCAGCGGAGAGAGAGAAACTGAAAATAAAAGAGATAAGTCACAATAAAGAGATCAAAGTCTAAAGGGAGACAGGAGAGCGGGGGGGATAGGGCAGAGATAGTAAATTTTGGAACAGAATAAAAAGCCACTTATTCTGAGATGATAGAATAAAGGAGAAGATGAAGAAATGAAAAGGAAGAAAGAGGAGAATGTTAGATGAAAATCCAACCAAGTGGAAATAAGTAAGTTAGAGGGTTTCCTAGGTGGCACAGTGGTTAAGAATCCGCCTGCCAATGCAGGGGACACGGGTTCGAGCCCTGGTCCAGGAAGATCCCACATGCAGCGGAGCAACTAAGCCCGTGAGCCACAACTATTGAGCCCATGTGCTGCGACTACCGAAGCCCATGCGCTTAGAGCCCATGCTCCGCAACAAGAGAAGCCACGGCAATGAGGAGCCAGTGCACCACAATGAAGAGTAGCCCCCACTCACCACAACTAAAAGAAAACCCGCGCACAGCAAAAAAGACCCAACACAGCCAATAAAATAAATAAATAAATAAATAAATAAATAAATAAATTTATAAGTCAGTTAGAGCTTCGTCTTGATATACCTTCTTAGTGAGTAGCTTCTGCCGGACTTAGAAAGTCAAGGGAAGTCCTAGAGGCTTGAGGAGGGGGGAGGGGGGAGCACCTAGTGGGGAGGAAGAGAATTTGCAGCAGCCGAGTTACTTTGCAAAGGTCTTCCTATGTCCCCTTCTCAGTTCTTCTCCTCCCTTGAAATGCTCCCCCCAGTCCGTACTAACCATGCAAACAGGAATAAAGAGCTACACCAGCAAAACAGACAAATTTAAGAACTGGCACCAATAGATTCAGGTGGAACCAGTAATTTTTTTAAAGTCAGTGTGAGTTTCCATTTATTAAGTTGGATTTCCTAAGATATAAGCAGCCCTCAAGGAGAAATTTTCGGGGTTGAGGTGGGATGATTTGGGAGATTGGGATTGCCATATATACATTTATACATATGTATAAAATAGATGACTAATAAGAAAAAATATCAAATTGTACACTTTAAATATATGTAGTTTATTGTATATCAATTATATCTCAATAAAATCCTTTTCAAAAGGAAAAAAAGAGAGAGAAACTTATACAAGTTATACTTCTAAATCAGTAACCGGTTGACTTAAAATCCATTGAGGAAAATCTCTTCAGCCCTTCTGATATACTAGGTCACGTGCGAGGCCCAGGATAGAAGGGTTTCCCTGACCTCAAGAAGTACATTGACCAGTGGCGGCAAGGAGGAAGATGTCTTCCCATTCATTCAACAAAGTCTTTGGGCTGCTCTGTGCCCAGCATCTTTCCCCAAATGCTGTAGACAAATCGTATAAGCTCTAGCTGTGAGTGCATATCGTCTCATAAGCAAATGCCAGTCAACTATTTAATTATAAATTTCATAAGTGCTACATAAATGCTTCATAAATACATAAAGAAAAAGTTTAAGTGTGAAAAGAGCATAAAACGGACCTAGCCAGGGGGTCAGAGAAATTCTTTCTCAGGAATTAAAGGATATTAAAGAGTTATTTAAGCCACAAGGTGGGAGTGCCTTTCAGGCAAAGAAAAGTGCCTGCTGAAGGCTCAGAAGCAGTAAAGAATGGGGCATTTGAGAACAGGAAAGGGTGTCAGGTGGCTGACACACCTAAAACAAGGGCTATGACATAGCCGGGTGAGGGATGGGATGGAGAGGAAGGCAGGATTGACCTTATGGAGAGCTCTGTAAGGCATGTTAAAGAGTTTGGGTTTTCTCCTAAGAGCAATAAAAAGCCAGTGATGGTTTTAAACTGATTAGATTGCACTTGTCTTTAAAATTAAAGTATAGTTGATTTACAATGTTGTGCTAGTTTCAGGCGTACAGCGCAGTGATTCAGTTATACATATGTATATAAAATCTGTGTGTATACATATACACACATATATTCTTTTTCAAATTCTTTTCCCTTATAGACTATTACAAAATGTTGAGTATAGTTCCCTGTGCTATACAGTAGGTCCTTGTTGGTTACCTTGGTTACATATACTAGTGTGTGCTTGCTAATCCCATCTTCCTAATTTAAAAGGTAACTCTATCTGCAGAGGGGAAGATGGATTAGAGAGGGTGTCAAGACTGGACGCTGGGAGATCAGTTAGGAAGGTATTGTAGAAGTTCAGCATGCGTGGTGAGTGTGGCCTGGACTATGGTATGGCATTGGAGGTGGACAGAAGCGGGTGCATTCGGGAGAAGTTTAGCAGGGAGGACTGACAGCACCAGATAATGGATGAGTTCTGGGAGAGGAGGAAGCAGCAGGGTCACCTGTGAGTGAGATACCATCGGCTAAGACAGAGGCATGGGAAGAGGACCTCCTACTCCAGCCATGCAGTGGAAAAGCATGAATCTGGAAACCTCATAGCAGTTCCCCAGTCCAGCCGTGCACAGGCTGGTGAGAACACCTGCTCCTCAGGTACTGACGCCCACAGTAGCATCGTTCGTGCTAATTAAACGATGCAGCCGTTTGGCTCACACTGGCGTGCTCACGTGCTATCTGACAGGGAACTAGGTTTTCTTCCTTCCTTCTTTCCTCAGCTGTTATCTCAGTCTGACAACAGGAACAAACAGAACTCTGTGATTTGATTTTTTTTGTTTGAGCTCCCAACAGCCTTTTTACATAATCTTCGACAATAACCGGCCTTTGAGTGTCCGGGCACAGGCTGTACTCTGCGCTCAGAGACACTTATCTTCCACGCTTAGATGAAACGATAGGCATTGGGTCTATAGATAAAGTATTAGGCGGCTAATACAGCATTAGGCAACGTGTTTTCCGTTCTGCTTTTCTGCTCAACCATTAAAAGTACCGGGGCGTGGGGATTTGCCTGGACTATCTTAATCCCACTTCACCTACTGTAGCTGTTTACTCTTGGTGATGGGTTTGACACCTAACACAGCATGGAACAGGCACGCAGCCAGCTCCTGTTCTCTTTTCTTTAAAAGGAGAAAGGCGGGGATTCAAAATTCAAAAGAAGGAGCAGCTCAGATTCTAGTCCTAAGGAGGAAGTCTTCCTGCTTCACGAAGAAGTCAGAGCAAGGGCAGACTCTTCAGCAGCCCCACCTGAGAAAATGGCATATCCCCAACCTCGTGCCTGAAACCACAGGCAGTGAGCGCTGTGTCCTCAGGGCGCCCCCAGCCAACACGTGGCCATAGAATTCCAAGGGGAGATTCGGTGAAAAGACTCTGACGGCTCATGGTCTAGTCGTAGTTCTGATAGTAACTAACCAACTGACCTTGAACAAGCTACTGGGTCTCAGTTACGTCATCTTTGAAAACAGGGAGAAGCGGAAATCTCGTCTCAAAGCCCTTAAAGCCTTATTTGTCTTTCAGAGTCAAAATTACATCCGGATCCATGTTGCTTTTTTTTTAAACAGGCAAAAATCTTTTTTTCTAATTGAAGTATCGTTGATATACAATATCATATGTTACAGGTGTACAACATAGTGATTCACACATTCTAAAGGTTATGTTCCATTTATAGTTATTATAAAATGTTGGCTATATTCCTTGTGTTGTACAATATATCCTTGCAGTTCACTGATGTTATGCATGAGTTTGTCCCTCTTAATCCCTTACGCCCATACTGCCCCTCGCCCTTCCCTCTGCCCACTAGTGACCACTAGTTTCTTCTCTGTCACTGTTGCTTTTGAGGGTTTCATTTTACGAATCATTTCTTGCTTTCCTACTAATGACCTTGACGGAAGGATTCACCACGTTTTTATGATGTGGAGTTCGTGTAGGTTATGATGAGAAGGTAGGAATGTCTGCTTATAGTTTATTATTTCTCTCTTGTCAAGGATGTACACTCCCCAAGAGCAGGCAGCCTGTCTGTCTTGCAACAAATACTTGCTAAACGGAAGAGAGAATGTTTCAGGAACAAATCGCCCCATAAAATGCAAGATTAGGCCTTAATGAGAACTGAAGTCTCACTAAGATTTCTTTATTTTCAGGAAGAGCCTAAGGACCGGGATCACCAAGTAACGACTCTGTTTGCAGAACAGGAAGCGGTGTTTTGTGTAGAGCGAGGCTTCTCTCTAACTGGGGTCTCATGCCAGCAATATGTCGGAATTACGTAAAATCACAGGATCTTTATGAACATCAAAACAAAAACATATACTTTATGAAGTAGAATACAAAATTATCATCACTTGGAAAAATAAGAAATGAGGCTTACAGGTTTTGAGCACAGTAAAGGAAACAGCAATGGATTAGGACCAGAAACCAGGAGGCCACTCCAGCGAGCTGGCTGTTTGACTTTGGAAAAGTCACTTCTCTCTGGTCCCAATTTTCCCACTTACGAGAAGGGGACTGGATTACATGGTCTCTAAGACCTCTAATACATCATCTCAAAACACTCTGATGATGATTCTACAGGAAAAGGGTGAAAAATACTCTTGCATAGTTGTAGCATCTGATAACTTTTATCATTGCTCTGACCTGCTCTGACTTGTATTAACTTCAGGGGAAGGTAGGAAATCTCTAAGATCAGATATTCTAAGACACTGCATTTTCCACTCCTCCTCTTCACTCCCTTTCCCTCCCCATCTTCCTTGCTAGATGGATAGATAGATGATAGATGACAGATAGATAGATGATGGATAGATAGATATATAGATGATAGATGGATGATAGATAATAGATAGATAGAGATAGATAGATAGATAGATAGATAGATAGATAGATAGATAGGCAGGTTGGTGGATGGATGGATGGATAGATAGAGAGACATATGTTCTTGGAAAAGCAGTCTGCCTTCCTTGTCTCCACACCGTTCATTTGCACTTTAATTGCTTCCCATGTGTCCTGCACCCTCGCCACTCTACAAAAGGTCATTTCCTTGTCTAAAGGCAGCCTGTCCAGTCCTGTGGCTCCTGGGCCAGCCTCACTCTCCTCCCACCTCCCTGAGCACCCCTCCTCTGTGTGGACACTTGTACACATTAGGTACCACATAAATTTTTGTTGAATTGAATTTCTGAATGTCCGAGTATTATTTTATACTTAATGTTATTGAAAGGAACAAAGTAAATAAGTACATGATATAATGTAGCAGAAGGTCGTGAATGCTTGGAGAGAACTAAGGCAGGGAAGGGGATAGGGAATGTGGGGCAGGGTTGAATTTTGTTATGTGTGTGTGTGTTTTGTTGTTTGTTTGGGGTTTTTTTTTTTTTTTGGCTGCATGCTGCATGGCTTGTGGGATCCTAGTTCCCCCACCCAGGATTGAACTTGGGCCCTCGGCAGTGAGAGCGTGGAGTCCTAACCACTGGACCGCCAGGGAATTCCCTGAAATTTTAAATTAGAGTGATCACAATAGGACTCTGAGAAGTTAATATCAAAGAGATGAGGGAGGACGACTTCTGTGGTAAGCAGGGGTGGGAAATCATTCCAGGCAGAGGGACTGGTGAGTTTGTAAAGGCCCTGAGGGCAGCAGCCTTGGTGAGTTTAAGGAACCGCAAGTTCACAGTAGCTGGAGTGGAGAAACTGATGGAGAATATAGTAGGAGTGAGGTTTGGAAGCTAAGTGAGTAGTGACAGAGCAGACATTGTAGGGCCTTCTAGGCCATTCTATGGACACCAAGATTCACGCGGAGTAAGATGTCATGTTTTCAGCTGAGGCATGACTAGATTTGACTGGTTTTTAGATGATTGCTCTGGCTTTTTTGTTGAGAAAAGTCTGTTCAGAGAGCAGGCGTAGAAACGGGGTGACCACTTAGGAAGCTATTGCAGTAATTCAAGTAACAGATGACGGTGGATTGGGCCAGGATGATAGAAGCAGGGGTGGAGGTAAAGGGATCAGAGGTTCCTAACTATGTTTTACAATTCTGACTAGACATCATAATGGAGTAGGTGTTGCGTAAATGGTATACACACATATACATATATATATTTAAAAGTCTGGTACTCTGGAAGGGTTCGGGCTGAAGATCCAGATTTGGGATTAAAGCTGTAAGACCATATGAGATAACTTGGGTAGTGAGTGTACATAAGCAGATAAAAGGTGTAAAGACTGAGTCCTAGACACTCTAAGATTTAGGCAAATGAGAAGTAAAAACATGTTTACATGTTTTAACTCTGTTTCTAAATTGTATCCGTCAACTCCCTCACATTCAGAGGATCCTTTAAAGTAAACAGACTGAGGTCCTTCTGTTCCGAGGCCAACAACTTCTAAAACTGGCAGCTTCTTGGCTACAATTTTCTAGAAAATCGCCTCAGAACTGGCTACCAAAAACCACCTATTGGGCTTATGGGTCCTATACATATTCTAATCCTGTCTTCTCTCTTTTGTCTTGGAGGGTAAAAGTAAGAAAAGTGGAGAGGGGCGTTACTTAATCGCCCTTCAATCATATTTTCCAGGTAAAGTCATTCTGGAATGTTTGACTACAAAATGCATATTTGGACACCAAGATATGTAAGTTCTCTTATCCTGCTGATTAAGACACTGTCCAGTTTCATTCAGAAAGATGTAAACAGGACAAATGCATCTATCTTTGGCTGGATTCTTGTAGAATACATGGAAACCTTGAGCCCTGAACTCAGAAATTCTTTTATTTCAAAGGAAAGCATCTAAAATTTACTTTTTTGTGTGTGTCTTATGCCTGGCTCTTGAGGTTTTAACATTACAAAATTTTTAAAAATATGAACATTATACTAAATAGACATTAAAGCATTTTCTGATTGTCCTCTCCTTCCACCAACACTGGAAGGGGAGAGAGGTAGAAAGAGAATTGTATTCCTATTTATTTTCTATTTATTTGAGGGGCAGGGGGCAAGGAAAAGTGACTGTATTTGGAAAGCCAGCAAACGGAGAAGGTGGCAGACTAATGTCCTAAAGAACCACCTTAATTTGGGATAGCATTCAAGCTTCTTTTATGCTAGAGAAGGGGGAAGCAGAGGGAGTTAAGTTCAGAATATGACCAATGATGGCAGATATCTGGGCGCCAGCAAGGGTCCCAGAAAGGCTGTAAGAACTCTTTGCTCCTGGTCAGATGACTTCGGTTGACCTGAGTCTGGTCACAAGGTTCCTGCTGGTGCTGGAGGGTCTCCTACAGAGGCTGGGGGCAGCCGGGGCTCATGGGGGGACGAGCACTGGCAGTGGCAGTTCTGCGGAGCACCCACTAGCGTGAGCCCTCCCAGAAACGGCTCCCTTCTCCCTATTGATTTTTTGAAGTTTGAATAGTTAAAATGTTAGCTCATGGAGGAACGAACACTATTATCTGGAAAGAAATCATGGGGAATGTAGACTAAAAAAAAAAAAAAAGAAAGCGAGAAAAGCAAATTTGATACCATGGGTAAAGTGCTTCCTAATTTTCTTTTTCACAAACCTAAACTTTCTGTTATTACCTTATTATACTTCTCAGAATTTCTCAAACTGCTAAACAAAGGGCTAGAAAGTACACAGCTACAAAAGGCTCCAAATCCTTTTTCTGTGTCAGAATACAATACCAGCCCCTTGTCCAATTACATAGGCCTATTCCCCTCTCTCTGAGTTGCAGAAAGAACACGTCTCTTAACTTGCACTTATGTTCATCATGCGTCTCTAACTGCATTTTATGCAACTTAGCAATAACAAAGGAGGTGCAGACACCTGACAAAATCTCTAGGTTGATATTTACTTTGAAAAGTTTGAGTCTTTGTTGACAAAAAGACAGAAAAAAGAATTCCAAATTTCTGACATTTCGTTGATATTGAATCTCAAAACATAGTCCGTATATTTGTAGATGCCTAAGGACTTGGGTGCTAGTACAAGCAAATGGAGTTTCATTTGTTTGGGAAGGCACATGGAGGACCACGAGTTTTAGAAAAACAGAGACCTGTTAGCTATAAAAAGAATGAAATAATGCCATTTGCAGCAACATGGATGGACCTAGAAATTATACTAAGTCAGACAAAGACAAATATCGCATGATATTGCTATATGTGGAATCTTAAAAAGAAAAAAAGATACAAATGAACTTATCTACAAAACAGAAATAGACCCACAGACATAGAAAACAAATTTATGGTTTACCACAGGGGAAAGAGGGAGAAGGATAAATTAGGAATTTGGGATTAAAATATACACACTATCATCTATAAGATAGATAACCAACTAGGACCTACTGTATAGCACAGGGAAATATACTTAATATTTTGTAATAACCTAAATGGAAGAGAATCTGAAAAAGAATATATACATATAACTGAATCACTGTGCTGTACACCTGAAACTAACACAACATTGTAAATCAACTATACTTCAATTAAAAAAAAGAAAAAGAAAATGAAGACCTGGGTTTGAAGAGTTACTCTATCACTTTTACTACCCATGTGTACGAGGGCAAGCTACCTTACCTTTCTAAGCTTTAGTTTCCTCGTCTAAAAAAAAGAAGATAATAAATATCTTTCCCATTGGATTTTTGTTTGTTTTATTATTTTATTGAGGTATAATTTACATATTACATTATATTAGTTTCAGATGTATAACATAATGATTCGATGTTTGTGTATACTGCAAAATGATCACCACAGTAAGTCTAGTTAACATTCGTCATTGTACAGAGTTATAGAATTTTTTTCTTGTGATAAGGACTTTATTGAGTGTTTTGAAATAGACATTATCGACTAGAGGGAAAGCACATAACCCCTTTTCAAGTGATTACATTTCAAGTGTTGTGGTCTGCATCATCTTTTAAGGAAAGGAAATCCTGGCCATTACCAAATCTATTAATGTAACTTTGTGATTATTATTCTAGAGTGAGCTATGAGGTTTTTTTCTCTGCTAAATTAGATGTCAAATGAAATTTTTCCAGGTTTTCGCAAATTCAAGTATCAGAATCAACTTTGAAAACAACCATTAGTTATCCTTGAAACTGAGCTAAGCCAAATGAAATCTTAATATCAGAATTTCATTTCTGAAGCTGTGTTTCTATTCACATAAATTCTTTTCCTCTTTGTATGGCTCAGGAGGAACCAAGTTCTTATGATCCTGTTTCCTTCTTTGTGAGTTCTCTAGAGAAACCCAGGTCTTTTTTTTTTTTTTCATATTTATTGGACCATAACTAGTAGTGGTCTGATGTGCTCCATGTACCTCTAGTATAACTTTCCATGTAATTCTTGTGATCAGTTCTGACTTTTCGTTTCCCAGATATTTTCTGTGATTTTATCAAACTGCATCCCAGCCCTAAATAACTTGCACAGACAATGTGGGGACCCAAATCTAACATGCCTAGAACTCACGATCTTTGGCCAACTGCCCCTGGATTGGGATCTCACAAACTAAGCAAAACCAGGCTTGATGCTTCTTGGATGGAAAACCAGAGGAAAAGAGGATGTGAGCTGAATTATTTAGTGGACGATAATCTTTCCTGTAACTGGCACTGAACCAACCACCCCTTGTAATCTGAGTTTAACTGGAGGACATCGATTGGAATACTGTGTAAAACTAAGGTGCTATTAGTTTTTCCCATTGCAATGCTTCATTTGTCTATCATTCTTGAGGGGTAGGAATTCTACTTGTGCAGTATATTTTACAACCAACTGAAGCTTATTCCTTTAAGTGCTGAAACTTCTTATTTTAAATAAAAACCTTTATGAAATTACTACCTACAACCCTGCCTTTCTAAACGGAGTGCAACAAGCATCGTTTCACCTTTTCTTAATGATTAAAGTTCATAATTATTGTCATTTATATTGATGTATACTGATGACCTCCAGATATTTTGTGTTGAAAAGCTTGGGCACACTCACAAAGGCTCCAGATGACTATCTGTTTTTTTAAAATACTTGTCACTTCTTTTTTGGGCTTTAAATTTTTTTTCAGGTAATCAGGTACAGCCAGTATCCTATCCTCTCCATTCTAATTGTCCGTTGTGAGGTGGAGAACCAAAACCCAATACCATTAGAACTGTACCTCAAGAAAAAGCAAACAGGCTCTGAGTGGAAGCCTGTGGGAAAATCCTAATATTAAGGTATGTAACCTTTAGTGCGTGACCTTCTTGAGCTTTTTCTTTTTATTAAGTACTTTCTAATTTGATGAGAACTTTTGTGTTCAGGTAGGAGTCATTGTTTGAGTGAGAGCATCTCCTTATGAGAAAACATAAAGCATTCAGGCCTTATCACCACCAGCATTATTTTGACCAGTCCTGCTTTCTCACATTCAGCAATGGGAATAGAGCAGCAAAGTGACTTATGCAAGGCCAGTAACACGAGGGGCAGAACCAGACACATAAATTACATCTTTTAACTTTTCTGATCAATTCAGTAAACTCATAATAATTTATAGGTCTTGCACCTACCCGAAATGTCAATTGAGGTGTTATGTTTTGCTTTGTAAATCAAACTCTATGGACAGAGTGGTACCTATTTATGACAATAATATATTTAGTGATTTCCCTAAATGCTTAGCTTTCATACAGGGAGGGGCTTCATCAGTGGCGTTAATGGCCTGGATGCTTCCTGGTGCCAGTCTGTGCCACTTGGGATCAGGTGTCTGAACCCAATTTAGACGTTTTAAAAATGAAAGTTATTGCTAATCATGTGGCCATTCAAGACGGGTAATAGAGTAAAGGGAGATTTGTGTTTCTTGTCAGGTGTCTATAATTGCACCTGTTACATAGAAGGCATTAAGTTGATTTATTTGATTTTTTGGAGGGTAAAATCCTGCACAAAAATCTACAGCCCTTTCACCCTAAATCTTTAGACCACAAAGTTCTTTTTTTCACTGAGGTATAGCTGATTTACAGTAGTATATGTTTCAGGTGTACAACGTACTGATTCACAGTTTTTAAAGGTTATACTCCATTACTGTTATAAAATATTGGCTATATTCCTGTGCTGTACAATATCTCCTTGTAGCTAACTTGTTTTATACACAGTAGTGTCTACCTTTTAATACCCTATCCCAATCTAGAATACAAAGATTTATTTGAAGTGTAGCAGTAGATATGATTAACAGATTTATCAAGCTGTATCAGTTTTTTTGTTTGTTTGCCTCAGGCTTGTGGGATGTTAGTTCCCTGACCTCGGATCAAACCCAGGCCCCAGGCAGTGAAAGCATGGAGGCCTAACCACTGGACTGCCAGGGAATTCCCAGGCTGTATCAAAAAAAAAAAAAAAAATGCAAGCACCAGCCACACAGGCCCCAGTAAGGAAATACACTAAAAGCATTATCAGCCCAGAAGTTTCTGCCTTACTGCTGGGCGCTCTGATATGGGGGCTTTGGGGTGTGGATGGGAGGATGTTACAGAGTGGAGGTTGGCTGAAAGCAAGGTAACTACTGAATGTCCTGCTAGAAGCTCTCCCAGGCTGAGTGGAATACTGTCTGGATAAGAAAGTCTCATTCCCGCCCCCCCACCCCCACCCCGCCCAGCACCTCCGCCCCCGCAAGGCCCAACACTAAGCTCTCAGCACCGGACAGAGAGAGCAGGTAAACTCTTTGCTACCCACAAGGAATAAGGTAATGTCGCGTCAGTGTTTCACTCAGTGCAATTATTTATCTCTTACATTAAAATCTGCTCACATCTCTTACAATTTTTTAAAACACAGACCTATCCATTTGGATATGGATAAGGCAAGCAAGCAAAAAGCAAAAACAAACAAACAAAAAACCAAACCCTTAACTTTCATTTTGATGCCCTTGATCATTCAGTAGCGGCTTCTGAAAATGAGTGTAGCCCAGAAAGACAGAAAAATGTGACATAGGGACCAGCTGCGATAAAACCGAGACCTCACTTTCAACTGTCAAGCTTAAGGGGTTTCCCAGCCTGTTGTTTACCTGGCTTTACTAGTTTTTAAAGGGTTAACCTTCATTCTGAACCCAGATCCCACTCCACCTCCCCAAACACACACTCAAGCACGCGGGCACGCGCATATCCACACGTAAGGCTGCCAAAACTGACAAGGAAGGGAAGTCAAGATTAACAGCAAGGAGGGTGATGATTATAACAAGCTCAGCGAGTTGTATTTACACAGCATTTTCCTTCAAGAACCGCAGAGCCCTACGCAGATGTTATCTCGCTAATCCTCACCGGAGCTTTCTCAAAGCAGCTTTACCCAGGCTCACTCGATGGAGAAAGCAAGGCACCGAGAGCAGAGGTGGTGAAGCCTGCGGTAAAGCTGGAAACAGAAGCCAAGGCTCCTGAGGTACAGGCCATTGTCCTGTACCCTCCCCCAGGCCACCTTCCTGTCAGGTGTCTGGTAAACAGGTTAACCGATCTGGTGATTAGGGTGCCTCCCGCCTGCGTGCAGAGGGACTGGTGGAATGCAGCTTTTTCTTGTGAATACGGAATCCTTCGGTACAAATCAATGAAGCTGGAGTTTCAGATATTGTCTATAACTGCTGAAAACGGGCTCTGACCAAGCTCGAGCTGAGCACGGGCCTCAGGAGGCCGAGCGCAGGCCCGGAACCGGTCGGGCCCCGGCGAGGTCGAGGGGGGTGCAGCGGCCACCCCCCGGGGACGGCTTAGTGCCAGCCCGGGGATCCGGGCTGGAGAAATTGAAAACCAGGCCTCGTTTGTTAATTTTTTTTGTACCCGCAAATGCCACTGGCACATTCCTTTTTAAAAAAGAGAGAGAGAGAAGGGAGAGGAAAGAGGTCTTGAGAAGTGACGGGCGCTTGAACTGCGGGGCAGGAGCATCCTTTGGCGGCCGGGCCCGGGGTCGGCGCGCGGGCGGGCGGGGGCGGCCGCGGCGGAGCCGGCGCTTTCCCATGGCGTCAGGGGTGACGGGGTGACGACTCCGCATTGTGGCGGCCGTCTTTCACACCAGCATCCAGCTCCCGGCGGCTCCCGGGAAAGGCTCCCCCTCCCCCGCAGCGCCCGGCGCCCGCCCCGCGCTGCCCGCCGCCGAGCAGACGGCGCGCCGCGGTAATTGGGCGCAGGGGCCTTTTTCAGAGTCGCTCAGTCGGTAAATGAAACGTCAGCTCCCCTGTGATCCCGCGTGTGTGGGGCGGCCGCGGCTGCCGAGCCGGGGCGCGGGGCCGGCCGGCAGCCGCTGCTCTTTCACAGCCCTAAGCCCTGCGCAGCTCGCGGCGACAGGCGTCCTCCGATCCCTCCCAGGGAGACCCTTCGGTCTCCGATCCCCTCCTGGGGCTCCCCCATGGCCTCCATCCCCTCCCGGGGCTTCCCCCCCCCCCGGGGGGCTCCGATCCCATCCCGGGGCGCCCCGAGGGCTCGTGGCCCACACCAGATGCCCCTGCAACCTCCCAGCCTGGTGCAACTCGTCTGAAGCCCAGATGCCAAGATGGAACCCTGGGGAGAACCCGACATAATCGTTTAGGGTAGACCTCGAGAGATAACTAAATTCATTTTGATTAAATATTAGCCTCTCTGTTTTATTTAATATGTACCTCAAAGGGGATTTTTCACCTAATACTCTTAGATACTAACCCCTACTTCTAAAGTCATTTCATTCCAACCGGTCAGAACAGGAGCACACATTGATCAACCCAAGCCGGCCCTGGCCTAGACTAAACTACTTCTCCCTGTTCAGGGATTACTAAATTGCCAAACATTTCTCCGTCTATTCGGCAGCAGCCACCGAAAAATGGCTGCTTTCACCATCGCCTTCATTCACCATCGCCTTCATTCTGCTTCAGGAGAGGGAGCTTGAGCTCTTGGGAAAGACAGGAGACCCTTGCTCCTCTCAGCATCACTCACTCTTGGGGGCTGAAGGGGTCACCACTAATTGCCGTGTGATATCTGGGCTTTCTAACTTGTGTGATGACCTCAGGAACAGGGCACAGCTGGTACTCCTGAGTGACTTGCTGCTCCCCACCTAGGAGAGGACTTAGACTCTGCACCTCCCAACAAGCACAGAGCAAAAACGCCACTTACTTGGTACCCACAAGCATATTATTATCTTATTTACTCCTCACTGACAGTCTATTTTGTGGATGGTACAACAAGTTTCCGGAGGTTCAGAAAGCTGCCCAAGCCACACAGTAAGTGTCAGGCCTGATTGACTCCATCATAATAACTCTCTTTGCCTCTTTTTAAAAGGCCACAGTCCTGTCAGACCCACCCTTAGAACCCCATTGAACCTTAATTACAGCCTAAAGACCCTGTGTCCTGATACACTCACATTGGGGGTTAGGGCCTCAATGTGTAAATTTGGGGCGAGGGGACACAATTTGGTTCACAGCAGCAGTGATTCAGCACAATTCTAGAATTCAAAGCTGTGGTACCAGACATCCAGTTATAAAATAAATAAGTACTAGGGATATCGTGTACGACATGACAACTGTAGTTAACACTGTGGAATGATATCAATATATGTGAAAATTAAGAAAGTAGATCCTGAGTTATCACAAGGAAAAAATTTTTTTCATTTTCTTCTTTGTTTTTAATTGTACCCATATGAGGTAATGGATATTAACTAAACGTATTATGATGATCATTTCATGATGTAAGTCAAACCATTATGCTGTGTACCTTAAACTTATACAGGGATGTATGTAAATTGTATCTTAATAAAACTGGAGAGGGGGACGCTGTGGTACCTTCTATAGTAACAAATGCTTAGATATTGGCTAATGCATTGATATTAATGGAAATGGGATAGAAGTGAAATGGAGAGAACAAAAGTGATGCCCTTGTTGCTGCCATAGAATAGTTTCATATTTTAGAAAATGTAACTTGAGATTCATTATTTGGCACGTACCATAACGTGAAGCTTAAAGTCATCTTCAAGGTCTGATACCATGAGACCTTCTTCAGGATGGAGTTGTTGTATAACAATGCCTCTGACACTTAAAAATTAGACTCCTTTCAAGAAAGACAGGGGCTTCCCTGGTAGCGCAGTGGTTAAGAATCCGCCTGCCAATGCAGGAGACAAGGGTTCAAGCCCTGGTCCTGGAAGATCCCACATGCCATGGAGCAACTATGCACGTGGGCCACAACCACTGAGCCTGCACTCTAGAACCCTAGAGCCACAGCTACACCGCAACTACGGAAGCCTGTGCACCCTAGAGCCTGTGCTCCTCAACAAGAAAAGTCACTGCAATAATAAGCCTGCACACTGAAATGAAAAGTAGGCCCCGCTCTCCACTACTACAGAAAGCCTGCACGCAGCAACAAAGACCAAAGCAGCCAATAAATAAATACATACATACAAATTAAAAAAAAAAGACAAATCAGCTCTGCTTTATAATCATAGTTTGAAAAGTTTCTCTTGTAACTAGAAGCAACTTAAACATTTTTTACAAAGCTAGAATCATTTCTTTAATAGAGCCATTTTGGTTCAGGCTAATATGATAGTGGAATGCCACTTTGCTACAATTTTCATTTATTTAAAAAACAAGTCCAGGGAGGCCAGATTGATCGGGAACCTGATTGCTTCTCCACGTGTGAAAGAAGAAGAATCCAATTGAGAAGGCTTGTCTTTGTCAAGCATATGGACAACAGAAGCATTGATTTCCTGTTCACTTTCTAATGATATTTCTGTAGGTTTGGATGATTGTGGGAAAGAGCTAGGAACTAATGGCTGCCACGTTCTAATAAAATTTCTCTCTGACCTCAATGCCTGGAAAAGAAAAATGATTCCCCAGGACCCAGAGTGGCCAAGAATGGCAAGAAATTATGGCTATAACACTGGCCTAAAGAATTGCTTCCTTCTGCCAGTAAATCCTTCAGTCATTTACATCTTAGTGTGAATGTTTTCCTCTTAAGTGATGGAAGAAATCAATGCATTTTCCCCACAGTTTAATCTTTTTACAAATCACTATATGTTTTATAGTAGAGAGTGTTTCTTTCCATGATCCCCAGCCCCTCTGAAAACGTGTTATTAGATCACTGGAAGCTTTGATGGGACAGAGCAAGAGGTGAAAGTCAGGATAATTCCACTTGCTTATGCCTGGCTTCCTGGATGGCCAGCCTGGGGGTGGGATGGGTAATTGATGGCAAGAGGATTAGGGCTTCAAAACCTAACTACTGAAGGCACTTTACTGCCCAGTGGGAAGGGGAAATAAGATTTCAGCAGATGGATAAGGAGGACAGAAAGGGAATTGGAAACCAGACTTAATGTGCTTTATGGTTTAACTAGATTAGGTCCTGGGCGGGGGCAGAAATATTGTACAGTAACCCAGGGACATAGCTCACTCTTGGTAGGAAGGTTTATGTGGTCCCTCACAGCACTGTTTATTAAGTCAGAAATAGAGGTTACCAAACTGCTATTACTATACATGATTGAGACAGCTGTTGCTCAGAAATAACTAAAGCATGGCATCCTAAATTATAACAATTTAACTTTCCTGGGTTCCTGGGCTATCTATACCCCTAAGTTTATACATTTATCTTTTGTTTCAATACATAGGCCACATTAAGCTGCATTTGCTGGATAACTTAGGCTCTATTTCTTGACCAACAACTACAGAGTAATCACTTAAAAACATTTTTTTTTATTGTGGGGAAATATATATAATATAAAATCTATCTACCCAAAAAATGAACTCAAAGTAATGATAGTAAAGATGATCAAAGATCTCGGAAAAAGAATGGAGGCACAGAGAAGATACAAGAAGTGTTTAACAAAGACCAAGAACTAAAGAATAAAATATCACATTTTTTTGTGTCATTCAGTGTCATTAAGTAGCTTGTGTGCAACCATCACCAACATCCATCTCCAGAGCTTTTCCATCCTCCCAAACTGAAACTCTACTTATTAAGCAATAGCTCCCCATCCTTCCATTCTTCCAGCCTCTAGTAACCACTGTTCTACTCTCTGTCTCTATGTAATTGACTAGGAACCTCATAGAAGTGGAATCATACAATATTTGTGTCTGGCTTATTTCATTTAGCATAATGACTTCAAGTTCTGTCCATGTGGTAGCGTGTGTCAGAATTTCACTCCTTTCAAAGGCTGAATAATATTCCACTGTATGTATATACCACATTCTGTTTATCCGCGCATCCACAGGTGGACGTAATTAGCATGCCAGTACTTACATGTGAAAATGACTTTCAGATCAGAGCACTTGGAAAGTTATACCCTTACTCAGTGATGACTGTTGTCCAGGACTGAATTGTGATTTTCCAGAATTCAAATGCTGAAGCCCTAACCCCGCACACCTCAGAATGTAACTGTATTTGGAGATAGGGCCTTGGAAGAGGTGGTTAAGTTAAAGGAGGCTGTTAGGGTGGGCCCTAATCTAATCTGACCAGTGTCCTTGTGAGGAGAAGAAATTTGGATGCACAAAGATACACCAGGGATGCATGCACAGAGGAAAACCACGGGAGGGCACAGCAGGAAGGCAACCATCTACAAGCCAAGGAAGGAGGCCTCAGGAGAGAGCAAACCTGCCGACACCTTGATCTTGGACATTCAGACTCCACAACTGTGAGAAAATAAATTCCTGTTATTTAAGCTACCCAGTCTGTGTTAGTATGTTCTGGCAGTCCTATCAAACTTATTACAAAAATACATTTTGGGTGCTTCTGTGGAATCACCTCAGAATTAGTTAAGCCCATGCACTAAAATCAGCCTTGTTATTTTATAGTCACAAACACTATTACTCAGTTTAATCGCTAGCTTTTTTTCCATCATATTTGGCTCTAAATGGCTTTTGACTCTTTAACAAAAAATTAAATCCTTTTTTAAAGGATAAAAATGCCTTCTACTGAGGATATTCAAAAGAATACTCTCTCCCAAGTTTGCAGGCACTTCTGAGAGGAAATTGCTTTGAGCAATAGAGACAGAGTTGAAATAAGTATTTTGTCTACCATGGTAACTTGCCTTGAAGGATATAATACTCATCAAGATATGTATGCTCTGTTATATTTGCTAAAGAATCTGTCACTTGGGAGGGTGGGAGGGAGGCTGAAGAGGGAAGGGATATGGGGGTATATGTAAAAATACAGCTGATTCACTTTGTTGTACAGCGGAAACTGGCACAACAGTGTAAAGCAATTATACTCCAATAAAGATCTGGAAAAAAAATCTGTCGCTTTATTTTATTTTATTTTTTAATTTTATTGAAGTATAGTTGATTTACAATGTTGTGTTAATTTCGTTGGTACAGCAAAGTGACTCAGTTATACATATATATATTCTTTTGCATATTCTTTTCCATTATGGTTCGTCACAGAACATCGAATGTAGTTCCCTGTGCTGTACAATAGGACCTTGTTGTTTATGTCACTTTATCTTATAACCCTGCCTCTTCTATCTAAATGTGATGCATGTGCATTTGGAACTTGCCTCACACTTATTTTTTTCTCCAAAAGCTCAAGCTCTTCAAAGAGTTCCATGACCTGACTCTTAAACCAAAGCTTCAGAGCCTTCTGTTTCCTTACTCTGAAGCTGGATCGCTTTGATTCTGTGGTCAAAGGATCAGTTCTCGAATGGGGCTCAGTTCACCAGCAAGCTCTAGGGCAGCCCTCTCCCCCCTGCCCTCAGAAGGAAAAGTGAAGGTGGGGTCATGATGAAAACACTGAACAATATGGAGGAGAGAGCAAGTTCAGGGAAACTAGGCTTTTGTGTAGTGAGGGAAAATAACTTGAAGTTGGGGGAATTTAAGCTGTAAACGCACTTAGACTGGTGGACACAACATTCTTCAGGCACTTTCCAAGAGGCTTTCGATTACACTGCCTTGTCAAGTTATTCCACCGGGAAAGAGGAGTTTCGAAATAGGAATCATGGGCACTGTCATTATTGCATCAATCTCTGACTTTACTGACCACTCCCGTCTGCAAACATCCCATTGGAAAAATTTCAAAAATGACACCAACAGGTATCTCATTTATTTTTCTGAAAAGCTGAGTCCTATTTCTCACTGGGCTGAGCAACTTGAGGGTAGCGTCTATGCCTTCCTCACTTTCCCAATTCCGTACAATGTCCAGCACTTAGTGGCACTCTATAAACATTAAACAAATGACCAATAGCCCTGCACCAGGATTTTAGTTCCTGTAATTCCAAAGTCCAATATCCTCCGTTGTGGTCCCCATTTTAGTCCCATTACCACTTGATTTTCTCTCATTCTGTAATCTCCATGTTGAAGCCCCAGGTTATATAGTAAAACTTTGCCCCTGGCCAGAATAGCTTCATCACAGCTCTGAATTTGAACTTGTAAGGTGTGTTGGAGCTGTGAAAAGTAAATGGGTGCTATATAAGCCTGGATCTGAATCAGTTGGAAAGGGACTTGGACTTGGACTGATGCTCTGTCCTTTCGTTGACCATCTCTCAGACAGGTAAAGTAGGATGTCATAGCCAAAGTAACCCGATCATTATAGTTCCCCTAATTTTTGAAGTCAAATGGCTCGAAGGTAGTCTTTTAGACTTCAGATGGTTCATAAAATTAGGTTAAGGCAAGAGAATTCTTCTAGTTAAGAAAAAGAAATCCCAGTGCATGGTGACAATTCTTTTCATGGAAAAGAGACAAATGGACCAAAACATCTATTAAAAGACCCACCTTTATCCCTCACTGTCTTAGAGCTCCATGGCTGGTGTGAAATTGAAAGAAGTCTTTCCACTGTTACCCCAAAACATGCTATATACAGAATGACTATATGTGGACAGAGACCAAGAATGATACCCTCCCCCCGACCCGCCGCCACCCTCGCCCCGCCGCCACCCTCGCCCCATAGAGAAAGAAGTGTGAATTTCTCATTCTTAGCAAAATACTTTCCCAGTGAGCCCTTGCTCTTCCAGCAGACCACCGTGTAGGCTGGCAGGGTGGGGGCACTCCCTTTGTGGCCACCAAAGCCCTGAGCAACTTCTTAGCTGTGCCTGAACTTGGCAATCGTGCCTATTGAGAATGAGCTCTCTTTTTTTGAGGACTGAGGAATGCAATATGTACAATGTACCTTTTTTGCCGCAGGAGCTATTTTATTCCCCATTAATGCCAAGAGAAAGGGCTTCTAAGAGCCCTTGACATGTAAATGTCTAATGAGGAAGTTTTCAAAGCTGACATCATCTAACATGCTCAATTTTTTTTAAGGTGAAGAAAAAGAAACAAGAGTTGATCACTATACTGCTAAAGAAGTCCTCCAATAAAATAAGCTCCTTATTTGTAATATTCCATTCAAGCTCGGCTAAGCTGCTGCTCTCGTCCTTTAAGTCAAATGTTCACATTCTCATTTAGAACAGTTCTGGGGGCATGTGGTATTTACTCACACTCTCCTCGTCTCAGCTTGGGTTTCCCTGAAGGAAGAGCCTGGACCAGGGCTTGTGTGCAGATTCATTTGGGAAGTGATCCTAGGAAGGAGGAGAGAGAGATCAGGGAAAGTAAGACAACAAAGGAGTGCAGGGACTTCCCTGGTGGCGCAGTGGTTAAGAATCAGTCTGCCAATGCAGGGGACATGGGTTCGATCCCTGGTCTGGGAAGGTCCCGCATGCCACAGAGCAACTAAGTCCGTGCGCCACAACTACTGAGCCTGCACTCTAGGGCCCATGTGATGCAATTACTCTAGTCCAAGCACCTAGAGCCCGTGCTCCGCAACAAGAGAAGCCACCGCACTGAGAAGTCCGCGCACCGCAATGAAGAGTAACCCTCACTCTCCACAACTAGAGAAAGCCCGCGCACAGCAATGAAGACCCAATGCAGCCAAATAAATAAATGTTAAAAAAATAAAAAGAAAAACAAAGGAGGGGAACACATGACTATGGGAAGTAAGGGCTTGATTCTTCTCAGGGACAGCCCGAGAAACCCACTTAATAACTTCCAGAATCGTCCACTTGTAAGATAGGAAGCAGGTCCATCGGTTCCTATTTCATTAGTCAAAGATCCTCTTCAGGAGTGTTAACTTCCTGATCTATGCATATGCTGGGGCCAAGCCAACAGTCATCAGTATCTGTGGTATCCCAGGGTAGAAAGCAAAATTATGTGACAGATTACCTATTGCTGCATAATAGATAACCCTCAAAGTTAGTGGCTTTAGACCACAAACAATGATTATTTCATAGTTTCTGTGAGTCAGGAATATAGGAGCAGCTGCATAATTCTAGCTCAGGGTCCCTCAAGATGTTGACCCAGGCTTCTCTCATCATAAGGCTTAATGACGGCTGGGGGAGCTGCTTCCAAGAAGGCTCACGCTCACAGCTGATGGCAGAAGAACTCAGTTCCTCACTGGCTGTTGGCAGTAGGCTTTATTTACTCACCACGTGGGTCTCTGCATAGGGCTGCTTGAGCGTCCTTACGGCGTAGCAGCTCACTTGTCCCAGGATGAGAGTTCCGAGAGAGAGTGCAAGGGAGAAGCTATGATGTCTTCTATGACCAAGACAATCGTATCTATGTTATTGGCCACACACACCAATCCTGATACAATGTGGGAAAGGACTATACAAGGATGAGGATACCAGAAGGTGGAGATAATCAAGGGCCCTCATACAGGCTGGCTACCATATGTGGGTATGTGCTTAAGAGGCACGGTCAGCACAAAATGTTCCAAAACCTGCACAGAACTGTCTACCCCAACACTGGCCGAAATAATACATGAGACCATGCGGATACAAGTCATGGTGTCCCAGATACCTACTGGGGTGTTCTATCACTCACACCCGATCATTTCCTTGGCTCCTCAAGTTCAACCCAGGAGGATGTTCAATTAAACAAAGGTCTCAGAAAATACTGATGGGCAAAGCTAATCTAGAGTTCTAAAATGGGAAAGCAACAGATGATCTGAAAAGGCATGCATCTTGGATTGATTAAACCACTCAGAAAGTTTATTTGTTGGTTTTCTTTCACTCCCAAACTACAGCAGACATGCTGCAGAAGCCAACACATGACTGTCTGCCTGGAACAGGGGAGCAAGACAGATCTGATGCTCCAGTTTTAGGAAACAGGACAAAACACAACCTTAAAGGGAAACAAATCTGTGTTAAACGCAAATGTGAATCGAATGATTTGTCAGAGAAGATTCATTTTGGTTGAAGCCCAGTTAATACTGCCACAGACTCCTTCAGACTGTCGGGGGGTCATAGAGAAAATGATGAACACATGCCCCAAGGTCATAATTCATTGAAACACATGTGACAAATTTTGCATGGATGTAGAAAAAAGCATTTCCACCTACAGAGTAGGCTAAAAACTGTAGGTTGTAAAGGCAAGGCAACTAATTGCCCATCCAACATCCATCTTCCCTTTTTTTCTTAATTATAGAACCC
This sequence comes from Hippopotamus amphibius kiboko, assembly GCF_030028045.1. Classification (NCBI taxonomy): domain Eukaryota; kingdom Metazoa; phylum Chordata; class Mammalia; order Artiodactyla; family Hippopotamidae; genus Hippopotamus; species Hippopotamus amphibius. The sequence continues at coordinate 106,859,632 of NC_080190.1, read as the reverse complement.
AATTTTGATACCCAAATTAAAAATACTTCCCACCTTCTCTGGCAACTGGGAGTAGCCACATGACACTAAAAAAAAAATTATGTGAAGTCTGCTGATGAGCTCCATCCAAAGGTTTGCTTTCCTGATGTACACGTCACTCCTGTCCCTGCCTAGAAAGTTGAGTTAGCGATTGGAGCTGGAGCCTAAGCAGCTACCTTGTCATGAGAAAGAAGGCCAAGAATCACAGAGACCTTGAGCCACCAACCGGCCACTGAGAATAAGAAACCTCTCTGTGTTGTTGGTTTTCTCTTACATATGGTTGAACTGAATCCCCAATAAATATAGCTCACACCAAAGAGGAAAGTTAGAAACTTACACTCAGCTAAAAACAACTCCATGCTTGTTTTGCTTTTATGAAATATGCTCACTGCACAGAGAAAAGCAGAAAAACAGGATGACCTAACAATTCAATGTAACTTTAAGATGTTTTGCTAAAAAATGGAATGTTCTGCACCTGCTCTTGTAAGTTTCTGTTTGGAAACTTCCATGCTCTGTAAACATGTGCACTATAAAAGTAAAGCTCACCCTGATTTCCAGGCCCAGAACTTTGGAGCGTTAGCTCGTCTGGGGCCGCCGGCTTAATAAACCTGAGTTTTCCAACCCTCCGAGTGTGGTGCTTGGTTTCTCGTGGGACCAATTTCTGCAACAACACAAATATTTTTAGATTACCTCTAACCAAGCAGTAATTGTACTGCATTAATTGTTAAAGTTTAACATTTTTCCTTATCTTCAAAGAAGCAGTTTCAAAGTTGTCAGGTTTGTAAAACCGTCATTGTTGATTTTCTCCTGAAAAAATACTCGCCCCCATGATGACCCTGACACTTCTGCCCATTGACCTTTCTTCCGCCTCTGCATGTGGCTGAGCTCTCGCGTGCCCGTGGGTCTTCATATACGTGCCTGACCCCAATTTCCCCCACATTTCCTCGTAACGCTTTTCCTGGCTCCTCCAATCTAAACCAAGTCACCCAGTTATGTCCCCATGCAAACTAAACTTTTTCTTTCTGGAACCTACCAAATTTCTGCTTATATATTTATTTTTGAGAGTATGTGTGCAATATCCGTTTCCCCACTGAAGTTAAGCTCCAGGAGGTCAGGGCTGTGCTGGCTTTGTTCACCCTTGTGCCCTGGTCTCCACAGTAGTGCCAGGTGGAATGTGAGGGTCACACTGTCTTCCAAGGAAGCCCTGGAAAGTCCAAGTATCATGCTCTTGTTCCAAGCATGTAGAAAACTTAGATACTGTCAGAGATTATCCTCATACTGGATTCTGCTCATTGAGATGTTTCAGCTTTTCTATTCATTTCTCATTGTTGAGTATTCCTTACTGAAAGCCTCTAGGGAGCAGGAATTCTCCAGGGATGGGGACCTCCACCATGCAGTTCAGGCGGGGTTCCATGAAGTCTAGCCAATTGATCAACTTTCCAGGGTGACAGGCCAGATTCTAGTCCTCCTTTGTCTCCCTAAACAGGGGGAATATACTACTACTTGTCCAAAGTTAGAGATGAGAACCTCAATGCTTTCGTGTGTGTGTGTGTGTGTGTGTGTGTGTGTGTGTGTTTTAAAGAGCTGCATTTTGAAGAGGTAACTACAGACTGGAAAATATCTGTTTACACTCTGGTGGCAGAGCAGGCATCTGGAGAGCATTTAACTATGGTGATACTTTGCTCCCAAGTAAATGTTCTGTTTGTTACAATATGACACAGAGTTATTTGGCTTTTCAGAAAGGCACCATTCTCCTTCTGAGTTCTCTACAAAATGGAAGGCAAGATTTCAAGATAAGCTATTTTGAGGATATTAAAACATGTGCAAACCAAAGTGAAAAGACCAGGAAAAATTGGAAAGGAATCCAACAAGTCATAAGAAAATTTGAAAATATAATACCTGCTTGGAAAATACATTACTGTTTGCTGCTTCTTCTGTTTGTTTCTTTTAAGCACCTACTACCATGGAAATGCCCACAGGTGAGTCCTGCCTACCTGGAGGGCTAGTTAAGCCAGACTGTCTGAGGCTTAAATGACAGGGAGGTAGGAAGAGGGATAAGAGGGGAGAAGAGATAGAGGTCGGCTGGATGTTGCATTTCCAGGCAGAGGCTACACACTGTGGGGCTCAGAGAACTTGCCCTCCAAGTCCATCCACATTGCTGCAAATGGCAAAATTTCATTCTCTGTATGGCTGAGTAGTATTCCATTGTGTACACACACACACACACTTCTTTATCCATTCATCTGTTGATGGATACTTAGGTTGCTTCCACATCTTGGCTATTGTAAATAATGCTGCTATGAACACTGAGGTGCATGTATCTTTTTGAATTAATGTGTTTTGTTTGTTTGCTTGTTTGGATGTATACACCGCAGTGGAATTGCTGGTTCATACGGTAGTTCTATTTTTAGTTTTTTGAGAAACCTCCACACTGTTTTTCACAGTGGTTGCACCAGTTTTCATTCCCACCACCAACATACGAGGGTTCCCTTTTCTCCACATCCTTGCCAACATTTGCTATTTGTCTTCTTTTTGATGATGGCCATTCTGACAGGTGTGAGGTGATATCTCATTGTGGTTTTGATTTGCATTTCCCTGAAGATTAGCGATGTTGAGCTTCTTTTCATGTGCCTGTTGGCCATCTGCATTTCCTCTTTGGACAAAAAGTCTGTTCAGATCTTCTGCCCATTTTTAAATTGGCTTGTGGGTATCCAATATATATAAACAGCTCATACAACTCAACATCAAAACAAAATTTTTTAAAGCCTGATGGGCCAGAATATCCATCCGGAAGTTATATACTTATAGTTAAATCACTTTCAAGTCCACAAAAACAAGGTGCCCTCTCTTATCTATTCCTTGAGGGGTCAGACTCGTAGAGCTGAACCTGAGGTCAGAGAAATGAGTAGCTTCCAGCATACAGCTTATATTAGTGCCAAAAAACTACATGATCGCTTAAAACATGTCTTTTTTTTTTTTTGTCATTGCTCTCTGTTTTGTTTTAACTACAACTTGGAATGGACACAGAAAAAGAGCAGTTCTACTTATCTCTTCTGAAGTCCTAATAGATAAATAAATGAATAAATCCCTAGAACTTGCCCGTAAGAGTATATGTAAGAACACTGTCTGATGTCAGAAATTTGAGTCTGGCTGGGCCTCTTTCATAGCTCCCAGTGCTCACATTTTCATTTTTAAGTAAATAGAAATATTTCACCTGTTATGTCACAGCTTAAATCTGTGGGATTTGGGATAAAAGAAACACAAATGGAACAGAGGGAAGTTTTACTGTGTAGACCATGCAATTATTCACTCTGTTTGAGTGACATCGTTTTGTGTATAGACATGGAGAAACGTTTAACAAGCCATCATTTACTACGAGAATGGGGGCATAGGAGAGGTTCTCAAACTAAAGAGCAGAGATTATCTCTTTGTGAGGACAACCTTGATGAAGAAGCACCCTTGTCTGCTTTTTGTGTATCAAACCGGAGCCAAATGCTTAGCTTCAATGGAACCATCTTTCCAGCATCCTCGAGGAAAAAGCTGCCTGTTGACACTTGGGTAAACAGCATCTATGAGTGATGGAGGGAAAAGTACTCAGAGGCAGGAAAGCAGTGGGCATGGGAAGTCTACCAGACCTGCATGCAATTCATGAACGTACCAGAATGCTCCCAAAGAGAATGGAATTCTGGGCCTTCCCCTCATCTGCCTCCTGAAACTTCCCACAACCTTTCGACTCAAGAAATTCTTCCCTGGCTGCAATGAATATAGTGAATACGCTAATGTTTGTGCCAACACAGAAGTAAAAAGAGCCCAGTTGACATAAAATAATGAGACATCCTTTCAACTCACCCACACAGTCACCTCCTCTGTCCCTGCCCTGCAGGCCAGCAAAATGCTAACCATGGAGACATGGGCCCAGCAACCAGCTTTTTGCTAGAAAATTACCAGGAGATATGAACCAGACTTAGATACATGAAATCTGTTCATGTAGCATCATCTCTCAGAGCTTCTGTTCAAAGCCTCTAAAACAAAGTGGTGTCTCAGAAAACACGGGGTGGCAGTGGAGGTGGGGAGTGGCAGGGGGGAAGAGCAAAATGGAAGGGAATCCAGGAGATTGTGTACCAGTCTTATTGCTAAAACTGTCTGCTTCCTGCCTTGGGGGGCAGAGTTTGCAGAACATCTAAACTTTCTCGTTGATAGAGAATTTTGTATAGTGATGGCCACTGAATCAACTAAATTATGTTAAACAGATATAGAGGAATATTTTCTCTGTGTCTGACACTGTGTTGGGCACAGAAGACCTGAAAATGAGTGAAACATAATCCCTATCTTGGACGTATTACAGTTTATTAAGAAAATGTAAATAACTCTCTAAGAGATAAGTCTACAAAGTACTAATAGGCTTCAAAGCAGAAATAATTAATCCAACCATTCTTCCATCCACTTATTTTATTTAGATACTTCAGGCCTGGGATATTGCATCAGGACACTCAAAACTGATTTAAAACCTAGTCAATTATTTTCTTACTTGTTTTCTCTTTTTTTTCTAAAACTTTTCATTTCAGTGATAGACTGATAACAACTGTTAGCATCTAAAACAGAGCTGTGGTTCTGGAAATAATGGATTAAAAGGCTTCAAACAGAAAACAGGTATCAAGGACTTCCCTGGTGGTGCAGTGGTTAAGAGTCTGCCTGACAATGCAGAGGACACGGGTTCCAGCCCTGGTCCGGGAAGATCCCACATGCCACGGAGCAGCTAAGGCACAACTACTGAGCCTGTGCTCTAAAGCCCGTGAGCCACAACTTATCCCATGTGCCGCAACTACTGAAGCTCTCACACCTAGAGCTCTTGCTCTGCAACAAGAAAAGCCACCGCAATGAGAAGCCTGCGCACCGCAACGAAGAGAAGAAGACCCAATTCAGCCAAAAATAATAATAGTAATAATAAATAAATAATTTTAAAAAAACAGACATCACAAAATGTATGCACATTTCTACAATTCTACAAAATTGATCTCAACCCTCTTTCAGACTACTATAAAACAAGCATTTAAGTTAGAAACAGAAAAGCACAGTGACACTAATAAAAGTGACAGCTGACAGCAGAGAAGGGAGGGGGTGAAAATGTTTAAAACAAATAGAAGAACTGAAGGATAGTTATTGAGAGTCATTTAGTGTTTAATCAAAATCTCCCGAAGTTAGATTAAGAGGAGCATGGGGCTTCCTAGAAGAAGCAGGTAAACTGACATAAGTAAAAAGTATCAGCTGATAGCAAGGGAGGTGCTAGGTAACAAGAAACTTCAAAGAGCGCAATGGTCCTGGGCCACTCAGTAGGCACTGGCAACTCTACCCACCTTAATAATCCCTGGGAAATCACATCATTATGAAATTGTTTTCCATAATGGTGGCCCTGAGTCATCAAGGGAAATTTTAAATCCTGTTCAGTATTCTCTGTTTTAAAAAGCAGGAAATGTTTTGGGGGCAGGAGACTGAGTAATCCATTTTAGAGTTTTTTAGGCAAGATTTGGTCATGTAGACATTTACATTTTCCCTAGCAACTGACATCTCTCTGATTAAGCAAGAGTTTACCATATTTTTGATCAATAAGAGTTTAAAAGAATTTTTTCTAACAAATACCAACTATGTTTCATTAAAAATGGTTAGAAAAATAGGTTACATTTTCCATATATCTCTAGAAATATTTTTAAATACTAAACCTGGCTTATACTGGGGAAAGCATTTTGTGTGGAATGTATATTGATGGAGAGATGACGGGGGAAAGATGAGAGCAGTAGAAACAGCATAAAGAACATGTGGTGTCTTGGCACCTTTGCTAATGCTAGTATGAACTCACTGTTACCAAGTTCAAGCTCATCGCATGACAGGCCAATAAATTGAGAGGTGAGGTGTTGGGACAAGAATAGTGACTTTATTTGGAAAGCCAGCAGACCGAGACAATGGTGGACTATTGTCCCAAAGAACCATTTTGCCTGGGCTTGGATGCTAGTTTCTTTTATAGAACAAAGTGGGGAGGGGAGGAGGTAAAGCAAAAAGAGGTGATAAGTTGTTGCAATTATTTCCTCTTTCTGGCCCAACTCCAAAGGGGATATGTTAATTTCTTCTTTCCCTGCAGCTGTTCATAGGTGGGCCTGATCAGGATGTTTCCCTCTGAGCTAATCAAAGTATTTTAGCTTACCACTCTGGCATGGGAGGCAGGGCTCCCAGAGGTGGGCCATTATGTATACTTTAGGCTATAGACAACATCCCTTTAGTGATTAACTTGTAATAAAAGCAGTAGAATATAAAGGTTAAAGTAAAATAAACAGATCCAATATGGAGTCTTCCCTATTACAAATGCATAGAGATTTTGTGGTGGAAAGTGGAGGCAGAACACCACAGATGAGGCCATGAGGTTTGGAGAACGTAAGGTAATGACCATCCCTCTCTATATCTCTCTGCAATAGATGTGAAGATTACAGTGTTTTATCCCAATATGCAAATCCTGTCCAGGCTCTAGGGAAGGTGCATACTTTTCTGTGGACACTCCCTGTCTTTCATCTGGAGGAAGATGGCTTTGGAATGGGAAATAAACCTGACAAGCAGGCCCTTACACAGCAGGGAGAGGACACCTAACTTTCTTTGGGTCTTGCTTTCCTAGGCCTTGACTTGGAGCTCTCTAGATACACTTGAGATACTGTGTGAAGGAACACTGATGAAAGCAGAAGCTGGTCTCTGTCTTGGGACAGGAAGTTGGGAACATAAGCCAAAACATACCCCAGGGTCCCACAAGGATGAGCAAGTCTTGTCTAATGAGCTTAAGTTCTTTGTTACAGGTGAGTTCTGAGTCTGTTTCCCTGAATAACCATGGAACCTTTGAAGAGTCTTCCCTAAACATTACAGCCTCTTCTCAAGTGGTCATCCAATCCACACTGCAAACAGCCATGACGGATGACTTCCTAGGCTTCGAGAATTATTTAGAAGATAGCTACTGTAAAGTTAATTCACCTCACACGAGTAAGACTCGACTTTGTGGTTTACCAGAGCACCCCACTTTACAATCACCCTCCTTTTTGCTCTTTGTGGAATAATGTCTTTTCTGTTTTTTCTAGTTCTTGCTCCACACCTATCAAGGAACATTTAAGTTAGACTATGTGGAGGCTGATTATAATATCCACTTGGTAGGTTTTCCAGGACTTTTTCTGATCCATTAGTCATTTTGAAATTTGTTAACACCTGAACCAGAGGATGAGTAGGAAGGGAACGGTGTTAAGAAAGATAGAAATGACTAATGGACCCGAATTTTTTTAAAAAACAAAATTACAGGCACGGGATTACCTTAAATTGTCATCTATTTTGTGGTTCTATTTTGGAAATTTACTAGCGTATTGGTCATCACTAAATATATCTAAAAGGTAGTTGTGCAGGAACATACTTCAGGCGTACCATTATTTCCCACCAATAGGCTTGCAGCGTTTACCCACAATCCTTGTCTCAGCCGCCCGCCTAAGTGGAATTCCCACTCCCTTGCTATGGTTTTTGCAGTTAGGACATCATTTTTATCTACTGGCTTCTGTGGTATTTACTGCATCTAAAAATGAAGGATTCTGCATTTAAATGTTGCCTGGAAAAAAACACAATATCTTGCTTTCTTTTATTCATTTGAAGTAATTATTGCTATCACAGTCTCATGTGCATTTTTCCCAAACCATAATGATTTGAGACTTATAGAGTATGGTAAAAAAAAAGTTGGATTGTTTTTTCAAGCAGGCAATTTTGTGAACCAAATGGTAGTAATCTGAGCCACTTTTTGGTTTCTAAAGATTTCATCTGTCCACAGGATGATTTCAGGGTCCCATGCAATTTCTTACCTGGAGGCTAAGATGCTATGTTCAAAATCCTCTCTTCCATTTCTCACACATAGAATGCAGGTGTGAGAATATAAAATCACACACATTCATTCATAGTTTCCTACATCTTTTGGCTTTGAGCATCTCTGAGCTCTTTGTAATTATTTTAAAAAAACATGGGGGAAAAGTTATGGTCTTCTCAAATAAACTACAAGTTTCCCTTAGGAATTCATACTAAAATGTGTATTTATTTTTAAAACCAAATGATATGAATGTAAGAAATGCAATACTGGGTCAGCCCAATGGTCTAACCAGCCTGTGGTTTCAAAGTCTCGTAGTATTCCATTAATGTTGGCCTCAGAAGTTTTGGGATTCTTTTCAAACTCCCTGGTTTCCTTTATTACTCGAATCTGGATTTACCATTCATAGAGTCATCTAAATGTTTCCTGAACTTCCTTACATCTTTAGCTTATATAAATTTTAGAAACAGCAAGTTCCCCAATAGCAAGTGTTCTACACCCTATCCATCACGAGACTATAGCAAGGGTTCTACTACAGGGGAGTGAAGAATTGGGGTGAATAATCCAATCTATCACAGTTGTCCTCTTGGTTACAACTATTCACATCCCACTCACATGAAAAACTTATTCACTCCCATCCAATGACTCCTCCCTCCCCCAAGCCTCATCCAATTATGGTATCTGCCAAAAGTCCAGGATCTTGTGATCTCCATCAGGTCCAGACCCTGCTACTCCTGACCCACAGACCTATAATCTGAATAGAAAATTATCTGCCTTCCACATACCTGAGGCAAGCAGCTTCTAAGATGACCCCAATGGTCCCCACCTCTTGGCATTCATGGCCCTAAGCTATGCTCTTCCCTTGAGTAACTTGCTTCTAACCAACAGACAGAATACGGCAATGTTGAGGGGATGTCACTTCTGTGATCAGGTCACGTAAGACGGTGACTTCTCAGAGGACGCTCTGAGCCACCGAGGAGTTGAGGCTTTCGGTGTAGGAGCCCTCAGGAAACGGAATCCTGCCAACCACGTAAGTGAGCTTGGGAGAGGACCCTTCCCAAGTCAGACCTTCAGAGGATAGCCCCACTGCTGGCTGACGATTTGAATGAGGGCCTGTGACAGGCTCAGAATCAGAGGACCCAGTGAAGTGGTGCCCGGGGTCCCGCCCCACAGAAACTGTGAGATAATAAATGTGTGTTGTTTTCAACTGCTACATTTTGGGGTAATTTTCTACTTAGCAATAAATAGTTACTATAACATCTAATGTGTTAATGGTGGAACATGATGACTGAAATAAATACTCCAATTTGAGACGGTAAAGAGTAGACGGCAACAGCAATCACTGGACCACAGCAACCCTTAAAATCCCACGAGGTAAGAGTGACGGGAATCCCTTTCGGTAACTAGCCAGGCCCCTCTATCTTAAGGTAAGGGGTGTTCCTCAACTAGAACCCCTATTCTGCTTCTCAGGGGTAGCTCTCAAGTCCATGTTCCTCCATTCTTCCTGGCTTCTCAGAGGTTCTTTCTGTTCTCTCATACTCCTTGCCATCTTATGAAGAGAACATAGGAACATATCAGCTAAGTCATTTTTAAACATTTTTTAAACTTTTTATTTTACATCGGAGTCTAGTTGGTTAACAGCTAAGCCATTTTTAAGACACCTTCCTGGCTGTAGGAGTTCGGGTTCATGAAGTCTTTTTGTATCTTGAACAGTTTTGGTCTCTTTTAGTCTAGACTGGAAGCACTTTGGTCAAAATGTCTCCCCAAAGCTTTTTGAACTTTCTACTTATTTGATTCCAATAAACTTCATATGCCAAAAGGCAAATCCACAAATTTTTTTTTTTTTTTTTTTTTTTTTTTGAGATAAGCCTTTATCTCTCCGAAATTAATTACCTGACTTTGGGCACATTTGGGCTTCTGTGACACTTTGCCCTTAAGATTTCTGTGAGTTCTTCTGTCCATCTGAAAGAATCTACTAGACATATTTTAGTCCATTCAAAAGTCCTTCCAAAATGTTTTAGCTACATTCTCGATTTGGTCTTTACCCTGAGGTCATGTCAACACTGTGGATTTCACTTTTGCTTGAACTGTGTTTTAATGCCTACACGTTTGGTTTGATAAAATTGTTCCTGAATTCATCTATTTCTTGCAGTACCTTATTAAATGCAGCTTATGCTGCCAACATTCTGCCTTAAAATTTTTTGCCCAATTGTCTCTGTTAATTGGAAACTTTTCTATCTTCTAAGTTACCTCAGGTGACAGTTCTACCAAATGTCTTGCTACTACTTAACACAGGCTGCTACTTTTTCAGTCCCCTATAACAAGTCTTCTGCTGCCTACCACCCAATCTCAGGACCAATGCCATTTCTAGGTACTAATTTCTGTATCAGTTAGCTACTGCTGCTTAACAAACAGCCACAAAAATGTCAGTGGTTTACAATAAGGTTTCACTTCACTCACTAGTCTACAGGTCTGGGATGGTTCTGTTTCAGGCTGTGGGCCCATTAGGCTTGGCTCTACTCTGAGAGTCTGTGCCACAGAGCAAGGCCAAACCCTAAAGCATGCTTCAGCCTCTGTTCACTGTCGCTAAGATCACACTGGCCGAAGCAAATCATTTGCCCAAGTCCAAAGTCAAGGGATGGGAAAGTATTCTTCATCATTGTAAGACCATGTTGAGAGAATGCATTTACGATATTACTACACCGAGGGGAAGAATTGAGATCAATAATTCAGTCTTTCACACTAAGTAAAATTTTATTTGAATAAGAGTTTCTATGTCAACAAATGTTTTAAATTCCTGGCCTAGATGATTTCTAAATTCTTTTGTAGCTGTTTGAAACACCATGGCAATAGACCATTTGTGTGGAAAAGGTCAAATCAGCAAATACACAAAGAGGACAGTTCTTTTTGGCAATGCACTGGGGGTGATTATGGATTTCATCAAACACCTGAAAGGAGTGCAAGAAAGGAGTTTGTGAAGATGCTGCAAAGTGAACTGGCTTATCTTGAAACAGCCCATTACTTATTATGTGGTACACATTTTTCTTGCATGCCATAAGTTGTTCATGTCATGGACTCATTCAATTGTAAGTTCAAAATATATTCCAGCACAACAACATCCACAGCGGCATTATTCACAGCAGCCAAAAGATGGAAACAACTCAACATCCACTGAGAGATGAATGGCTAAACAAATGCAGTATATCCATACAACAAATATTGTTCAGCTTTACAAAGGAATGAAATTCTGATATGTGCTACAACACGGATGAACTCTGAAAACATTTATGCTAAGTGGGATAAGCCAGACATGAAAGAACTAATATTGTATGATTCCACTTATCATATAATATTACCTAGAGTAGTCAAATGTATAGACAGAAAAGTACAGTAGAATGATGGTTACAGGTGATGGGAACAGAGAGAAGTAGGGAGTTATTACTTAATGGATACAGAGTTTCAGTTTGAGATGATGAAAAGGTTCTGCTGATCAACAGTGGTCATGGTTGCACAACAATGAGAACATATTCTTAAAGCCACCGAATTGCACACTTTAAAATGGTTAAAATGATAATCTTACATTAGGTATCTTTTACCACAATTTAAAAAAGGGATTTGCTTCATTGAAAATATATATATTCTAAAGCTAAATACAAATAATTAAGGTAATCTGCACCACTGTACCTCTCTACATAATGGATAACTAAAGAGTTGACCATATTTAGTAATTAAATCTCAGGCCAAATAAAAATGAAATTGGGAAGGGCTGAGAAACTCTTATGACACATTTATATTTCAAATACAATTAGACACTTACAAAGATAGGATAAACCCATCATGACTGAAAACTCACTTATTTCAAGTTTATATGCTTGCTCAGAAAACCAAAAGAAAAATCAGAACTGTAGTTTCTATACATCAGCACTTGAATGTTTCGAAATTGCAGTAGGCATAAAAACTCACTGTTCAGATATCCCTCAAAAAAAAAAAAAATAATAAAGGGGGTGGGAGGAATCTTTGGGAGGTGATATATGTGTCTATGTCTTGATGGTGGTGATGGTTTCATGGCTGTAGACTTCTCCTCAAACTCCCTAAATTGTATATATTGTGTGTACAGCTTTTTTTTTGTGTGTGTGTGTGTTACATTCCACCAAGTCACATTTATTTCTTTTTTTTTCTTTTTTTTTAATTATTTTTTTTGGGGGGGTACACCAGGTTCAATCAACTGTTTTTATACACATATCCCCATATTCCCTCCCTTCCTTGACGCCCCCCCCCGAGTCCCCCCCACCCTCCCTGCCCCAGTCCTCTAAGGCATCTTCCATCCTCGAGTTGGACTCCCTTTGTTATACAACAACTTCCCACTGACTATTTTACAGTTGGTAGTATATATATGTCTGTGCTACTCTCTCGCTTCTTCTCAGTTTCCCCTTCACCCCCCGCCCCCTCCCATACCTCGAGTTCTCCAGTCCATTCTCTGTATCTGCTTCCTTGTTCTTGTCACTGAGTTCATCGAGTTCATCAGTATGTGTGTACAGCTTTTTACATGTCAATTGTACCTCAATAAAGTGGTTTAAAAAAAGAGCTAGAGTCTGATTTGTGGAGTGAAGGTCATAGACAGGCTCTAGCTGCTGTACCTTCAGAGTCCACCAACAGTGTTCAAACTGAGGTGATACCCAGGCATCTGCAGTGACGGAGCTTGGTGGGAGTACCAGAGATGGGCCATTCCTACTTCATACGGGACTCTTCTAATGGGTAATCTTTGTTGTGGGGCACCTGACCTACATAATTTGTGAAGTATGATTCGCAAGTTTTCATATTACATCTGGACCTCTCCCATGAATTCCAGACCATGTATCCAACTGCCTGCAGAATATCTCCACTTAAATGGCTAATAGGCATCTCAAACTTAACGGCTACAAAACTGAGCCCTCAAAGCCCCCCTCAAACTTGCTCTTCCTTTTCCAGTTAAAGGCAATTCAATTCTTTTAGTTGCATAGGCCAAAAACCTTGGAGTCATCCCTCACTCCTCTCTTTATGACACACTCCATAACCAATACTTTAGGAAATACCACGGTCTCTACTTTCAAAATATATCCAGATTGCAACCACTTCTCACCACCTCCACTGCACTCTGCTGGTCCAAGCTGCCAGCATCTCTTGCCTGGATTGCTGTAAGTCTCCTAGGCAGTCCTTGGACATCATCAGTCTACTCAGCTAGTAGGAGATCCAGTGAAATTGTTAGTCAGATTATACCCCTCCTCTGCTTAGAATCCTGCAAAAACCCTCCACCCCAATCAGAGTAAAGAAACACCAAAATTCGTAACAGGACCTACAAGGCCTCCCCCACTTCTTCAGGTTCATTTCCTATTCCTCAGTTATGATGGTTTCCTCCTGGTTCCTTAAACAGGACAGGCACAATCCGGTCCCTAGTACTAGCTGCTCCCTCTGTTAGAATACTCCTTCCCAGGGACTCATGTGATAGCTCCTTCAATCCTTCACTTATTGTTCAAAAGTGAATTCCTGGTAACTATTTATGGTGATGGATGTTAACTGGACTTACTGGGGTGATCATTTTGCAATATACATAAATAATGAATCATTATGGTATATACCTGAAACTAATATACCATTATATATCAATTATACCTCAATTATAAAAAGAAAAGCTCGTAAAGAGCTTTTTGTAAATACTGTATCAGTGGAAAAATAAGCAAAATCTTTCACATCAAAAAAAAAAAAAAGTAAATTCTTCTGAGGGCTTCCATTGACATCACAACCTAAATTTCAGTCTGTCACTATGATACCTTATTACCCCATTCCTTGCTTTATTTTTTAAATTGAGACATAAAGAACTTACAACATTAGTTTTAGGTGTACAAAATAATGATTTGATGTTTGTATATATCGGGAAATGATCACCACAATAAGTCTAGTTAATATCCATTCCTATATATAGTTAAAACCCCTTGTAGCAAGAACTTTTAAGATCTACTCTCTTAGCGACTTCCAAATATACAATACAGTATTATTTACTATAGTCACCATGCTATACATTACATCCCCATGACTTATAGCTGCAAAGTTTGTACTTTTTAACCCCTTTTACCCTTTTGTGCATTCTCCACACCACCAACCCCCACCCTGCAACTATCAATCTCTTCCCTGAATCCATGAACTTTTTCTTAGATTCCACATATAAGTGAGATCATACGGTATTTATTTTTGTCTGATATTTCACATTGCACAATGCCTTTAAGGTCAATCCATGTTGTCAAAAATGGCAAGATTTCCTTTTTTTTTTTTTTTCAGTTTTAGTTTTATTGATTGTTATGAATCTATTCGGGAATGGAGTTTGAGGGCAAAAGGGGCCACCATCTGTTCTACTCTCTGAGGCCCCCCATTCTCTCTCCCCTAACCTTTTATTTTATTTTTTTTATTTTTATGTATTTATTATTTTTTGGGGGGGTACACCAAGTTCAATCATCTGTTTTTATACACATATCCCCGTACTCCCTCCCTCCGACTAGATTTCCTTATTTTTTAATGGCTGAATAATATTTCATTATGTGTGTGTGTGTGTGAGTGTCTCACAGTTTCTTCATCCATTAGTCCATTGGTGGACACTTAGGTTGCTTCCATACCTTGGCCACTATAAATGATGCTGCAATGAACATGGCGGGGGGGGGGTGCATACCTTTTTAAGTTAATGTTATCAATTTCTTTGGAAATACCCATAAGTGGAATTGCTGGATCATGTGATAATTCTAGTTTTAATTGTCTGAGGAAACTCCATACTGTTTTCCATAGTGGCTGCACCAACTGACATTCCCACCAACAGTGCACAAGGGTTCTCTTTTAAAACTCCACATGCTTGCCAACCCTTGTTATTTCTTACCTCTTGATGACAGCCATTCTAACAGGTGTAAGGTGGTATCTCATGGTTTTGACGCATTTCCCTGATGTTAAGCATCTTTTCATGTACCTCTTGGCCATCTGTCTGTCTTCTCTGGAAAAATGTCTATTCAGATCCTCTGCCCTTCCTGCTCTATTTTTGTCCTTAGCACATATCACTGCCTAACATACTATATTTTATTTATTTGTTGTCAATTTCCCCCAGCCAAAGGTAAGCTCTAGGCAAGCAGTTTTGTCTGATTTGTTCACTGCTGTTTCTTTAGTATTTACAACAGTGCCACGCACAGAGAGAGCACTCAAAACATATTTATTGAATGACAGAGTTTCTCAGTACAATTTACACTATTCCAATCAAAGGAAAGAACAAGTATAAAAACAGGGGGAGGAGAGATACAGCTAAAGAAAATTCTAACAAATAGGAGCTATAATTATAGCTTTCATTTACTATGTCTTCTTCCAATCATTTACTCATAACTGTCTAATTGCATTCTTGATGAATACCTGGGTTCAACAAAAAAGGAGTGAATGCGCTAAGCGAAGTTCATTTATGTTCCACGACGTTCCTCTTTTGATTTGGAGTCTCTACTCTCCTGGAGGCCTAACAGAACTGCTTCAGCCTCTAGGATAGTGGTATCTGTTGTGGCTCCCAGGAACCTAGATGTAAGTTCAAGATCTAATAGCCGCAGCCGGACTCTGGTTCCTTTCTGGTATTTCCTAAATAATAAGAAAAAAAATTCCATTAATTCTGCATATCATAAAATGAACAACTAGTTTAAAGTACAACCCAAATTCTAATTTTAATCTGTGTTGGCTCAAGATCAGGAAATTAACACTAGTATCTGAGAAACAGTTGTTTTGGACAGGAAAGTAATTTAGTTGTATCAGAATTTTCACATTAAAGCTGCCTTTAAAGATTTTATAACCGAAATAAAAATGTACTCCAAACTGAAATTCAAACAAGTTGGTTCTTGAAAATGACATTTATTTTAATGTCACTCATTTTTAAAGTCAAAAAGTATCAAAGGGAAAAAATGTTTTCAGAAACATTTTGTCTTCTAAAATTAAAATCTTCTTTTAAAGTAAAAGAAACTTTACAGAAACAAAATGGAAAAAGTCTAAGTGCAAAGTACTTAGTATTGGGGATTGACTGCACTGTAATTAAAGTATAATGCTGGCCATAACACGCATGATGGCTCAATTTGGTCAAAACAATATTCAAGTATTTCACAATACCAAAGGCAAACTGAGACTCACTTGTCTTTCCTCCCTGATCAATTATTTGAAGAGTTTAACATCAACATTATGAAGAGGTACAGGAGAGTGAAAATATGGCTACTGAATGAAAACCACAAATCTTTAAAAATCTAAATTTATATCTCAAGTACTCTAATTTTAAAATTAAAATTAAAACAATTGTATATAAACAGAAAATGAAGAGACAGAGTTCTCCAAAAAAGTCACTGGAAAATGATTTTGGTTGACCATATAATGAACATTCTCCACACAATGTGTGATTAGGTATTCTGGAGGAACTTATAAGTGGTCCATCAAGTAAACATTTAGGTTATTTGGCTTTTTTTTAAAGTTATTTTTCTTTCTGATTACAGAAGGAAATGTCCTTTTGTAAAATCTGAAAAATCATGATGTCAGTCGCATTTCCCAGTCCTTCTATATGTATTTTTATACATATGTATATGGGTGTGTGTATCTGATGGCACAGATCTTACTTTCTGTCTTTATTTAAAAAAATTAAAGAGATATCCTAGAATATTGAGGTGTAGCTTTATATTCTTAGAAAACAGCAATTATAGAACATATTCCATATGAATTAACCACTGGGAAAATAAGGTTAGTTCACAGACAAGATAAAGCTGAACACTACTTTCTGTATTACTTGGAGCTGTAACTTGTGTTCTAATGGATTCTTTCATTTGTCCTCACAGAACTACTCACATTTAATCAGCTTTGACTCACAGTGACCCCCTTCCCTTCCCTCCCCAGCATCCAATTAGTTGTTCATTTTTTAACACAGATATTTCTTGAGCTTAGCCCTTCAGGTCTCAACATCCTTAGCTAACGCTTGAGGTGTGACATGGTCTTCCGGAGCCCACCTTCCCAGTCCACCTTTCACGATGGTTCCATACCTGTTCTGCTTATGTGGAAATGGCCTAACATCCATTCCCACACACTTCTACTCCTTTGTGCCTTTGCTTCTGTTGCAGCACTGCTTGGACTTTACTTCTAAATTAATCCTATTGATTGCTAAGTATCCAGGTAGAATACATCAAATGTAGCTCCTGAGAGCCTCCACGTTCCCCTCATCAGATTGCAGATTCTGTCACTGGAATTCCCAAAAAGACAGAGGTTTCGCAGTCACGGACTTGGATGCAAGTCTGAGCCCTGATACTCACTAGTTGGGTAACCTTGGGTAACTTGCTGTCTCTGAACCACAATCCCCTCATCTATATAACAGACTTCAACCACTTTGCAGGTTTGGTGGGAATGGTTAAATGGGATAACATTATATATTGAAAACGCATAGCCCAGTAAGTGAAAATGTCAGTGCCCTTCACTCACCTGTATTGGTTAACTGTGTAAATCTCTGATTTCTCATTAGATCGAATGCTCCCCAAGATCTGGCACTGTCTTTATCTCTGTATCCTTTCAGTGCCAATGCAGCAGGTACTCAAATGTTTGTCAATAAATTAACAAGATGCTTGCTGACAAAAGCCACCACTTCACCGATCATCTAGGCTTTCCATTCTCTTGGCTTTAGTAGCTGTGTGGCCTTGCTCATTTACTTAACCTCCCTGAAGTTTGCCTGGCAGTGCCTGGCACACAGTGGGTAATAAACATTAGTTCTCTTCTCCTTCCACTGTTCACAGTTGGCCTATAAACTAATCATGATGAAGGGGAAAGGTGACTTTTATGAAAAGAGTTGAACATTCACAAACACTTGGGACACAATGTCTGGGCACAGTCTCACTGAAGGGGAAGCTCTCAGTGTAGATGGTTCTGTGTCATAAAATGCTAGCAATCTCCTGTTAAAAATAAAATCATAAATACCATGAGTGCCCAGTATGCTTAGTAACTTATGGAAAGCAAAGCTGTCCCATTTTTTTAGGTGTAGTAGCCTTTAATAATATGAAAGTTTTGCCTTCATCTCTAAAAATTATGAAAACTCTAGAAGTTATCCAGTGAGTTGGCAAAGGAGATGAAAAATGAACAGCAGGCCTTTACGTGCGCTGAATGAATGAAGTATCACCCACGTGTACATACTGTGCATTAAACAAAAAAACCTCCAGAAGATTCTCTGACTTCTGCTATCTGGAAGTAGCTGTTTCTACTTTTATGGTACTTAATTTCCACTGTGCATTATTTCTACGTGTTATCTTCCCTAGCAGATTATAAGCTCGTCAAGGGCAAGGCTCTAGTCACATCTGTGTCCCCTACAATACCAAGATGTGTACATTTCACTTAATGTAGCCTTTTGAACAGTGGTTTTTCACTTCCTAGTACATCAGAAGCACCTGGGGTGCTTATTAAAAATGCAAATGAGGGAAGCAGCCCCAGAGAGTGAGCTGGCAAATCTGGGGTGGGACTTGGGAATTTACCTTTTTAACAAGCTCCCAGGTGACTCGGATGCAGTCTTCTATGATCAGCATTGGAGAAAAATGTGGCCTAGGATTACCTTTATTGTATATAAGACACGACATCCTACACACACATACAAAGGGCCAGTAAAATAAGGACCTCTGACAGGACTTTGTGGCCACCATGAACAGCCTTCGGGAGTAACAGATGTTTTCCATAAGTGATGACAAAGCCAACAGAGTTTAGGGTGAGTAATTTAAATAGACAGAAAAAGAAAAAAAAAGTCAGAGAATGACAATACATAATGGAGAAATGCACCTAAAAAGAGTTCCTTGAACAAAGCCTACTGACAGCTGGCGTGGGGCTGCCTCTCCCACATATAGACTGTCCTTTCTGGGAAACCCAGGCTCTGGAAAGGTTAGCATATTCCTCACTCAACAGGAATAGCCGCCATATAATTAATGTGGAGTTTATCCTTGCTTTAGCTTTGAAACACTTTCTTGAAGAGAAGTAAAGAAATAACTAATGTATTTCTGAGAACTCCATTTCTGCCAATGTAATCTGAGGTGAACCTTCAGTATTGTAGTCTTTGATAATCACTTATACCACTTAGTCTTCCCATTTCGGTTTCCATTGTTCCACATAACAAGATTTAAAATGAATATGCCAGTAAACTCTTTCCCCAGATTGTTCATGCAGTTCTTAAATGGTTGTTTTATTCAGAGATTTTGGCCTAAGTATAAATATCCAGAAGAGGCAATGTGGTAGTTAAGACTAGACTCCGGAGCCAGATGACTAGATATGTGCCCAGCTCTATCCATAAATATGCAGTGCTGACCTAGTTACTTCATCTCTGTTTCAGTTTCCTCATTTGTAAAATGGCAATAATAATTATGCCTTCTCCAAGGCTCCTATGAGCATGAAATGAGTTAACACCTGCCAAGCCCTTATAAATGCTCAATACGTGTTGCTACCACTATCAATGATCACCACCACCACCACCATCGTCACCATCAAAGCAAACCCAGTGACATCTGATATTCCAGCCTTGGCATGACGGAGAGTACAAGAGCACTCCCAGGTATAATGCCAAGTTATAATTAAATCAATAAAGGATTCCCATAGCAGGTAAGTTTTGGGGGTGGGTTTTCTTTCAATAATTTGCTTTGATTCAAATCTCACTTATTTTAATGGTATAAGCATTCCTCTCTTAAGATATATATATATATATAATATACAATATATACAAATACATTATAAACATCCTACGAAAAAGAAAACAATTTCTTTTGAAATGAATGTTGAATTTCTTTTGAGGATGTGAGGCAAAACAGCACTGAACAGAAGCAAGTAAAATTCAGAGAACTACACATTTAACAGTCCCCACTTCCCAGCATTAACCACAATATAACTGAAAACAAGAAAGCAGAATATATGGTCAGTCACACAATGGCCACAGTGACTTATCTACGCTAGTACTCTTTTCGACGGTGGTTCAAGGAACACTGAGGATGAAGGGGCAGGTAAAGCTGTCTAATTTTACCTATCACTTGTCCTTAATTCTTGATGGAGTTAAGCCTTCAATGAATCTATTTTTAGCACACACTATTTCTTAGAAGGGGAAGATGGTCATTTCAATAGGTTCATTATTTTTTTCTTTAGAGAAGCATTTCTTAGCTTCTTTTAAAATTTACTTCAATAGACTTAACTTCTAACCTAATTGACCATCCCTTTCTTTATAGACCTCTTTCCTCTGTCTTCTTTCTATAATGAGGTTTTATTATTCTTTTATTTTAATTAGTTTTTCCTCATTCCTTTGATTACACCAATGGACGCTTCCTTCTTAAAAAAATGCATAAATACACATAAACATAATTTTGCTGCAATTTCAAGAAGTCCACAGATGACCTGCAGGTCATCTACAGATCGATAAGATTAAAAAGTTTTGTTCTAGATTTTAAGTTTGTTTATCCTTCTTGAGGTAAAAGAAATGGGTTCTCATCCCACCTACACAACATGGCCTTGTAGTTATTTCTATTGTTTTATTTCCAATGTGTTTCTTAAAGAAATCTAGGACATCAATGAATAAGCTCACTGGGCCACTGTTCACAGTCACACAGCTGGTAAGGGGCAGAGTGAACCTCTACCACAGCCTCATTTTCAAATGAATATAAGACAAAAGTCCATGGCATATGTAAAGAAGGAATTTTCTTTCATTACCCCTGGTCACTTCCTTTAGTCTAACACTGTTAGGAATGAATAAGGACAGGTGTTAAAAAGAGAATTATATCCACAGCAGCAGTTTAAAAAAATATGCAACAGGTTAAGGGGGAAGGGATAAATTAGGAGCTTGGGATTAGCAGATACAAACTACTATATGTAAAATAAACAACAAGGTCCTACTGTATAGCACAGGGAACTATATTCAATGCCCTGTAATAAACTATAATGGAAAAGGATATGAAAAAGAGTATATATACATGTATAACTGAATCACTTTGCTGTATACCAGAAACTAAAACAACATTGCAAATTAACTAGACTGCAATTAAAAAATAAATGAAATAAAATAAACTTGGAATAAAAGATAAATCAATGAAATGTATCCCACAAAGGAACAGGCTTGAGATGACTATCTTAAGAAGCTGAATGGGTCCCACCATCTTGAATATTTATACCATAAATGTTTATTTATACCAAATAATTATACCAAAGTGTGTTGGAAATGTTCAGAGGTGCTGTTTGGTTATCACAATGACCAGGTTGACATTTGGCAGGGGTGGACAGGATGGAGACACTGGTAATGCACGGAACTCTTCTGTACAACACAGTTGTTCTGCATCTGTGCTAGACACTGATGTGGGTGAAAGCCCTGCTTCTAATTATCTAAGCCTAGAACTCTGTCTGCTAAATACAAAAAGTTGGTTTTTTAAAATGAGTTTAAGTATACACTAAATTTGCAAGAATGTGATTACTGTGTAAATTAATGGAAGACTGACTTTGTCCACAATGCTAACAAGAGTTGTTCACTATTTCAGAAAATCACACTGCCATAAGCAACACCACCGTTTCATTTTTGTGTCTTGCTACATAGGTTAAATGTACCTTCTTTACAGCTTAAACTTTGGTTTATTCTTTGCATTGGGAGGAGATTTGTCTCTTCTACACCTGCTATCTAAAAATACATGATTTATCTTCTCACCTTTCAATGAAATGCAGATAAAAACTTAATGACAGAAACATTCCATATGATATGGTCATTGAGGGCTTGAAATATGGCTAATGTGACTGAGGAACCAAACTTTCCAATTTTATTTAATTTGAATTAAATTTAAATAGCCACTTGACAGTGCAGCTGTAGACAATTTCAAATTGACAATAAAGACAGTAAGCATACCTGTCCTAAAATATGTAAACATAACACTGGCAGAAAAGATAGTTTTACTGGAAAAATGGCACTTTGAAATAACTTGTTATAATAAATAGCTATTACTAATTAGATTCCAGCAAAAATAAACGATCAGATCCATGTTTGCCATCCCTAACTCCTCAAATGTTTCTTTCCTTTCTGCTACTTTTCCTATTTTTCCTCACTTCTGTGTGACACGGTATGAGACACATAGCAACTGAACTGTCTTTTAGATATTTAGAGGTTAAAACAAAATTCTCTGTAAAGACAGCTTCCTCCATGTTACAGACAGAAAATTAAGATACATGGAAGTCACCTGCCAACACCACAAAGTTGTATAAGAGGATTCAAAAATTCCTTTTTTTATTCTTCCTTTTAAGTTCTCAGTTACCTCTGACTTCTTACAAGAACTATAAACCTAATCCCTTTAGGAGTGATCAGCAGTTACCACTTCATATGGTCTCATCATATCTTCCCTTTGAAATAAAATGTAAACCACCCAACTTACTGTTTTAGTTGTTCCCCATTAGAAACATGGTTACTTTTCAGTGGTAACAAATAATAAATTGTCAGAAAAAAGTCTTCATGGCTTAATGCAAGGTTGTCTACTTTTTACACCTTTTCTTAATTGGGAAAAAAAAAAACTTTAGATATTAGTTTCTCAAACATGCTATATTTCATATTATAAAACCACTGAATGCTGCTATCTTGCAAGCAAACAGGATCTCTCCAATGAGCATGTACAAAATGAAAATAGCCTGTGTTTCCACGCTTGGTGTGTTTCTTTAACTTCAAGTGCTTGCCTGCGACTGATCTCTGTGAACTCCAGCCTAAACGGATTCAGTCCCGGCCTTCACCATGGCTGCTCTCTTCCACAGCGCACTTTCGCAGACCATATGCTGCAGTAAACCAGCCTGCATGTCTGAGCTGTTTAGGAAAAGGGCAATTAAGTCTGGTTTTGCATTTCTGTATTAAGGACATGGTTTAAAGCCTTTCCTTTGGAGAGGTTTTTGACATTCTTTCCACAGACATTCTTTAACATCTGTCAGTGCATGCCGGTGACGGTTCTCCTAGACTTAAAATAGAGAGTCTCTCCGGCTAGTTCTTTGATATACAGATATTAAATAATACAAAGCCGACAAATACAAGGCTTGGATTGAACCTCAGTATGCAATGAGACTCTTGTAAGGAATCTGACTTTGGTAGTCAATTTAGCTGTCTTGCTGTAATCATAGTTCTCAAAGGTTTTAAAAATAGTTCTTTTGAAATCATTAACCATCTATGTTTTCAACCCAATAAATTAAAATAGTTCACAACTTTTTCTGATTTTCTTACAATTCGTTATTTAAAGTTTTAAGATTTTAGAAGTAAAATTTTCTTTTCTTTCTTGAAGAGAAAAGGCTAAAATATTTCTAATGGTTCAGTTACCATCAATGTATTTTTTCCAATTCATACGAATATTCACAGTAATGCTGATCTCTATGTGAAGCCAGTACTTGGTCCATGTGCACACACCTGTGTGTGTCCGCATGTGTGTGTGAGGGAAAGCGCTTGCAACACGCACGTGAGGGAATATCTGTACTTTGTTCTTGAAATGAACTATCTGGGCATCAGCTTCCTCATCTTTGAAAAGCACAATGTTAGAACAGACCTAAGATCTTTTGAAGTTCTATGATTGTATTCTACTTTTATGCAATTTCAAGTGTTTGAAAACTGATATGGTGTAGAAAGCTATTAAGTGAAAAATTGAGTAAATGTACATACAAAATACAAAATTTTAATACTTTCTATTAGCTACATAAAATATTATTATAGTCTTAAATATTCAATTAACAAGTGAACTTTTATATGCAGACTCTTTGGTGTATTTCAGATGTCTCCCTTTTTCAAAGTACCATCCACCCTACTTCCTTGACCATGTTTCTAGTCTATTGCGTCTTTCTGTTCAGTCTGTAAGATGCTTGTCAAGACTGACTCAGCACCATACTATTTATACTGTCTTAGCAAGCACAGTAGCCATGGTTAACAAAAGAGTGCTCATAAAGTTCTATAGTGCTCAAATAATTCAACTCATTAAAATTTAAAATGTTGTTCGTAATACTCAAATGCATTTCCTCAAATTGCAATCATCCTGGATAAGGATTTTAATCTTTTTCTGCAACTCTACTATAAACATACAATTTTGTTTTTCCCTTAAACCAAATTCTTTTTAACCTTGCTCTGCTAAATAGTATTCTGTGCCACAAACAGTTTTGTCTCTTGTTCAAACACTGATTTATCAAATGTGAAAATGGAACATTTAAAAGTGTCCAATAAATAATTTCACTTTTTAATAATGTGGAATATGTATATAATGTCATACATTACATATAGCACAAATGATAGTTATAACCTTTTCTTAGAGTTAACAAAATAAAATGTGTCGAGAAATTAGGGAAAGGAAAATCCTATAACCTAACTACTATATCAAGTCTATTTTTATTTAAAAAAAAAAAACCAAAATACTTGTTGCCTGTTAGAATATACATATATAATTTAAAAAAGTATACATATATATATTTATATATTTGGAGGGCACAAAAAAATCCAAAGGAAACGGAAGGAATAAATGCTTTCAGGCACCTGAGATACGCTGATAACTAACATTAGATCAAAGTTGGAGCTAGAATTACAGCATCTAAGCAAAAAAAGCTACATTTTGTGGCTTTGTTTTATGAGAGAAGAAAACATATACATTTATTGCCAGAGATAAGTTTTGTCAGTGTAGAAGAGAGGAAGGAATATGGGCTTTAAAATGTTATAGAAAGATCTAGATCTGACTGTGACTGAGTACAAGAAACTTACTTCCTGTGGACTGTTTACTTATCTGTAAAGCGAGTAGCTAACACCTGGCAAGGCTGCTGTTATGCTTAACATATTATGAGGTATGGAATGTGCCTGGAACATATATATGAACTCAATAAATAGTAGCTATTATGAAATTCACTAGACTGATACTTATATAAAGTATAATAGATAACTGAAAGGATAATAACTTCGAATATAATTTTATTGCAGATAACTAGAATACTGTCAAATAGACAAGTCTGACAGCAACCTTTAATATATATACAAAAGAAACAAAAGGAAAACAAAACTCGTTGGAGGCATTCTTTGAGTCTGAATTTGGGGCTGAGGGAAGAGGATAATAATTTATAAGGACAGACTCAAAAGGAGTCAGAGCTGAGAGGCAAATCTCAATCGATCAATCAAAAGCTTTTCACACTTTTTTATTTTCTTTTTTTTTAAAAACACTGATATATGGGGTCCAACCCAGACCATTCCATCAAAATCGATAGAGTGGAGCTGGAGATTCATGCACATTTGGGGAAAAACTCCTCAAAGGGGTCTGGTTCAAAAAGTATTGGTTAGAGTGTTCGTAATTTACATTCTCTGAGTCTCTGTCTCAATCAAACTCCAGGTGAATGGTTCAGTTTGGGAGCCAAGCTGAATCTTGCTCAATTCAAGCTTTAATTTCCCTAACATGTGCATGCAGTACAGACGTTATATAGAAGGTCGAAGTTAGAACTGCACATTTTAAATATCAAATATGAGATGAGCAAAGTTGTTTCTCCATCATGAAAACTGAAGAGATTAATATGTATTTCCAACTAAACAAAGGGCTGGATCACCTTAGGTTGGCCATATAAGGACTATTGAAGTTAAGGATATACTTTCATGACCAAAAAATTTTCAAAATCACTTCCATGGCGCTTGAAAACCTAACACCTGCTGGCATATACAACAACAGTCAAATTTAGCTTGAAAATTATCTTATCTCAGATGTGATCTCCTGATTATCTCATCCCCAAAACATCCTTAACAACATCTTTCAGTGGTGGAATCTCTGTCTTCAGATTCCTAACTCCTGTACTTTTGGCTACATTAAGAGAACAAAAAGACTTCTAAATTCACTGTACCAACCCATTTTCATTTTTTTCTTAATTTTTATTTATTTATTTATTTAGG
This sequence comes from Hippopotamus amphibius kiboko, assembly GCF_030028045.1. Lineage (NCBI taxonomy): Eukaryota > Metazoa > Chordata > Mammalia > Artiodactyla > Hippopotamidae > Hippopotamus > Hippopotamus amphibius. The sequence goes on along the minus strand of NC_080190.1, from coordinate 106,833,821 downwards.
CTGCGTTGGGTCTTTGTTGCTGCACACGGGCTTTCTCTAGTTGCGGCGAGTCGGGGCTACTCTTCGTTGTGACGCATGGGCCTCTCACTGCGGTGGCTTCTCTTGTTGCAGAGCACAGGCTCTAGGTGCACTGGCTGCAGTAGTTGTGGCACGCAGGCTCAGTAGTTGTGGCGCACGGGCTTAGTTGCTCTGTGGCATGTGGGATCTTCCCAGACCAGGGCTCGAACCTGTGTCCCCTGTATTGGCAGGTGGATTCTTAACCACTGCGCCACCAGGGAAGCCCCCCCAACCCATTTTCAGAGTTTCCATTTTTCTTTTAATATTGTTTCTATTTCTCTGAAGTAGTTACTTATTAAATAAGTATTACTGAATTTTCAACAAACACCTACTCCACTGGGGTAAGGGAGTACCCACAAGAAATAGAGAAACTATCCTGCTCCCTCCTAACCCATGGAAGCAAAAATGGAGTGAAAAGCCATTTCCCATCCATTCTCTTGGTGGGAGGTAGAACTACTTTAGCAGGTCAGTCCTGATTTCTGTGCCCTTTCAGTAAGAGATGAGAGACTTCATCAGATGCCTTTTGGAAAGCCAAACACTTAAGAGATTGTTATCGCAGTAGCCTATGTGGACTGGCAAGGGTCAGAGAGAGAAAAATCTTTCATGAAAGAATCAAATACATGCCTGCAGATTTCATGCAATCCAGAGTGTTTCAAACAGCCTCCTCTGAGGACAAGGCTCAGTGTCCGGACTGAGGCGGGGTGGGTTAGGGAGGGGGTGATGGAGGCAAGGGATGGAGACAAAGACTCCTATCACATGCTGACAAGGCTGAAGTCAGGTTGGTTTTTAAAAAGACCCTTCGGGCTTGGAATAGAGCTTGCAACTTGGCACTTACAGGCCTGGGTTGATATTTGTCCTCTGCACCCCCAAATCTGGGTATGTGTGTTAAACACTTCAATTCATGCCCTTTTAAAACTGAGGGCAATGAAGCCTAGGGAGTTCTGCGAAATTAAAAACAAATCAGAAAACCGATTATATAAGTTCAGAAAAGCAAGTAGTTTAAAGGCATTTCATGTGATAAGGTGCTTTTAGATCACTGCAAGCTCAATAAGAGTCACCAATGTGGTTTTGTTCCCCCCAAAGTTAATGTAATTTAGGCTGAATTAGCCCAAGTATATATTCCACATTATATTTTTCACATAATAATTCCAATCTCCTTTCACTTTTCTGACCACATCTAGGGAATTGTCAGCTGTTTGGAAAGAAGACAGTGAAAGAATCTTGTATTATGTGAATGAAAAATTAAGGGAAGGAGAGCACTTAGTGGGCTGGAAAAAAGGTAGAAAAAGGACCTTATACCTGTCTGAAGACTTTGAAAGGCTTTAATATTAAAGAGGTCACAATATTTACTTTGTGCATCTACTTTATATGCCTCCAAAAAGCAGAAATAAGAAAAATGGTTAGAAGTTATAGGATGGCAGATTTAGCAGATTTCAGCTTAAGATGAGGAAGAACTTCTAACAGAGTTGGCTGGAAGGGGAATTGGGTGATTTGCACATTAATGGAGGAAACCACAGGGAATTTTCAAGACAGATGAGCACTGTGGCAATGATGAAGTCCGAATTTAGTAAGGGCTGAATCAGATGACTTCCAAGATTCCTTCCATTCCTAAAATTTTATGATTCTATGACTCAGAATACTTATCAGGTCTTTCACCAACAGGAAGCACAGAAGCTGGAAAGCAAGTTTAAAAAAGAGCAGCCAAAACGGTCAGAAGGTAGGTCAGGTATGCAGTAAAAAATTTTAAATCAGATCTACCTTTCTGCACTTTACTCTTTCAGACCATGAAGCACAGTTACTCTTATTAATGACTTACCACATTCTTTGGTGCATTACTTATTTCTGGGTAGCAACATCCACTAGGCATGATTAACTTACTCATCTAGGTCAAATCTGAAACTAAAGATGATTCTTGACATGACTGGTGGCTAGAAGACCAGCTATATTTTGTTTCAGACAGAACACACACTTAACTGACCAAGAAAAACAGATGTTTTATCCCTTCTATTTGTTACTTCCCTAGGTAGGCAATTTCTAAATCACCTTCTGCTTGGATACGAATAAGATGACAGAGGCCAAATATAGCTACCTTTTCCTGTTATTTACCGTACTCTCTTTAATAAATCTATGTTAATATGATACTTCTGAATTTCCACTTTGTAGCACTGCACTACACTAGAAATAATCGGCATTTGAGAAACATTTGTGGAAGACTACAGTGAATACATATTCTCAAGTGCTACACAAAACTTCTGCAACTGGTTCTGTAAACTGGGAGCCTGCATTTGACCACACTGCATTCCACCACTACTCATATGTAAGCCTTAACTGGGCTCCAACCTCAAGGCCACACTGATTTACTTTAAATCCTGGGCATCCGCCTCTGTGTTGACCGTGTGTTACAAAATGCTGCAAGTGCGCCCTGACCGCTGGCTCGTTTCTATCAGCGCAGGAGCATGACTGCACAGTGACCATGGGGCTTCTGCTCAGCCAGTTGGTGATTTTTTTGCTTCTGATTTGAGAAAAGAAATTGTTTCTAAGGGGATTGGTGTCGCTACGGTGACTTTATTCTAAATGCTAATACAGTAAAACATTGAGTCAAATGTCTTTGGAATAAAATTCTGCAAAACAAAACAAAAACAGAAACAAACAAAAAAGAAATATTGCACACTCCAGTCTCTGAATCAGAATCAAAGCATCTCTTTATGATTTAAAATTGTAAATAAGAGCTTTTTTTTTTTTTTGCTTTTATTTTTATTTAGTAGGAGATCATGGCTATTTCCTTGGGATTAGATAACAATTATAGTCAAAGCTTTTACTACCCAGAAACAAGATTCAAAAAATACTAAAATTCCAAAAAGAACTGTGTTCAGATAACATTTTGACTAATATTATCATCTTTAAGTAAATTCTTATGCTTTTAAAGTAAAGCAAAACAGAGTAGAACAGTGATTAAAATTGTTTCCTTCACTACTAAAAAGGGATTAAGAAACAACTTTGATGAACATTCATTTCCCCTCTCAAATTCTATTTTATAGAGATTATCTGTATATAGCTTTCCTTGCCCATGTAAATGGACTTCCTAAATCAGTGCCTACAAAATGGGGGGAAAAAAATCTCAAGATTCTCAAGTTTTTAAACTTGCCAAAAAAGGGTGAAGAGCAGAATTCTGTCCAGAGAGCATATATCACGTCATATTAACAGCTAAAGAAAGCCATAGTTTATTGGTTTATTGTTCAGTGATAACTAGGACCATGGATAACAAACTGACAGTGTTTAAGAATAATTCTGTTCCCCAATGTACTTGTTTTATGCAAATAACTATGATCATTATGTAATCTTGGGCAAGGTTATCTTTACTGTAAAATGGGAATCACCATAATACCTACCTCCTAGGACTGCTGAGAAGATTGTACAAGAAAATGCATATATAGGACTTAGGAGATGCTCAGTGAAAGTCTAGTCAGGACAAGCCTTGACTTAACAAAGAAATAGTTCAGGTATATAACTAGCTCTGTCGCAATTAACGCAGGTCTGGCTGTAAGGCTTACTGGGGCTGGCAAACTGACTTGGCAGACAGTTGATTCCTGTTCCGGGATGGACAGCAGTTGACAAAAAAAGCTTTTAAAGATCTCCTGCCCAAAGAGATTGGGTTTAACTTTTGATCAATGTTGACTGCTAATCTCCTGGGTAAGCAGCTGGACTCTTGATGAATTGTGTTTCCAGGCCCTAGGGGGACTCTCTGTTGAGAGCAGAACCCATGTGACTAAGGATACAGGAACAGAATATGAGCCCTGAGAAAGGTGGGCCCAGCATGAGTGCTTGCCCTGGGTCTGGGGTTCCAACCTGTCAGTTTGTTCGTTGGTCCGTTGCTTCATTCATTCATTTACTCAACAAATATTTCTTAAAGGCTCATCTGTGGCAGGTACTGTTCTAGGTGCTAGAGTAACCAATGTACAAGAAAGACAGGGTTCCAGTGCTTACAGAGCTTACACTGCGGTAGGGAGGAAAAGACAATAAACAAACAAATCAGATAGAAGGAAGTGCCGTGCAGAAAATTTAAATAAGGTGATATGATAGAGAGGGGTGACATTTGACTGGGTGGTAAAGGAAGGAACCTCTGAAGAAGTGACATTTACGTGGAGCCCTGAATGACAGAAAAGGAGCCAGCTATGTGAAGACGGGGGCAGAGCGTTTCAGGCAGAGGCACAGTTAGTTCAAAGGCTCAAAGGCAGGAACAAATTGGCATGTTTGAAGAAGCAAGAGAAGGCCAGTGTGGCTGGAGAGCACTGGGTGACAGGGACACTGGGAGGAGTCAGAGGGCAGAGGAAGGCGGGAGGCAGGCCACCCATAGTACCTCAGACCCCAGTAGGAAAGGTCTGGGGTTTATTTTGGGAAATGCATGGTCAAATTTCTGTTTCTAAGATCACTCTGGCTACTCTTCGGAAAATGAACTGTAGGAAGTGAAGATGGAAAGACGCTGGGCGGGGAGGATTGAAGTGCTAATTAGGAAACCTATCCGTGGACAAAGGTGTTGCAGTGAGATCCAGCTGTGCTGGCACACCAAGTTCCAGGCTCAAAGCAGCTGGATCTAATCCTACTGATAATACTGCATGTCTTGGTTATAATTCATCCAGGATCACAGTAGAGCTGGGCTGAACCTATTAATATACTGCTTGTATTCTTTTTGTTTTAACAATTTATGCAAGTGTAGAACCACCTACTTCCTGTTACAATTGGCAGAGCCTGGCAGTTAAGATCCTCTGGGGCGGCCAATTGCTTGGAAATAGAGTTGGATCCTTATGAAGATAGACAGCTGTTGACAAAGTTTTCAAAGAGGTGTGGTAGGATCTGGGGGAGGCAAGACTTTTGAAATTTCCTAAAGCAATATCTACTCCTACATTTGTTTGTTTATATAAGGGTATTAGTGTGCTTGGGCTGCTATAACAAAACTGGGTGTCTTAAACATCAGAAATTCATTTTCTCATAGTTTTGGAGGCTAGAAGTCCGAGATCAAGGTTCTGGCGGATTTGGCTTCTGGAAGAGACTCTCTGCCAGCGTGCAGACTGCTGCCCTCTCACTATGTCCTCACATGGCCCTTCCTCAGTGCACATACAGCAAGAGAGAGTACTCTCATGTCTCTTCCTCCTTTTATAAGGACACCAATTCCACTGCATTAGGACCCCACCCTTATGACCTCACTTAATCTTTATTACCTCCTTATATCCAATATAATCATAATGGGGGTTAGGGCTTCAACACAGGAACTTTGGCTGGACACAATTCAGTCCATAACAATGTGTTATTATGAAATCCTACTTGTGTATGTGCAAATGTTAAATTTATTTGAAACATATTTATTGCCATTATATACCAAGGAGATATTCAGGATATGAAAAATAAATGTGATCTCAAGGAGTTTAGTCTAGCAGGGGAGATAAACAATTACAATGAAATGTGGAATACTAGACTAGAGGTAGTACACATAAATGCAAAGATTTCTATTAGGGAAAAAATGTCAGGAAACCATAAGGAGAAGAGCTGACAGTTTTGTTAAATTTGATAGAATGAGTGGGAATTCACCAGTGAGGTAGACAAGAAAATACAGACCTACCTCAAAACCCAACCTCTATGAAAAAAGTCTTCCTCAGACTCCCCCAGCCTGAAGACATATATCCTTTTACTGAGTTTGAAGAATAATTATTTTTTGCACAGTTCCTTTGGCCATTAAAGTAGTGCTCTGAGATACAGCTTCTACTATTATCTTGAACTATTTAAGTCTTTTGTTATCAGTAAGTTTTAATGCGTGCATGCCTGTGTTTCTTGAAGGGAAGGAACACAGCTGATGAATCCTTCACTAGTAGAAGAATGAACACTGTTTGATTTGATGAGACTAAAGGATGTATAAGAGAGAACTTAGATGTGAGAATCAGGAGTGTTATAATTAAGTTCTGACACCTCATTAACGAAGAAAATATTCCCAGTTAATTTCTTTGGGTCTCACTTTTTTCTGTCAAAAGAGAGAGTTGTCTAGGTATATATGGTTCTGACAAGCTCTATGAACATACTAGTTCAATCTCTCATTCAACAACTCTTGACTAATTTGGGGCTTCTTAAAGGTACCAGTCTTTACTACTTTAAAAAAATTTTCCTTTCCCTCTTGTTCAGATTTTAAACAAGCAATTAAAAGGCCATAAAACTTCATCCAATATTATATTTAACATAAGGGGGGAAGGAAGGAGCAACAACAAAAAATTCAATTATCAATCCTTCAAGTTTAAATTTTAACCTTAAAATACAGTCAACATCGAGGGTAACTGTTCTACTTCAAGTAAACTGTATGGAAAATCAGGACAGATAATATTGGCAAGCAAATTAAATACTCACCTTTGCTTTCTAGTGTTTAGATTTAAACATATGGTTTAAGCATTTCACAATATAATATTTATATTTAAACAAAAACACACTCCAGCTTATACACAAAGAGATTGCTAAAATGTAAAACATGTAAATCATTCTACTCTGTAACAAAATCTCATCCCAAATGAACCAGTGGCTTGAGAAGAAACAACTCAATTAAAAAGACATTTACTATAACAATTCTGAAATACACTAGTTTAGTAATTATCAAAAAATAGTTTAATTTGAAAAGTTGGTTACAGTTCTAACTTTACAGTCACAAACTCTTCTGTCAGATCACATTAAATAAATTGGTTGTTAAAAACTAGTGCTTGCAAAAGTAATTCTGGTGCCCAAGTATGGGACAGGCTCCATGAGCACAAAACTATGCCAGCTCTACCTTTTAAATAGTTTGCCAAGATGAGTGTGTTATTAGCCAGGCTTGGCTGAAACAATCCACTGCCCACAAAGCTACTTTAATGTACTGTCTCTATTGAAAATCACAGTAATCCAACAATACATTACGATACTTTCCCATCACTGCAGCAATTCCCACCACAGGCAACACTTTGTCTCCAACAAAGAAGCCTCACATTCTACGTCTGCACAAACCCCGATCCTGACTAGTACTGTGTGGCTGCCAAGAGGAACATCTGTGTGCTCGACAGTACACAAAACTGGCTCTTTTCTTTCTTCTTTCTCTTACTTTCTGTTTTCTTCTTCTTTTTTATTTCCTGGACAATAAACTGTGTGATTGCTGGTAAGGAAATGGTCTTTCATTCCCTTCCTCTTCCCCTTTATTTGTTTGTTTGTTTAAAGTGACAAACAACTACATCTGCCATCTACTATTACTACTTTTAAGTCCAAATTCTGAAAACACATTAAGTCCAAATTCTGATTCCGTATGAGCTTATTTAGATTTGTGATCATCTGAAGAACACTGACTTTAAAGATGAAGATCCTTAAAGGTATATTAAAAGAAGTTATCCAATGCCAAGAATATTCTAGAATTTCATTTATATTTATAGAGTGAAAAATCTAAATAAAAACTAAAAAATTGTAATATACTCATGAGAATAAAAAACTCATAAACTATATGTTCCCTGTAGAAAGTTTACACCAAAAGTTATTATTTCCATAAGAATATTACATTTTGTGTTTCATGCCAAAGAAAGACTTTTCTATTGTGTTTACCTTCACCTCAAATCAATATTTGGGCTTAAAGAGGTCAAAGAAATTAAGGTGCACCAAGAGACAAGTGCACAAAGAATATGACTAGGAATTCACCCACTGAAAAATCACAAATTATAGACCCACAATTTCTATCTGCTCCCCAAACAAAAGAAAAAAAATGCTCAATTTCATTAGTGATCAAACAGATGCAAATTAAATCTAGATACTTTTGCTATCAATATGGTTAATATTTTAAAATAGAATATACATGTTTGCAAAGGACTGGAACAGTTGGCATGTTAAATTAGTACTACCTTTCTAGAGAGCAATTTGGCAGTATGAGTGTTTATCTGAATTAGCCTGGCAATTTCACTGTTTGGATTTTATCCAAAACAAGTGAAAAGAAATGGGCATCCAGATGTTATTGTTTATTTAAAATAGAAACAATTTAGAAACAGATAATATCCAATTATAGAGGCGCTGTTAAATAAATTATGATACATCTCTTCAAGGAGTACTATACAACCGAGAAAAATAAAGTTTAAGGGGCTATATAATAAAAAAATTTGCTGCATAGTTAAGTGAAAATAGCAGATTATACAATATGATATATAACAGCAATCCACCTTTTAAAAATGTATGCCTGCTTAGGAAAAATAAAAAAATGTTAACAACAGTATTCTCTCATGGTGGTGTAATAATAAATTTCAATATTTTATAATAAACATGTCCTTAGTTTTAAACCAGAAAAAATTCCCTGAATTATTTCTTCTTAGAACTGATGGCAAAATTTAATTTATTATCATTAAATAAGTAAAGAGTAATTTGTTTCTTCTCAAAGATACATTCACATGTTCCCAGGGTTTCAAAAACTGTTCCATTGAAAATCATGTAAAATTTCACATGAAAGTTGTAGCAAGAGACAAACAGGAAGGCGGAATCAGTACAATAATTTAAGACTGAGAACAGAAAAATCTCTTAGATTTATCACTGTAAGTAGTAGTTGGCAATCACGCAATTGCAGCTCAAAAAGGTTAATGAGGATCGTTAGAGCTGACACTGATTTCATAGCCTGAAAGACCAGTCCATGTGAAGTGTATCTCTCATTTTTCGTAGATTAAAACAATGAAACAACATTAACAACAGACAACTATAATTTATGTGTGTGTGTATTTACTGGTAGAAATGGAATAAATGGAAAATAATGAAGTTTTCTATTCTTTAAGTCAAAGACAATACAGAGAGCAACTCTCACCTGTCTTACCTTATACTATAAAACTGGATTAATAAGGAAACCACTTTCCAGTTTTATTCTAAAAAGATGAAAGGAATTCTCTACGACTTTACATTTTAATCTATTTACTCCCCTCTGACATCTTGCACAGGAGCCAGGAAGCTACAAAGAGCTATGAGTTCTGAAAGCAGACAAAGTGTGGGCTCTATCCTTTGAGTTATATCATTCTTTTTCTATGGTACATTCTATAAACTAGTTTTAAGTTACATAGCTTGTTTGTGATTCTGCTACAGGAACCTATGTATTTCTTTTGGGAAAAAAAAAATTATCTGCTTAACATGGCCACAAAAAAAAGTGTTTGCAAAGCAGCTGTTACATGAATGAGACAGACAGAGCTGTACTCTATTAACTGACACCAGTTTACTACATGGTATTTAAAAACCATCACTGGAAAAGCAATAAAAAGTGTCCTGCCTTGTGATCTGGATTTCCCCTCACTTTACACAAGCAGACTTCATGTGATATTTTTCAAGTATTATTATTCCAGACGCTAACTAGTCCATCTGTCCTTTATGTTCGCTAGTGTATGACCAAATCTGTTCATAATAAAATTAAAGGCAGAATAGCTAACTAGATACGTGAAGACCTATCAACAAATAATACAACTTTTAAAGGCTGTATAGATTCCTTCCGGTTTAATTACTGAATAAACATACTGCAGGGGAATGTTGGTCTATCAAGTAAAACGAGAATGCCATATTACCAAGACGCAGGTGGCGGGAGGGCCCAGAAACAGAGGCCTGTGCTGAACACTGGACTTTTAAAACAGACTTTAAGTAACTCTTACTATTTGCCATGCATTGTGCTTCTTGCACTTTACATGTTATTTCATTCATTCTCACACAAACTACTTCAGAGGTAGGTGTTACTATCATCATTTTCCAGGTGAAAAAACTTTCCCAAAGTCACAGAGCTAGTAAACAGTAAACAGTAGAGCTGGGATTCAGACCCTGACCTCTCTGACTCCAGTCTGTGTCCTTTTTACCACGTTATAGGGTCAAGAGAAGTATACTCAGTGAATGCTGAAATTACGGGGCCCCTCATGGTTGAAGTTTCAGCGGTGACACCACCAGATCAAAGACACCTTACTTGTTGCCAGTGTTTCCCCGCTCCTCAAGACACTGGCAAAGTTCATTTGTTAACACAAGTTAGATCCCAACCAAGTGTTTGACATAAGAGAATTTATAGATAACCGGACAATTTTTTCTTTTTTTGCAAATTTGTCAAAAAGGCACAGTACATTGAGGAGGAATGAATTGGGAGACTGGGATTGCCATATATGCATTACTAATAAGAAAAAAATACCAAATTGTACACTCTAAAAATATGCAGTTTATTGTCTGTTAACTGTATCTCAATAAAAGTTCTTAAAAAAAAAAAGGCACAGTACACTGTCAAGTCATAACCTGACTTCTAGGGAAGCTGAACTAAAAGTTCAGTGATACAAATGGGTTTTCTGTTCAAGGAACTTTGATTTAGTCACATAAATGAAAAAGAAACAAAATTAATCGTTATATACATTCACAAATATTAAGTAAGTAAAACCAAACATTTAACATAAAATCTATGAGTGAAGGATGTTCTGCCTGTCGGAAGGGGTAGAGGGGTGGTAGGATGTCTGTAGTGACTACTGCTTTTGCTTATAGTTTCTATTAATAGGCACTAGCAATCCCAGTTTCAGAGAAAGATACTTATTGAAAGATCAGGGCACAGTTTCTCTACAAATTCCTTAAGACTGGATTCAGTTAACCGGTTTCACAAATGATTTTCATCCTTCCCTTCAAAATGATTTTGCTCACATTGAAAAAAACATCTTTTGTGGTCACACCACATTCTTACATATTTCAAAGTGGGTCAATACTCCTTTGACAAAGTCATTGCGTGCTGAGGGGCATACTGATTCCTAAAGTCTCATTATGATGCAGTCATGCAATCAAACATCTTCCATGTCATCCATCAGCCCATTATTATTTTTTTAATACTTTGCCTGCATGGTAATTTTAAAGCAAAAAGTGTACCTAGTCAGAGTTGCCTACAATACACATAATTCCCTGCCATTTTTAGGTCACTGAGAATATAACTGCATTTAAAATTTTATTGTACATACAATGTTGTAATAAGAAATAATTTTTTAAAAAAAGGCCCAGCCTGGTCTCAGTCATCATTAAGATGACTTGGTACTTGCCTCAATTTCCCAATGGTTTTAGAAATAAACCACTTCTGATCTCCTTTTAGCTGAGAAACCAAAAAATCTTATTAAGAAATATAGGTTAATGAGGGTTGGTGAAGCTCTTTATGAGGGTTGGAAGTATACAAACATTCATTTTGAGTTAGTGCTTAAAGTAGTTGGGGCACGTGCTGAAGGCTGATTTCTGAGCCTCATCCCCAGATATTCTGATTCTTTACATTTGGGGTGAAATTAAGGGATTACATATTGGGCAGAAATGTCTATTAAGAAGACACCAGGTTTTAGTGCAGAGGTTTTGTGGCCATTGTTTTTAGAATTCCAGATTATTTTCAGGTTCTCTGCTCTGCTCTCAAGAGTTGTCATTATAGAGTCTTATTCTATATAAATGATTTTTAACATTCCTCTTATAAATTTTGCTTTTGACAATGGTCTTGCAGGATGGGGTGTATACTATAAATTTGGAAAGAACAACAGGCAAGTGATTAAGAAGCCCTGCCTTTATGTCACAGCAGAATCTTTCTTTTTTCACCATCTCCAAAGGTGGCGTGTAGCTTTCCCACAGTATCAGGTTGCTGGTCTAGGTACGCACACAACCTAGGTGATAATTCACTTAGATTTAAACTACTTTTTTCAAAGCCAACTCTCCCAAACAATGCATCATCTACATTTTAAATGGTAGGTGAAATTCTACCACCACTCTCAAAAAAAAAGGGACAAGGAGGTGTATTGTACTGGACAATAGAAATGGAGAAAAGTATTGACAGTGCAAGAAATCCATAGTACCCTTGGGGTAGAAAGAACTGTTGAAACTTTTCTCACACATGAAGAAAGCAATGAAGCATATAACATTGATTATACTTCATTATTATTTGGACCTACGTATTGAAATACCCGAAAAGAAGCCATCATTTGTAAATATGTATAATCCCTTTTCCCCCACTAATAGAAAAGTTAGTGATATAATCATATGCTTAAATATAAAATTAAAATGTTAAATCAGATTAGTAGGACATTAGAAAAATATGTGTCTTTAGAAAAAGTAACACATATAGTCTTTGGTTGTTAGGTTATAAATTTAATCACTTGGAGAGATATACAAAAATCCTCAAATATTCCAGCCCTTCCTCAATTCCAAACGTGGTAGTATAACATCTTGATCCATTGCCCTCTCTGTTCTTCCAGATCACCAACTGAAGAAAGATCCTCCAAACAGCACAAAGATCTATTATTCTCCATGTCATCTATTATTCTCTGTATATAAAACATTGTGTTTGCACAATCTTTTTTTTAATTGAAGTACAGTTGACTTACAATGTTGTGTAAGTTTCAGATGTAAAGCAAAGTGATTCAGTTATGTATATATATCCAGCTATAGGTATGTTCAGTTATATATATTCAGTTATGTATATACTAAATTTTATATATATATGTACATATACATATATGTTCTTTTTTCAGGTTCTTTTCCATTATAGGTTATTACAATATATTGAATTTAGTTCTCTGTGCTGAACAGTAGGTCCTTGTTGTTGCATTCGTACAATCTTAAAGCCAGAGATCTTCACCACTCAGTTCCCCACACTAAGCCATTACTGATTTAAAAAGCTATCTGCTGAACAAAACAAACTAAATATAGTATAAAATTTACGTTCTTGAGGCTCTCTGAGAAGTCACCCAGTCACACTTCTGCTCATAGTCCTCCTAAATCAACATGCTGCTTAGAGCCCTCCTAAATCAACAGCAGCTTGCAATACAGCTCCCCCAAGATTTTAGGCTCAACAATATTTTTTAAAGTCAAATTGGCTAGCATGAACTGAGGTGGAAATTAACTTGAGAAGGTTGGTTTTAAATGTTGAAAAGTTAAGTTCATTGTTACTTGCAAAAGAAAAACTATCTGCAGTTTATTGAGATCTAAAGAGAAGATAGATATGTATATCTTCCATGGTGCCACCCATCCTAAGAATTTATAACTTGAGAACTATACAGCAGGGAGAAAGGGATTAAGATGAAAACTGTTTTTCACGTTCATGCTCATGCTAATTACTTCGACCATTGCTATGCAAGAAAGGAAAAGCACAGACGGTGCATTTAACTCAGTTCCCTGTGGTCAGATGGCAAGGAAATTTGTTGAAGAGGTTAGTAAGTAAGCTACATCAGCTAGACTCAACTCAGACCCCCTAATGCACACAGAGTTTCTTACTGAGGGAACAAGATATCTGAGAATAGTGAACTTAAAATTCCGGAGGAGGGACTTCCTAGGTGGTGCAGTGATTAAGAATCCACCTGCCAATGCAGGGGACACGGGTTTGAGCCCTGCTCTGGGAAGATCCCACATGCTGCAGAGCAACTAAGCCCATGCGCCACAACTATTGAGCCTGTGCTCTGCAACAAGAGAAGCCACTGAACTGAGGAGCCTGCACACCACAATGAAGAGCAGCCCATGCTCGCCACAACTAGGGAAAGCCTGTGTGCAGCAATGAAGACCCAACACAGACAATAAACAAATCAATAAATACATAAAAAACTTCAGGTGAAAAATGAGAACATTTCTGATTTGCTTGAGGGAGTTCAGGGACTGTATTTTAATCCCGCAGGAAAGCGGGTAGAGAGATGGTGACAGAGACTGTACTGACTCTCCCTGGCCAGGCCAGGCCAGGCCAGGCTGAACTTCAGGAAGTGATACATTTGAAAGATGGGTAAAATAAAGTCACAATTTCAAGACAGCCACAAATTCTCAACGGCATGAACTATGCTTTGCAGCTATCTCAGGATGACTTGCATTCAAGAACTGACTGCTCAAAGTGAAGGCAGGACATCTCTGGGATTTTAAAGATGAGTCTCAAAATTCCAGAATTATCCCCAAATTTCTGGCTAAATAACCAATTCCAGGCAATATCTGTATCCATCTGGTTCTGTGACACTAGTTTCTTTCATGAAATTTCTGTGAACAAAGCTGAGAGGACCAGTACCAGAAGCCTGGAGTCAGAGTTGTTACGGGTCAATTTGAATTTATCCAAGAGTTCTCAAGAATACCAGCGTGTTCACTGACTTCATCAAAATGCATCTCTAGGCAAACTAGACCACTATTTGTATACTTTTATCATCTAAAGTTAATTAGACTGATTTTGAGATTGCTCTAAAAATACTAAAAAATTAATAAATACTTTAAAAGCTTCTAACAAGTTATCATAACTATGGCTAATGTAAGATAAAACTTCATGTGCTGTCTATGGATAAAAGGAATTTTGAATATGTGGCCTACTTTTGAATAAAACAAACAGTTGTATGTCCCTGTCCTAAATAACTCAGGAAGGGGAGATTTGGGGGGAGAAATAAAAGGCTAGCAGGAAACTCAAAACTACTTCAATATCCTTCCATTAATTATATTTTTAGGAGGAATCAATAGCTCTATTCCATTTGAATTGGCCAAGATCTAAGATTAAAAGACCCACACACACCCCTAGCCCCCACCAATTGTCTTTTTCATACTTCTGTTAAATTTTGTTGTTAATTCCAAGTGCTATTTCCCCAGCTGTGAAGTCAGGCTAGCAGCTGCCTCAGCAAACCATGCCAACCAACGCTACACCAATACATAAAGACAGCTGCCTTGCCTGTCCTTACAGATGAAAGAAGAGTGCTAAAGGCCTAGAAAAATCTCTAGTACTGGCAATGGCTGTGTAGGCAGCTGCCTGCCTATCATGCTGCCGTAGAGTGTGCTATGTGACAATAGCTACAAGAGAACAAGGAGAGGATGAATACAACTAATTTCTACCAATAACATTCTATTTCCAAATTGTTTTCTTTATGGGATATTACATTGTTTTTGATGTTTAAAATTTTAGATTCTTCAGTAGTCTATGCACAGAGGCAAAACCTCACTATTACATAAACACTACTGATTTCTACTTTAATTTTAATAAATTAGGCAATAAAGAATCTTATAAATAAATTTATAAAAAAACAAAAAGAATCTTAAAGATTTGTGTCCAAAAATTTAAGAGTTACAAACAACAACTGATTTTTCTAACATGAACACTGTTATAAAGCTTCGAAATAACCTGAGAATCACCTCAGGGTGAATTTGAGACTGACAATAATTTGATGGGAACTAACATTTGTAAGAGAGTTTCTGTTTCATTAAAATGACCCTCTTTATATACATTGAATATGGATTAAAAGTCTAGATACAGTTTATAAGCAGAATTTATATTTATATTTCTTTTTTAGAAAACATTTTTACTTTAATAAAAATATTGTATACCATACTTGATCATGATGTCTACAATTTACTTTGAAATATTTAAAATACACTTACATACATTTCAGAGGATGGTCAATTGTCGTCATATTAAAAATCCACATTCTAACAGCTGATTGACTTTGGTGTACCTCAAAAACTGGTACAAGAGTGTAAAGCAATTATATTCCAATAAAGAGCCAAAAAAAAAAAATCCATATCCTAAAAGTGGCCCCTATAAATGCCTCTATTATCTGTATTTCAGTGGACAACTGACCTTTTGCTAATCACCATACTGAATGTTAGAAAAGATTTCACTGGTGAACACAGTGGCCTATAACTAGCAAGATTAATATTAAAAATGGGGTCCCATTTGTGAAATAAAAAGGATTCAAGAAATATGGGCTGGCTAAAGAGTATTTTAACAACTTGTTCCATCCTTTCATGAAAAGAGCCTAGGGACCAACTGGGCACGGATGCTTTCCTTGATGAACGACGCCCCTTTAAGTCAAACACTCTTCTATCAGCCTGAAACATGGAGGATTCTGTTTACCTGTTGCTGGTATGAAGGAGGCAGAATTCCTTTCCCTTTACTTCAAGGTGTTGGTCAGAGCCCCTCTGAGGGCTGAGAGCAGGGATTTCCTCCTGTTCCAAGTACTACCCTGTGCCTGCCTGTTAATACTTAGTTAATAAATCTCTATATGTGTGTCTTTATGTGCAACGGAATCGGGTCTGAGATTTGCTTTCATTATAACTTGATAATGACGTTCTAAGAAGTAGCTAGTCCTGGGCCTCCCCTGGTGGCACAGTGGTTAAGAAACCACCTGCCAATGCAGGGGACATGGGTTCGATCCCTGCTCCTGGAAGATCCCACATGCCTCGGAGCAACTAAGCCCATGCGCCACAACTACTGAGCCCACATGCCACAACTACTGAAGCCCACATGCCTAGAGCCTGTGCTCTGCAACAAGAGAAGCCACCACAATGAGAAGTCTGCGCACCACAATGATGAGTAGCCTCCACTTGCCGCAACTAGAAAAAGGCTGAGCACAGCAGCGAAGAACAAATGCAGCCAATAAATAAATAAATAAATAATTTTTTTAAAAAAAGAGGAAGAAGAAGTAGCTAGTCCTTGCCTACTTCAAATTTCTTTGGAGGTTACCATTATCAACAAAAGGAACCCAAGAATAGGGCATGACCACGCTCCCTTCAGGTCAACATGAACAGTAGTAAGATATGTATACTTAAGATTAATCCTATTTAAAGCTACAATCTTGTCAAATACAAAATTTCAAATCAACTATTACTATCAACAAGGGGTGTCTATTAATAATATAGTTAGATTGATTGGCATAGTAACATATGACTTTATACAAAACATAAGTTTCAACCAACCCAGTATGTAATTTTGGAAAGTCCTAGCATCCTGGTCACATGGAAAGCCATTCAGAGATCTGTTATCGTATTAAAGAAAAATATACATATATAACTATACAGAGAGAACAACTAAAGGGATGTTGGAAAGAAGCCTACCCAAAAGGCAGTGTGTTTAAAAATATAAATTTACTTTTCTAAAATCCCTTGGCAAGAGAACTAAGAAGAATAAATAGTCCTGAAGCAAACCTAAGTATATACAGGGGATTTAGTATATAATAGAGAAAAGATTTTAATTTTGCAGGAAAAAGGAAGGGCCATTCAATAAAATGCATCGGGAAAATTGGCTTTACAAATGGAAAAAAGAAATGACGTACATCTTCATATCAAACCATACATAAAAATAAGCTGTGTAACAGACACAGGGTTTCCTTTCAGGGTGATGAAAATGTTCTCGAAATAAACAGTGACAATGGCTGCATAACACTGTGAACATACTAAATGCCACCCAATTGTATACTTTTAAATGATTAAAATGGTAAATTTTATGTTCTATGTATACTATCACAATAAAAACAATATATTACAGATATATTATAGAAACTAAGTGTGAAAAACCAAGCTTTGAATATACGGTACAAAAACAGTGGAAATCTTTCTGACCTCAGGGTAGGAAAGGCTTTTCCAGATAAGACACACAGAATACAACTATTTGTTACAGTTAGATAACAAATTATTCTAAAACAGTGGCTTCAAATAACCACAATAATTTATTTTGCTCAAGAATCTGAAATTTGGGAAGGACTCAGCAGGGACAGCTCATCTCTGCTCCACACCATGTGGGCTGGGGTGGCTGGGCTGGGACGTTTCCAAGATGGCTCACGCACATAGATGGCAAGTTAGAACCGGCTGCTGGTTGTTGTCCACATGTAACTTTCTATGGCGCTTGGGCTTCCTCACAGGATGGTGGTTGTATTTCAAAGACATCCCACGAGACAGGAATTGCAAGTTATCAGTTTCTTAAAGCCCGGACCCCAAAACTGGCACAATGTCACCTCTGCTACAGTCTACTGTTCAAGGAATCATACAGCCCAGATTCAAGGGGGAATACAGACCCTCCTTGATGGGAAGAATGTGCAAAGAATTTGTAGGCTGCATTTTAAGACTGCAAGAACCATTCCTGAAGGAAAAGATGGGTAGAGTTGACTATACCAAAATTTAAAACCCTTGCATGACAAAAGTCACTGTGAAATAGGTAAAAGATAAGACAGTTTGAAAAGAGGTAATTTGTAACATACATAAGAAAGAATTAATAACTAGAATATATTAAAATATATAAATAGGTAGGAAAAAGATAAACAGTCAAATAGAAAAATGGATGAAGAATATGAACAGTCATTCATAGGAGAGGAAACCTGATTGGCCAATATATGAAAAAGACGTTCAATGTCACTTTATATTGATGAGAAAAAAGCAAATAAAAATATATCATCTAGGGGACTTCCCTGGAGGTCCAGTGGTTAAGAATTCACTTGTCAATGGAGGGGACATGGGTTCAAGCCCTGGTTGGGGAAGATCCCACTTGTCACAGAGCAAATAAGCCCATGAGCCACAACTACTGAGCCTACGCTCTAGAGCCTGCGAGCCACAACTGCTGAAGCCCGCACGCCTAGAGTCCGCGCTCTGCAACGAGAAGCCACTGCAGTGAGAAGCTTGTGCACCACAACAAAGAGTAGCCCCCACTCACCAAAACTAGAGAAAGCCTGCATGCAGCAACAAAGACAATGCAGCCATAAATAAATAAATAAATAAATAAATAAATAAATAAATAAATTTATTGAAAAAATAAAATAAAATGGAATAATAATGTTAGAAAGCAATTTGGCAGTATTCAATAAAACAGAAAATGTATATAAAGTCTTCAACCCAACAATTAAGCTTTCAGATAATATAAAGAAACAAATGCACTTGTCTCTGGAGACGTAGATAAGAATGCTAATGCTCATAATATTCATAATAATTAAAAACTAGAAATCACCTAAAGTTTTATCAATAGGGAAAAGTATAAACAATAATTGAAGTATATCTATAGAGTAGAATCTATATAGAAGTTAAAGTGAATGAACTAGTTTGCAAGGCAGAAATAGAGACAGAGATGTAGAGAACAAACATATGGACACCAAGTGGGGAAAGCGGGGTGGGTGTGGGGGGCTGGGGTGGGATGAATTGGAAGATTGTGATTGCCATATATACCTTATTACTAAGAAAAAAATACCAAAAAAATACCAAAAAAATACCAACACTTTAAATATATGCAGTTTACTGCATGTCGATTCTGTTTCAATAAAAGTTCTTAAAAAAATAAAAGAGAATGAACTAGATCTCGATGTAGATTCCTGGACAGATATCAAAAATACGTTAAGTCAAAATGTTACAAGATAATATAAAATAAAACATTTTAAAATAACACTTTCAAATTAAAACACACACACAAAAAGCATTACCATATACACATAGAGTAAAAATATTAAAAAGTATGCATTGTATGTTATATGTTATGTATTCAAGATGGTAGTTGCCCCTGGAGAGAAGGGTAAATGGTATGGGGGAGTTAAAAAAAGTAAATATACCAGAGAAAACTGGCTCTTCACCACAGATTTTTACACTGTCTTCACACTGTTGCTGGGAGGCCAAGGATTATACTTCCCAGCACCTTTACATGGAGGTGGGGTCACGTGACATTTTCTCACTAATGGAATATGAGCAGAAATGAGGCTGGTCATATGAAGACGAAGGAACTTAAGCAGTGGGAGTGCCTTCCACAGTTTCTCCTTCCATCAACTTGATCCACATGAGCAATGTGACCTTGGAACATGTGCTGAAGATGGTGGAGCCATAAAATGGAAGGAGTCTGGGTCTTTACATCGCCAGCCATTACCCAGGAACAGTGACATGGCAGCGTTATATGTGCGAGAAATAGTGGTAAGCCATTAGAATTCTGGGGTTTGTTTGGGTTTGTTTCAGCTAGCTTCACCCAACTACACAAGGGGGGGGCTTCAAATTTTTTTAACCTATTGATGTGTTTTCTTGATTAAAAAGAAGTCTGCAGTTAAACAATAACAACAAGAACCACTACCACCAAAACCAGTGTTTGTTAATTCTATGTGGTGGACATTCAGGTAGCTGTCTTATTTCCCACAGGTTTTCAGTTAAAAAAGAGGTTTTATTAAGAAATACTTAACAAAGTTAACCATTCCTTTACTATCTTACAAGAATGCTGTATTTTTACTGCAGTTTACACTTCCACTGTAGCATGCTCTTACTCCTAAAAGTTATGTTCTCCTCTAGTGTGGCTATCCAACTTTTCTCCAGATTGTAAATACTGCTTTCATGTCAAGGAGTCAACCCAATGAACACTGCAGCTCCCTTACTTCCATGTTTACCTGAATAAATGTAATACTTCATTAATCGTTAATATAATGAATGACTTCCAATTTTTTAAAATTATATAGAAAGAAACTACACAGTTTACAAAGGTGGGAGAGAATAAAAGAAAAAGCAAGTCCAAACAACTAATCCTGTGCAAATAAATCAGAAGAAAAATAGCTAACATTTACTAAGCACTTAATATGTGCCAAGTACAATATTCTTAATAAGTCAATATTCTTAATATTAACTCACTAAGTCCTTCAAACAATACTATAAGGTAAATGCATACTGTAAAGCCACATTTACAAGAGTGAAAGAGATTAGTGAGACATCTTCCTAAAACTACTAAATCTAACTCATGTTAGGGACCAATCCATAAAGGTCTACCACAATTTCAAGACCAAATTTTTCTTATCCAAGGTTCTTAAAATGGAAATCTAAAAAGCCTTTTTGATCCCAGTGCTCCATTTTATATACCAATTCTACTGCTCACTATTTTCTAAATATTTCATGAACCCACTCTTTCCTTTACATCCCCAATACCACTGCCCAGAGTTAAATCATTAAGTCAAAGTTAAATCACACCTTGGCTCTGGCAATAACCTGTTACCTCTCTTCTGGGCTCATCTCACTGTTCCCTCCACCTGAAAAAAATCTTAGAAAATGCTATGACAATAGACACGTTTTGATATACTACACTGTGGCATTCTTGTATTGCTCTCTTAATATGTGTTTGCTTGAAGTGAAGAAATAGATGTTGGAACATAAGATCCTTCCTATGAATGAAAATACAAACAATCCTCCTAGTCAAAAGAGTCTCACTTTTTTTAACTAAAATCCAATTTAATATTTACTCTGAAGTTCAAAATCTTATAGGAAGAGAACCAATTAGCCAAAATTATAGTTAGCTTTTAAAAATACTATTCACTACATATTAAAATATACCTTCTCTGTTCAAGATATCTTACTTGGGAAACAAATCCCCAGAATGCAACACACCATTATATTTCCAATGGTCATTTGCGAATGTTAGGATTCATTTTCTTCTTTCTTTGTTCTTACATAATTTCTAAATTCTCCGGTTTCTTTTACAGTAAAGAAAAAAATACACAGATCTACAAAATGATTACTTTCCAATTAAAACAACAAGCTTTTCTTAAAAGGCATCATTTCGATTTAAAATTTCAGAAGGTTCTCCAAGTATTGAAAAATCAGCTTAATAGAAAAAAAAGAAAACCTGCAACTTGGTACTCCTGTACTTTAACAACAAGAAGTGCCGATGTAGCCAATATATTTAGAAAACAAAAAGAAATAGAAAAACATAAAAATTGGAAAGGGGTGATACACTTTTCATTGTTCACAGTGATGGCTATGCTTTGGAAAATCTAAAATAATCAAACTAATAAGTATTACAAACTATAAATTTAGTAAAGTGACTAGATACAAAATTAACACACACAAATCAAGCAGTCTTCATATATACAAACAGAAATTAGTGTGAAGACATAGTAGATGAAAAGATACCACTAGCAACAACAACAAAAAGATAAAATATCTGGGAATAAACATTAAACATGTACAAGGTTTCCATGGAAACCAACAAACCCTTTTAAACCTTGATCTGTATGTCTCTTCTTAGGTCAATACCATACTGTATTTATTACTGTAACTTTATAATAAGTATTGAAATCAGATAAGAAGCAATCAGTGTTGTTTTGGCTATTTTAGTTCTTTTGCCTTTTCAAATAAATTTAAAAATCAACTCATCAGTTTCTTCATAAAAGTCTGCTAGGAGTTTGATTGAGATTGCACTGAATCGATAGATTAATTTGCAATACCGACACCTCCATTTATGTAGGTCTTCTACAATTTCCTGCTGTGAACTTTCATGTTTTGGTGTGGAGGTTCTGTATATCCATCTTTCATTAAATTTATTCCTAGACATTTTTATGCTATTGTAAATAAAGTTTTTAAAATTTCATTTTCTAATTTTTATTAGTATACAGAAATACATTGATTGTTGTATACTGAAATTATATCCTGTAACTTTGCTAAGTTTAGTTTCAGTACTAGTAGCTTTTTTGCAGATTCCTTTGGGTTTTTCATATATATGGTTGTGATGTTTGCAAATAATGAGAGTTTTCACTTCTTCCTTTCCAACCGGTATGTCTTGCCTTACTACTCTGGCTAGGACCTGCAATGTAATGTTGAATAGAAGTGGTGAAAGTGGACATACACAGACGTCCGTGTCTTACTTCTGATCTTAGAAAATACTGAGCCTTTCACCATTAAGTCTGATCCTAGTTGTAGGCTTTTCACAGATGCCTTTATTAGGTTGAAGAAGTTCCCTTCTATTCCTAGTTTGCTGAATGTTAATTACTGAATGTGTGCTGAATTTTGTCTAATGCTCTGTGTCTGATTATATTATTCTATTAATACAGCTTACACTGAGTGAACAAAACTTGCATTCCCAGAATAAACTCCAAGTGGGTCAGCATGTATTATTGCCTTAAAAAAACTATTTTTGGACGACTAGCATTTTGTTAAGGATTTTTACATCCAAGTTCTTGAGATATTGTCTGTAGTTCTCTTTTCTTGTGATACTTCAGTTTTGGTACCTGATATTTACTTTGTTATATCATAAGTTGGTAGAAAGTGGGAAATCAAGTAGCATGGGATGTGTTTGGCAATTATTAGTGGAGTAAAGATAATTATATCAGTGATAACAGTATAAAGTAGTGGTTTGCCTGAACCCTGGAAGCAAAAACAGAGCTCTAAATTTTAACACTTAGAAGGACTGATGCTGTCACCATGATTATATTTCACTAAATACTGTCTTGAATTGTACCCTCCCAGGTATCTCTTATGACCAGATATTATATAGTATAATTAATACGTATATTATAGTTCTTGGCACAATACACCTACAAGAGGGTTGGTTCACAGTAATTATTGCTCCCCTCACATGACAGAAAATCATTTTTTGTGACTTTGTTGATAGGGAAATGATTTGCCAATAAACACCAAGTCTCTGGGATTAGAAGGCTGGCTTAACAGAACTACCAGCTAAAAAGAAAATACTGAATGTGATCATAAAATTTGACTAGTGTTTCTATATTTCATCTTCTAGATCTCACTCCTTCACACCAAGGGTACAACTAAAAATATTTTCATATTTCATACAATACTCTTATATTACCAATAAGACATTTGCTTATCTAATATTTTGGTTGTTGACCTTTATTTTTAGGTAGTTTGGATGAAACAGTAACAAAGCCGTTGCTCTTCAATGGACCTTCTAGCAGCCTTTCTCAACTGGGGTTCAGCCACAGACAGAAGCCCTACAGACAATGGTTTGAATGACTATTTTATCAATTCTCCCAGGGATCATAAGAAGTTAATTCTTTATATACAATGTGTCTTCGGACATTAGGGCATAATTCTCTAGTGGAACCACTGCTGTTAAAAAGGTTACATGATAATTCTTCCAAAATGACGTAGGTAATACAGCAATAAGATTTATCTGTAAACTGCAACATATGTAACACAATTATTAAATGTGTCAGGTATATGACTGGAAGTAATTTCATAAAAATCTAAAAGCATCTTTACCAATATAGTTACCTTAGCAAATAAATGCTCTCTGCTGTCTGAAGTAACATTTTGAGTTTATGGACTTTTCTTTACATCAGACTAGCTGACCTCTCGGATATTATTCAGGA
Source organism: Hippopotamus amphibius kiboko (assembly GCF_030028045.1). Taxonomy (NCBI): domain Eukaryota; kingdom Metazoa; phylum Chordata; class Mammalia; order Artiodactyla; family Hippopotamidae; genus Hippopotamus; species Hippopotamus amphibius. Next base: position 106,809,948 of record NC_080190.1, on the reverse strand, counting down.
CAAGTGTTTACCAACGCTGAACGAGTAAATCTCTGCTGCTCACCATCCGCAGTTGCTGTGTGAGTTTGGTGTATATGCCCTGTGAGCCTCACGTTGGGACTCATATTCCACATCCCTGTATTTTCTCTGGTCACAGCATCTCCAGCAGACATTGTTGGTCCTCAACCTAGTACCCACTCTTTTCTCTCTCTTCCATGTCCTCCCTCCTGACAGAGCCCCATTTTGTTCAGGCAGCCACCCTGGCATATTTCAGGCTGCAGTCCCATCCCAAGGGGATCTCAGGATGAGTTTCATGGGTGTGTGACCAGTACAGTCACTCAGGGCCACATGCATAGAAGGGCCCTGTGTTTGGGGTTTAATGCTCTGTGGTCCTTGACTTGAAATTTTTAATAAATTTATCTTTGCATTTGTATTTTTTAAGTGAAATAGGATGGACAATGGTGAATGCACTCAAGGCTTCAAGCCTTGGCTCGTACACAGTCCTGCCTCCTGAGGAAAGGTTCTCAGCTACCCTCCTCCATGCCACAATCAGTGGGGAAAAGCCCACATTCCACGGTCACCCTCTGCCCACAGTGGGGGGCGTGGGTACAAGCATAAACCCAGGAGCGAATTGGCAGGGGGCCTCTCACTCACCCGCAATCTAGGTTCCTCTGTGCATCCTGGCACACAGGTAGCAGTCCCCTGGGGTTGCCCTCTATGGTGAGTTAGGGTTGTGGGACCATGGGAAGGGAAGATTAATTTCCCTGCCCCTGGTTTGGGCATCACATTTTCCGTTTACAGTGAATCCTGCAAATTTTGCATCCAGCCCTAGCAGATCCTGACGGGTCTGAATCAGTCATGGTGGTCTCCCCGCTGTCAGTGACTGAGTTATATCTTGGCATGTGATGAAATTCCAACCAATAATATATGGACGAATATTTGCAGGGGAACTTCTGGGAAAGTTTTCTCATTCTTAAAAGAGACACAAGAAAGAGATACCCCTTTCCTGCATCTTAAGTTGTCAATTCTGGATGTGATACCTGGCATTGTCACCACTATTTTGTAACCATAAAGGGATTAGTCTGAGTATAAACCTTTATGGAGAGGAAGGCTAGTCTAGACTAGAGAATTACAAAGAGGAGGACCCAGGGCACTTATCACAACTAAATTACAACTCTCCTACCTCTGAATTCCTTGTTACATTAGCTAATAAATTTCCTTATTGTTTAAGACAAAGTGGGGCTTTCTATTAATTGCAGCTGAAGCATTCTAAGTGCTGAAAACATCTTGATAGTAATACAGATCTCACAGAACCTATTTTATCAACTTTGGAAAATAACTGCCTAGTCCCCCAAGTGAATTTTGTGTATTATATTGTCCATATTTTAAATCAAACCATTCAAAAACACCCCCTTTCAAAACTTGCTAAAATATTCTCAGTGGTTTCTAGATCAGAGCTAGATAGAAACAATTTTATTCATATAGATCAAGGTGTATCATCATGATGGATTAAACATGGTATATTAGAAAGAAACTAACTTTCCAGTAAGCCTATTTTCTTCCTCTTCTTACCCTGGCCTTCCAAAATCAAGCTCATCATCAGTGAGCTGTGTACCAAATAAACAGAGAATAGCAACAAATATGTTTCCACTGGGAACAGAAATGTCATTATACTCTATCTGGTAAGAGAATGACACGAGCTTTCGGGTAGAGGTAGAAATGTTCTCCCTGTGGAGCACTCTGGTACCAAGATCCGAATGGTCTGGAATCTCATCTCCATATAGTGAAACCACCGTCAGAGAAAGTGCACCAGCAGATGCATCCCCGTTCTCACTAGCTCAGCTCTTCCTACATCTTTGCATCTGGGTCCTCCGAGTAGGGAAGGGTCCCACACCCTCAGCAGAGTTCCTTATTTCCCATGAGCACTTCCTCTGCTACAGGGAACCAGCTGTTCAATACAGTGGATGATTGGGCGTCTCTTGAGAGCTGCCTAGGTCTGCAAAGCAAATGATCTATTCCTGGATAATAATAAAGAGAAGACTGGAGAGTAACATTCACAATTGGGTAAATTTGATAGATTTGTGTTAGATAAAGCATCCAAGAGCTTTAGGGACAAAAATTCCATCGGCTTTGGGGAAAAGTCATAATCGACTGCAAAAAACAAAACCAGTTAAAACACACGATTACAGCTTTCTCAGAGATAACTCTTGGAGTGAGAAAATTAATTAAACATTCCTCGGAAGCCATGGAGCTGAAGTCAATGCACTGACTAACGTAGCAGCTGTCAGTGCAAAGTGGGTTCCTGTCCTAATCCTGTTCTGACCTCAGATTTGAGCCTGAGAACCTGTCAGAAAGGTGCTCTCACAGTGGAAGACATCAAGCAGCAGCTGCTCGCACTCAGCAGGCTGCAGCCGTTTCCTCACGCCACTCTGCTAGCATATTGCGTGACACTAGGGGTGCGCATAATTTTCCTGCTACTGCAGGGGACAGCGAGGTTTCAATTCCATTAGTACCCTGCTGTCCAGTGAACACACTACCGTCACACAAAGGAATACAGTCATCTCAACAGGCCAGCAAAAGAAGCCAGACACAAAAACCACCTACTCTATGACTCCACCTAAATAAAGGTAAAAATCATCCAAATGAACCGCTGGTATTGGACATCAGGAGAGGGAGGACCTGTGTAAAGGAGGGAGGGGGTAGTGATTGGGAGGGGCACATGTGAGGCACCGGAGGTACTAGTAGTTTCCTATTTCTTTTTTTTTTTCCTTTGGCCATGCCACACTGGCATGTAGGATCTTAGTTCCCAGACCAGGGACAGAACCCAGTCCCCTGTGGTAGAAGCACAGAGACCTAACCACCGGACCGCCAGGGAAGTCCCTAGCAGTTGGCTATTTCTTAAACTGGGTGATGGTTACATATGTGTGTTCACTTCTGGATAGCTGAGCTGTATACTTAGGATTGGTACACTTTTCTTTATGCATGGTATTCTTCAATTAAAAGATTGAAAAAAGAAAAATAATGATTAACTGCCAAACAAAACAAAACTCATAACCACTCTGATCAAGCAACTTATCAACCCCAAACTAGCCAGCAGCTCTCACCCAGGGTTTCCCACATGGCTTCCTCAGACACAGGCATGGCACATGACACCGGATGTGGCTGGGACCTCAGCCGGGGCTGTCACCTAGAATACCCACCTTTGGCATCTCCGTGTGGTCTGGGATCCCTCACAGCATGGCGGCTAAATGCCAAAAGAGAAAGCAAGGTAGAATCGCCTTATGACCTAGCCTCAGAAATCAGGTCACTTTCTCAGTCACCTCCACTGCATTCTATTTGTGAAAGTGAGAACTGTAAGACAAGCCTGTATTCAAAAGGAAGGGAATTGTACTCCACCTCTAGACTGGAGGAGCATCAAAGAATCTGTGGATACGTTTTAAAATCACTACAGTCTGATGCTGCCCACAAATTATCTACATTCCCCTCACAAGCAGAATACATTCATTCCCACCTCCCAAGATCTCCAAAAAGTCTCATTTACTAAGGCGGCATCAGGCTAAGGCTCAAAGTCCAAGATCGCATGATCTAAATCAAGTCCAGGTGCAAATGAGACACCTTTAGTGTGGTTCCATGGGAACCAATCCTTCACTGCCATTCCTCTTGATATGAAGCCCTATAAACTAAAAAAACAAAGTACACGCCTCTATACATAAACACCCAGCATACACTGGTGGGACAGGCATGAGATGACTGCTCTAGACCCTCTGTTCTAAAGAAGGGGGAAATGGGAGGCACATAGCAAATTCTGGCCCATAACTACTCTGAAATCCAGTCAACGTTGCCAGTTGCTCAATTAGGGCTTAGTCCCACTATCTGGAAATGGCTCTCCAGGGCTCTTCTCTGCCCTCTGGGTTCATGGTTCCATCCTCTGAATTATGCTTCCTTTTTCATAAAAGGTAGCCTGCATTTGCAGTAGTTTTCTCAGCCTGCTTCCTTTCTCTCCCTGCTTCCTCCTTCTTAAATCTAGGACGCCTCATTTTAGACAGTCTCTGTTCTTTTTAGTCAAAGCCAACAGTGTCTCCTCCAATACAATTCTCTTAAAATTTCATGAGTTTTCTGAATCCTACTGGAACACACTACATTAGATCAAAGCAAAGTCACGCCCACAAATTCTGTTGAGATAAGCCCTTCTCTAACTAAAACTTACAGAATAATAGTCTTAAGAATATTAGAAGCTCTATTCAATCTATTTACTAAAAGAAGACTGGGGAGGCACACCTTTTAGATTTTAAGAGGGCCTTTTGTCTATTTGAAAGGGTCTATAAGATACCACTTTATTAAATCATTCTGAGGTCTTGATAAAGGGTCTTACAGTGACATCTTTGACTTCATCATTAGACCATGTTTCCCTGACAGCACCCTTGGATCTCATCTTTGCCCATAAGCCATTTCTTCATTTTAGAATCATGTACTATCTGGAGAGGTTAAGAATGAGAAAATAAATTTATTTTTGAACCCAGCAAGTCCTGGCTGATTTAAAGTTAACATCTTGTATTTTAGTTTCTCTCTCCTCTCTTATCATTTTATTACAAAGGGTGGAAGAAGCCGGCGGCACCTTTAACCTCTGCCTGGAAAGCTCCTTAGGTCATCTAGTTCATTAGGTATATTTTCAATTTCCCATATTATTGTGATTATGTTGCCCAATTTCCTTCACTTTACAACAAAGATATGCTTTCCTTCAACTTCCAGTAACATCTAAGCCCTCACTGACAGTCTCCCTGATGCCCTTTAGGCTCCTGCTAACATCTCAAGGTTCATACAGCTTCCATCCACTTCCGTACCAAAGCCAAAGCCACATTTTTAGGTTATTTTTATATCAGTATTCTACTTTCAGGTACTAGAATCTGAAACAGGGAAGGGGGCAGGGCACAACCTTTGAAAGAATGACACAGCCCAAGGACATGACATAAACTAATTAGAACCAAATGGGTCCAAGACTGCTCCGGACTACCACTAGAACTTCAGCCTTAGTAATACAACCATAAGGATCAAAAAGTAGGCGGTGCCCCAATTCCTGGAAATCCCTGCCCCTTCCTGAAATAGCTGGAACACCCCTTCCACTCATCAGCCTATGAAATTACCCACCCCTAAAAAAACTGACAGCCCCATACCCTGGTGTCTTTCTCACCTTCTGAGATGGCCCACACTCTGTGGAGTGTGTTTCTCTCTAAATAAATCCATTCCTTACCTATCACTTTGTCTCTCACTGAATTCTTTCTGCAATGAGACATCAAGAACCTGAGCTTCAGGCTTCCTAGGTGGCGCAGTGGTTAAGAATCCGCCTGCCAATGCAGGGGACATGGATGGGTTCGATCTCTGCTCCAGGAAGATCCCACATGCCACAGAGCAACTAAGCCTGTGTGCCACAACTACTGAGCCTGCACTTTAGAGCCTGTGCGACGCAACTAATGAGCCCATGTGCCTAGAGCCCGTGCTCCACAACAAAAGAAGCCATGGCAATGTGCCTAGAGCCTGTGCACCACAACAAAGAGTAGCTCCCGCTCGCCGCAACTAGAGAAAGCCTGCATGCAGCAACAAAGACCCAACACAGCCAATAAATAAATAAATAAATAAATAAATAAATAAATAAAATTTATAAAAGAAAACAAACAAACAAAAGAATCCGAGCTTCATTAAGTCCTGAAACCAGGTGTGTGATCTCAGTTGGAAGACCTTGAGTTTTGGCCAGGTTCAAGTCCCGACACGTGGGCTGAAGTCCCAATCTGAGATCACGGTTTCAAATCTATGCCAGTTATTTTTTTCTATGTAAGATACCACTCCAAAATTTAGTGGCTTAAGACAAAAACAGTCATATACTTTATAAATCCATGATTCTAAACAAATTTCAAAACAAAAGTTTCGGTCGAAATATCTGTTCTACGGGTAAAGCTGACTTTCTGTATGTAAAGATGACAATTTTTCAGTACTTCTTAGTTATCACTGGACAGTATTAGAAATGCTTCTGAAAATTAAGAATAGCTAACATTTACTGAGTGTTACTAAACCTTTCAGCCTCTGATTTTCCAAAGGCGAGTACATAGGACCAAAGCTGTTGAGCTGGGACTCAAAGAGTTCTAGGTGTCAGTCCTGGTTTGAACAAAGTTCTTTGGTCCTTGGACTAAAAAATGAAAGGCTGAACTGAATACTTCCTTTCTGCACTTAAATTGAGTGATTATAAATTAATTAAATAATAAATGAACAGTTCTTTGAGCTGTTCTTTTGAGAATTTAGCAAAGCCTATCAGGCCCCTCATATTATGACCTGTGCCTGCCTTCCTGGTGCAGCTAGCCTCATGCAGCAGCTTCCACCACGTGAACTCTGACCTCAGATGAGACCTGGGCCACTTGCAGTTCTTGAATTGTCTGGGCTTGCTTTGTTTTCCCCTCACCCCTGGGCCTTGGCATGAGCCATTCATTCGCTCTGCCTAGAAGCCTTCATCTCCCTGGCCCATTGTCTTTTTCCTTCAATTAGACAAAACTCCTGTTCTCAAAGAAACTTTCCTAGTGCCTTGAGGTACACACAGCATCCCCAAAACCCACTCTAGGACATGAAGTAGGGTGACATCGACACGTTAGACATGCTTTGGCTTTTGTCTGTCCACTCTCCTAATGGTGAGACTCTGGAGGGCAGAAACAATACTTTGGTCATCTCTCTGTCTTTAACATGTAGGACCATACCTGGAATATAGTAGAAAATCAACAAATATTTGCTGAATGAATGTATTTTAACTCTGCTGATAATGTGGTCCAAGAAGCCACAAAGTCTTTTAAACAGTGAACTTTCAGAAGGGTACATATTAGCTGCTATATTGTGGGTATTACTACAAGCTATTAAATCAAGCTATGCTAATGGTTTAGTTCACATACAACTTATATTTGCTATGCTAAAGTGGGGGCACTTTGGGAGAGGTTAACTATTAAGCACAGAATATTAATAATTTTTTATCTATAATAATTCCCATTACTACAGCTTTTTAAAACAGCTTTATTGAGCTATAATTCACATATCATAAAATTTACCCACTTAAAGTACACCATTCAGTGGTTTTTAGTATATTCACAGAGCTGCACCTTCACAACCTAATTTTAGAACATTTTCGTCATCCCAAAGAGAGACCCTACACTCATGAGCAGCCGCGCCCCATCCCCCTCTCCTGGTCCTTGGCAGTGACAAATCTACCTTTTGTCTCTATGGATTTGCCTATTCTGGACATTTCACATAAACAAAATGATACAGTATGTGGTCGTTTGTGACTGGCTTCTTTCATTTGGCATAATGTTTTTAGGGTTCATCCATGCTGTATGATTACACCGTCTTTATCTTTTGCAATGTTTTCAAAAGCAAGAGCTAGAAGAGAAACATGTTATCATCACTTTTGCAAATCTCCCCCAGATAGCATATGAAAAGAGATCCCTGAGTGAAAGAGAAAATGTTGAGATTCAGAGGAACTCAAAGGCTATTTAAAAAATAATTTTTATTGCTAACTAATTTTGACTGGTACACCAACAATTATTTTAAAACATTTACAAGAAAACAAAAAGAAAAAAAAAAAAGAGGAAGAGTCACTAAACTGATTTTGTTGAGTTTCTCCTTAATGCAGAAGGGAGTTCAGAGACTTTGTTGATAAGTGTGTATCAACACAAACTGATGTAGAGAATGTCAGCTGCCCCACTGCTCACTCTGTCCACACAGCTAAAACACGCACAACTGCAACATGTGCTCAAAACTACAGACACTGCATTCTGCTCCTATAAAGAGTCAGGGTGGATTTTTCTTAGCTCTTGTAACAAATGTTTCAAATTTAACCCCCAAGTATACCAAAACTCGCTTGGATTTGCTCAACTCACCTGAATCAAGCAAATTCCACAACTGCAGTTAATAAGGGCTCACTGTTAGCCTTTGTACAACACTGTCTCAAGGATATGGAGTTACAATCCAGTTTGGAGAGTTAAATAAATAATACAAGCCCATCTATGAATGAGTACCAAAATAAATGTGTAGTATAGACAATGGCAGTAGCCCTTTAACAGCTGGAGCTACACAAAGATTTTAAAATGAAATTCTTTCCTGCTTTCACATGTGAGCTTATAAAACATTAGAGTGTACAGGATTATGTTATTTTAACTGCTGCACAGATTACTGAACTAATGACATTCTATTGTTAATCTGACTTTAATTGTAAGACCAAATCAGCTCCAAAATACTGCTACTAATTTTCTTATGGTGGTGAAATAGTACTATATTAAGTAATGCTTCAAAGAGCAGGTCACAGGCTGAGAGCTGGAGATCTTTGTTATACAAAGATTATAAAACATGAAGAAAAACCAAAACCAAAACAGAATTGTTATTCCCAGGGAGGTATTCTACCTATTTGTGATAATTTTAGGAAAAGTGGCTTTTCTAAATAAAAAGATATAATACAGCTTTTTCTAACACCTTCAAGATTTTAAGTTATATCTTTGTTGTAGTTACAGTTTTCTACAGTTGGATTTCATCCTGAAAGATTGAACAGTACAAGTCTAAATAAATGGGACAGAAGGAGGTTTCTAATGTGAAGTGCTTTCCCCTATCTGAAATAATTTTACCCAGAACATTTTTTTGGCAGAAAGATATTCAAGTACATTTACTAGATGGGTTTTTGGTATAAAAGAAAGATTATTATAGAAGCTTTAGTTCTAAAAACTTGAGTTATGAACCATTCAAACAGCAAATCAACTTATTTTAGCCGTAAAGGGAAGTAGAAAGTATTTAATTTACAATCCTTGATCTTTTAGATTTGCACACTTCACAAAACTAGTGTATGTGTTTCTTAAAAATAACACATTGATAGTAATATTTTATTTCAAAGTTTTATAATACTGTGATCAATATTAATTTTATCAGTAACAACGACAATAAAACTCTAGTACTTTCTTTTCTTGAAAAAGCACTGAGGCTAAATAAACATTGACTGATTGAAACTTCTCAACATTGCCAAATCTCCCTACGGATGGTTCCCAAACCTCCAATCCTGACAACATCCTGTTTTACAGGGAAGACTGCTTTCCACACACTGCAGCCTCAGAGAGATGACAGGGCTTTCCTCTGGGGGTTTAAACCAGCCCCTCCTTGCATCGTGTAAAGCACGGTGCAGTGAACCACCACAGTCTGCTGGATCACAGGTACTCGTGCCTCCTTTTTTAAAGAGACAAACACAATAGGAAAGCTGGATGGGAAAATGCCTGGCTGCTTTGTCCCTTGTCTGGACAGCCTCTCACTTTCCCACAACAGGTAGGCACGAGCACAGACTGCTGCTGAATGCTCCAGACCTTGCCAAGATGCTGAAACCCACTGGTTTCTGCGGTTGTCCCACTGTCTACTGATCCTGGCTCTTTGCCAGAGCTTAATTACGCCACTGAAAATGCCTGATGGTTAACCCTCTCTGTACTGCACCCACCTACAATTATTTGTGAAGCACTCTGATATGCTTTCACTCTTCCCAAAGATAAGTACCAGACTGTAGCAGTGTACAGCAGGGTGTGTGGGTGGGTGCATGTACCCACGGTACAGTAATTGCTACCAGTACTTACTGTAAAGGAGAAACTCAATAGCTAAGGCTAGGGTTCAGGAAGCCACTCCAAAATATATGTGGAGCTTGGTTTTATCCGTTAGGGTTTGGAGTAAAGTGCAGAAGACTTCTACAGTTTAATCCCGTTTAACCTTAGGAAAATAATTTTCCATTAAGAGAAAGAAAACAAGTATTTGGATCACAATGTCTGTTGTGAATCCTTTTTACCATATGAACAAAACATTATAGAGCTTTTGAAATTCCCAGAGCCACTGCTGTTCATTAAAAAAAGAAAGCACCCTTTTAAGACTTAGGTGCTTTATCTTTTACAAAATGAAAAGATCAAACATAAAACCTTATTTGTAAGCAAAGCAATAGTGTCTCTGGGTCTCTTGCTAAGATCAACAGCAATGAGGATGAATGAGGGGAAGCAGTGACAATGGTCAAAATGGGTGAAAGGAAGCTCTCTGTTGAGGCCAGCCTTCCCTGATTGCGATCTTTAGACCCAAGCCCATAACTCTGTTTAACTACTATATCCTGAATAAAAAGTGAATTCTGCTCTAATGAGAAGCAAGTAAGTCGCATGATGAGAGGAAGACTGAGTAACCTAATTGAGCCCCTCCAATCTGATACCAGAGAAGATCTGTATTTGAAGATAATGTAAGAATATCTGAATTGGATTCAGGAGAAATGCAGGAAATCGATTGGTCAGCCTAATTATTTTCTCTTTTTGACAACAGGGAATCCCACTACACACAACAGATAATTAAGCAATCTTTTCTCATCCTATATTTTCTAGCAGCAGACATCTACAGATGTCCTTCCTGATAACAACGAGCCGATTTTAAAGGGACCAAAGTGACACGAGTCACTTTTCAGCTATCCAGTGGCAAGTTCGCATTCCCATTTTATCCCAAAAGTTTTCCCCATTCTTCTTGTGCTTCGATTACTTGTACTTATAATTCCCATTACTTTGTAGAAAAATAACACTAAAAGTTAACTGCTTTCCCTAATAACTATCGTGGATACACAGGAATATTCCTATTTGGTGAAGACAGAAAATTTCACACCTATACACCACCACAATATGGTCAGAACAAAAGAGTGGCTTAATTAATTGCTGGCCGAGAGCCACGTTCTTTCCAAATCAAGGCTTCTGCAAGATGGCATATGGTTTGTTATTTCTTACAAATATGACAGGCCTTTAGAAGTGATTACACTTGGTATCTGTCACAATAATTCTATATATGAAACAGTACTAAAATTTTTTAAAAAGTATTATTTGCAAAAAAAATCTTTCATTATAAGAATTTGAAAATATTAATAGTTTTCATTTCTAAGAGTTAAGATAGTGACCAGCATGCATTTTAGTAAATATCTGAATTTCACATAGTGCTGTTCCATGTAGAATATGTCAACTTTACTTAGGAACATTACCAGGAAATATTACTTTTAAAGTGAAAAGATCATTTCTTCATTATTGGCCTATGTTTTCAAGGCAGAATATATTCAGTATTTGAATTTTTTATTGAATTATTTATTTTATTAAATTCAATCACTATGCTTTTTTTCCCCCCCAGAAATTGTGCTTGTACTAAGGATAGCTTAAAAAAAAAAAGGCAGCATTTAATCTGAGTTCCCTAGTGGTAAGAGTTTTATATTATTCATCATTATATCTCCAGTACTTAGAATACCGGAGGCTGTGATGAATTGTCATCCTCTGAATAACCACATAATCTCAAAGAACGCAGCGCACCCAGCCCTCGCACACGCGGAGCCGCGCATGGCAAGAGGGCATGGGCTGAGCTGCTCCTCAGGACTCTGGCTCAAAAGGCAGCATAACCCAAGCTCTTAGGCATCTTGAATGCTTTCCCTTCAAGGTCCCAACAGGATTTGTAACTATCCACTTACAGACATACTGCAGCAAAACATTTAGGAGACAGGAAGTGTCAAAACATTAGGAAAACCTCGAAGTTACAAGGTCTTAAAACTGTTTTACTCTGTCTCCTGCCTCAGTTCTGTCCCAATAGACTTCATAATGCTACTAGTGATAGTGTGAAGTACAAAATTTAAAAGAATAGATTTTTATTTTTTAATTGTAACCCAATACCTACCAAAGAATCGATCATCTACTAGGCTTTTAAAAAATATTGTTAAATAATGGATTATGGAGGAAATGAAATACAAGTATAGAGCACTCTTGTGGTAAATGGATTCTCATGATTGGTGGGAACACATTTCTAAACATTTTTTCTTCTTTCTTTATATTTCTACTAATATAAATGTTTTTGTCTCCAAAGGACATTGAGGATGTGATGTACCAGGATTGATTTATTCATAACTATGGCTCCTTAGAATACTGGAAGAAACTAGAAAGGACAGCATTTATTAACATAATTAATAGCCATAAAGCCTCAATTCACTCCAATGTACTTGTCATGATTGGGGAACGTGGACTTCTTGCAAATACTGTCCTACACTGGGGGGCTCTGGGCAATGAAACACAATGGATAAAACCAGTAGGCAAGCAAGGGAAACGAAGTTATGAGGCAGACCTTTCAAAGTGACTTAGTATGATGGGATCGTATGCAATGGAAACATAAAAATTATCTTTACCTCACACACCTGAAAAACTAAACTGAACCAACATTACTCAGTTTCTGGAGTCATGGGAATGCACTGTGTCATCAAAGGGAAATATATGCAAACAGCTGTGGCAGAGGCTATTTTAAAGGGCCCACCTTGCGGCTCTTTTAGTCCTCCCAATCCATTATCTATTTTCAGTTAAAAATCATTAATGTCCAGCATATAAGAACCTAGACACAGACAAAAAACCCATATTTTTTTTCTATGGGGATGGTAACCAGATGTCAATAGCTGCAGCTGTGACTATATAATTACCTGTTTGCATTAACGGAGACCACAGTTTAGATTTAATAGGTCAGATGACAATGCAGCAAAATGCATTTAGCCTATGATTACCCCTTTTCAAACATTCTCTCACTCGCAACTTCGACCCTGGGAACATAGCAGGCACAGACTTAGGTCAATAAGAAACACTGGCCAGCACAATAGGCCTTGCCTCAAACAGCGCTGTTGACAGACACCAGCACAAAGGAAATGAATAGAGTCCCCCTCAGTTCTCACACAGAGCGAAGAATGACTCAGTGTACTGCTGCTTTGGTGCTCTGTTTGTACAGTGTATACAGCTTTTGTCCTCAGCCACTGTTCACAACTCAATGGGGGCTAAAGAGCCGAGGAAGTGAAGGCGGAAGAATGCTCCACACTCTTCCCTGTGGCCAGCAGTTGTCTCCACAGGCATAGAACAGGTCAAGAGAGAAATGGAAAGTCACTTGCTAAAACTCCTCCTATCCCAGCTTACGTGAGTAACGTGATTTGTGAATTAAAATACAAAGAAGGCATTATTTACAGTGCCTAGAAAAGGGTAGAAAAGTACCACTTTGATATTAATATATTTATTGATCGAATTATTGGTCTTTTGGAGTTTTGCTTTCTGTCACATTTCTCATATTTCTTTTTCAAACGCTTATGTGAGGCGCAAAGAGAAATTGGGACTGGCTCACAGTAGGGAACTAAAGTAATTCAGGTCAGGACTCCCTAGAGACCACAGGAATAGGGCCAGAGAGCAGGTGAGGGGGCAAGATCCAGGTAGGGGACCCGAGGCATCAGTAAGGCTGGCAGTGAGCATTTCTCTGCTTGTCCCAAAGTGTAAACACATCTCTCTTTAAGCCTATTTCCCAAGGTAATGGGAGTATAACAATAAAGAACCTGACCCAGGGATAAAATAGAATTCTAAGACAAATCAGTGGAGACTACGAATAGACGATACCATAGGCTCAAGATTGGTTTGCTTGATACTGGCCAAGAAACCTAGCTAAAGTAATAGATAAGTGCCAGAGATGAATGAAACGTCATTGCCCTGAGCCAAAAACATGCCAGCAGAAATGCATCTGCATTTATGTACATGTTTTGGGATTAGACTGTGTTCAAATTCTGGTTCTGCCAATTACTAGCTGTGTGACTTTGTAAAACCCCTCCAAATCTTAATTTCTGCATCTGTAAAATGGGATGTCCCTCTATTTCTTTAGTCAAAAAATAATTATTGAGATATTAATAGTGCCTACTTCATTGGTTCCTGTGAAGATAAAATACATGTAAAGCACCTAGAAGAGGACCTGATACCATGCAAATGCTCAATAAATATTGTCTATACTAAGTGCTGGCCCCTATTGCCATTAGAACCACTACTATAATTCTCTAACTAGTACTAACAACACAAACTGCATTACTACTCCTACAGAGAGAGAACTGCTTTTTCAGGACTTTACAGAAAATTCTTACCAGGGGATTGAGATCACTGCTCCTGAGGCCAGGAGGATACTGCAGGTACCCAGAGGCTGTTTTTAGTGGTCTCTAGTAAAGAAACTCAAGCTTCGAGGATGGTATACGTGTGACATAAGCTATATACAAGACACATAAGCTTATTAATAAAACTTTAAAAAATGTATATGATTGGAATTTTTCCCCAAATCGACATCAATGTACAGCCTAATAATCATTCCTAAGGGGGAAAACAATAGCAATTTTAATTAGATGTTTGCTATTCTAGGGTCCAGATACTCTTCTAAGTAACTTATCTAAGGCACTATTATTTTTACAGCAAAGAAATTAGAGGACAGAGCATTAAGTAACTGCTTAAGATTAGACTGTTAAATAAGTAAACCCAGGCAATATGACTTCCCATCTTGTGCTCACAAACATTACACTGTACTGTTTCATTAATATTCCTATGAAAGCATCTGTAACAACTTGCTAAGTAGTACTATCCTTATTCTTACACTTAGCAAAGGAAAGAAGTCTTTTCCATAGAAGATTCTGGCACAGAATCAAACCATATACCCACAGTAGCCTCATAAATGATAACATACTATGAATTAAAATATGTTTAGGGTCCATCCTTTTACCCTTTTTGAAGAACAAGCAGTTGCTGACTATTAGTCTAGGAGGAGTCAAAAAGTAAACTGCTTTGTTTAATTGCTTTCATCACCACACAACCATAATTAGTTTCATGCTTATGAATTTAATCTTATATGTTAATTATATCTGCAATGATTCTCAGAATGCAAAGAAGCTAATTAATGAAAAATAACTGCCTTGAGGATAGATGCTTTAAGCATATAAATGATTACAAAAAGGAAAAAAAATGTCCCCCATTTCAATAACTTTCAGAATGCCTCCCCACATTTACATCTCTCATGGTACTGGTCAACAGAACATCAATACCAAGCAAGAACCATGTCAGTAATTTAAGTAAAATTTTGCACTTATTTAAAAATTCATTCCATATGGCTCTGATTTAATTTATTCTTCAAAATCTAAACTTATATAAAGAGACAAATATTCATGAATGACCTTGATTACTATTAAATTAAAATGAAGGTAACAGACTTCCATATCCAGTGTATGTTAGGATAAGTAAACTGACCAAAGCTCCTGCTAAAAAGAAATAAACACAGTGGTTAAAATACCAAAAAATGTTTTCTTTAATTGTATCACTGAGTCAGCAATTTAGAACTGATTATAGAAAGGCAGAAAAAGAAAAGAGAGCTGGAACTCAAAGAATAAACAGAGCACTGAAGCTGGGTTTTGCAAAACTTGAGATTCTTTTAACATTTCCATAGACACAAAGGGTCACTACATAATGGGGAAAAGGGAGAAAATTACCTAGAAGATAGGAAGATTCTAAATTTGTATGAAAGAGGTAAGACAGTCTCAAGTCATATATAGTAAAAATTTAAAGGATTACTAGCAGAAAAGACAAATCCATCATCAAAATTGTTTTGAAAAATGGGAACATTTACAAAAATTGACCAAATACTGGACTAAAAAGGAAGTTTTAAGAAATTTCAAAAATTTGGTATTTTTCCTCTGGTCACAATACAGTTATGCTAGAAATTAATAATAAAAAATTCTTACTTGTTTGGAAATTTAAAATATACTTTTATACAACCATGACTCAAAGATGAAATAAGGGAACTTAGAAAATAACATGAAAATATATAAATTAGCCAAGCTGTTCAAATATACTACATAACAACATAATATATACTAATAAAGCACTTTAATTCTTGTAAACTAATTCATTTAATAGCCTGCAGTTTGTTTGGCTTTAGTTTTTTTTATAATTCATAAGAAGAATACTTGATTAGCATGGCATAATCATGTATGCTAAGTATAAAACTGTGACCAATATTTTTTCATTAAAATAAATTATGTTCTTGGTCCAAAACAACACATGCACCCCAATGTTCATTGCAGCACTGTTTACAATAGCCAAGACAGCAACCTAAATGTCCATCAACAGAGAAATGGATAAAGAAGATGTGGTATATATATACAATGGAATATTACTCACCCATTAAGAATGAAACAATGCCATTTGTAGCAACATGGATGGACCTAGAGACTGTCATACTGAGTGAAGTAAGTCAGACAGGGAAAGAGAAATATCTTATGATATCCCTTATATGAGGAATCTAAAAAGAAATGATACAAACGAACTTATTTACAAAATAGAAACAGACTCACAGACTTAGAGCACGAACTTATGGTTACCAGGGCAGGGGGAAAGGATGGGGGAAGGGACAGTCAGGGAATTTGGGATCAACATGTACACACTGCTGTATTTAAAATGGATAACCAACAAAGACCTACTGTATAGCACAGGGAGCTCTGCTCAATGTTATGTGGCAGCCTGGGTGGGAGGGGAGTTTGGAGGAGAATGGATACATGCACATGCATGGCTGAGTCCCTTTGCTGTGCACCTGAAACTATCACAACACTGTTAATTGGCTAATATAAAAATAAAAAAGTTAAAAAAAAAAGTCTGGAAACAATCCAGATGCCCATCAACAGCACACTGGTTAATAAATCATGGCACACTCCCTCCAAAATAAAATAAAATAAAATATGTTCTATCTTACTTCATACTCATTAGAAAGCTTCCTTAACTAGGCTATCCCAAGGTATTACTATTTGAGTTAGTTTGGCATCTTAAAATTTTCCATCTTGAAGGCATACATTGACTCCAATGTAAATATCCTTTTAAAAAAATTTTTTGAGCAATTGTATACATGCATTTAAAGCATCCTTGAGGGCTTCCCTTGTGGGGTAGTGGTTAAGAATCCGCCTGCCAATGCAGTGGACACGGGTTCAATCCCTGGTCCAGGAAGATCCCACATGCCGCAGAGCAACTAAGCCCATGTGCCACAACTACTGAGCCTGTGCTTTAGAGCCCATGAGCCACAACTATTGAGCCCACGTGCCACAACTATGGTAGCCTGTGTGCCTAGAGCCTGTGGTCCACAACAAGAGAAGACACTACGAAGAGAAGCCTGAGCACTGCAATGAAGAGTAGCCCCCGCTTGCCGCAACTAGAGAAAGCCTGCACGCAGCAACAAAGACCCAACACAGCCAATAAGTAAATTTATAAAAAAAATAAAGCACCCTTGATTCCTGAATGCTATAGAAAGAATGTTTATGTCTCCCCAAAATTCATATGTTAAATCCTAATGCCCAAGGTGATGGTATTTGGAGATAGAGCCTTTGGGATGTGATTAGGTCACAAGGGTAGAGCCCTCATGAATGGGATTAGTGACCTTCTAAAAAAAACCCCAAAGAGCTCCCTTGCACCTTCTGCCATGTAAGGACATAAAGTGAAGACGCCTGCTATGAACCATGAAGTAGATCCCCACCAAACACCAAATCTGCTAGTGCCTAGATTATGTGACTTCCCAGTTTCTGGGGGCTGTGAGAAATAAATGTTTGCTGTTTAAGCCACCTCAGTATGGTATTTTTGTTATAGCAGCCTGAAGAGACTAAAATACTGAATAAGTTCCATTTTTCTCTATATTAAAAACTGGCTATAAAACTTGGCAAGAATTAAATAATCATTTCAAGAAAGTTAGGAAAAGAACAGTAAAAACCAGAACCCTGAATTAAGTGTTTAGAGATATACTGGAGGGACTTCTCTGGTGGCAGTAGTTAAGAATACACTTACCAATGCAGGGGACAAGGGTTCGAGCCCTGGTCCAGGAGGATCCCACATGCCATGGGGCAACTAAGCCTGTGCACCACAACTACTGAGCCTGCACTTTAGAGCCCGCAAGCCACAACTACTGAGCCCGTGTGCCACAACTTCTGAAGCCCACACACCTAGAAGCCCGTGCTCCACAACGAGAAGCCACAGCAATGAAAAGCCTGTGCACCACAACGAAGAGTAGCCCCTGCCCTCTGAAACTAGAGAAAGCCCATGTGCAGCAACGAAGACCCAACTCAGCCAATAAATAAATAAATAAATAAATAAATAGAGATATACTAGATATGTACCTGGATTTAAAAACTTGTGTTGGAACCCATACCACTGTGTTTCCCACTTTAAATGGCTAATTCTGGTAATGTTCAAACCAAACGCTTAAGCTGGACTGAAAATATGAAGGCCTGACCTGTATTTTGAATCTCTGAATTCAAGGATGTTGTCTGAAAGCCAAATACTTTTTAAAAACGGTAGCCTAGTGTGCCTGAGAGCACATCCTGGTAGCATATCTTTTAAAAACCAAGAAAGAGAATGAAAACAAGAAGTGTTTGATGTGTAGATACTGACTCTTAGCTCCCCCAAACAGAAACTAACTTAAAGTTGCTTAAGAAGAGAAAGAAAAAAATGAATTCATTACAAGGACACAGGGGTGCCTTCAGAAACTCTGGAGCAGACCTCAAGAAGGGTTGGGTCCAGAAACTATGAGAAGCCATGAGAGATTCAGGCAGTGAATTCTCTCATGATTTTCACCTGTCTTCACTCCACACGTCTGCATAATTCTCTCTTCCTTTGAACCAGCTTTCTCTGTTCTCCAGTCTGCATGGCATACAATATGGCTACTCAAATCCCTTGAATTTACAAGTTAAAGCCCCATATATGTGAAGAGACTAATTACTTTTCCCTTGTTCACAATTCCAAAATCCAGGGGATAGAACTTGGTTTGATTCCAGCTTGGGGTAGGTGCCAACTCTGGTCTAATCAGGTGGAAAAGGCCACACGGATTCAACAGGGCTGCCCACGGACCACTGCTTGGGTGGTCAGGGGTAGGTAAAGGTGCTGGTGTGTTGGAAACTGTAAAAGGCACTCAGCATAAGCAAGAAACAAGTGCTGTGACTGAGCAACATGCTTTCTGATGGAATTTCATATGGCTCTGTGCCCGGCAGGCAGGTGTCAAGTTGGATAATCAAGGTTGAAGGCACTGCCTGAGGCCTTGGGTAGGGGGATGGGATACCAGTGGGGCTCAGGCAAAGAGGTGGAGGGCAGATCTCCTCAAATAACAAAAGAGCGTACAGCAGAGAAAAGTGTGGCCAGCACTGCCCCAAGAAGCTGACAGGTCATGTCTGAACATGACCCTCCAGTTTCTCTACATTTGGCTAGGAGAGAGAGACTTCTGACGGAACTGCTAAGCTTCTTCTCCCCGGAGTCTTTACTAAATAGCTTGAGTTTGTATCGCCTATACTAAACAATTCACATAATTTGATACATACTATTTATATTATGTTGACTGCACAGATATTTAAACAAGTAGAATTTAGTACAGCAAAATGATCTTGCTCATTCTCAGGTAAAGCATAACTGTCCACTCATTTGCTCAGCTAATAAAGCCAAACATAATCCTCTATCTCTTCTCTGTCTCCTTCCTGCTTATTTATCTATCGATTCTTGCTCTGAAATATCTTTTTAATCAGTCCCCTTGATTCCATCAACAATGTCATAGTTTTAACTCAAGATCTTATTATCTCTTTTCTGAATTTTTAGAATACCCTCTTAATTGACCCTTCTGCCTCCAAATGTCCAAATCTTATCCTTGTCACACCCCTGCTTATAAACCGCTAACAGTTCTTCACAACAGCACAGGTCCCAAGCATGTCTGTACATCAGAACCACTTAGATTCCTACCCCTCATTCTAACCTTTCTGAATCAGAATCTCCTAGAATGGGGCTTAGAAATTTGCCTTTTTAACGAACTCCCCTATTGATTCTAAAGTAACGAGCCCAAAATCAGTCTCTGGATTTGTGTTATGGAAAGTCCAGACTCTCCAGATGGAATATAAGTCAATTCACAACCTGAGTTCAATCTCTTTCTAGCCTTATTCCCTGCAACTTTCCCTTCCCAGACTTATTTACAACATACAACCCTTTCATACTGCAGGGCATCCATACATTCTGCCTTCTCTTCTCTCCTGAAGGACCTTCTCCTCATTCTTTAGGAACCAATTCAAATATGATCTCCTCTGTGAAGCCTTCCTTGACTGCCCCGGGCATTTATCCATTCTTGATTACAGAATTTTAGAGGCAGTCTAGAAGTGGTTAAGAGTATAGGCTCTGCAATCAGAACTCCAAATGTTTGAATCCAGACTTGGCAAATTACTGAGTAAGTGACTGACACATGGCCTTGGACAAGTTACTCAACCTCTCTGTGCTCTCAGTTGCTGACACTATAAAATAGGAATAATATTACTGTGTGCCAATTATAATTGCTGCAAGGTTAATGAGTTAACACATGTAAAGCATCTGTCTGGATTGTAGCAATTGGTCATTAAACCTTAGCTTCTTATTTAAAAGTTATTGCTATCCCTTAGACTATGAACCAGACTTTTATATTAAGTCAATCAATTTAAGAACTCTCTTTCTTAGTTGTGGTGCAAAATAACAACAAAAAGAGAGGGTAATTTATACACAAACTTCAATGTAACTTCATTTACTTCTCAAAACGTGACTGAAGATGAAGTACTAAACCTATTTAAGAAAAAAAAGGCATTTATATGGGAAAGATTGTCTTTTGAAGTCATTCACTAGGGAAGCAGAAAAAAACTTAGGAATCTTAGATATCTATTTGAATTTCAAAGAATAAAGCAAATATTAAGCCTATCTTTGGGCCATTATTTTTTAAATGTATAGAAAAAGAATTTAAAAATCTGGACTAAAATCTCACAGAGCAAAACTTCCATTATTTATGAAACTAAAAATTTAGCCAAAAATATATTTCAAGAAATCCTATAGGTTTTCAAAATAACTAGAAACAGTACAAGAACTTTTTATGAATCCTACCTTTTCTCTACTAAAGTAATGTCTGAAATGGAAAAGACAGAATGATGGAACAATCTGGTCATCTGGAACAAAAGAAAAACAAATTATGGTTATGCAAGGTAAGAAGTAAAGAGGAAAACTAGATTTGTGCTCAAATGCATCCTCTCCAGTGTTACTAGATGCATTCTCATTTTGTCTTATTTTGCTTCCGAACTATCAGCTATTAAGAAAGGGTAGAAATAAGATACAGTGAAATCTGGAAACAAGAGTCAGCTCTTCTTCCACAGAACACATTTCTCCTCGGACCTATTCATTCACTCAATAAATATTTACCAAGCACCTACTACTATACACGCTTGGACACAGCAATAAACCAAAGTGCTAGGCACGTGTGATGCCATTCCTATGGTGCTTATGATAGGAAGAGCCTCTATATTTCAACAAATCCAGCACACCTCATACACTGCCATGAAGAACATATGGTTTCACCTCCAAATTATCACCATTAGTGACTCCAGAAGATAAGATCTACCTTGCTCCCAGACTTCCAGATCATGGGTTTTTAACCTAGGCTCATGGGTCCCTAAAGGTTAATGAATGTGTTGGGGGAATCTGTGAACCCTGTACTATTACATGCAAAATGTGTGTATGTATACACATGTATAAACCGTCCTAGACACACAAGGTGCTCTCACTATATCCTCAAGTGGGCCTATGACCCTCAATGTATAAACCATCACTGTTCTAGCACAAGAAAATTCCTACAATTCTGTCCCATTGAAAAGACTGCTGCCATATACCAACACGGAGAGCAGTCGGCAAATTCTCATCTGACATTTTATAGCACAATATTCGACAATTTTATTGACAAGTTACGTTTTACTCATCTAAATTCCGTCCTCTAATGTTCTGAGTACCAACAATCTTAGTCAGTCTGTTAGACAAAGACTTCTTCCAAAAAAACTGTTTACAGAACTTGGGCTCCAGCAATTCTTGCAATATAATTCTCGTGTATAACTGAACCACAGAAAAATAACTCCTTAATTTGTGGTAAGAATAACCACTGAAGAACAACCTACGGTGGGTGGCATGAAACTATCACAATTATAAAGTAACCAAGCAAATAATATACTATGTCTATAACAGATAAAATGTTATAAATCCAAAACATACATTGCTATAAATAAAGTCTGTGGTTATTTGCTGAGATGCTCTGACTAACATGGCAGTGACAAGGGCTACTCTTAGCTTGTTTTATAAAGGAGTAACTAAAGCTATTTGACAGTAGACTCTGTGGCACCACATGTATTGTTTGGGCTAAGACATGAGGTGAACTGCACTGTATAGTAACTTTGGGAAAATGCTGCCTTTAATACAAACAAACAATGGACTTTCCTTTAGAAGCCATGATAAGGGAGAGGAGGGCAGAGGGATTAGTCCTACGAAATCAGCATGCCTGCAATTTGGGAAACCATGAATAAGAGCAGTCAGTGTGTCTAAATGCCTATTTGTTGACAGCTGTAATCAGATCATTTCCCCCCAAATTAAAATCATAGATTTTAGAGTTGGTAAGGCTGTAAAAAGATCAACAAGATGATGGGACTGAGGATAAAAGACCATGCGTGACTTGCTCAAGTTCACAAAACAAAACAGAAAGAAACTGAGTGTCCTGCCTCCCTTACGCTGCCATTTCTTTTTCGGGAAAGACTACTGCTCTGTGTTTGCATTTGCTCAAATAACCTGATTTGGGAAGAGAGGAGGAGACTTGCTTAGTTTTTTGGCAGGTGACACAAGGCTTTTTGGTCCTTTACTTGGCATGGGAGAGTTGGTCAATTGAGTAACATACTATTTTTATTTAAAAAAAAAAAAAAAAGCATGGACAGCAGGAAAATCTAACTTTGGGCACAATCTGACTCCTTTTAAAAACTTTCCATTAGAGTAAATCAACGGCGAACAGGAAGTTAGAAATGCAAATTCTAATGTGTAGCCCCAGAAACACACCTTGAAAATCAGTAGGGCAACAGAAAGTTCTGTTGGTCAGGTGCCCACTGAAATTTATAAGGAACTACAGAAGACACTGAGTATGGGCAGTTCTCTTTTGATCTGGGCCCCCAAAGACCCTTTCAGGGTACTTATGAGGTGAAAACTTGTCATAACACTTCTAAGATATTACTTAGCCTTTCCCACCATTTTCAAGTAAACATTGGATTTTCTAACCACATAACAGAAAGAAAAGAAAGCAGAAGCCTAGGAAAATCTAGACTTTTTTTTATTATTATTAAAAAGAACCATGTCCGTTTCTAATGTAATCATGAATTATAATGAAGATGACTATAGAAAAAAACTTAAAATTCACATACTATATACTTCAGCACTTCAATGGCTTTCAGTATACTGTACTCACTAAAAAGAGTTGTGCTTCCATTATCACAATCAATTCTTAAATATCATCATCACTCCAGAAACTCTATATCCCCTTAGCCATCAACCCCTTAAGTCCCTCCCCTCATCCTCCCATCCCTAGGCAACCACTAAATCTACTTTCTCCCTCTAAATATATTTGCCTATTCTGGATACTTCACATACATGTAATTATACAATACGCAGTCCTTTGTGACTGGCTTCTTTCACTTAGCATAATGTTTTCAAAGTTCAGCCAAGTTGTATCTTCATTGCTTTTCATGACTGAATAATATTCATACATACACACACACACAAATACCACATTTTGTTTATCACTTCATCAGTTAGTGGGCATTTGGGATCTTTCCACCTTTTGGCTATTCTGAATAACACTGCTATGAACATTTGTATATAAGTTTTTGAGTAGACATATGTTTTCATTTCTTCTGTTTATATACCTGGGAGTGGAATTGCTGGGTCATGTGGTAACTCTGTTTAAGTATTTAGGAAACTACCAAACTATTTTCCGAAGTGCCTAAAGCATTGTACATTCCTATCCATCAGAAAGTTCTTGCTTTTAAAAATCATAATCATTAAACAGATCGTGAATACAAACTCCTTATTTTTTGCTAATAAGTAACAAGAAAAAACCCCAGTATTGATACATATGTTCTTTAAAACAACATACTATTAGCACATGAAATTCAAATGCAGAGTTCACAACATAGAAAGATAGCGTTAAGCTGCTATTTTTAAAAAGGGTTACCATGTAGTAAATATTCCCTGTATTACTTAAACCAAATGAAAATACTGTACATGGGCTACAGATACATGACAAACACTCTAATAAAACAGTGGGAAATCTTAAACATGAGTTAAAAAGGACAAATTAAATTTTCTCAAAAACTAAATTAGAATCTATCTAATCAAGTGATACCTCATATGCTCAGTCATTAGAAGGAAGAAAAACTAACGTTAAGATGGAAAACTGATTTATACGGAATCTAAAAATGGTACTGATGAACTCAGTGACAAGAACAGGGAAGCAGATACAGAGAATGGACTGGAGAACTTGAGGTATGGGAGGGGGTGGGGGGTGAAGGGGAAACTGAGAAGAAGCGGGAGAGTAGTACAGACATATATATACTACCAACTGTAAAATAGTCAGTGGGAAGTTGTTGTATAACAAAGGGAGTCCAACTCGAGGACGGAAGATGCCTTAGAGGACTGGGGCAGGGAGGGTGGGGGGGAATCGAGGGGGGGGGCATCAAGGAAGGGAGGGAATATGGGGATATGTGTATAAAAACAGTTGATTGAACCTGGTGTACCCCCAAAAAAAAAATAAAATAAAATAAAATAAAAAAAAAAAAAAAAAAAAAAAAAAAAAAAAGATGGAAAACTGATGGATACTCACAGGGCAGAGTAAAGGCAGTATGCTGATTTGGAAAAGAAAACAAAAGCTAGCTTCTATAACCATACAGTAAAGACGATAAAGAGTTATTGTCCAATGGGTTTGCGGTAAACAATTTGGGAACAATAACTTTATAAACTATGCAGTAAACTGTATATTCTGGATACTGAGGGGCTTTGCTTCTATATATTGGGTGTGCTTCCTATATAGGAAGGCAAAGCAAATTAGTATCTATGAATACTAAGTGTGAAGCAGAGATTAAAAGAAAATTTGGCCCAGCATCACTAACTCCCTTGAGTGTTTCTGCCTAGGAGAAAGTCCAAACACTGGGAACAGCAGCAGGTAGACAAGCCGCCGGGGGAAAGCGTCATTAGGAGCAGAAGAGACAGTGAAGATCCTCAGAAGATCCAAGTGCACAGAAATCTGAGCTTTTATCACATTCCAGCACCAGCCACTTTGTCTTTTCTTGTCAGCAGTGGTTACAATCTTCCATAATTGCCTTTAACCTCACCATTACAATCGCTGGACGACAATGTCTGACAAAGCAAGAAACATGGTTTACATCATAATCCAGCACCCTCATAAAGAGATCGGCTTCTACACACACATTGACACACAACTGAAATAAATTTCCTAAAAGCTATAATTAGTCTTGCTATATGCAGTGCATTTTAATAGCTCCTGTTCTATTTTACTAAAGAAAAAAAATGCTGAGAATGACACAATACATTGTGGTTTACAATCTATCAAGAACATAGCTCAAAAAATAAGTTAATAATATAAATAGTCAAGACTAACTTTGCATATGGGTAGGCAATGACAACTATGTCACAAATGTCACCTGGATAACAGTGATTTCAAGGAAGTAAGAGAAGTTAAAATTCAAATAAATGTATCTGAAGAACAAAAAAAAAAGGTGATTATGAGCTCAGTGCATATTAGCAATTATTACAATTGGGGGGGGGAGTAGGAGTCCTGACTTATTCCAAAAAAAAATTTTAAATAGTTTAAAACAAAGACTGAGATATAAAACTATAAAATACTAGAAGGAAACATATGCCAATTCTTCCAGGGAGGGAATTTTTCTAGGTATGACAATTAAACTAGAAACTATAAACAAAAAAATATGTAAAATCAATTATATAAATAACAGAAAAATGTATGGCAAATGTAACCAACAATAAACTGGTAGTAAATGGTTTTAACAGTAGGACAAAGGGTATAAGCTAATAAAAAAGTGATAAATCCAAAGACTAATAAGCAACTGGAACAGGCCAGTGAAGCTGGAATACAATATTCATTTCAGAATTAAATAAATGGAAAGACGTTCACCACTGCTAGTCATCAAAAATGCAAATTAAAACAATGAGAGTATTTTTGTCTATTAGACTGGCAAAGATGAAAAATAACAACTAGTATTAGGGACAAATAATTTCTTCTGGCAAATGGGAATTATGTATAAGTTTTTAAGGAATATATATCCTTTCCAGCCTTCCCATTCCAAAGAATTTACTTAAAGAAATAGTCAGATAATCACATCAAGATTTATACACACAATTATCTCGGAAGTGTTTATAAAAATAGTGAAAACTGAAAACGTCAATATATATCAATAGGTAAATAAATTATAGTAATGGAATGCTATATAGTCTTTAACAATTTCGTTGATGACATTTAGATATCTAACTATTTGGAGGGAAAACCTAGTTACAAAATAGTATTCAAAAATATGATCTTTTGTTAAGAACTTTTTTACATTATGTTTTCACTAGATGATCTTTATTTATGTTAATTTATTTGAATTTATTGTATTTTGCAATAAGCTTGAATTACTTTTGTAATGAAATAATATTTTTTAAATAAAAAGGTGAACAACCTTAATTATACCAAGAGTTCATAATCATAGATCAGAAAGACATTATAATCCCCCAAAGATAAATAAGCTAAGCAAAGAAACTGACAATTTACAAAAAAGGAAGTACCATTAATAAATAAACCTATGAAACGTTCTATCTGTTTGCATAAGCCTGAAAAATATCAATAATCTTTAAGCCTAGTTATTCCACTTAATCTTTCTTCAGGAAATACTTGTAGAAGTCTTACCCTCAAAGATGTTCACAGCTGTGCCACTTATAAAACAGTAGAAACAATCTAAATGTCTAATAAACAGGATTGCTTAAAGAAACTGTGCTATATTCAGTGATATATAAAGCATCCTTCATAGTGAAAAAGGCTGTGCTACAAAATTAAGTGAGAAACTCGTTACTCAAAATTATATAAGGAGATTAAAACCAAATACAAACAAAATGAAAACCTGTGTCTAGATGAAAAGACGGAAAGGAAATTCAGCAAAATGACTGCTGAATCTATGAAGGTTTTTGTTGTTGTTGTTGTTTCTTTCATTTTTGGAGTTTTAGCAGTATTTTTTTTTTGAGGTATAATTGACATATAACATATTAGTTTCAGGTGTACAATATAATGATTCTATATTTGTATATATTCTGAAATGATCACCACAATAAGTCTAGTTAACATCCATCACCACACACAGTTACATAATTGGACCTATGAAGTTTTAGAATTTCCCTACTTAGAGAATTTCCCATAGCTTTTTTATGAGACTACATTACTTTTACAAGTTGAAACAAAAAGAAAAAAATTAATAACAGAAATTCCAACATAAGTGTAATTTTCATAATTTGGCTTGATCCCTGAAGAATATTAGCTTTGATACTGCAGTGATCAATATATAGAATAAGTAAATGAATTAAAGTTTTAATCTAAAATGAAGAAACCAACAGAATTAATTGGACTGGTTGGCTTAGTAGCATATTCTTTTAATAATAAACAAAACAGTATACAGAAAAAACAGGAAAGAATACTTGCATAAATTGAAATTTATACATTTTCAGCAAGGCAAATTTTTAATATAAAAAAACACAGTATTTGATGATATTTACGACAGATGTATACTTTTTTCTACTTTCCATTTTTAATAATAAAAATGTAACTTGAAATATTTTGCTTTATTATCCAATTCAAAAAAATGAACCTGAAAATAGAGAAATGTACACAGAAATATAGATGGACCACATCACGTCATTAGTTAAAAAGACACATTTTGCAATTCAGACTAGAAAGGTTAATATGGGCATAGTCCATTTGTTTACTAGTTAATGATGGTTTACCACTGACAGTGTGGGTGAATTTAGCTTCTATGAGATAAATATTACTTTACTAGATAACATCTTGGTAAAGTAATTTGGTGAAACAGAAATCAAAAGATATGGCCTAAACTATGGCTTATACTTAATAATGTTTGAGTATTTTACAAAAGCTTATCGCAACAAGAAGTTGTTCAAATGTAAAAAATGATACCTAGAGGTATGTCTTATTTGATAAACATGTCATTTAAATATTTTAAAAGAAATAGAACCATCTGTCCTAAATGAACTCACTGCAGAGGATTCGACCCTCCCAACACACCATGCAACAGGTTGGGTTCTAATTCAAACCCTACCTTGTGCTAGTTCACTGACCAGAAGTTTCCTAACTTCTCTTGGCTTAGTCTTCTTGCTTACAAAATGTGGATAATGTTGCCAAGTTCAAAATGTTACTGTACCTTATCCTTTTTTTTTCTCTACAAAATTCAGTGTAACTTATCTCAAATATTAAAAAGACAAAATAAAAGAGTAAGCTATAGTTATGTATTTGAGGGCTGAATCGAGAATTTGGATTATGACTTTCATTTCACCCACCCTCCATCCCACCCCCATCTCTAAAAAAACAAAACAAAAAAATAAATAAATATGCAGTTTCCAAGAATTGTGACATAATTTTATTCCAGAAAATGAAATCAGTGGATAACCACCCCTTAGGAAATGAGCATAGGACAAACTCATTTACTATGAGTTAAAACATAATAATTAGAACGGAAAGAGGCAAAACCTCATTACCTTAATGATATACTATGCTTTTTTACTATAGAAAGTTGAAAAATGTTATCAGAAATTCCCGGAAATAAGCATATCTTGGTAATCATTTCTAATAGAAAAAGCATTCAGTCACTAATTTTTGGTTTATATTTTTATTTGAAGATAGTGAGGGACACATAAACCTACACCTTCAAAATTCAGGCAGCCTAAAAAGGTAAATAATTTTTATTCTGAAAAATACAAAATTTCGAGAAGAAAAACTGTGCCTGTATACAGATGTTGGAAGATGGTTATTCAAAATGTTTGTGATGGTGTCTTGATTCTCTGAGAGGCAGAATCGGAGAAAAAGGCTTTGGAGCAAGATACACCTGGGTTAGAATCCCAACTCTGCCACTGAATAGATGTTGGAGCTTAGGCAAAGCATCAGGGCCCTCTGGCTAGGTAATAGGAGAGTAATTCCCCTCCCCTTCTTCCCAGCAGCACTCCACAATGAAAAGATTAAATGCTGGTTTTCAGAGCTTTCTCTGCAGTTAGGGAGGAGCCATCTTATACAAGTCTGATCAAGGAAAGGTAGGCTCAAGTCTGGAAGAGATTTCTGAAAAAGCTTTTGTTTTCCTGATAAAAGGGACAGAGAAGCTGACTGTACCCTCCCCCACTCTCTTCCTCTCTTGAAATATGTAGCCCAGGAGAATCAGCAGCCTCATTGCACCCATGATGGAAGAAGGCAGCACTAACGTTGTCAAGCTGCTGAAGCAACCGCAGAAGTTACCAGCAACCAGGATTCTTATGCAAGAAAAATAAGTCTCTATATGTTTAAAACACAAGTCTTCAAGTTTTCTGCTAAGTGTAACTGACATAAGTTTAAGTGATTTGGAAAGTCACTTAATTCTCAGAGGCTCACTTTCTTCCTCTGTAAAGTAGATATGATAGCAAGGTACATATATAAGGTATCGTTATCTGTTTGACATGTAGAAAAGGTAATGTCAGCTGTTCATGATGATGACCTTATTTAATTCTCACACAAACCATTTGGAGTAATCATTTTCATTCGCCCATTTTAAAGGCAACAAAACTGAGGCTCCATGAAGTTAAGCTTGCCCAAGATCACACAATTAATAAGTAGTAGAGCCAGGATTCAAATTCAGGACCTCTTATTTCAGGGCCAATAAGCTTAAACCACTATGACACTTAGAAAAGTGACTAACATGGTAAGAGCTGAAGCTGATACCTGTTGGCTATAATGACTGTGATAATGTTAGACAACTATGAAGACAAGAACAGGTACATCCTAATTTTCATTCTGGAAAATAATAAATTCTCATTAATTCAACATTAATTTTATTTTTCTTTTTAAAGTTTGGATGATCTAATTTCTTTACTGAAACAGGAATACCAGTACTCTTCATTGAAGGCAGTTTTGTGCCTTTATAACACCAATGGGGAACAAATAGCAGCACATGCCAACCAATAATCGCAATACCTATTGTGAGCTAAATGTTTTTGTGACTCCCATCTATCAAAAAAATAATAAGCAATGAATATTTATGGTGAACGTATAATCTACAAGGCACTAGGCCAGATATTTTAAAATTATTTTTGCCAAAAGAAATAGCACATGTTTATTTTCTTGAGGTGAGTTAAGACTACTTTGGAGGGAGAATTTCCTAACAGTGCTAAAAATGAGGAAGTGGCTGCGACTGTTGGCCATCATCAACATCAGCATCACCGCAACTAACACACACAGAACTTACATCACAAACTAGCATATACTCGGCTGTAGGTACCACTTTTGGAACATTTTCCTTGAAATTCGAAAATGTTTCCTTCAGTGAAATAAATCAAACAACTTTAAAAAATTCATGCTGAAGGCACAGTATTTTAAACACAAGCAAAATTCAAAATTACAGTTTCTAAATAAATTACATTCAGGAAACAGGCAGGCTAAAATATTTGCAGTTGCAACTAGGTAAAGATATTTAGTTTCTGGAAGAGACTGAGACTTAAAGAGCTTATGTTTAGCTGTTAACTTTCAAAAATAGTTTGGCACGTATCTTTCTAGTAAATAAAAAATAAATGTAAAGGCCAAAACTAAGTGGATGGTGAGTAAAACAGAAATTTTGAGGTAATGTTAACTCAAGTACAAATGTTAAGCCTCAACATATGTACATTCACAGCAATATGTTTTGGAAGCCAAATAACTTTAAATCATATATTCCACATTGAAAGAGTTATAGCTCTCTCCATTATATATCATAACAAATAACTGATAACCACATTTTCAAAAAAGTACTTTTTATAAAAGAAAATGCTTTCAAGGAAAATACATCAAGGAAAGAATCATTTGCTTAATAAATTCAAAAATGACATAGGCAATAGCATAAAATCCACATGAACATTATAATATGCTCAATCAGTACTAATTAAGGATCTAATTATACCTATTTAATAGATAATTTGCATTTTTAAAAGGAACACAAAGTATTCTATTTTAGGTCCAAAATTAAGGTTCTGAATTAAAACTTTAGAAGAAATCTAACTGTAGTATACTTATAGAAAAATCTTTTCTTAAAAATTAAGCTAAAAGCGAAGCATCATATTTTCAAGTATAGGACTATGCTGAGTTTGAATTTACCAAATAAAAGAAGTGACATATAAAGGGAGACATTTTTAAGTGTCATTTGTAAGCTTATAAAGTATTTTTCAATTATTATAATGCTGGGGTTTTTTACATAGAGGAGCTCCAAACCACTCCTTTTTGAATAATTCTCTTGGTTAAATTAGCCTAGGCTTAGACTCTGGGGTAAAGGAGCTTTTACTGTACATACTGACTGATGGAGGATTAGAACCAAGGCCTCTTGCCCTCCACACCCATGTTCTTCTTAATACTTGCCCTGCTCAGCTTCCCGGCACATTCCAAAAACCACCCTATCTCCTTCCTACTGGCCTTTCAGAATCTAGCCAACGTTCCATCTCCGTCAGGAGCCCCCTTTTTTGTTCATGAAACCATTTTAACTCTCACTTCTCCAGTTCTCCTTTGAACACTTCTATGCTTAACCACATCATTCATTTAGGCATTTATTCATATGTTCCTCTTTGTTCCTGGGCTCTACGCATCTTTCCTCTTAAAGACTTCATACAGTTCTTCTAAACTGCATTCAGCACACTGTAATTAAGATACTCAATAAATATTTGCTGAGAAAATTAGCCAGTCTCACATACACATGTACCCTGGAAGTGTATTTGATAAGTATGTATAAAGTTAGAGGTTAACAATATGGACTTAGAGCTAACATTTTCTCCAGTCTGCTTATTTACTAGCTGCTGTCCTTGGGTAAGTTACTTAAAATCTCTGTAAGCCTTTGTTTCTTCAGTGCTTTTTAATGAGGATTCTAACAGTATCTACCTTAGGTTAATAAAAAGATTTTTAAAAAACACACGCAAATCTCTTAGCAAAGTGCCTAGCAGAGTGTTCAAAAAATATTAGCTATTATTATTCTTAGATTAACCACAAATGACAAAGTACATGTTGAAATTCTGGGTCCCTGAAAGTCTCTAGTGCAATCTAAATTAATATGAAATTCTACAAACTAAAACAGAACTCACAATTTCTAAGATAATTTTTAATTTTTCTAAAATCTACTTTTAAGTCAATAGAACTACAGCCTGAACCAATAGTAGGAGCGCAGCATTGACTTTTTCTCCTCCTCGTCCTATTAAGATATTAACTTCTTACGGGGATATGTGTATAAAAACAGATGATTGAACCTGGTGTACCCCCAAAAAAATAATAAAAAAAAAATAATAAAGATATTAACTTCAAAGCTTTTGTGGGAACATTTAATTGCTTGCATTCCTTAACAAGCAGCCACCATAGTAGTTTCCAGATTCACTTTTAACCTTTACAGTCCTGGGAAGGCATATAAGGCAAACTTACTAGACATATGAATTTACACAATCTCTGGGTTAATAGAGCTGTATGTATGTGAGTATGCCACATAAAGTAAATCAATTGTGTACATCCATCAAAATAGAATCCAACAGACAAAATTAATCCAAAAGAACATTGCTATGCCATATATTCGGGGCGTGGCAGTGGGAAACTTTAATGTTATTTATTAAAAAAAACTTTTTTATTGAGATATAACTGACATTTGACATTGTATTAGTTTCAGGGCTACGAGGTAATGATTCAATATTTGTGTATATTGTGAAATGATCACCATAAGTCTAGTCAACATCCATCATGATAAACAGTTACAAAAGAAACTTTTTTCTTGTGTTGAGAACTTTTAAGATCTACTCTTTTAGCAATTTTCAAATATGCAACACAGTATTATTACTATAGTAACCATGCTGTACATTTTATCTTCATGACTTATTTATTTTACAACTGGAAATTTGTACTTTTTGACCATCTTCACCATTTCACCCACTCCACAACCTCACCTCTGACAACCACCAATCTCTTCTCTGTATCTATGAGCACCGCCTCCTCCTTTTTTGCCTAATGTTATTCAAAGTCTGAATTACATGCATTTCATGAACGCAGATCATTCCTGAGATATTTTATAATTTATATTATTAAGATTTCTTATTAAAAAGTTAAATACAGCAGATGCTCCTTTATCCTAAAAAATAATCAGAGATCTGTTAAGGAAAACCTAATAGAATGATTTTCAATCACCAATCTATTTAAAAACATGTGAACCATGTCCTCTGGAATAAAAAGAACTACTTAATTCAAATACTTATTTGCTCTTTCCCCCTACCAATACACCTTGAAAACTTCCATTTTTGAAACATTCAGTATCCATCCCACTTTTCATGTGACCCTATACATCACACAACCTGAAATAGAAACAAAGACTGGGAAATTAGCTTGTTTATTCCACCTTACTGTCAAACAAAAGTACAAATAATATTCCGTGCATGTGCTAGTTACCTTATAACTGCCAATCATGCTTGTTTTGAAACCCTTTGATTTTCAGAGCTGTCAATCATGTCTGTTGTGAGAGAGATATGAGTGTAGAAATAATGCTTTAAGAGATGAAATCTTCACGAAACATAAATAAATCAATGGACTTTACTTGTAAAACTGAACTTTAGGATTTTACAGAAAGGTATACAATTCTTTAAAAAAATCAAAATTAAAATATAATTTAATGAAATAAAAGGATTTAGAGATAAGGCTCTTTAAAAAAGATAAGCATGGTTTAACCCTAGGAATTTTAAATTTCAGTAAAAAAGAGGAATCTTCCTTAACTGATACTAATCAGAATTATTATAGCCATGAGTGAGAACGTGAGAATCAAACTAATCTAAATCTGGGCATTTTAATTTTTATTTTTGAAGCAGGCAAAAGTATCAATATAATACATTTCCCTTCTCCACCTCCCCAATGCAACTCAATTTACTATCTATCTAGTCATTCATGTCTGAAATCCAACACCGTCAGAAACTTTTCCCTCTGACTCACAAGTCACAATTCCTGTCACCAAGACTTGTTTCTTCTAGCTCCTAAATTATTAATAAAAGTCTCCTTTCCTGACCCCTAGACTTAATTCACATTCTTATCATTTCTTTCCAGAAGCTTCCTTACCGGTCTCTCTAACTCCCGTTTCCTTCTTCTAATACATACTCCACACCACACCACAACCAGAATGATCTCACTGAAATAGAAGTGTGGTCCATGTTACCTGTTAGAATATTTGAATGTGTCTTTACCACTTTCAGAGTAAAGCCCCAATGTTTTAGAATGGTATATAAATGGTTCTCCATACTCTCCCCCCCACCCCGCCGCCACTTCTCCTAAACTTAAGCTAACCAAGCCACTTGAGTTCCCAGAAGAGCCTGGCTCTCTCTCACTGAAATCTCTAGCAAGTACAGCTCCCTCCCATTTCTTACACTTCGTATCTCCTAACCATCCTTTACAACTCAGTTCAACTGTTAGTTCCTCTGGGAAACTGTCTCTGACACAAGCTGACTCTGTCACCAATCCCCTCTTCTCTCCTCCTGTAGGATACAGTAAATAGAACTCATAGGGTACTATGTATATTGGTTTACTTCTCTGTCCCCCAACTGAATCACTAACTCCTTGGAAGCAGGGATAGCCTTTCATCTGTATATCGCTAGCATAAATCACAGAGATGGCACACAACAGCCGCTTATTAACTGTCTGCTAACTCAGTGAAAAATTGTACCATGGCCCAGTTTATTTAAAAATACAATTAATAAAATCAGCAGCTTAGTTCTTAAGACTGATTAAATATATAACAGGGATTTCCCTGGTGGCGCAGTGGTTAAGAATCTGCCTGCCAATGCAGGGGTCACGGGTTCCATCCCTGGTCCGGGAAGATCCCACATGCTGCGGAGCAACTAAGCCTGTGAGCCACAACTACTGAAGCCTGCGCGCCTGGAGCCCATGCTCTGCAACAAGAGAAGCCACTGCAATGAAAAGCCCATGCACCACAACAAAGAGTTCCTCCCGCTCGCCACAACTAGAGAAAGCCTGTGCACAGCAATGAACACCCAACACAGCCAATAAATAAATTAACTAATTTAAAAAATATATTATAGGTATATTCCAAGCCAATCAAAGTAATCAATGCTGTAAAGCAATACTCTGCGCTTAACAATGTTCTTAAGAAATTTACTCATTTAGTTACAAATTCACTGCCAGAATTGGCACCATCTCAAATAGTATTTTACATCCAATAATCCCATCTTATTTTCACTACTGTTCCTACTAGAGATGTTAAAGTCTGAACCACAACTGCTCTTGTCTAGGACACTCAGCACCTTGGATTGGTTCAACAAACACTTTTCTGATATATGACACTCCCTACCAAGGGCATCAGTGAACAGACAGTCAATACAGGCAAGACCCCGACCTAGTTACATTTCACTTATCAGGAAGTCAGTTATCTGATGACATCAAGTCTCCACAGAACCCAATGAGAATTAAGCAGGGGAGTTTAGGAGCAGTCAAAATACATGTTGAAGTTCATGTACTAAAGTACATACACTTTACTTACATAAGAGGCTGTGAGGTCCTTACTCAAACTCTACTTGTTCTTATTTTAAGCACAACAGTTTTGGTGACCAATTGCCCAGGCATCAGAATATAAGAAGAAAATTAAGAAGTCTAAGAAAGTTAAAAATGCGGACACAGATATGACAGCAGAAAAAGATGACACCCAAAGGTGAAACATTAAAATTACAGAACTGGAGGATTATGTGGCTGGGAAACAATAATTCTATATATTTGAGTTGTGATACAATACAGGAATTAATGTTTATAATTATGACCCTGGGTCATCAAAACAAAGACAAAAAACAGGTTAAACAACTTTAGGTCTAACAAGGTTCAAGAAAATAAATGGCATATTTTATAAAGTGAATCAATTAAAAGTTAAGTGTTATATGTATAGTCAACTTTCTACTATTTGCAAAATAAACTTTTTTTTGAAATATATCATTCCCAAATAACAAGAGGCATTCTGACTCTAAGCTACTAATCACCATTAGACATTAATTGGTTCCTGTGACTACAGCTCTCACCACAATTATGATTCACATCTGTTCTGAAATAAAGCCTGGACCCACTGGTCATCAGCTTATTGGCGGTAATACTATTTAAACACACTATACTATGGACACCATAACCCAGGATATTAAAACAGGATACCTACCAGTCTTTAACAGACCTCTATAGAGCTTCACTACCATACTGCTTTCAGGGTCCTGGTATAAACCTGGTTCACATGTGAGACTACTTTAGGAGGTTTTTATGACACTTTAGTAGCTGTTATGTTGCAGGATTTAGAGAGCAGCACAGAACAGTGAAAGAAAATTCCCGGGTGATGGATATACACAGCCCTAAGTTTGAATCCCTGCCTTGTTAATTACAATTGTAATAATTGTAATTAATTATAATTCAAAAAGGTGCTACAGCACCTTATTTATGCTCAAAGACTCATTTTCTTCATTTAGAAAATAGGGATAATATCTTTTACTTTCTATGCTTCTTGTGCAGAATAAATCAGACAATGTATATAAAGTGCCAACACAGGTTTTTAAAAAACTGGTTATTAGGATTATCAGATATAGAAAGGAAAGGATCTTTTTTTTTTTTTAATTTATTTATTGGCTGTGTTGGGTCTTCATTGCTGCACACTGGCTTTCTCTAGTTGTTGCGAGCAGGGGCTACTCTTCGTTGTGGTGTGCAGGCTCCTCACTGTAGTGGCTTCTCTTGTGGAGCACGGGCCCTAGGCGCATGGGCTTCAGTAGTTGCAGCACATGGGGTCAGTAGTTGTGGTTCACGGGCTCTAGAGCACAGGCTCAATAGTTGTGGCGCAAGGGCTTAGTTGCTCCGTGGCATGTGGAATCTTCCCAGGGAAGGGCTCGAACCTGTGTCCCCTGCATTGGCAGGCGAATTCTTTACCACTGCGCCACCTAGGAAGTCCCAAAGGAAAGGATATTAACCCACATGAGGACAAATTTTGTGAAACTGTGTGCTGCACTAATAATAACACACACAAAAATGTCTAAAGGGAAGAGTGCTTTATATTTTTAAGTCACAGTAGAAGCCCTCTGCCTCATAGGCTGGCTCATGGAAAAACAGGTCAAAGTGAGGACTCATTAAAAAAATACACACAGGACTTCCTAGGTGGCGCAGTGGTTGAGAATCCGCCTGCCAATGCAGGGGACACGGGTTCAATCCCTGCTCCAGAAAGATCCCATATGCTGAGGAGCAACTAAGCCCGTGTGCCATAACAATTAAGCCTGCGCTTTAGAGCCCATGAGCCACAACTATTGAGCCCATGGGCTGCAACTACTGAAGCCCACGCACCTAGAGCCCGTGCTCCACAACAAGAGAAGCCACAGTAATGAGGAGCCTGCGCACCACAACAAAGAGCAGTCCCCACTCACTGCAACTAAAAAGAAAGCCCACGCACAGCAAAAAAGACCCAACACAGCCAATAAAATAAATAAATTTATTAAAAAAAAATACACACATACACTGTGAAGATACTAACAGCAATTAATGTAAATATTGTTACACAGCGCCAGGTTTTCTTGCTAAGTAGAGGTCCACTCACTGGAGCTCTGCACTGATCTCCTTAAATAAACAATACCTATACTGCAATGTCT
This sequence comes from Hippopotamus amphibius kiboko, assembly GCF_030028045.1. Lineage (NCBI taxonomy): Eukaryota > Metazoa > Chordata > Mammalia > Artiodactyla > Hippopotamidae > Hippopotamus > Hippopotamus amphibius. The sequence goes on along the minus strand of NC_080190.1, from coordinate 106,772,314 downwards.
GGGATTGCCAGAGTACGTCTCTTTAAAGTAGGGGACAGAAAGACGTTTGGAAAGCAATTCCTTCCAGATTTTTATGATCCCCCCCACCATCTTTATGGTTTACTCATGCAAACTAATTCAAGAGCAATTTCATTTAAAAAAAAAAACAAACCTCTCCTTTATGGAGCCTTTCTAAAATATTAAAATTAGCTTTCATAAGAACAAAAATCCTTTCCGTACTCATATTTTATTAATTTATGCAATAATCAAATAAATTACTTAGCAATAATATAAATGGATTTTGGAATAAATACAACTAGCTTTTACTAAGCATATACCTCAACTGAAAGAAGCAAAAGCGCCCACTAATAGTAGAGGACTACTAATTTCTAATTGTCTAATTCTAAATGCTGGTATGAGTCAATGGGTTTTATAGAAGAAAATATTGATTAATTTAGCAAGTCAGTTAATTCAATGACAACTACCAAAGAAGTTAATGCCAGAGTCATTATGGTTTGTCATAATCTGACTTTTGGTTCCAAATCATAAACTGACGTTTAAAAAAATATAACGGTTAAACTTTTGACGTTGGTACTGTAAGAGTTAGGTCCCATCCATGTCTCCAAAATTTCTGAATGTAATTATAATATTTCTATTTTGCAACTCACTCGAAGTAGATCACTGTACTACTCATGCTTAAATACTATAGCTCATATTTTAAATGTTACTATCAATTCAATGTCTTTCTAGACTTATTCTTTTAAAAGTATTTTTCAAACTTTCCTTTTTTTGTGTGTGAAATACCCACAACCACACCCCCGCAACATCTTAAACAAAACGTTGCCAGAACTGTAATATATAAAACAATGAAGGCAGAGCTGCTCTGAAATAGGGCCTAACTCCCGGCTCCACTCCCAGAGCAATCGCTGAAGCCTTTCTGTATAACTACTTGTCCTTTTAAATGATAATTAAAAATGAATAGTAAAACAAAAAGTTACAGAACTTATTAAAAGGCTGTAACTTAGCTAATTAGAATACTCAGTTAAGCAAAATAATTTGGGATTCTCATCAGTTGTTTATCATTTTTTTAAAAAAGAAGCATTTTGGTGGCATTTTAGACTTTTAGTAATAGAAGTAGAGGTCAAAGGTCTTCTCTGACTACTGTTATCTTCTACTCACCAGACAAGCTGTCACCATATTACCCCTTCTTACTCTTTAATTACCAATTTTTAAATTGATATGTGCACTAGTTTACTATCTATTCTCCATTCCCCCACTAGACTAAGTTCCTCAAACTTCACTAGAGCAGAAAGCTAGTCTGTCTCGTTTACCAGCCCGTACAACAGTGCCTGCCAAATTGAAGAGGTCTCATAAGCGTTTGTTGAATGCATGAACAAACAAACAAACAAATCAACTCCTGCACCAGTATGGCTCCTCCCTCTTCACGGTCCTCAATTGTGAATCTACTGATTTTGTGAGTGCTTTGGAAGTTTAAGTGGGAATTCCTGGTAACTGTGATTGGATCCTGGGCAGGAAGATGGAAGCAGGAAAGGTAACTATGGCAGATAACTATAGAACAAAGAGATACAGGCATGTAATTCTCCTAAGAATATTAAAAAAAAAAAAAAAAAAAGACTCTAATACAGTGACAGCCCCCTAAACTAGGGAATTTATTTGCAAAATTATTATGAGACACCGCTGTCCCCCCTAAACACTTCTGTTAAATAGACTGCTTCACTGGGAGGAGTACATGTGGAGATGGGGGTTTCAACAATATAGTAATTTCTGTTAACAGAATGTGTGTTTATGTGGTATGTGCATAGTTTAATTCGTTAAATTAAAATTAAAATTAATTTAATTAATGTTGCAACAGATTCCAGTATTTAGCCATTTAGAGCTATGCCACACATAAAATAAATTCAAATCATGTTATAGAACTGATTAGAGAAGTATCTAGTCACAAATACTGACATTTAAAATTCTGTCTACTAAATGTAAAATAGATAGCTACTGGGAAGTTCCTGCATAACATAAGGAGATCAATTTGATGATGGGTGATGACTTAGAGGGCTGGGATAGGGAAGGAGGGTGGGAGGGAGTCTCGGGAGGGAAGGGATATGGGGATATATGTATAAATATAGCTGATTCACTTTGGTGTACCTCAAAACTGGCACAACAGTGTAAAGCAATTATATTCCAATAAAGAGCTTAAAAAAAATTTCTGTGATTTGGTTAATAAGGCATAAGAATCAAATCAGAAATTCTAGATACCTAAAGCATTCTGAAATATTATGTTCAACAATATAACATAAAATGGGGGGAAAAGTTTAGATAAAAGAATATCCACAATGAAATAAATATCCATGAAAGAAATATCACAAATGAAAATTCCATCCACAAATATAAAGAAACATGTATGTCACTGGCATTTGCAATTTATAATAAATTTGACAGAGCAAGTAAAATATTCATAATTCAGCAGTTATCTATAAAATACATCTTTTTATAAACCTAATACCTGATGTTTTGGTTGCATGTTAGGTAAGCTTGCAAGAATAAGGATGGCTACTGCAACTGGGTGGCACCTATGATAGTATGATGTAAAGCTTATCAATTGTAGGGAGGAGAAGAGAGGATTTCTTTACATAAAATAAAGCAGTACTTCATTTTCAAATTACTGGTATATTTTCTACTAATGAAAAATGATCTGCTACAGCTTCTGCTGACGGTACCCAAGATTTTAGGATGCCTCCCTTGAAGGATAATTTTAGGACCACAAATCTTCACCACCTGCCTGGTACGTAAACCCTCCTCTATAGAAATTCTTGAGGGATGTCATCATTAGGTCACAAAACCCCTAAATCACTAGGATTTAAAGAATAGTAATAGTAGCATCTGTTTACTAAATACCAATCACTGTTCTAAATCTTTACATACATTATCTAATTTAATCCCTTCAATACCCCATTACAATAAACAAAGATTACAATATTAAAACCTGGATGAACAGACATGTCCTACTTCGAAATTTCTTTAGGTTTTACTATTTTTGACTAAGCGTGTATGTTATTTGATATACCAGGGTAAGTCAAGACCTCTCATGATACGTAGCACAAAACCCATGTTCTCTTCCAGGTATCACCTGGTTTACACCACTCACCTTGCTAAGACATTGTTTAGCTGCTGACTATCTGAGGTAGAGGTGTGCTGCAGCCAGACTGCACCAGCTTGTGAGAGCTGACAGTGCACACATCTCCCCAACTCCACATTCAATGACATAACAACCTGGCCATGGTGGGAGTACTTTACACCACAGAAATCAGCAAATCAGGGTCTTTTATTTATTGGAGAGCTAGCTGTTAAATATCTACTCCCACATCACTGATCTGAGAACATGGGTATTCAGTTGAGATTGTCACGTCCTATTCAGATTCAGGTAGAAGGAGCTCCTGTCTCCTAACTGGGTGAGCCCAGTTATCCAGTAGACCTTTAGCTATCCAGAGCTCTCAGGAAAGAGGCAACCCATTCTCATAACTGCTCCCTTAGAGCTAGATTCCTTCTTTACTCATCTCTACAGTCTGATTCATTCTTAAACATCACAAACTTCTTAATCACTGTAATTCATCCTATCTAAGATGCCATTGATTATGAGTCACCATAATTTATGTACTACTGAGACTTTTAAAATTGCCAATTAAATTGCATCAACTATTAAGATGCATCCTGGTATCAGAAATATTAAAATCTAAAAAAAAAGTGTACATTAAAAGTTGATGGAAAAAATTCATTTCTGTCTTGTTGACTACTGTTTTCCAATTTGAGTCTTAGTTCCACATCTCTTTTAACTCTTTATATTTTACTCCCAGGTCTCCCACCTTAGTGGTTTTCATAAGGCATAATTATATTCGCAACTATCTTTATCTACACAGAGTTTAAACAGAATGAATTCTATTCAAATAATAGGAAAAAATATAATCCAGAGAGCAGATGCAAAATAGTAAGAAAAGAAAATGATAAAGCATCAGAATCTGGTAAAGTAAGAGAAAGGAATATGAAGAAATACAAAGCATAAGTGTCTCTGAGAAGCAGATGGAGACTGTGGAAAAGAAGAGGCAAAAAAGTTACACATAAAATGGCCTGAGCAGCATGTGTTACTCCAAAGCTGGTTTTAATTTTATGGTGTGGAATGGTTTATTATCAGTATAGACTTTCAAATCTTCCCCAAAACTACTCTCACTGCTTTGAGAAGACATGGTTCTGGCCTAACCTGACTGATACGACATGACATGAACTTGGCTTAACTTGACTAACTAGCATGATGAAGAGAAATACACACATTTTCTGTCTTTTCAAAAAATCACCGAGAAGTCCAATAATATTTTTGAGGTATCTCAACTTTTATGCACACTCTTAAAGCACTTAGAAATGATTCTACTTACTCTCCATCCACTTCTGGTCTTTTACATACACAATGAAACTTGCCGCCAAAATCTATATAAAGATCATTCTCCACAATATGAAAGATTCGTCCAATGACTAGTTTATCCTTGGCAGGTCCCATCTGTGTAAGAGGAGAATGTCTCAGCATAGATGCGAAGGATTCCACATTTTTCGGAGAGCCCTAAATATAAAAAGAGATACTTACATGCATATAATTCAATGCAAAGGTATATATGGTAGGTACAGTAATATCTTACAGGGGAAATTTCTAAAAGTCAATTTTCTGTATATTTAGGTTTTGTAGCAATATTAAAAATACTGAAATGGAATTTTGCTTTAAAAAGCCAGGGATACTCTTCAACTTCCTTTTCCTTTCTTTCCCTCTTGAAAAGGAGCCAGAGAAAAGCAGGGATCTGCACTTGGTGGGGGATGGTACAGATGCGGTGGCCCAGGGTGGAATCTGGAATGTGAGCAGGGTGAGGAGCACCTGTAGACAAAGCCTCAGGCCTGGGGCCAGGAGGGGATGGGGAGGTGAGCAGGCGAGGAGGGCAACCGGGAAGGCAACTGGCTTCACTCCTAGTACTGACCATCTGCAAAAAAAAAAACGCCTTCGAATACAGGTTTAATGAAAGTGACTATCCTTTAATACAAATTTAAACAAACATTAAGATAAAAATGATTAAGGGTCCTTTAATTAGCAGTCTGAACATGAGCTCTTGTTATGTAATATTTTAAATGATGACTTTATAATTGTAATGTTATATTTTAACATTATAATCTTCTTTTTCCTAAAGTAAAAACATTTTTTATACATCTTATCTTTATTGGCATATAATTGCTTTACAATGTTGCATTAGTTTCTGCTGTACAACAAAGTTAATCAGCTGTATGTATACATGTATCCCCATATACCCTCCCTCTTGAGCCTCACTCCTATCCTCCCTATCCCACCCCTCTAGGTCTTCACAAAGCACCGAGTTGATCTCCCTGTGCTATGCAGCAGCTTCCCACTAGCTATTTTACACCTAAAGTAAAATTTTAAAGGAAAGACAACTTTAATTGTTTTGTACTACTCATTTTCTAGGAGTCGTTGTACATATTGAATTTATTTGAGATAGGGCTGAGCATGTAACGCAAGCCAAATACTTTTTTTTTTAACTTTCAAAATTTCTTTCCAAACAAACAAATGCTTTTTCAGAAATCCACGAATACACAGATCTATGCCTTCTACTCATCTTTAATTCGTGTGTGGTGTGGTGTGTGTGCACTTTGGTTCAAATTAAGGGAAGCTGAGTTTCTGTTTGTGAGAGCTAATCACAGAAGAATATTAACAATCTGATCTAACTACATACATCCTGTATCTGGAATGAATTTTACATTTGTTATTTAAGGGAGAATTACTAAGAGTTTGAAAATACACTTGCTTTAAAAACTACAAAACCAATAGATGCAGAAAAAGCTTTTCACAAAAGTCAACATCCATTTATGATAAAAACTCTCCAGAAAATGGGCATACAAGGAAATTACCTCAACATAATAAAAGGCATATATGAGAAGCCAAAAGCCAACATCGTTCTAAATGGTGAAAAACTGAAAGAATTCCCTCTAAGAACAGGAACAAGACAAGGGTGCCCACTCTCACCATTATTAGTCAACATAGTTTTGGAAGTTTTAGCCACAGCAATCAGAAAGAAAATGAAATAAAAGGAATCCAAATTGGAAAAGAAGTAAAATTGTCACTCTTTGCAGATGACATGATATTATATATAGAAAACCCTAAAGATGCTATGAGAAAACTGCTAGCACTAATCGATGAATTTAGCAAAGCAGCAGGATACAAAATTAATGCACAGAAATCTCTTGCATTCCTATACACGAACAAAGAAAAAGCAGAAAGAAATTAAGGAACCTCTCCCATTTACCACTGCAACAAAAAGAATAAAATACCTAGGAATAAACCTGCCTAAGGAGGCAAAAGACCTGTATGCACAAAACTATAAGACACTGATGAAAGAAATCAGAGATGATACAAACAGATGGAGAGACATACCATATTCTTGGATTGGAAGAATCAACATTGTGAAAATGACTATACTACTGAAAGCAATTCACAGATTCAATGCAATCCCGATCAAATTACCAACAGCATTTTTCACAGAACTAGAACAAGAAATCTTATGATTTGTATGGAAACGCAAAAGACCCCGAATAGCCAAAGCAATCTTGAGGAGGAAAAATGGAGTTGGTGGAATTAGGCTTCCTGACTTCAAACTATACTACAAGGCCACAGTGATCAAGACAGTATGGTACTGGCACAAAAATAGAAAGGACGATCAATGGAACAGAATAGAGAACCCAGAGGTAAGCCCAAGCACATATGGGCACCTTATCTTTGACAAAGGAGGCACGAATATACAATGGAAAAAGGACAGCCTCTTCAATAAGTGGTGCTGGGAAAATTGGACAGCAACATGTCAAAGAATGAAATTAGAACACTTCCTAACACCATACACAAAAATAAACTCCAAATGGATTAAAGACCTACATGGAAGGCCAGACACTATAAAACTCCTAGAGGAAAACACAGGCAGAACACTCTATGACATACATCAAAGCAAGATCCTTTTTGACCCACCTCCTAGAATCATGGAAATAAAATCAAGAATAAACAAATGGGACCTCATGAGACTTAAAAGCTTTTGCACAGCAAAAGAAACCATAAACAAGACAAGAAGACAACCCTCAGAATGGGAGAAAATACTTGCCAACAAAGCAACAGACAAAGGATTAATCTCCAAAATATACAAGCAGCTCATGCATGTTAATACCAAAAAAAGCAAATAACCCAATCCACAAATGGGAGGAAGACCAAAATAGACATTTCTCCAAAGAAGACACACAGATGGCTAACGAACACATGAAAAGATGCTCAACATCACTAATCATTATAGAAATGCAAGTCAAAGCCACAATGACCTCACACCAGTCAGAATGGCCATCATCACAAAATCTAGAAATGATAAATGTTGGAGAGGGTGTGGAGAAAAGGGAACTCTCCTGCATGGTTGGTGGGAATGTAGGTTGGTACAGCCACTATGGAAAACAGTTTGGAGGTTCCTTATAAAACTAAAAATAGAACTACCATATGACCCAGTAATCCCACTACTGGGCATATACCCTGAGAAAACCATAATCCAAAAGGAAACATGTACCATAATGTTCACTGTAGCACTATTTACAGTAGCCAGGACATGGAAGCAACCTAAATGCCCATCAACAGATGAATGGATAAAGAAAATGTGGCATATATATATGATGGAATATTACTCAGCCATAAAAAGGAATGAAATGGAGTTATATGTAATGAGGTGGATAGACCTAGAGTCTGTCATACAGAGTGAAGTAAGCCAGAAAGAGAAAAACAAATACCATATGCTAACTCATATATACGGAATCTAAAAAAAAAATGGTACTGATGAACCAGTGACAGGGCAAGAATAAGGATGCAGATGCAGAGAATGGACTGGAGGACACAGGGTTGGTGGGGGGGCGAAGGGGAAGCTGGGACGAAGTGAGAGAGTAGCATAGATATATTTACACTACTGACTGTAAAACAGATAGCTAGTGGGAAGTTGCTGTATAACAAAGGGAGATCAACTCGATGATGGGTGAGGCCTCAGAGGGCCAGGACAGGGAGGGTAGGAGGGAAATGCGGGAGGGAGGGGATATGGGGATATATGTATAAATACAGCTGATTCACTTTGGTGTACCTCAAAAGCTGGTACAAGAGTGTAAAGCAATTATATTCCAATAAAGAGCTTAAAAAAAAAACACTACAAAACTATATTTATGATGATTTTAATGCATGGTGTGCTTCAAGGATTACAAAATCAAATGCCCACCTGGGTGGGAGCTTGGTAAGCAGAAGAATACATGTGAAACTAAAAATACAGCCACTACTCAGCTCTAGCTGCAGTTGCAATTCAAGTCCAGTGTTGCCACATCTTTTGATTGTCTAAAAAAAGTCAGAAATCCATGTATTAATGTAAAATTTCAATTTTATGTGTTTATACATTGAAAAAAAGTCTTTCATTTTATAAATCCGAATGCATGTTGACCTATGAACCAAAAGTTTATGACCTTTGCTTCAAGAAAAAGAAAGTCAAATCATTTGACAGATGCCAAGTTCCTTACATGCTGGAGAGAGGGGATGGTGATGGATTTGCTTCAGTGGGTTGAAACCCAATAGTAAGGAATCCTCAGCACATAAGGGTTGATCTAAACTATAGAGCAGTCAGGAGGCATAGGTATCAAATAGAGCTGAAAACATAGCCAGGAATATTGCACTTTGAGCCATAACACTAATTTTACGATTCGACACACTACAATATTTAATTCCTTAAGCACCCTGAAAACAGTTGTTTCACGGAGAGCCAATGACGAAACACATTCTACAGGCTCAACACAGACCCAGCTATGAATTGTCCTCTTGATGCAAAGAGAGTAACACTAAGTATGCTGTCAGAGACAAGTGCAGCTACTATGACCCTCTGCTGGGAGCCACTACACCATCCAGAGCAGCTGGGAAGAGCACTGTTTTAGGCAAGAGCAGACAGACTCAGCTTGGGGGTCTTGTCCTGCTTGCAACCTTGGGAAGGTCCTTCTCATTTTTCCCTATAACCTGCTTTCCCATTAATCCATTTCTGTGGTTCTTTCTTTATCTTGTTTTTTGTTTGTTTGTTTGTTTTGGGGGGGCCTTGCGGGTAGACTTTCAATTGAAGCCATGGTGTCATTAAAACAGCAGTAGATGAGAGGAAGATACAGTAGTAGATCTAATAGTTGAACATTTATTGAAGATAATTCAGCCATCACTGGGGCCTCTTCTTAAAACAACAATCTCCTTTACAACTGTGAAGAGCTAAGATTAGTATGACAGTAAACTGTATTTTCCTCTAGGTTTTAGAAAATAGAGTGTTCTTGACTATCTAATAAGATCGCTTGAGATTTTTAGTAAATGTGTTGTGAAATATTTACTACATTATAAACTTTATAATATTATGAATAATGATTTTTAAATGAGATTTTAAAATCAAGTAAAACAGAATGCTATTGCTTTTTGCTCCATTATTTTTGCCTTCACTTTGTTACATTTTACAATGGAAGTCAATGTGTTTTCTGTGAGTGAAATGATTTTACCACAAGCATGAGATCCCTTGATCAATACCTGAATTTGCTTTTAAACTGTATGCTCGTTATACTTTTTGCAAGTAAAAGAAAGTGGAAATGAAGGTCTGAGAAGATGATACCTAGAATACGACGTGCAACTGTGTTGCCCAGGTGATAGTAAAGTCATCAACCTACATGCTGAAGTCCATGAAGATGGCAAGAACGAAGAGGAAAATAGAAAAGCTGTGAGCCAAATGCTGAAGAAAAAAATTTAAAGAACTGAGAAGATTTCTATCAAGGAATCTTTCCTTAAATATTTCTAATAGAACAGTAGTCTGAAATGGAAGAGAAGCAAGAACCGAGATGACTCCTTTTCTTCTCAGACCCATCACAACCTATACTAGGGAAGGTCATAAAGGAAGTAGTGTTATCAAAAGAAATCAAGGAAGAAAGCAAGAAATACTTGTGGAGAAGCTTAAAGGGAGACTGTTCACAGAAAGATGTAGGAGACTAGGGACCAAGGAATACAAATCTAGAGAGCAGGCTGAAGGAAAGAAGGCAGTCATATGAAAGAGCGGTGAGCTCCTTGATAACCCAGAGAACAAACGAAGAAACTTCTGGAACGTCTAGACATGGTTTTTGACTCCACCCTCTAAACTGTTGTTTTTTGTGAATGCTTTAAAATGTACATAATAAGTAGTACTATAGTACATATAAATCTTTTTAAAGTAAGTACTGGAATATATGTTCAAAAATTTCTTAATGAAGAAGCATGATCAAAAAAGTTTAGAAATCTTTATAATAGAGGTATATCATAGTAGCAAGAGAATAATTATGCTGGACAGGGAGAAATATAGTTACAAGAGGAGGCTGGATAACCAGAATGATTTGCATGATTTTGCTAATTTACATCAGCAGAAACTGAGGATACATGTGGGAATGGATCCTAAGGGTACTGGATCAGGGTAAGAGGAAGACAGTATTGCCTTGATCCAAATTTAGCAATATGGGCTCACTAAGCAGAAATTCAGATACAACATATTAGCTCAAATGGCTGGAAGTGACAGAGTACACTAGATGAAGTTGAAATGCCAGAACTTCCTTAGTATACCATAGAGAAAGGTATCCAAAGGCTTGAAGAGAATGGAATGTTGGAGTAGATTTATTATTTATAATCTGTTCACCACTTCTTACTATGGCCCCAAAGAGGATCTATAAGATACTTTACCAAGGCTAAGAGAAATACCTTTGAGGAGAAAGCACCAGCACTCCTGAAAGCTGTGTAATAGCTATTCTCTGCAGGCCAGGACTGACTGTGAGAACTGCTGCAACAAGAGCTCCCTGAATTCAGTGGAGATAATGAGATCCTTTAGTAGCAGGAGTCAAGTCAGCAGTTATTAGCCAACAACATGGTGGGCATGGTTATCACAATGTAGCAGAGCCTAACAGTATTCCAAATAGTCTGACATGGAAAGCTCTTTGGTGTTGGCTGGTTGGTTATGGTGACCTTAGAAATAAAATAGATGAGAAAACTCTAGTTCTAGAGAACAGAAGTCTGACTTGAATCACCACATATGAATATCAAGGCCCCTCAACCAATTCCCAAACTTGAACCAATTCCCAGACACCAAGACTTCTGAATGAAGAGGAGGCCATGTCCCCTTGAGGAAGGATCCTGCTACAAAACCAAAAATTTATACCACTGATCTTCCTTCTAGCTTTCCCAAAGGGAGCTGTGGCTATTTAGCAGAATGACTGTTCACTGAGGGAGAAGAAATCATCAGATTTTTCAGGGATTATCTAAATGACAGTAATTCTTCAAGAACAAATTCAATGCCAGTCAGAACAGGGGCTTATGGAGATCACGTGATAAGCTCAGCCCTATCCCATGAACCTGCTCTATAGTTATCTCCCTAGTTCCAGAATGCACAGTTAGAATAGGTATACTCAGCAACTGGAAGGATCCCCACATTGGTCCCTTGATCTGTGGAGTGAAGGCTATTAAGGTGGGGAAGGCCAAATGAAAGATGCTAGAACTTCCCCCACCTACCAAACAAGTAAATCAAAGGCAATACCACATTCTTAGAGGCACTGCAGCAATTAGTGCCACTATCAAGGACCTGGAAGATGCAGGATGGTAATTCCTATCACATGCCCATTCAACTTGACTATGAGGTCCTGAGGTCTTAGAAAACGACAGTTTATTATCATACACTTAATCAAGTGGTAACCCCAACTGCAGCTATTTCAGATGTAATTGCATGGCTGGAGCAAATCAAATACCCTCCAGCACCTGGCATGCAATAATTATCTAACAAATGCTTTTTCTAGACCTACTAGTAAAGACTATATACCTCCAGGTTGCATTAATGCCACAATCTAGTCTCAAAGACTTTGATTGCCTCTCCATTCCACTGGATGGCATGCTGCTCCATCACACATGCTGATTAGACCTGGAAGCAAAAAGCTGCAACTACTCTTGACACATGGTAAGACAAATATACACCAGAAGGTGGGAAATAAATCCCACAAAAATGCTGGGCCTTAGTGAAATTCCTAGGGAGTCATTCGAGTTGCTGCATGTATCAACCACTGGCTCTTCTTTACTGCTGAGTAGCATTCCATCGACAGATATACCACAGTTTGTTTAACCACTGACCAGCTGAAGGACATTTGGGCTATTTTCTTTACATAATAGCCTTTAAAACATTGGTATAATTTTTTAAGTTGTCAATATAAAACTAGTGAGAAAACAAAGGTTTAAATAAAGCTGTATAATAGTTATTATATGAATTTAGAAGACTTAAAACTTATACTAAAAATAAAAGAATTGAAACAAATCCTTCAAGTAAGCTAATTTTTGGATTTTTCCAGTATTCTGAAAGGACAAAATAGCTGATTTAAATATTCTGTCTTCTGGACTATTCCAGCATTTCAGAATAAAAAAAATGCTGATAGGGAATATTCATGAAAAAGTACAAAATAACATTTAAAAATATTTACATAAAATCTAATATGTTGCTAAAATGAAACTATAAAGTGTACCATAACACCAGTATTCTACATAAATAAGCTAAAATAGTAAAATGTTATTCTCCATCTTAAAACAATAAAATGTTCTGTGTGGCCTCAAAAACTCTTGTAAACCATTTATTCAATGTGCTGAAAAGTAATATGCCCCCCTCTACTGTTAAGAAACAGTAATATTCATAAAGCAGAAAACTAATTCTTTGCTCACCTATTGCCACCCTGTGGCTATAAGTGGGTCTTTCACTATTCCATTAGCTCCCAATCAGCTTAAGAGGGTCTACAAATCTCTTTTGTCTATGTGACATAGAGGGTTAAAGGTTTTAAAATATATATTAAAAAAAAGGGGGGGGAAAGGTATTTGACTTTAAAAATACATTTAGCAAACATTTACCAGGTCCTCTGTGCATAAGTATGTGTTATGTTGCTTACAAAAATGAAAAGGACTTGGTCCCCATTGTAAAAAAATAAACAAAAAAACACTTGAAGAGATACATGCATAAACCAATCTTAAAGCTAATGAACCAATGAAAAGAGAAATGGATAAGTGAGCATGGATGAATAAATGGCCTTTCAGATCACTTAAATGGGATATCCCTTTAATGGGTAACCTCACTGAAATTTTAGGATAAGGAATTCATGATGAACTGCCCTTAATTAAATTTCTGCCTGCAGGGGAAAGTTCCTTTTAAGGATAACTTGCTTGGCTCTTATTGAGTATCACTTTATTACTGAGGTGCACATATAGTTACATATGTCTGCACTTTGAGGGAATAATTAAACTGAGGCAGGTTAATAACAAAAACAGGGAAGGACAAAGCAAACATAGGAAAATGCAAGCCCCAGGGAATAAATAACTTATGGCCTCTTTCACAAGACCCTGCTGGGGCAGCACAAATATATGGGTCAATGAGATAAGGAAAAACTAAGGTATGTACTCTGGCTTCTGTACATTGCTTCTGCATAGATAAACATAGCTATAGGCTTCCAAAAGCGTGGGAACTGGTCTATAAAAGGAGAAGCCCTCCTTTGCTTCAGGGCTCAGTCTTTGGATGTGAATCCACTGGGCCTGTACCGGTACAATAAACATTGCTTCCTGCATTATAAGCCTCAGTGTCCTATCTACCTGTACTGATTCCTCCAACATTTCTGGGGGCTCATCTGGGATCAGGAGACGGTATAAAGAGACAGAGCTTTCACCTCCCTTGTCTCTGGAGTACGATCCCTGGGGCACCAGGGGTGGTGACATCGCCTGGCGCCAGCGGACCAACTGACCTTTAGGAGACTAGCCCTCCCGGCACGTCAGGGTGAGACTTCCAACAGCACAATGGAACCCGGAGAGGCGCAGGAACCAGTGCAGGGAGCACCTCCCAACCGACTGGTAAGAACCCGGGTTCATTCTGGTTTAATAGGCCCATCCTTAAGTGATGGAAGGGGAGCCTGATCACCTCCCAAGAGTCGCCCGAGTAACCTCCAAGACCCTCTCAGGGGGAGAGGAGGAGGTGAAACCGCGACTCTAAGGTTAAAGGATTGGGCGGAGGGCTGGAGCTTGTTGAATGAATGTGAGTAAATGAGACGATCAATTAAGGTCAAAGCAAGTGTTGAGTCCTGATCCGGTTCTGTGGCAATCCTCATACAACTTAGGGTGGTTCTCTTCGGAGAAGTCCTGACACGGGGTTTATCCTGTCCCACCAATGCTAAGAGGTGCCTGAAAATTTCTGCGAGGGAAGCAGCCAGAGGCGAACGAAGTGCATTTCCAAAACCCGATTTTCCTACTCCTACCCTCCCTTGTGTGTGTGCATGTCAACTGATAGGACAGGAGAAAATGGGTCGCAAGCAAAGTAAACCCACCCCTTTAGAATGCATGATTAAGAACTTTAAAAAGGGATACTCAGGAGACTATGGAGTTAAACTGACCCCCAGAAAACTCCGTAACTTATGCGAAATAGAGTGGCTATCGTTTAGAGTAGGATGGCCCTCAGAGGGCTCCTTGGACATGGGACTAATCAATAAGATATATAAAGTGGTGACAGGGGACCCAGGATACCCAGACCAATTCCCATATATAGACTCATGGCAGGATGTAGTCCTGATAAAGCCACCCTGGCTTCAGTTATGCCTAGAGGAAAATTGTAAGATCCTGATGGCACAGGCAATAGCTTCCTCTAGGTGCAAGCCTAAACCAAAAAAGCCGGTCCTAGTGGGAGAACTAGAGGAAGTGCCCCCACCATATGTCCCCTACCTGCTACTGACTCAGCAAGGAATAGTGAGGTCTGTAGCTCATCTGAAGCCTCCTCACCCATTATGCCCCAGACCATCAGACTCCAAACCACCTCCTAGGGGGAAGTCTCTGAACCCTGGAGAAGAGAAGGGAAATGAGAGCAGCCCACCCCTCACTCGGGGTCGATGGGCGGCCCTAGAGATGCCACTGAGGGTAACACAGGGACCTCTCTACTATGATCAGGATGGACAGATACAGGGGGGACAGCGTACATTCGTATATCAGCCCTTCACCACAACAGACCTCCTAAATGGAAAAACTATACCCCCTCGTTTACAGAAAAGCCCCAAGCTATGTTTGATTTGATGCAGTCCATAATTCAAACTCATAAGCTCACTTGCGCAGACTGTCATCAGCTTTTATTGACATTATTCAACACCGAAGAGCGCCATAGAGTCACACAAGCTGCCCTGAGTAGCTAGAGAAACATTCGCCAGAAGGCACTCTTAACACCCAGGCATACACCCAACGCTATTTTCCTGAGGAAGACCCCCAGTGGTTCCCCAATGAAATCCAAGGCCTTTGAATGCTAGAACGATACCAGGAGGCCCTGTTACACGGAATAAAAGAAGGAGGGAAAAAGGCTATGAACATGAGTAAGACCAGTGAGGTGCTCCAGGAGCCTGGGGAAAGCCCAAGCCAACACTATGAGAGACTGTGTAAGGCGTTCCGCCTTTACACCCCATTTAATCCTGAAGCCACAGAGAACCAGAGGATGCTTAATGCAGCCTTTGTGAGCCAGGCCCAAGGGGATATCTGACGAAAACTGCAGAAGCTTGAGGGTTTTGCTGGGATGAATATCAGTCAATTGCTGGAGGTAGCCATCAAGGTCTATATTAATTGAGACCACGAAGCTAAGCGGGAGGCTGAAAGAAAATTAAAGAGAAAGGCAGATTTACTTGCAGCCGCTCTTACAGAAAGGAAAGGGTGCCCCCGAGGAAGGGACATACGAGGTCGAGGACGAGGCTGCGAAGGGGCCTGGAAGTGAGTCTAGAGGGGCAACCAACCTATCCAAGATCCAGGCTGGGACCAAACCAATGTGCCCACTGCCATAGGGAAGGACACTGGAAAAATGAATGTCCTCACCGATCAGAGGACCATCATTCAGGCCATAAAGGAGAGGAAAGGGAGCAAGTAATCCAGGGACGATATCAACCTGGGTGACAGAGACATGAGACCTCCTCCGATGACTCTGTGGGTTTGGCCACCATGGAAGGATAAGAGGAAGACTAGGATAGACCGGGCTCCATTTTACATACCCCCAGGAGCCCATGGTATCCGAATGACTGTAGGGGGCCAACCCATGGACTTTATGGTAGACATGGGGGCAAAACACTCTGTAGTAACACAATTGGTGGGACCTATTTCACAAAAACAAACTACCATTACGGGGGCCACAGGTGGTCGAGTGCACCGTCCCTTTTTGTTACCTAGGCAATGCAGGCTAGGAGGCCATGAGGTGGTTCATGAGTTCCTATATATCTTCCTGATTGTCCTGTAGCCCTAATGGGGCGTGACTTGTTAGGAAAATTACAAGCCCAGATAATCTTTAACTCACAAGGATGAGCGGCTTTGACTTTGGGAAAGCCCAAGACTAGGATTTTGGCTCTTATTTTACCCCGGGAAGAGGAATGGCGCCTCTGTAGTGCCATGAAGGACCCACAAGAAGGACACGAGCTCCCTTTCCGAATACCTGGGGTTTGGGCAGAAGATAACCCCCCTGGACTGGTTAGAAACATTTCCCCTGTGATGACAGAACTAAAACCTGGGGCCAGGCCAATCTTCCAGAGATGGTATTTCATTCCCCAAAAAGCTCAGGTTGGGATCCAAAAACATTTTGAGAGGCTCCTAAAGTACAGGATTCTATGGCCTTGTCAGTCAGCATGGAACACACCTCCCCTGCCTGTACAGAAACCAGGCACAGAGGAATATAGGCCAGTTCAAGATCCCCGAGCTGTAAACCAGGCTACTGTCACCCTGCATCCAGTTGTCCCGAACCCATACACGCTTTTAGGACTTATTCCTGCTGAAATAACATACTTTACTTGTCTAGACCTAAAGGATGCATTCTTTTGCATCAGCCTAGCTCCACCATGTCAGGATATTTTTGCATTCCAATGGGAAAACTCTATAAATGGAGACAAGGGCCAGCTGACTTGGACTAGGTTGCCACAGGGTTTTAAAAACTCCCCGACCATCTTTGGGACGGCCCTAGCAACCGATTTAAGGGCTTATCTGGCCGACCAGCTGGACTGTGCCTTGTTCCAATATGTGGATGACCTTTTATTAGCCAGAAAAACCAAAGAAGGATGTATGGAGAGAACCTGGCGCCTCCTTACCCTCCTATGGAAAGCAGGCTATAAAGTATTTAAAAGAAAAGCCCAGATCTGCCAGGAAAGCATAAAATACCTCGGGTTCCACCTTTCACAGGGACAATGACGGCTAGGCCCAGAAAGAAAACAAGCTGTTTGCTCAATCCCGGTCCCTACAACCCGACGCCAGGTCCGAGAATTCCTTCAGGCGGCAGGCTTTTGTAGAATTTGGATACCCAAATTTTCTGTAATGGCAAAACCCCTATATGAAGCAACAAAAGGGGGGAAAGGGAACCATTAATATGGGAACAGGCGCAACAGGAGGCATTCGAAAAGATCAAAAGAGCCCTCATTAACACACCCAGTTTAGGGCTCCCGGATATCTCAAAACCTTTCTTTCTATATGTACATGAACGTACTGGGATAGCGGTAGGAATGTTAACTCAAATTCAGGGCTCCTGGCACCGTCCTGTAGCATACCTGTCCAAACAACTGGATACAGTTGCTAGAGAATGGCCCCCTTGTTTGCGAGCATTGGCAGCTACTGGTCTCCTGGTCGCTGAGGCTGACAAGCTCACTATGGGACAAGAATTGACTGTTTGGGTGCCACATGCGGTGCTAACTCTGATGGACTATAAGGGACAATATTGGCTGACCAATGCTCGGACGGTTAGATATCAGGGAAAATTATGTGAAAAGCCCCGTGTCCACCTAGAAGCGGTAAAAACTCTCAATCCAGCTACGCTGTTGCCGGTGGGACCAGGTCCACCAGATCATGACTGCATTGAAGTCATGGATGAAGTATTCTCTAGCAGACCAGATTTAACAGATCAGCCCCTCAAAGACCCTGATGTAGAATATCTTACTGATAGTAGCAGCTTTGTGAAGGAGGGAGAGCAGTTGGCCGGATATGCAGTGGTGACATTAAATTCCACCATAGAAGCTAGGCCTTGCCAAAGGGAACTTCTGCCCAAAAGGCAGAGTGGATTGTGTTGATCAGGGCTCTTCAATTGGCAGCAGGTATACAAGTAAATATCTATACTGACTCTAAATATGACTTCATCACTCTCCATGTACACGGGTTAATTAATTCAGGAGGAAAAGATATAAAATATGGAAGAGAAATTCTTAAACTTCTAGATGCAGTATGGGCCCCCAAGAAAGTGGCAGTTATGCATTGTTGGGGACATCAAAAGAAAAACACAATAACCGCTAGGGGGAATTGTCGAGCTGATCGAGAGGCAAGACTAGTGGCCTCTAGAGAACTTCGGGAAACTGCAGCCTTTACTGCTGCTTTACTCCCCTATCCCCTAACAGAATGGAATCCTTGGTACTCTAAAAATGAGGAAACTTGGCTTAAAACTGAGAAGGGAAAATACCTCCCAAATGGATGGTTGCAGTTTGAGGATGGCCACATAGCCATCCCAGAAGCCCTTCCCCCGGCCTTTGTCAAATCATGTCATCAAAGAACACATGGGGGTCGGACAGCCTCAGAGGTTACCCTCAGCCAAAACTTCTATGTTCCCCGGCTCTCTAGTATCGCTCAGGCAATAAGCCAACAATGTGAACTGTGTGCCAAAAACAACTCACGCCTGGGGCCAGTAATGGCTCCCAGGTCACAAAGTGTTGGAGGGACTCCATTTGAAAATATTATAGTAGATTTCACTGAACTCCCCCGTGTCCGGAGCTATAAGTACCTGATGGTATTTGTGTGCACATTCTCAGGGTGGGTAGAGGCTTTTCCCACCCGCGCGGAAAAGGTGCAAGAAGTAGCCCGGCTCCTTCTAAGGGAGATGATTTCCCAATTTGGAATTCAGATTACCACAGGATCAGACAATGGGCCTGCATTTGTGACAGAAATAGTACAGTTAACTGCCAAAGGATTAAAAGTTACTTGGAAATTGCATACGGCCTATCGCCCACAGAGTTCAGGGAAAGTGGAGCTAATGAATAGAACTTTAAAACTACAGCTAAGAGAGTTATGTCAGGAGATTCATTTACATTGGGATCAACTGCTACCTATTGCCCTGCTGAGAATTAGGACAACCCCCACAAAATGGACTGGGTTTTCTCCATTTGAAATTCTTTACAGGCGACCACCCCTATAGTTAAGAGAATAAGGGGAGATTTAAAAGAAATAGGAAATATCACTTTAAGGCAACAAATGCAGGCTCTTGGCTCGACCCTATACATCACTGGGCTGGGGAACGAATGCCTGTAAGTCTAACCACTGACATCCCTTCCTTCAAACCCGGAGATACTATATGGGTGAAGGAATGGAATGTCCAGATTTTGAAGACCCTCTGGAGGGGACCATTCACTGTTCTTCTATCCACTCCTACTGCAGTAAAGGTGGCTGAGGTGACACCTTGGATTCACCACAGCAGAGTGAAGCTGGCCTCTCCAGACTGGGAGTGCATCCCTGATCCGATGGCCCCGTGTAAACTGACTGTTCGAACTGTTCGAAAGAAATGAGTTGCGGTGCTCAGAACCCTTGAAGACAATAGTCCTGCCTCAGTCACTCCGGAGGCTGACTGATCTACGCACGGAGAAAGTCTGAGAAAGGATGCCACAGCAAAAGGACAGATAAGACTATTATTACCTTCCCATGGACTGTAATCCCTTTTTCTTGATTCTAGCTGCACTTTTAGCACTAAATCTAGCTGTGGGATTAGCATCTACTGCTCCTGAAGATTGGACACAGGGGGAAAGGACTTTACTCGCGCTGTTTTTCCTCGTGCTTATAAGTTGCTTGCTTGCTATTGGATGCTCGGGATAATTGTTGCGATAGGAAGTACCCAAAACCCCTATTTCCCTATCAAGCTGACCATTAATGTGACTAGATCAGCCACTCCCTTTTCTGTAAAGCTTGATGCTTGCCAAGTCATACCTTGTGAAAATCTAAATGCACAAAAACAACTTTCCCTGGTAGATAAATACCTCTGTCCTGAAACAGATAACAAGCATGGGGCCACCCTGTCCGACTTGGAATGACATATGGTAGACCACTCAGTATCAAGGGTGGACAGCCAGCACAAGTCCACTCAGGTGGCAACTTAGGCAGGGATGGGACAGCCTGAAGCCAAAATTACATATTTGCAAAGGAACTACACCCCCTAACTGCCATTACAATGTAACTCAATAATCCTTTCTATTAGTAACCCTGCTGAAATAAACACCTTCCCTGTAGTAGCCCCTTGGACTTATGGACTGGGAACTGATGTGTCTGGAAGGGACTCCCAGGGGAAAATTCAGAATAATTTTAGTCAGCGGTCCAGTAGTTAAATCTACTACGATAGTGCCTAACCCAAGAAAAGAGACATCAAAACACCAGCCTGTAAATAATCCAAAACAAGTAAAGATGATTAAAATAAAGGATCTGAGACAGACCCTAGAAACTGAAACAGGATATGGGGGGCCAAATGCCTGGATAGATGGGTAAAGTTCTCAGTGCTGGCCCTAAACAAAAGTGACTGTTACGCATGTGCTGCAGGGTGACCACAGGCACAGGTAGTCCCGTTCCCTCTCAGATGGGACAATGATCCTTCTGGATTTGGCTGCATGATGGCACTCTATCAAGACAAAAAGGCCTGGGGAAGTGAGACATGTAGGAGTTTGGCCCTGCTCTACCTGGTGATCTGCGAGTCAGACCCGAGGGTAACACCCTCCTTCTCAGTGGGAAAGCTGAACTACTCTTCACGTCTCTCTAGATGGGGAGAAAAGTTCACTAATGCTGTGGGAGATCTGTCAGACTGCATAAAGCCAAGAGACGTGTTGCACAAACCGGGAGCCAATTACTCCAACTTAAATATTCCTCGGGCCAATGTCTGGTGG
The DNA here is from genome assembly GCF_030028045.1 of Hippopotamus amphibius kiboko. Lineage (NCBI taxonomy): Eukaryota > Metazoa > Chordata > Mammalia > Artiodactyla > Hippopotamidae > Hippopotamus > Hippopotamus amphibius. The sequence continues at coordinate 106,751,275 of NC_080190.1, read as the reverse complement.
TACTGCGGAAATGAGACTCTCTTAGACAGACTGCCCACCGGATGGACGGGAACAAGTGCCTTGGTTCAATTGGCTATACCATTCATCCTGGCATTCCGTCCCCTTACAAGGGCCAAAAGATCCATACCAGGACCTTTCAACCCAGATGTATATCTAGACTCAACAGGAGTGCCTCGGGGAGTCCCGGACGAGTTCAAGGCCAGAGATCAGATAGCAGCAGGATTTGAGTCGTTCCTTTTCTGGTGGGTGACAATTAACAAAAATGTAGATTAGATAAACTATATTTACTACAACCAGCAAAGATTTATTAATTACACTCGAGAGGCCCTAGAAGGGGTGGCTAGCCAGTTAGAGGCCACTAGCCGCATGACCTGGAAAAACAGAACTGCCTTAGATATGCTGTTAGGAGAAAAAGGGGGGATTACGTGTCATGCTGGAAGGAAACTGCTGTACTTTTATCCCCAATAATACTGCCCTGGATGGCACCATAACTAAGGCCCTCAAGGGATTATCATCACTGGCAAACAAACTGGCTAGAAATTCAGGAATTAAAAACCCTGTTACTGGCTGGCTGGAAGGATGGTTCTCAACTTTAGGTGGTTACAAGACTCTAATAATAAGTGCGCTCACAATATTGGGAATTCTCCTATTACTTCCCTGTTCTGTCCCCTTAATTATACGGATAATTTCAAACCTCACTGAAAATTTAGTCGAGAGAAAAACGGCCACCCATGTAATGATGCTATGGAAACATTAACCAGTAAGTCAAAATGAAAATGACGCTATTGGACCTTAAGTTAGATCCAAGCATCAAAGGGGGGAATGAGGCAGGTTAATAACAAAAACAGGGAAGGACAAAGCAAACATAGGAAAATGCAAGCCCCAGGGAATAAGTAATTTATGGCCTCTTTCACAAGACTCTGCCGGGGCAACCCAAATATCTGGGTCAACGGGATAAGGAAAAATTAACCTATGCACTCTGGCTTCTGTACATTGCTTCTGCATAGATAAACATAGCTATAGGCTCCCAAAAGCAAAGGAAACTGGTCTATAAAAGGAGAAGCTCTCCTTTGGTTAGGGGCTCAGTCTCTGGATGTGAATCCACTGGGCCTGTACCACTACAATAAACATTGCTTCCTGCATTATAAGCCTTCGTGTCCTGCCTACCTCCACCGATTCCTCCAACAAAACCAATGGATATGTCAACTTTCATTCATATGTGTGCGTGTGCGTGTGTACACATATATATACGTTTTAATCCAGTAACATGTGAGATGTTCTCATTTACAGTTATTCAGACATTGAACTGTGTAAATCTTATTCCAATTCATATCAACAAGTATATATTAAATTCCTACTGAAAAGGGTAAATAAAAAACTACCCCTGACCTTCAGGAACTACAATCTAGAAAACAGGATAAAACAAGTTCATAAATGGCTTTAATGTAACTTAAGAGTTGTGTGTGTAAAATAAAGGTAGCATAAAACAAAGCCCCAAGACACTCAAGAGAAGTTTCACCTGGTTGGTGAGATGACAAACACCTAAAAGAAGAGATGATTTTTACTACGGAATTTGCAGGCAGAGAAGCTAATTCTAGGGGAAAGAGCAAATGTAAAGAAATAATGCTTTGTTTAGGGAACAGCAAAATGTTTACCTTCCAAAAACATTTTTTAAGCAGAAACTACGTTACAAATTAAATCTTACATGGAACCCTAATAATATAACATTAAGTGTAATATTTTGTTGGTATAAGTATATTTTATGAGTTCAAATTGATAGCATTTACTTATTACTAAGTCAAAAAATGTGGGTTCAGAAATCATATTAAAAAGACACATGCCACTCCCTCTTGCAAGAGCACCGTAATTACAACTAAGTGCTGAACAATCATTGACAGAAAGACACTGGAACTCACCAAAAAAGACATTCCACATCCAGAGACAAAGGAGAAGCCACAATGAGACAGTAGGAGGGGCACAATCATGTTAAAATCAAATCCCACAAATGCTGGGTGGGTGACTCACAAACTGGAGGACAGTTATACCCCAGAAGTTCACCCACTAAAGTGAGGGTTCTGAGCCCCACATCAGGCTTCCCAACCTGGGAGTCCAGCAATGGGAGGAGGAATCCCCAGAGAATCAGACTTTGAAAACCAGTGGGATTTGATTGCAGGACCTCCACAGGACTGGGGGAAACAGAGACTCCACTCTTGGAGGGCACACAAAAAAGTGTGTCCTCCAGGACCCAGGGGGAAGGGGCAGTGACCCCATAGGAAACTGAACCAGACCTGCCTGCTGGTGTTGGAAGGTTGCCTGCAGAGGTGGGGGGCAGCTGTGGCTCACCGAGATGGGGGCACTGGCAGCAGGGGTTCTGGGAAGTGCTCATTGGCGTGAGCCCTCCCAGAGTCCGCCATTAGCCCCACCAAAGAGCGTGTAGACTCCAATGCTAGGTAGCCTCAGGCCAAACAACCACCAGGGTGGGAACACAGCCCCACCCATTGGCAGACAAGCAGATTAAAGTTTTACTGAGCTCCGCCCACCAAATCGGATTAAAGTCTTACTGAGTGCTGCCCACCCAGCCCTACCCACCATCAGTCCCTCCCATCAGGAAGCACCCACGAGCCTCCTAGATAGCTTCCTCCACAAGAGGGCAGACAGTGGTATCAAGCAGTATCAGCAGTATTTCATCTTGTGGAACTGAAAACCACAGCCACAGAAAGATAGAGAAAATGAAAAAGCAGAGGACTTTGTACCAGATGAAGGGACAGGATAAACCCTAGAAAAACAACTAAATGAAGAGGAGATAGGCACTCTTCCAGAAAAAGAATTCACAATAATGATGGTGAAGATGATCCAGGACTTTGAAAAAAGACTGGATGCAAAGATTGAAAAGTTTACCAAAGACCTAGAAGAATTAAAGAGCAGACAAACAGAGGTATGCAACACAATAACTGAAATGAAAAATACACTAGAAGGAACCAATAGCAGATTAACTGAGGCAGAAGGGCGAATAAGTGACCTGGAAGACAGAATGGTGAAAATCACTGATGCAGAAAAGAATAAAGAAAAAAGAATGAAAAGAACTGAAGACAGCCTAAGAGACCTCTGGGACAATGTTAAACACACCAATATTCACATTATAGCGGTCCCAGAAATAGCTACCCAAGTCCAGGAAGCGCAGAGAGTCCCAGGCAGGATAAACCCAAGGAGAAACATGCCAAGACATATAGTAGTCAAACTGACAAAAATTAAAGACAGAGAAAAGTTACTAAAAGCAACAGGGGAAAAACGACAAATAACATACAAGGGAACTCCCATAGGGTTAACAGCTGATTTCTCAGCAGAAACTCTGCAAGCCAGAAGGGAGTGGCATGATATATTTAAAGTGATGAAAGGGAAGAACCTACAACCAAGAATACTCTACCCAGCAAGGAGCTCGTTCAGATTCGAGGGAGATCTCAAAAGCTTTACAGACAAGCAACAGCTAAGAGAATTCAGCACCACCAAACCAGCCTTACAACAAATGCTAAAGGATCTTCTCTAAGTGGGAAACTTAAGAGAAGAAAAGGACCTACAAAAACAACAACAAAACAATGAAGAAAATGGTAATAGGAACATACATATCGATAATTACCTTGAATGTAAAGGGACTAAATGCACCAACCAAAAGACACAGACTGGCTGAATGGATACAAAAACAAGACCCATATATATGCTGTCTACAAGAGACCCACTTCAGACCTAGGGACACACAGACTGAAAGTGAGGGGATAGAAAAAGATATTCCATGCAAATGGAAATCAAAAGAAAGCTGGAGTAGCAATACTCATATCAGATGAACTAGACTTTAAAATAAAAAATGTTACAAGAGACAAGAAAGGACATTACATAAAGATCAAGGGATCAATCCAAGAAGAGGAGATAACAATTATATATATATATGCACTCAATATAGGAGCACCTCCATGCATAAGGCAAATGCTAACAACTATGAAAGAGGAAATGCAAGGCAGAAATAGAGACACAGATGTAGAGAACAAACATATGGACACCAAGTGGGGAAAGCAGGGAGGGTTGGGGGGGAATGAATTGGGAGATTGGGACACCAAATTGTACACTCTAAATATATGCTGTTTATTGTCTGTTAACTGTATCTCAATAAAAGTTCTTAAAAAAAAAAGGTGAACATGCAGCTATTTCGATAAAAGTTACAAACTGGTATCAGAGGTGGGTGGTAAACAACCTCACTTCCCAATTTTTGTGTTTTGTTTTGAATGTCCACTGCCAAGAAAATCCACTTATAATATGCCACCCCACATGCATAAGCGGGTAAGGAAACAGGCACTGTCATGTACTGTAAATGGCAGTGTGGTACATACACTGGCCCGGTACATATTCCATAAATATGCAAAAAAATGTAAACACTCACTGTAGCACCATCTGTATTAAGGGGAAAAAAAACAAAACAGAAAACCACCTAGAAGCTCATTAGTGGAGGCCTGGTTAAATAAATTATGCTATATCCATACCATGGAATACCAAATATTTTTTCAATGAGCTATACAGTGAGATCTCTGTATTCATGATTGCAGGAACTGCAGAGGGCTAACTGCACCATTCACATAAAGGACTTGAGCCTCCAGGGATTTCGGTATTGCAGAGGGTCCTGGAACCAATACCCCATGGACACCTGGGGACAATGGTAAGTATATTACACTGCACACATATAATGATAAGGAAAAATATTCAAAATTATACTTAAGTGAGAATAGCAATTTTCAGCAGCAGCAATGAAAATACACTGTGTGCTTATTATCAGGTACCTGTGCTAAGTGTTTAAATAATGAATTCACTTAATCTCATAATAATCCCATGACAAGGTTTCCTTTTATAAAAAAATGAAAAGAAGACATACAGATATTAAGAAACTTTCCAAAGAAACACCAGTAAATGACAGAAGAATCAGAATTTAAACCAAGACTGTCTGAATCCAGAGTTTACGTTCTTAAATATTAATAATGTAGTTCAAAACTTGTGTTTTTAAGTATACATATAAATAATTAGCTTATATTCATATATGCATACATAAATCTCTAGTAGTATGCATTTATAGAAATACATCTTCCAGCTTTGAGAAAGCGAGGAAAAGAAAAAGGGGGCTTTTATATTTCACATAGTAACCTTCAGTGTTATTTACGTTCTTCTTTTGCAATATTACTTTTACTCTTTACAATTTTTTTCAAAAATACTAATCACACAATAAAGATGAACTTTATTAATCTTGTAATCTCAAGATACTCTTCAATTAAATAGTTCCAGAAACTTCAAAGAGTGAAGTGAAAGATTTTTCACAAAGTTGAATCTTTACATCAATACCTAACAACGACTCAAACTCTTCATCATAAATGTCAGAAAAGTATTGAAAACTTCCAATAAACACTAAAATAAAACTAATGTGGTATCTTCCTTTCTGATTACTCCGATAATTGCTTTTGCTCAACTACAATTCTGGACTAGCGTATTTAATTTACGTGCTCAAGTCTGTACTACCCTCACTTGTACAACCGTTTGTGAGCAGTCACACAGAGATCTCAATTCAAGGACTGCCCAGGCTGCCTTGAAGTTCAGATGAGCACTATGTGTTCCATTCATTCATCCACACATTTGGCAAACACTTACGGAGTGCCCACTAAGAGTCAAGCACTGTGCTAGACGCCAGGCAGTTTCCTATAACCCATAACACTACCCGTCTGTGAACTGTTTGGTACTGGTTCCCAAGGAGATAAGTACAAAAGTTGAAACAGTTTATTTTTATACAATGTAACACTGCCAGACGTCCAATTTCATGTTTGAGGACTCAAAAAAAATCTGATTTGTATTTATGTCTATTTCTTCCATTTCATTTACCTAGTAATTCTATCGTATTTTACAAAATTATTACGCGGGACAGATGGATTTTTTTTTAAGTCATTAACAGAAAAGGAAAGTGAAGCACTGACAGGTTAAATTACTTGCTCAAGTTCACAGTGACAGTAAATCTCTCATTCGCCTATCCACTGAATTAAGACATATTTATGAAAAGCCTGGGACACCAGACACCAGGCTCCACGCTGCAGCCACCGTGTGGAGCAAGAGGAGCACAGAGCCCTGCCTCTCCCCGTGGGAGTCCCAGGAGTCGCCCTCGACGCGTCACTGGCAGCGCTCGCCGCTGGTTTCCCTTCCAGCACTCGCCTCAAGAAGACGCGTGCAAAGGAGCGTGGACCGCGTAGGACCAGCACACAGATGCCGTACAAAAGTACAAGCGGGGAAAAACCGCCGCCATCCGCTCAGTTACCAGCTGCCAAGCAGCTGGGACTAGCCTCACCGCCGCCCCCTACCCTACACCGGGCTCCGCCCCTGCCTCTCGATCCCACCCACTTGCATCGGGCTCCACCCACAACGGCGGGCTCCGCCCTGATTCCCGCCTCCAGCCCCGCCCCAACCCCCGGCCCCTCCCGCCTGTGCAAAAGTCGCCGGCTTAGCTCCCGCAACTCACTCTCATCCGCCCGAGCTCCGCCTTCCGTTGCAGCTCCGAGTGCCGCTCCAAAGCGCTCGCGAAGCCGCCTGGGCGCGGCCTAGGCTCCGTGGAGTCAGAACTCTCGCTTCCGGAGCCACTGTCATTGCCTGCACCTCGACAGGGCCGAGAGAAGAGAAACAGTCGCAGAAAATGTCTCTCAGCGGTCACGGCACGGGTCCGACACAGCGCCGCCATGACAGCTCCACAACCTCTGACCCTTGGCTCCTCCGCGAGCGCACAGGTCACGGGGCGGAGCAATGAGAGGTCCGCCCTCTTGCGGAGCACTGTGGGCCGGTGGGCGTGGCCTAGTCCGTGTGAGGAAGAAGGGTGGGGTGAGAGAAATTTAAGCTGAAGTTGGGGGACTACATCCTTGGTGGCTAGAAGTCGCCTGTTCGCAGCGACCCGCTGAGTTGTGCGTGGAAAGCGTTTTGACTCGCAGGTACCCCTGGGGCCTTGTGCTGCTGTAAATTGTGGTAATGCGATGCTTGCTGGCCGCACCACCTGCCTGTCTGCCCCAGGGGACCCCGAGGCTCTTCTCGCCACCGCTCTTAAAACATTTGTGAAACCCTGGATCCAGGTTTGTCCTTCTTTGTCTATTCTGCGGTCAGTCCACCCACGTTACAAAAATAAGTTTGAGACATTTTTGGTCACCTCTAGGCACAATCCCTTCTCCTAGGGAATTAATACATTTCGTAATGCCTAAATAGGCACCACCAGAGGCCCCACCCTCACAGTTCTCTCCCTGCCCGTCCCAGGTTAATTGCCAGGATGTGCCCTTCTTCAAAACCAAGCCTGACACGATGCTTGAAGTGTTTATGAATAAAGCTGTCCCTCCAATCTTCTACCCAGCATTTTTATATTAATGCTCTATTATTTATTTGGGGGGGCGGTAGCAAGCACTTTTCCTGCTCCCTTGCAAGCACTCTGACATAAGGAATTTCTGTGTATGACCACAGCCCCTATTTTAATGATGCTTTTGACTGAGGTTTTTCTTTTTGTTTTTTTGGCTACCCCACGCAGCTTGTGGGATCTTAGTTCCCAGACCAGGGATTGAACTGCCCTCAGCAGTGAAGGAGCGGAGTCCTCACCACTGGACTGCCAGGGAATTCCCAGTAATGCTTTTGACTATGGATTTTAAAACTCTGATGTTCTCTTCCATTGCGTAGCCAACGGCGAAAACACTGGACGTGGACTAACCTTAGAATGGTGCATAATTGTGTGACTCACACACGACTTATTACTAGCAATCTGTATGGCAACCCTTAAATTTGGTAGAGAGCTTGAGATAAATTTTCCTCCAGGTGAGCGCTTCCATTTGTTACATAAACAGTTTCTTTCCCTTAACCATTAGTGAATTCTTGCCTAAAATATTTTTGCATTACTTTCTATGGCTTTTGCTACCTTTGTTTCCCTTCAGGAAAAAGTCTGGTGAATTGTAAAGAGCATTGACTAGTGTTCTTAGTTCTAGTTCGACCTGCAATTCCAGTCGCAGGCAAGCCAATTTAATGTTGATTTGGGTTTCCTCACGTAAAACCACGTTATTAGCCTCTGTCTTAAATTCAAGGAAGTGCTTTTAAACTTAACTGAATCAGCATCTACAGAACCAATGGGATTACTAATAACCCAGCTCTAAAATTCAATAGATGTGTTATATTCATGTCTTATCTCAGACAGATGATCAATTCCTTGAGGATTGTGACAGTGCATTTGGGGACAAATCCTGATGTTTTTAACGGCTAAGAGTAAGTTTGTATCAACTGACTTGTATGCCTAGTTCTCTGTCTTTGATAGAGCATCAGAATCTTCAAATGAGAGGGAGGGTAAAAGACTGAGCGAATCTGCACACTGTCCTTGCCTGTATCCGTGCCAATTGTAACAGCAACCCTAGTGCAGTATTTTAACATCACAGCACCTCCTGATTCTGCTCTATTCCTTGAACCACACCTTCTTTCTTGATTTATTAAAAATACAAGCTTCTTTTTTCCCCACACAGCTTGCAAATTGTCAGTAGGCTTTGTAAAAATGTAATGGCAGATGACACGTGAATAAAAAATAATTTAAGTTCTGGCTCCATGTCTACTGGCTGTGATCTCATCCTTAAAATGGTGACAGCACCACATCCTTGAGTGAGGAATTACAGGAAATGGGTGTGAAATGCCCAACACCTACTGAAAGCTCAATGAATAGTGGCTATTAGTGGCTAGGTGGAGGTGACCAGAAGGTGATTGAGAAATTCATGCCTCTCAAACATGCACGGAAACCTGGGGAAAAGACAGGGCTAGTGATACACTGGAAAGATACGAATATTACTGTAAAGTCAGTCATTTCAACCACAGAGATGAATACAGTCATTAAGGAGATCATGTAGAAGATGACTAGAGATAGGCAATAACATTTAAGGAGTTAAAAGAGAATACCAGAAAACAGTCAAAGTGGAAAATAAGAAAAGAATTAATTCTAGAAACCAAGGGGAAACCTTTAAAGCATGTTGAGATAGGGAGTGTTAAAGCAAAAATCGCCAAGTAGCATTTATTTAAGTGTGAAATCTGGCAGGTGGTAGGCACATGCAGGCCCTGCCCTCGGGGCTCACAATCTAAAAGTGAGTTCTTTGGGATCATTTTGATTTTGGTTCATTTTTATTTCAGAATTAGAATATGGAAATCGAAATCCACTGTTTGTAGGTTTACTTAAAAGTGATAATGCTTTATTATTATAAACCAATATGGCCTCTATAATTAATCCAATTACAGTGGTACAGTTACTAATTAATGGCCAAAGGTCTCTCCGTTATGGGCAAAAAATCTGATTTTTCATCTGCGTCTTAAGAGCTTTAAAGAAACACACGGATCCTGACATAGGCCCTTATTCAGCGTCTCTGTCACAAATACAGCAAATAGTCACAAATGTCTTTTGTAGTCAGTACATAGCTTTTTTGTTTGATTGCATACAGCTGCTCCTGGTTCTTTCTACACCCAGGATATGAAGGGTCTAGAGAGAAGTGGTATAATTAATGGATTTACCCTCTTCCTCAGCAGATAGGTAATACATACAAAAGAACCCATGCCCAAATTATAGAATTTTTATTGTTTTCAAATACTATACAAAAAAAAATAGACAGTAGTATTTCTTCATTAGCAGATTGAGAAATAGTCCAACATGTTTTTTCTCTATTTCAATAGTGTGAGTTACTACTAGGATAACCCAGTGGTTGCTACTCTCTTCCGTTGATTACTGTGGCCTCATAGGCATTAAGGATTCTTGCTTTATTTCCCACAAACTCCATAAATTAAGAACATTCCTTTGTAAGAAGGGGATAATTTCAGGAATTTTTTTTTTCTATCACATTTCTTGAATCCTTAAATATCTGCGATTTCACTCTTGTTGCTATGTTCTTCTAGTGTCAAACACAACACACAGTAGAATGGCCAGGACCCTTCTCTGGGGCTCTTAGTAATTACTATGTTCTAAATTGCTTAATATCTGTGAATTCATAATATTGAATCTTCCACAAAGACTACTTGGAATAATATTTCTAAGTTGATGTTTATTTTTCTAAATGTATCCTCCCTCTACTTTTTTGTTGCTTTTTAGAGGCAGAGTACTTTGCAATAGATTAAATCATTTCTAAATTACATGTAGGTGGATGTCTAGAAAAGTGATTCTCCAATTACTTCTTTTACAACCATTGCCAATACCTACACACACCCATCCCACCTTCCAACCCTATTTCTATCATTTCTCCCATAAAGTAAAGAGATTTGAGGATATTTCATTCAACTAAAGAAACTGCCATCTTCTCCATTTTGCCTTGTTAAAAAGACAATAATGGGGCAGGACATCCAAGAAACAATGTGATGAAAAGATGTTGTGATAAAAACAACTGAAAGACTAATTGGCTGAAAAATAATTTAACAGCTATGTTGAGTAACCACAATATTTCTACAAAAAAACAAATTTCTACATATCGACGCCACTGGGACAATGCTTCAGCAACCTTTGCCTTAAAGCCTTTTCAAGTAAATAATTTATGGTAGTCTGATACCACGAAGCAGTGATTTAAAGAAGATGGTAAGAAATTGCCTTTTTTGTAAAGCACAGATACCAGTTGATTATGTAATACAAAAAGCTGTTTCCAGACCATTGGTCTCATAATAAATATTGAGACCTATACTACTGATATATAGAATTTATTAAGCTTTTCACATGTAATAGAGCATAGTTTCAGTTGCATCTGAAGTGCTAACAAGAGCTCCAGCAATCAAGAATGACAGCATGTTATTTTATAACAATCAATCAACACTTGTAGCTTTTCAGATTTGGTTTTCATAAGGTAATTTATCCCAAAGGAAATCTAGTCATGCTTTTAAAAAATGCTTTAGGTCACTCCAAGCTTGGCAATTAACATTTGGCATAAACAATACTACAACAATCACAACTTGATAAATAACAAATACAACATTGTAGGCCATAACCATACACAGCATAAGGAAAAGATAGTGGTGATGAGTAAGTAGCTATTAGAATTAATAGAGTACCTTGGCCTCCATGCAGATACTTGCAGGGGCTTTGGTTCATTCATCCCTGACCCTCAGTTTTCAAAGCAGGGGGCAATGTCTACAGTATCATTTTGTAATTTATAACACACTGAAAACAAATAAGGAGAAAATGATGAGTCGATTTTTATTAATGCATTAAATCCTCAGGAGTTATCACCAACCCCTTAGTATAAAAATTTTTCAAGTTATATTAGTCTTATAACTTGGTGTGCTTCTTATTTTAAATGCTGCTAAATGAATTAAATGAAGACAACAATGTTTCCCCTAATGTGATTGATTTTAGCACTTTTCAGCTACTTAGATCTAAAACTTTCAGGCTTTTGAACTGAATGTTTGAGGCGAGTGTTCATATTTCAACCCACTGATAATTCAATATGCTTGATTCAGAACGTTATCTTACAATTTACTCCAAAACTAAAATTTTAATCAGCTGAAAAATAAGTAGCTATAAATGGCATAATAACGATGACACTGAAATGGTTACTGTCACAGATGGTAATAAACAAGGATGTGAGGGCTCCGCTGTTGAGTCACCTAGGATTTTGAATTACTGTACATGCTGTCACTTACAAAACTATAACAAATTGAATACAGAACAGATTTATTTAGTCTGGTGTGTTCAAACAGCCAAGATATAAGATACCTTATACCAAAACAATATTTATTCGAAAATATTTTTTGTAGCTGGTAGTTCTTCCCTTGGAGGTAAAGAACATTTTGCCAAAACTTTTAATAACCAGGATACAGAAGATTTGAGAGAACAATCTTATCTAGGAATCAAACACACAGAGATTCAAAGAGGAAAAAAGACAACTGGATAGAAGACAAAGATCAAACGGGTATCCCAAATTCAGAGCAATTTTGTAAAGTAGGAAAGCAATGATGATAACCCACAGCTTCTTAGATCATTCTAGTGAGGGTCCCCAGGTACTATATGTGTTTTTATAATGATATTTCTTAAACAAAGGGCCTGAAATGCACATTAAAGGGTGTTTCCCAGGAACAGAGGTGAAGATACTTTTACGCTGTTCAACCCACAAACTATTTGGTCAAAGGAATATGTAAAGCTCAACAAAAGCACATCTGGTGGAAATTCATGGCAATGAATGTTGACAAGATGTGCTTGGATCTTGCTTGCAGCATCTGGCAGTGAGTAGCAGAACAAAGGTAGGAATCTCACGGGCTCTCCTGGGTCTGTTCTGGAAGAGGCTCCGTGGTGGTGGCACTAGCGTTTGCAGTTGAATTCAAGACTTCTCCAAAATCACCGCCAGCAGGCTTGGTTCCCCCTACTTTAGACTTTTAAAATAAAAGTTCAAAAAGGAAGAGACATTAGGAAACATAAACTTCGCTGACTCTGCATAAAGTAACTCAAATTTTACTTTGAAGAACAAATCAATCAGGAGTCTGAGCTCAGCAATTATTATATTTGTACAGAATTTAGTACTGTTGTAATGTTCCACACTGTTTCATAGAAAAACTTATGTACTTTCCATGCTGAAATATTCAAATTGGTAAATTCTACCCCTCTCCTTTTTTCCCCTATCTGCTTATTGTTCTTCACAGGGAAATTTGAAGAATTTTGTAAGGCCTAATATGCTACAGTATCTACTGAACTCTATTTGGATGACACTTTGTGAAATATAATTGAGTAAAACAAAGGAGAGAAATATATGAATGTTTCCCAGTTACAGCATAAACCTTCTAACCTTTTGCTGCTTAAACAGTGGTACAAGGATCTAGAAGCTCAACATCACCAGGGAGCTCATTAGACATTTGGAACCTCAGACTGGCCTCCCCACCTCCATATGCAGAACTGAAATCCATGTTTTAACAAGATCTCCAGGTACTGCCTATATACCTTATAGTTTGTGAAGCACTACTCCAAGTTATCTAGCCTGAAAATTCGTCAATAAACATTTGTTGAATGACTATATCTGCCCTACATTTGTACACTATTGAATGCTTTTCAAAATCCTTACACATCCTTAACGACACTGATGAATCTACGCTCCCTGCCCCCGTTACATCTCATGACTGACCAACACGACAGCTGACCTACATTAAGAAACCAGTCAATGATCAAGGCTGCAACTCACAGTGGGCTTGCATCTGACTCTGCTCTTAGCTCAGTCTCGACTGGCCACAGACTCATTAACAATAGGAATCTAGTTGAAATTGTCTCTCTCATCCTTTTTGGCCTCCCATCCAAAATCTTTGAATTGTCTGAAAAATTTGCATGATGGGTATCCACTGTATATTTATTGAATTTATTGAAACATTCCTTAATTATAAGAAAATGTTAAGACCTCTTGCAATTCACAAGTCTAAAACAACTCCCCACCACTGGTCCCTTCTCTCTTAAGATCATGAATGGCAGTAGCACCCCCCAGTCAGACTCCTGCAGTTATCCTTGGTCCTTCCGTCTTGTTCCACATCCAATCAATCACTAACTTTTTGCCTGTCACTTCTAAATACCTCTTGACTTTGTCCCACTGGCACTAGCTCAACTCACTGCACCATCATCTTTGGCCTGGATTACACCTTGCTGCCACCTTGTCTCCTTCTCCAGTCTTTCTCCCCTTTGATCTGCAGGGCAGCCAGTGATCTTTCTAAAATGCACAGAATGCGCAACTCGGGTTACTTAAAATCTTTCAATGGCTTCTCACCTTTTCGTTAACGTGGCCCACCCATCTCTCTAAACTCCATCTCCTGCTCAATACCCTATAGCAGAACAAAGTTCCTGGTGTTTCTCAAAGGGGCCCCAAAGCTTCAAACATTCCCCTCAACCTAATGGCCTCCATTTCCATTACTGCATCCTCCAAGAAGCCTGCTCTGACTTTCCCTCCTGCCAAGCACGACAGAGGCTCCCGCTACTATCCTCACTTCCACTGTCATAGCACCTTACCCTCCCTTTATTTTCACTGGCCATTTAATTGTCTAAACATCTTCAGAAAGGGTCTGTGTCTCTCTTGCCCGCTGTGGTATTTCCAGTGCCCAATATTCATCTCCCGGCACATGGCAAATGCTCGATAATCAGTTAACGACTCGGTCCAAAATCTAAATGTAAGTACATGTAGACCTGATGTTTAACTGAATATTAATGTAAGTTAGAAAAACGGTATCCCAAGCATACAACTATATTTTACACCTTCCTTGGTGATATTTGTCTAATACACTCTACTGTTAAAAATTACGTTTTTATTTGAATAGTGCCTAGTCATATTTAAAAAACCAATTTCACTACAATTTATAGAGTCTGAATTTACTCAGGAGGAAAGTACACAGTAAATGACCTGGAAGTTTTTCCTCTTCTTCAGTGTCAAAAGAACGGGCTGCCAGGTTTTCCAGCCAGTCATTTCAAAAACTAATGCTCTGGATAGGTTTCAAGGATAGGCTATGATATTCCTAAAACATTGAGAACTGCGAGTAAAACCTTGACTTCTTGCAATGCACAGTTTGTTTTCAAATACATACCTGACAAGGCATTAATAAGAATAAAGTAGGCCTCTAGTATTGACCTAGAAGAATGACTATGAGACTATGATGTATTTCTCACTCATCAAATATGTATTAAGTAGCTGCAATGTGCCAAGGGCTATTCTAGGCCCTTGGGAAGCATCAGTGAACAAAAAGAACAGGGGCCTGAGCTTGTGGGCTCATTAGAGCATGCATGCTGGGGGAGGTGTTGAACGAACAAGCTGTAGGACTGTGTGTACAGTGTGATTCCATTTTGAAAAAGATTTATACATTTATGTAGAAACAGAGAAGGTGGGAGTAGTGTTTGTATGCGAAAGAAAGACGCAGATCATGATACAGTGTTTGGTTTTCTTTCTATAAGCATACCCTGATTGTGTAATTTTAAAAAGATGTATCAATATTTAAAAACAAGTGACTCAATTACATTTCTGAAAGACAAAATATGAATATTTAAAAGCTGATTTATAGAAAACATATAAGTACTAGTTTTAACCCTTAAAAACTATCCACCATGATTACCAGAATTAGTTTAGGAGGAAATGAACATATGGGCTTTGCACAAACTCTATAGAGAAGGCTGGGCAGTGGATGGGAAAAAAACAGTATTTCTGGTCACTTGTGATTCTTGATGATTTTATAGTTTTGAATATAATCTTGAAGATAATACAATTTACAAATTAATAAAGCTGATTATTATGGGGAAATGTCCACCTTCACCAAAATCAAAGCAATCAAAAAATAAAACAATGAATCATCAGTGATGATCACCATGGCATCATCATCATAGTAAAAATGTCCAATAATTATAGCTTGAACAAACAATATCCATTATAAGGCTATGTAAGCAGCCATGAAACATAATATTGAAAATAATATTTAATGATACAGAAAAATGTTTATGATTTATGGTTAATTCTTTTTTTAAAGCATAAAAGCATAGTCCTGCATTTCACTGTCTATGGATTGTAGGACCACTTTTTTTGTGTTTTATTTTTTATGCTTTTCTATATTGTCTTTAATTTTCTACAATAATATTTACATTAAATTTTGTCCAATTACAAAAGTATTTGAAGTGAATAATGCAAAAAGCAGCACAAACTTCTCAAGTGCTTTTTTTTTTAAACTATACATTTCTTTTCAGCACTTACGCTGCCATGCTACACTATACACTCAAAAAACTGATTAAAAGAGAATATATCCTGTTAAATATCCATTAATAATGTAAAGAATAAAGTTACTGAAATTCTTTAACTATTTTTAGAAGGAAATACTAATTTCAGTAACTTATCCACAAAGAAAGTTAAGACACCAAAGAAAGTTAAGGCACCAAACAAGATACCACAAAGACCCTGTTCATTTCTCTACTTGCCTTTAAGTTTTCGACCTTTTCCTCAAATGACTTGAAAGTTGGGGAGTTTCTATGGAGAGAAAAGAAAAACAAATAGTAAAATTACAAGCACTAAACAAAAAAGCCAACCATTTTGAAAACATTATTAGCTGACTGTATCCCTCTTCACCATCATTCTCAATCAGCAAAAGAACACACATATCATAAGGACAGCCATAGGTGTGCAGGCATACGTGCAAACACGTCTTATTATGCGAGATCATCAATTTCTGTTCTAAGATTTCTACAACGATGCTTTAGATTCCTTGAACAGAGCCCGTCTTAGACATACAGATAGAGTCAAATACATGTGTGACGAGAGGGAACAAAGTCAGGTACAACACTGAGTCTGTTACTTCCCCAACCAACCTGTCATGGTATGAGAAAATGCCACTGCTAGATCAGTCTGATTTTGGTTAAGGTGCTAAGTTCTAGAACTCGTGTCTAAATTCACACATTGTCTGCCAAGACTTCTACATGAACCCACATCACCTAAGCAGGACAAGAAAACCACAGGAGGTTCCACACCAGGGATCCTGATTCCCAGGAGCAGCATAACAGACAGGGATGGGAGAGACCAAAAGGAAGGCAGGAGCACAGAAACGTGGCTCTGCCCACTTCACAAAGCTGCCCCAACTCACAGACGCTCTCGGAGCCCACAGGAAGCCTCTCCAGTGCCTTCACATCCATCCACAGGAATTAGGAGGATCACGGCGACTGTGTCGCTCCCACCTGGATTTCCAAAGCTTTTATCCTATCCACCTGCCCTCCAGTATCCTTCCCACTGCCATGATGAAAATGGAGAAGATGGGAACAGGGGGTTTCCTCCTTCCCACCATGGTGATGGGCAGTCGGTCCCAAACTGTGATCCCCAGATCAGCTGCCATCAGTAGCTTTGGGAAGTTGTTAGCAAAGCAAATTCTCAAGTCCCACTCCAGGCCTACAGAATCAGAACTCGATGTGGGCCCACCAGGCAGGGGCTTTTAACAAACTCGTCAGGTAGTTCTAACGTACACTAACGTTTAAGCCAAGCATATATTGTTAAAAATCCTTTGCCTCCATAGAGAGGTCAGGTGAGGTAGTAAAATGTTCAACTTCAAGTGCTTACTGATGAAAGAGGACACTAGAATCAGGTAACAGTTGGCTCCAAATGTCACAATGGGATGAGGGAAGTAGAAACGGGGAGGATGAAAGATAAGGGGATTATAACTAAAGCTAATGTAGGGCTTCCCTGGTGGCGCAGTGGTTAAGAACCCTCCTGCCAATGCAGGGGACATGGGTTCGACCCTGGGCCGGGAAGATCGCACATGCCGTGGAGCAACTAAGTCCGTGCACCACAACTACTGAGCTACTGAGCCTGTGGTCTAGAGCCCTCGAGCCACAACTACTGAGCCCACGTGCTGCAACCACTGAAGCCCATGCGCCTAGAGCCCATGCTCCACAACAAGAAAAAACCACTGCAATGAGAAACCTGTGTGCCACAACGAAGAGTAACCCCTGCTTGCCACAACTAGAGAAAGCCCGTGCACAGCAACGAAGACCCAATGCAGCCAAAAATAAAATAAATAAATAAATAAATAACAAAATAAATCTTTAAAAAAATAAATACAATAAAGCTAATGTAGATGGAGGAGGTGGGATACCTATATCCACGAAAACAAAAGGTTGATCAGATGAGCAGTGTTCACTTTTTTAATTAAACAGATTCCAGATATGAAACAATTTAACATGTTTACAAAATAAAGTAGAAATAATCTTTTTTTTAATCACAAACATTTAATGGATTTCTTGCACCAGGCTAACATCATTAGGAACAGAAATGGAAAACTGGTAACAGATTTCACAGCTTGTTTAGAGTAGAATTCTAGCTCCTACTTCAGAACAGTTCAAGTTAAACACCTCGATAAAAAAAAAAAAAGAAGAAAGCATCAGACTAACTACATTTTGTAAAAATATACTTTACCTCATAGCAGGCATGCTAATTGAGTGCTGAATGGAGCGTATACTAAGAGGCAGCATTAAAAAGAGATAGAAATGGAGTTAGTAAAGTGATTAGACATTGTAAAAAGCAAACAATACTTAGTTTTCTAGGAGCTTGTTCTTCTGGCACCATGAAGAACTACCTGCTTTTTGAGGTGGAGGGGATCAAAGTTATTCCAACATAATTTACTTTTATTCATGAGCCAATTTAATTCCAGTAGTTAATAGAGCTAATAATTCAACTCTGCATTTTTATAGCACTTTGAAAACTGTCAAGCGCTTTCACCAGTATCTGTAAGGCACCTAGCATCAAGGCTCAAAAGTTAATAATTTACAGGTCACAACAAAATCATGAAGGGAACTTGGGTCTTTAAGACTCCTAATCCAATGTTCACCGCCTCCCCTCAAAAAATGAAGCACACACATATAGGTACATACCACACACACACACGCACACACATACACACAAGCGAGGCCACTGAAGAGCTCCTGCAGCCGTCTTTCTCCCACATACTTGTTACCAGAACAGGAAGGTTTCAAAGTCACTATCTGACAACTTCAAGTGACTTTAAAATTACATATCACTTCTTAGTAGTAGTAGTATAATTTTCTAGTAAGAGACACCTCTACTTCATCTCAATTAAACTAAATGTCCTTATAGGCCATTCAAATAATATTTGCCCCCCCATTTTACTAGGACCAACTTTTTACTCAAGGGCAACACAGTTCACTGACCATTCAGGTTCAAGGTTATCTACCTCTAGTCATCTCCCATAGAGACCACCTCACAAGATGAAAGTACCTCAATTCTTGGGCTCACAAAGTCACTATATGTACCCCACTAACACTGTTAACATGCTTATAACATTTTGATCAATGACACAGCATTTTGGGGTAAGCTGGACAGTCCAAGGTATCAATTCTCAATTATATATATATATATATTTTTGGATTTCTAGAATATTTCATTTTTAAGCTCTTTATTGGAGTATAAGTGCTTTCACACTGTTGTGCCAGTTTCTGCTGTACAACGAAGTGAGTCAGCTGTGTTTATACATATATCCCCATATCCCCTCCCTCCCATGACTCCTTCCCACTCTCCCTATCTCACCCCTCACCCCTCTAAGTCATCACCAATCATCGAGTTGATCTCCCTGTGTTATGCAGCAGCTTCCCACTAGCTATCTATTTTACATTTGGTAGTGTATATATGTCAATGCTACTCTCTCACTTCGTCCCAGCTTCCCCTTCTCAATTATATTTAAATATTGTGTATGTTTATCATTTAGTTTTCTCCAAGGTTCAGTTGTTACAAATGACAATGTGTTTCAAATATAGCTCCTCATATCTAGTTCTGCAGTAATATGTGATAATATGGAGAATGATTTTGACATCAATCAAAAGAAGCCGACAGCTCATATAGTCAAGCTAATCAGTAAAATATTTGTACTTAATGTTGTATACAATATAGGAAAAGATTCACTGTAGCTCAGCATTCTCTCTTCTATAACAGGGGTAGATACCTTACACCCTGGATATAAGACTATATTCTGGGAGGAATTTGCTAATTCTTTTCCTGCTTGATTTATGGCAATATGCTGGATCCAAATTTGAAAGATAGAGATTAATAAAAATCATCTTTCTTAGTTTACAATACCAGAACTCTGAAAGCTACCTGCCCTTCCCTGGACCCTTCTGAAGAAGCTGCCTCTATAAGTCACACTGCCAAAGCCACCTTCCACCATCGCCAATACAATAACTGGATCAGTAGGTGTCCACCCACCAGAGCTAACCTCCTGGTAATTTACAAATTGTTTAGACCAAATGAGAAACAAATCAAAACAGATTTGATTTGAGATAATTAAGATTCTTACCCTGGGATTTTGTAATTAGAACACTAAGCCACTGGTCCAGTTAGTGGTAGGTACTTGAACCAGAAAATCATGTAGTCTTTGATGTTGAGGAAAGACACTTGAGAGGACCAGGTACAAGCCTCAAGAATGCAGAGGACACCAGTTCCCAAAGAAAGAATTGCATATAAGGACAGAGAGGGGTAGAGGAAATGAAGGAGTGATGGCCACACAGGGAAGTGCACTCAGATGGGAGAGGAATGGGTTTCTTGATTTCTTTCGGTTCTAGAAACTACTTTGATTTCTAACAGTTTTTCAAGCAGCAGGACTAGTCTGAGTGGGGCCTGGCTTGCTTCCTTTCCTCTCCTTGGATTCCAAAAGAACCTTCATTCTATGCAACACATTCCCCTTTGTAGGTGAGCTAAGTCACACAGTTTTCTATTCTTCTTAACCAAAAGACTCCTCACCAGAACATTTTGGCAGAAATCACCAAATTCTGGATAAAGAAGGTGTGTAATGCCTGAACATATGATAAATTGTTTGTCCATAGGACTCACACACATTGAATTCAATAATATCAACAAAATGAGAAAATGGGTGGATAAAGTAAGTACAAATTTCAGAAATGCACAGTTAATTCTAATCAGTGTCCCTAAACACCTATGTAAAAAGATCATTTCCTCCAATGGCCATTTGGTGGACTCTGTGCCCCTTTAATCAGCATACAAGCCAGTTAAAAAGGACTAGGGCAAAAAAAAAAAAAGGACTAAGGCAAAGGCAGAGTGAAAAGAATGATCATAAAAGTGAATTCTAGATGCATCAAGTTGACTACAAATTCAACGTCCAGGGCACAAATTAATTCAGGATTATCCTACATAAGAAACAAGTCCTGAGGTCATAAAAGTTGAAAACCTGAATTGTGAAGGTCACTTGGAATTATCAGGGGATGGAGACTTAAATTAAGAAGGCAGTGGAGATGCAAGGGATCGCCCCTGGATCAGGAAGGAGATGCACGGTGGTGGAGCGTCGGTGCGAGGGGATATCAGGAGGACAGGGCAAACTGACAAACGGTAAAACAGTCAGGAGCAGACACGCAATAATGTTGGAAATACAGACAATTTTAAAAAATATTTTGTTTTATAGCATTATCATAGGAAAGGACTACCAATACGCTTCCAAGAAAACCAAGGTAGAAATGATAATTTGGTGCATTTAAGTTATTAAGTACCTAGCAGGTGCCAATGATGTTCGTGATATGATAAAGAATGTTAAAAGTTGAGAATTCTAAGAAATAGTGCAGCATCTCTTGTAAAGGACTTCAGGGTCCTTTACAGGATCGTGACGAAATTATCTTTGCTGGTCTTGTGTTTCAATTAGCAGCTAAGGCAGATAAAGAATTTAAATACTGAGTACCATGAAGGATGCACACACTAAATACGTTTAAGTGGAAATGTATAAGAAAAAGCAGGGAAGTGATTACAATAAGGTCTCTATTTTGTGATAAACCACTGAATTGAATTTCTCTCTGTTTCACATTCCACAATAAGAAAAGGTTAAAAATACACCCACTAAACAGAGAATGAAATCAATTAAAATGACACAAAGTCAAGGTGCTCCCACTTTTGAGGCAGCCATTACAGTAGGAAGAACAAGGAGTACATATCAATTTCAAGCCCACCCATTATCTGAAGGTCTCTACAATCCACATTTAAATGAAATTCCACTTTGTTGGTGGCTAGTCTGTAATCTAACAACCGGGCAGCTGTCCTTGCATTTCTAGCTTCTCTACAAAGGTTACACAAAGCTTCAACTTGCCTCAACTTACACATCATCTCCAATTTCACTGAAGTTTAAATATAATATGGAAAACTTCAAAAGCACAAAGCATGTTGCTGCTGGACCAGAACTGTCTCTAATGACATATTGTGAGGATTAGTTAGCATTTATAAAGCAAATTTTGTCAAAACTTTTTCCACCTTGATTTCAGCCCTCAATGATAGTAACCTATAATCAAAGAAGAAAGGTAAATCTGGGTTCCTCAAAACACTGAGAAAAAAATCAAACAGCACAACCGGATTCTCACTCAGACACACTAAGCACTTTGCAATCTAATATTTACTCTTACTTTGGAAGTTATTTTTTAAGAAGCTGAATTGATTTTTTAGTTTCCTTATTTCTTATATAGTTGTTCAATCTTTTCATCCCTAACAATAATAAAGTGGGAGGAGTAGAGGGAAAAGGATAAGAAGGAAGCAGTAAATAGTAGACAGAGAAAGAAGAGTTAATGGTCAACATGTCTGAAAGCTTATCTATGTATTATTATTTCCTTTTGTCCTCAGAATAACCTCTCGATCACAGGTAATGAACCAAAGTAACCGCTGGACAGTGCCTAGAGGGCCGAAGTCTTACACTATCATTGCTCTGGGGAGGCAGAACAACGCAGAGGAGACTGCAAGCTCCTGAACCCAAGTGTGCCTGTGTTCAAGTCCTGGCCTTCAGCCATGTAGCTGTGTGATCTTGGAGAAGTCACTTAACCTCTCTGTGGCTCAGTTTTCCTCATCTGTAAAGTCAAAAAAATAATAGCACCCACTATACATAATCATGCCTGGAACATAACTGTTCGCCATTATTATTATTACAGATGACCTTAACTGAAACACACATTAATATTTATTTCATATTAGATTATATTCTTTAAAGCTTTCAAATTTCACCCAGCTATTATTTTGGTTGGTAACTCGAACCGTACAGTCTAGGACAGTGCCTGGCACAAAGCTGTCATTCAAGAAATACTTTTGAAAGAAAGAATGAATGAATAAATAATTGCAGTAACTAAAATTAGGAAATATGGTAATGAAAGATAGAAAAGTCCATTGAAGGTTTTCAAATTCAATAAAAAGGTACTCTACCATAACAAGAGAAAAGAGACCATTTTTTTTTCTATTAAGTAGTAGAAATTTTCAGCAAAATGGAATTGTCTGCAATGACTTTAATGAGCCCAAAACCAAAAAAAAAAAAAAAAGAAAAAAAAACTAGACGTTTACATGAAGAAACACACATGTCAAAAGGAGAATTTTCCTTTGAAGATAAAGGCAAAGTTAATTATCACTTCCTCTTAAGTATATCAGAAATATTTGACTAATGAGGCTACTGAATTATTAGAGCATGATATTAATAGCATACAAATTGCTGTTTACACTGGCACCAAGTGAGATGAGAAGGCTCTTTTTAAGTTTCTCTCGAAAAAAGTAAAGGCATGAGTCAATGTTTACCACGTATGTGTAGAAAACAAGCCAACAGGAGAGGAGTGACCATGAACACACCACCTGCAGAAAAGCTGTCTGTCCCCTGAGGGTCTCCTTTGGCCTCCCTGCCACTGACACCTAATTGTCAGGGCGTCAAAAACAGAATCTCTATCTCTCCGTTTCTCCCTCTCTCTCCTTCTCTCTCCCTCTCTCCCTCCCTCTCTCTCTCCTTCTTCCCCCGGCCCTACCCCTCCCTTCCTCTTCCTTACTCACCCACCCAAGGTATACGACAAATATCTGCATCCCAAGTACTAACTTATGAATTGATAATGTAGTACAATCAAAACTGTTGCTGACTCAAACAATTCAACTCAGCAAAATATCCACAATTCCATCAGAGAGTGAAATCACTGCCACAAGCCTCCTGGGTTAGCATGGACTCGGAACAAAAAGTAGTCAACTAGGTAACAAGATTACCAACTACTTCAAGCACTTGCAAAAAGGGGCCCCCTGCATCCATCTCCATGGGAGGAAAGGCCTTGCTGCTGGGATGGAAACCCTCAAATCTGCTGCCCAAGCTCCTCTCCTCGCACAGCTCTCGGGGAACGTGGCCAGTATCTGCCTCTGTAACTCACTCATCTAAAAGATGTGGGGTTTCTTTTTATGTTTCTATTATGTATGTTTTTATATATTTCTATTCTATGTTTTCATATATTTTCTATTATATATGAACCCATTAAATCGGATTACAGTCAGGACATCTGGACCTAGAAATGATTTTTTAAAGTCATACCCAACTTTTAATCTTTAAGAAATAATCCCAAAATTTAGCTCTCAAAAGATAATCTTATATCTCTCGTTTCCAAATTATAATATAAAGTCTTACTTTAACCTGCACATAGTGATATGCAATATATTATTCATTAGGGCTTCCCTGGTGGTGCAGTGGTTAAGAATCCACTTGCCAATGCAGGGGACACGGGTTCGATCCCTGGTTTGGGAAGATCCCACATGCCTCGAAGGAACTAAGCCTGTGCGCCACAACTACTGAGCCTGTGCTCTACAGCCTGCGAGCCACAACTACTGAGTCCATGTGCCACAGCTACTGAAGCCCATGCTCCTAGAGCCTGTGCTCTGCAACAAGAGAAGCCACCACAAAGAGAAGCCCGAGCAACGCAACAAAGAGTAGCCCACGCTCTCTGCAACTAGAGAAAGCCTGCACGCAGCAATGAAGACCCAACGCAGCCAATAAATAAATAAATAAATAAATTTAAAAATATATATTATTCATTAACAATCAGATTGACAATGGTAGATTTAGAGTATAATCTCAGTCGCAGTTTCCAAATGAAATGAAAACAAGTGACTGTGTAAGCAGCTAGAAAAGAGCCGCCCAACTCAATTTACTTCTGGTGAATTAATAAGACAGAACATACTGAGCCACACTTATGTACATCTGCTTCATCTTCTTGAAGGTACAGAGAAAGAATAGTGATACAAACCGATGAAACATATTCCTCAACAGCATTTAAATAGTTTTATATTTTTATTTATATTACATCTAACATTTGTTTTATAATCAGGTATTAACAGGGCTCTTCCATTCTTAACTCTTTCCCAGGCCCCACGTCCTTCCCCCACTCCATCCACTTAAAGCTGTTAATCTCTTTCTGAACAAGAACCATGTCTGGTCTAGGTTACATCCTTTAGACCTGTCCATGGCACCTTAATGTGAGCCAAATGCATTATGTGAGTGAATACATCCTCACACAACTCAAGTAGCTTTAGATAAAACTGTCTTAAAGGTTTCCTAAAACACTTAGGCCATTTTCAATTGAACACTAAAGACACAGAATTGATTCCTATCACTAATTCCTTGGGGTTTTTTAGCACAATTTTAACTGTAAATAGTTGAACACTTAGAGTTTGTTTATCCCCATGATTTACTCTGACTTTCAGGGCTAAGTGTCACTAAGAGAGCGCCTCAGGCATAAGTACCTATTTGATTACTTAAGAAGGCACAATGCTAGGCCGTAGCAAGTGACTGCTTGAGAAGACCATTCATATTAATAGGAACAGAGATGGAGACTAGTGTATTATCCTTCCTGCTTCCACTCAAAAGACCTTCCTCCACCTTAGCTTTCTCTGACTATTAACTGGATAATCAGAGAGAGTCTATATGGGAGAGAGAGGAGAGCTTTGCTAACTATCACAAAGATTCCTTCTACAAGGCATAGTTTGGGCTGACATGTTTCTAATGGGCTTTCTTTTTTAGCCTAATATACTTTATTTTTTCCATTTGCAACCATGAAATGTTCTTGCATGCATAATTACAGAATACAACCATGTAAAGAAATAATAAAATAGTAAACACTGTAAGCTAATAAAACAAGTACTAAAAAGTGCTGAATCAGGGTATATTTTATCTTAGGCATGTTTTACTGCAATAAAAAAAGAATTTCAGAGTAACCTGTACAAGACAGAAGACTAACATTGTGAGACAGTACATATGCTGTCTATTACAACTGCATAATGGGACCCAGGTGAAGAGGATTCCAATATCCTGACAAAGGCACCAAAGAAATTAAAGCATCAAAAACAAACAAACAAAGTCAGACATTAAAAGGGAGGAATTCTGCATGCCATGGGAAAGCTGCTTCTTTTTACCCCCCCCAAAAAAAAGTAAAATGTCAAAATCATTTCCATATCCCTTGAACCACAGTGTCAAATTATTCTTCTTTTAATGTACCCATTACCCATGGTATACAAGAAACCCTCCCTTGAAAATAGAAATGCACCAGAGAGAAGATATTCCAAAATGCAAGAAAATTATGTAGTGGACAAACGCGACCATCCAATGTGGCATCATCATCTAAGCACACTTGTCTTAGACGAGAGCTGGGCTGCAGTGATGGTTCAAACTCTCCTTACCTAAAGGAATGTGAAAAGGCTTGCAATCTGCAAGAAGCCAGAGTAAGCATTAAAAAAGAAAGGAAGTTCTGGTAAATCTGAAACAATTAAATAACCTACTTTTTAAAAGCTGCGTAAGGTTTTAACTGAATTTTAAAGGGCTATACAATCGAGTCAGCACAGAAAGAAAAGAGAGCACCTAAGAGAAGTATATATATAACTGTCCAAAGGGTTTACCAGAGCTGTGTTTATTACATTGAGTTGAAAATTGTAACAGTCCAAATACAATGAGCAAGTCATTTGGGGTTTTTTTGGTACAAAGTATAATACCAATTAGCCAAACTTATTCAACCTACCAAAATTCTGGTTGTAAAATCTACTTTCCCCACAAATGGAAAACACAAAGTCATGCAACCTGAAGGATTTTTTTTTTAAACACAAATCTTGCATGCCAACAGAAGCAGAGCCGATTTAATCCACATTTGTCATTTTCAGCACTATTTTAATCCACATGGTGGGTGGCGCGAGGCACAGGTGGACACAAAAGCACTATGAAGTATTTTTTTCAAGATGGCCAGGAAAATTCTACAGACACATCAAAAATATAAATGCAAAATAAAAAGCAACAGCTCAAAATAAGATTTGGGCCTCAGCATGAACAGAGATGGTAAAAAGCAGTGCACAAATGAGCATGTTGTTAAGCACACCATGGGATAAAGATGTACCTCCCGTAAGTGAAGGTGGGACTCAGTTCTCCCGGACTCATCCCCATCTGACACCAGGCTCCGCCCACAACCACAGGTCTGCAACCACATACTTACCCTGTGTGATCAAGAAAGGCTAAAAGGACAAAAGTTCACAACCAGAATTTTTCAACAACATTAAATGTATTCATAAGATGATCAGTTTGAAGGCTATGCCTCTAAGAATTTAGGGAAGCATTTCAGGTCCTGGTTTGAAGGAATGCCCTCGCTCACTCAAACAGAGAAGAATACAGCATCAGTTAGAACCAGGCAGGAAACAAACGCAACCATGATAACAGATTTTAATTTGCTTCGGCTTAATTAAGCAACGAAAAATCAGGACGTACTTTACGTCTTCCAGCTTTTTGGTAATGACGGATCCAACAGATGAAAAGGCAGCTGAAGCCTTCTGTCCAGCCTGAGATAAGGTTTCAGAGGTCTTCTTGTACCTGTATTAATTCATAGAAGAACAAAGCAAAGAAAGTAAGCTAACCTTTCCAGTATCAATTATTTAGAATTCAGTGATCACCACCTCTTAGAGAACTCAAAAAAACAAAAAAAAAAACAAAAAAACTTTAGAGCATCTAAAATTTTTCACGACCCCCAGGTCAGCATCATCACATCATCTTTTACTTAACCATCATTTCAGACACAATCTTCTGCACTGCTCTGGGGCAGCCAGAAAGACAGGGGACTATAAAGGCAAGGCCAAAGAAATCAGGACTAAAAATAGTTATGGAGCCAAGATCAAAATGAGCCAGAGTTGAATGAAATTATATCTCTTATTTTTTCTTCCCTTTTCCACTTAAGTTAAATAAAACAAAAATGATATCAAATGCCTCACATGTCTTTCACAACTTTATCTCCTAAAAAGGGGCCAGAAGCAAGATAGGACCCATGGGTACTTTTTGTTAGCCAAATCAATTTGGGGGGCATAAAGATTTTTTTTCCATTTTGCATATCTGTTGAGCTACCAAATAAGGACTGGCATATTCTCAACAGGGTACGTAAAAGGTACAATACTCCAAACGACTTCAGTGGGATATTTGCTACAGCACAAAGGTATAACTTACCACCTCCCTCCTCCTGTCTACACAGAGATTAGTGAAAGGAAAAACTAAAACAAACAAAAGAATATGGTACTTACACCACAGAGGTTAAGATCCCCACACTGTAGAAAGGAATGCTCAGGTATTTTTTACTTACCCTGACAAGATCAAATACAGAAAAAAACAAAACCCAGTTTATGATGATACAAAGAACGGTGTCCGGCGTGGTTTCCCACGGCCTACTTATATGGGGAGGAAGTGGACCGAAGGGGGTGGTGACCCTCGTGCTGTCATGCCAGGATGCAGTCGGCCTCCCTGCTGCTGGTCAGCAGCTCAGCAGATGGGACTGAACGGAGAACACAGTTCAGAGACGCTTACTACCAGCCTGCTCCTCCGTGTGCCAGGAAACTAAACTGCACCATAATAATGCCATATCAAAACTGTGTGATCAGAAAACCAAAAGATTAAGGGGTGGTCCACCAGCACACATCAGAGGTGGTAACCTGAGAGTCTTAGGGTATATATAGCACAGGGTTTAAAAGAAAAAAAACCAAAAACCTGGCTCAGACTTAGCCAGACCCAAGTTCAAATCCTGCCTCCACACTTTGAGAGGTCTGTGACCTCAAAACTTATTTGATCCTGTGTCTTTATCTAGGGCTATCTCACGACCCACTCTACTGGCTTATTCTAAGGACTAAGTGCCTTATGTATACATCTGGTCAGTCAACATATAACATTTTTAGAGCTTAGATTTTATTTCCTCCACTCACGTATGAGGCTGGTTTTCTTTCTATTCCCTAGAACAGTCTGAAAGACTGAAGTTAGAGAAGGGTCAGATACACCTGAGAACAGGGGTGGTGGGGGTGGAGAGGGGACTGCCCTGCACAGTACAGAGAAAAGCTGCAGAAACGTCCTCAGTCCCGTTCTATCCCCTCTCCAGACAAAAAAGAGCAAAGCGTCTTTTAAGGTTTCTAGAAAAATGTAGGATCAAGGGAACGTACGCAGACGTGGCGGTCACATCTTGCCACCCTTTGGCAAGGTTCTGCTTTATCTCCTGTAGTGAATTGATCCCAAGTTTCCGCTTGATCTCTGTTAGGTGCTTCTCTTTTGCTGCTAACACTTGAGACAGAGTCTGGATTTCTTCTTCTACCTGTGAGGAACAGGGGTGTGGCAGGAATATCATCATTCAAAAAGTTAAGATGATTAGCACAAAACTATACCCCAAATCCCAGGCATTTAAAAACATTTTTGATTCATCTATCTGCCTCTTTAAAAACAACATAAAAAACGTTAAGTAATCCAGTTACGTGTTGATCTCTCCTGTAAAACTGCTTTTCTCTGTTTCTCTATATTTCCAACTTGAGTCTTCCCCAGTCTTTGCCCCTCTCCTTATACTTCCTTTCTCAGTTACCTCATAGAGGCTGAGGGCTCAAACCTCTACACAGATAATACTCAAATCGCTCTAACGGCCAGCCTCCCGACCGCTGGGTCTGCATTTCCAGCTGAACATTGCTGCCTGAATGCCCATAAAAATTCACATTTGTGCATTAAGTCAAATTAATCTCCATCCCCACCAAAATACACACAACCAAGCCACATCAGAATCCAACCTTCTTGCATATTTCATATGAGTTTATATTCCAGTATAAACTGGAGTTCATACTGTCAGTCTCTGTAGCATAAGTAAACCACACCATCTCCCCCAGACAGTCCTGCAGAGGTGTGGACCCTCTGATGCTAACTGACCCGCTTTAGCTTGGTGGCTAGAAATAGGCTCCCGACCCAAGGTCAGCCAACCCTTCGAGTGGCCACCAGCCAGTCTCATTCCGGAATGTAGTTTGAGAAACGATGATCACATTGAGAGTAGGCGCTGAAAAGATTTGGATAAAGAGGCCCTGAAGTATACAGGTGGGGCACAGTGAGATTCTGAAATGTTACAGAAGCTTCAATATACTCCAGGAGGCCAAAACTATAAACAGAAGCTATGAAACAAAGAAACAAAAAACAACTTACAGAGTAGAGGAAAAGGCTAAGTCAGGAAAACAGAGAAAGGGCACACCCACAGAGTGAAACAGACACCAGGTGGAGGAGAGTTTTGTCCCAGGAAGTTGAAAAACTGGGTCCCTAGAATATAGTCAGCCCTCTGTATCCACGGGTTCCACATCCACAACCAATTGCAGATTGAAAATACTCAGAAAAAAAGTTCCAAAAAAGCAAAACCTGAACTTGCCACGTGCCAGCAACTATTTACATAGCATTTACATTGTCTTTACGTAGCATTTACATTGCATTAGATATTACAAGTAATGGAGAGATGATTTAAAGCATACGGAAGGATGTGCGTAGGTTATATGCAAATACCGCACCATTTTATATAAGGGACTTGAGCACCTGCAGATTTTGATATCCACAGGGGTCCTGGAACCAATCCCCTGCAGATACCGAGGGACGACTGTGCCTTCATTAATATTCAAGACCCTTCGAAGAATGCTCCTCTTGGCTTGTTGCAAAGCCACATTCTCAGTCTTGACCTACACAACACTTCTATGAGCTCAAAGACAGCATCGCCTTTAAAAACAACATGAGTATTGTTAACCAAGATGACAGCACTCAACAAAAGCAAAGAAGGATAAATCAAAAGCAATGTGGCTGCCAAAAAAATAAAAAATAAAAATAACATACTCTTAGATGGCATTCATTAGAACATAGGCCCACGACAAAAACAATCCTCTGTCCTTATGAGCCATGATCTCACATATTGTACCCTTTTGGGAAGTCACATTTTGAGAAGAACACTGACACAGTAGAATAACGAGAAGAAAAGGGCAATAGTGATGAATAAGGTTCAAAATCAAGTAAATTAAATGACTTTCCCTAAGTCACCAAGCCAATAATGTAGGAACCAGAATTTTAACTCGGGTTTTCTGACTCCACTTCTCAGTTTCCTGGCTAATTCTCACTGCACTTTGTTAGCTTTCTAATACTTCTCTTTCCCTGAACTCCAAATCTTTAGATACTTCGAAGACTAGACTTAAAGATTAAGTTTTCTACCCCCTGACACATCTCTGAAGTATTCACTTGCCCTAATGAAAGTTAGAAAGAAAGACCACTGTAAACCTTTCTGAACAATATACACCCAGTACATTCCCTGCTTTTTTGTTGGTGACTGTGCTGCTAACATACCTGGCTCAAGCTCAGCACACCATAGCAACAATTCCTCACCTATGGAATAAAGAGTGGAAAAGCTACTACAAAGCTATGGTAATTAAGATTGTGTGGTATATGACCCAGCAATCCCACTACTGGGCATATACCCTGAGAAAACCATAATTCAAAAAGATACATGTACCACAATGTTCACTGCAGCACTATTTACAATAGCCAGGACATGGAAGCAACCTAAATGCCCATCAACAGATGAATGGATAGAGAAGATGTGACACATATATATATCGACCATAAAAAGGAACGAAATTGAGTTATTTGTAGTGAGGTGGATGGACCTAGAATCTGTCATACAGAGTGAAATAAATCAGAAAGAGAAAAACAAATACTGTATGCTAACGCATACATATGGAATCTAGAAAAATGGTACTGATGAACCTAGTGGCAGGATAGGAATAAAGAGCAGATGCAGAGAATGGACTTGAGGACACAAGGGGGGAAGGGGAGGCTGGGACGTAGTGAGACAGTAGCGTTGACATACATACACTACCAAATGTAAAACAGATAGCTAGTGGGAAGTTACTGCATAGCACAGGGAGATCAGCTCAGTGCTTTGTGACCGAGAGGGGTGGGACAGGGAGGGTGGGAGGGAGGCTCAAGAGGGAGGGGATATGGGGATATATGTATGCATAGAGCTGATTCACTTTGTTGTACAGCATAAACTAAAACAACATTGTAAAGCAATTATACTCCAATAAAGATGCATTTAAAAAAAAAGACTCTGTGGTAGAACTGAGAGTCCAGAAATAAACCCATACACTTATGGTCAACTGATTTTCAACAAAGGTACCAAGATTATTCAGTGGAAAAGAATAGTTTTTTTCCACAAACGGTGCTGAGACAAGTGAATTTCCATATGCAATAGAATGAGGTTGGACCCCCTAAGTCAGACCATATATAAAAATTAAGATAGATCAGAAATCTAAATGAAAAAGCTAACCTATAAAACTCTTAGAAGAAAACAGAGGTAAATCTTAATAACCTTAGATTAGGCAACATCTCTTAGATATGATCCCTCAAGTACAAGCAACCAAAGAAAAAATAGATAAATTGACATCATCAAAATTTAAAACTGATGTGCTTCAAAGGATACCATCATGAAAGTAAGCAGACAATTAACAGAATGGGGGAAACGTTTGCAAACTGTATATCTGATAAGGGTCTAGTATGCAAAATACACAAAGAACACTTACAACTGAATAACAGAAAGGCAAATAATCCAATTACAATGGACAATGGATTTAAACAGACATTCCACCAAAGATCTATAAATGACGAACAATCATATGAAAAGATGGCCAATACCATTCATTAGTAATTAGAGAAGTGCAAATGAGATCCTACTTCACTCCCACTAGGATGGCTATAACCAAAAAGACCAACAATAACAAGCACTGACAAGGATAGAGAGAAACTGAAACCCTCATATGTTGCTGGCAGGAATGTACACCTGTGCAGTTTGGCAGCAAAGCAGTTTGATAGTTCCTCAAAAAAGTTAATCATGGAGTTACCATATGACCCAGAAATTCCATTCTTAGGTATATAACAAGAGAACTGAAAGCATATGTTCACACAAAAACCTGTATGTGAATGTTCACAGCAGCATTATTCATAACAGCCAAAAAGTAGAAACAATCTAAATATGCAACAACTGATGAATGAATAAACACTATGTGGTATATACCTATACAATGGAATAGTATTCAGCCACAAAAAGGAATGAAGTACTGATGTGTATTATCTACAGCAGGAATGAACTTTGGAAACATTATACTAAGTGAAAGAAGCTTGTCACAAAAGACCACATGTTGTTTGATTCCATTTATAGGAAATGCCCAGAACAGACAAATCTATAGAAATAGAAAGTAGATTAGTGGTTACCAGGGACTGGGGAGAGGGAGGGTTGGGAACAAGGGTTCTTTTTTGGGGTGATGAAAATATTTTGGAATTAGATAGTGGTGATAGTTGTATAACCTTGTCAATATATATAAATCAATGAACTGTACACTTTAAAAGAATGAATTTGATGATATGTAAATTACATCTCAAAAAGGTATAAAAAACAATAATGAGTGGAGGACATTTTTATCTCCATTTTATTTAATTTCTATAACTACTTCAAGCAATGTAATATAAAAAACTGAACATTACCATTTGCTTTAAATATAAATAATGTTCATTATATCTAATTATTATTACTATCATTATGATATCATTATGATTATTATTATATTATGATGATAGCATAACCTCATATATGATATTAGGTAAAGTACTAGTATATCTGCCATATCTCATGGAGTTTTCAGAAAAAATTGGATAAACTTCTGATAAAGCGTGAACACTATACAAATAAAAAGCTAAATGCACATGCCTCAGAGTTCATGAAGACCTGGACGCAAGACCCAGTGCTGCAGTGCATTACCTTATGACCTTAATCTTCACAGTCTTGGATTAGGCAATGGTTTCTGACATAAGACAACTAAAGTACAAGTCACCAAAGGAAAAACAGATAAATTCAGCTTCATCAAAATTAAAAAACGTCTGTGCTTCAAAGGGTAAAAAGAAAGTGAAAAGGAAGACACACAGAATGGGGGAGACTCTCTACATATCGTATGTCCGGTAACTTCGGCTGTTAAATAACATAACATAATCTATTGGGAGATTTAGACCTACGTTTCCTCCTCCACCAAATCATGAAAACAGTAATACCCGCCTCATAACACTGTTGTGAGGATTGATGAGAGAATAATGTAAAGAGCTCAGCCACACAGCAAATCGTCTGGAGGTGTTAGGTGCTATTACTGTTAATATTATTGATAATGAAATAATTATACTGAGAGCAGGCAAGGATTTGGAAAAAACTGTTCTCTCACATATTATGAGAAATCTTCTGGATAGCATATTGCTTTCTCTCCCCTGAAACTGACTATACGATATTACCCTGTTTCTTAGAAAAACAAATGACAATACATTTTAAGTGCAAAACATGAAGTTCCAGAAGGACTGCTCCTTTACCTTTGCAAGTTCTCTTCTTAGCTCTTCTCTTTCCTCCTCTGATAGGGTCTCGGTGGCACTGATCGTGGCAGCAACATCTTCTCCTTCCTCGGGTACTGGGTCTGTTCTCAGCAGACCTTGTTGGGGATTAAAAAAAAAAACACAAAAACAGTCTGTAAGGTATGAAAGCTAAGTAAAATTCTCCTTTGGGCTCCTCCACTGCCCCAACCAGAAAAAAGCCAAGTAGGTTAGAGCTACACCTCATCTTTCTGCACCTTCAAATGACCTGGCTCTCCCAGGAATGGGCCAAAAAAAAAAAAAAAAAAAAAGTCCAACCTAACCACTAAAAACCACCAAATTCCACTCTGCCAAAATATGAATTCAGAAAATACAGCACTCTCTCAGCTTCTGTTCATTTCCCCAGTCACAGTATACTTACTGCAAAGCAGAAGAGCTAAGAGGCCAAGAATGGGCTCTTGCCAAGACTTTAAATACTTAACTAGTATATCAGCATGACTAATAATTCATAGTAACCAAAGGAAGGAGACTGTAAATGTCTTTATCTTCCTCTACTAATCAGAACCGACTCTTAACAGCCTCAATGAAGAACTGCCTAAAGAAATTTTATTCCATTTCTTTCCCTTAGTGGAAATAGGAGACACCTTCTTATAGCTTTTTAAAAATACGTGTCTCATTCAGATACCCTTTAAAAAAATCCTAATTTATACATTCAGAGAAATGATCAACACCCACATAGGAGGTTTTTACATTATTTAAGACCAGTCCTGCCGCACCCATTGCCCTGGAATAGAGCCAATGCCTAGCCGTCCATCAGGAAGAACTCGGTATTTCCAGAGAGTAGCCAGGGCAGCACCTGCCTCTTGGCAACTCTCCCCTCTCTTCTGCCCAACCAACCAAGTACAAGGCTAAGGGCATAGCCAGTGAGGCCTCTGAACCTTGCGTGCAAAACTTAAGAGGGCACTAAAAAAAACTCAATATTAATTATTTTAATATTTTAATGTAATGTTTTCTAAAAATCAAAGTTAATTCAAAGAATCCATGATGAACAAAATACCAAATGTTTAAATAGGCTTGGTATGGCTGATTTTTCCTTTTGCCTCAGGCTTCAAAGGTGGCTTTTCATAGCACTGTTACTGATCTTGTCTTTATTGAAAATGTCAGTGTGTTGCTCATCATGGATTTCTGCCATTTTAATTTTCTTAAAATACTGCATTAACGTAATACTTATCTTGATTGCAGGGCTTTTAGGCGCCCCCTTAAATTCCACACCCAAGGTGAGGCCTCACTCCCCTCACCCTAGTCACAGTCCGGCTATCCACTCCCACGCCCCAGCTTTGGGTCCTCACAGTCTCCTCTGGCAACAGCTTTTTTGCCCAGGGAACCGGGGAAAGGTCTCCTCCTCTTCCTTCTCTTCGCCTCTTTCTGCCAGTGAGCATTACGGTCATCACAGTGTTCGCCACCAGCCCCCACGCCCACCCCTGGGAAGGGCTAGCTCCGCCACAGTGGCCATGTGGCATCTGCCCAAAGCAAGATGCCAGGCGGCAGATGACAGACTTAACAGGCATGCAGAGAGGAAGACAGAGAGAGAACACGCACGGTGTTCAACAAGCAGCCAGCACCTGGCAAGCCAGGAGAAGCCTACCACGTAGGTTGTGTAAAAGGTACAGACACTTGCTCCTG
Source organism: Hippopotamus amphibius kiboko (assembly GCF_030028045.1). Lineage (NCBI taxonomy): Eukaryota > Metazoa > Chordata > Mammalia > Artiodactyla > Hippopotamidae > Hippopotamus > Hippopotamus amphibius. Next base: position 106,715,599 of record NC_080190.1, on the reverse strand, counting down.
ATATGTTATATATTAACTGCATAAGAATAGTTGATAATTACAGTAACAATAATCAGTAGCACAATGGTGCCTTCCTGAAAGGTGTTTACAGAACTGGTAAAGTCATAAAAGTAATACAAATAAAACAATCCAAAAACCACACCTGCAGGCCACGACTACTGAGCCTGCGTGCTGCAACTACTGAGGCCCGCGTGCTTAGAGCCCGTGCTCCACAACAAGAGAAGCCACCACAATGAGAAGCCCGCCTACTGCAATGAAGAGTAGCCTCCGTCCCCCACAGCTAGAGAAAGCCCGTGCACAGCAATGAAGACCCAACACAACCAAAAATGAAATTAAAAAAAAAAAAAACCCACAAACTAGAGTGGCAAATAGGATCTGATTAAGTCCTCTCATGCAGAGACAATACGTGACAGTACAATCAGCGGATGGAAAGGCTCAATGAGTAGTTGCTTCTGCAGGACCCCTCTAAAATATCTTCAAACTGATTGCCCAAGAAATGACAGAAATCTCATCATGTCATTCTCCAGCTTAAAATGGTTCCTTTAGTGGTTCCTTGTTGTTTTCAAGGCAAAATTCAACCCTGTAGTTTAGCACACGAGGCTCACTGGCCCCATTCCCTGCTATCTAGTACTGGAACCTCTTACTCCAGCCTGAGCCAAAATCAAACGGTGGACAAGGTGCTGTACTATGATGTACGGTCAGAAACCACAGAGGAGGAGCCACGTGGGCTTGCAAATGTACACCCTGTACCAGATTATTCACCGAAGCAGCGTGAGCCTGATGGGAGACAAGCACACAGGCAGCAATCATATAAGGCAAGAGAGTAAGAACCACAACAGAGTTCATTACAAACATTATTTTATTTTTAATGTTTTGCTCAGACCTCTCAAGTTCTCCAACTAGAACAGGTCCCAACAAAGCCAAAAAAATTCAGGTGCTACACCATGCCTTAAATAACAAAGCTTCTTTCATGCTTTTTAATAAACGCTATTTTGCAAATCTACTTATGGGGAAAGATGCAATATCTGATTACTTCATGTGTAACTGCCCAATTCAGAAAAGAACTAAAGAGGATTCTGATACTAATCGAGAATTTAGTTGAGCTACCAGGGAAAATAAAGTGTCTCAGAAAAGGAGGTTCTGGGGTTGTCCAGGCTTAGCGTCAGGACTGCCAAGATGACCTTGAGATTTCATTGGTATATTCAGAGTACAAGGAAGCTAGTAATTACATGTTCTGCTTTTTCCATATTAGCCTGTAGGTGGCAGCAAACTATCAATGTTAAAATTTAAAGGCACGGTTTGTTTTAGGATCATCAACTAGGGAAAAAATTGGAAAATTAAGGACATGAAGAACAGAAAGGGAAATCACCTGCAAAACCTAACAGTCATGCTTAGGAAAATTATTAATAACCACAGCCACCATCACAAAGTGCACTCTATTTAGATATTCAAATCTGAGCTAAGTGGTCCCAATATATTACATCATTTACATGCAACACTTCTGTGAGACAGGATCCCTATCCTCATTCACAGACGAGGAAACGGAAGCTTACAGAGGCTAAGCAACTTGCCCGTGGTAACATAACCTGAATACATGGTGGAGCTGGGATTCTGAACCTGAACATTTTGATTTGAAAACACATGCTTCAAATCACTGATTGTATCCAATACAAAGCACAAACAGACAAGAGTGGGGGGCTGAAGGTCAGACTTGGGAGATATCTAGAAGCAATAACAAATAAGACTCTGTAAAAAATGGCAGAGTAGATCAAAAGCTGTCTTTTAATCATTTCTGACTGTATAGTTTCCCCAAGCTTGGGAATCCAAATTTTGCCTTATATGTGTTTCTAGGTATTATCCCATTTCTTACATGTTCAGTAAGAGTAGAGTATATAACTATATTTAAAATGGACAAATAACAAGGATGTACTATATAGCACAGGGAACTCTGCTCAATGTTATGTAACAATCTAAATAGGAAAAGAAATTGAAAAATAGATACATGTATATGTATAACTGAATCACTTTGCTGTACACGTGAAACTAACACAACATTGTTAATCAACTATACCCCAATATAAAATAAAAGCTTAAAAAAAAAGAGGATATATGGCAGAGGTAAAATCTGGCATTCAGAAAAAAGATATTAATTTCTCATTCATAACATGAAAGTTGGGAAATGGAAATGTTTTAAAGTATAGATTACTAAAAACTATAAATAATTCAAAAATTCTTATTTGATCATTAATTTTAATGTTCCTCCTCAGAGTCTGACAGAAATTTATTTTTAAAAGACAGAGAAGGGGGAGAAAATATGACATATTTATTGAGGTCTAATACACCAGCCACTGTGAGGGGAGATTTACACATTTACACATTATCTTAAAAAAACAAAACAAAACAAAAAAACCCCAAGAATCTTACAACTAACACCCAATGAGAGAAGCAGTATCTGCAGTATTTATTTCCACTAGGAAACCAGGGGGCTCTGAGGTTCAGTAACATGCTCAGAGTCACAGAAATTAAAACACAGGTCTTTCTGACTCTAAACTCTTCCTCCTTCATGTACATTTTTCTTAGAGAAATTCCAAAGAACAGGAGGAGGACGAAGAGCAGGTCAGAAGGGAAGCTGGAAGCAGAGGGCTTTTCACTTCACTGAGAGTGTGAGAACACAGTGGAGATGCCTGGCTTGAAAGTCACAGAAACCATTATTGAGCCCAAGTGACTGCAAATTGGTGATAATTTGTTCCGTCAGATTATTAACATTTTAGCCACTTGCTTAATTCTTCTAGTTGTGCACACAGATTGACAACCTGTCTTCAACTGCACGCATGGGATCACCCGAAAGAGTTGCATCTGGAGAGGAGAGCCTGGAGACCACGGACAGGCGAAGTGTTCGGTGCCCAGGTAGGAAGACCCACTGCAAAGGGAGCGATGGAGATGAACCAGGAAGAGGGTGCCCTTCACTCCTGAGACAGTTTTTTATTCAACATTTTACATCTTTGAACTGGAGATCATTGTACAAGCAGCTGGCTCAGCAGTCCTTGTGGCATCGTTGTTTATCACCTGTAACTATGCCTTAAAAGGTGCAAAATGGGTGTCAGTGGCCTAGAAAAATCACAGACCTCTCTTTTTAAAAAAGGCTGTATCACAGATGTTTTGTGAGGGCAAAATAAATAAAAAGGACATCGGTTATTCCTAGTTGAAAGGGAATTCAGATAAGTCGGACAATGCATGTGAAGATACTTCAGGAAAACGTGAACTTAGCTGACTTTAAAAAATATGCAGAGGAGGGCTTCCTAGGTGGCGCAGTGGTTGAGAATCTGCCTGCCAATGCAGGGGACACGGGTTCGATCCCTGCTCCAGGAAGATCCCACATACTGCGGAGCAACTAAGCCCGTGAGCCACAACTATTGAGCCCACGTGCCGCAACTACTGAAGCCCACGCGTGTAGAGCCCGTGCTCCGCAACAAGCCACAGCAATGAGGAGCCTGCACACCACAACGAAGAGTAAACCCCTCTCACCGCAACTAAAAAGAAAGCCAGCAAAAAAAAAAAAGAGTATGCAGGGGAGTGTTATAATCATAATGTGTACGTCTGAACAAATCTGACAAAATAAACACAAAATTAAACTTTTACGTGAAAACAAAGCATTGTTTTTTAGTTTAACTTGCAGCAATTTTTCCCTTAATGAAACGTAAAATAATAGTATATCTTAAAATCTGTGGTGTCTTTGATGTGATGAAACATAATACCTCGGACGTCAGAGAATTCGTCACTAATTTGAGGAAAATGAAGTTAATGTCTTGCTTCAGCGGAAACTTGTGTGATGAGTGAGAACAGTGGGGGAGGACGAAGAAGAATGGGGAAAAGACTTCAGTCTTGAACAGTCTCTAGTTCTAGAAAACAAGGTCACACCCTTATCTTTTCACCTCAGGACTCATAGCACCCAGAATAAAGCAAATGTTCAGAAATATTTCATTTGAACTGACTTATTCGTTAAAGATTTGTTTAAACTAAGTGTCACTTTTCTCCCTTCCCCTCCCCATGCACAGCCATCCACTTGCCACGCAGTCCCAAAAATTTCAACCAGGGAAGGAAGCAAAGCTTTTTTAATACAAATTTAGAACCTACAATTAAAACTAAGCCTCAACTGAGAGTCTGGTGGGTACCTCTCTGCTCAGGTGCAGTGGGCACATCTCAGGCCACCCCATAAGGGGGCCTCCCACCTAAATGGTTCTTTCCTTCAGTTCTTTGACTTTTTCTTCCAATTAAGGCCAACTGTTTCCCTTCAAGACTTTCTATGATTATCAATTAAAATCTTTTTAATGATTTTCATACCATTTTAGATCTGAAAAGAATTCTGGATCATTTAAATTCAAACATCTCATTGCGTAAAGACAGGAAACACAGGGCAGAGATTCTTAAAGTTAGATGATGCTGTGGGTTGACTTGCGTCTCCCCCCACCAAAAGATGCATTCTACTTCCAACTCCCAGGACCCAAACTGTGTCTTTATTTGGAAACAGGGTCTTTGTAGATGTAATCAAGATGATACCACATTGGACGTGGGTGAGCTCTAATCCAATGGCTGGTGTCCCTGTAAGTAAAAGGAAGTTTGGGCACAGGGACCCGGAGAGAACATCACGTAAAGATCCAGAGCACACAAGAGACACGGGAAGCACGCTGTGTGATGCTAGAGGGCAGAGAGTAGAGGGATGCAGCCGCCAAGGCAAGCCAGGGGTTACCAGCGGGAAGCTAGGAAGAGATGAGGAAGGATTTCCCTGCAGGTGTCAGAGGGAGTATGGCCCTGCGGACACCTTGATTTTGGACTTCCAGCCTCCAAAACTGTAGAGGTCATACATTTCTGGTGTTTTAAGCAGCTCAGTCTGGGGCACTTTGTTATGGTAGCCCCAGGGAACTGAGTCCCCAGAAACTGAGCCCCAAACCTGTTACCTGTTTAAAAATTAAAAGGCAATGACACCACCTAGCTCTCTTGGTTTTTATAAGAATGTTTTTAAAGGACCATGAAATAAAGGGTGGACACATACATACTCAATGTTCGATAAGGATTTGCTGTTGCCTCACTTTCCCGGGTCCTACAAGTCAGTGGCTACTTCCTCTCTCCTCCTCCACGAAGCTTGGCTCCCAGGGCTCATTTCCTCACTTTGCATCACTCTCCAACCCCCTGTAGTTGGCATCTGCCCCTCCTCCACCCCTTCAACTAAGGACAGTTCTCGGTCATGATCCCATTTTGACATCTCTAAGTTGTGCAAACTGCACCTCACCCTGAAGTCTCCGGTCCTCTGATCCCTCCCACTGCCTTCCCTGGGTTTTTTTCCTACCTCTCTGAGGTATGGCTCCATCTCCCTCTCCCAGGAGTCCATTTCACACCCCTCCGCCAATCCCACTACTCCTGCCTTAGTCCAGGCTCTCACCACGATTTGCTTAGATTCTTGTTCCCAAAGGTCCTCGATGGCCTCCACCCCCTCCAATCCATTCACTGCCCTGCTACCAGCGTGAGCTTTCTAAAACATGACTGACCACAGCACTCCCTGCCTTAAATCCTTGTATGGCTGCCCACTTCCTAGTAAAGCTCACTGCTCTTGACCATCTGGAGCCCACCTACTTTTCATCTCCTGCTACTGTCCTCATCCCCACCCCCACCCTGCCCCCAGTGCTCTCACTGCATCTTCCACACTGTAGTTCCTCTAGGGAAACATGTTATCTGATGTGTGTGTGTGTTTTTTAAGGAATGTATTAAAAAGTAAAGGTAGAATAAACTGCCTCCCATACTTATTTTTCCCATTTAATTTTCTTTAGTATGGTAAAATATATCACATACCATTTGCCATCTTAACCATTTTTAAGCATAAAAGTCAGTGGCATTAATTACATTCACAGTGTTGTACAACCACCTTCACCATCTCTTTCCAGATCTTGCTCTCCTTTTCTCTTCCTGAAACCCTCTCATTTCCAAGTTCCATTCATTTCAATAAACCAGTAGGAAAAGTCTCCTGCTCTTGGGGAAACTCTCTGGATCTGGGGACCTGGGCTGCTCTGGGCATAACACCCTCTGTATAGTGTCTACTGTACTTAGAACACAGCCTGCTGCACAGTACTTGACCTTAGCACTGCGCTCCGATCCCGTAGATGCAGCCCCGCACAGCATCTGGTTGCAGAGTGTCTTGCACACAGGAGAAGCTCAGCAACACTCTCTGAGTACAGGAACTGTAGGAAGGCACCCTGTGGCACCAGAGGGAGGGTGAAGAACCCAGTCTCCCATCAGGGTCTACCTTGCCTCCGTTTTTATTTTATATATTTCATTCTCACGTCACTGCTTTCACCTAAAAAGGTTTTCTTATTTCAGACAGACATAAAATGTCACTTTCCCGAAGAAATACAACTCTGTCTCATACCTAATCTAATAGACTGTTAACATTTGGAGCAGGGCACCTACCTTCATGAGACAGAGAAGGTGTGTACGCAGCAAACACACTGTGGTTGAACAGGTGGGGCGCACATGATATCAGAGCAGGAAGAATTAACATCGGCCGCCCTCAAGAACAGTCGGTTAGGAGGGAAGAAGTTGCCAGAAGAGGAGTGTAACATATCAGCTATTGAAGTTTGAATGTTAACACTGTCTACCCAAGAGAGAATTTGTAAGTGGATAATCAAGCCCTAGACGTTTCTCTGGAAAGTTAAACTATATTCACCTCTTACACAGTCTTCAAAGAGGCAATGATGGCTTTAAGACAAGAGTAGGAATAAGAAACTTCAGTCTCTGGGATTGTTTTCTTTAAGCACATTCAAGAAGAAATATGCATCCCCTTTTTTAACCTAGAGATACCAAAAAAAAGAAAAAAAAGAAAAAAACAACATATAATTCAAAATATCTTTAGCAGTCATTCCACAAAGACCACAAGATAAAAATATTTCCCCTTAAAAGTCTGTGCTTGGGGCTCCAATTTTCTGTGCCGTCTTCTTTGTTTCCAGATGGGACAAAATCCGGAACAGAGGGAGGAATCGCTGGAGGTCCCCACATCAAAGTGGTTCTCCTTTAAGAGATCCTAAAAGCAAAGGATCCACTTAAGACAGGGCTTCCCAACCTCAACAAGGACAGTTCCCGGGTGGGGGGAGGGTATCCTAAGCAGCGTCCCACGGGGCATCCTGGCCATGTACCCCCTCAGTGTCTGCAGCAGCCCCTCCCTGCACTCAGCGGTAGCAACCAAATCGTCTTGAAATCTTCTCCAGACGTGGTCAGATGCCCACGGGGGGCAAAAGTGACCCCCTGACTTCAGGCAAGGGAGCCTCTGACACCTGCTGTTTGACTCTGATTATCTTAAGAAAGAGATTCAGGAGTATGGGCTGTGAAACCTTGATATTCCTTAAGGCTATAATTTTCCCACATTTGCTCATGGTAAGAACAGTAAAACCCTTAGGAAGGAAAAATGAGTCGAGTAATTGTCATGGAAGCATCAAGGAACAAGAAAGCTGAGGAAACTAGAGTCACTTCACCAGAGGGGAAGACCAGGAACCCAGGAGATGAACTGAGCAGTGCCAGGGTCATCAGAGAAAAATTCCTGCAGGCTGAGGAGGGGAGGCAGACAGCACTGATGCAAAAGGGGGAAAGAGAGCTCTCGAGCCAGACGGGCCACCGTGCTCTCCCGGGACTCAACCCTGAAAGCGGGCCCGGCACAGCAGTCAACTTCTTGACCAAGAAAAAGGGCCCCTCTCTCCACACTCCACTTTCCAGGAAGAGTGGACGAGGAAGAAAAGACAGCAAAGGGAGCACATATTCATATTTTCAAATGTTTCATGTCCCTCCTCCAGATATTCTTAAACTGACCCTTGAAACTCTTTCATCTTTAAAAGAGGGAAAAAAATCTTGAGACAATTATTTCAGTCACCCAACCCCTCAACCTCAGTCAAGTGTAAAACTAGCAAAACTGGGGCACTCCACGAAAGGGGGTAAAAGGTCACCCATGAGGTCAGCCATGGAGGAATTTGGGGATCCCCACAGGGGAAGCCACTCCATAGGAATATGAAGGTTCTACACTTCTTCAATTCTGCTCGGATTTTTATTCTGTAAACCATATATTTGCTATTTAAGACCTTAACAATTCTGAAAAACTGTCAAGAAGTGATAACCCCGTCCCCTACAAAGAAGTGAGAAGGACGCAGAGTAGAAATCAAGAAGGGAACAAAGCAGAATGAAAAGTACTCCAAGCTAAAGAATTTCAGTTTGATCTTTTTCAGTGTTTTCAGAGTTTCAAATATGACAGCATAAAACTAAAATGTCAGAGTTTTAAATTGCTTCTATTTCCCGAAATCACTAGAAATAACCAAAGGTTTTTTTGTTGTTATTTTTTTTATAAACCAGGGCTGTATCTTTCTGTACATTGGAAACTCCTTAAGAGGAAGAATGAGTGAGTGACATAAATAACACCGGTGTTCACAGACTGGAAGAGACGATGCAGCCAAGGACACCAGGTACAAGACTGCTGTGCTCACTGCACGGCAACATGGAAAGTTCAGGTCTAACTGGTACATGAGGAATCGACAAACTACCCCATGGTATTTTTTTTTTTTTTAGGTCACGCTGCGTAGCTTGTGGGATTTTAGTTCCACGACCAGGGATTGAACCCAGGCCCTCAGCAGTGAGCGCTCAGAGTTCTAACCACTGGACAGCCAGGGAACGCCCAACAAACTACCCCACGGCAAGACTCTTGATCAAAGGAAAGGTTACGCCTGGAATGATTAACCTGTCCTATGGTATCCGTTATTGGACAGGTGGAGATTTTGTGTGATCAAAAAACGAACCAACCCCCCCACCCCCGCCCCAAAAAACAACCACTGTCTTGAGACTTGAGGATTGATGTTCAGTCCCGACTTAGGCTAAGCTTTGTGATTTGGGGACTTCTCAACACCTCTCCTGGCCTCCATGTTCACATCTGCAAAATGGACTGCAGTGTGATTTAGTCTTCACCCGTTTCATCCATTCATCCACTCATTCATTCATTCAACCAACAAATATTTGTGGAGCCACAGCTGTCAAGCACTGTTCCAGGGGAAAAGCAGTGAACAAAAGACTGACATCCTTGACGGAGTTTGTATTCCAGATTCTGAAATCAGTGTTTTTCAAACTATGGGCTGTGAAATCCATTTAGTAGTACCAAATGAGCAATTTTAAAAGAAGAAATGGAATAATATAAAATATCAGAGTACATCACACATAGTCAGGATAAGTTCTGTTTCACAGGATTCTGCTTCAGCTAGCGACAAGTATCTGTGAGAGCTGTGGATCAAGAAGTAGAAGACATTTCTGAACGTGGGCTGGTTGTACCCAGAGAGTTTTAAAGTCCCCGATAAAAGACCTCTTTTTGTTCCAGCCACTGGCCCTCATCCTGTCCTTCACTCAGCTGCTTCTGAGGAACATTCTGCCCACAGATTAAATCTCATTATCTTCTCATTTGCCCCATGATGGCATTTTGGATAAATATCAAAGAATATGTTTCAGTGTTTCCAGCCTTTCTGAGTACAATTCCTTTTAACATCAATCCTTTTGTGTACTACTTGTCTGCTGATGAGGAAAATGCATAGTGGTAAACAGCCATGTGAGCTTTTAAATGGATTTATAATGTAGGTATCCATCCTAAGGGCTCCTATTTAGAAATACAAAGGCGGCAAACACGCAGAAGACAGTATGCATTCCATCGATGCCTCACACTCAATGTTCAAGCAGATTTGCAGACTTCTTGTGCCCCAAGGAGTCCGGGGCACAGAGATTGGAGATTAGTGTTCTAGATGCCCACTTTGATCTGCTTATTTTAGAATCACCATGTTCTTACTAGGTGACTGCTTATGGTGGTTTCTGTTTGTTTTACTTCTCTCTCCCCCGCTTGTTTTTTTAAATTAACACAAACATAAATCTGAGCGCTAATAGGTACATGAGTTTGTTTTCAGTTTTTGTTGCTCACTTTTTTTTTTTTTTTTTTTTATCATTTTGTGGCTAATCCCATGAGCCCAGACTCCTACAGATTGCTACTAGGAATTGGGGAGGTAATTGTTCAAAATTTGCCTAAAGACACATTCAACCCTACCCACTGCTTCTGTTTCAACAGAAAACATCCAAAGGCAGCAACTACTACATCTGGGAAAAGAGAAAGGAGGTGGAACAGAGATACAAAAAGAGTGAGAGAGACCTCAATCAAGCAGCAGAATCCTCCTGGGGATCTCGAAGCCTTGCACTCTGATCTCCAAGATCTATCTGAGGTCAGGTCACTACGGTCCCGGCTCCCACGGCCCCACGTCACTTAGGCTTCACTCTGTCATCAAGCTCTAACTTTCTACCGTGTGTTGCTCTTGAAGCATCTCCTACAGGTAGGACTGAGAAGTGAGGATGGAGGAAGTCATCCTCTGGGGGCAGGTATCGTGGAGGGTGCACTTTCCTGCAAAGGTCCACAGTGGGCCACACGGCCGGGGAAAGACAGCAAAGAACAGGGCTTCCTGGCAACCCGACTCCCCCAAGAGACACCCAGCTGCTGCCTGCCAGTCCCCAACTTCTGAAGACCAGCTCTACCCTATTATTGTCAGCATTTTTCCCTTCCTGGAAATCCAAACTACACCCCCCACGGTGGCCAGGGATTGCTACCAATGGTGAGAGGAATGCAGCTTTCGCATGTTCCCTAAAATATTTACAACTAGGTTTCGTGCTGTAGCCTTTACCATTTTTTCCCCGAAATATCCCACTTTTTAAGCTTAAAGTGAAATGTGACGCACTCTTCATTAATAAAGGAAACATTAACTTCTAGGAAAACCCGCTTTACTTCTCTGGCGAGTCACAGAGGTCGTTTAACCGTCTCCAAGCATTAGCTGTAAAATGAGGGGACTGGCCTGGACGTGGCTGAGGCTGCCTCCGGCTTCGTGCTGCCTGTGCCGATAAACTAAGCTCTTCCCTGATGGTGGCTCCCGGCCTGCAGAGCAACCTTAGAGCAGCACGTGGGAAGGAATGCCTGCTTCCAAAGGTACAGCAGCTTTGAGTTTTTCTCTTACAACCTCTCACCTGGGTATTTCTGCATGTTGCTCACAGTATTCCAGAACAAAATCCCCCCCCCACCCCCACCCCCCAGCAGGACCTTGAATTTAGTCACTGCTTCAGATGCTTAAGCCTCACTTTCACAAAGACAAAATCAGGGGTGGGGATGGGGGGATCTTCATAAATTACATGGGGAACCAGAAGTGAAGACCTTCGGATTCCCCCGTTTTTAAGGCCTCTGGATTCCCCCGTTTCTATTATTTATCAGTTCAATGAACTCAAGGTGATCAGAAGACCTCTAATGCCCATACAAATAGTTCCTCCTTTAAAATCTACCCAATATTCTGTAATATCCTATATGGGAAAAGAATCTAAAAAAGAATAGATATATCTGTATATGTATAACCGAATCACTCTGCTGTACACCTGAAACTAACACAATATTGTAAATCAACTACACTCCAATATAAAATTTAAAAATAAAATAAAATCTGTTTCCATTTATTTACATATATTTATATACACACATCTATTTTAAACACTGAATAAGCCATCTAGCTCTCTGCTTGGCATCTGTAACAGCTTTACTAACTAGTGGCAACACAGTGACACCCCGGTAGCTCTTTACACTAAAAGTTCTCAAGCCGGGCAAATCCCAAGTTGTGTACAGGTTTCATTATAGCAAACTTAACTTTAGAAAACTAGTAGTTACCAAACTTCTGAAGAGTAGGTGATCCTGGTGGGGATGTATTTCCATTAGGAGACAAGTAGAGATAGTTTTTGTTCACTCCTGTGTTAAAATCAAACGGGGACTCGTAGTCCTCGTAAAAATCCATCTCTCTACTGTCCATTCCAGCTGAATGCAGAGCGCATGGTTCTATCAGCGCCTGAGATCCCTTGGCGGAGCGCGGCTCTATCACCGCACTAGGCAACCTCGAGGAAGAAATCAAGCCCAGCGTTCGAGAGCTTGGCTTCCTGGCCCAGGTGCAGGCGTCACACCCTCAGGACAAGCGGGTTGTTTAATAAATGACTTCTCCCCAGCAACCCGAGGAAAGGCTCTGGTCACCACCTGCTGTTCATTTCAGCCAGCAAACAACAACCTGGGCAGGAAGGGAGCTTTCTTCAGTAAACAAAGGAGGGCCTGGTGCTGCAACATGGCCCCGGTGTACACACAGTTCAAGCAAACGTCAGACACTGGCAGATTTACAAGAAAATACAATTTAATATTTTTTTAAACCGCTCAGCTGACCACAACTATACCAGGGCAGACTTAATCTTCTAGGACAAGGAAGGATTACCAGCCAGTAATCTCCTGCAAATGCCATCTGGGGGCTACTTTTTTTCCACCCTGGATTACAGTGGAGTCCTGAGAGCCACGCTTCCTGGTTGGGTGATCAGCTTTCTGTGTGTGGCTTGGTAGAGAAATAAAGCTCCATTTCCAGGATGACTTTATCTATCTAAAGTGACGTCTGGCTTTTGTGTAACAAAAATGTCTGTCTGACGTCTTTCTCTCCTTTCTTTTCCTTCCCTTCCCTTCCCTTTTCTGCAAAGATGGTGTTTCTCTTTCATGTACTGAGAAGAGAAGAAAGCCCTGCAGGTGAAGCGCCCAGGTTCTCCTGTCCCTTCCTGGTTAACCAAGGCCAGGCCTGCAGGGGTGGCAACAGCCTGGGTGCAAACATGCCCTGCAGAGCAAGCGCCCTGATCAGCTTGTAAAACAAAACTTCTAAGGCACCAGATCCACTTCCCAGCCTCTTCACAGACCCCTTCTGTGCTAACCCTGGCCTTTGCCAGAGTGACCGCATTTACAGTTCCTACTGCTTTCACCCACGCGGCTCAGCTCATATTAAAGAGGTGAAAATGAAAGCAACAGCTCCCTTAGGTGGGCGATGGTCTGTTACTGCAAAACAAAAAAAGGCTGTGTTCCACCTTTTCAAATCCACCTGATAAAAAGGGAACTCAATATACTCTCCCTGGATTGGAAGCAAATATGAAACTTAAAATATTTTAAGCATTAAAAAAAACAATCTGTGGCTAGTGTATAAAATACACATGTACCAAGATAGTCTATATTCATCTCAGCTTACGATTTATCTTCTATATTTTTTGGTTAGTCTCATGTTGTACTCTATTTTTGGCAGGTCTATCTAAGTATTTAGAAAGTTTATTTTTAACAACATACAACAAAAAAATCAATCTGTATTTCTGTCCTAAGAGATACCAAAATTTGTTCAACTATAAATGCCGTTTATTCTATATTTAGAAATAGAATAAATGGTTTCCTTTTTTATTATTTGAAAACATGAATTGCCTGGTTTCTTGAAATCCATGGTATCTCTTACTGAGATACGGTGGGCATCACAGTTATGTTCTTGGACTAGATGTGGCTGACACGATCCCTGACCCTTTCAATACTCTACACTTGGTAACCAAATCACTGGTAGAAAAAAACATTTCTCCATCCTCATCCTTCCTCCTAAAGCCACAAGTGTTAGAAAGTGTTACAGGCTGAATGTTTGTGTCTCTTCAAAATTCATACGTTGAATCCCTAACCCCTAATGTGATGGTATTAGGAGATGATTAGGTTTAGATGAGGCCATGAGGATGGGACCCATGATGGGATTAGTGTCTTCACAAGAAGAGAAAGAGGGCTAGCTTGAGCTCTCTTTCCACCATGTAAGGACACAGACACGGCCATCTGCCAACAGGAAAAGGGCTCTCACCAGGATCTAATCAACTGATACCTTGATCTTGAACTTTCCAGCCTCCAGCACCGTGAGAAACAAACGTCTGTTGTTATAAGCCTCCCATTGTGTGGTAACTTATTATAGCAGCTGGAACTAAGACAAAAGATATTAGCACTGACACAGGTAACTATGAAAGCCACAGCCACCTCTATGCTCCTCAGATCCCTCAAAACTCCCACGTCCTTGATCTTTGGTGTTGACACCCATGCTACACCCTCTGCCTGAAATGCCGCCTTTTTTCTGCTTGCTAAACTCGTTTACCTTTCAAGACTCAGGCAGAAATGCCACCTCTTCTCAGAAGCCCTCCCTTCTCCAGCTCTTCTTTCTGGTAGCAGCACACAGGGTGTGACGTGCCCACCTGCCAGTCCCTCTGTGCCTCGACAGCCTCCCCTCCAGGGCAGGGGCCACATTCTGTACTGCGGTTCTAGCTCTAATCCACGTGGAGTGAAGAAAGCAAATGACGGCTCATGTAGACATTGCATGCCTTATTTATAAACATGAGGATTCAGAATTTAAATGACGTCTCAAATTTTTACTCTACCTGCTTAAGTATAATCTTAGGACTGTTATGTAAAATCTGATTCTTTGAACCAGCTGTTGTTCTCCAGTCAGATCTCAGTCAAGACATTCTAGCATGTGGGGGACTTCCCTGGTGGCACAGTGGTTAAGAATCCGCCTGCCAATGCAGGGGACACGGGTTCGATCTGTGGTCCGAGAATATCCCACATGCCACAGAGCAACCAAGCCCGTGTGCCGCAACTACTGAGCCCGCGTGCCACAACTACTGAAGTGTGCATGCTGCAATTACTGAAGCCCACGCACCTAGAGCCTGTGCTCTGCAACAAGAGAAGCCGCGGCACTGAGAACACCGTGCACTGCAACGAAGAGCAGCCCCCACTCACCACAACTAGAGAAAGCCTGCGCACAGCAATGAAAACCCAAAACAGCCAAAAAAAAAAAAGACATTCTAGCATGTGAGAAAAATCAGAACAGAGGACGAGAGGCGGGAAACGCATGGGATATGTTAATGGAATGGCAAAAAATTCAGTAGGCTCAAGATTCCCATACTAAGTAGAAGGGAGCTGTAAGATATAAAAAATGGAAAAATAGCTTAGGGACAGACCATTAAAGATCTTGAGTGACAAACTTGTATGCTTGACATAATATGCAAAAAAGCCACAGCATGTGTTTGAGCCAGGTAGAAACAGGATAAAATGTTTTACAAAGATGACTCTGGAAATAGCATATAGGATGCACTGTAGGCAGAAAGAGGCTAAAAGAGAGGGGACTCAGAGTCTACCGCCACAGTCCAGGAAAGAGGAGTCACCTCCAGGTATTCCTGCTGTATACGGAAGCACCACCAAGAGCTCTTCATCCAACTCGTACACATAATACGCCTTTTTCATCCTTTCCCTCTTTTCGTCTGTCACTGACCACACTTCGGACCTACCTGAAGTGTTCCAGTAAAGACCAGCCCCCCACAGTGAGGCAGACGTCTCCTGTTTGTCTCTTTAGCGCCCTCTTTTCCTTGAGGAATCCCACTTCACCGGCTCCACACGGTTCCCGGGGGAGGTTCCCGCCTATGCCCTGGGCAAAGGCATGCGCTGGTGCTTCAGATCTGGCCCATGCAGGCACCCCACCCCCATGCTCGCAGGGACTAGTCTAAGGGTAGACATCTGACCCCAAAAGCACCAACTACAGGCCTTCCCTGATGTTCACTCACCGAGTTATGGGAGAAAGTGACTCGTCCTGTAACCCGAACTGGGGGGCCTAGGAAATCTTTCTGTCCCTGTGTCAACAGGCAAGAGAAGCAGTGTGGAAACTCGGAAGGGGCAGAGGGAGAATCGGGAACAGCGAATGGGTGCAGCAAGGGCAGCTGAGGCCCTAGATCCAGCTTCCCTGGGGCTCCCAGTTATTAAACAAATAGATTTCAATTCTGCTTCACCTATGGCTGGAGTTGGAGTCCATCATTTCAATAGAAAGAGTCCTACAGTACCCACTTTCCAACCATTTTGCACTATTATCCCACCATGTTTCAGCCAAACTTGATTTTCCTATTCCCTGAAGACATCCTAAACTTGGCCTAGACAATTTTCTCAAACTAGTCCAATATAGTCCCTATATTTTTACCTGTACAATTTCTATCCACTTATCAAGTTCAACTTAATAAGTCACATATGGATGGTACATGTACAAGGAATGTTCACTGTAGTGCTATATACAATGGAAAAAATACACAATACAAATACTAAAAGTGAATTATTTAAATGCTAAATAGAACATTCATGTAACAGAAAAGTATGCAAACGTGAACATGATGATGTAGAAATGTATATATTTTACAGGGAAAGATATTCTTGATACATTCAGTAAGCAAAGCAGGTTCCAAAACGGTTTGCACTACACGATCCATAATGGTGTGATAACTGGAGACCAACCAGCCAAAAGAGAAAGTGGGCAGGAGAAATTCCAGAAAAGTGTGTATGCACCGTAGTGTCAGCAGAGGGCGCCCATGGGCAGCTCAGAGGTTAACAGTCCAGCCAGTAAACACATACTACAGAGCAAAAACCCACTGGACTACTCCTGTTAGTGCAAATGGAAATGAAATAAGCACCAATGACTACAAAGAATATTACGTTTCTACCTCCCATTAACACATCATTCAGATATGCCTAGGCAGGTTCTCCCTAATTTTGAAAGAGTTTAAGAGAGAGTCTATGTAAAAGCTATATAACACATACAAAAATTTACCTGGAGGGGGCCTTAAGGACACACAGACAGATGACGCGACCGCCCAACAGGAGTGGCAGGCCACAGATATAAGACCCCGTGGATGTGTCATAATGACACAGATGCCAGCTGGACAAATATAGGATAATTTGATCACCAATATAATTAAGGACAGCAGTGGATTATAAACCATTAAAAATAGGAATCCAGGAGTCTGTATCTGATGGTTAATTGTATGTGTCACTTGATTGGGTCACGCGGTGCTCAGATATTTGATTAAACACTGTAGTTGTGTCTGTGAGGGTGTCTGTGGATGAGATTAATCGGCACACTGAGTAAAGCAGGTTGTCCTCCCTAAAGCGGATGTGCTCCATCCAATGTGCTGAAGGCCTAAACAGAACAGAGGCTGAGAAGGGAGAATTCACTCTCTCTGCCTGACTGTCCTCGAACTGGGATATCGGTCTTCTTTGTTTGGACTTGGACTTGGACTGAAATTGACACCATCAGGTTTCCCAGTTCTCAGGCCTTCAGACTCAAACTGGAAGTACATTAGTTCTCCCCTTATTAGTACAGGATACGTTCTAAGACCCCCAATGGATGTTAGAAATCATGGTTATATGTTTTTTCCTATACCTACATACCTATGATAAAGTTTAATTTATAAATTAGGCATAGGAAGAGATTAACAATAATAACTAGTAATAAAATAGAACAATTATAATAATATACTGTAATAAAAGTTACGTGAATGTGGTCTCTCTCAAAATACCTTACTGTACAAATTTAATGCCTTTCCCACCTTAACTAAGGACTCACCACGCACTGCGGTGTAACTTTCACAGTCTGAGATGCGACAGCAAAACTAGCACGAATTTCTTCTTCCTTCTTCACAATTTCACAAATAGAAGATTCATTCTTACCACACATCTTACCAACCTTAGCATACGATATTTTTCTTTCCTTATTAAGTTGAGAACTTCCAGCTTTTCACTTAAAGGAAGCACTTTAAGGCTTCTCTTTGGCAGATCTGCATTGCCAGCACTGCTACTCTTGTGCTTTGGGGCCTTTAAGTAAAACAAGGGTTACCTGAACACAAGCGCTGTGACACCATGACAGTCGAGGTGATCCCTGAGAGGGCTACCAAGTGACAAGTGGGCAGGACATGCTGAACAAAAGGATGATTCACATCCAAGGCAGGGAGGAGTGAGACAGCACGAGTTTCCACCACACTATACAGACCGGTGCACAATTTAAAACTTATGAATTCTTTATTTCTGGAATTTTTCATTTCATATGTTCAAATTGCAGGTAACTGAAATGGCAGAAAGGGAAACCACAGATAAGGGGGAATTACTGTATATTATCAGCCTTCCTGGGTTTCCAGTTTGTGACTGCTTGGGACTTTCTCTGCCTTCATATGTGTAAGGCAATCTTTGTAACAAATCTCTTATTTATAGATATAGATGCAGATATATATATAGAGAGAGATCCTACTGGTCTATTTCTCTGAAGAACTCAGACTAACATGCCATATAAATAATAAGTAGATCAATAAAGAGGAAGAAGGAAGCCTCTTGCAGAAAAACACCACATCAACTGTCACCATAAATATTCAGGCAAGAATCATCAATGGGTGCTAAAGCTAGGAAGAAATTTTTATAAGCAGTGGGAAATATGCATGGTCTTTTGTGGCCTCCCCACAGATAAATTAGGTGCTGGAATGGAAAATACAGTAGCAACACAGGGGAGAAACTGAAAACCACCTTTACTGGATGACCAACACTGCCATCACCCGAGAGGCAGGTGGACACGAGTCCTCAAATGTGATACCCTGAATACCTACGAGGTATTCATGCTAAGAACGCAGAACCTGAATCTTATTATGAGGAAACATCAGACAAATCCAAAATGAGAAGGGTTCTCTTTTTTTTTTCCAAAGAGGAAGAGACTGCATTGTTCAAAAATGCTGATGTCATAAAAAGCTGTGAAAACGATCCACGTTAAAGGAGATTAAAAAGATATGACAACTAGAAGTCATACCTGATCTTAGACTGGGTCCTGGGCCAAAGAGGAAAAAGAAATTCTATAAAGGACGTTATTGAGTCAGTTAAAAAAACTGCACTACGATGGCAGATGAGATAAAAGTACTGTATCAATATTGAATTTAATGAAGTTACAACTGTATTGTGGTTATGTAAGAGAATACCCCTCTCCTTAGAAAGTAAAAGTGGAAGGATCTGGGGGCAGAGGGCTATGATATACGCAACTTTCTCTCTAAAGGTTCAGAAAATAAAATACTGTGCACGTGAGCGTGATAAAGCAGGTGGGATGCAATGTGAATGGTGCGTGAATGATCTGGGGAGAGTATGGAGCTGTTGTCTACACTATTCTTATTCTTGCAACCTTTCTGTAAATTTGCAAAGGTTTTTTAAAGCGGACTAAGAACTCTTCTTTACGGGGTTAAGTAGGCTTGAAGGAGCTGGAGCTGCAGGGAGCCATAATAGGGCGCCCCAGGCATAATGGGGTGACATGGCACAAGGGACTGTGTTCCCATCGGCCACAGAGTAGACATACAGGCCCATTCTGGTTCCTGGCCGTTGCCGAGACCTGAAAGGATTCTCTCCACCTTCCCCTGAAGAAGCAGCTGATTGACCCTCCGAGGGAAAAGGAGTCTCACCATCACATCTTTGCTGGTCACATCCTCCCTGAGGAAAGCCAGGAGAACCCTGTTCCATGATCAGGATGAGACAGTATGGAGGCCAAGGGGCTAAGAAACACCACCGTCATTTCCACCCCCTCCACCCCCAGTGCCGTGTAAGTAAACCTGACTCGAAACCAAAATGAAACAACATAGAAAACAAACTTAACGGTTACCAGAGGAGATGGTGGAGGGAGATAAATTAGGAGTTTGGGATTAACGTGTACATACTACTATATATAAAATAGATAAACAACTAGGACGCACTGTATAGCATAGTAAACTATACTCAATATCTTATAATAACCTGTAATAAAAAAAATCTGAGGAAGAATATATATATATATGCATAACTAAATCACTCTGCTATACACCTGAAACCACACAACACTGTGAATTAACAATACCTGGATTTGAAAAAAAGTACCATGAACCAAAGCACACAAAAAGATACTTAGCTTCAAATATGAAATCCAATTTAAAGATCACAAAGGTAGACACTCCATTATTGACACAATGTCTTGATTAATCCTCAAAAACCTCTGTGACTGTTTCCATTTTTCAAACGGAAACAAAGCAGAGACAGGGTCTGTAAACATCCACACCCACGTAAAGCTAGTAGGTGAAGGAGCTGGAATTTGAAAGCAGGTGGTCTGTCTCCAAGGCCTGTCTCCTTTCTGCTGCAAAAGAAAGCTGGACTGCAGTTAAGAAGCAGGTGAGGGGACTTCCCTGGTGGCACAGTGGTTAAGAATCCCCCTGCCAATGCAGAGCACAGGGGTTTGATCCCTGCTCCAGGAAGATCCCACATGCCTCAGAGCAACTAAGCCCATGCGCCACAACTATTGAGCCTGTGCATTAGAGCCCATGAGCCACAACTATTGAGCCCATGTGCTGCAACTACGGAAGCCCACGTGCTTAGAGCCCGTGCTCCACAACAACAGAAGCAACTGCAATGAGGAGCCCACACACCACAACAAAGAGTAGCCTCCGCTCGCCACAACTAGAGAAAGCCCGCACACAGCAACAAAGACTCAACACAGCCAATAAATAAATAAATAAATAAATAAATAAATAAATAAATAAATAAAATTTTAAAAAAATTCATCTGTAGAAGTCCTAATAATCCCCAATGTGACTGGATTTTGGATACAGGGCCTTAAGGAGGTAATTAAGGTTAAATAAGGGGATAGGGTGGGGCCCTAACCCAATAGGAATGGTGTCCTTATAAAAACGGACAAGACACCAGGGAAGCACATGCATAGAGGGAAGGCCCTGTGAGGACACAATGAGAAGGTGGCTGTCCACAAGCCCAGGAGAGCATCTTCACCAGAAACCATCCCTGTTGGCATCTTGATCTTGGACTTCCAGCCTCCAGAGCTGTGAGAAAATAAACTTCTGTTGTTTAAGCCACCCAATGGCAGCTGGAGCAAACTAACACAAAGAGTGTGCTCCAGGGAACAACAGTAGGAAGAGAAAAGCTAAGACATACATACTGCAAGATACCACGGAGGGATCTTCAACACATCCTGGAGCCCAAACGGACAGCTGAGGCGTGGGGGGAATAACGATCACGTTATCTGTGATTCCCCAGCAGGAGCTGTGGAAGTCCATGTTAGCATCAATGAAGACGGAGGAGGGAGGAGGAGCCGTGGAAGGAGGGACAGGGGAGACTTCAAAGGACCAGAGAGTAGATTCCAGTAGGGCAGGTTTGGCTTATAATGCTCAGAAAAATGGTCAGCCAGTGGTTAGAAATTAAATTCTGGGGCTTGGGAAAAGGTTAGGGCCGAAGATATCAATGTGGGAAACCCCAAGACTTTCAAGGAAAAGGCCACAGAGAAGAGAGCTCCTATGAAAGGAAGAAAGAAAAAAGGCAGTGAACACCTACAAGTAGGAAGCAGGCCAAAGAGTCCTCAAAGGGCAAAAAATGCCCTTTGATAATGATGGTGGTGGTGGTGGTGGCGGCGGTGGTGATGGTGGTAGTGATGGTGGTGATGATGGTGGCGATGGCAGCGGTAGTGATGGCGGTGGTGATGGTGGCGGTGATGGTGGCGGTGGTGATGGTGGCGGTGATGGTGTGGTGGTGGTGACGGTGGTGGTGGTGGTGATGTGGCAGTGGTAGTGGTGGTGGTGATGATGGTGGCGGTGGCAGCGGTAGTGATGGCGGTGGTGATGGTGGTGGTGATGGCGGTGGTGATGGTGGTGGTGATGATGGTGGCGGTGATGGTGTGGTGGTGGAGGTGACAGTGGTGGTGGTGGTGGTGATGTGGCAGTGGTGGCGGTGGTAGTGGTGGTGGTGATGATGGTGGCGGTGGTGATGGCAATGGTAGTGATGGCCGTGGTGATGGTGGCAGCGGTGATGGTGTGGTGGTGGTGGCAGCGGCGGTGGTGGTGGTGATGGTGATAAAGACAATGTCGATTACGATGACTCACCCCAAGGAACCCTTACCATGTGCCAGACATTCTCCTACGCACTTCACACCAACCCTGTGGGGTAGGTTTTTGCACTAGCCCCTTTTATAGAAGAGAAAACTGAGGCACCCAGAAGTTAAGTAACTTACCCCAGGCACATAACTAGCAAGTGGTAAAACTAGGACTCAGACTTGGGCAGTTGGACTCAAGTGCTCTCAAGAGGCAAAAAATGTGGAAGAAAACCTTCAGTGACCAATATCACAGGAATAATGGGAGGAAAGAAAGTGGACAGGACCAAATGCTACAGAGATCTACAAACAAGCCACTGGACTTGGTGTCCTGGTGATCTTGCAAAGAAATTTTAGTCAGAGCAATGGCAGAAGACAGATGAGCAGAAACAGGCCAGGGGAGGGAAGAGAGGCTTTAGAAGTGAGTGAACAGGAGGTGGGGTTCGTTGGTTCCTTTATCAAGTGTGTGACGAATGAGATAAAGGAGGCAGTCCGGGACCACATCCCGGCTCAAGAGGAGGTTTCAATTCCTTCGCTGGATAATTTTGACCATCTTTTAAAAACAGGTCAACCCTGGGACTTCCCTGGTGGCGCAGTGATTAAGACCTCACACTCCCAATGCAGGGGGCCCAGGTTCGATCCCTGGTCAGGGAACTAGATCCCACATGCATGCTGCAACTAAGAGTTCACGTCACAACTAAGGAGCCCATGTGCCGCAAACAAGGAGCGGGTGAGCTGCAACTAAGAAGCCCACCTGCCACAAACTAAGACCCAGCTCAATCAATCAAATAAATACATAAATACATAAATACATAAATATTTAAAAATAAATAAATAAAAATGTCAGCCCTCAGATTAGAAATTTTACATTGGAATTGTACGAAATACTCCCTATGGGAATGCCCTTTATTTTCTACACCGGGGGAGAAACGTCTATTGTGGCACTATGTTATAAGAAAAAACTGTCCTCTTTGGAACCCTCTTCTCCGGAAAAATGCACAAACTAGTGAACATGTTCAAGTTATTCAGACCTAAATATAAATACTCTTTAAGTGACAAATGCATTCCAACCAACTCTGTTACTTGACTTATTGACTCACAAAGAATTTCTCACTTGGCAGGAGCTCTGAGGATTTTGGGTGGAGTGTTTTTCTGCCCTCTCAAAATAATTGAAATTGAGTTCCTGTCCAATAAACAGGCCAGGGACTTTTTTTTTTCCTTTAAGAAATGTTTTTGGAAATATTAAAGAGCAAGAGACTTCATTCCCTCCTCTCAACCTACCTCCAAACACTTCCTGGTTGAGTCTTCACCTGGGAGAGCCAGAACCTGTTGAGAAATCTCAAGAATGCCTGAATTCTCTATCCCCAGGGAGCCAGGGACTTGATTCTAAAATTGTGCAAAAAAGGTCTCTTTCAATGAGGTCATCTCTTATCCATTCGGGACTTGTTCCTGCCACTACTGTCCTCGGACTGAAAAGGTTTTCTTAGCACAGCAGGAAATAACAGAGGAGCTCAATATTCACCATGTGCCTAGACAGTTAACTACACTACAGAAATTTTTCATTTGATAAATAGAGTTTGAGTTCAAGTGTTATGATCCCTCCTCACACTGATGAGTGGTTTCAGTAATTACAGGCTCAGGCTGAAGTTCTCCAACCAGTGCTCCTCCAACTTCTACATTCACAAACCACCTGGGACCGAGATAAACTACAGATTCTGACCTAACAGATCTAGGGTAGGGCCCGAGATTCTGCCTCTGGACAAGCTCGAAGGCGAGGCCTGATGCTTGCTTTAGATAACAGCTGCTAAAGTTGCCTTAGGATGAAAGCTTAAGCAAAATCTAATGCTTTTACATGGCCTTAGCATTTTCTAAATATTTATTTTGGAAAATAAGAGATTTTGTCGCCAAAGGGCATTTGCTCCTTTGGTGTTTGTTTTTTCTTTCTGCTATTCTAGCAGTTCACAAAGCAAGCAAGTTCAGATGGGGGACAAAACTGACTATGTCACGGCAGGTGTACACCTGCCTGGCCTTTTCAACATGATAATTAGAGTCTGGAATTACAATAATATAAAGAGTCTGGAGCAATCGCTCGGTAATAAGAGAATGACAGCAGGCCATCCCGTCTAAGATATTAACGATGTATTTAAGAGCACAGTGGTCTCTATGGTGAGATTACTGGAAGATAAAGAGGTTTCACCCAAGCTGAATGTTTCCAAGTTGCTGACAGAGTTTAAAGAGGGCTCTGCAGGGGGCCATAAACACAGGGGACTGTCAGAGCCCTGAAAGGAATAAATGAACTGGAGGCCCAAATTTTAATTTGGAAAAACTCTCACAGTGCTTACACAGCTATTCTCAGCAACTAGGGGCTCATAGGAAATGCTACTCCTTAAGGGAATAGGAGTTACTCAAGACCAGTAAGCACTTATTTAAAGTTAATATTTGGCCATGAACTTGAATCATCAGCAAGCTGAGGCCAACCAAACACACCCTACCACCGAGTCACACACACAGGGCAGCCAACGTTGCTTTTTAACTATAATTAGTTAACTAGGTATATCCAGTGGAGTCATAATTTAAAAAATACACAGCACGTACAGTGCCCACTTCTTCCTAAATTTTATTAAGAAATAGAATCTCATGCTAAAATGTACAGCATTTCTATCTAAAAACCTGCTACTCTGGATAAGAAATGCCATTTCCAATTATAAACTTCATGTATTTTTCTTTTTTAAAGGCAACAGGAGAATGCCAATGTCACAAGTGAAGAGGAGTCCATTATCCTGAAACTAAATCAAAGGCTAGAAGGCTTCAAAATAACCTCTGTCTTCTGACACAAAGACAGAGGACCCAACAATTTTTAAACATCTGACTTAATAACAACTGTATTTATTATTGGTAAGGCTTCTTACTGACTTTTCTCAGTTTTAGAAAACATCATTATCAAACAAGTACTTATTGAAACAGCACATATTTTATTTATTCCAATAAGCTCTCTCCGAGGTAAAATGATAGGATAATTCATGACGCAATGGAAACAGGGCATGAGATGAAAAGTGCTTTCCTAGAAAGTACCCAGAACTCTGAAATCATGCAAGTACTGTCCTGCTGTCCCTGAAAGATCAAAATAAAGAACCCTGTATGACTTAATCATTTACTTAATATGGCTACGACTGCTAACTAATCACAGAACAAACCTCCTCTTATTGTTACGCACACAGCTAGACTCCATTTCCCAGCATCCTCTGCACTTATATGTAGCCATGTGACTAAGCTTTGGCCACGTGAAATGATATCTGTGTAACACAAGGGACACCTAAAGACTGCTGAAAGCCACTGAGATGTTGAAGCCTCTTTTGCAGCAGAGTTTAGAGGAAGCTGAATGACATAAAGATTTTCCTAAACACAGCTTCAGATGGATTTTTGTAATTCCTGTTTTATTTTTTCTCCTCCAGTTTTGAAATATAATTGACATACAGCGCTGTGTAAATTTAAGGTGTGCAACATGATGTGATTTACAGACATCATGAAATAATCACAAGTTCAGTGAAAATCCATCGTCTCATATAGATATGAAATTAAAGAAATGAAAAAAATTTTTTTCCTTGTGATGAGAACTCTTAGGATTTAGTCTCTTAACAAGCATCATATATAACATACAGTAGTGTTAATTATTTTTATCATGTTGTACATTACATCCTAGAAATCATTTATCTTATAACTGGAAGTCTGTACTTTTTTGACTGCCTTCATCCAATTATACTTCCCCCACCCCTACCTCTGGTAATCACAAATCTGATCTCTTTTTCTATGAGTTTGTTTATTTTTGAAGTATAATTGACCTACAACACTGTGTTTGTTCCTGTTACATAAGCCAGTGATTCAACATTTTTATACATTTCAAAATGATTACCACAATAAGTCCAGTTATGATCTGTCATCACACAAAGATATTACATAGTTACTGACTGTATTACATAGTTACTGCACATTTTCATACCTGTGACATTTATTTTACAAGCTGAAGTCTGTACCTCTTAATCTCCCTTACCTTTTTCTTTTCTCCCCCTAACTCACTCCCTCTGGCAAACACCTGTTTGTTTTCTATATCTATAATTCTGTTTCTGTTTTGTTATGTTTGTTCCTTTGCTTTTTTTTTGGATTCCACAAATAAGTGAAATCATACAGTATTTTTCTTTGTCTTATTTCACTTAGCATGATACTCTCTAGGTCCACCCATGGTTTTGCAAATGGCAAGATTTCATTCTTTCTTTCTTTCTTTTTTTTTTTTTCTGGCTGTGTAATACACACACACCCCACATCTTCTTTATTCATTCATCTACTGATGGGCACTTAGGTTGCTTCCATACCTTACCTATTGCAGATAATGCTGCAATGAACATAAGAGTTTGTATAACTTTTCTAATTAGTGTTTTTATTTTCTTCAGATAAACACCCAGGAGTGGAACTGCTGGATCATACGGCGGTCCTATTTTTAATTTTTTGAGGACTCTCTGTCAGGATGTCTTTTGATTGGAACATTTAGTCCATTTACATTTAAAGTAATTATTGATAGGTATGTACTTAGTGCCATTTTGTTAACTGTTTTGAGGTTGTTTTTGTAGTTCTTTTTTGTTCCTTTCTTCTGTGTTGCTCTCTTCCTTTGTGATCTGATGACTACCTTTACTGTTATGTTTGGATTCCTCTATCTTTGGTGTGTGTGTGTGTCTAGTATAGATTTTTGGTTCATGGTTACCATGAGGTTTATATACAGCAATATATATGCGATTATTTTATTTTAAGTTGCTGATCTCAAGTTCAAACACATTTTAACAACCCTGCATTTTTATTCCTCCCTCCAGCCTTCCCTGTTTTTGACAATGGAGTTTACATCATTTTGAGCTGTGGATCCCTTAACTGCTTATCGTGGATATAGACGATCTTACTCCTTTCGTCTTTCAACCTTTTCACAAGCTTTGTGTGTGGATTATTTCCTACCTTCATTGCATGTTTGCCTTTACCAATGAGATCCTTTCTTTTGTAATTTTCACGTGTGTAGTTATGGCCTTTTCTTTTCTGCTTAGAGAAATCCCTTTAACATTTCTTGTAAAGCTGGCTTGGTGGAGCTGAACTCTTTTATCTTTCGCTTGTCTGTAAAACTTTTGATCTCTCTACCAAATATGAATGAAAGCCTTGCCATGCAGCATATTCTTGGCTGTAGGTTTTTCCCTTTTGTCACTTTACATAGACTCTGCCACTCTTTCTGGCCTGCAGTAGCCTGGTTAGGTTGTCACAGGAGGGAGGTCACTGTTAGCAAGCGGACAGTCACTGGGGAACAAGAGTGTATCACCAGGCCAATAACCTATTTCAGATCCTGCAATCACGCTTAGTCATTTACCCAAAGGAGTTGAAATTTTACATCTACACGAACACCTGCACACAGACGTTTATAGCAGCCTTATTCATAATGGTAAGCAAGTAAGATACCCACCCACAGGTGAGTGGATAAACTGCAGTGCGTCTGGACAATGGAATATTATTCAGCGATGAAAAGAAATGAGCTACTGAGCCATGAAAAGATATAGAGGAACCTTAAACGCATACTGCTTAGTGAAAGAATCCAGTCTAACAAGGTTATGTACTGTAGGATTCCAACTGTATCACATTCTGGAAAAGCCAAAATTAGGGTGACAGTAAAAATACCAGTGGTTGCCAAGGGCTCAGCGAGAGGGAGGGATGAAGAGACAGAGCACAGAAGATTTTCAGGGCAGTGACATCATTCTGCATGGTGGATACATGACATTATGCATTTGTCAAAACTCAGTGAACAGCACAACATAAATAGTGAACCCCAGTATAAACTATGGACTTCGGTTAATAATAATGTGGCAGGGGCTTCCCTGGTAGCACAGTGGTTAAGAATTCACCTGCCAGTGGCAGAGGACACGGGTTCGAGCCCCGGTCCGGGAAGATCCCACATGCCTTGCAGCAACTAAGCCCGTGTGCCACAACTACTGAGCCTGAGCTCTAGAGCCCGCGAGCCACAGCTAATGAGCCCACGTGCCACAACTACTGAAGCCTGTACGCCTAGAGCCCGTGCTCCACCACAAGAGAGGTCACCGCAATGAGAAGCCCACGCGCTGCAACGAAGAGTAGCCCCTGCTCTCCGTAACTAGAGAAAGCCCACGTGCAGCAACGAAGACCCCATGCAGCCACTAAATAAAAATTAATTAATTAATAATAATAATGTGACAACATTGGTTAACCAATTACAACATATGCTCCACACAAATGCAAGATGTTAATAACAGGGAAAGGGGCACAGGAGAAGGAGGAAATAAGGGAACTCTCCGTACTATCTGCTCAATTTTGGTTAATCTACGACTGTCCTAAAAAATAATTTGCTAATTAAACAAACAAATGCACTTCACCTACCCTGCCACTCTGCCTGTGGGAAGGCACTCAGGGCACTGAAATTCATCTGCTTGGGCTACTGTCAAGGCTTCATAAGTATCTGAAGGACCAGCACAGAAAGCATGTTTTGAGCAGGTCTGAGTTCATGATAAAAGAAATGATGACTTAATTATCAAGCTCCATTATTCATGCAAACTAGACATTCACCTGAGCAGTTCTAGGTAAATTCCTCCCGTGTATTTTTAAGAAAACAACAGTAATGGTTTGAGTATACCTGCTTCCTAGCTAAAGATGTTGCAAATTTATGGAAGAATATTATCATCTTCAAAGAATCGTCCACTATGAGTGAGGGTGACTCACCAAACTGGCTGGTGGGCTAATATCTCTCTAAAACTAACCAGAAACAAATATCTATCTATTCAACACAGATGCAGGACACCAAGTTCAGGACCTACACTTAACCTTAAAGTCTTTTATTCTTGGCAAAATTCAGTGAAAAGTCTAGCCAGAGGGCAAATCCATCACTGCCCAAGGATATAATTCCAATGGGCACCCTCATTCTTTTCTGTGAATTTCTACAAAGACAGACGTGGCCACAGCATCTTCATTAAAGACTGTTCTAAATATTTAACTGGCATGTTGATCAAAACAGAGAGCAATTCCAAATTTAGGTTCTCTTATTATAAGAGGATTTGATTTAGAAAAATAAACCGCTAGAGAAACCTGGCCTCCAAATTTTGAGAACTGGAAATCCAAGGGTGGTAACCGCAGAGGGGAAGAATGACACCCAGAAAAAGCTCCCAAAGATCAGAAACCATGGGGATACTTGTCTATTTAATAGGAAGATTATTGCTATAAATAAGCTGATCCAAGCCCTAACAATTTTTCCCTGCCACAGTCTCTTACTTTTCAACAAAAACAGAAACACTATCCAAAATGACTTTCCTTTTCAGAGTTGACTCTGATGCTTAAGAGCAAGCAGAGGGACTTCCCTGGCAGTACAGTGGTCGTTGAGACTTCACAGTCCGAAGGCAGGGGCCACAGGTTCGATCCCTTGTCAGAGAACTAAGATCCTGCATGTGGTACAGTGTGGCCAAAAATAAAAATAGATGAAAAGAAAAAAAAAAGAAAAAACAAAAACAAGCAGAGGGAGAGAAGGAGGAAGATGATGGGAAATCCTCAGCACCTCCCTCCAAAAACCCACAGAGTTTTTACAGCAGAAACCAGAATCTTCATCACTGGGAAACTGCCTGAAACAAAGTTCGTTCTGGCTGCTGGTGGAGGCCGGCTCACCACATGACATCTTAGACAAGGATGAGTGAGTCTGCTGCCCTCAGCCACCTGGCCAGCTGATGTTTGTTGAGTGCTGTACCGAGTGCTACAGTGATAGACTTGCTAGTAAACAGCACCCAGGACTCAGTCAATAACATACTTAGTGAGGAGAAAGGAAGCAGAGATGATCTAGATAACAAGGAAGTCTAACAAAGGGGTAAAGTAAGCAACCAAGTGAAATATGGGCCTAGGAATGTGTGTATGACACAGAGGGGCACCAGGATGCCGGGAATGAAGGAGTATAACTCAGAAGGTCATAATAAAATTGCAAAATGTACTATTTATCTAAGGCTGTCTAACAAATTATCCCACAGTCCAGCAGCTTAGAACATCAACCATTCCTTAACTCACAGTTTCTGAAGGCCAGGTAGCAAGGAGTGGCTGAGCTGGGTGGTTCTAGCTCAGGGCTTCTCTTGATGTCGCAGACAAGGCACTGGCCAGGGCGGCAATATCCGAAGGCTTGACTGGCGCTGGAGGGGCCACTTCCAAGCTCTCTCACAGAGCTGTCTGCAGGAGGCTTTAGTTCCTCCCTACATGGGCCTCTCCAAAGAGCTGCTCACAACAGGGCCATGAGCTCCCCCAGAGCAAGAGATCAAGAGAGAGAGACAGAGAAACAGACAGAACGATGCCAGTCCCTTATAACCTAATCTCAGAAGTGACATCACATATCATCATTTCTGCCATATTCGACACCTGGTACCTTGTTGCAGGAGGTGACTATATAAAGGTGTGAATACCAGGATCACTGGAAACATCCTAGAGGCTGGCTACCAACCTAGAGTGTGCTGGTTCTACAAGGGATGCAGAAAAACACCTCAGCCATGAGTTGCAACACTGGAAACCTGCAGATAGAAAAGGCTTTTAGCATACTTTGTGAAGACAAAGTTTTTTTAAGTTCCCAACCATACAAAGTGACTGATGCTACTTGCCGAACACAAATAAAATATGCCCGGTGAGGTTTTGCTCCAGATTGGGGAGGGATTTGCATAAATGCATCTGAGTGTAAAAAGTATACATTTGCAAGATTAAAAGGCTGAGTAACTAGAAGCCGACTTCATGGAAGAGCAAGTGCTCTGGAGTTAGGCAGAGCTGGAAATCCATGACAATTGCACCGCTCACTAGCTGTCTCACCTTTAGCACCAGCATGAGCCTCAATTTCCTCATCTGTAAAACTGAGTTAATATCTACCCACCCCTTTGGGGTTGTTGCAATCAGCCCAGAACAATTAGCATAGGCACCCAGTGAACAAGGGCATTTGTTACTAAATAAGCCACTCTATCTGGAAAAATAAGACATTAATTGACCCATATTCTAACAAAAGTCACCATCTATTATTACTATAGCTTTGAAAGTATTCACAATATAGCATATGGGCAAATCAGCCATTCAGGGTGTCTATTAAACATGAAGATTAATGGCCTCGCCTTCAGAGATTCAGTACAAACAAAAACAACTGTATCTAAAACTAAAGGCTTACGATATGACAAGCAGTGTTCTAAACACTTCACGTGAATTGACTGATATCTTACTCCTGGGGTTAAAGTCACCGACCCCACATATTCAAAAATCCGCCTCAAAAGTAAAGGAATTGAAAATGACTCGCCCAAGAACAGGAAGCTGAAACAGTTTAGATAGAATCAGGATTCAAGCCTAGTTCTTCTGGTTCCACATACTGTGATGTCTAATTGAACACAAAACTCTTCCCCTCACCTAGTTAATTTAAAAGTCTGTAACATGAAAATACAGGTACTATATTTATTGAAAAACCTGCATATAAGTGGACCTGCACCATTCAAATCTGTGTTGTTCTATGGTCAACTATATTTAATTCTCACAACACTATGAAATAGATATCATCAGCCTTACCATTAGAAATACCCCCATTCTACAGATGAGAAAACTGAGGTACAGAAACGTTAAGGATTTTGCCCAGCTAAGCAAGAGGCAGATTCAGAATCTGAACCCAAACAGACTATCTCAAGCTTGTGTTCTTAACCATCATCCCCTCTACCTTCCAAGATCAGGTCGTGGGCAGGGCTCAGGCATGTCTATTTTTAACTGGTATTCCAAGTGATTCCGATATGGGTAGGCCATAAATACACTTAAAGAAATACTGAACTCCTGGTAATAAAGAATAACACTCATTTCAAAACTGTCTCTCTCTTAAGTCTAAAAAAACAAAGGAGGGCTTCTTCCCTGGTGGCACAGTGGTTGAGAATCTGCCTGCCAATGCAGGGGACACAAGTTCGATTCCTGATCCAGGAAGATCCCACATGCCATGGAGCAACTAAGCCTGTGCACTGTTAACTACTGAGCCTGCACTCTAGAGCCCGAGAGCCACAACTACTGACCCCATGTGCCACAACTACTGAAGCCCACGCACCTAGAGCCAGCACTGTGCAACAAGAGAAGCCACCGCAATGTGAAGCCCGCCCACCGCAAGGAAGAGTAAGCCCCACTCACCACAACTAGAGAAAGCACATGCACAGCAGCAAAGACCAAACACAGCCAATAAATGAAATAAATAAATAAATTTAAACAAACAAAAAACCCAAAAAAACAAAGGAGAGCGTATCAAGCTAGTTAACTGCTGGACTTCACTGCTAAGGCAAAGAGATACACCAAGTGGAAAAGAAATTCCCCGTCCAAATGGATGCATGAAACCGGTTCACACAAGCCTGCCTCCAGACTCTTCGTTCCCTCTCCGCAATTAATGCCACAGGACCTGGCTTCCTGGACTCTTCTCCCTAATGTACTATCAGGTTCTACCACCTGCCACCTGCTCACTGAAGCCTACCTTGACCACCTACTTAAAATCACAACTATGCTCTTTCCCAACTCACACACACACACACATAACCAGTCCCCATTATCCTGCTCTTTTAATTTTTCCACAGTATATACTACCTAACATACTATACTTATTATGTACATTGATTACTGACTGTCTCCCCCACTAGAACATAAGTCATACAAAGAGCAACATTTTTTTTCTTTTTTTGGTTCATTTTGCACATGCGCCCAGAACAGTGCCTGACATGAATTAATATCTGTTGAATGAATGTACAAATGAATGTCACTGCCCAGCTCTAAACCTTTCAATAGCTCCCTGCTGCTTGTCAAATGAAGTCCAAGCATCCTCTCAAAGATTCTGGACGTTAACTGACCTCTCCCCATCTTTATTCTCCCTAACTCAGACTCAGAAACCCAGGGAGTCAGCACTTCCTCCGCTTCCTGCTGCCTTTGTTCAGATATCCCCTCCCGGGAACGCCTTGTCCTCTACCACACCTCCATCTATAACCTCACACCTGTTGTCAAAGAGCCTCCATTCTCCAAGGCCTCTGAAATGATGTCTTTTTTCAAATACTTGCCCGAATTCAGAGGCATAACAGGGTCCACTCCAAAGGTTTAGTTCTGCCAAGTGCCCAACTTCCTATACTTCCCTATATGATGAATCGTGTCTGAGTCACATCTCCTCCACGGATGTGAGTTAACAGAGGGCACGGATGGCACCTGGGGTTGGGGGTACACCCGTTTGCTATAGAACAGGTGACTAGTTTGCCGCACATTTCACAAGCCAAGTCAAGCATGACTGACTTATCACGCTTCCTCTGCTTTTTCAAAATTCCTGTCACATGCCCCTTTTCAAGCTTTTCAACTTTTTTAGGCACAGAGCCTGCCCTAATTTCCATCACTTGACCCCACACTTGAAGCCACAGCAGATCGGTTAGGGAGCCTGCCCCAAGGGCAAAGAGCAGCCCATGTGGAGGCTGAAGAGAGGCTTGACAGAAAAGCTCCACCCACCTGGGGTGGCTTACAATGAACAGTGTGGCCAGACCAACCAATCTGATCTTTTCAACGGGAGGCTAAAATGGGGACAATGAGAGAGTCAGAAATGAGAACAGAAGCCACAATGGCATAAAGAGAGAGGACAATAAGCAGGGCAGCAAGAGCACAGAAGCCAGCAGCAGAGGAGAAAATCGAGTCACCTAAGCAGCAGAAAAGATGGAGGGACCGTAACGGTGGAACACGGTCTCTAAGGAGACGATTCCTGGATTTTCTATTCATCTAACCTGCAGAGAACAGACTGCAGACTAACTCCTGGGCTACTGCTGTGTTCCAAAGACACGACTTGATTATGTGCCTGATCCTCTTCTTCCTATTCTCTGTGAATGTTTACAATAAAACACATCAACAGAGGTAAATCAAGAGTATTTGTTTCTTCAAGCCTCAAACTGCCTAATTATAGGGGAGGCAGCAATGAACAGTAGTTAAGAAAATGAACTTGACACCAAGTCAGAACCAGAAAGGAAAAGGTGGATATATCTGACCACATAAAAACGTAAAACTTCTATAAGGCAAAAATGCCCAACAAAGGTAAAAGAAACTACAAATGGGTAAAAATTACTTAGAAGACTTATGTCAAAGTCTAATTTCCTTAATACAACAAAAGCTCGTTAAAATCAATAACCCAACAAAAAAGTGTAAAGGATATAAAGTTCATTATAAGATAAACAAATGTAAATAGCCAATACATGAAAAAACCTTTAACCTCATTAATAAGTATAAATCAGGATAAAATAAAAATGTTCATAAATCCTGGGGTAAATATGAAAAAGTAAGATTATTATCAATGCAGGAAAGACTGAAAAGAAACTTTCATACACACTGGTGAAAACGCTATGAATTTGTTAATATCTACTAATATTCAATATGACATCCCTTTGACCTAGCAAATTCAACTAAGAACACTCAGACACACAGTATCACTAAAAATATACCAAAATGTATAAAAGGATACTAATTGAGGCATTACTTATAAATGTAAACGGTCATAAATAGGTTATTTATAAAATACTCTGTGGTTGTTAAAAAATTAGGTCTTTACAGAAATTTTTCTAAAATATAAAGCTTTAAAAAGCAAGCCAGAAATAAAATGAGGAATGAAAGAAGGTCATTATTACCAACCATACAGAATAAGAAGGATTATAAAGAAATACTATGAACAACTGTATTCCAACAAATTAGATAACTTAGATGAAATGGACAAATACCTAGAAAAATACAAAGTCCTGAAACCTACGCAAAAATAAATAGAAAATGTGTAAAGAACTCTTAACAAGTATAGGGATTGAATTAGTAGTCAAAATACTGCTTCTACAAGGAAAAGTCCAGGCCCAATGGCTTCACTGGTGAATTCTACCAAATATCAAAAAGTTGATAATAACAAGTGTTGGTGAAGATACAGAATCTTCATACACTGCTAGTAAGAATGTAAGATAGTGCAGTCACTACAGAAGAGAGACGAGCAGTTCCTCAAAGGTTAAACACAGGGTTATCAGATGACTCAGCAACTGCCCTCCTACATACACACCCAACAGAAATTAAAACATATATTCACACAACTGTACATGAGTATTCAAAATACCCAAAAAGTGGAAATAGCCCAAATGCTCATTAACTGATGAATGGATAAATAAAATGTGCTCTGTCCACACAATGGAATAGAATTTCACAATAAAGAAATTAAGTACTGATACATGCTCTACCGTGGATGAATCTTGAAAACATCAGTCTAAGAGAAGGAAGCCACAAAAGATATCACAAAAGACCACATATGTACGAATTCTTGTATATGAAGTGTCCAGAATAGGTAAATATATAGAGAAAGAAAGCGATTAGTGTTTGCCTAGGGCTGAAGGTAGGGGTGGGGGGAGGTAAAATAACTGTTAATGGGTAAGGGGTATCTTTAGGGTTGATGTTCTAAAACTGATTGAGGTAAAGACCATACAAGTATATGAATGTACTAAAAACCACTGAATTATATATCAAATGGGTGAGTTGTATGGTATGAGAATTTTATCTCAATAAAGCCATTATTTTTTAAAAAGCAAGGAAAAGAATAAAATGTAGTATGTGTGGTATGATACCATTTGTATACATTTTTACCCAAGGGTAAGTGAATGTCCTAGAACATGGATAAACATTCTCTGGGGAAAAAAAAGAGAAAAAATTTAACCATAATTAACAATGGGAAGGGAGATTATGGTGAATGGGTTAAAGAAAGGAATTTCAATTTTCACTTTATCCCTTGCTGTTCACATAAAAGTTGTCTTACACCATGTAAAAGAAAATGGGAACTTTTTTAAAATTTAAAAAATAGGAGTTTTGTATGGTAATTAAAACCACACAGTTCTTCACAGATATAGAAAACAAACGAGTGACTACCAATGGGAAGAGGGAGGGTGAGAGGAGCACATCAGGGGACTGGGATTAAGAGGTACGAACTATGGACTACTTACTAGGTATAAAACAGATAAGCAACAGGGTATATATTGTATAGCACAGGGAATTATAGCCATTACCATACGATAACTTTTAATGGCGTGTAATCTACAAAAATACCGAACCACTCTGCTGTACATCAGAAACTAATATAACATCGTAAATCATGTATAGTTCAATAAAAAATTTAAAAAGCCCACACAGTACTGGCACAAGAATAAACAGATCTTTGTATACAAAGGAATTTAATATATGACAAAGGTCAGTATCAGTGGCGAAAAGATAAACCATTCCTTAACTCAAGCCAGAAATTCTAATGCAATAAAAAGCTATTTAAAACCATCAAAAAAACATACTCAATAAAAATGTTAAAAAAAAAAACAACGATAGGAGATCACCTTAATAACCTGAGTGATGACTTTTCTAAGACATAAAACTCAAAAGTTACTAAAAGACTGACAAATTTGGTTACATACAAATTTAATCTCATAATAAAACATAAAAGACAAGTGACAGCCTGTGAGAAAATTTTTGCAGCAGATGGGAGTTTATATACTTTGCTCCATACGTACAATAAGAATTCAATAGATGTATCTTAAAATACAAAACCAAAATTAAATTAATATTTTTAAATAAAATAATGAATAGACTGAATTACATGTTGATTCTATACAAGTTATTGATGGGACTTAAATGCAACACATGTACAGAAGTGAAGAGCAGCTTTAAACTTAAAAACACTTTGTATTTTATTGAAAGCGTCATTTGACCCTCTTCAGTGAACAGTATGAAACAAGGTGCAGACAGTTCAAGATGGCAGCACAGGAAGATCTTGAACTCACCTCCTCCCATGAACCTCCTCCCAAATCTATAACTACATAGGGAATAATTCCCTCAGAATTGTACCCAAGAGTGGAGACCAGAGCCTCCACAACAAAGGGAGAGAGAATAGCACTGAGATGGCTAGGAGAGGCAGAAATACAAGTGCAAGGTTAAACCCACACCCCAGCAGAAGTGACTGGCCATCAGGAGGGACCACAAAGGTACGTATTCCTGAAGGGCAAGGGGTTCGAGCTCTACATCAGGCACCCCAACACCCCAGATCTTGAACAGGAGGGATAACCCCCCAAAACACCTGGCTTTGAAGACCAATGAGGAAAATACCTAGGAAAACTACAGAACTGCAAGGAAACAAAAAATCCACTCTTAAAGGGCTCACACACAGATTCATCTGACCCGAAAAGCAGAGTAAAGACACCAGACTGAAACGCACATGTACAACAGGTGAAGAGAACCCACTTAGTAATCTTGAAGCATCTGCCAGAGAGGCAAGAATCAGTTGGGGTGCCTCACGGAGAGCCCGATGCACCCCTGTACCTCCCTGGGCCTCACAGCAGGCCAAGCGATGGCCCCGCCCAACAGCACATGGCAGGAGCCACAGCCCTCTCACAACAGGAGGGTACAGGCAGCCCGCACAAGGGACACCCCTTGCGCACCCATTTCTGATGGCTTGGTGGGATTGCACTGCTAAGTCCTACAGCACATCTCCTAAATAAGGCCACTCTTTCAATACTGGGAGAAAGCACCAATTTACCTAATACATAGAAACAAACAGGGAACTAGACAAAACTGGAGACAGAGGAATATGTTCCAATTGCAAAAACAAGACAAAACCTCAGAAAAAGAATGAAATGGAACAGAGATAAGAAATGTACCTGATAAAGTATTCACATAGGCACCCCTATGTTCACCGCAGCATTATTTCACATAGCCAAAATATGGAAACAACCTAAGTGCCCCTCAACAGATGAATGGATAAAGATATGGGATACACACATATACAATGGAATATTACTCAGCCACAAAAAAGAATGCATTATTGCCATCTGCTACAACTTGGATGGACCTGAAAGTATTATACTAAGTGAAATAAGTCTGATGGAGAAAGACAAATACTGTATGATTTCAGTCATATGTGGAATGTAAAAAAAATCAAAACAAATGAACAAAGAAAATGGAACAAAAACAAACTCATAGATACAGAGCACAGATTAGTGGTTACCAGAGGGGAAGGAGTTTGGGAACTGAGTGAAACGAGTGAAGGAGGTCAACTGTATGGTGATGAATGGTAACCACAGAGTGGTGACCACTCTACAGTGCACACAGATGTCAAATGATAATGCTGTACACGTGAAACATATGTAATAATTAAAATAAGAAATAGCAATGCTTTCAACATTGCAAAAGTCTTATAAAAAGGTTTATTATAATCATTTCAGCTAAAAAAAAATCCAAGATGAATATTTTTCAGTGAGCAGGGAAAGTGAATCAGCTTTAAAGGTAAGAAGCTGAGGACTGACTGGCTCAGATTTGGGTGAAAGAAGCAAGAGCATCTGCTGAGAGGAAGACAAGACGGGCTGAACATGGCGCTTGGGAAAGCTGTACAAGTTCGGAACAGATAGGATGATTCGAGTGGGAAGAGTGAGGGAGGGAACTGACGCAGACAGAGAAAAGCACACAAAGTCTATATTATATGAAACCACTTTTAAAAATTTCTAACTCATTTTGCAATGCCTCGTGGCCAAGGCCAGATCATGTCACTGCATAGGGTAAAACCCCACAAAGGCTCCCCGCTGCCCTTAGGACCCAGTTACCTCCTCAGGGTGCTACTGAAGACCCTTAGCCCCCTAGTTCCCTCTGGTTTGTGCATACCAGTTCCATCACATTCCAGAAGTTAACCGTTCTGTTCGGTGAGTGAGCAGTTCTACATGCTGTCCTCTCCAACGCCCTCTTCTTGCCCACAGCAGGGATTTGTAGTTACCCTCTTAAATTGAGATGGACCACGTGAAGTTCAGAAATCACAAGTACCATACTAGAAAAAATCCTGCAAGCTGTAGCTTGAAGTAACATTCTGTGGTATGAGTTAAACATTAAGATGCAGAGCTACCAGCTGGATCTGCAGAAACGGTCCGGTTGAACTTTGCCTGCCCTTAAGATCAGCAGTCACCCTTCACCCAACCCACCAGGTATATTTTCTTCCCAACAAGAGTCTTCAGCTCACTACAATATCAATTAAAGGATGGGAAATACGTATGT
This sequence comes from Hippopotamus amphibius kiboko, assembly GCF_030028045.1. NCBI lineage: Eukaryota > Metazoa > Chordata > Mammalia > Artiodactyla > Hippopotamidae > Hippopotamus > Hippopotamus amphibius. The sequence continues at coordinate 106,676,849 of NC_080190.1, read as the reverse complement.
GATTTCATGGTTCCATTAAGGAAAAGATGAAGCATTTTAACATGTTTAAATCATTTCCTCCATTCAAAATAAATGATCATTCAATCCAAAGCGCCAAAAAAAAAAAGAAAAGAATTTAAGAACGAGATCCAGGAAGGAAGAAGTTCACCCAGAAGCTCCCCCAGACTTTTCCCCCCAAGTCTTTAGAGTTATTTTTGTTCCCACTCACATACAGGCTACCTTCTGGAAATCATTAAAGGGAAAAGGAGTTGCAGTTTCAGGAGTCAGTGACTGAATGGTAATTAAAGCCGTGGTCCGGGGCAAGATCACCTAACAGAGAGTGTCACTAGAAAGGAGAGGAGGGCCAAGAAGAAAGCTTTGTGTTGAGCTGCTGAGGGAGGATCAGCAAAGTCGACTCACTGAGATGTCCAAGGTGGCTCACCTACTGGAAAGGAAGCAAGTTGCCCAACTGGCCCAACCATTCCACTCTGCTTGACTGTTATGTTTCTCTTTGGTATTACTATTCTGAGGACAAGAAGTATACTTTGTTAATCACAGTATTCATAATTTGCAGCAAAATATCTAGCACAATGGATGTCCTCAAATACTAACTGGTACATTACGGAACACAGGTCCTTTTAAGTGCTAATCTGATATTCTCTAATATCCAGGTGGAATCCTCTTCCTCTGTCTTCAAAAGATCTGCATGCCTCCTAAGCCCTTTACTCCTACAACTCCTGGGCCAGACTCCAGCTGAACTGAAGCCAAGGGTGAAAGCCAGCACCATCAATAAGGTGGGTTTTGTAACAAGAGTTGTTGGGCCAATGCTAGCAGTTCATCTCCTCCACCCCAACTCAACAGTGTTGAGATCTGGCCACATGCAGTCTTCTTTAGGACTGGGTGCCCTGCAGTGATCCCTATGAGAGGACTTAACTCTAAGCGACAAGATACTCAGTGGCCAGTCACAGCCATACATCCTCCTTACAGCTACTCTAGGTAGCAGTCACCAATATCAAATGGCATAAGACAAGTTGGCTCATTTTCCCAGCCAACGTCCAAGCAATTTTACCTTATCCTAGATTTCTCACCCTGCCTGTAGCTAGGAAGAGCTTTAGCACAGCTCAGATGAAGAGGAAGCCCAAATATAACATTTATGCCCTTGACTGAAATTGAGAACCTCTAACTCCTAAGGCATTGACTTTTCAACATTTCTGGTGCTTACATTGCAAACATACATACACACACAATTAAAAACTAAATTTTACAGTTTAAAACTAAAAACTAAATTTTCAGTAAACAATGCTTACCACTACAACATGCAAGGCATTTTTCTGTTCTACTTTTTAAGAAAAAAACAAAAAACCAAAAACAGCTGATCTGAATCCATACCCAATAACAGGTCCCAACACGCAATGTGAAAAATATATCCTGACATACTCCTGAACACTCAGCAACTCCTCAAATCTTCCTAGTTAGTGAGAAAGTGAAAAAGGAAAGTCTAAATAATAAATTTCGCTCAGCCCCAATCACATGTAAATTATTAGTTCCACTTCCCCACATTCATAAACTACACATTAATGCTTGGGCTTCCACCTAATCAAGGACAACCTCAGGCAGTTTTATTCAAATGCAGATAATTACCCAGGCCCTAAAATTCTTCTCCCAGCCCTACAGCTAGTGACTGGAAAATCCACACACAACCCTCACTAAAACTCCCTCATCACTCTTACCAAGTCTGGCTCAGAGGCAAATTTTCAATCTTGTCAAAATTTTTTTAAAGGAAGTAGGAAGGCAGCAAAATAAAACATCAGCAAAAAAACTAAATTTGCTTGAATAGAGGACAGTAAACACATTTTCCTGCTTCCACAAAATGGATCACTGGCTGCAGTTAAAAAGAGTATAATCAATCTATAGAGGCAGAAAGTAGATTAGGGGTTGCCTGGGGGTGGGAATGTGGATGGACTGCAAAGCTTCTAAAACTGGGTTGTGGTGATAGCTGCACGACTCTAAGTTCCTACACGTCATTGAACTATACACTTAAAACTAGTGAATTTTAAAGTAAACTGTGTGTTATTACTTATTGCACGGTGTATACCGCAATAAAGCTGTTTTTAAAAAATCCATGCATATTAGATAAGAAAAAACATTCAAAAAATACACGTTAGTTAAAATAATCAGAGTGTACACGAACGTGTGCGACATGTTCCCATTTAGATTTTTTTAAATGGTCATACACATTATCTGCGAGAACATTTCTGGAACAATATACAAGAAGCTTGATCAAGACCTGTCTCTGGGAAATGGGTAGAGGGTGAGAGAGTCTGACTTTAATTGTGTATCCCTTTGTACTGTTTCAAATCTTCTGGTTTGAGCAAGTTGGTGAGACGCCCTCAGAAGCAGGACTCTCACAGGAGTCCTGAGTGAATTACGATGCTGGTTAATACTGTCCTTGGAGGGAGGGACTCATTTCGTCCTTCAGAATTTAAACATTTCTCAGTAGAAGACTATGTTAAACAGCAGACCATCTTTGACAATAAGATACCAAAAGTGACAGAATCTTTTCTCAATCCTTATTGCATAAAACCCAACAGGAAGAGAATCTGAATACCCATGAAAGAGGAAAACGCGGTTTCCTAAGATTAGTCGTCAGCCACCAGGCCTGCTGGAGCAGAACTCAAAGTGGTTTGTGCTTTGCCATCATCAATCTAAAAAGGCATTCGGGGGGCTTCCTAGGTGGTGCAGTGGTTAAGAATCTGCCTACCAATGCAGGGGACACGGGTTCAATCCTTGCTCCAGGAAGATCCCACATGCCACAGAGCAACTAAGCCCGTACGCCACAACTGTTGAGCCTGTGCTTTAGAGCCTGTGAGCCACAACTATTGAGCCCATGTGCTGCAACTAGTGAAACCTACGCACCTAGAGCCCGAGCTCTGCAATAAGAGAAGCCATGGCAATGAGGAGCCCGCACGCCACAAGGAAGAGTAGCCCCCACTCACCGCAACTAAAGAAAGCCTGTGCACAGCCAAAAAAAAAACAAGGCATTCGATACCTTCTATATCAGTACAGGACAACATGCACCAAGGGAATTGAAAATATACTCCTTATCAAGACTGATCAAAAATAAGAAGAATACATAAATGGAAAAAATAAAAATGAACCCCAAAAGGCCACTGAACACCACATACCCAAAGCTTGCAACCAGATCTTAGCTGCTACCAGGATCGAGGCCCAGGTTCTGCCTTCTGGCCTCACCTCATTTCTTGGCTTTTGTTCACCTGGGGACCTGATCGGGCTTTTCACCTGGCTGCTCAAGGACACTCTGAACATTAAGAACCTGTGGCTCACCACATCCCCTCTCCCCAACTTCCCAAGATGCAGCCATCTTCCGGTCTTCAGGCTGCTCTGTCATCGCACGGCTTCCTGATTTAGAAGACCAAGGTAACCAGAATCTGGACCATAACATACCAGCATTCCGAACTTTGAAACACGAGACTCACATCTGACCTGCTCCCAAGACAATGTGCAGCTCCTCCCACTCAGATCTTCATCTGCTTGTGGTACATCTTCTTCCTCCCATGCCACCCTGACAGATATCCACCAGCAGCACCACCTGTCGCCACAAGACCCGCCTCCCTACAAAGCCTGCCTCTGCACCACGCCAGCCCCTCCCCAGGACCACCCCACTCCCGCCACTGAACAGCTCTCTGTTGTTTCACTCCCAGCACTGCAGCCCCTGCCTCTACACTCATCTGTCTGTGCTACTTGGATTATTTCAAATACAGTACACAATCCTGAGTCACCTGTACGCACTGAACAGCTGCTACATCCAAGACACTGGTGGGGAGGGGGCAGTGATGGGATTTTTGCAGATAACATTTAGAACAGTGTTTTGTTTTGTTTTTTAGTGGCAGCTTTACATAATTCAAATTAAAAAAATCCACCCTTTAAAAGGGTACAATTCAGTAGTTTTCAGTCTACACAGAGTTGTGAAACTATCACCATGATCTAATTTGAGAACATTTCATCAGCTGAAAAAGAAACCCTGTACCCATTTGCATCTAGGAGAGTGCTTTTATGGAAAAAGAGATTTTTTCAGAGTTTCAGACTTGCAAACTTTAGAACATTTAAAACTGTAAAACGCTCATGCTATTAAAAAAAACTGTACAGTATGTGATTTAGATTAAAATGGTTAATAATTACCCACTGTTGGGCATATGTAACGTAAAGGGAAGAGGTAAAGGTTTCCTTTGGGAGAAAACTTCAGTACAACTATTAAAATAACAAGCAACAATAAAGAGCAGTTTGTATTTGGATAGTGCCTCATGGCTTACAAAATACACTCAAATACAGGGCTTTTTTTCTATCCTCCCAACCGTCCAGATACAGGGCATTTACAAGGGGGGGAGCCTGCAGTGCAGGGGTGCATGCCTGACCCACACAGTCACCCAGACGGGTCCCCCACGCCAGCTCTTCTGACTCTCAGTCTTTTTCCTGGACCCACACTTTCTTCACTATTCCGCCCTGGGAAGAAGCACAGGGCCAGTGCAATGAAGAGGCTCTGTGTGACCGTTAAGCAATTCTAGTTTTATATCTGCCTGGAAAAAGGAAAAGAAAGGAAGCCTATTTATACTCTCAATGCAACAGAACATGCCTTTGTTTTATGCTAAGGCCCTGGAGATTTTGTCAGCACTGGTCCAGCTGTGGCGCACACACACTGGTTCGACGGCCCCTGCAAATGCTTTTTCTTTGTTTAGTGTTGAGAATGTGAGCCCTCTCCAAAGCCCACGTCCTGGGTTATCCTGAGGTCACCCCAAAAGCAGGAGTGCAGCCAGCCTGACAAGAAGTCCCCGTGCCTTGCCCAAACAGTTGGCCAGATGGGTTAGACACTTTTAATTAAAATGAGGGAAAATTCTAATTACTTAACATTCTAATTGTCTCCAGAATCACATCATCTCTTACTCACCAAGTGCTTAATATATCCTGAACCGCTGGGAACACCCCGCTCCACCTGGTTAACCAGAGAAAAGAGCTTTTCGCTTTTTCCAGGAACATTAACTCTTTCTTTCAGACAGGAGGTAGTATTTAGTGGGTTTCCTCATTAGTCACTTAGCCTTTAACGGCCTGAAAGAGATTAACGAATCTCTGGAAAGTAATCCATGGTAAATAACAATGGTTATGGCTTCCCTGTGGCTACAGAAAACACCCACAGTGCAGGACACCTAAACGCTGCCACCCACTTAGATACACACCACACACACAGACACACACACACACCTCCTGCACTTACTCTATTTTTATCTGAAGTGGTTACATATGGTAACAAATTCTACACAATCCCACATAAATAAAATGGTTAGCTGCACTGCCCTCTAGAAAATTAAACACTTCCACCATCCTCCACTCCTGCACCACTCAAAAACAGAAAAAAAAGGTGGTCAATACTATCATACCACCTACTGAGCCCACCTCAAATTTAATTTTAAAATCCTGTATTCTCAATTCTGTCATCTTGGCAGGAAGAATAAACTAAGAGAGGCATTTACAGGGACAATGTGTGTGTATGTGTTTTAAGCTTTGTAATGAGCACAATGACCACCACTTTAAAAGCAACTAATTGACCAATCAACTAGAAATTATAATTTCTAGAACTTACAGGTATCACATAACCCTACTCTGGGGACGAAGAAAGTAGAAACATTAAAAAACTTACTAAGGGGACTTCCCGGGCGGTCCAGTGAGTAAGACTCTGTGCTCCCAGTGCAGGGAGCCCAGGTTTGATCCCTGGTGGAGGAACTAGATCCCGCATGCATGCCGCAACTAAGAAGTCCACATGCCACAACTAAAGATCCTGCATGCCACAAGGAAGACCCGGTGCAGCCATAAATAAATAAATATTTTTTCAAAACCTACTAAGGATTGGATAGCTCAACTTTCAAAATAAAGCATGTCTAGTAAGATTCTAGTACATTATATTAAGCACCAAAGCAGACAAAAAGAGGGAGAACACTTTTTAAAAAAATGTTATTTATGGTCTCATAACATTCATGAACGATAAAGATTACATTTTTAAACATTTGCAAAAGCCACAACTAGGTCATTAGTTGGTTAATCTGTAAGGTGAAGTCCACGTAAAAGATTCCAAATTTTTAATTATACGTGACAAATTTTGTAATCACCTTTAAAAACATGTTCAAGGTATAGGTGGAGTCAGAACCAAAGCAGGGCAGTCACACTTCTTCAAATGAAAGTAATCAGGCAAATGTATCTTGTAATATTTTGTTCTTTTATCTACTAGGAAAAATCTCATGATAACATTTCAATCAACTACTAAGTAAATTACATTTTAAGTTTACCAACATACAAAACTAGGATTTTGCAACAGGAAGCCAATGTTGACTAAAACAATACAGTACTTTTTATAAAAAAAAATACTGAACAGTTAAGCATGGTAGACATTTTACAGTATGGAAAACCATAAAGATACTGACCAATACTCATCACAAGCAGCAGGGCTCTTCAAGCTGACAGAGGTTAAATGACCTTTCGCTCCTGCTCCTCTTCCTGAAGAGCCCGAGTGTCCTGTCACACAGCTGAGACCAGCACCTGTCTCTCCATAGCAACTGCAGCATAGCAACCGCAGCAAGGCCAGGAAGGGCATCAGATGCCTCCCCTTACATTAAATACTTACTAGGTTTCAGAATAGCCTAACAGCCTTCTCGAGGAAGTTCATGGGATGCACACACGACTCAGAGCCACCACTCTTCCTTCAAAAATACTTTTTTTGGGGGGGCCACACCATTCGACTTACAGGATATCTCAGTTCCCCCACCAGGGACTGAACCCGGGCCCTCGGCAGTGAAAGCTCAGAGTCCTAACCACTGGACTGCCAGGGAATTCCCCCAAAATACTCTTATCAGGTTCACTGGAATAAATCCAGAAACAGAATGTCCACAACTGGTTCCTTGGGTCTGGCAGGCACTGGCCTGTCCCTTTTACATGGTATTCAGTGTCTATTTCTTTACATGGTCTTCAGTGCCCAATTTAATCAAACCTGAGGGTTTTCCAATTTTTTAGGTCATCTCAATCTCCTCAAGTACCTCATCCAATAAGTTGTAACAGGAAAAAAAATTTAATAAAGTACTGTACCTAAAATCTAATAAGCCTCTTAGATCTTGGCTGTTTGGAAGGAATTAACATCGTAATGAGTTACTCTTTTAATTTGTTTCCACACACCCCATGAGGTTCAAAATGCACAACTGTCTTAAGCTCAGCTGCCGTACTCCTAGAGGAGGCTGCCCTGTATTTAGGAAGCCCTCGTGTTAAAATCAGCACAAATTTTGTTGTCACTCATTAGGGTATTTTCACATCCCAAAGCAGAAGCATAAAAGTAGGTAAAAGATACTCAGGTTTCCTTAATGACAGAAAGGATTTTCTTTGCATGAAAAGCAGATTCCCCCAAGAAGCTCAGAGATACAATAGTGATCTTGTTTAAGCCCAGCCTGGGGCCAGAAGTGGGCAATATGAGTGAAGATTTTGATGGCAAGTGACCTTGGGCAGGCGTGGAAGCTGCCTCCATAAAAGTTTGAACACCTCTTCATGGGAAAGTGGTCTGGGACTTTCCTGGTGTTGCAGTGGTTAAGAATCTGCCTGCCAATGCAGGGGACACAGGTGTGACCCGTGGTCCAGGAAGATCCCACATGCCAGGGAGCAACTAAGCCCATGCATCACAACTACTGAGCCTGCGCTCTGGAGCCCATGAGCCACAACTATTTAGCCCACATGCCACAACTACTGAAGCCCACGCACCTAGAGCCCATGCTCTGCAACAAAAGAAGCCACCGCAATGAGAAGCCCGCGCACTGCAATGAAGAGTAGCCCCCGCTCATCACAACTAGAGAAAGCCCGTGCACAGCAACGAAGACCCAACACACCAAAAATAGATAAATAGATAGATCTTTTAAAAAAATGGTTCTTCTGAAAGAAAGAATGAGAAAGAATGAGAAAGGAAGGAAGGAAGGAAGGAAGGAAGGAAGGAAGGAAGAAAAAGAAAGAAAGAAAGAAAGAAAGAAAGAAAGAAAGAAAGAAAGAAAGAAAGAAAGAAAGAAAGAAAGAAAGAAAGAAAGAAAACAAAAGAAAGAAAGAACAAAAGAAAAAGAAAACGAAGGTGGTCTGTGTGCTATAGAAGAACCCAGACTACCAGGGAGCTGCTGACATGTAAGAACTCCTTCCTCTGCTTCTTTTTCTCTGGGACTTCACTCAGCACCTGGCATTACAGGACTGAAGAGGAAAATTAGAAACTTGCACTCAGCTAAAAATAACTCTACGCTTGTTCTGCTTTTGTAAAATATGCTTGCTGGCCAAGAAAAAAAAAAAAAGGATGACCTAGCAATCCAATGTAACCATAAGATGTTTTGCTAAAAATGGAATGTTCTGCACCTGCTCTTGTAAGTTTCTGTATGGAAACTTTCCTGCTCTGTAAACCAAGTAACCAATCTACCCATGCTAACTGTAAACATGTGCACTGACCCCTATAAAAGTAAAGCTCACCCTGAGCTCGGGCCCAGAACTTTACAGCGTTAGCTCATCTGGGGCCTCCGGCTTAATAAACCTGAGTTCTTCAACCCTCTGAGTGTGGTGCTTGGTTTCTTGACAGACCAATTTCTGCAACAGGACCACCCCACCTGCAGCAGCCCACGGCAGCACTGTGGACCGTGTGACAAACCAGGAAAGCCTAACACAGACATCAAATCTTTGAAATGACCAGTTTCCTTTACATACTGTACCTCCAGACTAAATCAACATTTTTACTTGTCTCCGACAAAGGAGAGAACAGGAACCATTTTCTCTAAATTGAACTTAAAAGTAACCTTTATTCAGGGCTATTCTTTCTGATTTTGGAGGGGGTAGAGGGGTATTAAAAAATCTCATATTTTAATTTTAGAAATGGTGGCTTTTTGTTGGTTGGTTTTAATGACTTGGCAAAACAAGGATTTGAGGAGCCAGTGTGCACTCCCCAGCCTCAATTTGAATTTTCCCAAGCTGTGATGTTCCAAGTATTAGGAATGGTAGTGCTGGGATGTAACACCCACTTCCCCTGCACTGACCTGTGACTGCAGCCCCACTAATACCCGCTGACTCACCGAGCACATATCACTGCCCAGGACGGAACAGAAAAGGAGGAATAACTGGAGCAGAAGGTGGAAGGCATGAGGAACGTTGCATCTGGTTGTAAATATAGAGTCTGACCCAGGGGAAGAATATCCAAGATTGGAGAAGACTAACAATGACTTCACATAAAAAAGATACATTTGGGCCTAAACTCTCTAGAAACTACATGGGCCACTGTTACTGAGGGCAATTCTTATCCATCAAGGGTATTACGGGGGGAGAAAAAACTGCTGAATATCAGTGTTTTAGGAAGTCCACAAAAAATGAAAAAATTCTGGCCGGCAGCCCGAAGCTAATTTCAGGTTGAATTTGTAAAGAGCCCAGGCAGCATATTTTTACAATTTTCCTAGCAACTTGGCTTAGCCCCCAGATTAGGAGGCAAATAAAACAAATATCCCAGGGCCAGGCACTAATGTGAGGAACATCACAGAAAATCAGGGAGACATCAGCTATTAGAACAAAAATGAAATAAAAAATACACATGCTCAGAAATTTCACTTCTTCATATATTACCCTAGACAAACCTGCTTGCATAAAACAGGAATAAAAAAAAAAAGATGCTCACTGCAGCATTTTTTTGTAATAGTTTTTAAAAAAATACTATAATGAACCAAAGTGCCCATTAACAGAAGTCAAACTAAGGCATATTTACACTCTGGAACACTATGCAGTGGTTAAGAATGAAATGGTCAATATGCACCAGCTCAGAAAGCTCTCAGAGCTTTGAAAGTGACACAGAGTTGATGAAAAATACAGAAGCATATATTGTATGATAGCGTTTGATTTTTTAAAAGGCAAGCGCGCACACGCACGCGGACACACACACACACACACATCAGTTCTTTGAGTGTCTCCAAAGTGTGATCCCTGAGCCTGGGAACTTGCTCAAAATGCAAATTCTCAGGCCTTCCCCCAGAAGGATCTGGGTCCAGCAATACGTGTTTGTGCAAGCCCTCTGATGCAAGCAAAAGCCAGAGAGTCACTGGTCTACACAGGTCTATCTACACATCCCCAAGAAAGCACCTGACAGGACTCACAGAGACTGAGGTCTCCAAGCAACCATCTTTCTCTCTATTCTCCCCCCTCTCTTTTCTTAAACAAGGAGATTGTATTCATGCATTGCTTGGTAAATTAAAAGTAACTTTTTTCAGATACTACAGGTGGAGGCTGGGGAATAGCTAACTCTGCAACTGTGGTAGATAAAAAGCTGATGGAATGGGAGAGCGGGGGTTTCCTAAGAGCTGCTGAAAGGGGAGGTCACAAACAGGAAAAACAAGCCAGGTAGGAATTTTATTCCAGAACTCTCAACAGAGCTCAACTGATCTTTACTGATGTCTCCTGCAAAGAGAGTGCAAGACAGTCAACTTTCATAGGAAGGACAGCTAGCTACAGAAGGAGAAAAAAAGACAGAACAATGCAGACATTGTTCTGGAAAAGCTAAACTTTTATAAAGTCTTTTGTTGTCCTGTTTTATTGATTCTTCAGCATTAGGCACTGCAGTTGCCAATGCCACAAGCACCCCCACTGTCATCCTTACAACTGCTGGGACTGTTTTGCAGGTGACAAGAAAGGGAGCTTTGAAATCTAAGTCACAAATCTTAGTGCTCACATCTAGCCACTATCCCTCTAAGCCTTGGTCATCCTCCTTCAAGGTAGGGGGACCTAGAAACACGCACACACACGCGCGCGCACACGCGCACACACACACGCACACACTGTACTTTATTTCTTAACTTGACCATCAGAAGTAAAATCAACCATTACTGCCAATATTTATGAAGATAAACACAGAAGTGTAGTTAGGAATCCTCTTTAAAATAAGGTTTATAGAAATCTATATATTTAAAAATAGGATTAGCTACACTTAATTTTCAGTTAGAGATGACAATAAGAGGCGACCTATTCATCTCCATACTACTCCTACAAGTCATGCTCTAACCCAGGGATAAAAATAAATGGTATTTTATAAAGACTTATGAATTTTCCACTTCTAAATTTTTTTTAAAGTGAGAGCTTAGCTGATTTGACATCAAAAGTGCATGGTGTCACCCTTGACACATACACCAATTTTAACAGCCAACATCTAAAACAGCCTAGATATTCTTACCCTAACTTTGCCACAAAAGATCAAGTAAAAGTTTCGCTCTCTATAACAAGTGCTCCTCAAATTTCACTGAACAGAAAAAGCTGGATAAAACTACACTCTCACTCCGGGGTTTTGGGAACATCAGCTACTCCAGTTTCAAGCTTTATTCTCTCGCACATCGCGAGGTCATCACAACCCACTTGTTCTTTGATACAAGCAAAACCCCACGTTCGAAGTGATTGCAGAACTACAAAGAAACAGCTGTACACCATTCAGTTTTCTGGGCCATGTTTCACCATGGTACAGAGAAAAATAATTTCTTTTTTTAGCCTAAAAGCAAGCACAGTTCTCCTTCTCATCTCCCACCACTCGGCCAATTTTTTTTCTTCCTTTAACAAGGCCAAATTTTTAGCTATATCTATGTAAGAGGCTTAGGTTCTTTACCCAGAGAAGATGAAGCAAAATGCATTGTGATAGCCACATATAATAGAAATGTCCAATTAAAAAAAAAAAAAGATTTGCCACTACATAATGGTATTAAAGACAGACATAGAGAACAGACCTGTGGTTGCCAAGGAGGAGGTGAGGTGGGGGAGGGAAGGATTGGGAGTTTGGGATTAGCAGATGCAAACTATTATATATATAATGGATAAACAACAAAGTCCTACTGTATAGCACAAAGAACTATAGTAAATATCCTGTTATAAACCATAATGGAAAAGAATATGAAAAAGAGTGTATGTGTGTGTATGTATAACTGAATCACTTTGCTGTACACCAAAAACTAACACAACATTGTAAATCAACTATACTTCAACAAAATAAAGTGAAGAAAAAAGAGTATTAAAGAAAAATACACTTTACCTCTAAAGAGAACAGACTTAAAACTTGAGAAAAAGAGTAAAACTGCAAAGTGTAGGCTATATTACAAGCTCATTCTGCAATATGTCTACTGTAATATAGCTGTGCCTCAACAAGTTAGGAAGCAAGTTAAGGTAAAAGCAAGACACAGGGTATAATTGCCTTTAGGTCAATATTTGTCAGAGAAGGCCTAAGCATTTATCGACAAGCAGCTTTCAGTATAAACAAGAGCCTGGCACCTTTCAGTTAATTCAATAAAAGAGCACTGCAATTCTGGGAAGCTGTGCCTTCCTGGGGAGATGGGCTTGAAAGGCATCTTCTAGAACAGACATTTCTGAATGCCCAGGAACAGCTGGAGAAAGGAAGAAGGCTAGCCCTGCCTCTGCCTCCCTGCCATGGCTCCCCCACCTGAGGAGCAGCTCAGTCCTTAACATTTTTTTCCTCCTCCACCCCATCTCCAACCTCATCCACATCCCCTCCACCCAGAGGTAGAGAGCTGATCCGAAAAGAGATGAGGAGGGGCCGGCCACACCCTCAGGGGAGGCTAGAGGAGCCAGGTCGCGCCACCACAGAACTGACAGAACCATGTGGGCAGAAATGAGCCACCTGGGCTCGGACGGGAGACCCAAGACAGCTGCAGTTCCAAGAGGAGATACACAATGCTGTTGTGAAAATACTCGTCCTCCTCGACCCCTGCCCCCACCCAAATGCCCCCTGCATTTAGTACTCGAAACTGTGCCTGGCAAATGCAGCTTTAAAGCAGATCTCTTGTGTGAAAGAAGTCAGGCACGAGCAGGTCTTGGGTTCCCTTTGAACTGAGGAAACCCGACCTCCTGAAGGCCTGCCAAAGAAAGCAGCCTGTGTTTCAAGTAAAGGCTTGTCATTAAGAACCTGAATCCTGACTCAACAGCGTGTGTGCAGGGCAGGGGGGAGGAGGGCGGGTGGACAAATATTCCTGAATAAAGAAAATAACGCCTGCACCTTGTTTGGTACTTTCATTAGAACACGTTTATGTTTCCATTAGTATATCTGTCCTTTGATCAACATGTGTATTCAAAGACAGGATGATGCTTACACACCAACAAACGTGGCAGAGGAATGCTTAAGATCACAGAGGTCACTAGGTTCTTTATTAAAAGGAATGTTTTATTACAGTCCGTAATTATATATCTTTGAAAAAGAGAAATGTTTTATTGCTTTGCTCTTCTGCATGCGTCTCCATGAAGATTATGTTTAACTTATGCCAAAAAAAACTGTTAAAGAATTACTGAAAAGCATATTAAATACTAAATATGTTAAGTGCAGCTGCTTTAACGACACAATGCCCAGTAACTGAAGGGAGTTAATGATGGCCATAGTCGCTTCCAAAAAGTTAAAAAAAAAAAAATCATGGGACTGCCCAGTGGGGGAGTGGGGGCTGCCCGTGGTTTCCCACTGGAATAAGCAGAGGTGTGCTGCATCAGCAGGAAGAGCGAATTCCTCAAAGGGAGCCAAGGTTCCCTGAGGCAGCCGGGCAGGGGTGAGGAGACACTCCTCTCCTAGTCCTCCTGCCTCCATCACTGCCTTCTCCCCAGGACTGCATCTGCAGCCCCCAGGATTCTGTCACACTGGCATCAAAACATTCCACTCAACTGCGGTTCCCACAACGATTCACAGGCAAGATTCCTTACATTTGAGACTTGATATTATTAAATAAATCACCTCCACTGAGGCAAATTCATGTCTGTAACAAATTCATTTAAAGTCTCTCGACCTAATTGAGAGGCGGTAGAATAGTGCGGATAAACTACATGATCCTGGGGAGCCCTCTAAGCCTCCTACACGTCAAACCCCCTCATCAAGAAGATGGAAGGGGAAGAGTGCATCTGCGCAGAGCTGATGCGAGGGTCAGATAAGGCACCCGCTGCCCCTCACTGCTTGGCTGGAGCCAGGACCCAGGACACACCAAATAAATGTCTTCGCATCATCACCACATAAAATTCGCTTTTTCTGCACAACGTACTGGTTGAAAAGAACTCAGAATTTCAAATTTTTCCAAAGCTGAAAGAGCAAAACCATCCCCACCTTGCCCTCTGCACCCCTTCATTCACCTTTTCCAAACTCTAAAGAAAAGACGCGCGGAACTGCCACACTCTCTGTGGCACGACACACGGCGAAGGACACAACAACGTTTTTCTCTTGTAAGGGGTGGAAGCTATGGGCGCGACGTACTGGTATTAAAGGGAAAATGAACACACATAAAAAATCCCCCCAAATGGCATTTCACTGTCAAAAGCAAAAGGGTGGCTGGGCAGACAGGCATCTTGGTCAGGGGAAACAGGAGTGCCAGCACAGGGGTTCCTGATGCTCTCCCCGGGCAAGTGCCGGTGACAGCTCCTAGGGCCCAGGGGGAAGTGGCCACTCACCCTGGGGCCTCTCCCTCAGCTAAGGGAGCTGGAGCACCTGTGGGTGGCCAACGTGCTCAGAGTCTGAGGCGGAGGTGACAACATGACAAAAGTCCACATCCTGGGATGGCACCAGACTAGAACTGCAACTAATCACTTCCTTCAATTCCTTTATTTATTTTTTTGACGTCTAGTTGATTTACAATGTTGTGTTCATTTCTGCTCTACAGCAAAGTGATTCAGTTATACATATAAATATTCTCTTTCATACTCTTTTCCATTATGGTTAATCACAGGATACTGCCTATAGACGACTATGTTATACAGCAGGACCTTGTTGGTTATCCATCCTGCACATAATAGTTTACATCTGATAATCCCACACTCCTAATTTATCCCTCTCCAACCCCCTCTCCTTTTTGGTAACCATGTTTGTTCTCTATGTCTGAGAGTCTGTTTCTATTTCGTAGATAAATTCATTTGTGTCATATGCTAGATTCCACACGCAAATGATAACCGCATGATACTTGTCTCTGTCTGTTACTTCACTTAGTATGATAACCTCTAGGTCCAACCATGTTGCTGCAAATGGCATTATTTCATTCCTTTTTATGGCTGAGTAGTATTCCATGTATATATATATCACTTCTTCTTTATCCATTCATTCATTGATGGACATTTAGGTTGTTTCCATGTCTTGGCTATTGTGAAGAGTACTGCTATGAACACAGGCGTGTTAATAAGTTTTAAAAATGATTTGGCCTCCAAGTGTTTCTAACCTTGCCCAGAATTTACACAGAGAAGCCCAAATAGTTCAACTACTAAAGTGTAATTTTTGAAAATTCCCAATTAATAAATTGAAATACTTTTTTCTAACCTTTGAATCACTGTACATACACCAAAAAAAAGTGAGAAGAGGGCAAGAGAGGGACCTAAATTAGCTTCGCAATAGCAATGAAATCAATTAATAATAAATGAACAAACTAGGAAATCTGTTTTCGGGAGGGAGGGTGGTTATTCCTACAGAAAAAAAAAGATTAATACTAATAGGAAACATAAAACATATTGAATAGATCCATGAAATCTCTTAAGTAAAAGCAAAACAAAAAGAACAAAAGGAACAAAACTCCTGAGTTCCATTTTATGTCCCCAAATGGGGAAAGATTAAAAAAAGAAGAAAATGAAAATTAGGTGGAATAAAAAGACGGGAAAAGAGAGAAAGGCTAAGGAAAGCAGAAAAGCAAAGCAAAGCTGGACAACAGGAAACTGAGAGAAACCACCCTGCACGCACCCAAACGGAGGGGAGTGGACAGACTGATGTGGCATCTGAGGTTTACCCATCTCTCTGGATTTCAGGGAATTATCAGTGACCTAGTGCACTTTGTTTATTGTTTCTTTGTTTTTCATATTGAATGAAAGATTCTTTAAATTCTACAGTGCTTCACAATTTTCAGAAGTTTCACACATATGATTTCATATAACCCCATAATAACCTTTTTTTTCCCTTACCCCTATATGGCCCTTCTCCTATTCCCTCTCCCCAGTGGTACTAGTTTGTTCTCTATATCTATGTGAGTCTGCTCCTTTTTTGTTTTACTCACTACTTTGTTGTATTTTTTAAATTCCACATATAAGTGGTATCATGCAGTATTTATCTTTGTCTGCCTTATTTCATTTCCCATAATGCCCTCCAAGTCCAGCTGTGTTGCTATAAGTGGCAAATTTTCATTCCTTTTTATGGCTGAGTGGTATTCCACTGTATATATACCCTCATCTTCTTTATCCATTCATCTGTCAATGGACACTCAGGTTGCTTCCATACTCTGCCGACTATAAATAATGCTGCTATGAACACTGGGAACCTAGTGCACTTTGAAAAGTTGTTTGTTTCATCAGAGGTCACTGCTTTTCAAATTTAATAGTTACACATGCCACTGTACAGAGAACAGTCACACTAGGACCATGCCATCAGACCTTCATGGGCAGTGACCACAGCCCCAGCCAGTGGCCACCTGCAGGGCAGCAAGGTTCCCAGGACTGGAGTACCGTCTCGGGGCTAAAAAGAGGAAGGACGTTTGGGAAGGGATTGTAATGCTGGGAAAAACAAAAGCCCCTAAACCAAGAGAAAGCTGCCATGTCATCTTTACTGTCAGTTAAAATTTTCACTGAATTCCTGAAGTAGTAAGCAGTAGCCACCCACTGAAAAATCACCAGGAGAGCCGACTGGAAGGTCAACAGTGACCCAAGGAGAACAGCTGGCTGACGTTCCAGTGGGGGGACTGCCCCTCTGGAGGGAAAATCATTTCTCAAAAGACTATCTGACAACTTCAGATGCTGCATAAATCAATCCCGCAGCCGAGACACTCCATGACGAAAAAGGGGCACTCACAACGTAAGGTCTGCCCTGAGAAATCGCTGGTTTAAAAGAAAAAAAAAAAAATCACAGCTTTACGATGATTTGGTTCTAATGTCACCTCAAGGCTAAATTGCTTCTCTGGCCCTCACACCACCCAGAAAATGTATAATGGTTTCATTTCACAGATATTTAATAAGCACTTACTCTCCGCAAGGCTCTTACACATTAAAGTGAATTATTGCTTACAGACCTGAGCACCTTGAAAGTCAAAGTCCTAGGACAGGACTATTTGCATTAAAAGCATCTTAACTAAAACCAGTGACATATACGGGAACAGCAAAGGCCGTTACGCTCCCTTGCCCCGCTTTCTTCTCTTGTTTTACAAACACGCACAAAGGTCAAACCAGCAACCTTTCTGAGTTTGAAAACCAAGGACGACACTCAGTGTAGGCAAGCAGATCACCAAATCTCCCTTTAAAGCATCACCTTGCTTCTTGAAAGAGCAGTCTCTCAATTTGTGGGGGTTTTGCCTTCTTTTTTACCACATTTGACCATTCTCATAGGCCCCACATCCACGGGATCTGCCCTCTCCCTTCTACTCAACCCCATCTCAACCCTTGGAGCTTGACTCTCTCAGCATTATCCATGGCTAGTCCTCGTCACCAAAGCCAACATCTACTGTCCCCCCTCAATCTACTTGGCCCCTCCAAGGCCTCTAAAAGTTAAACTCTCTATTCCTGCACCTTCCTCTCCCTGGCCCCAAATCTTCAGATTCCATGTTCTGTGCTACTTTTGTTCCTGGGTCATCTCAGCAACTCAACAGCTTCAAATATCACATGTGCTAATATATAAGTAATACGCTAATAGTTAACAGCTTCAAATGAACATGTCTCCCAAACCTTGCCCTCCTGCCTAGCTCCTCTTTTGTTTTTTTTTCAATTTTTGTTATTACAGTACAGCTGATTTACAATGTTGTGCTAATCTCTGCTGTACAGCAAAGGGACTCAGTTTACGCATATACACATATTCTTTTTTATATTCTTTTCCATTATGGTTTATCGTAGGATACTGAATATAGTTCCCTGTGCTGTACAGTAGGACCTTGTTTATCCATTCTAAACGTAATAGTTTGCATCCACCAATGCCAAACTCCCAGTCCATTCCACTTCCTCCCCCTAGGCAATCACAGGTCTGTTCTCTATGTCGGTGACTGTTTTTGTTTCACAGATAGGTTCATTTGTGCCATATTTTAGATTCCACATAAAAGTGACATCATATAATATTTGTTTCTCTTTCTGACTTACTTCACTTAGTATGAGAATCTCTAGTTGCATCCATGTTGCTGCAAATGGCATTATTTCATTCTTTTTTACGGCTGAGTAGTATTCCACATCTTCTTTATGCATTCCTCTGTCAATGGACATTTAGGTTGTCCCAGCTCCTTCTCTTAGAGATCCACAGTTCATCCCTGAATCCATCCACACCAATGTCCCACAAGGACCTGGTGGTGGTTTTAAAACATATACACACATTGGTTGTGCGCACACTCTTCCCACCAAAAGTAGAGTCTGATTCCCCTCTCCTTGAATCTGGGCTGGCCTTTGTGACACATTTCTAACAAAATGAGGAGGCAGTGATGCATGCGACTTCAAGCCTAGGTCATACAAAGCCACACAGCCTCTGCCTGCCTCTCTCGTAGGACCCACAGGTTGCGAGCCCAGGGGTAGCACAGAAGAAGCCCGGGCCTCCTGAGGCTGCATGCTGCTGGCTCAACAGCATGGTCTCCAGCTAAAAACAGTACTCAACCCAGGCAAACAAATCACCGTCCTCAAACAGGTCGTGCTGTTTTCACCAGAGACCATGGGGGTTGAGTCAGGTGCCCCAGCTGCTAGCATCTCTGCAGTACAGCCGCCCTCATGTGGGGGGGCGAGCCTTTGGATGAGCCCAGCCTCGTGCTTCAAGCCTCCCAGCTGAGCTGAGTGGAGCAGAGACAAGCTGTCCCCACCAGGCCCTGCCCAAAGCACAGATCTGTGACCATAAAAAAAATACTGTGGTTTTAAACCACTAAGTTTCGGGGTGGTCTGCTATGCAGCTTTGGATGCACGGAACAGACCTCAAATGCAACACACTCCAAACGAAATTCCCTTTCCCCTCCCTGCCTCTGCTCTCTTTCCTAGTCCATGCCACCTGAAAGCCCTTGCCTGCTCTTCTTTATCCCCAGATCCTCTCCCCTCACCTCTGACCCGTTCCACCCAAAGATCCCCCAGGAACCCAGCACCACCGCCTCTAGCATGGAACACAGTGATACCCTGTACTTGCTTTGCTAGTACCTTCTATGCAGCTGCCGAAATGCTATCCTAAAACTAAACTCCCACCTGCCTACCACCTGCGTATCAGAACAGAGTCCTGATTCCTGATGCCAGTGCACGAGACTGCTCACACACCCCCAGGGACCACCTTGAACTCCAGCCACAAGGAATTTCTGAGGATCACCAGCATGTTTTGCCCCTTCACGCCTCTGCACCTTTGCACATGCTAAACCTTCTTCCCAAATCCCCTTCCTCACCCTCCTTTCTTTCACCTCTTACCAAGATTCCTACTTAGCCTTCAAGTCCAAAGGTCACCTGCTCTGAGACTCTTCTGATGACCAGCCAGAGCTGCTCACTTTCTCCTCAGCTTGTCGTGCAGCCCTTACAACCTCCACTTGACTATAGTGGCCGAGCTCTGTGTTGTTTCTCCAGCCTGACCTGTGAGTCTGAAGGCAGGCATCATATCATAATTGTCTATAAATGAATGAAATGTTTAATTTGAACAGGGAACCACTGAATTCACATTTTATAGAAATGCTAACATTCCATTTCAGAATCTGGACCTATTGAGCCCCAGTGCTAGTCACAGATTTTTTACTCAATTTTTGCAAAGAGTTGCGGTATTATCAGCCTCAAAGAGGTTGAGTGACTGATCCAATCTCTCATAACCAGAAAGTGATGAAGCCAAATTTTGAACCCAGATGTAACTTCAGGTCCAGTATTCTTTGCCCTGAGCATTTACAATTAGTTCTGGTGCACAAGGACCTTCACGTGGCCATACTCTGCTGTAGATACGAGTCCCAGTGCTCCCTTTCCAAGATAGCTACCCTAGCACGGAACCCTTCTGAACATCACCTTTGAAAGGAAAAGGGAGATGATATAGAACTTTCAGGTAGTATAATATGTTGCATAAGCACATGAACTCTATGGCCAAATATTTCAGATCTAAAACCGAGCTCTGTCTGCATCAAGCTATGTGCCCCTGGAGAAGTTATTACTCCATTCTTTCACATCTTGTTTCTTTATTTGTAAAGCAAGGATATTATGAGTGTGGCTCACAGCTTTTTATAAAACTTTTCAAAATGAAACATGTAAACCATTTAGAACAGAACCTGGTATATAGAAAACACCCAGCAGATGTTGTTGTTTCTGGTATGAGTGGTAGTAGTGGTATTACTAAAAGTGACCCAGTAAAACCCCAGCTGGAAAACTCAGGTCATTATAATACAGAGCTTGAAGAGGTGTCCCTTCAGATTCCAATTCTGTTTTAATTAGTTGGAAGGAAAACATTTCTAAAAAGGATGAAGTGTCCCCAGCTCTTTAAACTGGTTTGCAAATGTAGTTTAAATTGTTCTTGGCCAAAAAGTTACTCTCTTAGAGACAATAGGTGTGGGAGAAAGTTTCTGTAAAACTCTTCACATCCAGTAGAGTGAGAATGAGGAAGTCATGATCACTCAGCTTCTCTTTCCTCCTATGTGAAATGAAAATGATACTTTTCCTACCACCCTGCAGCACTGAAAGAATAAAATGAAATAATATGAAGAACAATTAGAAAGAGTTCTGCAAAAGACAGAATGGATGATGGAATCATCATCACCGTCATCATTCTGATTGCTAATAAAGTGAAATACCAAAAGTGATATACTCAGTATATACCAAAATGGAAAGCTGGTCACCACTTTGTTAAAACGCCCCAGCCAGCTGAAATGTTTGCATTTTTCCCTCTTTATAATTTCCCTTCTGGTTAACTAGTGGCAAATCCTTTCCACTGATGTCAACAACCCTGTTACCCTTCTCAAGTGCATTCAAAGAAAACTTCTAAAATGTATTGATACCACCCTTGTCTCCTAAGTTCAGGATACATTATTATCAAATAACTACCTTCAAGAAAATGGTATAGAAAACATATTTATGAAAGTAGTTACTGAGCACTACACCCAATATGCTTTGGAGAATAAAAATTTAAATCAGCACTGGACTTCCCTGGTGGCACAGAGGTTGAGAATCCACCTGCCAATGCAGGGGACACAAGTTCAAGCCCTGGTCTGGGAGGATCTCACATGCTGTGGAGCAAGTAAGCATGTGTGCCACAACTACTGAGCCTGAGCTCTAGAGCCCACGTGCCACAACTACTGAGCCTGTGTGTAAAACAGGACAAATATTTATGGAGTACCTACTACACAGGTAGTAGGGAGAGTTGGGAATACAAATGTAAGAAGAGCCTCTTACTGACACTTCATTTCTAGTCAAGCACAGATCCTAGTGAGTTGGATAAACTACTATCTTTATTCCTACAGCCCTACTGATTGCACCATAAACTCCTTTACCATACCACAATGCGACCAACTAAGCTCAGAATACCATGAGTGAAGTTTGATCCTATTAAGTAAACTCACAATCAGAAACTTTATAAGGTCATGTTTTATATCATCTTTAAACTGACATTTACATTTGCATAGCTGTAACATGAAACACACTCACCATGCCTATAAGCCAAGGCATGTAAATTAATAGTCCTGCCTAAAACCATTACTTTCAGTACTGATTACAAAAGTGTCAAAAGAGAAGACACAAAGACACAGAGAAGGAAGTACTGAAAGCAACACAGAGCCATGCTAGTTACTCTATAAACTTGTCACCGGGAAAATATCTGCCCTTAATAATGTCTTTTGTTAGTAAAAATAACATAAAAGATCCAACATGACCAAAATAAAAAGAAAAATAGAAAAAATAAATATTTGCCACAGAACACAAAGGTTTAATGTGAACAGGGGAGTGGAGTGGGGTAAAAGAAGGCAAAGACACACTAGGATCCAAATTGTAACATGAAGGAGCAAGCAGTCTCAAAAGGAAAACACAAATGGCTAATATCATCTATAGCCTTTCCAGTAAGTGCAGGAATTTTAAATGAGAAGAGATGGCATTTTTTCACCCATAAGTTTTACAGTTCTCCTTTTTTTTTTTTTTTTTTCAGGGCAATGACATCTGTGCAGAAAAGGAAACAACCAAGAGAGAAAAGAAAATTTACAGAATGGGAAAAAATATTTGAAAACCATATATTTCATTAGGGCTAAGTATGCAGAATATGTGAGGAACTCCTATAACTTGACAAAAGAAAATAATAATAATAATAATAATCCAATCACAAGATGGGCAAAGGACTTGAATAGACATTTCTCCAAAGAAGACATACAAATGGCCAACAAGCACATAAAAAGATGCTCAAAGTCACTAATCATCAGGAAAATGCAAGTCATAACCACAATGAGATATTATCTCAGACCAATGAGGAAGGCCGCTATCAAAAACAAAGTAAAAAAGTGTAGCTGAGGATGTGGAAAAATTAGAACTCACACAGGCTCCCTCTGTCTTCAATCTTTTGGCCCCTAACAACCAAACTTCCCTCTTCCCTTTAAAATAACTGTTGGTGGGAATGTAAAATGGTATGGCCACTCAGCCACTATGGAAAACAGTACAGAAGCTTACAAAACAAACACCTAAAAATAAACTACCATATGAACCAGCAATTTTATTTCTGGGTATTGAAGGGGTTCAGAACAAGTCTCCCTGAAATGTGCCACTTTGGCATGTGGATTATTTTGAGCTGAAGGCACTCAAGACCAAGCAGATCCAAGGAAGAACTTTTACCTCTCCCTTACCTGCCTAAAGGAATTTAGATAGAGAGTCTGGTCCAGGAAGGGAACTATCACAAGTGATAATTACAGAGTACAGGTGAGGTGTGGTGAGCTGGGGGCAGCTCAACTGGGCCTAGAGGCCAAAGTCCTCTCTGGATCCCATTGTCCTGCATGGCATGGAAAACACTTGTTTACCAAATCTTCTGCCCATCTTTCTGTGAACTGTCTTTCTCCCCTTTGAAGACCCAGAACCCTATCCCCTTCTCCATAACTCAGAACATCATATAAGTCTCAATTGTCTGAATGCCTGTGGGTCTCGTATTCTTGTAGGACCCCTGTACATATGTAACTAAGTTTGTTTTTTTCCTGTTAATTTGTCCTATGTTAATTTGATTATTAGACCAGCCAAAGAAACAAGAAGGGTAGGGGAAATAAATTTTCCTTTCCTACAGTATACATCCAAAAGAATGGAAAAGAGGACTCAAAGAGTATTTGCACACCCATGCTTACAACAGCCAAGAGGTGGAAGCAAGCTCTGAATGCCCACCAAAGGATGAATAAAGAAAATAAAGGATGATAAAGAAAATGTGACATACATATATGCTGGAATGTTAAACAGCCTTTAAAAAGATAGGAATCTGGGACTTCCTAGGTGGCTCAGTGGTTAAGAATCTGCCTGCCAATGCAGGGGACATGGGTTTGATCCCTGCTCCAGGAAGATCCCACATGCCATGGAGCAACTAAGCCTGTGCGCCATAACTATTGAGCCCATGTGCCACAACTACTGAAGCCCATGTGCCTGGAGCCTGTGCTCCACAACAAGAGAAGCCATGGCAATGAGGAGCTCTCACACCACAACGAAGAGTAGCGCTCGCTTGCCGCAACTACAGAAAACCTGTGTGCAGCAACAAAGAAAACCAATGCAGCCAATAAATTAATTAATTAATTTTTAAAATAAAGTTAAAGAAAAACAAACAAAAAAAGCAATAACAATTATGTTTTATAGAAAGCGATTTAGCAACAAGCATGAATGGCCTAAACATATTCACATCCTTTGTCCTGCCTCAAGAAATTTATCTTAAAACAATTTCTCTTTAAAGTATTATAATAGCTAAAGTGAAAAGTAATCTATGTTCCAGCAAAGGAACAGTTAAAGAAACATCAAATGCTGAAAGGGTACAGTCGTCAAAAATGTAATTTGGAGATACATTTTTAAACGAGATGTTAAAATTATTATCTAATAGCATCCGAAATACAATACAAAACTATATACACACAGTATGTATATAGTATGACTAGGATGAACGTATACTGGTACATTCAATAAAGAAAAAAACAAGATCTAATAAAAGAAAGAGAAAGGGGAACGGGGGAGAGGCAGAACACAGGGGAGAAAAGGAAGCTATACCAACTGGATTTCTGTTGAATTTTTGTCCAGACAAGTTGATTCTAATGTTCATTTGGAAATAAAATCTGGCAGGAATAGCTAGAAAAAAAAATCTAACAGTAAAAAGAAAAATAGAATGATCAGGGGAGAGTAGCCCTTCCAGACATTTTTACATATTATGAAGCTACAATAATTTAAACAGTTTAGTTGCTGGGAATGAACAGATCAAAGAGAAAGAAAAGAATATAGGACTTTAGTGTTGACAACAGTAGTATTTCAAATCAGTAAAGGAAAGATCCATTAGTTCGTGAATAGTATTGGACAACTGAGTAGCTAGTTGAGGGGTTAGGGGGGTGCTTAAGACTCATAACTCACATTTTTTCATCAAAATAAACTCCAGATGGATGAAAGATTTAAATGAAAAAAATAAAAGCATAAACTCAAACTGAAGATAGCATTTCTAGGATTGATTCAAAAGCTAGATGCTATAAACAAAAACCGCCATCAATTAGTATTTCTGCTTGGAAAAAAATCACCAGAAAGTCAAAAAAGTAATGACAAACTAGGAAAAACTATATTCGCAATTCATGTCATGGATAGAGGGCCACATTCTATAAATCAAGAAGAAAAAGATAAAACAATAGAAAAAAATGGCAAAGTATCTGATCAGACATGTCACAGAAAATGCAATATAGATCTCAAAGATATCAAAAGAAGTACAACCGCCTTCATATTAAGAAAAATGTATAATAAAACATATACTGAGAAGCCCCTTTTCCCCTACAAGATAAGCAAAGATGAAAAAGTGTGACAACACCCTGGCTGCATGATGGAGGGAAACAGATGCTCACACTTGCTGGTGGAGTAAAACTGCAGTGGAATTTAGCACATCAAAACTGAACAGTCACATTCTTCTAAGAATTCTTCCTACAGACATATTGGCACATTTATCAAATAACTTGCATACAGATTTATTTGCTGCAGCTTTGTTTTAATAGCAAAATATTAGGGGAAACCTAAATGTCCAACAATAGGGAACAAGTTAAATATCACCTGTTACGGTACATAACATGGTACATCTACAAATAGACATCTACAAATAGCCCTGAAAAATGAAACAGCTCTACATAACATCATGTTCAATGATCTCTAAAATATACACTGTATTTAAGTGAAAGAAGTTAGGTGCTAAATAATTTGTGTGCTACAGCTTATAACACACACACAAAGTATTTAAATATGTGTGTGTACACCTATATAAGTAGAATCTCTCTGGGTGGACGGAGAGGAAACTGTTAATAATGGTGCCATCATTACGCAAGGGAAAAAGCCTAGGAGACAGGAGTGGAAGGTAGATTTACATTTTGCAACCTTTTAGTCATTCTCAATGCTGTGTCATGTGCATTAATTACCTGGTCACACGAGTCAAAATGATGTTGGAGAAGGGTATTTTTAAAATATATTGAGTTTAAAAAGGGAGAGGAGCAAGATATAAGATGAAATATTCAATAAGAGATTATCTTGTGATTTGTTTAAAAGGATAGATATATGGATGGATAAAAACTAATACAATAACAGTGATTTTCCAGAGTAGGATTATAGATGATTTTATGTTCTTTTTCTCCATCTGTATTTTGATTTTTCTAAAATGAACAATTACTCTCAGCTACAAAGATGTACTTTTACTTCAAACATTTTTTTAACTTCCACTAAACATTAAATCCCTTGATCCCTTGGACACTTTTTTAATAAAAATACACTGCTAAGATTATGGTTTCTGGACAGCTGGTACCCACCCAGTTTAAATAAAATTTGGGAGAGTCTCAGCAGAGAGATTTTTACAAGTCAACAATTAAAACAGAAATAATTAACCCCACAAGGAAAATAAAATAATGTGAACCTCCAACAAAAGGACCAGTAGCACAGAAGTTATAAGATTTGGGTGTTCTTTTTTTGTTTGGAACTGCAAGTGTATTTGTTTTTATCCTGTACGTAGATTATTCTGTTTTGAGATCTTGCTGAAGGATCAAACCCCTCCTACCACTCAGCTTTTCCCTAGGGACTCGGCAGATTGCTGCGTAAAAATAAATGCAGGAAGTGAACGTGAGCTAACAAAGACATTAGCACCATATGCCAAGCCAGACTTGACCAAAGAAAACACGAATTTGGGTGGGTCACACCCACAGATTTGTGAGCAGACCCTCAAAACTGTTATCCATTCATCTCGACGTTTGTTTTACCTGTAAATAAGCAACACCCTGCCTTTTTGTTATTTCTAAGGCATAATTACCCTGCTGCAATTATAGTAACCTATTACTGTGTCACTGTTTTCTTGCAGCCTTCCCCTCCCCCCAGTTGTTTTGGCCCCAGCAGCCTTCCCTCACCCCCTTAAAATATAAAGCTTTGGTGATGGCAGTGGTGGTGATGTTTTAATTCACACACAGAGAAAACACTTAGTGGCTAGGTGACTGTCCCCTCAATATAATGGTGTTAAATGACAAGTTATTACTAGCATAAGAGGGAACTCGAGTACAATTACCTATTCAGCCCCATAAAAAGCAGTCAGGAGATTTTATACACAATGTATTCTCTAGTTGGCAGGCCACTGCACTGTAAAAGTGGGAAACCACAAGCAGGTTTAGTGTGCTGTGCTGGGCTGAATGCGAAGAAACTCCTGAGAGGCACTATGCTGTTTATGGGAGATTTTACATCATTTGATGTTGACTGCTCTCAATATAAGTAGAGTATCGTATACAAAGTCTGGGTATAGGAGAGGGCAGGAAAAACAGAATCTCAGGCTGATACTGAAAATCATTCAGAATACATGGTTGAAAACAATGGGAAATGTTCATTTTAAAACTTTATAGTTCTGTTACAATCCGTAGCAAAGGGCAGATTTTGACAACTTCATACAAGTAGGAAGGGATAAGGCGACATTTTAACAGAGACACATATTTAAGACAAGAGGTAGGGCATTTAATTTTGCATCTGGAGTTTTTTTTTTTTTTTTTTTTTTTTTAGAGACAAACAACAAATTCTACACATATTTACAAAGTTAAACAAATTCTAAAAAGTTCTGATTTGGTTAGATACTTTGGGAAAAAATCACAAATTCAAAAGACAATCACAGGGTTTTTATAAACCTTCCTTTCAGCCAACATACTTTGCTGGTGAACCTGCAGGTTTACAAACCCAAGTTCCTCCCTCACTTTCAGCCAGGAGACTCTGGACTTGCTGAAGACTGAGCTATCCCCTCTACTAGTTCAAAGACCTGACAGATAAACTTACCCTCTACACCCAATGCAGCCTTATTGGCAACTTTCTCTGCCCAACCAGAGTTCTGCTGCTTTAAAACACAGAGGAAAAAAGAACAGGAGGAAGTGGGAAGCAAAGGACCAACTCAGAGGGACGTAGGAGGTTCCAGGAACCGGAAAGTGCTTGCTCTTGGGCACTTTTCCCTTTCATCTGAGGCAGTCAACACACATTTCCGAACACCTACTATGTGCTGTGGGAACATAAGGAGGAAAAGGCAAAGGAGACAGTCAGAAGGAACCAAAAGTGTAAGGAAAGGCCACATGGCTGTAAGACAGCAAAGCTGCAGGATGAGTCAGCTGACCTTGCCCAGGCAGGTGGCTCCTCGTACACTTAGAGCCTGGTCTCCAGACTCTCCACTTAAAGAGGATGGATTTCCCTCACCCGCCAGGAATGACAATTAAAAGCAAGGACTGACATGACTAACAAATATCCTGACCAAAGAAAACATCTGAACATTAGAGACAGGTAAAGACTCCTCTTATAAACCAGGAAATTTATTAAATATGTCTTAGACACACACACGCACACACAAACTAGCCCTACAAAAACCACATCAAGTGCATCAGCAAATTGCAATATTACAGAAGTACTAACGGCTGTGAGTCTTACCAGCCAAACTAGAAGACAAAATCTAATAAAATCAGTCACTCCATTCACCTTGGTCAAACACAGCTATTTCATCTACTTTGACAAGTACCAAACACAGTCATGTATTCTAAAAATATCATTATATTAAATATAACAATGTAAGACATATACAATATGCATGTTCACATGTTGGAGACCCTCACTGCCCCCATGAAAGTCCAGACAGAAAAATGCTGGCTTATGTGGCGGCCCCTAGGCCTTCTCCTAACAGTAATACAGCTAAGACCTGTGAGGAGCTTTCTGACTCAGACATTTAAATGCCTACCATGTGCAAATCACCAGGTTACCCAACTGTGGACAAAAATTAAGGATATGCTTCTAACCTCAAGAGGTATGAAATCTAGACAATATGTGTACATGTGTATATATGAACATATATAATGTATTACATATATACTATATATTACTTATTGTATAAAATGAGTACAATATAAGCACTCATGTGTTAGGTGTGAGATTAATTTGAGGGGTTGAGAGGTAGGAAGGGTTGGAAGGCTCCAAAGATCCTATCTTAGAACTTATCAGAAGTAAAATACAAGATAGTATATATGGAATATGGTTTTACTTAAATGAAAACTCGTATGCATGAAGGTAGATACTGGAGGGTAATAAGGAAGGAAGGAGGAAAGAAAGGAAGGAAGGAAAGAAAGAAGAGAAAGAAAGAAAGAAAACTGTTGTGTTTGTACTGAAAATAGCAATAATTACTATCCCCACTTCCTAAAACCTACCTTAATACTGTTATCTATTTTTAGCGTTTGCATATCTTTATAAAAGCGTGCCACGAATCTGTGTTATGGTTACTGGGTTATTATCAGCAAAGATCTCTAGGATGTGGCAACATTTAAATCTGAAAACCTTGCTCTACTACCGCCACATCTCTCTTAAACAATGAGCCTACTGGAGACAATTTGCCTTGAGATACTATTTTCAGAAACAAGTGCATCCAAAGCTAGAGTATTCAGACTAAGGGTTCTGTGTTGGGGGATTTCACCTGGAACGGGTAAAAGAGGACCCTTGCTATGAAAAACTCTCCGACTCCAAATAAACCCACAGACACTACTCCACGATTGGGGGATGTTGAATGTGTGCATCCGAAGCCATCGCCACGGGCTCAAACGCCACCAAAAATCCTAACCACGTTAAGGCAAAGAGGGCAGAAAGTCTTCACAGGCGGGTGGGGAGGATTTCACGTTCCCATCTTGCGGGGCGAAACGACCCACTGCCCTCACTCCCTCAGTTTCCACCGGTCACAAGAGCAAGCTGAACAGGACTCCCCGGGCGCTGCTTTCCACCCAAGCGCATCTCCATCTGCAGCCCCGGCTCCGTAAGCCTGGCGCCAGCCCTCTGCCGCCTCCCAGAAGCTTCTCTCTCTTTCTTTTCCCTTCTGCTCCGTCTCTGTCTCACACACTCGCGCACACGCGCGGCCCCAGCCGCCCTGTCCGGCCGCCAGCGCCGCTCCCTGCAGCTCGGCCACACCAGGACATCGGATCCGGATCCGCGGGGCTGCAACTCGCGGCGCGGGCACCGAAGGCTCGGCACCTGCTCGGGCGCCAGGCCGCGCGCCGCCCCGACCCCGACCCGGCCCCGGACCCCGGCCCCGCGCCGGACCCCGTCCCATCCCGGAGGCGCCGTGCCGCTGCTCACCTTGCTCGCCGCGATCCATGTCTCCCGCCCGCCGGCAGCCCGTCGCCGCTCGGCCCGCCCGCCCGCCGCGCTGCGCTGCGCTGCTCCTGGCCTCCGCCGGCGGCTCCCGGGAAGTCCCCTCCCCCGGAGGCGTCGGGCGCGGTGGCGCCGCCCGCGCGCGGTGGGGAGCGCTTTCCCGGGGCGTCACCCAACCACCTGACCCCGCCGGCCGGTGCGCTCCGCCGCGTCGGCGCGGGAGGACGGGGGGGCGGGCGGTGCCGGGCGGGGAGGGCCGGCTGAGCTCAGGCAGGAACTCGCCCCGGAGGAGGAGCGAAGAGAGGGACGGCGGAGACTCGGCATCGCCGCAGAGGGTGCTTGGGGACCGGGATGGCGTTTCCGTCCCACCCTCAAGTTGTTTATCATATCAGAAGTTTCCTCGGGGGCGCTGAAGATGCCTTTTCTCCGCCTCCGCGAGCACCTGCCCTTCTGTACTTATTGAGTGGCAAACGCAGGAAGGTTCTTCCGAGATGCCAGTGGCTTTTTCCCTTACATTTTTCATGTGCTCTTGCTCCCAAAATTATACCCTACGCTATCTGCCGGACTAGGTCCGGAACGAGCCAAGGGGCAAAAATTGCAAAGAATCTCTCGGAAAACCACGTGGTCCTGTTTTTTAATAGAGAGCGTGGGGTTGTAGGGGACAAATTAGGAAGATTTTCATGTAATAAAATCTGACTGTTTTGAGCGCAGGATTAAGGACGACACTCTGAAATGAATTAAGTTAACCAAAAGGTAGAATTATCACCAGGGATCTTTTGAAAATATAGTTGGAAGCTTCGTGTCCGGTGATGCACGGGCAGTTTGAAGTTCCTGTCATGACACTTTTCGTTATTAGCGTTAGCACTCTGTTTCCAAAGTGTTCTGCAGTTTCTCATCTTCCGTGATGTCACTTTGATTAGTACATCGTTCTAAGGTGGTAATCCAATTTCCTAAGCACGCTTCTTTTTGTGCTGCGTGGAGACTCTGGCTTGGCCTTCAGCCCGCAGCGTTGCCTAGTACTTCACACGCGCTAGGCTTTTGTTAGTATGTTTTTTAATCAGCAGTATTTACCTGACGCGACTGCATGTTTTCTATCCATTGCGCTTTAAGTAAGTGTATCTGTTTCCTACTTGCATTGCCAGCGTCTTCCTGTGAAGTTTCTTCTCTTTATCTCAACCCCATGAGACCTCTCCTCTTTGATTTCTCCTATTCCCACTGCACTTGGCTTCTCTCCCGTGGCACTCACCCCTGGCACTCATCGCCCAGGTGGGCCTGCTACAGCTATAGGTTCATCTGTTTCACAGCCCTGCTAGATTGTAACCTAGAAGCTTATGAGCTCCAGGAGGTCAAAGATCATTTGGGTCATCTTTTCATTGCTTTTATTATGCCATGCATTTAGTCAATATTGTAAGTTTAGCTTTCAGGTTTAAATTTTTAAAAGAGGTACCTTGTATCTACTAATAATCCAGTGTTTGTAACAAAAAGGCCCGATGATATGCCTTTTTTCTTTTAAATGACCTTTTAAATGTAACTGTAAGGTAAATGTTGGCATTGGCAAGAAGTTCTACAATGTGGTCAAGAGTTGTTGACTAGCTGCTGCTGAGAAAAACAGCTGGAAAGACAGTCTCTCAACCTATGGACTAACTTGTGGACAAATAAATAGCATTTGAAAATACTGTTGGTTCAAAATATTATCTATCCTGTTCCTATCGTTTTAACTTGCTATGTAGTGATGAACCTGACTGTCATGTATGTTGGGAGAGAAAAATGACTTGTGTTTCAAAGAATTATTTTGCTTGTTCGCATCTGTAGCAGAGATAGCTAATAGCCTACCCCCTATCCAGCTTTACCATTTTCTTCCTAAGAGAACCCAGATATTATTTGGGGTAGCAGTGTGTCCAGCTGAAACACGGGTCACTCACCTCCCTTGCAGCTGGAGGTGGCGCTCTGACACGTTAACGACCAGTGAGATGTGAGCAAGAAACCTCCAAGAAATCGTTAGGAAAGAAAGACTTGGCTGGACCTAGAGATGATCATACTAAGTGAAGTAAGTCAGACAGAGAAAGACAAATATTATATGATATCACCTATATGTGGAATCTAAAAAGCAATACAAATGAACATATCTGCAAAACAGAAACAGACTCACAGATGTAGAAAACAAACTTAGGGTTACCAAAGGGGAGAGGGAGGGAAGGATATATTAGGAGTACAGGATTAACACATACACACTACTATATATAAAATAGATAAACAACAAGGATTTCCTGTACAGCACAGGGGACTATATTCAATATCTTGTAAGAACCTATAACAGAAAAGAATCAGAAAAAGGGTAGATGTATATGTATGTATAACTGAATCACTTTGCTGTACAACTGAAACTCACACAGTATTGTAAATCAACTCTACTTCAATCTAAAAAAAAGAAAGACTTGGCAACATTATTTTTTTCTTCCGCTTCCTCCTTCCAACCTAGAAGAGGAGCAGCCATCTTGAAACATGAGGAAGGAAACCGCAGGCAAGTCCGGCAGAGCAGAAAGGCAGAAAGAACCTGGGTCCTCAGTGGCATCACAGAGCGGCTTCTTACGGGAGAAAAATAAACACCTGACTTTTTCAGGCCACTAGAGTTGGCTTCCTGTTACACTGAGCCAAAAAAAATCCTAACTGCTACAACGTGCCATTTTAAAATTCCCTTCCTAGGGTGTATCAGCACAGGTGGGTTCCTGCAGCCCTGAACCTTAGACAAATATTAACTTAATTTTCTCCACAAGGCTGAGTAAGCACTGTTTATATTATAAACAACCTAGCATGTGGTAGTGTCACAAAAGCCTACTTTTCTCTTGTGTCTTCCTGCTACTTATTTTTTTTCTTGACAAATAGAATCGGCACTTATAGCTCATGCTATGTTACTTCTAAAATGAACGGGGCTTATGTTTTAGCACACGGAGGACTCTCTGGAGAATGGCTAGCATTTAAACTGAGCACCTGAGTGCGTTTAACCGAACCATCCTCTAAAAAGGCTCAGTACAGGAGAGAGACACTAGATTTACTTTGCAGTGTTGTTGTTGTTAATGGTGATATGGATGTTCTTTTTAAGTTTCTTTTTTCAAATACCCATCCACTGGTGAAATTTCTACAAGAAAACGTACCAAGGGAATTCCCTGGCAGTCCAGTGGTCAGGACTCAGCACTTTCACTGCCGTGGCCCGGGCTCAATCCCTGGGACGGGAACTAAGATCTCGCAAGCCACGTGGCGTGGCCAAAAGAAAGAGAAAAAAAAAGAAGAAAAAGAAAGAAAATGTAGCAAACAGCAGATGAATTGAAGCAAATAAAAATATTAAAGAGGATAGAAATAGAAGCCATACATTGTAAGTAGAAACGTATACACTCTGCCCTCATTGTACGCATTTCCCATCTGATAGCCAGCAGAAAGAACACAAAATGTGTCTATGGCTGGAGCTCTCTGCTGGCCCACCCCTCACATTTGTGGTGCTTGGACTAAGGATGCAGACAAATGCCCTGGCCTTTTCTTCTGGTTCTGTCTTTTCACCTAAGACTCTGTCCTATAGCCATACCAGCCTGTCACGCCCCTGTGCACAGGCACCTCAGCCACAAATCGCATCTCTATCCACCCTTTCCCATCAGCCACTCCTTGGTCACACCTGTAGACTAGAATTGCAGGCAACCAGCGCATGGTGTATAAGAGGGTACAGGATGGGTACGTCCATTTGGTGCCGAGGATTCCTTACTCTGAGGAAAGGCACTAGTGGGCAGTCGCTAAAGCCCAGGGCCCAGTATAGGGGTCCCCAGTAGCCTGAGTCTAGGATTGCCAGATAAGATACAGGACACCAAGTTCAATTTGAATTTCAGATAAACAACAAATAATTTTTTAGTGTAAGTTTATCCACTGCAATATTTGTAACACACATACTAAAAAAAAATTGTATTCATTGTTTATCTAAAATTCTTAATGGGGTCCTGTATTTTTATTTGCTAGTTCTGTCAACCCAAACTGTTGCTAAGGGCAGTTCTGGCTCTTTGATCAGTCACACCACTAAAGGCTTATAATACCGTGATTTTGAAAAAGTGATCATATTCCAGCAGAAAGACAGACTCTTGATACTTGAGCTGTGGAAGTAAATAAGGTACATATACTAGGTGAAGGTTAGGAAGGCCAAGAAATCAAGGACAAGTTTTGGAGAAATACTGAATTAATGGTAGGTAATTAACACTTAATTGCTTTAGAAAATATTATAGCCATCTTGCATTCTCTCAGCTATGTAAAAAATTGACTGTGAATATGATATAAACAGCTTTAAAATGCATAAAAATGGATATTGGCAGGAAAGAGTACTTAATACTAATGGAAGTTAGACATATAAATCCCTAAACGGTAACAGGAAGAGATCTCAAGTTATTGATCTTGGCTATGTTAAGAAAAGCCATAGGCCACTTAATCTTGCTTGTATTTTTTTAGCCACTTTGAGTTCTGTGTCTTTATCAAATTACATCATGGGAGCTGGGTGGGGAGGGGAGCACAGGGGGAGCCATGGTCCCTTTTCTCCTGGAGCCTCAAACATCACTGTTCTCAATATTTTCATCTATCCTTAAGACTACTGTCTGATGTAAACTGCATTAACTATGCATAGATTCAATAATTAAGTGATTAACAGTATTTGTACATTTTTAAACTAGGATTCGACTCAATGAGATGCAGGTCATTTCATCCCTGCAAAGATGTTTAGTTTTCCAGAGCACCAATGTGCCTCTTCTAGAAATGATGCAGGCTGGAATGGCAAGCGCCCAAGGTCATGGCTTGAGGAGCCAACATCTATGTCAGTGTCCTAAAATGCAACTCTTCAACCAGATACACCTCAGAAAACCTGGGTGGATTTAGTTGAACAGTCACTTAAAAGTTGACTTCAGTGAGCTTTTTTTTTTTTTAATATATTTATTTATTGACTGCGTTGGGTCTTCATTGCTGCACACGGGCTTTCTCTAGTTGCAGTGAGCAGAGGCTACTCTTCATTGTGGTGCATGGGCTTATTGCAGTGGCTCCTCTTGTTGTGGAGCACGGGCACTAGGCTCGCGGGCTTCAGTAGTTGTGGCACATGGGCTCAATAGTTGTGGCCCGCAGGCTCTAGAGCACAGGCTCAGTAGTTGTGGTACATGGGTTTAGTTGCTCTGTGGCATGTGGAATCTTCCTGGACCAGGGATTAAACCCGTGTCCCCTGCACTGGCAGGTAGATTCTTAATC
Source organism: Hippopotamus amphibius kiboko (assembly GCF_030028045.1). NCBI lineage: Eukaryota > Metazoa > Chordata > Mammalia > Artiodactyla > Hippopotamidae > Hippopotamus > Hippopotamus amphibius. The sequence goes on along the minus strand of NC_080190.1, from coordinate 106,641,803 downwards.
AGTGCGCCACCTGGGAAGTCCTGAGTTCAGTGAGCTTTGAAATCACTTAAAACCATTGCAATCCTAGCCTTCTCACTTAAGCTTCTCTGGCTCACTGTCCTCTAAAATTAGGAGGTATATGTTGAGATAAGAATGGCATATCACACACATTCATTCATTTTAAAAATTTATTTTATTGAGATATAATTCACATGCTATAAAATTCACCCATTTAAAGTATACAATTCAGTAGTCTGAATGAACATTCATTCATTCTTACTTCCTCCCAATGCTACTAAAATTACAGAAAAGGGGAAAACCTACAAGGACAAAGAGAACGCAAGAGGTTGCATAACCATAACTGACCTTGCAGATCTGAGAAAGCTGATTGCTAAGCTGGCAGTGGGGAAAGCCAAGAAGAACCTGGCTTATAACACAGAACATCCAAAAACTTCAGGACTTGACACCAGTTATCTGCAGGTGCAGAGAGAAAGTGAGGCTCAAAACAGGAGGATTGGTTGAAAGTCTACTTAAGAAGGAGTTAGGTTGTAATTCCCTCCCCAGTTCTGCTCAGAAGACTGAGGCTATTTCTCTGGAGAGGGAAACCCACTAGAGCACAGTAAGTACATTTGAGGGTGGTTTCCTACCACAAGCAGAGAAATTCATTTGCCAGTCACATCAGGAATGCTGAGATCCCCAGCTTCCCTTCATTCTCAGAATGCAGACAGCCAGGCCTGTGAAAGTTGGAATACCCTGAAGTAGGATAGAGAAAGATCCATCTCTTGGGAATTTGACGAATCCAAGAGAAAAAAAAAAACCCTAAAATGGTGATCTTGCATAAGCCAGATCACCTTACCCTCAAACCCATGGTCCACAAGTCTTGCCTGGGTACAAGGGCGACCAGTCAATTGCTTAATGCCTAGGAGAGGCAGCCATGAAGCAACAGAGGATTCCGCAATAGAAGACAGAGACCCAAATAAACACAACAGAAAGGCAACTTACAGGAAACAAACTAGACAGGGAGAATAAAACAGATTTTTCTGCTACAACTTTTGATATAATAATGATCATTATTATATCAGAGAGAAGTAAAGATATCCCAAATATGAAACAAGTATTTGCTACACAAAGAAAAGGAACATTCAGAGAATAGAGTTCTTGGAAGTTAAGTATGTTATCACAGACATTAAGACACCTGTGGTAGGCAGAAGAAGGATGCCTAAAGATGTCTACATCCTAGACCCTGAAACCTATGGCAAAATGGACTTTACAGATGTGATTTAGGTTAGGGATCTTGAAGTGAGGAGATCACCCTGGATTATCAAGTGGGCCCAAACTAGTTAAATGAGCCCTTGAAAGCTCAGAACTTTTCTGGCTGGAGGCTGAGAGATGTTCCAGTAGAAGGAGGGGAGGGATTAGATACATAAGAGGGATACCAATCACTGTTGCTGGCTTTGAAGCTGAAGGAACAGAACCATGATCCAAGTAATGTGTGTGCCACTGGAAGCTGGAAGAGCCCCTAGCTGACAGCCATTAAGAAAATGCGGACTGCAGCGCTGCAATTGCATGAAACTGAATTCTGCCAGCAACCTGAATAGGCAAAGAAAGATTCTTCCCAAGAGTCTCTGGAAATGAACGTAACCCTCCAGCCTTGAGTCTAATCTGTAAGACTCATGTTAGTCTTGTGACCCTCAGACCTGTAAGATGACACATTTATGTCTTTTAAGTCACTTTATGGAATAGAAAGTCAAGCAAATTTCCTAGAAAGTAGAACAAAACATAAAGACCTGACAAATAGAGGAAAAAATAGAAGAAAATTAAAAGATTGATCCCAGAGATCCAGTATCCAAAAAAGAGCTCAAGAGAGAGATGGAGGAAAGACAGAAGAAAATCATCAGTGAAGTAATTCAAAGAATTTCCCCAAATGGAAGGACGTGATTTCTAGATTGAAAGGGTTCACTAAGGGCTGAGAGCGTGGCCCGTATTTATGAAATTCAGAACACTGAAGACAAAGATGCAGAGATGAAAAAAATGGTCACTTTCAAAGTAAAAGGAAAAAATGATTTTTAACTTTTGAACAAGACTAGAGGAAAATAGAGCTCTACCCTTAATTTACTAACATGATTTCCCCTTTATTTTCTCCTTGTATTGAGGGAACAGAACAGGAGTAAATGGGAAAGAAAGTTAAGAACAGGTGACAGTGAAGTGTAATAGAAGGCATAGTGCTTCATCTGTCATAGTGGAAAATTTGTGGATAATGCCTAAAATGGAACAAGTACCCACACATGCACGTTATGTAAAGACAGGAAAGTTTTTTAAAAATGGTTTTAAAGTGGTTGCCTTCAAGGAGGAACATACAAAGGGTGGGGGAAGGTGGACGTCTGGAGTTTTTTGCAACAACTCCTGTTTTCCACTTGTAAAATATGTGCAGGTATAAATTCAATAAAAACTAAAACCAGGGAAGTGAAAATAAACCAGATGAAGCAAAAATCAATTATTAAAATGATAACTTTAATAAGTAAATAAAGTGACATGAACACCTTCAATAGTCCACAGTTTTTTTAAAGGGGGCTATTTTGTATTTCTCTTGAATTGTATTGGCCTTGAAATAGTCAGTGAAATGTCTGGTATTTGTTCTGTGCAGAGAGCTCTCAAGCCCTTCACATTTCCAGTGGGATATAAGTGCCTTAATGACTCTATTTCCAATTTCCCTTTCAACTCTAAAGATCTATGGTGCCTAAGAAGATAGACAAGGACTTCCCTGGTGGTACAGTGTTAAGAATCTACCTGCCAGTGCAGGGGACATGAGTTCGAACCCTGGTCTGGGAAGATCCCACATGCTGTAAAGCAACGAAGCCCATGTGCCACAACTACTGAGCCTGTGCTTTAGAGCCCACGAGCCACAACTACTGAGCCCATGTGCCACATCTACTGAAGCTCACATGCCTAAAACCCGTGCTCCACAACAAGAGAAGCCACTGCAATGAGAAGCCTGTGCACCACAACGAAGAGTAGCCCCCACTCACTGCAGCTAGAGGAAGCCCGCACACAGCAACAAAGATCCAATGCAGCCAAAATAAATAAATAAAATAAGTAAATAAATAAATAAGAAGATGGACAAAATATATTCTGGGAGATCCAAATATATCACAAGGGAGATTGCAATCACATTTTTTGAAAAGCGTATTTGAGTATTGGGTCATATACATAGAAAGATATCTAGGAAGATATTGACCAAGCATTAATAATGGATATTTTTTTGACGGTAAGCTCAAAGTGCTTGTAGAAAGAAAGGAAGAAAGAAAGAGAGAGTGAGGGAGGGAGGGAGGAAGGAAAAGAGAGAGAAGATAAGAGAAGAATTTTAGGCCATTTCATGGACTCTATCCTAAAGTCAGATGTACAGTAGGGCAAGCACCCTTCCTCCACAAATGTACCAAAATTAAAATGATGGATCGCTAAAGAGAATCTCTCTTTCCCTCACTTATCCTCTCTCTTGCTTCCTCCCCAGGGGAAGTACCAAAGAAGCATGAGGCTTCTAAAGTAAACCATTAGATGCAGATGTGAAATTACTTACCAGAGAGCTACTACTTCTGACACAGGAAAGAAAAACATTCTCTCTTCAGTTTCCACTAATAAACCACCCGACGGTTCCCATTAGTCAAGGGGTTTATGGAATCCCATTTGCTGGCCTATGGATGAACTGTCTGAAAAGTACTTCTTATGGTTCTCAACATTTTCTAACTTTTAAATTCTGCATTGAAAAACAAATTGAGCTATTTTCTCCAATTCCCATTTCATTACATTCAATACCGAAATTTTAATGGAACCAAAAATCAATGCCAGGTCACATACTAATACTCTGATTTTCCCAGTAGCCTTGAGGTAACAAAATGACATCTTGCAAATGAGCACACTGAGACACAAAGATGTGAAGAAACTTGCTCAAAATCTCTTACCTCCTAAATGTCAGAGCTATAACTCACTAGAGATCTCCCTTTGAGTTCAGAGAATTTTCCACTACACCGTGACAGCCAAACAGCTCTGAGGATGAATTAATGCATTGACACAGCTTCATTTGGGGAAGAAAAACACACACACACAAATGAACATTTCCTATATGACCCAGCAGCCCGATGCCATCCTAGTACACAGACCTAGGATTGAAAAATTTATAGAAGAATCATGTGACTCAGGGCTGGAAACTACTTCCAGTGAACATCTGGTTTGGTCCTTTGCCTGCAGGGAAATCTTATCACTATCTCCATTTTAGTTGGGTTACAGAGAGGATGACTATGTGCCCCAGGTGTATAGTTATTAATGAAGGGACAGACAGAACCCTGTCTGTCCTCTACTTTCCCAGGTGAACTAGACCTGCAGGTTGTGTCCTCACAACCACTTGGTGCTATAGACAACAGTCAGACTATTTTAAACTGACATTGGTCATATCTGGGGCAGCCAGTCTCCCAAGAGATGGAGTGAACCTCTGTCTACACAATATAATTTAAGGGGTTGCCAGACCAGATGTGACAAAACTCTCACCTATAACCTGCAGAAACCAGTCCAGGAAGCCAAAGTACAACCTCTGCAGTGATAAGCCCAGAATAGTCAGGATCTGGTCACTGACTGCCAGCCTGCCTTTTATTGGCCTGCCTTTTCAACTCAGGGTCAACCAGAGAAAGCCAAATATGTTCCCCAAACCAATCACACCAGATGCTCACTGCTAGTTGGCGTAACTGCAGCTTCCCCATGCCAACAGTCTCCAATGAGAACATACCTGAAGCCTCTTCTTTTTTCCCACTACGGTCATCCCTCGGTACCCACGGTGGGGTTTGGTTCCAGGACCAAGAGATCCAAAACCCAGGGATGCTCAAGTCCCTTGTATAAAATAGAATAGTATTTGCATATAACCTACAGAATCCTTCAGTTTACTTTAATTCATCTCTAGATTATCTGTAATACCCAATACAATATAGATACTATGTAGACAGTTGCCAGGGTGCAACAAATTCATGTTCTGACTTTGCAACTTTCTGGAATTTTTTTTCAAACATTTTTGAGCCCCAGTTGGTTGCATCTGTGGATGCAGAACCCACGGATATGGAAGGCTGACTGTATAAATCTTCCCACTCTCTTGTCTGCCTTTGAAGCCCTGCCAAACACAAATGATGGTGGCCAACTCCCTTGCTATCGCAAGCTCTGAATACATAGCTTCTGTTTGATCTCCTCAGCTGGTCTTTATTTCCATAATTTCCCTGGAGGCTCCAATAAGACTTGATCTGCCCTGTTGGTGCAGACCCCACCCTTCAACCAGGTGTGGTATCATGAAGGCCCCTTCTCTTGCTGCTGTGGCTTTTGAGTCCATGTTGACATAGGAAGTCAGCACCAGGTCTAAACTCCATTTTCTTTACATTGCCTTGGCTATTTATTCTCAATTGGATGCCCAGGTTGTGTATTAGCTCCCTTTTTTTTTGGGGGGGGGGGGCGGGATCCTTTGTAGAATCAGGCCATTTCTTTTCATTCTTTTTTGCTCTCTTCTGTACTTTGAATGTGTGTTGTTCTCTTGTTTGTCTTGTTGGTCTTAAAAGGAGGATCCCAAGGTAGAACACAGACACAGACCCTATTAGCCTGTTTCTCAAGTCAGCCTCATCGACTGGTGAGTTTGTGGTTTTTACTGGACCGGTAGCTGTTCAGACAAACTTTGTTGTGGGTTGCTAACAAAACTGGATATGTTTCTTCAGTCTTGCCTGCCTTGATTTTTTTTTTTTTTTTTTTTTGAGAGCTTGACTTTGAACCAGAGAGGATGTTTTCTCTGGTTTCCTGCCTATCAAGGGGCACACCTTGTCTGTGTGCCTCAGCCAGTTGTCAGGGTGGGTCCTGAAAGATGAAGGTTCAACTGATTGTTGCCAGCTTTCATGGGGTCATCTAAGTCCAAATATTCTCTTCCTCCAGAAAAAAAAAATTCTGCTTCTTATAGGTACTCTCATTACAACCCTAATTCTTGTGATTTTTTTTCCCAAATGGCTGTTAGTTCAAAACCTCAGGAGTTCCCTGGGTGAAATTTGAAACTGGCCCCTATGCATAGAGGGCAAGGAGAGATGGAAGAAAGAGGCAGACCACTCCAATTGGTAGGTGGCAGGTTTAATAAACAAGGGAACTTACATATGAGGTTTGTGTCGGGCTGACATAAGACCAGAATATCTTCACATCCTCGCATCAGAATCTTAAGAGCTTATACAGAGGCTTTAACAGGGTTTAGTCACATATACCGTCCAGATGGTCCCAACAACACTTTATTGTCTAATTTTACTAAATCTATTGAGATAATAATTATTTTTCTTCTTTACTGTTGACCTGGAGACTTATATTCTGATATTGAAACATACTTGCATTCCTGATGTAAACCCTACTTGTCAGAATAACTTTTTATTTTTTTGTTATTAATTCTGTATTTAGTTCACTAATATTTAATTTGATTTTGTATGTGTATTTGTAAGTGAAATTGGTCTATATTTTCTTATCTGGCTTTGCTATTGCAGGGGAGAAAATCTTTTCCTTTCTTCCCTTCTAGATTCTTGGGCTGGTCTAATAACTGAATTGACATAAGACAGATTAGCAGGAGAAAAACAAATTTAATTTCATGTGTTAGGGAGGGGCTGATAAAAATATGAGACTCACAAAAAAAAAGTGGGGGGGTAGGGGAAACTTCCCTGGTGGTCCAGTGGTTAAGAATCCTCCTTCCAACACAGGGTACGCGGGTTCGATCCCTGGTCAGGGAACTAAGATCCCATGTACAGCAGGGCAACTAAGCCTGCATGCCACAACGCCTGAGCTCATGGCCTCAACTAGAAAGCCTGTGTGCTGCAGCCTACAGAGCCCATGCACCCTGCAGGCTGCACACCACAACTAGAGAAGAGAAAACCTGCAAACCACAACTAGAGAGAAGCCCATGCACCGCAACAAAGAGCCCGCATGCCTCAACAAAGATCCCACATACCTCAACTAAGACCTGACACAGCCAAAAAATAAATAAATAATAAAGTAAATTAAAAAAAAAGAAGAACACTTAACTCTTTCAAGGCTGCATCCTTGAAATGGCTCCTAGTGCAGGAACGGTGGGCAGAAAGTATATTCCAAGGATAGGGGAGGGAGTGAGGAGCCTCCCATTGCCTGGTCCATCTTGCAGGTCAACCAGAGGTCACATCCTCCGGTGACCTCCTCCAACAATGACATAACTTCACCACAGATGACTTGGGTCCACAAGGGCCACCCTGAGGGAACACTCTTTTTTTGGAATATAATTGCTTTACACTCTTGCACCAGTTTCTGAGGTACACCAAGTTAAATCAGCTGTATTTATACACATATCCCCATATTCCCTCCTCTGAGGGAACACTTAATGGGACTAATATTGTTCATTGGAGAGGCAACTTAGTGAAGAAAGGGAAGAAGTTTCTCAATGGGCGGTGTTGTTTGATAGGTATTCTGATTCAATAATTGCTTCACTAAAAATTATTTGGCCAAAGCTAAAAAGCAATCTGGCAAAGTTAAACACTAACAGGTGAGACTCCTGTCCCTGATAAGCCTTCTCCCATCACCCCGGCCACTCCTGTGCCCAGCTGCCTCTCCACTTCCAGCTCACCCTCCTCCTCTCCCTTCTCCTTAGCGTCTCTCTCCTACAGACATAGACTCCTCCCTCCGCCTCCCCTTGCGCAGACCCCTACTTCTTCCCAGCGGCTCTCCTAAGACCCGAAAATACTAGTTGCCTCTAAAGGCCAACCTGCCCATGAACCAGTATGCAAGCAGCTGTAAATTTAGACCTTGGACCTGAGCTGAATTAAGAGCTATCACTAAGAATTTCCCTAAACCCAGACAATACCAGCAGCTCTTCACCCAGGGACCTCTTGAGGTTTCGAACTAACAGCCATTTGGAAGAAAAAAAAAAAAAAATCACAAGAACTAGGGTTGTAATGAGAGTACCTAAATCTGGATGGCAAAAGCTGACTGGTCTGACCCCGCAGGGGGTCTAGAAGATTCCTCTCCACAATAAATCTGAGAGTCCAAAAAAATGGTCACAAAAGTAGGGTAAATCCCCCTAATAGCCAAACCTGAAATACTTCTTATTAAATCAACTGGACCATAACTCAAACAAACGGAGTGAAACAAACAGAAAAAGCTAAAACTATATGTGATTTGGGGATAATGTAGAAAATAACATTCAGCAACACTTGTAAATTTAAGATTACATAACAGTGGCATGAGTGACCTAGACCTGGAGTTTTAACTCAACTTCACGGAACCATTATCACCCATTGCTTATTAGAGCTGCATCTCTGACCTCGCTGTAAAGACTTATCCCCCTTATTTTAGAGCAGTAGCTGCCAGTGCAAAACTGTCAGTGCTTCTACTGAACTAGTTCTAGGCTCCCTACGTGACCTTGTATTTCCTCACACCATTACTTACTGAGAACATACAACTCTTTCACCCAGCTGATTAACCCACTCTCTCCCTCTCTCATCACTATTCACCATTGCAACACCCTGATTCCAGCCACTCCCTGACTCTACCAAAAGAAGGGGAACCCCATGGTTGACTTACCTCACTTAGGGAACTCTCCTTACCTTACTCAGGTGGATTAGAAACTCCTATTGAGGAACCTTGACCTAATATTACTTGTGAACTGATTATACCTCAGAATCGAAACTGGAGGCCAAACAGGATATTCACCTACTAATTTAAGCTTTTCTTTAGAAGATAGCACTCTACCTGAGGTAAAATCAGCATCGATGACAGAAGTTTTACACTTAGTAGAGTTTGCCAACTATCCAAAGACCAAAGCGTCAACATATATACAGAGAGAAGGTATGCTTTTGGAATAGGCTACGTTTTGACATGCTAAGGAAACAAAGGGGGCTTCTCACCTATGCTGGAAACTCCATCCAGCCTGGACAACAAGCTAAGGACCTTTTAGACACCCTCCTACTTCTGGGAGAGGTGGCCATCATAAAGGTTGAGGCCAAGCGAGAAGACAGAATATGGAAGCGGAAGAAATGTTCTAGCAGCGGTTCCAAACAAGAAGACTTAACCAAGGTTATGATCCTAGCCATACCACCAAAAGATAAATCTCTGGAGAGATTCAATGAGGCTGTTACAAAATATCACTCTGTAGGCCCTGGTTTTGCAAGGGAAGGATGGGGAAAATCTGGCTGTGCTCTTCACAAAGGTAATCTCTGATGCTCCCAAGAGCACTGTTTTGTAGCACCAGGTGATCTCAAAGGGATATTAGCTAAATTTATCCACGAACTACACATTATGGTGTAGAAGACTTGGTTACCAGCTTAAATCAACATTACTGGGAAAATTTTAAAAAAACAGCTGGGGTTACTGTCAGGTCATGTGTGGTTTGTCAACAACATAATCCTGAAAAAACTGTAAAGGTGGGGCACAGCCAGGATCTGATGACTCACAGTCCCTTTGAATACCTTTCAGTGGATTTTTTTCCTGTATTTAATTTATCCTCCCCATGGGATTTGAATTTGTTTTGGTTATTGTATGTCTATCTTCGAGAGGAGTTGATGTATTTCTTTACTGAAAAGCTACAGTTCTTATAGTCGCTAAAGAACTACTTGATTTTGTGTTTACAACCTGCGGTACTCAAAGTTTTATATCATATAACTGAGTCCCACACTTTAGGGGAACTATTACAAAAGAATTGCGTAAGGCATTGCCCCTTACCCAAAAATGACATGCCCTTTACCACCCACAATCTTCTGGAAAAGCTGAAAGCAAAATTTTCAGGAACCCTTGAGCTCCCTTGGCCAAAAGTGTTCCTGCTAGCCTGATGGCCCACGCATTTACAGATTTCACTTTTACCCACCAGCTCTGCTTTGCTGCAAGCAGATATGGCAAAACATAGACTCATGTACTATACTAAGTACACGAGTACTTACTCATGCACTAAGTCCTATTACTAACAGGTTAAGATCGCCTTCCCACATCTTCTGAAACAGCCTTTTCTTCACCCTCAACCAGGAGATCTGTCTATTGGAAGAGACATCAGAGTAAACTGCTCTAAACCTCATCAGAAGAAATCTTATCAGGTACTGTTAGCAGCAAACAGAGCAGTCCAGAATTCCACACTAAAAAAGGAATCCAGAATTTCACACTCAATCAGCAAGCTACCCAGTGGGGAAACTCAAAGTGAGGATTGTCAGGGATCCAGTAAAAGCAGTACATCTTGTGGAAGTAGACAGATGAACCAAAACCTTTGGAACAAGCTGCTGACCTCAGAGAGTAGACAGCTTCCACGCAAGATGTTGAGCCAAAACCCCTAATTCCTGTTTTGATTTTTTATCTGGTTGTTTATAATCATTCTTCTTCTCATTTTCCACAAACCTCTGCCTATCATCTACCCTTAATGGTCCTTTTTAAAAAATTTCCTCTTTATTATAGGCCAGAACACACTCATTCTAATGCCATTCTTAGATTATTCTGAACAGGAGCCACTGGCCTCAAGCTTACTGACTCCTGAATAAGCCATCCATCACTGAACCCCCATGAGAAAAACCTCTGAGCAGTTGTGGTCTCATGAAATTAAACTATAGGAAATTATAGTTGTTGCCATCTCCACTTGCACCTACATGGCAAAAGAACCTCAAGCAAATCAACCTGTGACTTTTGTTAGTGTCCCTTTCACCCCAAACAAACAAACAAACCCACAAAAAAACAATTATCACCATCTATTGATCAGACCCTAGGTGAGTCTGAATTTGAATTCTACAAACTTCATGGAATAGGGAAGAAACTTTTGTATTCTATTACAAGTTAATTACTAAAGGGATGTTGCCTGTAAGCTTACATTATATGTCATGGACCATCTCTGGGAGCGCTGCTTCCCCAGGTAACAAGCATTAAGCTAAAATACCTTTGTTTAACTCACAGGAAACATCCTGACCAGGCCCACCTGTGAATGACAGAAGGGAGGGAAAAATGAACACATCCCCTGCGGAGCGTGGAAGTTGACTTTACTCCCTCCACTTTTAGTGTGAAAGGAACCCGAATTCTAACTCAGGCAATATGGTTCTTTGTGGCATGAGCCCACCATCTTCTCAGTTTGCTGGCTTTCTGAATAAAGTCATTACTCCTTGCCCCAACAACTCATCTCTCAATGATTGGCCTGTTGTGTGGCAAGCAGTACAAGTTTAGACTTGGTAACGTTCATAGAGCAATAAGCCAAATCTTCGCTGCCTGGAAGGGACTAAGAGAAACCCAAATTCCAACCTTGTGTGCAATTCATTTTTTCTAGATCCCCATGTGCCAACCCCAGATGCTATTTCCTGTGTGGGAAGGATGCCTGATCCTGTTTGCCTCAGAGTAGCACCTCATGCACTTCACAGATAATCTTCCAAGACTTGCCTGGAGCAGAGACCCTACTCCTATAAATTACCAAAGCTGGAAACTCTAACTCAGACTTGAACTCGAAACATGGCACACTTGATAATTGAGGCACTATATCTTGAGGAATTACTGACTCACTGCTTATGTGAAAAATCAGTGCAACATTTACAACAGTAGGAATCATACAGATAAAAAAGACTGCAGGAAGCATGTCACTAACTCTGGCAGAAGTTATTAACAAGACAACTCTGGCACAAGTAGAAACAGACGATAGCATAGTTCTGGATTCCCTGTTGGCTGGTGTTGGGAGCATTGCTGATACTTCTTGCTGTGCTTAGATCAACAAAGCAGGCAAGATAAACAGACTATGTATCTTACGAAGAAATAAAGCTACTTGGCTTCCTAAGCTTGGTCCTCAAGGTCAATGGGATTTGTTCTCTGTCCTGGATTGGGCAACTGGGGTTCCTGGTTTTGAGCATCTTACCGGTAATATTAATTGTTCTTGTCTTTGTCATAGTGGTCATGATGCTGGTGCACTGTATCCTCTCTTTCCAGTTTTCGTTGCGTCTGCTTAGTCACCCTTTTGCCAGATAATCACCATGAGGATAAAACAAAAGTCAAGAAGATCTCGCAATACACGTGGCTAAGGAAACAGCTAGGCAGTCCCTGAAAGGTTAAGATCTGAACCTCAAGCATTCCCTGGGTGGGTCAACTTCTCAAAAGTGACAGAATGACCAAAAGAGGGGCCAGAGAGACAACTTATAGACATGGATAATAATCAGATCATATATGACAATAGAACGCTGAATCATAGCCAGTTTAGGGAAGTCAAACTGCAGCCTCTGCAGTAAACAGCCCTGGGCAGTCGGGACTCCGTCACTGACTGCCAGCTTCTCTATTTTTCATCCCTGCTTCCAGCTCAGGACCAAATATGCTGACCATATCACTCATGTGATTAAAACCCTTCACTTGTGATCACACATGACTTTCAAGGTTTAAAGCATACTTCTTAGTATATCGTGTAAGTTTCTGCTCTATTCATGAGCTCTCTGATTGCAAAGGTAGCTTAAGTAAAAATGGGAATTACTGGCTCACATAACTGGAAACAATAGGAGTGAAGTAGAATTCAGGCGTAATTGGGTTTAGACTAAGCTAATGGGGTTTGAGCATAGAAAAGAAGCTAACGTGATCTGCTGGGGGTGACCCTTTGAGCCATTCGAAGTATTGTTGTGCTTTCCACTGATGATGTGTAATTGGTATTGATGTTTCATATGCTTGCACTGTGAACGATCACAAAGTTCGAGGGGATTATCTTCATAGAGAAGATCCAGAAATGCTAGTTGCCTTGGAGCTTCGCAACCCCAATAACAACTTTGAGCTTTAATTCTCTTTGACTGATGATTTTGCCAGTTGGAGCCTTTGACAAAAGGAGGCAGCCTCTGGGATTCCCTGGTGGCACAATGGTTAGAAATCTGCAGGGGACAAGGGTTTGATCCCTGATCCCGGAAGATCTCACGTGCCGCAGAGCAACGAAGCCCGTGCACCACAACTACTGAGCCCTTGTGCCTAGAGTCCATGCTCTGCAACAAGAGAAGCCACCACAATAAGAAGCCCAAAAATCACAACGAAGAGTAGCCCCTGTCCGCTCTCTGCAACTAGAGAAAGACTGCACGCAACAATGAAGACCCAATCCAGCCAAGAAATAAAATAAAATAATAAAATAAAATAAAATATAAAATAAAGTAGTTAAGGTGTTAAATTAAAAAAAAACACAATATTAAAAAAAAAAAAAAGAAGGCAGCCTCTGTGTGGAGTCACCCTTTGAACTTTGGGAATTGTCACCTCTGAAAAGAAGCAGCTAGAGTTTCTGTAGGCTTTGAGTGAAGAATTAGGTGTTTGTCTCTTGTTATATTAAATCTCCTGTAAAAAAGTTTTTAAAAAGAAGAAGAGGAAGAAGCAGCAGCTAGGAGCAAATACTGGGCTCCCATAGAAACTGAATTCCTGACCTAGCTAGGCCTTGGGACTCTTCTTCCTGACATTCCCATTTTGAAGGACTGTCAACATGAACTCAGGGACTAACCATGCAGAAAGGGCCCAAGAAGCCTCACTGGTCAAACTCAAATGGTGTATTCCAGAACGCAGCCAGCCTGACCTCAGAGGTACCTTGACTCTCCAAGAAAAAAAGTGGCCTAGATTGTAAGGACAATGACCACTTGTTTGAGTGGTCCTGTAGTGTACCCCCATGTTAGACATGTGGGCCAAAGTAAGAGACAGAATGGGTCTCTGTAAGCTTGGTAAAAATGTGCTGCTAATGGGAGAGGCTGTGCACATGTAGAGGTAGGAGGCATGTGGAAATCTCTATACCTTTCTCTCAATTTTGCTGTGAACTTAAGACTGCCCTTAAAAAAATGTTCTTGTCTCTCTTGCACCTGACCCTCTTGGACAAAAGGTCTAGATGCAAGCAGAAGATGATGAGAAAAAAAGGTGAAGTTATGGCAGTGGAGGGAACACCGTAAGATTCAAGAGGCATGGGAGAGGGAGAGGAAAGGACATTAATAGTCTTTACCTTTTATTATTCTTATTTATTTATTTATTTTTGCCCACACCACCCCGCATGCGGGGATCTTAGATCCCCAACCAGGGCTTGAACCCATGCCCTCTGCAATGGAAGCGAAGAGTCTTAACCACTGGACCGCCAGGGAAATCCTGGTCTTTATCTTTTAGAACTGCACTTGAAGCCTACGTCACAAAAACTCTCCAAAACTGTTTGAAATGCCTTAAACTTAACTGACTGCTGGAGGGAGGGATCGATTAGGAGTTTGGGGTTAACAGATACTCACTACCATATATAAAATAAACAACAAGGACCTACTGTATAGCGTAGGGAACTATATTCAATATCTCGTAATAACTTATGATGGAAAAGAACCTGAAAAAGAATAGGGATAAATACGTATGTACAACTGAATCACTTTGCTGTACATCTGAAACTAACACAACATTGTAAATCAACTGTACCTCAATGAAAAAAAATTTTAATTGACTATTGAGTCTAAATCCTCCACTTCTAACCATTATTTGATCACCATCCCTTTATTTTTTAATTTTTTAAAGTTAGTTTTTTATTTTTGGCTGTGTTGGGTCTTCATTGCTGCACACAAGCTTTCTCTAGTTGCAGAGAGCGGGGGCTGCTCTTCGTTGCAGTACACGGGCTTCTCAGTGCTGTGGCTTCTCTTGTGCAGCACGGGCTCTAGGCGTGTGGGCTTCAGTAGTTGTAGCACGCAGGCTTCAGTAGTTGTGGCACATGGGCTCTAGAGTGCAGGCTCAGTAGTTGTGGCATACTGGCTTAGTTGCTCCTCAGCATGTGGGATATTCCTGGATCAGGGATCGAACCTGCGACCCCTGCATTGGCAGGTGGATTCTTAACCACTGCGCCACCTGGGAAGTCCCAATCACCATTCCCTTTAACACTGCCAAGAAGTCTATTGGAGATAGCAGGGAATGGCCTTAGTTTCTGTACCTCCCAGGCAAGAAACAACTGTCAGCACCCCTGGATGTCTTCTCCCCTCCCATTTCTATAGTCATCACTCTGTCACTCAGTGGGGCAGATGAATGCCACTCAGCAGGTTGTATGGACAAATTAGACAGGCAGGACTGACTGCCCTTAGACCAGCCCTGCAAAATATAGGGTCTAGACTCAATTATTTAAATTGACCTGGGAACCCTAAAATCCACCCACCGGTCAGGAGGCTACACTGGATGTAGCCTGCAGTCAGACTGTGCTCCCTGACTGATGTCAGTCCCACTTCGGGGCCTCAACAACTATAAAGAACACCTTCTTTCCAGGGGCACCATGTATACTTCCTGTGTGGAAACTGGGCATTAACTTATCTCTCCCCAAAACATGTTGACAACACATTAGAGGTGGCCATAAGAGACCTCCAAGTATTTAAGAAAACATCACAAGTAGATCATGTAGCCCTTAGACAAGAACAGAGATCTCTCCCAAGTGATGCTTTGTTACTTTAGGAAGTTTTCCAGTGGGATAACTGACAATATTGATGTGCACCCTGTGGACGGTTTTCCCTGTGGTGCAATTCATCCAGTTAGAAAAAATGATTTAAAGTTTGTCCCTGGGGACTTCCCTGGTGGCACAGTAGTTCAGAATCCACCTACCAATGCAGTGGACATGGGTTGAATCCCTGGTCCGGGAAGATCCCACATGCCGAGGATCAACTAAGCCCGTGCGCCACAACTACTGAAGCCCATGCACCTAGAGCCCGGGCTCTGCAACAAGAGAAGCTGCCACACTAAGAAGCCTGTGCACCCTGATAAAGAGTAGCCCCCGCTTGCTGCAACTAGAGGAAGCCTGCTCGCAGCGATGAAAACCCAATGCAGCCAATAAATAAATAAAATTTGCCCCTAACTTTAACTAAAGTGATCAATGATACCAGCTTGGCCTTGGAAGGCATTTAGATCATCTTCAGTTCACTGGTCGGGGTTGTCATAGATGATAGAATTGCCCTGGATGTCTTCTTTGTAGTCCAAGGCAGAGACTGTGTAGCCTCCAATCCACCCATTTATACCTGTATTAATACCTCAGGCCAAGAAGAAAAATCAAGACAGAAGCTAAAGGAGAAAGACATCTGGCTAGCTAAGAGAGACCGGATGGCTCTTGGAATTTGTTCAGCAAGGTGTGTTCAGGATTCCGGGCAGGAGGGGGTGGGCGGTGGGGGTGCTATGGTTGTGGTCAGTACTCCAGGTTGGCCTCATCCTGCTGCACTTGGAGTGCTGGTGATAGTAGCCTTAATTAAATGTTGTATGAGACGGATGGAAAGGATTCAGTCCTAGCCTTTGTGAGTCAGATTAATCAGAGTGGCCAACAGTGGCACAGTCATGGGAAGTTTCTCCATGGGTCTCTCATGTTTCTTTACATCTTGCGAGCAGGGCCCCTGACAGACTTTATTCCAGACTGTCCTTTTAAGGATGAACACTCTTGAAAGATAGAGATAGTGTTTCCTCTGGAGCAAAGGGCAGGTTTGCTTATAGCCTTACAAGATAAATAGTGCTTCCCTCCAAGGTAAAAGTCAGGCAGGGTTACTTCCCTTCATAAAATATTCAGCTGCCCCAAACTCAGGTTCCTTTTCCCGTAATGCCACCCATTGTGTATGCAGGCTCTCTACACCATCCGGTGGGAATTGGAACTCAGCCTACTGCTGTAAGAAAGTGTCAATACCATGGCTACTGCTTTTGCTGTGAGTAATAAAGCCCTCTGTCTCTGACCCAGGAATATTGTGACAACATCCATGAAACTGTGGCAGGCTCTTACTACACATTTCTATTTGGACTTTTGAAGGGTTCAGTAGCAGTCCAAGAGTAAGCTGTTGCTATTGTTATACTTACAGTTGCTGTGCATAGATGAAAGGCCTTGTGCAGACTTTAGGAAGATCACCAAGGAAGCAACATAATGGGTGGTTGGAGGAGGAGCAGAACGGGAGGCCCAGAGATAAGAAGGGGGCCTTGGAGTTCAGCAGGAGAGAAATTACAATGACCTGAGCAAAGGAGACGAGAGATGAGAAAAAAAAAAAGAGAGAGAGAGAAGGAAAGAGAGAGAGAGAGAGAGAGAGAGAAAGAAAGAAAGAAAGGAAGAAAGAAAGAAAGAAAGAAAGAAAGAAAGAAAGAAAGAAAGAAAGAAAGAAAAAAAGAAAAAAAGAAAAGGAAGGAAGGAAGAGAAAGAAAGGAAGAAAGAAGGAAAGAAAGGAAGGAAGGCAGGCAGAAACTGGCAGGCTTATTTGTCAGCTTGCAGGTAGGATAGTCTTACCCATTATGTTATCAAAATTCTAGATTTCCTCCTCCTGTATTCAATAATTTTCATGGAGACTGTCAGTGGTAAGAAAGGTACTATTTATCCGTTAAATTGAGTGTCCATGTGGAGATGACTAAAAGAGAGTGGGTTACTGTGGTGTTTGGCTTACAATAGTATTAAGGACATGGACTAGGAAAAGCTTCCCGGGAAGAACATATAACATAAATGGTGTACTGGAGCCAGCTCACACCTGCTCACAAGAGCCAATTTTGTGCATATTTTCCCAATTCTATGTTCCATGACTTCATGTTAGGAGCTAAGTGGGCCCTACTGAGAGTATTTACACCATGGAAATGAGCAAATGTTGCACATCAAAGCTTCCCCCCACTGCTGCAAGAGCAAGCGGTTATCAGCATGCCCCAGACTATGGTGTAGCTGATAAGCAATGAAGGCAGGTTTCTTAATCTACTTTCTTCTGTAAAATGTGGAGAATGTGCCTGTATCAGAGGATTGCTTAGAGGATTAAATTAGAGAATTCATAAAACATATAGAGAGTGTTGGTACATATTGTATTAGTGGAATCTAACATGCTACCAAATTGAAGATACAGCATAATTTTATGTCATACTGCCAAGAAAAAAAAAACACTCTTAATTAAACTATGACATTGCCACAGAGATTGTAAGACACATCTCAATCTCAGAGACAGTAAAATGTAAAAAATGTCTGTCCTAGAATGAATGAAGTAGAGTAGCATGCTTATAATGTGCTTCACTAATACTCTGTTATCACTGTGACTAGCTAAAATTTGTGTATGTGTGATAAAAAAAATCATTCACCCTGTTCTATCATTTTAATTATCAATTTATTTGAATTTCTAGCAATAAGAACGCTGAGAGATCAGATAGCTTGCATTAATGAATGCACAGCATATAAATAGATGACTATTTTTTCATAATAAAACCAAACACAAAATTCAATGTTTTGAATTTCAGAAGCTTTTTTAATAAAAACACAAAGATTTAACCATACGAGAAACGTCGGTGAGACCACACAATAATATGCAATCATAAACAAGTGAATGCAAAGTTAGCAGTTCTCTGAAAAATTCATGCACATTTTAGAAAAACATGTAAACTTACATGAAAAGTGAGGGGAGGGCTAAGTATATTTATGTCTTCAGAAAAGGATTGAAAACTAGAGAATAATTACAAAGGAAGGGAATTGTCTGAGGTGTAATTATCTCAAGGCTGCGGGAATGAATTTATATTGTATAAAGTAAAATTCCTGGAAACAAGTGAACACAGGCTACCAAGCTCGGAGAGAGAAGAGAAAATACTACGTTTGTACAAAGGAGCTTCAAAGAGAAATACGGTTTCTTTTCTTTTTTACACCATTGCAACTAAAAATAAAATGTAAGAGCCAACCGGAAGCACGTGAAGAGTTTACAGCTGTTAGACAGAATACAGAGTTTTGAGCAGGCTGTAAAACACAATGACCTTCAGCAAAACTTGACTTCAAGCCACTTAGGCGCAATCTCTGATTCTCTCTGTGGAAGTCTAATGTGCAGCAAAAGAAGAGCTGGCTTTTGACCTCAAAATAACTCCAGAGCTCAGCACACTGTTTCCGGACTCATTTGCCTAAATGTATACTTATCAGCTGACCACAGCTGAGCTCTCAGCTGGAAGCCGTTTGCAAATCACGTTTCTGACCATGATGGGAGAGACTGTCCCAAAGATCAATGTAATGGACATGGCGTGAAATTTTGAATCAGGAGACTCATCTCGGGCATGTCATTTAGACATGTGCCTTGGGCAAAGCAGCTTGTGATCCTCTGAGTTCTTATCAGCAGAAGGGAATTGTAACACTTGCCTTGCAGGGGTCAGGAGACTGTCCCCTGCCCCCACTCCCTACCCCCTAAAAGGACCCAGTGAGTACTTGGCATCTACCAAGTCATGAGACTCCTGAAAGAATCAAGACATATATTTTAAGTGTTTATATATTTTTAAGCTA
Source organism: Hippopotamus amphibius kiboko (assembly GCF_030028045.1). Taxonomy (NCBI): domain Eukaryota; kingdom Metazoa; phylum Chordata; class Mammalia; order Artiodactyla; family Hippopotamidae; genus Hippopotamus; species Hippopotamus amphibius. The sequence goes on along the minus strand of NC_080190.1, from coordinate 106,622,611 downwards.
TAAAAATGCTTTACAAATGTAATAAATGAATTATTATCAGTGCTACCACTATCACTCTTATTACTACACTACTGCAGGGCTGGCAAAGTGGCAGTCACCATATCACTGTATTATGAACTTGGGACAGAATTCTATACAAAATAATAATTTGATAAAGAAGATATGTTACTATGTCTTCTTAAGAAACTAAAGAAGTGTTTCAGGATAGAAATTTCACTACGTTTTCTATTATAAAATCTGAAGGAATGCCAGAACTTTTAATTCAGACAGGCAGGGATTTGAATCCAGATTTACTATCTTACTAGCTGTGTGATGGTGGGCAGGTTACTTAACCTCTCTGAGTTTAGGAAGCCCCCACCCGTCAAGCTTGTTGTGGGTGTTCCATCATGGAAAGTGCCTAGCTCAATAAATTCTGGCTTCCTCTTTCTGCTCTTAAATATTTTTTTTCTTTCTTTACATGTTGTAGGGAGCTTTGTGAGAGCTCAAAGGGATTATTGGTGATGCTTTATAGATCAATCGTAGCATTTATTCCACTCTTTCTATATTTCAGGCACCATGTTAAGTCTTTACATAACAGTTTTCATTTAATCCATACATATTAGTTTCTTTTCTTTTTGGCTGCATTGGGTCTTTGTTGCTGCACATGGGCTTTCTCTAGCTGTGGAGAGCAGGGGCTACTCTTCATTGCAGTGTGCAGTCTTCTCACTGTGGTGGCTTCTCTTGTTGCAGAGCACAGGTTCTAGGCACATGGGCTCAGTAGTTGTGGCTCTTGGGCTCAGAGCATAGGCTCAGAAATTGTGGCACACAGGCTTAGTTGTTCTGCGGCATGTGGGATCTTCCCGGACCAGGGCTCAAACCCGTGTCCCCTGCATTGGCAGGCAGATTCTTAACCACTGTGCCACTAGGGAAGTCCCATATTAGTTTCTTATTGTTAGTGTAAAAAATATCCACAATTTAGTGGCTTAAAGCAATCTAAACCTATTCTCTCATGGTTGTGGAAATCAGAAATCTAAACTGGGTCTGCAGGGAGCACTCATTCTGAAGACTCTAGGGGGGATCCATCTCCTTGCCTTTTCCAGCTTCTAGAGAATGCTCACCTTCCTCAGCTCATGGCATCACTCTGACCTCTGCTTCTGGAGTCACAGCACCTCTCACTTTCCTGCCTCCCTCTTGCTTGGATGAGGACCTTTGTGATTACACTACACACACCTGGATAATTCAGGATAATCTCCCCATCTGAAGATCGCTTCATCACAACTGCAAAATCATGTTTGCCATGCAAGGTAACATACTCACATTTTTCAGGACTAGGATGAGGGCATCTTCCAGGAGTCATTGTTCTTCCTCCACACACACCTAACTAACAAATGAGGGAGTCGAGGCTTCTTGGGTGATGTGCTTTGTGAATCAGAACCCAAGTTCTGAGTCTCGATGGTAACCACTACCCTCTACTGTGTACCCAGAAGCAATGCTACCATTTGATATGAAAGATGTGTTTCATCCTGGGCATGGTTGTTACTGAGTCCAAGCTTGCTCTGCTCACCACAAAACAGGCCAATGAATCAGAGACGAGGTGTTGAGGCAAGGAATATGACTTTATTCAGAGAGCCGGCAGACCGAGAAGATGGCAGACTAGTGTCTCCAAAAAACCACCTTCTTGTGGTCTGGATGCCAGTTTCTTTTATAGAATCAGAGAGGGAGAGGCAGGGAAGTAAAGTAAAAAGGGTTATCAGTCTTGCAAAACATCTCCGGGAATGACTAGCCTGGGGAAGGGATGTGTTAATTTCACAGGCGGGTAGGGTTCCCTGAAGCAGGCCATTGCATATGATTAAAGCAAAGAAAAGCAAAGGTTAAAGTCAAAGAAACAGATCTGACACGGAGTCCAGTTTAGCTCTTCCCTGTTACATGGTTACACGGATTGTGGTGACAGCATTGATCAACAAGGATCAGGCAGGAACTTATTTGATGCACTGTCTTGAGTCCAGCAGCCATCTGTATTACCTACCATCAAGCTGATCACCTAAAAGATAAATTTACAATGGTTCGTCAAAAAATTATCCACACTCAGGTTATATTAAAACTTCTGTAAATTCTACAGCCAGCGAACGGATAATTTTTGACTTACCTTTGTAGTATCTACTTGGCATTGTATCAGTTGTTACACAGAATTAAACAAAGACCCAATTCAGTGTCCCTGAGGGAACTTCCAAGACAAGCAGCATAAAAGTACAAAAGTATATGTGTCAAACTGAAGACCAGTGGGGATTGCTGCACGAACTGGGAAGGAGAGCACATTCATTAACTTGCAATTGTCTTGTGGGTCTTTTGTAATCGAGTTGATGACTTACCTCAGTAACTCTCTTAATTACAACCACTTTAGTAAAAGTGTTGGTTGAGGTTGAACATTTGCATTAAATTTTTTAAATGTGGAGTTTAACCCTACTTGTAGGAATTCAAGCAATGATGACTGCTGTGAATATAATTCATATATTTGCTCAAGAACATAACTCAAGTTTTCCTCACTAGAAATTGGTGAAAACACTTCACTAGGATTGGAGTTTAGAGCGACATCTAATCGTGTCTCCCAATAGTGAGTTTGCTAACATTAACTCTTTTCATTGCTTGCTTTTGCCAGATTTTAAAGCGCTTTCTTTCTGTTAAAAATGTTGATGCTACTTACATGTTGGGGGAGGAAACCTGGAGGGGAAAAAAAAGCTAACACAGAGATTTAAGGTTTCAGCAACTGTGGAGCCTTAGGAAAATGGAATAATGGAGAAGAGGAAGAGAAAGGAAAAAGAAAAGGAAGAAGGAAGTAGAGAGAAGGGACTATGTGTGGAAAGGAGTAAAAGGAAACACAGAACAGCAATAACCACCAGCTTCTATTAGTGAGAATAAAGGGATCACAATTTCACTCTTTTTTTGAGCACTTTTGATTATTATTATTTTTTTTAATTTAGAAGGGGCTAGAATGAGGCACTTTTAGGTGCTGAGGTCCTAGGGCTATTGTCCCAGATGCTAGACACCTATTTGTCACTGCTGATGCAAATTCCTGACATCTCTTAGGCTGGTCTCTGGCTCCTAACATTAGGATGAGAGTAGTTTTGAAAGGAGAGAAAGAAGGAAAGAAGGGAGAAAGGGAGAGGAAGAAAAGAGGGAGAGAGGGAGGAAAGGACCCTGCCTTTCTGGGGCTGCTGGCAAAGTGCTGGGCTGGCAGAGCTGCCTTTGACCTTGGGAGAACTCACATCACGGCTCCCATGTCAGTCTCTGAACCGTTTAGATGACACATGCAAATCTGAAAGCACATGACATTTATGCAGATGTGGGTGAAAATGTGCCTTTGACCTGGGGCTCTGAAATCATGTGTCACTCGGGGAGACAGGAAACTGAACCTCGAACCAGGGAGAGAAACGGAGCTCCCAGAAGCCCTGTGGCTTCCTGTCAAATGTCAGCACACTGCCCCATTTTCACTCTAGCACTACTTTGGGAGGATTTGGAAAAACTCCCTATGTCAGAGGTAGGAAGGGTCAGGGAAAGCCATACGTGGAAAAGAAGAAGTACGCCATCTGTGTTCAGTACAAATAATGAGGGCATTATTTGTTCATCTGGTAGAATTTGAAGCTTTACTCTCTCTGTGGTTCTCCTTCTCCAGTTCGTCCATGTTTGTGGTTTTGCAAAGAATCAATATCCTAATTCCAACCCCACCATGAGCTGCCTGTTTATCTACATCCCACACTGCAATTCCATATGCACAATTCAATTAAGGTATTTATGTCTGGTAAAATTTGTGCTCAGCTCTTCGTAGAATTCAGTAGTAAAATATTATCCACTGAAAAACAGAGAAGTGAGATAATGAACAGATTTACTTTGGATGATTACCTCCTGTATCTTGCCAGATCTTAAATGTCTCTTTCAGTCTCTTCTCTGAGTAGGATGAAGTGTTCCGGGAGCCTTAGCTAATGGCCCACCAGCTTCACTTAATTTCCTTGGAGAAGATTTGTCTTTATTTACATCAGTACCAGCAACCGGGCAGCGGCACACTTACGGCTTGTAAAGCACTTTCCTCTTTCGTCGCATAAACACAATGAGAGAAGAACAAAATGTTCTCATTTTTCTCACATGTCGCTGCCCAAAATGAAATATGTGAAACCATAAGCTACGGAAATTTAGTAACGAGTAAAATTTTCTCTGAGGACTTTTTCTGTTTGGAGGGAGGGAGGGCTTGGCCACGCCGCACAGCTTGTGGGAACTTCGTTCCCTGACCAGGGATAGAACCCGTGCCCCCTGCAGTGGAAGTGCAGAGTCCTAACCACTGGACCGCCAGGGACGTCCCTGCAGGAGAATTTTTTGCAAAAATATTTTTTGCTGTTAGGTTTGTTGACATCTGGTCAGGAGCAAGAGCTTTTCTGTCTAAATGTTGACCTGGTCCTCTGAGGAGACTTACAACCGGGATAGTCGTTAGGAGGAGTCTTCCAAGGGCTGGTGAGGGGTGTGGGGGCTTGACGCCTCCTCTGTGGCAGAGAAGGAACGTTCAGAGTGACTCTTTTCCATTCATTTTGTCTCCTCAGGAAGTTTTCCAGAAGTAAACGCGTAAGGTAACCACCATTTTGAGGCCTACAGTGGGCCAAACGGCCCTAGACCCCGTACATAAGGTTTTTAATCCACTCTTTATAGCAACTTTCTGAGGCGAATAACATCCCAATTTTACTTTTAAGAGACACGTTCAGGCCTCGCCAGACTTTGATTACAAGTAGGGCTGTGGTTTTAAATCGTCACGTTAGGACACTTTGAAGTCCCTCTGACTGAGGGCAAGAAGTGACCTGTCCCAGAGAAAAACAAATATCTTATGTGAACGCATATATGCGGAACCTAGAAAAATGGTACAGATCAACTGGTTTGCAAAGCAGAAACAGAGACACAGGTGTAGAGAACAAACATATGGACACCAAGGGGGGAAAGCGGTGTGTATCTGTGGGGTGCGGGGGGGTGGGTTGGGGTGGGATGAATTGGGAGATTAGGATGCCATATACACATTACTAATAAGAAAAAAAAATCAAAGTGTACACTTTAAATATACACAGTTTAATGTATGTCAATTGTATCTCAATAAAAATTAAAAAAAGGAAAGAAACGACCTGTCCCAGTAACTGGCAAGCGTCTCAGGTGAGCGTCCTGGCCTTGCAGCAGCTCCCGCTTCTCCACTTCAGCTCCCTGTAAAGTCACCAACCCAGGCAGCTGCTGCTGCTGCCCGGGGCCTGGAGGCGCCTGAGTGGAAGGAGGGAGGAGGAGGAGGAGGAGGAAAGAAGAAGAAGGAAGGAAAGAAAAGGTCCCCTTCACTGAGCAGTCATGTGCGTCAGGGGACATGCTCTATGCTTTTCCTGCATTACCCCTTTGTCCTCACAACAGCCCTATGAAACAAATCCTATTATTATCTCCATCTTATGGGGTGAGGGAAGAAAAGAGGTCTCTGAGAGGCTAAGGAAGCAGGTGGCAGGCAGCTGTCACACGGGTACGTTTGTCTCCTCCATGCACTGTAACTGCTGGGCTAGAGCTAGAGCTACGACATTGCTGCTAGATTATAGTAATAGATTTACTGCCAAATACGTGCTCTTAAAAATAAATATAAGTTTAATTCTGCTACAGACTAGGAAAGCCCATACAAATCCTATTCAGCGTGATTGTCTTGGTCTCCTCACGCTGCTGTAACAAAATATCACAGGCTGAGCGGCTTAAACTACAGACATTTATTTCTCACAATTCTGGAGGCTGGGAAGTCCAAGATCAAGGTGCTGGCCCATGTGGTCCCTCATGAGGGCCTGCTTCCTGATTCATAGATGTCTGTCTGCTCTCTGTATCCACCTATGGCAGAGAGAGAAGGAGAGAAAGGTAGAGGGAGGGGGGAGCTCTCTCTCTCTTCTTATAAGGACACTAATCCCATCATGAGGGCTCCACTCTCATGACCTAAGGATCTCTCAAAGGCCTCACTTCCAAATACCACTATGTTGTGGTGGGCGGGGAGGGAGGCAGTGGTTAGGGCTTCAACATATAAATTTTTGGAGGACACATTCAGTCCATAATAACAACGAATACAGAAAACTACCTAATAAGAGATATGTGTGTCTTCTTTTGCATCTGAACTATTTGTCCTATATGTTCTTATATATGGGTATATTATTACATACCTTAAATATTACAGAAATGAATTTTTTCTAGGGTGATCACATGCCATAATCTTCCCCAGTACAGTCTGGGTTTATGCCTGTTGTCCTGGTGGAGTTTTTGTTTTTTGTTTTTTGTTTTAATTTGCTGCATTGGGTCTTCACTGCTGTGTGTGGGCTTTGTCTAGTTGCGGAGAGCAGGGGGCTACCCTTTGTTTCGATGCTTGGGCTTCTCATTGTGGTGGCTTCTCTTGTTGTGGAGCACAGGCTCTGGGTGCGCGGGCTTCAGTAACTGTGTCATATGGGCTCAACAGTTGTGGCTTGCGGGCTCTAGAGCACAGGCTCAGTAGTTGTGGTGCATGGACTTAGTTGCTCCGCGGCATATAGGATCTTCCCGGACCAGGGCTCGAACCGGCGTCCCCTGCAATGGCAGGCGGATTCTTAACCACTGTGCCACCTGGGAAGCCCCCTGGGGGAGTTATTAATAACACCACCTTTTACTGTCAAAAATGTCTTAGTTTGGGTAATAAATTATATGATCACCCCTCTTATTACCAATACTTCAAAAACATATTTGCAGTTTGGAAAGTTTTGTTAATTTTTGAAGCTATATGGTAGGTATGTAGGCGTTTAATTTCCATAATAAAAATCTTAAATACACATATTTATAGTTAAGTTTTTTTCTAGTTATGGTTTAAACAAATATGGAGTAATTATTTTTGTTCAAGTGATTGTCTCTCTTTCAAATATAAAAACATCATCACTGGGGCAAAAATGTAGCATTCTCTTTTCATGTATAAAAGTGTGTTCTTGAAGAACTGTTGTAATTGAAAAGTATGCAAACTGAACTATTATAATTGAAAGGTTTTTGAATGAATTAGGAATAAAAAACACATTGAAAGACCGGAGGGGAGGGTACTTCCCTGGCGGTCCAGTGGTTAAGACTCCGTGCTTCCACTGCACGGGGCACGGGTTTGATCCCGCACACAGGGCATGGCCAGAAAGAAAAAAAAAACTAGAGGGAATCCTGTCACTCAAATCTTTTTGCGAAAGGATCATTAATGTCCTTACTTTCCTTCTGTGCAAACACATGTATTTCATATAGCCCAAAGAGGCAACATGGTTTACTCAGTTTCTTCATCTGTAAAACAAGAAAAATACTACTACTTACCTAGAAAGTTGTTGTGAGGGCGAGTTCTTAAATTTCATGTGAAGAACATAGTCCCTGCCTGGCATAGAGTAAGAACTCAGTAAATGTTACTATTTATATCAGCTATTGCCAGTATTTTTCTTTATGGAGAGGTAATGTATTATATCAAGTAAAGTGTGAAATGACAGCAGCAACAAAACACTCTTGGAACTCATTACTTTTTATTACCCGACTGATTTTTTTGTAATTGAAAACAGAGAATGAAAATGTTTACTGTGCTTGAGCGGGCAGTGTTGGAGTTAAAATTATATCAAAAAGATAGTTAAGTGAATTTTACAGTCTCCCATTAATCCATGCAGCCGGCCAGCCAGTCATGAACTATTTACCAGATGCCAAGCGTGTGCAAGCCAGGACCTGCAACCCTGGATGTGGCAAAGTGTGTGAGCTGCACGTAGGTGACGCTGAAGCACCGAACAGTCACGACCTTACCGTCTGTTTACTTTGATGGAATTAAGAAATCCTGGTGCAATTATAAATCTTCTCAGGAATCAGTACTATACCTTTCCACCCTGGCCATAGAGTTATTTTCCACAGGCTTTAGCAAGGAGCAAAGATGTCTCTGATGTGCTTTTCACTTGTACATCTTCTATGCCTGGAGGCTTAATACAGTCTATGAAAAATCGTTCTTTCGTTCTTTTCATTCTCTCTCAAAGCTTCAAGCCTCAAGGCCTTTGAAATAAATCAATACTGAATTCATTGACTTGGGCATTGCAAGAGGAAAAAGAGAACTTCAGAGACTAAACAAAGCATTGAAAACATTTGGAACTTTTTTTCCCCAAAGTGCCCACTTTTTTCTTATTGGAATAGCAGCAGTTAACAGTATTCTCGCAGCAGGATTGCCATTGCTTTGCTTGCAAACAAACTAAAAACCTTGTCAATGATCCCCTTTCCAAAATCATTTTATAAATAACAAGTTAGTGTTTCACCATTTAAACAATAATGGCTAATTTTAGAAAGAGTGTGATGATAAAACGCATATTTTTATATAACCTGCTTTCATCCTACTTTATGAATAGTTTTTAAACAACATATATACTCAAGTATATTTCAAGTTAAATAATATCTGGGTAATTAAAATACTTAAGTTTTCCTAACGTTGTTAAGCAACTATACTCCAATAAAAATTAATTTCAAAAATTAAAAACAAAATAAGTTTTCCTGAATATGCAAAATGAATGGACTTCCCTGGCGGTGCAGTGGTTCAGACTCCGAGCATCCAGTGCAGGGGGCCGGGTTCATCCCTGGTTGGGGAACTAAGATCCCACAGGCTGTGCAGCACAGCCAAAAAATCCCCCCAAAACAAAAAACCAAAACCCAAAAAACTACTTTCACCTATTTCTGGAAAGCTTTTACAGCATTGCAGAAAGCAAAATCAGGAGACAATAAGCATACACTTGTGATATTATAGATTCAATAGTTTCGGGGTTGCTAAATAGTCTCGTTTGGTTTCTAGATCAGTAAACAGCAGGAAGCTCTGGTTTCTGTCTATTAGCATGTTTTCAGTTGTAAGATGGAAAGCTCAATTCAAACCAGTTAATAATAACTAGAACTGATTAACAATAACAGAAACTAATTTAAAAATAGGGGAGCCTTAATTTAGCAGCTCTATGATATCAGAAGAACCCAGTAAGGGAGACAACCAAAATGTCACACTTTTTCCTCTACACACTAATGTCTTTTCTAGACTCTTACTGTCATAATATTATATATACAATCCTGCAGTGATACATCTGTCTAGAACTGAGCCTACCAATAGATGGCATGATTTCCGACAAACCCTCAAACCCTGTAGCCTCAAAAATCTCACTAACCTATCATTCTTTAGAATAATATTGCCTTCACAATACCTTGTTCAAAGATATTCTGCATAGTAATAGGAGCAAAGAGTTTGGTATCAGAAGGTTACTGCTACTACCCAGCATAATTATGAGACTTACGGCAAGCTATTAATCTCAATGATTTTCAGTTTCCTAATCTGTAAAAGGAAGCTTACAAATAATGTGCTCCTAGATTTTGTGAAGATATCTAACAAAGTACCACAGCAAACATATTACTAAATAATAATGCCTTAGGAGCCTTCCGTCAATGTCTGCAGCAAGCCATTCATTTACCTCTTGCCTGTGGCTGCTTTGGTGCTGCTCTGGCAGAGTAGGGTAGCCACAGCAGAGGGGATAGGGCTCTTGAAGCCTAAAATATTTAATCATATGATATTGCTTATATGCAGAAATCTGAAAAAAAAAAAGATACAAATGAACTTACTTACAAAACGGAAATAGACCCATGGGCATAGAAAACAAATTTATGGTTACCAAAGGGGAAAGGGGGGGAAGGATAAATTAGGAGGATGGGATTCACATATACACACCACTATATATAAAATAGATACCTGACAAGGACCTACTGTAGAGCACAAGGAACTCTACTCAATGTTTTGTAATAACCTATAAGGGAAAGAATCCGAAAAAGGATATATATGTATGTATAACTGAATCATTGTACTATACACCTGAATTAATATGACATTGTAAATCAACTAAACTTCAATTAAAAAAAAAAAAAGCCTAAAATACTTACTATCTGGCCTCCATGGAAAAAGTCTGCCAAGACCTGAGCTGGAGAAGGAAGGCTTTAATATCTGAGATGTAACTTCACAAGGAGTCTTGTTTTTCTGGATGATTTCTGGATCATGGGAAACAGAAAGAACAGTTTAGAAAAGTCCATATTTTTATCCAAAAAGTGCCTGTCAGAGTCCCAGTAGGAAACTGATGGCCTCAGGTAACTTGAGGAAGGTTCATTAGCAAGGTGTGAATTTAGGAGCTGCGGCTCCCCACCGGAAGGGGACAGGGGAGCGAGCAGCCGCCAGGATGATGGAGAAGAGGACCCTGTACAGTTAGCAGCCCTGAGAAAAACAGGGACCTCCCGTCCTCGAGGGACACGGCCAACTCACTGAGACCTCTTGGGGAGGGAGGAAGGGGGATAAATACCCTGACTTTGCCTGCTTCCCTCTTCCTTCATTTTTCTTACTGGGACTCCTCACTGGCTGAACCCAACCAGAGTGACAGAGGACTTGAGAACACATCACTCAGTCCATACCGTACAGGCTCCTGGCAGAGAACAGAGTGGAGACATGCACTTTAATGAAACTTTTTACTCATGCATTTTAATTTCATCATCATTTCACATAATCATATAAATGTATAGTCATAATTTTATATCACTAAAATTCCACATTTTAATCTTTTATCTAATTGGCTTCCAGCATCTTTGTCATTCTAAATGTTTCTACTTTACTTGATTTTATTTTATTTTTCTTTTATTTTTTAATTTTATTTATTTATTTATTATTTTTTGGGGGGGTACACCAAGTTCAATCATCTGTTTTTATACACATATCCCCGTATTCCTTCCCTCCCTCGACTCCCCCCTGACCCTCCCTCGAGTCCCCCCCACCCTCCCGTCCCTGTCCTCTAAGGCATCTTCCATCCTCGAGTTGAACTCCCTTTGTTATACAACAACTTCCCACTGGCTATCTATTTTACAGTTGGTAGTATATATATGTCTGTGCTACCCTCTCGCTTAGTCTCAGCTTCCCCTTCTCCCCCTGCCCCCCCAAACCTCAAGTTCTCCAGTCCATTCTCTGCATCTGCGTCCTTGTTCTTGTCACTGAGTTCATCAGTACCATTTTTAGATTCCGTATATGTGAGTTAGCATACAATATTTGTCTTTCTCTTTCTGACTTACTTCACTCTGTATGACAGACTCTAGGTCTATCCACCTCATTACATATAGCTCCATCTCATCCCTTTTTACAGCTGAGTAATGTTCCATGATTTTATTTTTGATACATCTGTTTTTAGACTAAAAATATTTGTGGTTAATATAAAAATTAAAATTTTACTGAAATATTCTGTAGTAATGTATATATAATTTCTAAGAAAAGAAAATTTACTGAAATATATAATATACAAAGCAAACATCCCCAAATCCCATCAGCAGGGATAATCACTGTTAATAATTGATGTATATTCATCTAGATTTGGATGTATGTATACATATATAAAGATATTTTACTGATATGAGTAGTAAGAGAAATGGTACTTGGACTTTATACATCAGTTTTAAACTTTCCCCTTTTTTCAGTTAATAATGTCTTGGGAAATAAAACAGGCTATCAAACAGATATCTGGGAGTTCCCTGGCAGCCAAGCGGTTAGGATTCTGGACTTTCACTGCTGTAGCTCAGGTTTAATCCCTGGGTGGGGTAACTGAGATCCGTCAAGCGCAGAGCTTGGCCAAAAAATATTTTAAAAAATAAAACAATGAAATAAGATATCTACACTCCCATGTTTATTGCAGCACTGTTCACAATAGTCAAGACATGGAAACAACCTAAATGTCCCTCAACAGATGAATGGATTAAGAAACTGTGATATATCAGGACTTCCTAGGTGGTGCAGTGATTAAGAATCCGCCTGCCAATGCAGGGGACATGGGTTTGAGCCCTGCCATACGAAGATACCACATGCCGAGGAGCAACTAAGCCTGTGTGCCACAACTATTGAGCCTGTGCCCTAGAGCCCACAAGCTACAACTATTGAGCCAATTTGCTGCAACTACTGAAGCCCACTCACCTAAAGCCTGTGCTCCACAACAATAGAAGACACCTCAATGAGGAGCCCATGCACCACAGTGAAGAGTAGCCCCTGCTCTCCGCAACTAGAGAAAGCCCATGTGCAACAATGAAGACCCAATGCAGCCAATAAATAAAAAAATAAATTAATTAATTAAAAAAAAAGAAACTGTGATATATATATTGGAATGAAACATTCAGCCACGAAAAAGAAGGAAATCCTGCTATTTGCAACAACATGGACAGAACTTGAGGGTATCATGCTAAATGAAATGTCAGAGAGACAGACAAACACTGTATGATCTCACTTATATGTGAGAATGTAAAAAAGCTGAACTTGTAGAAACAGAGTAGAATGGTAGTTACCAGGAGCTGTGGGTGGAGGAATTGGAGAGATGTTGGTCAAAGGTTACAGACTCGCAGTTAAAAGATGAATTAGTTCTGGAGATCGAAAACCCAGCCTTGTGATTATAGCCAACAATACTGTGTACATACTTCAAAGTTGCTAAGAGACTAGACCTTAAATGTTCTCACCACAAAAAAGTGATGTGCTGTGGTACAGGTGTTAGCTAATACTATGGTGGTAATCATACTGCAATATATAAAAGTATCAAATCGGGACTTCCTAAGTGGCATAATGGTTAGGAATCTGCCTGCCAATGCAGGGAACATGGGTTCGATCCCTGCTCCAGGAAGATCCCACATGCTGTGGAGCAACTAGGCCCATGAGTCACAACTATTGAGCCCATGTGCCGCAACTACTGAAGCCCAAGCACCTAGAGCCTGTGCTCTGCAACAAGAAAAGCCACCGAAGTGAGGAGCCCGGGTGCCACAATGAAGAGTGGCCCGCACTCGCTGCAACTAGAGAAAGCCTGTGTACAGCAATGAAGACCCAACACAGCCAATAAATAAATTAATTAATTAATTAAAAATAAAAGTATCAAAACAACAAATTTTATACCTTAAATTTGCACAATGTTATGTTTGTTACCTGTCAATAACAAATATGTTTTGAAAAATTTCCCATGCATTCATTCAAATGTATATAATACAAATATAAATGTATACTAAGATATATGTTATATTAATATTAATGGGGCTTGGCTGTACCTATTATTTTTTAATTTTTATTTTATATTGGAGTATAGTTTATTAACAACGTTGTGTTAGTTTCAGGTGTACAGCAAGGTGATTCAGTTATACATATACATGTATCTATTCCTTTTCAAATTCTTTTCCCATTCAGGTTATTACAGAGTATTGAGTACAGTTCTCTATGCTATACAATAGGTCCTCGTTGGTTATCTATTTTAAATATAGCAGTGTTGTACATATGATTTTGAAGCTTGCTTTTTCTTTCAGTTAAATATGTATCTTAAGAAAATTTCCAGTATTTGTTCATTCATTCATTCAAAAAATACTAACACCGATAACGCGGCAGGCTTTGTTCTAGGTGCTAAAGAGGCAGCAGTGAAATAGATGACGCTCCTAACCTCAATGTACGTGAGTAGGAGGGGAATAAAGAGAGCAAACAATTAAATAAATAAGTGGTGTGGTTAAGACTCTGTGCTCCCAATGCAGGGGGCCCGGGTTCAATCACTGGTCAGGGAACTAGATCCCACATGTATGCCACAACTAAGAGTTTGCACGCTGCAACTAAGGAGCCAGCAAGCTGCAACAGAGACCTGGTGCAACCAAATAAATAATACATTTTTAAAATAAAATAAATAAATAAATAAGTGGTAAGTAAGAGGGTATCTAGTAAAGGGGTAGAGATAACAAGAGAAGTTTTACTCTTGGTTGGTCATGAGGGAATCTCCTCAAGAAGATGAACTAGAGCAGATCACTAAATAAGAAGGTCAGACCACATGATGATCTGGAGAAGGGCTTTCCAGGCAGAGAGAAGAGCGGGTGCTGAGTTCCAGGGATGGGAGCAAACTTGCCCTGTTCAAAGAACCCAGAAAAGACCAGGGGGGTTTGGATGGAGCTGGCAGGAAGGGAGAATGGTAGCTGGTACGAGAGGTCCCTAGGGTTCTGGTAAGAGGTTTGCAATTTATTCTAAGTGCAATAGAAAGCCATGAAAGATTTAAGCAGGAATGTGGTATGAATTTATCTAGGATTTTACAAGATCAATCTAGCTGCTAAGTACCTAATGGACTGTTTGGAGGGCAAGAACAAAAGCAGAGTGACCAGGTAGGAATCCATTACCAAGATAAGCTGTGACTCACTGAGGTTCCAAGAATATAGTGAGCAGTGGTCAGATTCAGGGTGTATACTGAATGGAGAGTTCATGGGGTATGCTGATGGATTGAGGGAGACAAAAACCAAGAACAACTCTAGGCTTTTGGCAGGAGTCGCACCTAACATTTGGATGATTAGCGGCTACATCAGCTGAGATGGGAGAGACTAGGGAAGCTCTGGTTTTGAGAGAAGTGGAGAAAATGAAGAACTGTGATGAGGAAATGTTAAGACTGAATGATCTATTAGACATCAAAGTAGAGATGGTAAGTAGGTGTTTGAGTTCTCCAAGGGGAGATGAGAGGATTATCGGATTTGGAGATATTGATTTAAAAGTCATCAACACATGGATGCTATTTAAAGCCATGGGACGGGATGAGGTCATTTTGGAAGAGAATATCGGTACAGAAGAGGAGAGGGCCTAGAGCCTTGGGGCTTTCAAACACAAAACACAGGAAAAAGCAGGAAATTGGTGAAGAAGAAGCCGTCATCAGAAATAACAGGAAGGTGGGACTTCCCTGGTGGTCCAGTGGTTAGGAATTCGCCTTCCAATGCAGGGGATGCAGGTTCGATCCCTGGTCAGGGAACCGAGATTCCACATGCCACGGAGCAACTAAGCCCGTGCAGCAGAACTACTGAGCACCCACTCTCTGGAGCCCGTAGCCCACTACTAGAAAGAAGTCTGCGCACCGCAAGGAAAGATCCTGCATGCCGCAGTGAAGATCCTGTGTGCTACAACTAAGACCCGATGCAGCCTGAATAAATAAAAGAAATACCAGGAATGTGCCTCATAAAGGTCTACTCAGTCAAACACTTTTGACAGAGAAAATAAGATGAGGACCAAGAACTGCTATAGGATTTGGCAAGATAGCAGTCAGCGGGTGCCCAGATGAGGTAGTTCAGAGAGCAATGAGGACAGGAAATTAAGTTGGTGTGAGAGAGAAAACGGAAGGTGAGAAAATAAAAACATCTGGGACAGAAAAGACTTTCAAAGAGTTTTCTCTAAAGCTCAGCAGAGGATGGAGCCATTGGAAATGGACTAAGTTGAGGAAGAGCATTGTTTACGTTTTGTTTGTTTTTGAAACAACGATGACATGTTTTACACTAACGGGAAAGCTCTAGTTGAGGAAAAAAATGGTAATTTATAAAGGGCTGGCAGCAGGAGCAAACTCTTTGAAAATTTGGGAAGGGATGAGCTGACAGGCATAAGTGAAGATGTCAGGGAGGGGACCGAATGGGTGCTCCCTGAATCATTGTTGAAGGAACTTAGGTTGTGTCTCATTTTTCATTTTTAAATATAATGCTGCTTTGGATACCCTTGTACATTTCTCTTTATATATTTATGTGACTTACTGAAGGATAACTTCTGAAAGTATTTTTCTTGATCAAAAGTTATGGCTAGTTTAAATTTTCTTAGATACTGGAAAATTCCCTACCTATTTTTATTTTATTTTATTTTTAAGCCGCACTGTGCAGCATGTGGGATCTTAGCTCCCCGACCAGGGATTGAAACCATGCCCCCTGCAGTGGAATTGTGGGTTCTTAACCACTGGGCCACCAGGGAAGTCCTAATATTTCATTTTTTTAACTCCTAAAGTTGGAAATACTAGCTCTAATCATCTAACCTCTTGTCTTTTTAGTCTCTCAGAGGCCCTGTTTTAGATATTATTGGCTTTATCTGTTTAATTTCCCCCCCCATTCATACAGCTTCATTTCCCTTTTGTTTTTCCTATACTCCTTTTTGATGACTCATCTTTGTACTATTTGGCCAGAATCTGGGCCTGGAGGAGTGTGAACCATGGAGGGTTTACATTGTAAACAAGAAACTCTCTCCCAGCTGCTCAGGCACCTGTCCCCTTGGCCTTCTGTGAAAGCGAATTCCCAGGGCTGGTAGCGAGTCTCTCTCCAAAGAACTTGTGAGGAGACTTTGCAAACTCAAGGGTTAAGTCTCTCCAGGGCCATAAAGTCCACAGTGAGGATAACATGGTTGATTTACTTAAAAATAAGTTACACGATGTGGTATTTATATTTAAAAAAACTCTCTTGTAGGGGAATTCCCTGGAGGTCCAGCTGTTAAGACTCTGTGCTTTCACTGCCGTGGCCTGGGTTCAATCCCTGGTTGGGGAACTAAGTTCCCACAAGCCACTCAGCACAGCCAAAAAAAAAGCTCTTGTGGTAAAACCCGTGGACGCCACTTGGATTTTAGGCTCACTGCCAATATTAAAACGCAAGGTGGTGATGGCATGGGGGCGGAACGTTCAGGTAATGGCCTGGGTTTGGTCAGGAAGTAGGTGGTGGTAAACCTCAGAGACTCTGAAAGGAGGTGGCACAGACATTTAACAGCCAAGTTATTGGTATCACTTCGAAACCAGCTGTTCAGGGGGATGTGGTTCAGACCTCGTCCTGCTCTGGTGGCCGCTGATGCTATTTATGTGCGTTCCTTCGCAGACCACAGGGGTCCCCCCGCTCCATGTCAACCTCTGCGAAAGAGCCCCCCCACCCGCCTAAGCTCTGCCACCACCCTGCCACCGCACGCCACTGTCTACTTCCCTGTACCGGGGTCTGTTAGGCCACGCGCGTGCTGCTGGCTGACCAGGGCAAGAGCTGGAAGGGGGCGGTGGTGACCAAGGAGACCCGGCTGCAGGGCCCACTCAAGGCCTCTTATCTGTATGGGCAGCTCCACAAGTTCCAGAATGGAGACCTCACCCTGTACCAGTCCAATGCCATCCTGAGACACCTGGGCTGCTCCCAGAGGCTGTGTGGGAAGGACCAGTGGGAGGCAGCTGTGGTGGACGTGGGCAGTGACAGCGTGGAGGCCCTCTGCTGCCAATATGCCACCCGGACTTACACCAACCCTGAGATGGGCAAGGTGAAGGCACTGCCCGGGCACCTGGAGCCTTTTGAGCCCTGCTGTCCTAGGACCAGGGGAGCCCGACCTCATTGTGGGCAAGCAGATCTCCTTCACAGAGTACAAGCTGCTTGATTGGCTGTGGATTCACCAGGTCCCGGCCCCCCGCAGCCTTCTCCCTGCCCTCCCCACCAAGCGCAACATGTAAACCACCCCATCAGAGGGAAACAGTGAGGGCTTCTGACACTCTCTACAGGAGGCATGGAGCTGCCTGCTTCCCTTTCCCCAGGACCAATCAAATTTCTAAGAGAGAAGGGAAAAGAAAAGGTCTTCCACTGAACCTAAAACTTCCATCAAGTTTCAGATGCACTTGAGGTATCTTTTCCTTAGGAGTCAAGCTGGCCTCCTGTTCACCCCAAAGCAAGTTTGTTCTACATGTGGCCCCTGTAGGACCCAGAACCAATAATAGTCCCTTTTCCCCTCCAGACGGTAGTACAGAAGCCAGCCCACCTGTCCTGTCTTCTCCTATCTTAATCGTAAGTTATCCCTCCAGGATTTTATCATCCTTTCCAGCTCTCTACCTAGCCTGGTCCAGATTTCTTTTCAAAACTTTGGCCCTCAAAGATAAAGTGTGTGTGTGTGTGTGTGTGTGTCTACAAGAGCGCAGCAGGACTTTCTCAGATGTGGATCTTTGATCACGAACATTGGTATACTATTTGCCATCCCCTGGAGAATAGAAAATATTGGATTATTTGAAATTCGAGTTTTCTTGGCTGGGGTGTTTGGCTTTGGGTTTGACAGCATGTGTTTCCGTTAGAGAACCATTTGTTGATGCTTATGTACAACTGGAACCATAGTACGATTGTGAGATTTGGGATCAAGAAGAGAGCTTCTTGAGGAGGTCCTAAGACTTCCCAATGAATTAATGAAGAAACGTGTTTTCTCCCTCCTTCCATTTGTCCTAATTCCTTATTTTTTAAGCCAGTTGTCGACAGACTCCTAGGAGCTTTAGATGAGTGGGTTGCCTGCCTCTAAAAAGACCAGAAAGACAGGTGTTGTTTTATTACAAATACTACCTAGAAGTAGAAGTAACCAGAACAGATAACTGGCCGGCTAGGTAATTATACCTAGAGAGGAGCACTGGAGTTCATTTGTTCTTTCTCTCCATTTTCTCAGTTTTTATTGCTTTTGAGAAGCAGTTGCTTCACTTTTAACTGGTTTATAAATACAGTAACAATTTCATGTAACCACGTTTCCTCATTGATGTATCTTGGAGTCCGTTTTGCGGGAAATTGATGGTGAAAGAAACGTCAGCAAGTAGCATCTCTCAGTGCAGGGGACTGGATGAATGGCTTACTGAAAATGATTTGTTTTTGCTGTTGACAAGTGGGTTTGGATACAGCTGCTTTCAAAATTGCCCAGGCTAAAAATATGGGGTAGAACTCTGGGGATGTGAGTTGGCCTTGCTTCCTTGCACCTGATTCTCTATTCAGCCTTTGCAAAGGGACGTAACTCTATCTTCAGACTGTCTCTTGGCAAAATGGAGTCTCGCTAGAGCAGATATTTGCTGGCATCTATAGAGCAGGCACCAGCTCATACCACCCAGTGGTTGAGAAAACCAGTGCTCTCATAGGGGTACTTGAAGGAAACACAGTCTCTTCACTCTTTATCAGAATCTAAAATCTATCCCCAGGGGACTTCCTAGGTGGTGCAGTGGCTAAGAATCCGCTTGCCAATGCAGCGGACATGGGTTCAATCCCTGCTCCAGGAAGATCCCACATGCCTCTGAGCAACTAAGCCTGTGTGCCACAACTATTGAGCCCTGTGCCACAACTACTGAAACCCATGCCCCTAGAGCCCATGATCCCCAACAAGAGAAGCCACCTTGATGAGGAGCCCGTGCACCACAATGAAGAGTAGCTCCCAGCTCACTGCAACTAAAGAAAGCCCGTGTACAGCAATGAAGACCCAATGCAGTAAATAAATAAAATAAAATAAAATAAAAATCTACCCCTGGACCAAGCCAGACCAAAAGAGAGCTGAGTCCCAGCAGGTCCGTTGCCCTGGGGCATTTGAGGCTGTGACATAGGCGATCCCAAACCCGGATTTGATGTGTCAGTGGGGCTTTCCAGAGGAAGTGATGTCTAACGCAAGACCTGGAAGATAAATAGGCGTAGTAGCAGGCAAAGAAAGCTGATGTAAAAGAGAGCCAAGAGCTGAGAGAGAGCATGTCAAAGGAACTGAGGGCACCAGTTCAGTGTGTCTAGAGCACAGAGTGTAAAAGAGGAAGTGGCAAAGAGGTCAGCCAGGCAGGCAGGAGACAGATGATGCAGAAAGGTTAAAACTGTGTTAAAGGTCTGAACTTTGTCCTCACGGCAAGAGGAAGCCACTGAAAAGTTTTATGCAAAGGAGGTGACAAGCTGAGATGTACCTTTTTGAGAAATCATTCTGGTTGCACTGCAGTGATAGAGGGCGTGATTGGAAAAGACAAGATGGGAAGCTGGGGACCACCTGGGGAGCAGTCCTGGTAGGAGATGACAGTAGATGGAGAGAAGTCATTCTATCATCAGGCAGGCCACCTGAGTGTCATGGAACTCCTACAGTTACACCCTCTCACTTGCTTTTCAGATTCCCTGGTTGCACCTGTATTTAAAAAAAAAAAGGATCACTCAGAGTGGTCTTAAAAAAACAAAACACTCAGATTTCCTAGGTGGCACAGTGGGTAAGAATCCGCCTGCCAATGCAGGGGACATCAGTTCGATCCCTGCCCCAGGAAGGTACCACATGCCGCAGAGCAACTAAGCCCGTGCGCCACAACTGTTGAGCCTGCACTCTAGAGCCCGTGAACCACAACTATTGAGCCCATGTGCCACAACTACTGAAGCCCATGAGCCTAGAGCCTGTGCTCTGCAACAAGAGAGGCCACCGCAATGAGAAGCCCACGCACCACAATGAAGAGTAGCCCCCGCTCGCCGCAACTAGAGAAAGCCCGTGTGCAGCAACGAAGACCCAACACAGCAAATTTAATTAATTAATTAATTAAAAAAACAACAAAAAACAACAAAACACAATACTCAGAGACCACACAAGTTACAGGCAACTTAATTTTGTTCATTTGGAGATTTTTGAGAAATAAAACATTCTCCTTTCTCATTTTCTTTTAATTGGCTCACCTTTATTCAATATCTGCAACATATTCAGAATATAGATTAGTTCCATATTATGAGAAATTAGGAGCCATCTTTGATTCTTTGCTGTGTCTCTTTTATCTCTCACATCTAAGGGTCACCAAGTCCTGTTAGACTCTACTTTGGAAGTTTCTCACAGTCTTCCCACTTTTTTTTTTTTTTTTTTTTTTGCCTCCATCATACTCTGGGTCCCATCATCTTTCACTTCAAAAGGCCCGTAACTGGTTTTCCTCTCTTTGGTGTTGCACCCAGCTATCCACTGCCTGCTCTACAGCCAGAGGGATTCTTGTGCATGTAACATGATCACGCCCTCAAGGCTCTCATCACTCTTTCAATCCCACAGTGACTCCTCCTTGGCTTTGAGATAAAAAGCAGGCCCTATCTTGCCTTTTTTCTCTAGCCTCCTATTTTACCCCTCTCCTCTTGTACTCTCTACTAAAGCTGTTCTGAACTTTATTCTGTCTTTTTATAGCTGTGCCTTGACTCCATGATTCACAAAAGCTATTCCTTGGAATGGCTTCGAATGTGTATATTCTCTCTTCTTATTCCTTCCCCAGCTCTCAGTCTGAACCTTGTCTCCTCAGTCAGTCTTGCACAATTACCAGATTTGGCTAAGTCTCCTCGTTATGTTTTTATAAGTATCTAGAATTCTCCTGCCATAACCTCCATCATACATTAGTGTGTGTGCATGTGTGCGTGTGTGTGTGTGTGTTTGGCTGCACTTTGCGGCATGCAGGAGCTTATTTCCTCGACCAGGGATCAAACCTGAGCCCCAGCAGTGAAGGTGCTGTGTCCTAATCTCTGAACTGCCAGGGAATTCCCTCCATCACACACCGTTAATTCTTCTTTAAATGCATCTCTTTCCTGGCTGAGCATTCTTGTCTTGTTTCCTTCATCTATTCCCTGGTATACAGAAGATAAAAATCATGTCTCAAATTAAAATGAATTATGGGGCTTCCCCGGTGGTGCAGTGGCTAAGAATCCGCCTGCCAATGCAGGGGACACAGGTTTGACCCCTGGTCCGGGAAGATCCCACAACTACTGAACCTGCACTCTAGAGCCCGTGCGCCACAACTACTGAAGCTGGAGTTCCTAGAGCCTGTGCTCTGCAACAAGAAAAACCACTGCCATGAGGAGCCCGCGCACCGCAACAAAGTAGGCCCCACTCGCCGCAACTAGAGAAAGCCTGCACACAGCAACAAAGACTCAACGCAGCCAATTAATTAATTAATTAATTTTAAAAAGTTTATTTTGTCTGAGGTTAAATATCATTAATTTTTTTACTTTATCCAATGTTCTTTATTCCTTTTTGTGGATCTATAATTTTGGTATCGTTTTCCTTTTTGTCTACAGAACTTCTTTTTAACATTTTTTGTAGAGTTAGTCTGATGTTGATAAATTATTCAGATTATTTTAAATCTAAAAAGGTCTTTATCTCATCTTCATTTTTAAAGACATTTTCACTGAGTATAGAATGACAGGTTCACAATTTTGTCTTTTGGCACTTAAAAAAATTGTTCCATTACCTTGAGGTTTTCACAGTTTCTGTCAAGAAGTCTTCTGTCATTTTTTTAATTAAAAAATGTTTTTATTGAAGTACAGTTGACTTACAATGTTTTAGGTGTACAGCAAAGTGATTCAGTTATAAATATATATGTATATATACATATATATTCTTTTTCAGATTCTTTTTCATTGTAGTTTATTACAAGATATTGAATATAGTTCCCTGCGCTATATAGTAGGTCCTTGTCATCTGTTTTATATATAGTAGTATGTATCTGTTAATCCCAAACTCCTATGTTATCCCTCCCCACCTTTCCCCTTTGATAACCATAAGTTTGTTTTCTATGCCTGTGAGTTTATTTCTGTTTTGTATTTTTTTTTTTAGATTCCACATATAAGTGATATATGATATTTGTCTGTCTGACTTACTTCACTTATTGTGATAATCTCTAGGTCCTGTCATTCTCATCTTTGTTCTTTTGCATATAATCTTTCTCCACCCTCCCCTCAACTCCAGTTGCTTTTAAGATTTTCTCTTTGTGACTGGTTTTCAGAGATGTGATTAAGATGTGCATCAGTGCCATTTTCTTCATATTTCTTCTGCTTGGCATTTGTTGAGCTTTTTGAATCCCTGGGCTTACAGTTCCATTAAATTTAGAAATTTTCAGCAATTAGAACTTCAAGTAATATACTGTTTCCCTTTTCTCTTATCTTTCTGGAACTCCAATTACATGTATGTTGGGCAGCTTGATGTTGTCCCACAAATCACTGAAGCTTTTTGTTTTTGTTTTTCAGTTTCTTTTTCACTGTGTTTCATTTTGGATGATTCCTACTGTTATGCCTTTAGGATCATCAATTTTTTTCTTCAGTGTTTAATGTTCTGTATTCCATCCAATATATTGTCCAAATCATATATTTTTTCATGTCTGAAAATTCCATTTTTAAAATATCTTCAATTTGTTTCATCATTTTGTTAATGCTTTTCTTTATATTCTTGAACATTTAACAATAACTTTTTTAAGGTCTTTGTCTGATAATTCCATCTTCTTTGTCATTTCTGGGTCTCTTTCCATTGATTCATCTATTGGTTATGGCTCATATCTCCTGCTTCTTCTCATGAGCGGTATTTTTTTATTGATTCCTGGACATTTTGGGTTTGTGTTGTTGTATGCTGGATTTTGTTTTAGTCCTTTAAGAAGTTTTGAACTTTGGTTTATCATGCAGTTACTTTGCTTGTGGATCAGGTGGCATGAGAAGGACTTCTGGGATATTAGGTATTGTCCCTTTTGTTTTCAAATCTTGGTGCTGGTTACATGGGTGTGTTTATTTTGTAAAAATTTATTGAACTTTTTTATGATTTGTTCATTCTTCTGTATATATGGTATATTAACAGAGATTCCATTTTAACAAATTCATTTAAAAAAAATGTAATGGGAAGAGAGCATCTGCTTGTTTCTCTGTCCTCCATTTGATGTTCCCCAGATGATAATGGGAGGACTTCTTTGTGAATTGTGGAGAAGACCTGACCTAGCATGGTTCAGTTTTTAATTTTTCCAAATGGCTGTAGAATGGTTGTGTTTTGGTCCACTCTTCTCCCACTTCCATCTGGTAAACATAGTACACTTCAGGCTTAGCTTGCCTTCTGGAAGGTCTGTTCCTCTCTCCTGCTGTTGCAGTTCTAAGTATATCAATGTACTCAAAGGAGTGATTCTGAGTAAGTGAGTTTTCAGAATCTCCCCCAGGTAAGTCATCCTATGATCTAGACTTGGAACAGACTGGATTGTGACCAAAGATTCAAGCTATTATCCTCAATTCAGTTTTACCAATCATGGGACAGATAATTTTATCTCTAGCTGCCAGATTTTGATGTCTCGCTCTTTATTGGTTTGAAACCTACAGAGTGAAGAGAAGACTATTATATAGAACACCCTGAAAACCCCAACAAGACCTAAAATGCAAATCAGACACTTTAGTAAAAAGTGAGACTTGACATCTTTGGCCCCTCCACATGACTAAAATTTTAATTTCATTTTAAAACATGAAAATAATGATGCATCTCTTTCTGAACCACTGGAGTTGAAATTTTATACATGGATGAGTTCCATTGACTTCACATGTTTAATTACTCATTAAGATGGTTACCTTAGCAACTGCTAGATCAAATAATAGTTTTTACAACTCTGACATACAGAGAACCTTCTGAAAGTAACTCAATAGCATTAAGTAAAAAGTGATACATTTACAAGCTACTAAAATTTTTATATATCAAAAACTGCCTATCAAGTATGAAATTCTCAAAACTGTAGACATGAAATGCACAACATATAATTATCCTTTATTCCAGCTGAGTGGGCTTCTCTTATGAATTGTGGTACAATATCCAGATTTTGATTTTGAACTTTTCTGAACAACAGGAAAAGGGATAAGGGATTCTGGTGATATAAATGTCCGATTTAAACTTCTGTAACTACACTGGCAATGCAACAATTCCATTTCAATAAACGTTTATTTTACCAATTATACTGCTAGAATTTTGAGATATAAAACTGAGTAAGACATCATCCAGCATCTCGAAAAGTTTGCAATCAGGTAGGAACCAGTCACTTATTCATTTGTTCATTCATTCAACAAATATTATAAAGCACCTGTATTGTGCCAGGTAATTTTCTAAGAGCTGGGGGTGCAGAGGGATGCAAGATAAATGAAACAAAACTCTCTGCCCTTATGGGAATGTGCATTGTAATGGAAAAAACAGGTTACAAAAAGTGCTACTGAGAAAAACAAAGCAGAGGAGGGGAATAAGATGTGTGTGGGGGGGAGTGGGGTGGGGACTGGGGCACAGCTATAATTTTTCTTCTTGAATCACAGGAAATCTTAATATATTTAAAACGGATGCACTGGATTCCGTTTAGATGATCCCAGTTTCGTTGACCGCATTTAAAGTATGATGTTAGGTCTAGTCTAAGGTACATCTTCTTCCCTTCTCAGTGTGTTGACCTTGGCCATGTCAGTAGCAGAGCTTCTTCAAAGCTTGCTGAATCTGCCCTTGACAACCACAGAGAGCACATGTGTTGTTACT
This sequence comes from Hippopotamus amphibius kiboko, assembly GCF_030028045.1. Classification (NCBI taxonomy): domain Eukaryota; kingdom Metazoa; phylum Chordata; class Mammalia; order Artiodactyla; family Hippopotamidae; genus Hippopotamus; species Hippopotamus amphibius. Next base: position 106,597,758 of record NC_080190.1, on the reverse strand, counting down.
CTCCATTTTTTTATGACCCACTCGGAAATCAGGGGAACCTTAGGGCGGCCCAGTGGTCAAGTTTATTCCTCCTGGGAGTACCTTTCTGAAGGTACATGGCCTGCCTTCAGAGTTTCAGTGTCCTGAGCCTCAGGAAGATGGGAGATGTGTGGGTCTCTTTCTTCTCTAATCTGTTGACTTCTTCTGTGTGGCCTTCTTTGCTTGGAAACCTTCTCTTTTGCTTCAGTTTGGTTTTTTTTTTAAGAACTTTTATTCAGATACAATTGACATACAATTATCTGTATATATTTAAAGTGTACAATTTGATTTTTTTTTCTTATTAGTAATGTATATATGGCAATCCCAATCTCCCAATTCATTCCCCCCCAACCTCTTTTGCTTCAGTTTTAAGAGAGGCTTTTTCTTTCCTTTCTTTATTTTTTTTATTAATTATTTTTTATTTATTTTTGGGTGCATTGGGTCTTCACTGCTGCTTTCTCTTGTTGTGGCGAGTAGCGGCTATTGTTTGTTGCCATGTGCAGGCTTCTCATTGTGGTGGCTTCTCGTTGCAGAGCACGGGCACTAGGGCACGCGGGCTTCAGTAGTTGTGGCATGTAGGCTCAGTAGTTGTGGCTCACGGGTTCTAGAGCACAGGCACAGTAGTTGTTGCACACTGACTTAGTTGCTCCATGGCTTGTAGGATCTTCCTGGACCAGGGATGGAACATGTGTCCCCTGCATTGGCAGGCAGATTCTTAACCACTGCACCACTAGGGAAGTCCACTTTTTTCCTTCCTGAATGACCTTAGAAAGGGACAACTGGGACTTCCTAGGTGGCGCAGTGGTTGAGAATCCACCTGCCAATGCAGGGGACACATGTTCCATCCCTGCTCCAGGAAGATTCCACATGCCCTGCAGCAACTAAGCCAGTGTACCACAACTATTGAGCCTGTGCTCCAGAGCCTATGAGCCACAACTATTGAGGCTGTGTGACACAACTACTGAAGCCCACGAGCCTAGAGCCCATGCTCTGCAACAAGAGAGAAGCCACTACACTGAGGAGAGCCTGCACAACACAATGAAGAACAGTCCCCCACTTGCCACAACTAGAGAAAGCCTGTGTGCAGCATCAAAGACCCAACAGACCCAATAAATTTTTTTAAAAATTAAAAAAAAAAAGAATAGGTGAAATTCCTTAAAAAAAGAAAAAGGGACAATTGTAATTTCAAATAGGGTGGTCAAGGAAGGCTTCTAGAGAATGTACTATTTAAACAGGGACTTGAGGAAGTGAGAGAGCTACGCATGCAAACAAATGGGGCACGTGCAAAGGCCCTGGGGTCAGAGTGTGCCTGGTGTGTTAAAGGCAGGTGAGACAGACATAAAAACACACAGTTGTAAACAGTACTTGTGGTAAAAAAGTACTCCCAAGAAAGGAATGCTTAGGTTTTACTTGTATAACTAACCCATAAAAAGTACTTTTACTTTAACGATCTCAAATAGATTTGGAGACAGTGACTACTTAACCAGTATGATAATAAATAGACATGTTTATTATATCCTCTTTAGTGCATCTGAGGGAGAGAAGATAAAGACAAGTTTGGCAATAAGAATAAGAGTGGGAGCCTGGAAGCTATTTTGCCTGACTTAAAAACCCCAACTTTGCACTGGACAAGTTATTTCACTTCTCTTTCCTCAGTTTCCCACTCTAAGATGGAGATAATAATATACCTCTGTTACAGGATGGTTATGGAGATTAAATAAATAAAATAATACATAGACTCTACTATGTGCCTCTGAAACTTTAACGTGTGTAGAAATCTCTTTAAAATGCAGCTTCTGGGCTTCCCTGATGGCACAGTGGTTGAGAATCTGCCTGCCAATGCAGGGGACAGGCATTCGAGCCCTGAGCTGGGAAGATCCCACAAGCCTCAGAGTAACTAAGCCCATGCGCCACAACTACTGAGCCTGTGCTCTAGAGCCCACAAGTCACAACTACTGAAGCCCGTGCACCAAGAGCCTGTGCTCCACAGCAAGAGAAGTCACATCACTGAGCAGCCCGCGCGTTGCAAAGAAGAGTGGCCCCTGCTTGCTGCAACTAGAGAAAGCCCGTGCATGTCAACAAATACCCAACACAGCCAAAAATAAAAATAAAAAAATTTAATTAAAAAATTAATTAAAAAAAATTTTTAAAAAATGCAGCTTCTGAGTCAGCAGGTCTGGGATGCCCCTGAGATTCTGCATGTCTCACAGGCTCCCGGTGGTGCTGCTGGTCCACAGACCACGCTCTTCTAATCAAAGCTGTAAAGCATTTAGAACAGTGTGTGGCACACAGTACACACTGAATAAATGTAGCTATTATCACACTCTCACAGAGTTGAGTTGGCAGGGAAACCAGATTAAGAAGCCAACAATTTTCCCTCCTTCCCTATCAGATGTTTCCTGACAATACTGCATCTCAGAATAAAATTCTATTGCATTCAGAGTTCACGTGGTGAATGTGCATAAGGTTTTCAGTTTTAAAATCCATCAATAGCAACACGTGGCACTCTCTTCAGATTTACGGTTTTAGGCTGTATCAAAATTCTCAATACCTTGTGCATAGTATACATTCAGTAAATATTTATTGGATGCAGGAAATATCCAGACTGCCTAAATAAATCATTCCTCTAGAAATTAACAGTGCTGTTGGGGTTTGGTTTTATTTTAATACAGTGGCATGTGTGCCAAATCGTTATTTCAAGAATGTGGCAATCGCGTTCCAAAAACCAAAGTATGTTTTACTAGTCAGATTGAGTTAGATTCTAAGGCAATGCAGACTCCAACCCAACTGCTTCCTTCTTCCTGTGCCCTTCAGCAACGCAGACTCTAACCCAAACTGTACATGCTAACAGCGCCCTCTACTGTTCAGGAATAAGTCTGTGCCCCCAATTCCAATTCCTAGAACTACAAACCAAAATTCAGACAATTGGGGGAGTTCCTTGATGGTTCAGTGGCTACAACGCCCCGCTCCCAAGGAAGGGGGTGAGAGTTCGATCCCTGGTCAGGGAACGAGAGCCCACATGCCACAACTAAGAGTTTACTTGCCACATCTGAGACCTGGCGCAGCCAAATAAGTAAATATTAAAAAAAAAAAAATTAAGACAACTGGATTCACTTACCACAGGAAGGTATTTTGCATCTGCTTTTAAAGGAGAGAGGGTGGCAGTCTAGTAGCTTTCTATGCTGCGAGGTGCTGGTCCCTAGGTGGGCTGCTGGGTGGTTCCCACGGAAAACTGACCAGGATCCCTGGAGAGGAGAGAAAAGCTGGTTGTGGTTTGTTGCCCTTTCCTTCCCTCAAGAGCACAAACTTGCTTGCCTAACCTCCTTTTTTCCACACTAACCTGACCATCAGCCTTCCTCCTCCTCCTCCTCCTCCTCCTTAAGGTTAGTTGCACTGTCAGCCCTTTCCATCTGCCCCTAATCCCACTTGCCAAACCTCGGTTCTCCTTTGTAGAAATCTGGGAAAACAAGTCCTCAGGTTAAAGCCCCTTAATGCTAGCCCTGCAACCCTCCCTTCACTGTGATTAGATCCTCTCCTTTGCAGCATCATGTTAACTTCTTTGCAACGCTTTTTAGCATATTCATAGAGTTGTGCAACCATCATCACAATCTGATTTTAGAACATTTTCATCATTTCAAAAAAGATTCCATTGGGACGTCCCTGGTGGTGCAATGGATAAGAATCCGCCTGCCAATGCAGGGGGCATGGGTTCAAGCCCTGATCTGGGAAGATGCCACATGATGTGGAGCAACTAAGCCCATGTGCCACAACTACTGAGCCCAACTGCTGCAACTACCGAAGCCCGCACACCCTAGACTCCATGCTCTGCAACAAGAGAAGCCACTGCACTGAGAAGCCTGCGCACTGCAATGGAGAGTAGCCCCTGCTCGCCACAAATAGAGAAAGCCCATGTGAAGCAATGAAGACCCAATGCAGCCAACAGAAAGAAAGAAAGAAAGAAAGAAAGAAAGAAAGAAAGAAAGAAAGAAATTCCATACCCATTACCAATCACTCCCTTTCTCCCACCCCACTTCAGCCCTAGACAACTATCCATCCACTTGCTGTCTATAAATTTGACTATTCTAGACATTTCATAGAAATGGAACCATACAATTTATGGTCCCTTACGAATGACTTGTCTCACTAACATGTTTTCAAGCTGCAGCACATATCAGTACTCAATTCCTTTTCATTGCGGAATTATATTCCATTGCATGGATATACCATATTTTACTTGTCCATTTGCTAGTTTATGGACATTTGAGTTGTTTCCACTTTTTGGCTATAATAATGCCACTATGCATATACACGTTTTTGTGTGGACATATATTTTCATTTCTCCTGTGGTTAGCTTATAGTCAGTCTTCAGGGCACCCTGAGGACACGTGCTAGAATGTGTTCCTTCTCCAAAATGAGCCCTTGGTAGGCATCCATTGACTGACTCTCACCCCCACATAATTCATGCCAATCACTCAAGCCTTCCTCATCCCTTCAAGTCTCTACCAGTTCCCCTGTCCTTTGAGAGAACTTCCCTGACGCCTCCAGCCCACAGGGGTTCCTTCTTTCTGTTGCTTGCCCATGTTTCTTAGTGTTTAATCTACATGTTTGCCTTGTAGACTTGTGACAATACATTGCCTCATAGTTATTAAACTGTCAAACATACAGTTGTGGTTGGCCCAGGTGGGGCCTGGTCCAGCTTCTTCAGGGCAGATGGGATGCTCCCAACTGGGTATATAGAGTACCCTCAGGAACCCTGGTTTGGAAAAGCATGGATAAAGTAAAGCTGGCCTAGAGGGGGTTTATGCCATACTACCACACTGTCATTCCATCTGCTTTCCAACTATTACCTATTGCTTTAGTACTTAGATATTTCTGTGCCTCTTGGAATCCTTAAGCAAAAACAAAAACAAGATCTTGAAGGAATAGTGTAAATTGAGACCACTCTGGACTGAACCAGGGCTTAAGGTGACACTTTAAATCCACTGAAGGATTTACAGACTACAAATTAACAGGCCCCTCCATCGGCTCTGCATTGCCTGACACAAAGAAGGAGTGGGGAGGGAGGAGGAGGGAAAGGAGGAGCAGAAGAAGCAGGAGGAAGAGTTAAAGGAGGAGGAAGAGGAGGAGGAGGAGAAAAAGGAGCAGGCAGAGGAGGAGGAGGCAGAAGTGGACAGTCCAATCGTCCTAAGAGGCAGCCCTGAGTTCACACGCCTCATTCTTCTTCTTCGGAGCTAGGTTACTGCCCCGGACGCTAAAACATCCCTGCGGATGCACTGAGAAAATGGAAACCACATTTGCCAGAACTGCTTTCAGAGAGCGTCCTGGGGGTGTTGGAAGGAATTCTTTCATAAACTGCATGGGGAATGGCAGGGGTGGGAGTGAGGTCCTCATGGGACAAGCTTAAGAAACGACAAATTATCACCAAGCTGCCTTCGAAAAATGTCCCCAGATTGCAAGACTTTGTTTTCCTGGGAGGCGTAGGGAAGTCCGCCCTCCAAGGGGGGTGTGCTCACTGCCCCCCAGGAAGGTTCCTCCTCTGTCCTTCCTAACATCCAGCATCAAATCTATAAATGTCTGAGTGCCAAAAGATTAAGCTACCCTTGCCCAGGTCGCCGTTCTACAAACAGGATCGTTAGTCTCAGCATCCCACCTCCTGCTTCCAGTCCTCGCCCCCGCCCGGGCTTAATGCCCTGGAGGCGCTTTTGGGTTCCAGGCACAGAGTGTGGGGAGACACGGCAGCCCTGCAGCGCCCCTGCGCGGCCCTCAGGGGAAGGCGCGGCCGCGCAGCCGCAGAAGCCGCTCGCACGCTGGGCCCGGCTCGCCCGCCGCCCCGGAGTCTCCGCCCGCCTGTCCCACCTCCCGCGGGCGGCTCGTCTCCTCTGCTGCTTCGCGCTCTGTGCGGGCTTCTGCCCAGGCCGCGGCGTGCAGTCAGGTGACACAGACATTCTCCAGCAACATTCTTTGCAGAGACCTACAGTAGGCAGCTCTGGTCTCAGATGCCCTCTGGTTCACTTCCCTCTTTCTTCCATCAAACCCTGCTATGTCCAGTCAAATAAAGCTTCAGCTAAGGATGGGGAGAAAATAAAGCAAAAACACAGACAGGAAGAAAAAAAATCTGGCATTGAAAATCAACATTAAAAAAAAAAATCAACATTAAACAGCAACTCTTCGAAGGATGACAGGATTCCTTCCAAGGCTCACGTTTGTCAGTAAGGCCAGGAGATGTAGCAAAGTTGGACAGACAGAGAAAATCAAAGAGGGACACTGCATGTCCATTAAATACCAATTCTTTGTATATAGGATTGTTTTATATCTGTACATGTTTTCCAATAAACCTTGAAACGCCTGACTGGACTTAAATTTGATTTCTGAAAATCATACTTTAAATCTGAATGTAGATGTTCAAAAATTACTATACTTTTCACTATTATCTTTTCCCCAAGACTTTCCCCCTTCTTCAGTTACAGGGGTTTTGGTTGGTTGTTTGTTTTTTGCTTTCTATTTTTTTTTTTTTTTTGTATCTGCCACAATTTTTTATGTTCTTCTTAAAAAATACCCCTCTCTTCTAGAACCCAGAGGTCTTCAAATTATATTTTGATCTCTTTCAGTTCCTCCTTCACTTAAGTTTCTATCTACATCTTTGGATTTGGTACCTCTCATCTTTATTTGCAAATCAGTACCCCAAAGTCTGTCAGCTTTGCACATCTCTGAATTTCCACCAAAATATTGGCCATTATTAGATGTTGGCCATTGAAGAGAAAGTAAAGTCTGTGATCTAAGTTATTTTCACTGTGTTTTTGACTCTTAAAGCCTGGAAACCAAGATGTTTTTATTCCATTGAAAAGCGATTTGATTCTCTCCCTGGCTCTCTTGGGTTGTACAGATCTGACTTCACCTCTGTTTGTGTCACCTCATAATTTATGATAATCAGAAAAAGGACCTGTAGAAGTGTCCCCATTCCTAAGGAGCTGGGGAACACTCTTTGAGCTGAAATTAACATCACTTCAGTAGAAAATCAGAGTGAAATGCAAAAGGGAAGGCAGGATTTTAAAAATATGCCTTCGCTGTCGAAATTCAGACAGTAATGTATCGACAGATGGAAAGCCACAGGCATCAGTGAGAGGAGAATTATTCAAACCCACTGCTGTGCAAGGGGCTGGCATATAAACTGCAGCCTTTCACATTGGGGATTTAAACAATGAACAATCTTTACAGACTAGTGTATTTTGTTTTCTCTAATTAACAGCTAATTAAGTGTCTGTTTCATTGCACATCTAATTTTTCAATTTTCTCAGAATTGCCCAAAAACCATATAGCTGCTTATACCAAATAAATCTAAGCATCAATTTGGATTATACATATATATTCCTATTCTTTACATATTCCACTATTTAGGATGGAAAGGTGATTTTGAAAAGGAGCTTGTAAGCAAAGTGTATAAACTGAAAATATACAGTTAATGAGTACATGGGTATATGGAGGCTGTAGAAGAGGCACCAATTATAACATAATTCTCATGTGCCACAATCACATTCCTAGTAATGACAGAGCATATTATTATTATTATTATTATTATTATTATTATTATCATCATATAGGCTGTGTTGGGTCTTTGTTGCTGTGCACAGGCTCTTTCTAGTTGCAGCAAGCTGGGGCTACTCCTCTTTGTGGTGTGCGGGCTTCTCATTGCGATGGCTTCTTTTGTTGCGGAGCATGGTTCTCTAGGTGCATGGGCTTCAGTAGTTGTGACTCAAGGGTTCAATAGTTATGGTTCGTGGGCTCTAGAGTGCAAGCTCAGTAGTGGCGCATGGGCTTTGTTGCTCCTCGGCATGTGGAATCTTCCCAGACCAGGGCTTCAACCTGTGTCCTCTGAGTTGGCAGGCAGATTCTTAACCCCTGGGCCACCAGGGAAGTCTCAGGGCACACTATTTTTAAATCAAGAGTGAAGAATAAAAAGTAAAGCTAATAATAATAAATAAGAAGGCAGTTGTAAATCAACGACACTTCAATAAAAAGCTGTCTGTTTTGAAAAAAGAAAAAATAAAATAAAAGGATTCCTTCTCCCAATAAATAAATAAATAAATAAATGAGAGCGCAGGAGACAAAGTTTGGAAGTGATGGAAAGATTTATGGCATAGAATGTAGTGATGGCCTCACAGGTGTGTACTTGTCTGCAAGCTCATCACATTGCATGCATGAATTATATACAGTTTTTTGTATGTCAAGAAATTAAATAAAAGTGAAATTTTAAAAAATTAGGAAAGCTTTTTTTAACCCCCCACCATAAAAAGTAAAGTGATGTGTGTGTGTGTGTCTAAAATTCCCAGGAGGCTAATAGGACTTTTGGTTAGTAATCAAAGGCACGGGGCATTCTGTTGACTTATGGGGATATTAAAGCAAACTTACCTATGTCTTGGGTCCCCTTGCCTGGCTTCTTACCATCCCTCAGTGTACCTTCCACTCCTGCCTTACTGAATTACAGTGCTTATGTTTCTCCAAACCTGACACGCCTCTAAAGCCTTCCTTAAACTGCTCCCTCTGTTCAAAATGCAAAATAGTGCTTTCCTTCCTCCAAACTGGGCATGCCTCCAAGACTTCCTCAAACTGTTCTTTCCCCAATCCTGTCCACCTGGCCTACTTACCGCAGGTTTCTGAACCACTACTGGCTGTGTGCCACCAGTTCTCCAAAAACCCTGGATGAATAAATGAAATATCTCAATAAGCACTTACTGTCATTTAATTGGCAGTAAGTTTCTGTAGCTCGAGACATTGAGACAACAAGGTACTAAGTTCCTAACAGATCTACATTAAAAGACCCATGATGATAAAGTGACAGAGAAAGTAAAAGCTGTAGTCATTTGGAAACATTCTAAGTGTGAAGACAGTTGGGGGACCTTACAAGAAAGGGGAAAGAAAGTGCCATTTCCCAGGGGTTACGTTCATGAACATCCTGGACTGCTTACCGTATCTAATGCAAAACCCAGTGATAAAGAAATTACTTAAGAACAGAGGGGAACTCTCAGTCTTGGGGTTGAGGATGCATATAGTGGGGGCGGGGGAGGGGGCGGGCATCACGCAATCCACCAAGCTCTGCACAGGAAAGATCTTATCAGGGGAGCCCCGTGTGAGGTCAGGCTGTAACTCGGTTTTGCCTCCGTAACATTTTATGGACCGGTTTCCTCAAGGATAACAGCAGGACACAAACAGATAACCCTGAAGGATGCAGGGAAGGCTGGCAGAGTGAAGGGCTGGCATTATCGGCCCATGTCATTTTTAAAAAGCACTTTAGAGGCTGCTCTGGTTATTTTATGTTTCCTGATGGGTTATTTTTTCAAAATGCTTGTAGCCATTTTCAAATTCAATAAAAGCCCATTAAATACCATCATGCTTTGGGGAAGGAAAACAGCCGGCAGGGATAACACGTGGGAGGCTGGGAGGACAGAGGCAGTGGCCGCCTCTGCACTGGTCACTGTTGTCCATAATGACACCGCTGCACCCAGGGCCTGTATTAATAACACGATTCCTGCTTGTTGTCTGTGAGCCCGAGAAGAGCGAGGTTTTAAAGTCAGCTGGCAGCTGGGCTTGTCAACCGAGCAACTCCTTTCTGATGAAGCCCAATTGGAGGATGCACAGTCATCTTTGCTGTTTGGAAACTACCATAAATTCTTCACAACATAATTTGAATTGAAGTGGTTTCAGCCACTCTGCTCACTAGCAGACCACGAACCTGCCCCTGCCCTTGGAGACGGAAAGCAGTAGGAGTGAGGAAACACATGTCCTTTCCGGCTTCCGAGGGGAGTGAGGAAGCAACAAGCTGTCCGAGAGGGGCTCTGACAATGTGAGACCCTGCCGTGGACATTCAGAGGAGATGGCAACATCCTTCCGACCGCAGACACAAAGGGCAGCCTCTTCCTCTAGGAGGTAACCCAATATTCCCTGTCCTACAGATGACTTGGCAAGACCCACACCACAGAACTCTCTCCCTAGCTTCTCTTCCCTCCTTCTTGGAAATGACGGTTTACTGTGAAAGCACAAGGAAGTCCACACATCCTCTAACGTGATGAGATTCGTATAATAAAAGAAACTAAAAAAATTTCTTGGACGTACAAGATCAGTTTAAGCCTCTTGGACAAATACGCTGCTTCACATGGCAAGAACTGAAGGGTCTTTGCTTGCTTTTTCCCTCTTAAGGGTACTCTGAAAGATCAAGGACCATCAGATTCTGAGAATCTATGTGAATGCCCATGTGTGTACCCCGCTAGAGACAGTTGGATATTGTAAAAACCTCTTACAATGAAATAGAGATGTTGTTTGACACAACATGCCAACCAGGACATTCTGCACTGATTGTCCCTCTTGCCTCTTTTCCTGGGAAGCCTCGTGAATGATGAGAGACAGCATCTGGATTGAGAAAGACAAAGAATTAAACCCTAGCCAGCTCAATTTTTCACTCCCTCCCCAGCAACTGAATTCAGCGGACCTCGGTCTAAATACTTTACCTCTTAGGGCCAGTAGAATGGGCGTGATACTCTTCTCTCCTAAGATGATTGGTAGTTTTAAACGATGGGATCACTCTTCCCCGTTTCCGGTTTTGTTTTCTTGACGGCGATTCTCACTGTCTGAAATTACTGGAGTACTTGTTTATTTTCTATCCATCACTCCTCCTCCCCGACGCGAGCTCCTGAAGAGCGGGAACCGGGACCACTGCCTTTGTTCGGGGCTGTTTGGCCATTGTCTGGGGGCAGTGCTCAGCACGTAGAAACTGCTCAGCAAATATTTACTGAATGAATGAAGGTGAAATGAATGCATTGGTAAAGCACAGAACAGAGACTCAATAACTTAGTTTCCTCTCTCCTTTAAGAATATAGGTTTACCTCTGCCTTCACTGTCTCCATGTGTAGGAATGAGCTAGACTACAGGCCATGGAATTCAGCTGAGTCCTCATTGTCCGGGCCAAGCAGATCTTTTCTAGATTCTTTAACTTCTTACGAAGAAGACTTTCTGAGCTATTACCACCTGCACGTCCTGGAGAAGAACTTAGCTTTGGGTTCAAGATCATTTGTTGGTAAATTGACTTTCTCATCGTAGGTCTATTTCTGAAGCTGTTTTGTCCCCCCTCCTACTGTCTTGGGTGTCCTGGAGGAAATTCTCTGGTTGTGGTAATGGTCATTCAGTAGGTGGCGCTCTCTCCCAGAACACCATCCTTCTTCACAGCCCAGACGACGTCACTGATAAATCATTAGACTACAGTTAGATGAATAGCAGAGTCAAAACTACAAAATAGTCATGCTGACTGTTTTGCAACTTTTCTTTCTTTTCCATATGCCACATCCCACTCCCTGTTCTTGTCTTCTCAGTTCCTTTAGTACTTAACGAATGGTCTCTGACCTTGAATTCAGGGAAGCCATGTTGGCCTTTTCCTAAGAGGAGCAGGGGACAAAAAAAAAAAAAAAAAAAAAAAAGACATTCATGCTAAGTTCTGGGCTTGAAGTTCAGTTCTGATTATTTTTTTAATTCTGTCACTCACTCATTTGTTTATTCGCCAGACTTTTACTGTGAACCAAAGTCAGGCGAATAAATGAAAGAACAGACTCTGAGAGCAATGACCAGGGTTTGTAGCTTGCATCTGCTACTTAATGACTTTGGGAAAATTTCTTAACCTCTCAATGGCTTAGTTTCCTGATCTGTAAAATGGGCATGACAATAGTACTTATCTCACAGAGTTGTTCCAAGGATTAAATTAATTATTATTTATGAAGTCCTAAGAACAGTGCCTAGAACATAGTAACATTAAATAAGGGTTTGTTAAATAAATACTAGCTACTACTTTGCTAATGACTTGCTTAACTTTCAAATGGACGTGGCAGTGTCTTTCCATATTAAATATATGCATATTTTCTCCCATTTAAAAATCTCTGAAATCAGGATGAGATGTCATAATTTGGCAACTAAGAATGGTGATATACAAAATTCATTTTTAAATTGAGAGCATATTGAGTTTGATGAAATATGGCAATTATAAATAACATCTCTCCTTTTTTCTGGCCCCTTTCTCTTAGGTTGCATGTGTGCTCAAACTTTCCCAATTAAAAAGGAAAGAAAAAAAGAGGGGCCATGGAGGGGAGAGAGAGAGAGAGAAAAGAGTTCCAGACTCTGCCTATTTTCTCAAAGCATCACTGATTACTGGCATCCAGGCAGAGCACAGCCTGGAATGGAATAAGGGGAGAAGGACCCCGTAGAGGGTCTGAGTGGAACTTGGAGGCCTCGGAAGAGTGGGTCTCCGTCTGACTTCATTCCCATCTCACCCAGAAATGGCACAACCTCCCTCAGTGAGAGAACCTCGCCAATAAGGACATATAGGGAAGGAAGGGGCCTTCTAAAATGAAGCCTTGGCTTCATCCTGTGGTTGTGTTCTGGAAAAGCCTGGGCTTGGATTGAGAGCTGGCTAGCCCTTCAGGAAAGTGTCTTCTCAAGTCCTGAGCTAGATTCACAATCAGAGGGACTGGACAAAGTTACCATCTGAATAAGGTCTCTGAGCGGACAGAATTCTTGAGTTCTGTGTGGTCATCAGCTCACAGGGAGTGCTGGATGGATGCTATGTTTCAGTATATTTTGTGCTTTTTTTATGCCTTCAGCTTGGATTTTATCTTCTGTGTACCCTGTCTACCTTATGCCAAACCACTCCTTCCCCCCTAAAGTTCCACTGAAACTCCCCTTCACTTGGTGACTGTATTCGCAGGTGCTCACGGGACACTTCAGGTCAGTCAGCTGATCCCTCTTCTTTGACTTCCAGTGCCCCTAAGACACTCCACCTGTGCCTGTGATACTTCTAACACCCTCCATCCATGCATTTAAGCACCTTCTCCTAGTCTACTCCATTTACCCTGAAATATTCTCCCAATGTTCTGCCCACCCAGAATCTGCAAGTAGCAATTCACCACCCTTTAGTTATTGCTCCAGTGAGTGTATTGTCCTAAAAAATAAAACAGCCAGTTATTTTATCAGCATAATGTGCTGATTTGAGAACAGCAGAGGAATTGCAATTTGGGACAACCAAGCTATAGCAAAAATATAGGTGAGCCCAATAGCAAAGGAACATGATAGAGAGAAAGGAGGAAGTTGGGAGGGGTTGTTTTGAATGAAAGTCCATTCGAGGAAAGCAACAGTTCGGGATGGCAGGCATTTCCCATTGGCTGGGCTTGTTGCTGGGCACGGAGAATGCTTCCTGTTGGGGTTTGTAATTGACTTGCTTCTGTTGGGGTTTGCAATTGACCTCAAGTGGTAGTGCCTGAGGGCTCCCCTTCTGGCCTCCTGACTCCATTTTCAATGAGGTTTCCCTTATTCTGTTGCACAAGTGCTTATGAAGTCCTTCTGTACAGTGCTGGGCACACAAAGAGAAGAATACCAGTCCCCACTCCGGGGATGTTCGGTTAGTCTCCTGAAAGACCTTCACACACACTGTCTGATCTAAGCCTTTGAAATGGGCATCTCTTCGAATTTCATGGCTGTAGAACTGAGGAGAGGAAGGGTTAAGTGACTTCCTCCAGGGCAATGGCCATACCAAGGTATCTCTTGATTGACAAGGAGTAAACTAGATGGTGATGCCTGTTCTCCTCTGGGAGCCTGCCCTCCATTCCCAGGAACCTCTTCCTCATCCTATCCTTATTCTCTGAAGTTCTGGTCCAACATAAAGTAGTGTTATGGGTCCTGACCTACCCCACACTGCAAGAGCCTTCATTAAACTTTAAAATCCTCCCTTGCACATGCTAGAGAAGCCCTTAGTCCTCTGCAGCTGACTTGAGAGCCCGCTCCATCTCCCTGCACTTCTTCTTTGCCTGAGGTGTGTCTGGGTGGGGGTTGGGAGGGTCAGTCAGTCAGTAAATACTTGCTGAACAGTAAGCACCTCCCTAGGCTCTGGGAATTCACCTTGAATTCACCTTGCGGTAGACTTGGAAGGATGTTAACCAAAAATTCTTTGAGCAAGAAATTATAATAGAGGCTCTATATAATGTACTCATGTTTTTATGAGCGAGGCAGTAGTATTTATATTTGTTTTTCTATTTTTAATTGTTATATTTTTATCGTTAGGATTCTGTCCAAGCCTGAGGTCTGGGTGGAAGCGCTTTTGGAGCTGGGAAAGGACACAAGGCCACAGCTGAGCCTCGGTCCACTGCTCCGGGTGGAGGGGACTTGGGACCTCAAACGAACCCCCAGGTGTGTGCTGAGTCATGACCCACCCTCCACATGGGAAGTACAGTAACTGTTGTACTGGCAGAAACTGCAAATTCCTAACGCCCCAGAAGAGGTTTGTTTCCTACACAGCTGGTTCTAAGTAAAGGGGGGGGGGGGGGGGTCATGATCAGAAAATCAATTATCTTTAGTTGATTTTTCTTACTTACTTTTCAAATCTTTTTTTAATTGAAGTATATTTGATTTACAATGTTGTACTACTTTCAGGTGTACAGCAAAGTGATTCTGTTTTACATATATATTTATCTATTCTTTTTTTTTTTGAAAATTAAGTAATTACATCCTTTATTTTTTTTAAATTTTTTTGGAGTATAGTTCCTTTACAATGTGGTATTGGTTTCTACTATACAGCAATTTATCTCTATTCTTTTTCAGATTCTTTTCCATTATAGTTTTTTACAAGGTGCTGAATATCGTCCCCTATGCGATATAGTAGATCCTTGTTGTTTATCTATTTTACATATAGTCGTGTGTATCTGTTAATCCCAAACTCCTAGTTTATCTCTTACCCCATTCCCCTTTGGCTGAGGACTATTCCATTGTATACATGCACCTCATCTTCTTTATCCATTCATCTATCGATGGACATTTAGGTTGTTTCCACGTCTTGGCTATTGTAAACAGTGCTCTGTGAGCATTGGGGTGCATGTGTCTTTTTGAATTAGAGTTTTCCTCTTTTCTGGGTATAGGCCCAGGAGTGGAATGGCTGGATCATATGGCAGTTCTGTTTTTAGTTTTTTTAAGGAACCTCCATGCTGTTCTCCATAGTGGCTGCACCAAATTACATTCCTACCACCGGTGTAGGAAGGTTCCCTTTGGTTCACACCCTCTAGTTTCCAAATCTTGGGAGGAAGGAAGCTGCGGCATCGGAGGCACTGGGTATCACTCTATGGTCCATTTCACGTGGCTCTTTCTCCCTCTGCAGGTTGGAGTCAGTGGGTATGGTTTATCCTGCTAGCCCCGAAGGCAGTGAGTCCTGAACTCTCCCTTCATCTCCTGTCTTAATATTTGTTTCCCACTGTTTAAGACCAGTGATAAACAGACGGGCGATCTCAGGTACATTTTCTAACTCTGTAAGGCCTTGCTTTCCTCGTCTGTAAGATGTGGAGCCTGCCCAACCCCAAGGGCTGAGGGCAGAATGACGTAACACACGTCTTGGTAAATTGCAAGATGCTGTGCAAAGATGTGTTGCTTTCACTCCACCTGTTTATTCTTTATGGTGTAGATTGAAGGTATCTGCTTCAAAACCCTCCCCAAGCATTGTGTTTGAAAGCACTCAGTGCCCAGCCCACAGCAGGCCTAATAAATTAAGACTGTGATTCTGACAGGGGCCAGAACGTCAACCAGATACCTTGGAGCTGCTGGTTCCTGGTCAACATCTCTAGTGGAGGAAGCCTGGACACCAGCAAAAAAAGATAATGGCCTCCCAAGAGGGAAGGATAAGGATGGGGAGGAGTCTCTCCTTTTTCAAAGGTTTATCCGGGCCCACCCTCCTCACCCAGAGTGCTCCCTCATTCTCAGCCTCCCGGACTCTTCCCCACCCCACGCAGACTCCCTGCTCTCTGATCCTCTGATCACAAACCCTCAGTTCTCAAGATAACATACCAGGAAAGCACATGAGATGAAAATGGTTGATATGACTGAGAGCTGTAAGAGGAGCGCTGGATCCAACCTTGGAGGAGACATCCAGCCTGACACTTGGGTTTTGCGGAGAGGCACCCGGGGTCACGCACCGCCTCTACCAGTGTTTTACATTTTAACAGACAACAAAGAATTAGATAAGGGTAAAGTTTGGAGTTTGGTGTTCTAGGCTGGAGAGAGTGGGTGGAGGTGGGGTGGGAGTCCCCCCTGCCCCCCAGCTCCCCATGGAGCTGAGATCTCATCCACCCCAGGAGGGGCTGCTGAGGCTCTGTGGAAGTGGAATACTTCAGGGCTTTTTGTCTCAGTCCTTCCATCCCCCTAAAAAACAGAGGAATTGCTTTCAAGTGCAAACAGTAAGATAATTCAGTTAAAAGAGAGCTAGGATCCTTCTCCTACACACCCGCTCCCACAGAAAAACACCTAAAGGGATTTCCTAGACTTTGCTCACATAGGACTCGTCTTTGGAGCCTTTCTCCCCTGTTTTGGGCTGATGCGGTGGCCTGACAGACAGCTCTCATGGCTCCTGTGCCTACTTCCAGTGCTGCCCCTTCGGGACTCTTTGTAGACAGGCCATGGCTTCTAGGCATCTCAGGCTCACTGTTGTATGAATACTGTTGTGGGTGAGCGCACGAAGGAAGTAGCAGCAATTAGCAACCCCGAGGTCCACTGCATGTGGAAAACCCTTTAGAAACTGAAATAGTGACATAAACATGCCTTCATCTTGATTTGGAAGAAAAACACCACCTCCAGCTACCAGAAGCAAAAATGTCTTCTCCTTCCCGTAGATCCAACTAATTCACTTAATAAATATTTCAGGGGTGTACGCACCTGGTACAAGGATTAGGCCTCCATCAGCAAATCACTTTTAAGACCACCTCTTCCCTCGTCCTTGGTCACTCTTAGACCTTTTCTTTTCTCTTCTGTCAGAGTATGAACACAGCATCCCATTTATTGTCTTAGGGACACGTCAATGGAAACCTATACTCTCTACCTTTTCAGAAAGACTGGGGACGCTACCGTCTCTTCCTGTCCTGCTTGGAGATCTGGCGCCCGAAGTTTGCCTATGTGATTGCGAGAGAAACACAGAGATAATTAGGATGCAGAGGAGAGAATGGCTTAGTCCCCAGGGGCCTCTGGCCACGGGCCCCGCCACCCATATATGCTCTATGGCTCCGTTTTCAGACCTGTGCCCCCCCCACCCCCAACTGTTGAAAACCGATTTCCTTAAGGGTGCCCAAAGTGGAAGGACTGTAGCCAGATGCCAAAAGAATCCCTTCCCCTAACACTACCTGATTCTGGGGAGGTCCGGTGGAGTAAGTAGTGACCCTTGAGGTATGATTTAGGTAGCACAGGAAGGCCCCTGCTCAAAAATAAATTCCACAGGAGTGCCTCCACTGCTGGTGATTAATTCATCCCTTTATTCACTGAACAAATATTTACCTGATAGGCCCCAGACAACCCCTCCCCCATTCAAAGAGAAATGCTGTCTGTCCTCAAGTTGATCAAGAAGCAGCAGCACATTCTGACACAAATATACTTTCCCCAGGGCTGGGTGCGTCTCCCAGATTTGCAGGAAGAGCCTTGTTTTGGAGCCTAGGTTGTTGACGTTAATGTCTCGCCTTCCAAATCTAGCGGATGACCCGGGACAAGTTACTCAACCTGTTAGAGCCTGTTTTCTGGTAGGTCTAACAGCGATGATGGTAGTGATAGCTCACCCCTTGTTGTGAGAATTCTGTGAAACGCTCCCCAGGAAAAGCAGTACGAGCTTCCAGGAAGACGTGAACGCAGTATTCTGAGAGCGCAAAAGAAGTCACAAGTGCATCTGTCTGGAGACATTGAGGAGGGTTTCACAGGGAGGTGGCAGCTGATCTGGGTCTGGAAGGACAAGTAGGAATTGGCCGGGCAGAAAAGACAGGCGGTGGATCTCAGGCAAAGGGAACAGTGTATACAAACTGGTGAAGCAAGACATTGCATAATGTCTTCTTAAAACTTGAGAGGTTCAGTCTTGAAGGACAGGGAAGCTTGGAGGGCTGGGGGGTGGCGAGGTTCCTCCACTCGCTGCCCCCTCTTCCCTACAGAGCCTCAGGACTCACCCTTCACCTTCTTTAAGTCTTTGCTTAAATGACACCCTGACCTTCCCAGGTCAAAGGGCACTAGTCCCTCCCCCTGCTCCGCAGGTCCCCTTTCCTGCTTGGCTCTTCTCCAAAGTATTTATTGTTAAAGATAATACAAGTGTACTCACTTCATTTGTAGACTTTCTCAAGACCCTGACCCCTCTCCCCTCCCCGTCACAAACATACACTGGATCCCTGAGGAGAGGGATTTGGGTGCTCTCTTCACAGGCACGTCCCCCAAGTCTCCCACAGAGCCTGGCGCAGCAAGACAGGAGAAGCTCTGGGTGCTGAGTGGCCCTGGGCTCTGACGTGGGACAAGATGGCGCCTCCACACCCCAGCAGTGGTCGGTGTGGACGTGCTGGGAGCTTCTGCGCCTGCTTTTGAGAAACCCCACTGAGGAATTTTGACTGTTCAATTTGTCTGTCTTTGCCGCTCTCTAAAGACTTTCAACGTGGAAACACTTCTGTGGTTGAGTCCACTTTCAGTTGCTCTCTTCCTTGTGTGTGACTCTGTGTGTCTAGTGCTGGGAGAGGTGACTTTGGGAATCCAAGGAGACTGCCAGCTGCCTGGGGGGAGGAGAAGATGTTGAAAGGACAGGGTGGGGGTTCAGGAATGGAGGCGCCCAGAGACACGGAGCTCTTTCACAACTTGGCCTGGGGCTGTTCCTGTGATTGGGTGTCTCAGCCAAGAATGTCCCCAGAATTCCAAGTCATTTTTAGGTGCAGTTTTCTTATCCTGTGTTCAAAAGCCTTCCATAAAGTATGTTTAAGATTGGGAAAAGAAAGGGAGTTGTGTATTTAGCTCTTTTAGGGCTTGAGCAGAGGGAAATGAGGTCAACATTTTCTTTGGTGCTTGTTTTTATTTTGAAATATCACAAAATATAGAAAAGAATAACTATAATACCTAACACTCATGTACCAGTTAAATATGCATTTACCCTAGTTTTTTTTTTTAACGCTAACATGCTTTATTTGCCTTTTTAAACTTTTAAAGCAATGAATACTCATACAACTTAAACAAAAAATAACAGCAAGAAAAAAAATTAAAAGACAGCCATAAACTGTAAAGAGGTATTTGCATGCATGCTTAAAACAGATAAAAGAATTACTATCCAGAATATGTAAACAGCTCTACGAATCAATGAGAAGAAGATAACCCATGTTGGTTGTTTTGTGGCAACTGCAGATCTGGACGGAGCTGCCTGAGTTTCCCCTTCCCTGGTTCTCTCCTCACTTCTTTTTTTTTTTTTAATTTTTTTTAAATTTATTTTTATTTTATTTTATTTTTTTGACTTTTAAACTTTTTATTTTTTATTTTTTACAATAAACTTCATATATTTAGAGTGTACAATTTGGTATCCCAAATTGGGAGACTGGGATACCAAATTGTACACTCTCCTCACTTCTTATTGCCTCCCTACCACTAGCAACAGAGGTTCACACGCTCAGAGCAGAGGGGTCTTAAAGGGAAAGGACCTCAGTTCCTTTCTCCTTGCCCTGGGCCCCATCCTCCTCGAAACAGGACTCAAAGAAGATGAGACAAGTTGCTATGGAGATCTTTTTCTTTTAAGAAATAATTTTATTTATTTATTTATTGGCTGCGTTGGTCTTCATTGCTGCACGGGCTTTCTCTAGCTGTGCCAAGCGGGGGCTACTCTTCATTGCAGTGCGTGGGCTTTTTTTGTTGTGGAGCACAGGCTCTAGGTGTGTGGGCTTCAGTAAGTGTGGCTCACGGGCTCAGTGGCTGTGGCGCACTGGCTTAGTTGCTCCTCGACATGTGGGATCTTCCTGGACCAGGGATTGAACCTGTGTCCCCTGCTTTGGCAGTCAGATTCTTAACCACTGTGCCACCAGGGAAGTTCTGCTATGGAGATCTCAAATGCCTTTTCTTTTTACTCTTCTCCCTTTTTCCTAACCAGGAAAAAGAATGCTAGTTTGTCCCTGTGTCTCCACGTGAAAGGGCCCTAATATTTACTGCAAGAATCTTCTTTAACTTCTCAACAACTACGAGAGGTAGGTGTCAGTATTTCCACTTTACCAGTGAAAACACAAGGCTGGAAGGATCAAGTAACTTTCAGATGTCACACAGATGACAAATATAGAAATAGCATTTGAACCCAGGACTGTGTGACTCCAAAGCTCAAGCTTTTCCCCTTAAACCACACTTCTAAGAACAGCATGACTGCCTCTCGACTTCAAGAAGTGGGGACTTCCCTGGAGGTCCAGTGGTTAAGATGCCACACTTCCAATGTAGGGGGAACGGGTTCCAACCCTGGTTGGGGAACTAAACTCCCACATGCAGCAGGGCAAAAAAAAAAAGTGAATATGCATGACAAATCTACATCATTGTGAACAAGTGTGACACTGTGACAAAGCCCTGTGCCAGGTGGTAGAGGTGGGGACAAGCCTGGATTCGGGAGGGGAGCCCCAGCTCTTCTTCCCGTGAGTGGCCCACATGTAACAACAGAAAGGAGCTGTAAAGAGCAAGGACATTACTAGACGCTGGGAAGTTACCAGTTCTAACTGGAGTGCAGAGAAAGCAGTTTTTTTCCTGGTGTTGGACACGTCGTAACCCTCCTACGTAGTGGGCATGTGAGACAGGGCTTAGGAGCCCTGCCGTAGACTTTCACAGACTGGGATTCAAATCCCTGCTCTGCTTTTTGGCAGATGTGTGAGCTTAGGCAGCTCACTTATCCTATGTCTGGGTTTCCTCTTATTCGCAAAGTAAGACAGATTCCTCAGTCCAGGAGGTTGTTAGAACATTACATGAAGTGTATGTAAGGCGCTTAGCCCAGGGCCTGGCACGTAGTCAGCCCTCAATAAAGAGGAGCCAAGTTTGCTTTATCGTTACAATCATCACTCAGCAGCTAGGGATTACGAAATGCAGAAATTCATTCGGTCACCAGCTAGTTACTGAAAACCAGCTACGTCGCAGGCAATAAGTAGCTCAGACTGAGATGCCTGCTCTCCTGGAGCTGTGTTATGGAGTGCAAAGACAGACAGTAAGCAGAACCAATAAGCAAATTCCCTTGATATACTGAAATGTGATATGTGTTCCGGGAAAAATATAAATAGAGGTTTAAGTGACTCCCCTAGTTGTACATTTCACGTGGACACTCATCGAATTTGCACTGTCATCAGTGAATGCAAACGTTGGTAGTCCATTGGTTGGAAACTAATGCTGGTCTTGGAGCTTAATTTCTTTTTTTTAACGGTAATAGTATATCGTGCTTTCTCTAATCATTTCAGTGTCCCAAATAAAGCAATGTCCTCACCTACGGATAGTTAACAACTCCCCTGCAATTTCTAGATGCTGTTTCCAATAAATGGTTTATTTTCAATTGTTGTTTTGTTTACAACAAGGGTAGCATCCAGTGGCTAGGTTGCTCACTGCATTATTAAAAAAACAAAAACAAGGGACTTCCCTGGTGGTGCAGTGGTTAAGAATCCACCTGCCAATGCAGGGGACATGGGTTCAAGCCCTGGTCCAGGAAGATCCCACATGCTGCGGAGCAATGAAGCCTGTGCACCACGCCTACCAAGCCCATGTGCCACATCTACTGAAACCCACGTGCCTAGAGCCCGTGCTCCGCAACAAGAGAAGCCACTGAAATGAGAAGCCTGCGCACCGCAGTAAGGAGTAGCCCCTGCTCACTGCAACTAGAAGAAGCCCGCACGCAGCAATGCAGCCCCAATGCAGCCCCAATGCAGCCCCAATGCAGCCAATAAATTTAAAAAATAAATAAATAAATAAATTTTAAAAATTTGAAACTACAGGTATACCGGATGGTATTGTTCTACTGATGGTTGAAGAGAAAAGCATTTCATAACTTGAAAAATGTTCTGGAAAAAAAAAGTCAACCATAGAAACTCCAGGTTGGAAGGGACCTTTAACGTTATGCTGAAATTCCCCTGATGTGGTTCAGACATGACTGGTTTGACTTAATCTGTATTGGACATGAGCTTTTTGTCCTGGGAATTATAGGTTGATAGAAGTTGATACTCAGAAAAGGGAAGATGTGGTTATCAATAGATTTTTCTTGAGAGTACTTGCTAAGAGGAAAAGGAGATTTTCCTTCTGCAAGATGTTACTAAGAAGACTCTTGGTGAGGCATAGTTTTAATTTTTCTCTGTTAAATATTTCAAGGCAGGAAGATGCTGGGAGAGAGGCTGCTAGGACCAGAACTGGCCAGCCAACAGGGCTGATGTCTGTCTCAATCTTCTTGTTGTGTTTGAGTATAAAAATTTTCAGGACTTCCCTGGTGGTGCAGTGGTTAAGAATCCGCCTGTCAATGTAGGGGACACGGGTTCAATCCCTGATCTGGGAAGATCCCACATGCTGCAGAGCAACTAAGCCTGTGTGCCACAATTACTGACCCTGTGCTCTAGCGCCTGTGTGCCACAACTATTGAGCCCAAGTGCTACAACTACTGAAGCCCACTTGCTTAGAGCCTATGCTCTGCAACAAGAGAAGCCACTGCACTGAGAGGCCCATGCGTCTCAACGAAGAGTAGCCTGCACTCACAACAACTAGAGAAAACCCGTATGAAGCAATGAAGACCCAACACAGCAAAAAAAAAAAAAAAGTCAAACACACAGAGAAGTACAGAGTAATGTTACAAAATATGCACCCCAACCCAAACAACAGATTTCAACAATTTTGATATAGACAGATATTAAATAGATTTAGATGTAATTGATGACCCCTTGATACTATTCCCTAGCCCTCTGTGCCCAGAAGCAACCATCATCCTGAAGTTAGTGCATATACTTCCTGTCTATACACTTATACTTTGATTCTACAATCAAAATACAGCATTGTAGGGACTTCCCTGGTGGCGCAGTGGTTAAGAATCTGCCTGCTAACACAGGAGACACAGGTTGGATGGGAGACACAGGTTCGATCCCTGGTCTGGGAAGATCCCATGTGCTGAGGAGCAACTAAGCCCGTGAGCCACAACTACTGAGCCCATGTGCCACAACTACTGAAGCCTGCGAGCCTAGAGCCCATGCTGCACAACAAGAGAAGCCATTGCAATGAGAAGCCCGTGCACCTCAACAAAGGGTAGCCCCCACTTGCCACAACTAGAGAAAGACCGTGCCCAGCAGCGAAGACCCAGTGCAGCCAATAAATAAATAAATTTATTTTAAAAAATACAACATTGTATGTATGCTTTTAAATTTTGCACAAATGGTATTATATGGCATCTATTTTACCCTAGTTTTCATGATCTCTTTGAGATCTGTTGATGTTATTAGCTATAGATTTAGTTAATTACGACTCTTTTCAAAAGAGTGACCAGTTGGATCTCTGACCCCTGGATACGTTTGGAAGAGCAGCAAGATATATTATTCCAGATGTGTCTCTCTGACAGATTCTTCATCTTATTCATCAACTGTCAACTTCCTGAGACCAAAATACCAGTACAGGAGGTAAACCTGCTGAGACAAGGAACAAGAGCTACTTAAAGAAACTAAATAGGAAATTAAGCCTTTTAAATGTAAGCTAAAAAAAGAGAGGAGCAGTGAGCTTCTTCATATAATTTTTGACCTCAGTCTCCTGGAGTTTTTTTCCTACTGCCCTGCAGAAGCAACCAATATTTCAAATATTTCCACTTTTGGTTAAATTTGCCTGTTCCAGAATTTCATAAAAATAGAATCACATGGTATGTACTCTTTTGTGTTATGCTTTTTTCACTCAGCATAATGTTTTGGAGATGCACTCACATTGTTGCATGGTCATAGTTTATTCCTTTTTTTATTGCTGCGTAATGTTTGGTTTTATGAATATACCACAGTTTGTTTATCCATTGTTCTATTTATAGACACCTGACTTGTTTCTAGTTTTTGACCATTATCAATAATGCTGTATGTATATGTTTTCATTTTGCTTGGGTAGTTACCCAGGAATAGGATTGCTTGGTCACATGTTAAATGTATATTTAACTTTATAAGGTGCTACCATAGTATTTTACAAAGTGGCTGTACTCTTCGCATTCCAACTAGCAATGTATGAGTTCCAATGGCTTTACATTCTTGTCAACACTTGCTATTGTTAGTCTTTTTAATTCTTAGCCATTCTTGTGGTTGTGTATCTCATTGATTTTTTTCACTGAAAGCTTAGTTAAAACTAATTTTAAAAACACAAACAAGATTATATATAGGATAAATATTCAAACTATACTTGTATATGTTTAGAGGAAAGGTATTCTAGAAAACCTAATAAATATTATTCTAAGAATATATTCACAATATTTGGTATACAGGAAACCAAATTTAAAGAATAATGTAATTATATAAATCTTTATAACAGTTCTACACTTTTATGTATCTAATAATATAGCTTCAAAACATCTCATTATGGTCTTAATTTGTTTTTCTCTGATGACTAGATGTTGAACATTTTTAAATGTATTTATTTGTTATTCATATATCTTTTCTGGGTCAAGTCTGTAAAATTTTTTGCCCTTTTTTATTGTGTCATTAATCTTATTGTTAAGTTGTAAGTGTTTCTAATAAATTGGGCTGGATATATGTTTTGCAAAAATATATCTAGTTTTGTGGCTTATCTTTAAGAGCAGTAATCTTTAATCTTGATGAAGCCCCTTTATCATTCTAAAATTTTACAGCTTCTGTTCTTGTGTCCTGTTTAAGTAGTCTTTGCCTAATCTAATGTCGCAGTGATTTTCTTCTGTTTTCTTCTAAAAGTTTAATTAGTTTTAGCTCTTACATTTAGATCTACAATCCATTTTGAGTTAATCTTTGTATGTTGTGAAGCATGGGTCAAGGTTAATTTGTTTCCATATAGAATATCTATTACCTTTTATTGACTATCTTTTCTCTTTTAAATTATCTAACTTGGCACCTTTGTTGAAAATTAATTGGCCACGTAGTGTGGGTCTATTTTTGGAAATTGTATTCTGTTCCAAATAAATTTCCTTTTCTTGCCAGCATTTTGAAATTACACAATTAAAGAGCTATCTGTTCATAATTATTCTTGCATCTCTGGTAAGTATTTCCTTATCCTGGTCACCATCTATGGCAATGGGAAGGGTCAGGCATTTGATTTTCTCTGCTGCCTCTTTCTGTCTTTCTCCTGCCCCTGTCAACATTTCAGACATCCATGTCAACTCCCGTGACTTGAAAGTAGTTAAAAAATTCACTTACCCATGATTTTTCACTCTTGTATTTTTCTAATGAAAAGTCCACAGCCTCCAATGTTAGTAACAATAGCTAATACTTCTATTACATATGTTGTCACTAATCTCAGCACTTTAGAAGTTATTTAATTGTCTCAACGACCTTATAAAGTAGGAATTATTATCACTATTTACAAAAGAGGAATCTAAGGCCCTGAGGGGCTATGTAGTTTGTCCAAGTTTGTTCACACACACAGTAAGTAGCTGGGAACACACCCAGTCGATCTCCAGAGCTTGCATGCTTTACCAAAATGCTAAATTGCTGAATCACCCTCCAGATGAATTTATTTGAAGACTGCACATCATCTACATTGTTTTTTTTTTTCTTGTTTTATCTACATTGTTTTTAAGTTAATATTGTTCTATTAAGTGTAGCTGCAAGGATATTAGAAAGCATTTTTCAGATGAGGAAACCAAAGTCCAAAGAGAGCGAAGCTGGAAGCAGAGCCAGGCCCTAGCCTTGGAGGCCTGAGGGCTTTCCCTTCACCCACGCTGCCTTCCTGGTCTTGCGGACTTTCTGGTTTTGGACTTACCACACTTTGGCATCTCTGGATTATGGGGTCCCCAAAATGTAGCACTCTGTGCTTCCAGAGAATCGCACCCCACTCTTTAGCCTCTCTGCACTGCTCACCAGATCTTCTAATAAGGCATACTCTCAACTATCTGTTATGGCAGGACAGTTACCTAATAAACTCATCCACTGGTCTCCTCCAGGCAATACTCAAAGGGACATTTACTGAGCCCTACTATGGAAACCATCTTATTAAACTCTGTGAGAACACACATATATGATACAATAGCATGCCCTCCAAGGGCTTATAAATACTATCATCAACTAATATTATTAAATCTCTGAAAAGTTTCTATATAGAACAAATTTTGCACATATAACTGACCCAGTGCTCTCTTTGCCATTCCTTCTACTAACTTTTATTTCTTCTTCATTTAGTTAATACATGTAATGGGTGATTTCTTTGTCCAACATTATTGTATTTTATAGTATAGAGAAATGAACATTTATTTGGAATCAGAGATCTTGATTTCCAGGTCCTCTCTGTCACTTATCAGCTGGGTGACCTTCAGCAAATTATTTAACCTCTCTGAGTCTCTTGCCTAATCTGTAAAGGAGGATGATAATAGTACCCAGTTTCATTGGTTTGGAGCCAAAGTCGATAACAAAACACTTTGTAAATGCTAATCTTTTTGAGAGCTATAGAAGAAAGAACTTGGACTTCAGAGTCAAAAGAGGTGGATTCCTAGCATCTCTGAATACCTGACACAGTCTGTGATAACAAAGCCACGTTGAGGAGGTGGGTGATTGGAAAGGCTAACCCAGAAGCTAAGAGCCTGGATCCTGACCCTGGCCTGGCCCTGTACCTCATTCACATTCTTTCTTCAGGAAATCACAAGTTCTTACAAGTCATGACCCTTTGTGAATTATCAAACCAAAATTGTCCATGATCAGATTTCAATGATTTAAATAGAGGAGGCCTTGATTGACAGGAAAAGAGCACTCCTAAAAACGATACAGTAATTCAGCTGTCTCATTCATTCATCCCTCAATCAACTTTCACTGACTGTATACAGTGTTAGCTGAAGGGCATTATTTTAGATGCTGGAGATTTAAAAACAAGGAAGGTTAATGGTGCCTCTAAAATTTCTTGATGGGAGAGGGGTATTGTGAGGGAGGCCGGGCTCGAGGGTAATAATCTGGTCTGCAAAACCCGAGTGAAGAAGTGGAGGCATCTTGTCTTGGGGAGGGCTGACAGAGATGGGGAGCAGGGCTAAAGTGCCCCCAAGCCTCCAGATGAAAGACACAGTCCTCATCATTAAAGAGCTTACCATCAAAAAAAAAAAAGTTTACTATCTAGTGGGAGAGACAGAAATAAAATCCCAGAATGACAATACAGTGTGATAGTTATGTGAAGGAAAGATGCACATAGTGATATGAAAACTCACACACACACACACACACACACACACACACACACAACATCAATCCAGGTTGAGAAGAGCATCGTAGCCTGAGGGAAGATGAGATTTATGATTTTCTGGACTAGTAGTCTATGCATTTAGGGCTCCTCTCAGCACCTCACTTTCCATGACAGTTTACAGTGAAAAAAGTACTTTCACATTCTAAGTTTCATTTGATTTCACGAAAATAGGAATGGAAAATGGGATCACTTCTATTCTATAGAGGAGGAAATAGGCAGAGAGGTGACCAAGCCACAAGTTTGTAAATAGCAGAGTGGGAAACACAGTGCAGTTTTTCTGGTTCTTGGTTAAAAGTACTTTTCTAGTATTAACAACTGACTTTAGTATCAATCCAATAACATTTTCTGACTGTTTTGAAGCTTCATCGATCTAATTTCACCTTTTCTTTCCTGTTGTGTATTTTTTTGTTCTAGAACATAGTGTTTGGAGTCCTGTGCCACTGCGATGCAAACAAGCAAGAACATGAATTATATTCTGGGACCCAAAGGCCTCATATTTTCAAAGTCACTGTAATTATAGTCCAGCCACGTTCTACCCTTAGGAAAGAATCTTGCAGTTTTTTGCAACTGTCAAATGAAGGGCTTAAGCTACAATCACTCAGTGTGCTAACATTCTATGATTCGTCTTTATAACTATCAGTGTAATTTTAAAGTATTCATTAAAAGGACACACACATACACATACTGAAAAAACTGGGGACAATTACAAACTAAAATGTTAATAATTGCTATCTTTGGGTAGCTGAATTGTGTTTTTTTCCTTCTTTTTGCTTAAATATAAACCTTCCTCTACTTCTTTCTTTTTATAGTAAGCATGCATGGCTTCTATAATTCAGGTAATAAATATGTAATTGCACTTAGTACTTAACCTGTGCCAAAAATGTTATCAGCACTTGGCAAAATCTAGCATATTTACAGCACAATGGAATCTTTCCAACAAGTCTATGTTTGAAATTTCGAACTCATTAATGAGACTAAATAGTACCAATTTTTGACAAATGTATGTTAATTCAATAAGTTTTGCTACATAGATGTAGCCACAGGGAATTGCTTAAAAGAGAGTGTTGGCTGATGATACACTGATTTCTAAGTTATTCCCTGTCTTTATGACATGTGACCACACCGAGATGTAAAAGACCCGATTTAAGTGCTTATCATTTGGTGGAGTTTAATTTTGTGGGGGTGGTAGTGGTTAGGCTTTGAAGGTAAAAATTGTGCTAAGTCACAGTAGCTCCTGAAAATACTTCAATCATCTTCCAAATATAGTGTGGACCGTTTAATTGTATTTATGATAGATTAAGATTTTACTAACTTTTCATTTTTTTTATTTTTTTATTTTTTAGTTTTTTGGGGGTACACCAGGTTCAATCATCTGTTTTTATACACATATCCCTGTATTCCCTCCCTTCCTTGACTCCCCCCCCCTCGAGTCCCCCCCACCCTCCCCGCCCCAGTCCTCTAAGGCATCTTCCATCCTCGAGTTGGACTCCCTTTGTTATACAACAACTTCCCACTGACTATTTTACAGTTGGTAGTATATATATGTCTGTGCTACTCTCTCGCTTCGTCTCAGTTTCCCCTTCACCCCCCGCCCCCTCCCATACCTCGAGTTCTCCAGTCCATTCTCTGTATCTGCATCCTTGTTCTTGTCACTGAGTTCATCAGTACCATTTTTAGATTCTGTATATGAGTTAGCATACAATATTTGTCCTTCTCTTTCTGACTTACTTCACTCTGTATGACAGATTGTAGTTCTATCCACCTCATTACATATAGCTCCATCTCATCCCTTTTTAGAGCTGAGTAATATTCCATTGTATATATATGCCACATCTTCTGTATCCATTCATTTGTTGATGGGCATTTAGGTTGCTTCCATGTCCTGGCTATTGTAGATAGTGCTGCAATAAACATGATGGTACACGTTTCTTTTGGGATTATGGTTTTCTTTGGGTATATGCCCAGTAGTGGGATGACTGGATCATATGGTAGTTCTATTTGTAGTTTTTTAAGGAACCTCCAAATTGTTTTCCATAGTGGCTGTACCAACTTACAGTCCCACCAACAGTGCAGGAGAGTTCCCTTTTCTCCACACCCTCTCCAACATTTTACTAACTTTTTATTGGTCTTCTTTAAGTTAATTCTTCACCTTCTTGGAGATGCCACCACTCCCCACTTTCCTGGCTCTGTAATCCTTAAAGTCACTCATCATCATTCAGACCTTTCTCTAGGGTGACTTGCTTTCTGCACTGTTTGGGAGCATCACTGCTCATTACCTTGTTATTTTTCTTTCATTCTTTCTCTCCTCCTTCTTACTGGTCCTTATAATCCGTATAAGTTCACGTTGCACATACGTGGTGACATTTTAAGAGAATAATATCTATTCACAAGTAACTATTGAAGACCAAGTAAATTGGGTTAAAAGAGACTAGCAGCTGAGGCAGGTTAGGAAGAATGGAAAAGATTAGGAAAAGGTGATATGTCAACAGGGCTTGTATTCTCCGAAAAGTATTTTTAAATTGTGTGTGTGTGTGTGTGTGTGTTAGGCTGTGTGCTGGCTGGAGGCTGGGGACACACATGGTCCACAAGGACACTGTGCCCACTGCTATGTGGAATTTCTAGTCTAGTGTCATTGAGGGCTATTCATCAGAATTACACAAATAAACGTAAAATGATAAGAAGCAAAGAAGGGAAATGCAGGAAGTGTGGGGCCGGGATGCTGAGCACAGCTACGGACTTCAGCAAACGGGCAACCTCAGAAAAGAACTCAGTAAATCTAAGAATAAGTAATCCAATCTGAGGCTAATATATGTTCTTTAGGCAGAAGTAGAAATCACATTTTCTGAGCATTCACCATGTACCAGGCTGTCGGGTGAGGGGGGTCTTTGCTTATGAAACCATGCGATCCTTAAAATACATTTTCAAGGTTGATACCAGGAACCACAGATTTTAAATGAATAATGGAGGCTCAGAGAGGTTAAGTAATTTGCACCAACCAAGCTGCAGAAGCAGGAGGGTCTGGAAAGAGATCCTATGTACCAGGCTTCAGAATTTGGGTTTTATTTGGTTGCCAATGAGGGAGTTGCTGGTGGCTTCTGAGCTGGGGTGTGGCTTGATGGAAAGCATGCTTTAGGAGGGTTTTCCAAGGTAGGAAAGGAAAGATTTGGCGAAATCAGTGAGGAAGCTATTGCACTAGTGTGAACCAGAGGCGAGGAACACTGCGCCTGCATGAGAAGGAAAGCCCTGGGAAGGAGAAAGGGACTAGATGAAGAGAGCTTTCTAGATGGAAAGTTAACTGACCAGGTATGGGAGGAGGTAGGGAGGTGATGACAAGAATTCCTATTTTATTTTTAAAAACTCCCTATGCACAGAATAACATAACAAAGGAACACGTATCTACCTTGAGGCTTAATTTGTGCTGCTGAATTTTGTAGCTTACAAAATAAAAACGTGCAACATTCTACTATCAAAGACAGAATTCAAGTCAAATATGGATAAAACTGTAGACCAGTTAAGGAGATAAGACAGGTGACAGTCATTGTGTTTTACTTGTAAGACATAGTTAATCCAATTGATTTTTTTAAGGCATAATGAATTCTTACATCTTCTAAATGAAGGTCTTTATTTTCAATTCAGACTTTTTTTTTTTTTTTTTTCCTGGCCGGGTGGCATGTGGAACCAGGGATCAAACCCGTGCCCCCTGCTGTGGAAGCACAGTCTTAACCACTGAAACACCATGGGTTCAGTCTTTAAATCCAACGTTGGGCTGGCTCACTGGGTGCTGTGTCTTTCCTACACCAGTGGTCGTGAGATGATTTTGAGAGATTACAGGATGGCATCCCTGCCTACCAGCTGCTACTCATGGGGAAAGAGCTAGGCCTCAGGTGCTGGGGCAGGAAGGGGTAGCACTGACTCCCATCTCCATCCCCGCCCCCCCATTGCCGTGTCTCCAGCCCCAGTGCTTGGGGGAGGGGCGCGGGGGGGGGGGGGGCGGAGACGCAGCGTCTCCACCCGCAAGGGGGCTCCTTAGAGCCCTCAGTCCCTGGATGTGTGGGCACCGCAGTTTCCCGCTGCTGGCGCAGGAATTTCAGAGCCGTTCGCCAGGCCCTGCTCCTGGCCTCAGGGTTTAAGGTTCTGAGACGGTCCTCTAACCACGCGTAAGCTAGGCCCCCTTCAGGCCCCCGGTAGGATGATCTTATCTAGTTTCCCGGTGTGTTCGAGAGAGTTTATGGTGAAATTGTTTAATGTTTGGGTCAGGCTTCCAGCTGAAATGCACGAAGCCAGGCTCTCTGCACTTTAGCATACGTTCTGCCTTTGTCTTTTTTTTCCGCAGAGCCCACAAAAAGCCTCCCTGCTGCCGGGTGATCGGCTTCGGGCTTGCGATTTTTCGCGGCGTCCACCTCCAGTTAGAAAGGCGGGCAATCGGGCCCCACCCCAGACCTTCAGAGTCAGAATCTGCATTTGAAACAAGACCCCCAGGTGACTGTGTGCACATTAAAGTTTGAGGAGCCCAGGGCTAGCCCGCTGCGGATGGGAGCATCCGTCCGGGTCTCAAAGCCGAAGTTCTGCTGAAGAACCATGAATACTGATTAATTGCTGTAGGGGTCATCGGAATTTCAAAGGAGAGAGATAGCAGGCCACTGAGTTACATTTCTAGAAAGCCCAAAGTAGGACAAAGAAGGGTTTACAGTCTTAAGAGCATTTAATGGCTGGCATTTAAAACAAAACAAAACACTCCGGGAGGAGCACGTGCCCCTGCCCCAGGCAAGCCGGCTTCAGAACCCCTCAGCCTCGCAGATAAACCTATTGAAAGAATGTGTAAAGGATTTTTAACAGTTTAAGCGACTTTGGGGCAAAGAAGTGCTTTCTGAGAATTTGAAAAACTCTGAGACAAAACAAAGGGAAGGGATATTTTTTTCCTTCTATATTTAAAAACAGCGTTTCACATCTGGTCCTCAGCCTCCTCTGAAGCCTGGGAAGTGTGAAGACAGCACTGCAAACCCTGACACCTTCAGCCCAGCCACCCCAGGCCAGCAATTATACTTGATCTGCTTAGGCCGCAGTTTCTTCTCCCCCAAATCGATCATAATAATATCGACCTCACAGGATTGCTGTTAGGAACCGAAGTGTGGACGTGTGCAAAGTAGTTAGACAGGGGCCTGGTACAGAGTGAGCTTTCTATTTTGTTTACAAAATTATGCACTGAAAGCATCCAGCTTTGCTAACTCTGTCCAGAGTCATTGCTGCTAGGATCAACTCCGTGCCTGTCGTCCCTGAAGGGGGACGCGTTGACCTGACCCATCCCATCTGCAACCTCATCCCTGACCATTTCCATCCTCCCTGGTACCCAGGCTCTGGCCGCCCTGGCCTACCTTCTGCCCCGCAAGCCAGCCCAATTCCTTTCCATCTTCTGACCTCATCCCAGCCTGTGTTTTTTTTTTTTTTTTCAGCCTGGTCTTTGCAAAGGAGACTTTCCTGTCATTCAGACTCAGTCCCACATGCCCTCCTTAAACAGGTCCTCCTTTCGGAGGCAGTGGTCCATCACTACTTCAGAAGCTGTCTAGCTCCTGCTCTTTTACATCCTCTTCTCAGCACTCATCCCTCTGTGAACTTATTTTATGTTCGCTTGTTCACATATTCACTTTCTGACTCCTCCACGACGGGAATGTCACCCCCAACAGGGCACAATCTCATCACACCATTTCCCAGTGCCTAGAATAGGGCCTTGACACAGGCAAGGCTCAAAGAACATCTGTTGAATGAGAGAATGAGTGAGTGAACTCATGAGTCAGTGAATAAGAAATGTCCCAGGAAGAAACCCAGGGAAAGCTTTTATGTTGGCATTTGCCTGTCTCCCTCTAGGGACTTCTGCTCCTTGAGAAAAAAGCCTGTTCTTCTATGACTTTCATCAGTGCCTGTCACCACACTGGGCAGGCATATGGTAGATGCTCAATAAAAATATTAGGTGAATGAACAAATTTAAACAAACGTGATTAGATTTCACGTTAATACTAATAAAGTTAGTGATGACTGTCTTTGGGAAATAACTGAATTTTTAATAAATGAACGTTTGTTTCAACTTTATCTTTAAAGGGGGGTATGGAAATAGAACATAAGGTAGACTTTGGTACTTGATGGCCCAGAGTGGAGGGCATTTAGGGGATAAGGAGGAACTGGGGAGGGTGCTGGGGAGGGAGGAGGCGGGGGAGGCGGGGAGGGAGACACCAGCAAGCAAAGTCTAAGACTGGCAGGTCTGCTTGTTGCCTGTTGCAAGAGGACCGGATACAGAGAGGCAGGTCTGCGGTGAGGGACACCTGGGTTTTCCAGGAAGCACGGAGCAGTCACCTGGCCCTGCTCAGGTCCTTGGACTGAAGTGTAGGGTAACAAGCCCAGCGGGGGCCTTGTGCTGGGTGCTGGGGGTGGGGGTGGGAGGGATAGGGACTGGAGGAGGGCCAGGATATCTGCGGGGAGCCGGGCCTCTGAAGTACCTTTACATAGATAAATGAGGGTGGGGAGGAAGGGATAGCAAGCAACCCCCCCAGGGAGAACAGAGGGAGGTTCTGCAAAACCAGCACTCAGGTGACCCCTAAGAATTCAAAAGTCTTTCATTAAACCCTACCTGAAGGCCAATTGTTCTGCAATCTACCGGGTGGTTTTGGCTCTAGGCTTATCTAAATCCAGTCTTGGGGGGAAGGGTGTGCGAGGGGGTGGGGAAGGGTTTTTTTTTTGGTTTTTGTTTTTTGTTTAAAATGGCAGGACAAATGGGACTGCTCACATAACAAAAGCTTTTTTTTTTTTTTTAGTGGCTGGAATTTGAACACTTCAGAAATCAACTACCTGCTTTGAAAAATGTCTTTCCCCAGCCCCCATCTATAGTAAGTACACGAATGGATTTCCTTTATGTTTTTTTGTTGTTGCATTCATTTGTTGGTTTTATTTTTTAGATTCCACATGGAAGTGATAACATACAGTATTCGTCTTGCCCCATCTGACTTCTTCACTAAGCATAATAGCTTCCAGTTCCATCCATGTTGTTGCAAATGGCAAAATTTCATTCTTTCCAGTGGCTGAGTAGTGTTCCATTGTATATCTAGAACACATCTTCTCAGATGGGTCTCCTGTCAAACCCTGTATGTGAGCACAAAATAGGACAACGCTCTTGTATTCCTAACTTCTGTTGGGAGTGGGGATTTTAACAACAACATCCTGGGAAACTTTTTTTCCAGACAAGCACATTGTATGCCAGAGAGATACACAAACTTTGGACAGTGGGATTAGGGAGTTTTAGGTGACAGCAACATTAAGACTAAAAATAAGCTCAATGGTCGACCCTAAGGAATATACCATGTTCCACATGGAAGACTGTCTTCCTCTCTGCTCCTCAGTGTCCTCATTTGGGAAGTGGAGATGTTCCTACCTCATTTCACTGGTGAGGATTAAAGGAGGTATGATGTGTGGAAAGCGTTTGGGAGAGGACTTTTCCCGTTATTGGCACGCATTAGAATTGGGGTATCATGAGTGCTGTATTACTGAAAAGCACTCAAAGTCATTTCTGTCCCACAGATATCACACTAGGCCTTGGGGTATAAGAAGGAAGAAAATGTCCCAGGCTTCGGGGAACTTGGTCTAGAGGTGAAGACAGACAGAGAAGCTGATATTTATAATCCTGTGTGTTACACAAGAAACCAAGTGTGCACTGGGGGCTGTGGGAACTGGCTGGGGGCATCCGCTCTGTCTCCCTGTCTGATCTTCGTGTGGCTCAGGAAAGGGGCCCTCCCTTGAGGTGGTTTTGACCATGTGCTTGTTTCAGCACTTAGCACGGTGCCTGCCACATAGTTGGAAAACATACATGTTGAATGAATGGAATGAATTTAGGCCATTTCAGTCCCGACGTAACATTGGAAACCTGAACAGAGGGGGAAGAAGTGTAAGGCGGGTTCGAAAAAGCAGACCCAACCCAGTGGTCTATATGCAGCATGATTCAGGGGCTGCCACGGTGTCCTAGACACTGGGCTGGGCCGTGGGTGAAAGAAGAGGAAACACAGCTGAAAGTAACGAGGAGAACAAGGAAAAAGGCGTCCTTACCACAAGGTAGATGCAGGCAGAGAGCAGGGAGGTGGAGACAGGGCAGCGAAACTGAGCTCAGTACAGAGAGGACTTGGAAAGGTGGGCCCGGGCCACTGAGGAGCTAGGCTTTGTACGTTTGTCATTCTCCAAGCGTGTGAGGGGAGATGGCTGCCACTGTCTTATCAGAATCAACTCAGAGCTTTGTGAGACTTTCTTTCATTTTCTTTCCTCCCCATCCTCATCGGGCCTGCTTTTCTCTACTCTCCCCTGGTTAGAGTGGAGGTGAGGGTGCCCATCTCAGTCCCGCGAGCTCTGTGTCCTTTGACAAGTTACTTAACCGTCCCGTGCCTCGGTTTCCCCAACCGTGACACATGCGATTGTTGTCAGAATGAGTTAATTCATGTGAAGGGCTGAGGGCAGAGCCCAGCATGTATTAAGTGCTGGTTACACTCTAGCTGTTAACCTGTCACCCTACAGCATGTCATTGTCCTGGAAATGAGCCCGGTGAGCAGTGAGAGCTGTGACTGCACTCTGGGGCTACACTCAAGCCTTGGTGTGTTTAAAGCAGAGACCTCATGTGGTCATGTTTGCATTTTAGAGAGAAATGGATTTAAAGGAAGAGGACAAGCCTTGAGGAGGCCAAGAGTCAGTGAGGAGGAGGAGGTGGTAGCATCTACATGAGCCCCAGGAATCCTGAACCCAAGAGGTGAGATTGAGAAGCAGAAGGAATTGGAGGTAGAGTTGGCAAGGTTTAGTGAATGGTTGGATGTAGGTAGCAAAGATGGACTCTCCGGATTCTGATTTGGGGACTGGGAGGCTGGCGGTACCAGGGCTGCGGTGAAGAATGCAAAGGGAGAGGCGGGCTTGGAAGCGCGATGGAGATGACGTCTGTGTTTCCTGTAGGAACATCCTGTTCATACTGATTCTCGGCTCAAAGCCTGTCCACGAACCCCCATTGCTGTTAGATAAATGGGGACTCTAGGACTACTTACCTCCTAATGAAAGATTAGTCAATGCAAATGTAACATTTCAAAAGCAGTAGGTACACATAGTGAGTACCTTGTGTGTGCTATTATGATTATGATTATGATTCTATAAATAACTAATATAACTGTCAAATCCCTCAGGTGTTCCTCTGTTCTTTCCCCAGGCTCCCCTATCCCCATTCCTCTTGCATTAAAGTTTCTCCAGTTCATTGAAAACCCTGACCTTCTCTCCCTTCCAGGTTTGAGAACTCTGTGCGCCCTTCCCGCCACTGCCCCCCCCCCCGCCCCGCCCCTGCCTTTCTTTTTTTGTTTGTTTCACCTTTGTTCCTTCTTCGTGTCTCCGCTAAAATGTCACTCCCTCTAGGAAGTTTTCCTTAACCCCTCCAGCCTGGGTTGGGTGGGGGGGGGGCCCCTCCTCTGTTTTCTCATGGACTTTATCACAGTGGTATGTGTCTGTAAATGTCTGTGTTGGGAGCTCCTAGAAGGCAGGACTAGACTATCTTGTGGAACATTGTCTTCCAAACACAGTGCCGGCTCACAGAAGGACAGTTTATACATTTTGTTTAGATGAATAAATAAATGAGTTGGAATTTGGAGGAGAGATCTGGATGGGAGATGCAGATTAGGTGTCATCAGCGTGTGGATGATGTTTAAATCAGGAGAGAGATGATATTATCAGAGGTGAGCCTTCTTCATACTTGATCTCTCACCTTTTTTTTTTTTTTTTGACTGCATCTTGTGGCAGGCAGAATCTTAGTTCTCTGACCAGGGATTGAACCCACGCCCCCTTGCAGTGGAAGTGTGGAGTCTTAACCACTGGACCACCGGGGAAGTCCCGATCTCTCACATTTTGACCACTTATTTTTCTTCTGGAAACTGTTCCCCATGGCTCCAAGGATGCCATCCTATTCTACTTCTTTTGCTATTTTGATAGATCTTCTCTGGTCTGTCTGTCTGTCTCTCTCTTTTACCCTCTGCCCTCCTTGGACATCTATTTTTCTGCTATAAATTCAACTATCTCTTTGATTGTTATCTCCACATCCAGCTTCAACTTTGCTCCTGAACTCCTGACCTGTATTTCCAACTGCTCATAAATGCTCCAACTGGACCTTTCACAGCTAGCCAGGTGGTACGGGTTATTATTTCTACCCTCCTTCCGAAGCCTCAAACTGGACTCTCCTCCAATCTTCCCCAGCTTGGTTGGGAGGATTCCCATGTGCACAGTCACCTAAACTAAGTCTTAGGAGTTTCAATTCCTCCTCCCTCTTTCCCCACATCCTTCCTCTTCTATATCTTGTCATTTCTGATTCTGGATGTCTTGAATTTGACTTCTCATTTCATTTTCACTGTCACAGTCCAGCTCTGGCTTTCATTACCTGCTACCTAGACTATTAAAATAGCTTCTTAATTGGTCTGCCTGTCTCCAGCTAACTTTCTAAAATGCAAGTCTGATCATGCTGCTTTTTAAAATTTATTTATTTATTTATTTTTGGCTGCGTTGGGTCTATGTTGCTGCGCATGGGCTTTCTCTAGCGGCAGAGAGCATGGGCTACTCTTCGTTGTGGTGCATGGGCTTCTCATTGTGGTGCCTTCTCTTGTTGTGGAGCATGGGCTCTAGGCACACAGGCTTCACTAGTTGTGGCGCACAGGTTTTGGTGCTCCATGGCATGTGGAATTGAACCCGTGTTGCTTGCATTGGTGGGCAGATTCTTAACCACTGTGCAACCAGGGAAGTCCCTGATCTTGTCACTTTTCTTTTCTTTAAGAACTTTTATTGAGATACAATTGACATACAATAAACTGCATATATTTAAAGTGTACAATTTGATATTTTTCTATTATTAATGTATATATGGCAATCCCTATCTCCCAGTTCATTCCCCCCCAATACCCTCCCCTTGCTTTCCCCACTTGGTGTCCATATGTTTGCTCTCTACACCTGATCATGTCACTTTTTCGCGCAAAGATCTTTTAAGGCCACACAGCTTCCAGAGTGAAGTCCAAACCCTTGCCCATGGCATTCAATGTCTTCACAACCTGGCCCCAACATACTTTTCCAGCCTTGTCTCTCATCGGCCCGTGCTCCAAAAGCCCTCCTTGTATATCTCTGCACTGTGTTAGGGTTAGATGTTTATCTCGCTGTATTCCCAACTCCACAGGTGTCAAGACCTGCCCTAATTAACCCCTGTATCTAAAGAACCTAGGAGAGTGCCTAGGAAATGGGTGTCTTTTGAATAATTGGCTACTGTCACTTCCAAAGGGAGCATCTCACCTAAATCCTCCTAATTGGACATCCAGCTCTGTCTCCTGCACACAGAATGCATTCAGTAAAGACCTGAGGGAATTGTTGGCTTATCTGGAAATGCAGACTCTCTGAGAGCAGGAACTTCATGTATTTTTCATCGAAATATATTTGACACATAACAGAAACTTAAGGGGTACAACCTGTTTTTCCGATACCTTTATATATTGTTATGTGACTGCCATTGTAGTGACAATTAGAGGCAGCAACTTTATTTTATTCACTTCAGTGTATCCCTTGTCTGATGGTACCTGGCACATAATAGGGACTGAATAAATATGTATCGAATGAAGGCATGAGTGAGTGAATA
Organism: Hippopotamus amphibius kiboko; assembly: GCF_030028045.1. Taxonomy (NCBI): domain Eukaryota; kingdom Metazoa; phylum Chordata; class Mammalia; order Artiodactyla; family Hippopotamidae; genus Hippopotamus; species Hippopotamus amphibius. The sequence goes on along the minus strand of NC_080190.1, from coordinate 106,558,877 downwards.
AGTGAACCTATCTCCTTGATCCCCCTTTCCTGTGGCATTTACCGTCTCAGGCTTTCTAGTAGTGCGAAGGTGGATGGCACTATAATGTGTGCCATATCTGTGCTTTGGTTGGCTAAGCTTCTGAATCTCTACTCAGTCAAGGAAAGTGACTCTTGAGGCTAACCTGAATTTCATAACTTGAAGTTTCTTCTAGTGTTATCTAGGTCTTCAAGCCACAAAAGATAAAATCTTGTCTCCCAAGTGATAAGGTCAGTATTAGACATACAAGAGAGAAATTGGATACCCAATGAACTTACATTAAGCATTTTGTTTTGGGGGGGGGGTTTCATTTATTTATAAAACAAGATGTACCTGTGTTTCTCAAAGTGGCTGTACATCAAATTCAGGTTCATCGTGGGAACTGTGGATTTCTAGGCCCCACCTCAAATGAATTGAATCTGCATTTCCGGGGGCAGGGCCCACAGATCTGCAGTTTCAGCACTATTGACCTCTTGACTGGAAGTTCCTCTCCATGGCTTTAAGGATGCCACTCTGTTTTATTTCTTCTACTTCTTTGGTTGTTATAAATCCTTTCTAATCTCTATTTTATGATTGCTTTTTACTTAATCGCTTTGAGATCCTCCCCCGCCCCATGATTTCAACTGGTGTTCTAACTACTCTCCTCAACTATTTCCACTGTTTACACTGAGGCCTCTGCGTGACCAGCAGAAGCTCCACATGATTCTTCTGTTCTCTGAAGTTCAAGAGCAGCTTAACTGATACTTTAAAAAATTCCCTTCTTGGGACTTCCCTGGTGGTGCAGTGGTTAAGAATCCGCCTGCCAGGGCAGGGGACATGGGTTCAAGCCCTGATCTGGGAAGATCCCACATGCTGCAGAGCAACTAAGCCTGTGCGCCACAACTACTGAGCCTGTGCTCTAAAGCCTGCGAGCCACAACTACTGAAGCCTGTGTGCTGCAACTACTGAAGGCCTCTTGCCTAAGAGTCCATGCTCTGCAACAAGAGAAACTACTGCAGTGAGAAGCCCACACACCACAGCAAAGAGTAGCCCCTTCTCGCCGCAACTAGAGAAAGACCATGTGCAGCAATGAAGACCCAATGCAGCCTATAAATAAATTTATTAATTAAAAAAAAATTCCCTTCTTTCCATCCAGATCCTAACTGAGTCAAAAGGAAACTCGAGTGAGTGTAGAGAAAGGGACACACATATCAATATCACCATCCCTGGCAGTCAGTTTAGAGGCCTTGCTTGTTATTTCAATGCTTCAGACAATGTCTATGAAGCCTGCTCATTAAAATACCATTAATAAATATGAAAAACATTGCAATTCAGTGATAGATATCCTCTGGGCTTTGATATATGTTTCTCACTGATTATTTTATCTCTTACAGCACAGGTCCCAGGTAGCGCCTGGGCAGTGCCTTGAGGTGGGTTAGGCTGAGGGCAACAGAAAGGAGCTAAATGAAACCAAAACCAAAACCAGTCAGATTTTTTTATCAAGTCATCAAGCTGAGTGGTTGGCCAGAAATGCTGCCTTTTGGCTACAGTAGCAGAATTATTGAGGGAGCTTTTAATTGGCCTTACCCCAGACCACGTAAATCAGAAACTCAGAGAGTTTGCAAATCACTAAGGTAGCCTGGAATGCGGACCCATAGGAGCACAGCTGCAGTGATTTAGAGGCAGACCTAAAGCTTTATTTGTGAACAGGAAGTTGCTGTTAAGGCTTCTAACCCAGTTCAGACATGTTTTGAAATTCTACTGCTTTATTATAGTTGAGCACTTACTGTGTATAAGGCATGATGTACACACTGACACAAAGAGAAGAAAACTGGTCAAACTAATGCTTTTTGAAGACTGTATCCTGAATATATGCCTTCAAGGCCCTTTAATCATTTATCAATAATTCTCATTAAAGGCTAACGACCATATTACTTAGCATCCCCATTTTACAGATGAGAAAAAAGGCTCAGAGAGATTAACTTCCTCAAGGTAATTCAGCTAGAAAGTAGCAAGAGTCAAGATTCAAACTCATACCTGCTGGCTCTAAAAGCCATATTCTTTCCACTATATTTAGATGCTTATTATGTCAAAAAAGGAGAAAAACATTTTGCCTTCCATTCTGGAGTTTTCAGTCTGTTTAGGGAGGAGGGGTATGGATATAATGATGAAGGATCACACTAAGTGTTTGAGAGGTTTAAGGGCTGCTGAAAGAATGAAGGGGAGAGGGCCTAGATAGAGGTAGAGGATTAAGAGGTGTAAACTACTCTGTATAAAATAAATAAGCTACAAGGATATATTGTACAACACAAGGGAGTATAGCCAGTATTTTATAATAACTATGAATGGGATATAACCTTTAAAAACTGTGAAAAAAACTGTTTTAAGTCAAATGGGGAACTGTTTTTGAAAAGCTTTCTAAACACAATGCTACTTGGAGAATTTATTTTAGAAGTGATACTTTAAAGTCTAAATAAATATAGTATTAAAATGGATTTTTTCAAAAATGAAGAGAATGAAGGGGGGGTTGGAAATCATTCCTTGCCGAAGGTGGGCTCCTCTAGAATGCTTCCTGGGGAAGGGCGTTCAGAGCAGCTGAAAGCAGGTAGATGGAGATGTTTGGCAGAGCCTATGTCCAGTAGAGAAGGCAAAGACGGGGGTAGGGATGCATGGGAACTTTTTCAGGACAGGGTGTGGGGTCTGCTTTGATTGGAGTAGAAAGTAATCTAGTGGATTCACATGCAGCATCTCTGGAACAACACAGTGTGTCCAGAGCCCAGAAGTTCTTGGATGGGCTTAGGAGTTCACCTGCTCATCAGGCAAAAGCGTCTCATGGAGATCCCAAGGCCAGGAGTGAAATGATGTGTCTGGGGGACTGAAGCCAGGAGAGACTGGCGGCCAGATGACTAGTTAGGAGGCAACTGTAGTTAAGATGAAATGAAGAGGAAGGATGGGCAGAGGAAAGGATGGGAAACTTTTCAGCGGTGAGACCCATAGGACTCGAGTTGATGGTAGTGGCATGGAAGAGAGGAAGGGTGGGATCGTGCAGATTGTTTCAAATTTGGGAAGGACCCAAAACACGGGGATGGGTGTATTTACCTAGGGCAAGAAGAGCTGAGGATCTGGGGTTTGGGTGTGTGGAGTCAAGGTGATGAGAGGAGATGGAGAGTTTCACAAGGCAGATGACGACTCAGAAGTTGCTGAGGGGGCTCCGAGATCCTGGCCCCTAGGTCAGACTTAGCAGCTATCCACCTGGGCGTGATGGCTAGAGCATCTGGCTCCTGTAGAAGTGTTCTACTCAAGTGGATTCCTATTAAATGTTAACCACATGAACACCATTGATTAAAAAAAAAAAGGTGGTATCAGAAAACACTGGGTAAAAAGAATTTGGGAATTATATCCAGTTAAAGCACAAAGATTGCTAGCTAGTTAAATAACTAAAAAGCTACTTAAACATTACTAAAAAGTTACTTAAAAGTTAATTAAATCAATTTTGAAATAGTAACTTTGAGACTTTTCCTATAGACTGGAGGGATTATAATTAAACTAATTATAGTCATGCTAGATTTCCTCCCTGATGTTTATTTTTCTTCTGGTTATATTTCAGACACTTAATAGTGCCTAATGACTCAAGGTTTCGTGTAATTACCACCAATGATTAATATCTCTCTCTTATGGAATGTTCTTTTCACACAGGTACTCTGGAAGTTAAGGAAATTTATGATTATTCATGAGAGTCTCTCTACAGGCTGTAAATTTATCAGACTTTAAAATAAATGTATTATTCATTTATATCTCTATTTGTAGCTAGAAAAAAATGATAAAAATAATGTAGTGCCCTTTAAAAAGTCCCAGTAGTTCCTGTCACACAGAGCCTTTCCTTCCTCGAATATTTGAATGTTTGAGAGACATGAAAATTAACATGGGAGAGACAGATTTTTGTTTTTAATTCCTTTGAATGCTTGGTTGCTAGGCCTCCTTTCCCCCCACTAAGTATGAAAGTATTTTAGTGAAAGTTTCATTGCAACTTTGTCAATAATTAATCCTCTCTTTCTTCAAAAAGTCTGACAATGTTACAGTAACAATAACAGGTCATAAAACACTCCCCCAATTGTGCAAGGGCTCATTCTTCCCTGACAGGGTTCAGGTTGACTGGAATGTGCTGAAGTCACATTCCAGCACCTTCTCAGGCCAGGAGAACCACACAGGACTCTGGAAAGAATGGATGAGAATCTTTATTTCTGCTCCTAGAAAGGAGGGCCTGGAAGGACTGGAAGAGGCTGGGAGGCACAGTAGAAAAGGAAATGGAGCTGGAAAACAAAGGGCAAATTAACTGGGGGGAGAGAGTGAGTCAATGTGTAGAAGGATGGGGCAAATAGAACAGAGACAATTGCCAAGGGTGTGGCCCATTAGCATAAGTTAGGGAGGATGCTAGAAAAGCAAATCAGAGATCCACCCATAAGGCCAAAGGCTGGGAATCACAGGCAGGGAAAAGGAACACACTTCAGAAGGTAAACATTGTTCATTCAACGGGAACCTCTTCCCTTCCCTCTCTGCCAGGAAAACATAGGTGGAATTCCAAATGGAAGATTTCTTCATTTGTCGGGATAGTGGATGATTAAATGGAAAATTAAAAACTAAATCTTGAAATTCCTACTGGGATTAACTTAGGGAACTCTTTAAAGTTAAGACAGGATTCCATAATGAATTTTAAAAAGTTTTTTCTAATAATATTTTGCTTTGAACTTTTTGTTTTAATATGCTCTTGAGTGATGGGGTAGGTTTTGAGAGTGTGAACTCACTGTGATAGCTTGCCCAAAAGTTCCCAAATCCTTCCTCTTAATAATTTTCAATATATTATGACAGGGGTACAGTGGTGGTACAGTGGTTAAGACTCCACGCTCCCAATACAGGGGGCCTGGGTTCGATCCCTGGTCAAGGAACTAGAGCCCACATGCATGCTGCAACCAAGAGTTCGCATGCCACAACTAAGGAGCCCATGTGCTGCAACTAAAGGAACCCATGTGTCACAACTAAAGGAGCCTGCTTGCCTTAACTAAGGAGCCCACATACCGCAACTAAGGAGCCCCTGCCTGCTTCAACTAAGACCTGGTGCAATCAAATAACTAAATAAATATTAAAAAAAATACTATGACTTTCACCAGTTTTAAACATACAATTCAATTATCTTTTATTAATTTACTTGGTTGTTCAACCATCACCATAATCTGATTTTAGAACTTGGCCATCACTCTGGTAAGATCGCACATGCTCATTTGCAGTTAATTTCCGTTTCTATCCCAGGCCCCAGGCAACCACTGAACTACTTCCTGTTTCTGTAAATTTGTCTATTCTGGACATTTCATATAAATGGAATTATATAATGTATGGTCGTTTGTGATTGGCTTCTTTACTTTGCAATGTTTCTGAGGATCATCCATGTTGTTGCAAGCATGTCTATTTCAGTCTTTTATTTTCAAATAGTATTTTATTGTATGCTAATACCACACTTTGTTCACCTGTTCATCAGCTGATGGACATTTGGACTGTTTCCACTTTTTGGTATTATGAATAATGCTGTTGAGAACATTCCTGTGCAAGTCTTTGTGTGATCATATGCTTTTTTTTTAAGGTTATATTCTATTTACAGTTATTAAAAATATTGGCTATATTCCCTGTGTTGTACAATATATGCTTATATCTTATTTTTTCATAACAGTTTGTACCTTTTAATTCCCTACACTTATCTTACCCCTTCGTCCTTCCATCTCCCCATTGGTAACCACAAGTTTGTTCTCTATATCTGTGAGTCTGTTTCTTTTTTGTTATATTCACTAGCTTGTTTTATTTTTTGGATTCCACATATAAGTGATATCATACAGTCACTTATATGTCTTTTGCCGACTTATTTCACTTAGCATAATTCCCTCCAAGTCCATCCATGTTGTTGCAAATAGCAAAATCTCATTTTTTTATGGCTGAGTATATGTATATGTATATATATGTATATATATATATATATATATATATATATATGCACACACACTGCATCTTCTTTTTCCATTCATTTGTCCATGGACACTTGCTCCCATATCTTGGCAATTGAAAATAGTGCTGCTATGAACATGTGATCATATGCTTTTATTTTTCTTGGTTAGATACCAAAGAATAAAATTGTTGGATCATATGGTAAAGTTATGTTTAACGTTTTAAGAAACTGCCATGATTTTCAAACTGGCTGCACCATTCTACATTCTCACCACCAAGACATGAAGGCACAACAACGTGTGTGCCTGACTCCATGTCCTTGCCAACTTATGTTATTGTCTTTTATTTTTATATTATTTTAAGTTTCAGCTTTATTGAGATATAATTGACATATGAAATTGTAAGATATTTAAAATGTGCATCACAGTGATCTGGTGTATGTATACATTGTGAAAGGTTTCCCCCCACCCCAAGCTAGTTAATTAGCACATCCTTCACCTCACCTGTCTTTTTTTGGAGGGGGGTGAAATTTTTAAGTTCTACTCTCTTAGTAAACTTCAATTATACAATAGAATGTTATCAATATAGTCACCATGGTTTACATTAGGCCATGAGGATTTATTTATCTTATAGTAGAAAGTTGGTACCCTTTTACCTACCTCTCCCTGTTTTCCCACCCTCTAGCCCCTGACAACTCCTTTTCTACTCTGTTTCTGTGAGTTTGCCTTTTTTTAAAAAATTCTACATATAAGTGATTGAATGTAGTATTTGTCTCTCTCTGTTTGATTTCCTTTCACTTAGCCCTCAAGGTCTATCCATTTGTTGCAAATCGCAGAAGATTTCCTTCTTTCTCATGGCTGAATAATATTCCTCTGTGTGAGTGTGTGTGTGTGTGTGTGTGTGTGTGTGAGAGAGAGAGAGACATTTTCTTTACCCATTCATCTGTTGATGAACACTTAGGTTGTTTCCATATCTTGGTTATTGTGAATAAAGATGTGATGAATGTGAGAATGTAGGTATCTTCTGTAGCCTGTTCTCATTTCCTTTGGATATATACCCAGGAATGGGATTGCTGGATTATACGGTACTTCTATTTTTTATTTTTTGAGGAACGTCATACTGTTTTCTGTAGTAGCTGCATCAATCTCTATTCTCACAACAGTGCACAAGTCTCCTTTCAGCACATCTTCGCCAATATTTGTTGTCTTTTTAACGATAGTCATTTCAACAGGTATGTGAGGTATCTCATTGTGGTTTTGATTTGCATTTTCCTGATGATTAGTGATTGGAGCACCTTTTCATTTATGTGTTGGCCATTGTATGTCTTCTATGGAAAATGTCTCTTCAGTTCCTCTGCCCACTTTTTATTCAGATTTCTGTTTTACTTTGTTTTTTTTTTTAATCTCTTTATTGGAGTATAATTGCTTTATACTATTGTGCCAGTTTCTGCTGTACAACAAAGTGAATCAGCTGTGTTTATACATATATTCCCATATCCCTCCCACGACTCCTTCCCACCCCTCTAAATCATCACCATTCATTGAGTTGATCTCCTTGTGTTATGTGGCAGCTTCCCACTAGCTATCTGTTTCACATTTGGTAGTGTATATATGTCATTACTACTCTTTCACTTCATCTCAGCTTCCCCTTCACACCCACCCACCCCCATGTCCTCAAGTCCATTCTCTACATCTGCATCTTTATCCTTGCCCTGCCACTAGGTTGATCAGTACCGTTGTTTTTAGATTCCATATATGTGCGTTAGCATACGGTATTTGTTTTTCTCTTTCTGGCTTACTTCATTCTGTATGACAGACTGTAGGTACATCCTTGCTACAAATAACTCAATTTCATTCCTTTTTAGGGCTGAATAATATTTTATTGTATATATGTGCCACATCTTCTTTATCCATTTATCTGTTGATGGGCACTTAGGTTGCTTCCATGTCCTTGCTTGTTTTGTTTTTTATTGTTGAGTTTTATGAGTTCTTTATATATTTTGGATATTAACCAGTCACAGATATATGATTTGAAAATATTTTCTCCCGTTCCATGGCTTACCTTTCCACTTTTTTGATGGTTTTCTTTACTTTGTAAAAACCTTTTAGTTTAATGTAGTCCCATTTGTTTATTTTTGTTTTTGTTGCCTTTGCTTTTGGTGTGTCAAATCCAAAAAATCGTTGCCAAGATCAATGTCAAGGAGCTTACTGCCTATGTTTTATTCTAGGAGTTTTATGGTTTCAAGTCATGTTCAATTCTTTAATCCATTTTGAGTTGATTTTTGTGTACAGTGTTGTTTTGTGTTGGTCTCAGCTCATTGTTAGTGATGCTGTTGGCTAGGCATGCCTGAGGTACTCCTTTGGGCCCATCTACTTGTGGCAAGCATCCACAGATATTTCCCTGACTGGAGCCAGTGTTGTGGCTGGATCAGCCTTTGTGGTTCTTATGATTGCAAGACACATCTCAGAAGCAAGTGTCAGGAAACTTTTCAAAACCAAGATTTTTTTCTCACAGGACTTGGGGTTATATGGCACCCCTAAGGGCCACACAATGAGGTTAAAAGTAGAGAAAGAGAGAGAGTACAGACCTGGGGTTCCGCCTTTATTAGGGTCTGAGGGTGGGGTGCCTAGAGTTTTGTGGATTTGTTCTTGGCAAATTTTAAACATAAGAGCAGGAATTAGGGTGTGGGAAGGAAAAGGTGGGGTAACTGAAGTGGCAGCTATCTAGGTTACCCAGGGCTTTCGAAAAGGGGAAATTTATGAGTGGGGCAGCTTGATTTCTTATTTGGTTGTTTTACTAATAACTGTGTCATACAGCTGGCAGTATGTTTAGGAACACAATTAATCTTTGTATATTGATTTTGTGTCCTGAAACTTTACTAAATTAGTTGATTAGATCTAAGTTTTTTTAGTAGAGTCTTTAGAGTTTTCTCTATATAACATCTTGTCATCTGCAAATAAGACAGTTTTACTTTTTCCTTTCTGATCTGGATGCCTTTTCTCTCTTTTTCTCTGGCTAGGACTTCCAGTACTATGTCAAATACAAGTGGTGAGAGTAGACATTCTTGTGTTATTCCTGATTTCAGAGGAAAGGCTTTCAGCTTTTCTCTGTTGAGTATGATGTTAGATGCGGACTTGTCATGTATGGTCTTTATTATGTTGAGGTACCTTTCCTCTATACCCAGTTTGTTGAGAGTTTTTATAATGAATGGATGTTGACTTTAGTCAAAAGCTTTTTCTGTATCTGTTGAGATGATCATATAATTTTTATCATTCATTTTGTTAATGTGGTATATCACATTGATTAATTTGTGGATGTTGAACCATCCTTGTATTCCTTGAATAAATCCCACTTGATCATAGTGTATGATACTTTTAATGTATTGAATTTGGTTTCCTAATATTTTGTTGAGGATTTTAATATCCATGTTCATCAGGGATATTGGCCTTTAATTTTTTGCAATGCCCTTCTCTGGTTTTGGTATCAAGGTAATGCCGGCCTTGTAAAATGTGTTAGGAAGTCTTCTCTCCTCTTCAATTTTTGTGTAAGAGTTTAAGAAGGATTGGTATTAATTCTTCTTTAAGTGTTTGGTGGAATTTACCAGTGAAGCCATTTGTTCCTGCAAATTTGTTTTTTGGGAGGATTTTGATCACTAAGTCAATCTTCTTGCTAATAATTCATCTGTTCAGATTTTCAATCCATGATTCAGTCTTGATAGGTTGTATGTTTCTAGGAAACATTTCTTTGAGGTTGTCTAATTTTTTGGTATATAACTGTTTATGGTAGTCTCTAATGATTCTTTGTATTTGTGTGGTATCAGTTGTGATGCCCCCTTTCTGATTTTTTAGAAAAAATTCATTTGAGTCCTCTCTCTTATTTTATTGGTAAGTTTACCTAAAGTTTGTCTATTTTGTTTATCTTTGCAAAAAAACTAGTTCTTCATTTTATTGATCTTTCCTGTTGTCTTTTTATTCTTTATTTCATTTATTTCCTTTCTTCTACTAACTTTGGGCTTAGTTTATTCTTTCTCTATTCCTTGAGGTGTAAAGTTAGGTCATTTATTTGAGATCTTTCTTTTTTAAATTAATGTAGGCATTGTTGCTAAGAATATCCCTCTTAGAACTACTTTTGCTGCATCCCATAATTTTGGATATTGCATTTCCATTTTCATTTGTCTCAAGTTTTTTTATTTTTCTCTTTTTATTTCTTTGTTGACCCATTGATTGTTCAGTAGCATGTTATTTAATGCCCCCATATTTGGGAATTTTCCAGTTTACTTCTTGCAATTGATTTCTAGTTTCATATCATTGTGGTCAGAAAATATGCTTGACATAATTTCAATCTTATCAAATTTATTAAGACTTTTTCTGTTGCCTAACATATGATCATTCCTGGAGAGTGTTCCACATACACTTGAGGAGAATATATATTCTGTAGCTGATGGATGGGATGTTCTGTAAATGTCTGTTAAGTCCATCTGGCCTAACATGTAGTTTAAGTTCAATATTTCCGTATTATTTTCTATCTGTATGACCTATTCTTTGTTGAAAGTGGGGCATTGAAGTTCCCTACTATTATTATGTTGCTATCTCTTTCTCCCTTTAGGCTTGCTAACGTTTGCTTTATATATTTAGGTGCTTCTATGTTGGGTGAAGAAATATTTACAAATATCATATCCTTTTGCTGGATTGACCCCTTTATTGTTGCATAATGACCTTTCTCTTTCATTACAGTCTTTGCCTTAAATCTATCTTGCCTGATACAAGTATAGCTACCTCTGCTTTTTTTTGATTTCCATTTGCATTTAATATTTTTTTCCATTCCTTCTCTTGCAGTCTGTTTGTTCTTAAAGTTGATGTGAGTCTTGTAGGCAACATATGGTTGGGTCTTTTTTTTTTTTTTTTCCCATCATTTAGCCACTCTAAGTCTTTTGATTGGAGAATTTAGTTCATTTACATTTAAAGTAATTATTGATAGATGTGGAATTATCTTTGCCATTTTGTTTATTGTTTTTTAGCTGTCTTGTAATGCCTTCATTCCTATCTTCTTTTGTGCTCTTCCTTTGATTTGATAATTTTCTATGATGGTATACTTAGATTTCTTTCTCTTTCTCTTTTGTGTATCTATTATAGATTTTTGTTTTGTGGTTACCATGAGGCTTACATAAAACATCTTATATTTATAACAATCTATTTTAAGCTGATAACAGCTTAACTTCAAACACATACTAAAGCTATACATTTTTATAATCTTCCCTGCATCTACTGCTTTTGATGTCACAATTTCTTTTTACCTTGTGTATCCATCAACAAATTATTTTAATTATAGTTATTTTTAAGGCTTTATTATTTAACCTTCATACTAGATTTATAAATTATTTACCCAACACCATTACAACAGGAGAGTATTCTGAATTTAACTACATATTTATCTTTGCTGGTGAGATGTATACTTTCATATGTTTTCCTGTTACTAATTAGCATCCCTTCGTTTCAGCTTGAAGAAGTCCCTTCAATATTTCTTACAAGGACAGTCTAGGGGTGCTGAACTCTTTCAATTTTTGCTTGTCTGGAAAATTCTTTATCTCACCTTTAACTCTGAAGCAAAACTTTGCTGGGTTTGGCAAAGTTCTTGGTTGACAGAGTCCTTCATTCAGCATTTTGAACATCTCATGTCACTTGCTTCTTGCTTGCAAAGTTTCTGCTGAAAAATCTACTGATAGTGTTCCCTTGCATGTAATGTTGTTTTTCTCTTGCTGCTTTAAGATTTTCCCCTTGTCTATAACTAAATTTTCAAAAGTTAAAATGTGTCTCAGTGTGACTATCTTTTAAATTACAGCCTTTCCAGTGGGTGTGAAATGGTATTTCATGCTGATTTTTAAAAAAATATATTTATTTCTTTTATTTTTGGCTGCATCAGGTCTTAGGTGCGGTACGTGGGATCTTTATTGTAGCATGTGGGATACTCTGCTGCAGTGCTCAGGCTCCTTGTTGCAGTGTGCATGCGCTACTCTCTAGTTGTGGTGCATGTGCTCAGTAGTTGTGGTGTGGAGGCTTAGTTGTCCCACAGCATGTGGGATCCTTAGTTCCCCAACCAGGGATTGAACCTGCATCCCCTGCTTGAAAGGCAAATTCTTAACCACTGGACCACCAGGGAAGTCCCTTAATGTGGTTTTTAATTTGCTTTTCCTTAATAATTAATGATGTTAAGCATCTTTTCATTAACATTAGCTATTCACATATATTTTTCAGTAAAACATATATGCAAATATTTTGCGCATTTTAAAATTGGATTGTTTGTCTTACTATTGAACTGTAAGAGGTTTTTTCCATGTTCTTGATACAAGCTCTTTATCAAATATATGATTACAAATATTTTCTCACTTACCTTCCCATTTTCTTTTTTTATGTTTTAAAAATATCTTTATCCATTTGATAGACAAATGTGCTATTTTATTACTTTTTTCCCTTTTTGGAACTTTTATTGAGATGTAATTGACATACAATAAGCTGCATATATTTAAAGTGTACAATTTGATTTTTTTTCTTATTAGTAATGTATGTATGGCAATCCCATTCTCCCAATTCATCCCACCCCAACCCCCCACCCCCTACTTTCCCCACTTGGTGTCCATATGCTTGTTCTCTACATCTGTGTCTCTATTGCTGCCTTCTTTCCATTTTCTTAATAGTGTCTTTTAAAGCACAAAAATTTTTAATTTTGATGAAGTCCAATTTTTTAGTGTTTTCTTCAATGTATTGTGCTTTCAGTGTTGTATCTAGGAAATTTTTGTCCATATTCACAAAGATATTTTTCCATGTTTTCCTCTAAAATTTTTACAGTTTTCACACTTACATTTAGGTCTCTGAGCCCTACTTGTTAATTTTTTGGATTATGGTGTGAGGTAAGGACCTAAATTCAACTTTTTGCATCCAATAACTTTTAAAGAAAGGAATTTAGAAAAATAAACATTACATTTTTTTCCATAATATAATTGGGATTTGTAACACCATGTTTTTTCTTTCACATACTTAAGACTACCTGATATTTTCTTATTTATTTATTTGTCTTTTGTCTGTCTCCTTCTTTAGGACAATTGCTAGAGTCAAAATTGGCCTTATCTCTGTTTTCCATTGCTGTATCCTCAATGCCTTGCAAGTGGTAGGTACTCAATAAATATTTGATGAGTAAGTGAATGAAATGAATGAAAAGCTAGGGTAGTAAATCAGTCAGAAAAAACAAAACTGTCTTTTATTGCCTCAGTAGGTGGGGGAGGAGCATAGAGTGAAGGTTCCAGAGCAGGAAGCAGCAGGCAGTGAGTATAGCACTAGGAGGTGAGGACTTACCTTAGGTTTGAGGTTTCCTTCAATGCCACTCTCATCCAGAACTTGTGCCCATGCCTGTGAATGTGCTTGGCCACCCGAAGTATGGCTTTTGAGGGGAATTTAATGTTGTAGTTAAGGGCATAAGCTTTATAGTAGATAGTATTCATTTATTTAGCAAGTATATTTGTGTCCCTGGCCAAGTACCAGGCACTATGTTAGGATTTGGAGATTCTGTGGTAGACAAGGCAGGTATTTACCCTGCCCTTATGAAGTGGTCAGCTCCTAAGCACTTACTAACTAGCTGTGTGATTTTGTGAATATTATGTAACCTCTCTCAGCTTGTTTCCTCATTTACAAACTGAGGATTGTAAAGTAGCTACTTCATTTGTTGTTGACAAGTATTAAGTCATTATATAAAGAAATGACTGCCCCATGGCACATTGCAAGTGTTCAAAGTGGTATTGTTATAAGTTGTTCAATCTGTCAGTTAAAACAGAATTATTCTGTATTCTTTTTTAAAAAAAAATAATTAATTTATTTATTTATTGGCTGTGTTGGGTCTTTGTTGCTGCACATGGGCTTTCTCTAGTTGCAGAGAGCGGAGGCTACTCTTTGTTGTGGTGCATGGGCTCCTCATTACTGTGGCTTCTCTAGTTGTGGAGCATGGGCTCTAGGTGCATGGGCTTCAGTAGTTGTGGCACATGGGCTCAATAGTTGTGCCTCACGGGCTCTAGAGTGCAGGCTCAATAGTTGTGGTGCACGGGCTTAGCTGCTCTGCAGCATGTGGGATCTTCCTGGAGCAGGGATCCAACCTGTGTCCCCTGCATTGGCAGGTGGATTCTTAACCACTGCACCAGCTAGGAAGCCCTATTCTGTATTCTTGAGTCTCAACTTCCATTTAGCATGTTATTAGTGGTTCTCATTACCATGGGACATGCATGAATCATCAAATAACAGAAAATTAATATTTCTTTTTGAAAATCTTTAAATGTGTTTATTATAAAGGCAATACATGCACAAGAGGAAAAAACAAAATTCAGACAATATAGACGCATGTACAATAAAAACTAGAACCTCCCCTTCCACACACACACAACCCATTCCTCAGAGGTAATCATTGTAGACAATCCTTTGTTTCCCTTTCCGGAAAAACCTCCTGTGTGTAAAGGCATATATATGCACATTCTTAGACAACAAACAGCGAATGGAATCAGATACTACTAATTGGTTATCACTAAGCATTCTCACTTCAGAGTATGTACTAGAGAGCTTTCTAACAGCAGCACATATTGTTCTTATTCAGAATGAGTATTTCTTTCTTTTTTTATTGAAGTACAGTTGATCTACAATGTTGTGTTAGTTTCTGGTGTACAGCTAAGTGATTCAGTTTTTTATGTGTATACATTCATATGCATATATGTGTATATATATTCTTTTTCAGATTCTCTCCCATTATAAGTTATCACAAGATATTGAATATATTTCCCTGTGCTATGTGGTAGGACTTTGCTGTTTATCTACAGAATGACTATTTCTTAATATTCTCAACAAAATTAAGAAGAAAAAAAGAGATGTCTCAAGATTTTTGAGAAAGCTTGCGGGTTATACTTTTCTTCTCTCTCCACCCCCGCACTCCCCAGTTTCAGCCCCTGTAACTTCTAGCAGTCAGAGACTGGCACCTGCCCACCCACGCTTTCTTGGCCTGTGGCCAGCTGTGGTCAAACCGGCAGCAGAGAGTGGGGGTGGGGATGTGGGTAGGAAAGAAGGAAGAGAAAACAAATTTTCCATGAGTAGTCGAGAAAGAGCAATGACAGTAAAATCAAATTGACCTAAAGCACCAGCACCCAAAAGTGTTTTATTACATGTGTTTAAATAAAAGGTATCAGAAAGAGTGTTCTAGAAGGGATTAAAAGACCATGGGTGGATGAAGGGACCAGGATCTTAAAGTAGTAGCAACAGCTGCACAAGCTGTGATGTGGGCGGTGAGAAAGGACTTGGGGTCTCTGTGGACAAACCTGTTCCCTAGACCCTTGAAGTCTAGAAGAGAGAGAGCGAGATGAGGGGAGAGAGAGTGAGAGGGAGGGAGAGAGACAGACAGACAGACAGAGAAAGAGAGAGAGAGAGATAGAGAGAGATCCCATCAGAGAAGTGAAATGGCAAGATAGCAATATTGGGCCCAGTGCCAGAGGAAGAACTGGGAACCCTCCACCCTTCCTCACTGAAGATGCAACTTCTCTTCCTCCACTCTTCACCTGCTTGTTTCTTCCCCCACCTCGCTGCTCTTGGCCCTGTTGCTTCATTTCATGCCTGTGAGGGGCTTTGCTAGACCTCAACCCCCAGCCAAGACTCTAGATGATAGATGTCTCCCCCGACCACACTTGTTCCTCAGTGGTTAGATCTTAAAGCAAGTAAAACCTGAAATAGAGATTCTGATAATCTTAGAGAATATAGAAGTAGATCTCTGGGCTTCCTAGGCAGCGCAGTGGTTAAGAATCCACCTGCCAATGCAGGGGACACTGGTTCGATCCCTGCTCCAGGAAGATCCCACATGCTGCAGAGCAACTAAGCCTGTGCACCACAACTATTGAGCCTGCACTTTAGAGCCTGTGAACCACAACTATTGAGCCATGTGCTGCAACTACTGAAGCCCACGTGCCTAGAGCCTGTGCTCCGCAGCAAGAGAAGCCACGGCAATGAGGAGCCCACGCACTGCAACGAAGAGTAGCCCCCACTCACCACAACCAAAGAAAGCCCGCCCACAGCAAAAAAGACCCAACACAGCCAATAAAATAAATAAGTAAATAAAAAAAAAAAAGAAAAAGAAATAGATCTCTGCTTGTTGCCTCTATCTTTTTGCTTACTCATTTAATCTTGGTTCTCTGAATTGTTTCTAACTCCCCCTTGGCCAGAAAAGGTTATAGAATGGCTTAGAGCTTCCAAATTAAGCTCTTAGAGGGGCCAGCGCCTCAGCCTACAGGCCTGGCTCAGAGCCCACATCCAAGAAAGCAAAATCTCTCCTTGGGTGGGGCTTGCCTAGACATAAAGCTTTTACCATGCCTCTAAGCAGGGGAAGCTTGGGCCAAGATTGTATTGGGCAAGTAATAAAATTAAGGGCAATAAAACCAGATAAACCACCTATTTAGCAGCAATTTACTGGTGAAGCCATTTCGACAAGGAGTGGTAAGATGGAAGACTCCATGGGCCTGCTCTCAAATTCTTTCAAGTAGTTTCCTTTACAAAGAAAATACTTTTTTCGGTGGTCTTGGCTTGACTGAAGGAGTGTAAGTGCATTTATCCAACACTCAGTGAGAGTAAGTAGCAGCTCAGAAGGGAGTCTCTGGAATTTGTATGCCTCACTCTAATGCTGCCAGTGATCACCACTGAGCTGCTTAAACCTCTCAGAACCTTTCATCAGCCATGGACTCAAGAAAGTAGAGATCCATACCAATGTTCACTGCAGCATTAGTTACAATAGCCAAGGTTTGGAAGCAACCTAAGTGTCTATTGATAGATGAATGGATAAAGAAGATGTGGTACATATATAAAATGAAATATTATACAACCATAAAAATAAATTCAATCTTGCCGTTTGTGACAACATGGATGGATTCTAGAGGGTATTATGCTAAGTGAAATAAGTGAGAAGGAAAAAGACAAATAGCATATGATTTCAATTATATGTAGAATCTAAAAAACAAAGCAAACAAAAAATGAAAATAGACATATAGATACAGAGAACAAACAGAGGGAGGGAGGTGGGAGTGGGAGGGACAAAATAGGTGAAGGGGATTTAGAGATACAAATATCCAGTCATAAAGTAAATAAACTATGGGGATGTAATATACAGCATAAGGAACATAGTCAATAATATTGTAATAACTTTGTATGGGAACAGATGGCTACTAGACTTACCGTGGTGATCAGTTCATAATGTATGCAAATGTCAAATCACTGTGTAGTACATCTGAAAGTAACATAATATTGTATGTCAACTATATTTCAATTAAACATTAAATTAAAAAAAGAGAGTGGAGATCCAGTACCAATCTGTTTAGACTCAATTAATTGTTGATTGATTTGCACGTTAAAAATCAAACATTCTGTAAAGATGGAATCATTTTCATAACCACACACATTATGGTGATATTATGTTGCTTTTAAGGGATTAATTAAGAAGGAAAACATGAAAGATCAGTCAGATTCTCAAAACTGCCTGACACACACATCCCTACATATATATACACCCCTACATATATATACGCATATCTACACATACATACGCACCCACACAGACATACAGGTAAAATAACTAAATTAAGGTATACCTCCAAATAGCTTTTTTTAAGCATTAGCATAATTTTTCTATCAACAAATACTTGCTCTTTTCAATGTTATTTCTGTGTAGTACAAACTTCTCTAAGTATCTGTTGGTGATTGGGTTTCTAAATATTAAATAAAATATCTTCCTAATGCTTGTAAACTGTATTTTCTAGTTAAGGAGAGGCACAAAATATTCAGTGACTGCGTTATTATATCTTTGGTGTCTGAGTTGTGGTTATGTGGGCAGCCAGCCCTTTAGGACACAGTAGGCTGGTGAACCATTGGGTCATGAAACACTGCCAGGAATGGCCTTCATCCAGACCCCAGGGCAAGTTCAGCCAGCAGTGGGGAATCACCCAGGCCAGGAAAGACTAGTCAAAAGTAAAAATTTCTACCTTTGTCAGAATCCCAGGAACCTGGGAATTATTCTCAATACCTCCCATTTCCCTCAGTCATATATCCAATCAATTACCAACATCTTTCATCTGTTTTCATCTCCTAAATGCCTCTCCAATCTGTCCACTCTTTTTTTTTTTAACTCTACTGCCTCTTTCCTAGGTCAAACTAGCTTGATTATTACAAAAATCTTTCCAAGTGGGCTACATCCATCCATTTTTGTCCCCTTCCCATCAATCATTTTTGTCCCCTACACTATGGCCAGATGGATTAAAATAACCAAGCATGTACCTATGCTTCCTCTCCTTAACAATTTCCATTGGATTCCCTTTTGCTCTTAGATTGAGGATCAAAATCCACACCATGGCCTAGAGGCCATGAACTAGCTGCCCCTGCTCTATCCTCAAGTCACCTCCTATACCTCGCATCACTGTTTCTCCATCCTCTCCACTGCCCTGGCTCTTCAAAGCTCAGGAGGTTTGGAGACAGAGACGATCCAGGTACCTGAATTTTTCCCAGAGCTGCTTAGGTGATTCTGAATCACTACTATAGTCAAAAGCAATTAGACTAAAGATGGAGCCTTGCCTTATGGAAGGCTTGGAAACTTGCATTATGGTAAGTTTGTACCTGTTAGCATGAGGGTTTTACTTGGGCCAGCGCTACAAAGCAGGCCAGGAAAATTCCCAAATTGTCAAGTCGCTAGGCAAACTTTCTAGAAGAGGAGGTCACTGTTGCTACTTCTGCTACCCAAAAAGGGTTTGAAGAGTGAGTTATATAAAATCCACTTGGTAGGTGCTTTTTCACTTTCTAGGAAGCCTATTATAGCTAAAATATGCAATTCTGAGATTCAGGATGACTTCACAAAAGCTCTGAAACGTTATCTTAGATGAAGCGGATGGTTCCTACAGAGCCTCAAACTCAGCTGGGAACGTCTTTCTCTGACCTTCGTGTTTCTAGGTTCCGTTTAATCCTGTTCAAACAGAGCTTGTTAAGTGGATTTGGATGTGCTTCGAGTCCAGTTGTGTTCCAGAAACTAGACAACCAGTAAAGGCAAAGCCTGATCAAACAGGGTGTGTCTCCTCTCTTCCAATTCCATTATAGAAAGATTCCAGTGTGTTGTCAAGTTCACTTTTCTGCAGATCTCTCATGAATTGCATTTGGAAAGCAGGATTGAATTTGTTTGTCCCTGCTATTTTTAGTGCCCACTGAGTCCTCAGCCAGCTGTGGGAGGATGTGACTGCGTTTAGATTCCCATCCAAGTTGTATGTGACAGTATCTGGCACCCATTCAACAGCTGCAGTCATTGCTTGGAGAGTAAGGACGAAGGGAAATAAGTCAACTTTTAACGTCAGGATGTCACACCCTCTCTAACATTTTTTGGATATGAATGAAGCTAAAGAAGATAATTAATCTTGATCTTATCTCTCTATAATCAGATGACTACTTTACCAGAATATGCTATCTATAACACCAACAAATTTTATTTAATTAAAAAAAAGAAGCTTTCCAGACCAGACAAAAATGTCTTCTTAAAAAATGATGACTTTATGAAGGTAATATATATGAAACTTCCCAAAGTCAAAATGTTCAAAAGAACATACAATGAAAAATTTATCAGACTCTCACACCTGTACTTCAGCCATCCAATTCCCTAGGCAAACATAGTAACCAGGTTTTTATGTGTCCAGAGATATCTTATGCATTTACACACACACACACACACACACACACACACACACACACACACACACGGTGCTGAACATCTTGCTTTTTCCCTTTTTTTAAATTAATTGTTTTCTTTTTTTGGCCATGTGGCTTGTGGCTTCTTAGTTCCCCGACCAGGGATTGAACCCGTGCCCTTGGCAGTGAAAGTGCAAAGTTCTAACCACTGGACCACCAGGGAATTCCCTCCTTTGTAAAATAGTACATGCTAATTGCTCCATGTCAAATACATAGAGACGGGCCTAATTTCATTGTTGATGGCTGTGTTTCATGCAGTAATTTCTTGATGGCCCAGTGAGCCCTTATCCACTATGAAGACCTTATGTGGCTTCTCAGCTCTCAGGTATGACACAGAAAGGCCTCCACAACCATCTCAGTTGGCAACCATTCTTTAACCTGTATTCTCCCCCCAATTAAACCGACCTACTGTGGCTCTTGAATGGAGCTTCAATCCCTGCTTTTTCGTTGACTCATTGTCTGGTGGCAGACAAGTGATCTCATTCTTCTGGCCCTTGGTCTTCTCATCCCTGAACTAGGGGCGGTACAGGGAGGGGGAAAGGGGTGGACCCATCTCTAAGGTCCTTTTCAGCTCTCACGTTCTGGGAATCTGTGACTAGATGAGGTCAAAGGGCCTTTCCAAGTCTACACTTCGATCAGCAACTTAAATTTTCATGGGTTTGGTCTTGTTTCCTCCATGGTCTGCAAGCTCTGTAAGGATGAGACGATCTCTTTGTACAGTATCCCCCAGGATGTGCTGCTAGAATTGTTACTCCAGAAATGTTTGCCAACTGTCTGGGTTATCACATAAAGTCTTATGCATTAATAATCGCTCCAATCTTATTGCTAGAAATAGGTCAGTTAACGCAGTTTCTTTCTTTGAGGGTGAGTGATTAGAATTACAATGCTCATGCTCTATCAGAACAATTGGGAACAATTCTTGATCTGAGCAGTAGGTTCTCAACAATACACCTACTTAAGCAGTCTATGCCATCTGGCATGATATAAATATATAAATAGTATTAGCAATTTGAAGGGTAAAAGAGTAGAGTTTTAGAAATAAAGAGGACATTGGGGATGACAAATTTCAAACTTTTTGTTTTAAGAACGTGGAAAACCAAGGCCTAGAATTTAAGAGATTTGTCTGAGGATTATGACTCATCTAGTGATAGAACCAGGGTTAGGATCTGGGTCTCTTGACTCTTGTTCTAGAGAAAAAAAAAAAAAAAAAAAGAAAAGGAGGAAACAGAACCTTTACAGAGTGTCTATTATATGCTGTCGTTAATTGGAACTTGCTACTCCATGAAACTATGTGCACATATTATGCAGGATGTTATGGTTTGTATCTTACTACACTTCCTCATCTGAAAAATTAATAAACCTACATACCTCACAAGGTGGTAGAAGGATTACATGAGGTGCCTATAGGATCCAAGGTAAGCCCCAGGCACATAAATGTTACTTATAATCATTATTTAAAGATCTTCACAGTGAAAGGTCACTTTGTAATATAATTTCCTTTTTACTTGATTTTTTTTTTAGGGGAGAGGGAGTTGGATTTAAATATCAGGTTTTGTTAAAGGAAGGCACACCTCTCCATTACCCTAATGAATGTCATAGCCACTCATCGACTTAGCCTTCATCTTAAAATGGGAGAATTATCCCTGGTTTTTGCCCACCGTTCAGTGACTATGAAGATTATGAAAATTTCATTAATTCACACATATCTTCATGACCTTTGCTAAATCTGCAAACCATCTCTATTATTATTTACTTATTGTTTTTATTTAAATAGACCAACTTTTAATTTAAATAATTTATGTACAGTTATATTACAATATAGAACTCTTTAAATAAAAAGGTTTGTTCCTATGCCACTTAGGAAACACTGGTATAGTGAAATGCATTGGGTTGAAGGTTTAGAAGACTTGGGTTCAAATATATGCTTTGCTCTTTGCTAGTCATGTAATTTTGAGCAAGTTGTCTCAGTTTTTTTATCTATAGAATGATGAGCACGATATGTAATTCACAGTGTTTTATGGTAATAAATAGGATCAAGTATGCAATAGCACTTTGAAAAATTTAAGATTAAGCGTACAGTATTAGTTATTGTTAAATAAAGGGAAAATTAGCGTGTTGGGAGAAGAAAGTGGTACCATTTAATAGTGAACAGTTTATTCAGAAGCTGAGAGGGTGTAGAAAACATCAATTTTTTTTTTTTTTGGTTTTGTTGGAGATTAATTGTGGCATGCGGGATCTTCGGGACCTTTCATTGAGGTGCGTGGGTGCTTCATTGTGGTGCGCAGGCTTTTCTCTAGCTGTGGCACATGAGTTCCAGAGCACATGGGCTCTGTAGTTTGTGGCATGTGGGCTTAGCTGTTCCGCAACACGTGGGATCTTTGTTCCCTGACCAGGGATCGAACCTGAATCCCATGCATTGGAAGGCAGATTCTTAACCACTGGACCACCACATCAACATCTTAAAGAATGGATATAGGGGCTTCCCTGGTAGCACAGGGGTTAAGAATCCACCTGCCAAGGCAGGAGATACGGGTTTTATCCCTGGGCCTGGAAGATCCTACATGCTGTGGAGCAACTATGCCTGTGCACCACAACTGCTGAGCCTGTGCTCTAGAGCCTGTGAGCCACAGCTATTGAGCCCAAGTGCCACAACTACTGAAGCCCCGTGCACCTAGAGCCTGTGCTCTGCAACAAGAGAAGCCTGCGCACTACAATGAAGAGTAGACCCTGCTCACCACAACTAGAGAAAGCCTGTGTGCAGCACTGAAGACCCAAAGCAGCCAATAAATAAATAAATATTAAAAAAAAAAAAAAGAATGAGTATAGGTCAATTCACTATGAGATGGGTTGAAAATGGCAAAAAAGTTAACAAAAATACTGCAAAAGGACAGGGGCATGATACACTCAAATTCACTTTGATGAAAAGAACTTGCCTGACATGAAATTGAGGCAAGATTATGTAAGGTTTTAAAAATATAGCTTCAAGTGTTAAGACTTAATTATATATATAATGAATAAAAGGTATCTTAACAGTAATTAATGTTTTCTATATTCTATTGCAATCACTAATTTTCTAAGACTAATATAATTTTTTTACTTCATCTCTAGAGTATAATGTAAACCATGTCATGGCTCCCGAATACTTGCGACTTAATTGCAAAGTGTAGGAATAGTCAAGACTACAAGCTCCCCAGACTCCAACCGTGCTTACTTTAATAAAAAGCTCTTCAGAACACGTTCCAACCGTTTTTCAACTCTCTTTTCTTCCTTGATTACCTGCTGTCCCCTCCTAGTCTCACTGGTCGTCTTGCCTTTAATCTCACGAAGGAACTAGAGGGAGCCAACTGGACTGCTGTCAACTTCATGTCTCCAAATCTTCATGGCAACACTGCCTTCCCCTTCTCCCTGGACCTCCTCTCTGGGCCTGAAGCATCCTACTTCTTATTGGAACTTCACACTCTCTGTGCCTTCTGTTCAGCCTGTAGCTCTAACCTTGCCCTCACTGCAGCTTTTTCCCATCAGCATTAAAGACTTTCACCCTTCTCCCTGTCCACAGGTTTCCATGTAGCACTTCTTTGACTCTCTAGCACTTACATCAAATATGTTCAATGAACTCTCTTCCTAATGCCCTATTTTGTCCTCTTTTGCATTCCTCACCTCTCAAGTTAGCCTCCATATTCCCTTTTTCTCCAGGAATGTTATTTTTTCTTCCAAAGTTTAATCCACAGGAATTTTAATATACTATTACACAAGCGATATAATAAAAGGATAAGTATATAAAATTTGGCTGTAGTGCCAAATAAATTGTAGTGCCACATAGATTATCCACATGCTCCCATTTCCCCTTATGTGACCTTTTTCCCCCCATGTAAGTAGTTTCTTGTAGTCATAGCATCCACACTGACTTTTCAATCCACTCTAGGAATAAAGCACAGCCTGCCACAAAAACAACTGGTCTACCAGTTGTTTGTTGCCTTCACTTATCTGAGTACGTTCTTATGAAGATCAACAAAGACGTCTATCCTGCTAAATCCAGTGTAATCTTAAATCTAGACTTGACTCTCAACTTCCTGGTAGTGTTTGATGCAGCTGATCACTACCAGGTGACAACTTCTCTTTTGCTGGTTTTGTGATGGTATATCCTCCTGGTGACCCATCTACCCTGGCTGTTCCTTCTCAGTTATCCTGATGGCTCTTTTTCTACTGTTCATTCCATATTGAAGTTCCTGAGGGCTCCATGCTCCTGTCACTCTACCAACTCTCTCACTTACTTTTGAGACTCCCATTACCATCTTCATGCTGGTGATCCTGTAATTCATTTCTCCAGCAAAGACCTTCCCCAGAACTTCATATCTGTCTTTCTAATGGTCAACTGGAAATGTCCATGGAATGTTTCATAATAGGCATGCAAATCTCAATATTTTCTAAAACAGAACTCACCTTCCTACTCTCAAATTTTTATCTTCTTAAGTGTTCACTAACTTAGTGAAGACCACCACCATTCATTCAGTTGCTTAAGCCAGAAACTTAGGAGTCATTGATTTATCCTTTACTTACCTCTTCCTTACCATGCCTCCCTCTCCCCATTAATTAATCACCAACTCTTTTCTGTTCTATCTCTTACACACTTCTTTAATCTATTTACCTCCCTAAATTATCACTGTCATCACACCAAGTCCAAGGTACCATCATCTTTCAACTGGATTCTGTGACAATCTCTTACTCTCCCACTAAAGCACATGCAACTGTGTCACTCTCTCTTTACACTCTTTAATGGTTTCCCATTGCCTTTAAGATAAAGGCTCAAATCCTTAAGGCCTCCTAGGCGCTATGTGATTTTCCTTCTGCCTAGTTGTTCAGGTTCATTGTGTGTCATTTTGTTCCTCACCCTTTCCATTCCAGAAACTGGCCTCTCAGTTCTTTGCAATGAGAAGCCACCCTTCTTACCTTGGGACTTTGTGTGGAATACATTAGCTTAATTTTCAGGCCCCCTACTGTTCTCCCTCCTCTGTCATCACCCACAATTCTCCAGACCAACCCGACTGCAACTTTAACATAGTTATCTTACTCTTTTGGTCTTAACATAGAAATCCCATACTCATAAAAGGCATTGCGAACCCTCTAAACCAGTGATCCCCGACCTTTTTGGCACTAGAGACCGGTTTCATGGAAGAGAATTTTTCCACAGACCAGTGTTGGTGGGGTGGGGGGGTGGGGGGGGGGAGGCAGATGGTTTTGGGATGATTCAAGTGCATTACATTTACGGTGCACTTTATTTCTATTATCTTCACATTGTAACATATAATGAAATAATTATACAACTCACCATATGCTGACAGGAGGTGGAGCTCAGGCGGTAATGTGAGCGGATAGGGAGCAGCTGTAAATACAGAGGAAGCTTTGCATGCTCGCTCACTTGCCCGCCATCCAACCCTGCTGGGCAGCCCAGTTCCTAACAGGCCACAGACCAGTGCGGTCTGTGCCCCAGGGGTTGGGGACCCCTGCTCTAAACACTTACGTAACAACTTGTACTCTTTCTCAGCATTTGTTGTAACCATAGTTGCATACATTTTCTACGTCTTTCCAGCTACTAATCTGTAAACTCCATGAGGGCAGTGAACTTGCATTGTGCCTGACACATAGCAGGTATAGAATAAATATTTGCTGAAGCAATAATTCATTTTTGAGAAATCCTTCACTTCTGCCTATTAACTTATTTAAGATTTATTTATAGCCATAGATTTGAGTAACTCCTTTCATTCTTTAGACTGCAAAAATTGGAAGTATGAAGATTTAAGAAAACCTTTTG
The DNA here is from genome assembly GCF_030028045.1 of Hippopotamus amphibius kiboko. Classification (NCBI taxonomy): domain Eukaryota; kingdom Metazoa; phylum Chordata; class Mammalia; order Artiodactyla; family Hippopotamidae; genus Hippopotamus; species Hippopotamus amphibius. The sequence continues at coordinate 106,533,302 of NC_080190.1, read as the reverse complement.
AAAAATAATGTGTAAGTAAATTGAAGGCTTAAGAAAAAAACAAATCATTCCCTCCTACCCAAGACTTTATGTCTCTATGTGGAGAGGGTTTCACCTGCGAAGAAAAAAAAGATTTCTAAAATGAGAAATGGATAATACCAATAGCTGTCATTGATCAGGCAGTTGCTATTTTTCAGTGATGATCATCAGTGCAAAGAGTATATTAATTAATTTAAAACAACTCTGTGAGGTGGTTACTGTTTTCACCCTTGCATTGAAGTGTGATTGCCATCACTGTGTTTACTGCTTGCAGGGAAGCATGAAGGCACACTCTCCATCTGCTGCTGACATACCTCTTAATTAGGTCATATTTTACAGTTACACTAGATTCTGATAATGACCGGGATTCTTTCCTGGCTGCCTAGAGAGATCTTGGGTCACACTGCCAGAGGACTGTCTCCCATCATGTGTTGCCTCTTGCATCACAGATTCTTCCCCAGTGGACTTGGCTCCATCCTATCTCACTCCTGCCAGAGGAATTTATCTAGTCATGCATTGCCCTTGAGACCACAGTAGCCAGTCCTTGTGATTTTTTGTTTTTAAACATTGCAGTTCCTAAACAGTGTTCAGAACAGAGGATTCTGCAGGGTGCCCACGCTGGCGCTTATCCAAGGAGGCCTCTGGAAGAGTAAGGATGGGAAGCAGTGAGTGTGTAAGGGGGAGGTGGAGAGTAACTTATCTCACTTCATCCATCCATCCATCCATCCATTTATTAATTAAATTCATTCCATAAATCTTCATTGTTTATGTGCCACGTGCCAAGTTGCATATTAGCTGCTGGGGACATATGAGTGAAGGAGAAATCCCTGTCCCCACGTAGCTTATAGTCTAATTGCAGATGCAGATAGGTAAATAGAGCACATGCTGTTGAAGGAACATAAGAGAGGAGCATTTTAAAGTTAGTCCTCATGGTGACAAGAGTCATAAAGCCAACTGAAAAATTGATTAGGTGGAATTGAATATTTATTGGCTTAAGGAAAAGCAATTGGAATCATGAAACTCTGAGAAGGGCTGTGGCAAGGGCTCAGTACCAAGTAGACCCAGGCACTTGGATGCCCCAGGAGCCTTGCTGTTCTTGGTTCAAGTGTGGGCGCTTTCCTCTCTTACTGCAGAACAGCTCTCCTCACAGGTCAAGAAGCAAGGTCTCCAGCAGTTCTAAGCCTCACATCAACTCAGGGTCTGACTCAGAGAGGACTAGTTCCTCTTTTTCAATTCTAATCTAAAAAACCCCAGGAAAGAACTCAGATCAACTCTATTGGATCATATCCCATCACTGGATCAGTGATGCTCCACTGTGGGTGGTTTTGCTTCTCAAGGGATATTTGGTAATGCCTGGAGATATGTTCTGTTGTCATGATTGGTGGGGTGGAGAGGATGCTATTGGTACTTAGTGAATGGAGGACAGGGATGCTGCTAAACATCCTGCAGTGTACAGGACAGCCCCCCACAACAAAGTACTATCCAGTATAAAAGGTCAATAGTGCTGAGGTTGAGAAACTCTATTCTAGATCAATCAATTGTGGTCAGGGGAGGGTCAAGAGGGGCATCAAAGGTTTTCCAAAAGACACTTAAAGGATGAGTAGGAGCTATCCAGGTAAAGAGGGGCCAGGGAAGGCTGATTCATGGAGGGAGGTACGTGAGAAAAGAGCCAGAGCTGACCAGAACGGATTCCCATAAATAGCAGTAGTCATTCCACCTCCCATTACTACCTGGTAAAATATCATGAATCAATGGGAGACTCACATGGAGCAGGGTGTCTGGTGCTTCAGTACTATCACTATCCTGCAAAGCAAGTGATCCAGCACAAATCATAGGGTATATGCATTTCCTCTACTGTACTAAGCTTTTTGTCAAAGGCTAGTGTTTCGCCTGAGATTCGTTCGTATTTATCAGGAGATTGTTTTAGTCAGGTATTAAAACACATCAATGGACAAGACCTGGTAGTTAGGAGCATTGGCCCTGGAATCAAATGGATTATAGCCACCACAAGTGGACAGGCCAGTGCTAGGGAAACGCAGAAAGGAGGCTACGTGAGAGAAGGAGGAGGACCCTAGACTTCTTAGGATGAGAAAAAATTGGGTAAATAGAAGGGAGGAAGGTATTCTAGATGGCGAAAGCAGCACATGCTAAGGCTTGGAGTTGTGTGTGGGAAATGGGAGATTAGAAGACGAAGCTGACATACAAATGAAAATTTCAAACAAATAAACAAAAAGAAGATGAAGCTGACTTGAGGAACAATAAGGAGTGTAATTTTAGATACACAGAGCATTTCCTGTGGGGGATCTAAGTAGGGATGTTCAGAGAACAGTCAGAGTTCCAGGCAGGATTCAAATTCAGGTGACAGGTAAAGAGCTGGAGATTTATATATGCAAGAAAGAACTCTTCCTTAATGTCAAGAGCTTTGAGAGAAGGAGAAAAGAGCAAAGAAATGTTTTTTGAAAGAAGGGAAGGAAAGAAAAAAAGAAGAAAGGGAAAAGGGGGAGAGAAAAAGAAAACAGCTGAGTGTGTGAAGAAAGAGAGAAAAGAATAAACTCATGGTAATGTGGTGTCATGGATGCCCAAGGAGGTGAGAATTTGAAGAAAGAAAGAGTTGTCAGTTGTGTCAAATACTGCAAAGAGGCCAAGGGTTATTTGAGCTGTTACAGAGATCATGGAACACATACAGTGCAATTTAAGATGTGGATTTCTAGTTGGAGGGTAGAGGTGTATATCCAATGAAGGGAGTCCCAGAGTAAACGCAGGTAAGCATTTGGAGACAGCTTGTATACAATAGCCTTTTACAAATTTGGATACAAGACAAAGATGTCCATTATAACTGCTGTCATTTCACATTGATTTGACACTTCCAACCTAATATACGAGTGCAAGAGAAAGAGGAATAACAGTTGAAAATAAGTTAGCAAAACACATTCACTATTTGTAAATTAATTACCTTCTACCCACGTTGCCTCAAAGATGCAAGTTAAAAAAAAACTACTAAATTAAAAAAAAAACCTATTAAGGCTAATACAATAGCTCAAAAGGTGACGAATTACAAAGTAAATATATGTGGTCATAGTTAATTAAAAAACAATCCAGTTTGCAATAGAAACTCAGAGTGACTAAAAAGAGGGACTGAATCAGTAGAAAGACCTAAGATGCTCAATATTGTATATGTATCAATTATCCTCAAATTAATTTAAATGCTTAGTATAACTCCAGTCAAAACCCCAGGGCAGGGACTTCCATGGTGCCGTATTGGTTACGAATCCGCCTGCCAGTGCAGAGGACGTGGCTTTGATTCCTGGCCCAGGGAGATCCCACATGCTGTGGAGCAGCTAAGCCTGCACTCTAGAGCCCACCAGCCACAACCACTGAGCCCACATACTGCAACTATTGAGCCCATGTGCTGCAACTACTGAAGCGCACGTGCCGAGAGCCCGCGCTCCACTACTGAAGCCACCACACTGAGAAGCCTGTACACCGCAACGGAGATTAACCCTGCTCACCACAAATAGAGAAAGCCTGCGTGCAGCAGTGAAGACGCCAACACAGTCGGCGAGCAAACAAACAGACAAAAAAAACCAGTGCGCTCTTGGGGTCACTTGATAAATCAATTCAAAATACCACTAAGGATAGAAGGCCGGATCCCGCAGATTGAGGTGGTCAGCAAGAAATTCTTCTTGGTGGGGTAACAAAAGATTTTAGAAAAAGGATATTAATGTTCACTTTTGTCTCATGTATTCAATATAACTGCCTTCCATTTTCCCATTCAGTAAAATCTGCTAAATATAGAAATGCCGTTTATGGCAGTTTCAGGGGAGAAAATCCGAACAAAAGAGATGGAGTTCCACCTTTAGATTAGTGGGGGACAGAGAAAAAGAACAGTTTGAGAAGGGGTATTTATGGTTACTTCAGTAGAATCAGAATTAGGAGCCAGAAATGATCATGTTAACCCCTGGGAATTTGAAGCAATCTTAAGGAATGAATTGCAACTCCATTGAGATACGAGAGGATCCTTGAGCCAACTTATTCTATTATCTCAAAGTTCAGGGTAATTTCAGTTGACATCTCACTTACAAATGTGAAATCTTAATCTTTTTTTTTTTTTTTAAAGAAATTCCCAGAAAAAAGACAAAATATTACTAGTGCTTATCTCTGCAGTATTAAATTATAAATGATTTTAATTTTTTATACTTTTTGAGTTTTCTCAATTTTCTATGATAAGCATAAATTCTTTTTCTTTCTCTCTGGTTTTTTTTTTTTTTGGCTTCTCTGAGAGGCTTGCAGGATCTTAGTTCCCCAGTCAGGGATTGAACCTGCACCCTGGCAGTGACAGCAATGTGTCCTAACCACTGGACTACTAGGGAATTTTCATAAGTTATTTTTCTAAGAAAATTTTGTCAGTGAAAGAAAGAGAAGTAGGAAGAATGCATGGGTGGCAAAAAGGGTCAAGCAAAGCTTTTCAAGTTCATTTGCTTGGTGGTTTCTAGAAAGGTCACGGTAAATGATTCTCTGTGTCTCATCTTCAGCCATAATTATCATGACTCTCTATTTACATGTTTTGCTGTAATTTTGGAACCAGGCACCAAGGGTCAGCAACACATTTCTATCTATTGATACCTCCCTCTTCTGACTTTCCACATAGTCTACACCAATTATACACTTTCCTGAGTTGTTGTCTAGCTGTTTCATGTGCTTACATATTATCTTGCTAATTAGGTTATAAACTTGTCATGTATTATATTTCTGCTGATTCTCCTGTGCTACCTAACAGAGAAAACTGGTATTGTGTTTAATTTAAAATTTTTAAAATTACTTCATAACAGGGATAGAAGTGAATATTAAGTGATTTTCAAGAAAAACTGAGAGGTCATAATTCTTTAAGATCACATAGATGATGCAGCAATCGTATAAGTTTCCAATTTTTTATAAGGTTTTCCTATGAGGCAGCCTGGGAAGATGCCAACTATAGTTAATCGAGTTATGCTTGATGAACTGATGGTAGGTTGATTCTAATTCCTTATTGCTCTAGAGCTATAGAATTGTACTTTATATCTGTATTTAGAGCTGTAGAGCTTTATTTTATCAAACCAGTGCCTTCCTGTGTAAGTTCCTCGAAGGCACTCACATTTATATTGTAATTCTTGGCACATAGCAAAAACTCAATAAATATTTGGAGGCAGTGACCTCATTCAGCTTCCAAACAACTCAGTGAGAGAACCAAATAAAGACAGTAAGGACAAAAACAAAATAACAAGAATTACTAATGTTTACTGAGTACATTCTATGTGTCAGGCATTACGTTACGCATCTCGCATAGAGCATGTCACTTACTCCTTAGAATAACCCCAAGAGATAGGTGCTATGAATATTTCAGTTTTGGGATGGGGCTGGAACCTGAGAAAGGTTAAATGGTGTGGCCAGTGTCTATCTAAGAAGTTGCAGAGCCAAGAGACAAGTTGAAGTCAGCTGATGATAAAATCAGGGCTCTTTCCATTTTCTTGTTCCTCCTTTCATAAAACCAAATTTTGTCTCAATATTTGGAATCTTCTCTTGCCCAATTGGAAAAAGGAAGATCTGAGCTCCTGAAAATAAAATCTAAGGAGTCCTAAAGTATGTAATAATACCACTCTGCATAGTACAAAAGGATGAAATATTTAGTATCAAGGTCAGCAACTCAACAACACAAATATAGGCCAATAGGAGACTGACTTTTTAGATCATTAAATTTAGGGGAAAAAAGCATTTGATTTCAGTTTGGACTGGTTCACAGGAGAAAACATTTGGCCTATCCACCTCGACATCCCATCTTTATAAAATGCTATCAAATTCATCTCTATATTTAAAGTGATGAAGACCACATCAGCTATTAAGTTTGTCAGATATGAAGAAGATTGGGGCAACTTCAGACCACATCAAGTGAATTATGTCTTTGTTCCCTAGACTTTCCAAACTGGTTCTTTAGATCACTTTTTTTTTAATTAATTAATTTTATTTATTGGCTGCACTGGGTCTTCGTTGCTGCGAGCAGGCTTCCTCTAGCTGCGGTGCACAGGTTGGGGGGTGCTACTCTTCATTGTGGTGCACAGGCTTCTCAGTGCAGTGGCTTCTCTTGTTGTGGAGCACAGGCTCTAGGCACACGGGCTTCAATAGTTGTGGCTCCCGGGCGCTAGAGCACAGGCTCAGTAGTTGTGGTGCACAGGCTTTGTTGCTCCGCAGCATGTGGGATCTTCCCAGCCCAGGGACTGAACCCGTGTCCCCTGCACTAGCAGGCGGATTCTTAACCACTGCGCCACCAGGGAGTCCTAGATCACTTCTTGATACTCTTTGAGCAGAAATTCTGGGTGACAGCGGAAACAAGAATGTAACTTTGTTTAAAAGCCCGAGATGGGCAGGACTCTGGTCTTGCCTGTGCCCCCTCTCCCAACCGTTGCCACCATCCCGCTTGCCACCCCCATCTCTGGGCCCTCCAGCTTGTTGGCTCACACAAGGAAAACAGCCAGGGCAGGTATCATCCCCTTGTCCTGCCTCACTCTCCCTCCTCGCATTTCCGAAAGGTGAGCGTGGAGCAAGGGCAGGTTTGCTGGACAATCAGCTAAGTGTTGCTTGGCAGGACAGCTGTGTGCACCTGGGGGACAGTGGACCAGCACACTGCGTGGTTGGGGTGGCAGAGGAAGACAGACTCCTTTTACGCCCATCCCCCGGCATCTGCATGAGTCAGGTTAGTGATCAAAATTGCCGGTGGTCTGAACAAGGCAGATTGGGAGGCAGTGGGCACCAGAGGGCAGGGAGAACTGGGGGTGAATTTAGCAATACGTGGCTTAACTTCCCTGAAGCCCTAAGGGGACAGGGGACAGCTGACTGGGTCGCTTTCACTGCACACCTCCCACCTCCCATCATGGGGCCTGGGAACCTGGGAAGATTCTTACCTGGTCAGAACCATTCAGCTCCTGAAAGTGGCAGCAAAAGTGGGAACTAGAATTAAGGGATTTTATAATATACTTTATTTCTCTGGGACCCACAGCCTCCACATAACGTGTATTAACTTGCTATTGCTACTGTAACAAATTGCTACACAGGTAACAGCTTCAACATGACAAATACAATAGCTTACAGTTCTGGGGCTTCCCTGGGGGCGCAGTGGTTAAGAATCTGCCTGCCAATGCAGGGGACAAGGGTTCAAGCCCTGGTCTAGGAAGATTCCACATGCCAAAGAGCAGCTAAGCCTATGCACCACAACTACTGAGCCCATGAGCTGCAACTACTGAGGCCCACACACCTAGAGCCTGTGCTCTGCAACAAGAGAAAGCACCACTCACCACAACTAGAGAAAGCCCACATGCTGCAACGAAGACCTCCAATGCAGCCAAAAGTATATAAATAAATAAAATAGTAAATAAATCTTCAAAAAAAAAAAAAAAAAAAACCCCGAAACCCCAGCAGCTACAGTTCTGTAGGTCAGAAGTCTAACATGGGTGTGCTGGATGGTGTTCCTTCTAGAAGCTCTAGGGGAGAATCGGTTTCCTTGCCTTTTCCAGTTTCTAGAGGCCCCTTCCTCCATCTTCAAAGCTAGGACATGGTGTCTTCTCTCCTTTCTGATATCCTGCCTCCTTCTCATAAGGACCCTTGTGATTACATTGGGTCCACCTAGATAATCCAGAGTAATCACCCCAGCTCAAGATTCTTAATTTAATCATAGCTGCAAAATTCCTTAAGCCATGTAAGGTAACATATTTGTAGGTTCTGGGGATTAGGATGTAGACGTCTTTGGGGGCCACTAGTCACCTTCACAGCATGTGAATCTGATTTTCCATTTTCACAATCTGATCTTCAAACACATTTACAGAAATGTACAGACATGTGTTGTATGTTAAAGTAGAGGGCTACCTGCAGCGAGGTAGAAATGTATTTCATTAGAAAATAAAATATGGCCTGCTCTCTGCTCCCATCATATTAAGAGGTACTATTTGGTTTTGTTTTGTTTTTTGTTTTAAAATCTCTCCTCTTTTTAAATAGAATGGGGAGTCAGAAAACTGGAAAAGCAGAGGAGACACTGGGAAAGAGAAAGCTACTACCAGGTATTCTAACAAAGAGAGCCTTAGCAAGGCTACTTCTTGTCTTTTGATTAAGTGTGAACAGGTGGCTAATTGTTTTATACAACGGTGAATAAAGGCAAGGGATTTTTAAGTAAGTTGCCTCTGAAGTCTATGTATTTTTTTCTTTTCTGCAGAGGTCTTTTTCAAATTGAACAGGTTTGTACGCAGGATAAAAGTTAAATCCCTTATCCTAAAATAAAATATTATATATGATTATCAAATATTTCCTTTTCCTCACTGAAGGAAGCTGTTACAACAGGACTATTTTCTGGGCCACTTAATATTATTGGATATTTATCAAAATAAAATTGGTAACGCTTTTTATCTAAAGGTAAAGATTTCTGGTGAACAGAAAAAAGTGCTCTCCTTAGCCTGGAGATTAAACCAAGGTTAAATTCAATTGGAGTTTATTACATTTAAGAAATTGAGAATGGGGTTTTTCTATATTTATTCAACCATATACCTATACCAATATTACTTAATATTTATATGTGGCTGCTTTACTAGATAGTCACACAATGTATTGGAAAAAAAAGATAACTGAGAAAGAGAACTAACTTCTCTGTTAGTAATCCTTGCTATGGTATTACTTCTTCTGGGAGGCCATCCTAAGGCATTATCTGGGGACAGTGTGGCCTGCTTCTAGGTACATTTATAGGAATAGATAAAAGACCCTGCAAACTTGAATTGATAAAGTAAATGTCAATGTCAGATTTCATGCTGCAGATAGGAACGCAAAGGAATTCTAAATACCCTTTTGTGACAGGTTGAATTTATTGAATCCTCAAGATGATATCTGTAGTGGAAAATCTTTAAAGGCAACCATGGTCATGTAGAAATCCTCCTCCTTTCTGCCTTCACCATCTCTTCCCCGTACCCCAATCGATCGATCTAAATGATAACAATATTTATATCTGTGCAGCACTTATTCTGTGTCAGACCCTGCTCTAAGCATTTTACATACGTTTCATTTGATCCTCAATAACCCTGTATAATAGATACTATTATTATCCTCATTTTATACATGAGGAAACCAAATTTAAGCAATTTTCCCAAGGTCATACAGCAAACAAGTGACAGAGACAGTTGGAGTATGAATTTTGACTCCAAATTCCACACCGGGAACCACTGCACTTATATTTTGCATCTTTGGCTAGGACCCTGTTTCTAAATTCCAGGTGGAGTTTTTGCATCCTGGATATTAATAAGGAATATAAATGTCATGGAATTCCTGGTTTAGCTGTTTTTGTTTTCCACCACCTAGTGGGACAAGAAGCAGCCCCTCCAGGATCTGGACCACGTTCCTTCCTCTCCACCATCTGTGAATAGAGCCTTCAGGGCGCTGAATCACTCTGTGGTTTTCCTTCCCCGCTTTGGACCCACAGAGGTTCGTTTCACACTCAGTGAATTCTGTATCTATCCGCCAGCTTGTAAGCAGTGTGACTGTCACTAAAGAAATGAAGTAATTTTACACTCTCTTTCAAAAGCAAACAAACCTGGACATCCCCATGAACCTCACAGGGAGCCTGGAGTGAAGGCGGCCCCCAGGCTATGAAAGTGGATGTTATGAGGAGGAAAGGCAATGTTGCTTTTGCAAGTTCACGGGGACATGCTAAGCTAACTTTGATCCCTTTTTCTGGCATCCTGGCCCCCGAAACCACTGTCTGCTACCCAATCAGGTGATGAAACCCTCTGGAGATTCGATATGCTTGATTCGAGGTGCCAGGGACGCCTAGATGGCATGCGTGACCCAGGACTGTCACACGGGTTTGGGCTATGGGCTCATTCACCCAGGAGACCTCAGTCTGTCTACCCTCTGATGTTTTTGTATAAATAAAATCAGGTTACAATGAATCTGCAGAGCCTTCGGATGGCAGCATGTGAAGGCAAAAAAGGGACCAACTGTAGCTCCTGTGCTGAGTGAAGGATATTAAAGGCGGATTGTGCTGATGGGAACTTCAGGTCCTATTTGGCACTGGTTAAACCAGCTCTTCTCTCTCTGCCTGCCCCGGTAAGACACTCCCCAGATACCTGCGTTCAAAGTTTGGGGCCTAGGAAAATTTCCAGAATTCAGTACAGGTGGCAATGTACAGACCCAGATTTAAAAGCATGAGAAAAGGAGAGAAAAATCCTAGGTCCAAAGGCCAAAGGCTCTCTCATTCTCCCTGAGGACCATTAGCTAATCTTCCTTTACCTCTTCTTTTTTCTTTCCTTTTTCTTTCTTCCTTTCTTAACGCTCCGTTCAAGAGCAGAGCAGTGACTTAATGGATGATATAGAAAAAGAATAGCATTAGACACCAACAGTTCTCGGTACTATGATTAGTAGTGGCTGCTGCTTGTCATAATACATCAGAAAAACAGCAACCCATCTGTTCCAAATTGATGCAGTAAAGGCTCCGCGAGAAGTGTTTATCCAGATTCTACGAGAAAGTGTCTGCGTTTTACGGCATATTACCATGTGCGCCCGTGCAGCTAAAAGATGTCAGATGCCTGCTTTCTACCTAGCCGTGTATCATGTAACATCTGTCGCCACAATAGCTAAGAGTTTTGACAAGTGGGCTGTTTTAGCATGAAAATGTCCAAGTGGGAGGAAGAATCTCCTTCGCTGAACATGAAATACCACTTCAAATCTCCAACACCACTTGGACTAGTCTGTACTGAGGATATAATAGGAAATGGAATCAAACCACCTCTCCAACCCACAAGACAAATTGCTCTAACGTGCTGTGTTGGCGTCTCCCAGGCACTTCTCACTGGCGGTAATTAGCAGCACATAAATGCTAATGACTAATTAGCTTGGCCTGTTTGATTCAAGAGAAGCAAAGTAGACTATTGTCCAAAAGCCTGACTTAACAGAGATGTCGACAGTAAAACTGCACGTTTTAATAATTTTTCATAACTCCTGGGTTGGGGGGAGCAGTAGGCGAGGGGTGAGCTGGGTTGGGGGGTGGGTGGGAGGGAGAGTATGTAAATAAATTACTGTTATTTAGAAGTTAGCAGGTAGAATTGGGTAATTCTCAGCCACTGTATGCCAGGGTCTCAGAAAAGAAATTTAATTCACAGAGACATATGAATTCTCTGTATACATTGACTTGAAGGTCTGTTTTTCCTCTGTTGTCAGAGGGTGTGATACCTAAAACTTACCGCAGGAACATCTGGTATCCTTAATAAAACATGTCAGATAAATGGGTGACTTCTGCCCAGCATATGTGGATACGAGTGGAAATAAATAATTCACTTTTTTGGAAAAACATTGCGGTCAAAGAGATGATTCTTTACAACAAGTTGTTAATGAGGTGTCACAAGAATAGAGGACTCTGTCTGCTAAAGCCCCCTTACTGTGTCCTTGAGTGAGTGAAGATTCCAGAATTTCTATAAAGAATGGTTTGGGGACAGCAGTGGGTTCCCAGAGTGGACTGGAGAGCTTGTCTTGAAGCTGTGTTGGCTAAACAAGAATAGTTTTGACTTGTAAGTTTGTTTGGTTTTGGTAAATGTCTTTGGAGAAGGGGAGGTTATAGGGAATTAAAGTCCCCACCCCTTCCCTGCCCTCAGGGTACCCCCTGAAACTGTCACTGGAGGGAAGAAAACTTATTTTTTTGAACATTTTTATTCCCTACTGGATTTCTTCACCTACCTGATGTAATTGATTTTTCTTAGAGAAACCAGGAAGAGGGCTTGAATTTATATTAGCTTATCTTACATTTAAGTGCCTGTATTCAAACCTTGTTGATTTGTTTTATATAACTGAAATGCTTATCTTTTCTGTTGAGAAATTGGAGTAAAGTTTAGCTTTGCTTTTGTATTATTTTCAGTCTTTTAAAGGAGTTAAAATAGTTCTTTGAGGACGAAATCTTATATGTATTACCTTTGTCAATTCAATACAAGCACCAAAAAAAAAAAACAAAAACCCGAATAGCACACATCCTACTAACTCAGAATCCTCTCATTTTATTTTGACTACATTGTAAGAAGGGGATCTAGGATACTAAAATATATATTCTAATTCCAATTTCTCAACACCAGACTCATCATAAAATACATTTTTATAATAAAGCCCCACAAAATTTAGTGTGAGTTTTGTTTTTGTTTTTTGGAAGCTAGTATGTTTGTATACCCCATATACTCCTGTTGTACCATAACATGTAAACACTATGATATTAAGAGATCCAGAATCCTTTGAGAGTTCTGGTTATTGAAAATGAGACCTGGGAATTCCCTGGTGGCCCAGTGGTTAAGACTCTGTGCTTCCACTGCAGGGGCCAGAGTTTAATCCCTGATCTGGAAACTAAGATTCTGCAAGCCACGCTGTGAGGAAGAAAGAAAGAAAGAAAGAAAGAAAGAAAAAGAAAGAAAGAAAGAAAGAAAGAAAGAAAGAAAGAAAGAAAGAAGGAAGGAAAGAGGGAGGGAGGGAGGAAGGAGAGAAAGAAAGAAAGAAAGAGAGAAAGAAAGAAAGAAAGAAAGAAAGAAAGAAAGAAAGAAAGAAAGAAAGAAAGAAAGAAAGAAAGAAAAAGAAAGAAAGAAAGAAAGAGGGAGGGAGGGAGGAAGAAGAGAAAGAAAGAAAGAAAGAAAGAAAGAAAGAAAGAAAGAAAGGAAGGAAGGAAGGAAGGAAGGAAGGAAGGAAGGAAGAAAGAAAGAAAGAAAGAAAGAAAGAAAGAAAGAAAGAAAGAAAGAAAGAAAGAAAGAAAGAAAGAAAAAGAAAGGGAGAAAGAGAGAGAGAGGGAGAGAGGGAGGAAAGAAGGAAGGAAGGAAGAAAAGAAAGAGAAGAAAGAAAATGAGACTCTGTTCTGACCATGTCAACCAAACAACTTGTCACTTCTGAGATCCTGGTTGCAATAAAACTAAGGAGATAAGTTAATATTCTTAGGCTCCTTAAAGTCAGATATTACTTCAAAACCCTAGCAAAGTTTAGAAAATAACTTTCAACGTCACTGCATAATCTCATCACACACACCTCACAAATACCAGGGCCAAACTGAGACAGGATAACAGGTTAGCACCCCTTCAAAAGAAACTCTGTAAATATCTATTTACCCAAGAAGGGGTGATTTACTCTAATGAGGGCTAGTTTACGGTTCAAACAGACAGATTTGGGAGAAGTTCCTGTAACAATAATGCTATTTGGAACTTCATTTTCACGGGCAAGAGTTTTTCTTGGAATAGCAAAGTTCCACGAATGCAGACAGTTGAATAGTCATGTCACGTTAAGGTAGACAGCAGAGTATATGGGTATAGATGGTTTGGGTCTCATTACGAAAATACCAAAACGTACAAGAATAAGATGCTGTGAGATCATCATCCTCTCCTCACCCCAAACTCATTCTTTTTCTTGTATTTTTCTGTTTCATTTGAAGACATTTCCACCCACCCTGACACCCAGGCTAAAAACCAGAGGATCTGCCTTGACCCATGGCTAACATTTAATCAATTCTGCCTCTTTAAGCTGCTAAATATTTCCTGAATCCTTTAGCTCCTCTTCTTCCTTGGTTCAAACCCTCTTCCTCCCTCACCTCGGTACTGCAATACCCTCCCAACTGGTTTGCTTTTTCAAGTCAGGTAAGTGTCATTTTCACAAACACTCTTTTACTTGGAGACATTGCTTGCTGGAGAGGTCTGACTCCGTTTTAAAGGAATCATTGTTCTTGATTGCCAGTTAATGTGTACTCTAGTTATCCTCGCCTCATCCCTGATTATCACCTGGTCCTTTATCCTTTTAGTTAGCCCAAGGGTGGGAATGATGTCACCACTCACTCAGAAGTGAAATGGCAGTCAGAGATGGGGTAAAATTTAGGAATGGGGTAAGGGTTAGAGCTATCTATTGACTATATTACTGTTTGTAAATTGGTGCAACCGCTATGGAGAACAGTATGGAGGTTCCTTAAAAAACTAAAAATAGAATTACCATATGACCCAGCAATCCCACTCCTGGGCATATATCTGGAGAAAATCATACCTCAAAAATACACATGCACCCCCAATGTTCATTGCAGCACTATTTACAATAGCCAAGACATGGAAGCAGCCTAAATGTCTGTCGATAGATGAATGGATAAACATGTGGTATGTATATACAATGGAATATTACTCAGCTATAAAATGAATGAAATAATGCCATTTATAGCAACTTGGATGAACCTAGAGATGATCATACTAAGTGAAGTAAGTCAGAGAAAGGCAGATATCATATGATATTACTTAGATGTGGAATCTGAAAATATGATACAATTGAACTTATTTACAAAACAGAAATAGACTTACAGACCTAGAAAGAAAATTTAGGGTTACCAAAGGGAAAGGCAGGGGGAGGGATAAATTGGGATTAGCAGATGCACACTACTATATATAAAATAGATAGGGACTTCCCTGGTGTTGCAGTGGTTGAGAATCCGCCTGCCAATGCAGGGGACATGGGTTCGATCCCTGGTCCGGGAAGATCCCACATGCCGTGGAGCAATTAAGCCCTTGTGCCACAACTACTGAGCCTAAACTCTAGAGCCCTCAAGCCATAACCACTGAGCCCGTGTGCTGCAATCACTGAAGCCCACATGCCTAGAGCCTGTGCTCCGCAAGAAGAGAGGCCACCGCAATGAGAAGCTCACATACCACAGCAAAGAGTAGCCCCTGCTCCCTGCTACTAGAGAAAGCCTGTGCACAGCAGCAAAGAGCCAACGAAGCAAAAAACAGAAAGAAAGAAAGAAAGAGAGAAAGAAAGGGAGAAAGAGAGAAAGAAAGAAAGAAGAAAGAAAGAAAGGAAGAAAGAAAGAAAGAAAGGAAGGAAGAAAGAAAGAAAGAAAGAAAGAAAGAAAGAAAGAAAGAAAGAAAGAAAGAAAGAAAGAAAGAAAAAAAGAAAAAGAAAGAAAAGAAAGAAAGAAAGAAAGAAAGAAAGAAAGAAAGAAAGAAAGAAAGAAAGGAGAAAGAAAAGAAAGAAAGAAAGAAAAAGGTAATCAACAAGGACCTATTGTATAGCACAGGGAATTCTCCTCAATATTCTGTAACAATCTAGATGGGAAAAGAATCTGAAAAGGAATAGATTATGTATATGTATAAGCGAATCACTTTGCTGTGCACCTGAAACTAACACGACATTGTAAATCAACTATATACCAATATAAAATTAAAAAAAGTAAAAATAAAAGTGACTTCTGAAATCCCAGTTTAAAAAAATAGTAAAAAGACACAAAAGGTCCCATTTTACTCCAGTCTGGTCCACTGTGAACACTGTTGGTGCCCTGCTCAAATTGCTTTCATCCCTTCCACCACCTCTGTGTGTCCACCCCCAGGCTGTGCATGCTTTTCTGAGACTGTAATGGAAAGAGGACTGTCCTTTGGCAGGCGAGCCGCCTAGTCCACAGGGAAAAATAGGAACTGCCCAAGAGTCTTCATTTCTCCCAGAGTGGCCAGTAGATGACAGCTAACTGGTGTGGGAGTACCAAACCTCAGCTACTTGCCTTATGGTGGGGCAAACTCTGGGGTTTCATTTTTTTTTTTTTTTAACTGAAGTACAGTTGATTTACAGTGTTGTGTTAGTTTCAGGTGTACGGCACAGTGATTCGGTTGTATATATATAATTGAATATATATACATATATTCTTTTCAGGATTCTTTTCCCTTATAGATTATTACAAAATATTGAGTATTGTGAATTCTCTGGTGGTCCAGTGGTTGGGACTCCGTGCTTTCATTGCTGAGGGCCTGGGTTCAACCCCTGATTGGGGAACTAAGATCCCATATGCTGCGGGATTTTTTGTGTCAAAAAAAAAAAATTGAGTATAGTTCCCTGTGGTATATAATATATCCTTGTTGGTTATCTATTTTATATATAGTAGTGTATATATGTTAATCCCAAACTCCTAATTGATCCCTCCCATCCTCCCTTTCCCCTTTGGTAACCATAAGTTCCCTCTATGCCTGAGAGTCTATTTCTGTTTTAGAAGTAAGTTCATTTGTATCTTTTTTTTTTTTTTTTTTTTTAGATTCTGCATATAAGTGATATCATACGATATTTGTCTTTCTCTGTCTGGCTTACTTCACTTAGTATGATCATCTTTAGGTCCATTGATGTTGCTGGAAGTGGCATTATTTCATTCTTTTTTTGTGGCTAATATTCCATTGTATGTATGCACCACATCTTCTTTGTCCGCACATTTGTTGCCAGATGTGGCAACAGATGCAGACATTTAGGTTGCTTCCATGTCTTGGAAGCAGTGAACTGAGGTGTACTTTATACTCCAGAACTCCACACAGGGTCAGGCTGAGGCTAGGAGTGAACTTGAAACTGCTTCTGTGCTAGGCTTTTACCTTTGTCTATCCTATTTCTCCTACTTCCTTACTAGTTTCTTCTGGAATCATTTCCTTAAAAAAATCAGTTGAAGGGAACCCCCTTGCACTGTTGGTTGGAATGTAAATTGATACAGCCACTATGGAGAACAGTATGGAGGTTCCTTAAAAAATTAAAAATAGAGTTACCATATGACCCAGCAATCCCACTGCTGGGCATATACCCGGAGAACACTATAATTCAAAAAGACACATGCACGCCAATGTTCATTGCAGCACTATTTACAGTAGCCAGGACATGGAAGCAACCTAAATGTCCATGGACAGACGAATGGATAAAGAAGATGTGGTACATATACACAATGGAATATTACTCAATCATAAAAAGGAAGAAAATTGGGTCATTTGTAGAGACATGGATGGACCCAGAGACAGTCATACAGAGTGAAGTGAGTCAGAAAGAGAAAAACAAATATCATATATTAACACATATATGCAGAATCTAGAAAAATGGTATAGATCAACTGCTTCGAAAGGCAAAAATAGAGACACAGATGTAGAGAACAAGCATATGGACACCAAAGGGAGGAAAGTATGAGGAGGGATTGGGGTGGGATGAATTAGGAGATTGGGATTGCCATAAATACATTAATATGTATAAAATAGATGACTAATAAGAAAAAGTACATCAAAGTGTACAGTTAAAATATATGCAGTTTATTGTATGTCAATTATATCCCATTAAAACTTTTTAAAAGAGAAAAAGAATCAGTTGAGCTGGAATTCTTGGTTCAGGGTCTGCTTCTGGGAGAACCTCACTTACACTTGCCCATAAAATTCCTTCACCAGAAATCTATCTAAAATAAAGATCTGACCATGTCACTCTCTTGCTAAAGCCTTCAGTAGGTGCCGGTTACCTACCTGGTACCTTCATGGGACATTCAAGGCTGGCCGCTGTTGGCCTTTGCCTATCATGTCTCACCTATCCCGGTGTCCTAACCTATGGGGCAGTAGGGTTGAACAGCTTTCACTCCCCACTCAGCTCCTTCTCATTTGCTTGGTTTCTGGTATTCCCACTATCTGCAAAATTTCCAGAAGTCCCTTGGCTTCCACAGCTCCTGCAGATGGGTTAAGCCTCCTCTTTTGTACTCTTCTAATAACCTAGTCAATCACTTTCAAATATGTTCCGTTTACTACATCATATTGCAGTTCTCTTGTTTGTCTCCCCAACTAGGCAGCGATATCCTCAAAAGCAGGGAGCATGCCTTCCTCTTTTTAAAATCCTCACTGGCTAGCACAATGCCTAACACACAGAAGGCTGTCATTAAAGGCTTTGAATGAATTCACATAACCATTTTTTCATACAGAGTAACCAGAGATAGGAAGGTAATTATAGCAGTATGCGCTCCAATTCTATCACATGGAAACTTAGAAACACACTCTTAGAATAATAAAAATGGCAAAGACTTTCAAAATATTTATGCTTCTGGTAGTCAAGGTGTAACTACAGTGGTTAAACTGATTAGGCATAGGTATTAAGACTTCATCTTACAATATATACCTTGGGCTATTTTGCTCAGAATTCTTTTACTCCGTCTCAGATTATATAACTGGGTGGTTAGAGCCTTTATGTAACCATTGTTGTTTTTTTAGTGGCTTTGTTTACAAAATATTTTTTTAACTTTGTGGTTTTTGTGGACTCCACAGGACTGCTCCCTGACCTACCTCCTGGATTGGGAACACAGCCTACTAGTTCCACAGCAGCCACTCAGCCCCATGCCTCATTCTTTAGCTGGGTTGGCATAAGTGAAAATGCCACAGGAAAAACAAGAGGGAGTGCTAAAATAAGCTCTCTTGGTTTCATCCTGCCAAAAACTATTTGGAAGAATAATTCAACATCCATCAAATGTGAAAATGTCAGAATTAGGCGAAAAGAAATGTATTTGCTCTTTTAAAGGGAAAGAGACATCCCATTAATTGCAGCAGAGTGTTTGCAACATTCAGAAACTTGACAATAGGATTTGTGACAATAGGATTTGAGAGCCAGGGTCACAGTGAGGTGAGAGGTCAGAAAAAACATGGTCCACAGACATCCAGTTGGGCAAGTACAAGTTTTTCTTTATCTACAAATGGTCCACATCTGGAAGATATAGAGCACAGGGGGCACCTGGAGAACCACAACGCGTGTGTCATTGAAAATCTGATTGAGGGTCCTTTTCTGTCTTCTGTTTCTCAGATTACGGTCTACCTGCCACTCACCCACATCCCCTCTTGCCTACTCAAGGACACTGTTATCCCTTCTCTTCCCTGCATCATCAGTTTTCCTTTCTACTGGACCATTCCCAACAGCATTAACCCAGTTATTTCTTCTTTATCTCCCAAATCCTTTCTTTATCCTCCTTTTCCCCAATGGCTCCTGTACCATTTCATTTCTCCACTCTAACAAAAGTCCTTTTAAAAGTTTTTTCTCTTGCTGTCTCCAGTTACTTTCCTCGTGTTCTCAGTTTAATCCTCTCCAGTGAGGTTTTTCTCTCTTCCTCTACCAAACCTACTCTTGTTGAGGTTACCATTGACCATCACATGGCTAAAGCCAATGGTCGGTTCTCAGTCCACAACAGCATTTAGCACGGTTGTTCACGCCCTCCTTAATACCGCCCCCTGCCCCCCCCCCCCACCCCAAGGCTTCTAGGAAAAGGCACACTCTTGGTTTTCCTCTTGGCTCTCTGGTCCCTCCTTCTCAGTCTCGATGCTGATTCCTCTTCAACTATTTGACTTCTTGACACTGAAGTACTGTATACTCAATCCCTTGAACTCTTTTCTCTCTACTTTCTTAACGGATTCATCCAGTCTTGTGCTTTAAACACCATTTCCATGCTAATGACTTCCAAAGCTATATTTTCAGTCTAGAATTTTCCCCTGAACTCTAGATTCATCTCTACTTGGATATCTAACATGCATCTCAAACTTAACATGTCTCCAAATGAATTCCTAGTCTTTCCCTGAAAACCTCTGCATGAAGTTTTCTCCCATGTAAGTGCTATCCGAGAGTCGCTTAGGTTTAAGGTCTAGGACTCATGCTTGACTCCCTTCTTTCACTCAACCCTCAAATACAAGTTATGAGCAAGTCCTGTTGGCTCTACCTTCAAGGTCTATCCAAATCTGACCACTTCTCACTGTCTCCATTGTTGTCATTATGGTCTAATTCACCATAGTTTCTCTCTCCTGGATTATTGCAATTATTGGTCTCCCTGCTTCTACCTATGTAAAAATGACACCAACACTACATTCCTTGCTTTGTTTTCCTCTATACCATTTACTAACATGTATATGTAAATACATATATACATATATATGATACAATTCAAAATACCCCTTATTTTAAGTGTGCATTTTGATGAGTTTGACAAATTTATACACCTGTAACTGTTACCATAATCAAGATACAGAACATTTCCATCATGTTAAAAAACTTCCTTTTGCCCTTTTCTTTGCAGTAAATTTACCTCCCCAATCCTGGCTCCAGGCAACAACTGATGTGCTTTTTAATGACAGGGGTGGAGGTGAGAGAAAGAACTACATGTTTTATCCTAATGGGAAAGATCCAGCAGAGAAGAAAACTGGATGATGTAGATCACTATAGATTGTATTTGCCTGTTCTAGAATTTTACATAAATGGAATTGTTACAGTATGTGCTCTCTTGTGTCTGGCATCTTTTATTCAGTATAATTTTTTTTTTTTTTTTGAGATTCATTCATGTTGTTGCCTGTACCAGTAGTTCATTCCTTTTTATTTTGGGATAATCTTTGATTTTAAGGAATACACCACCACTTGTTTATTAATTCACTAGTCGATGGCCATTTGGATTATTTCCAAGTTGCAAGTCTTATGAGTAAATTTGAATAAATGCTAATAAAACATTTGTGTACAAAACTTTGCATGGATATGTTTTCAGTTTTCTTTGGTAAATTAGAATTTCTAGGTCATATGGTAAGTATACATTTAACTTTATAAGAAACTGCCAAATTGTTTCCCAAAGTTATTGTACCATTTTACCTTCTCACCAGAAGTTGCTCTACATCCTTGGTGACACGATATTTTCAGTCTTTTTACCCTCAGCTATTCTGGTGGGTATGTAGTGGTATCTCCTTTAGGATTTAAGTTGCATTTTCATTTCTCTCTGACTGATGATGTTAAATGTCTTTTCATTTGCTGATCAGCCATCCATACATCTTCTTTGGTAAAGTATCTGTTCAAGTCACTTGTCTGTGTTTTTAATTGGGTTATTGTTTCCTGATTGAGTCGTAAGAATTCTCTATAGATTCTGGACACGGGTCCTTTGTCTGAGATTTTTCACTACATGTATTTCTTCCCAGTACACAGGGTGCTTTTCTTTTTCTTTTTTTAAAAAAAATTATTTATTTATTTTATTTTTTATTTATTGGCAACATTAGGTCTTTGTTGCTGCACGCAGGCTTTTTGTAGTTGTGGCGAGCGAGGGCTACTCTTCATTGCAGTGTGTGTGCTTCTTTTTGTGGCAGCTTCTCTTGTTGCAGAGCAAGGGCTCCAGGCATGCAGGCTTCAGTAGTTGTGGCATGTGGGCTCAATAGTTGTGGCTCATGGGCTCTAGAGCACAGGATCAGTAGTTGTGGTGCACGGGCTTAGTTGCTCAGCAGCAACCCAGGCCCAGGGATCAAACCCGTGTCCCCTGAATTGGCAGGTGCATTCTTAACCACTGAGCCACCAGGGAAGCCCCTCTTCTTTTTTTTAATGGTGTCTTTTGAAGAGAAGATACAATATTTTAAAATTTTTGATGAAGTCTAACATGAATTTTTTTTATTATTTGAGCTGTTTGCATCAAAGAATAATTTTTGCTTGTATCAAAGTTGTGAAGAATTTCTCTTATAAATTCTATTTTGTTTATTTTATTTTGTCTCACACAAAATAAAAAAAATGGCACTAATGGTACAAAGTGCTAGAGAAATATTTGCATATTTGACATAACTGTGTATGTCTACACTTTGCAGTTTATAGAGTAACTAGATTGTACTGTCTTACTTTGCTGATGAGTTTCTATAGGCAGACACTATAGCATAGTGGTTAAAAGTAAAGACATGCAAAATAGACAGATCTGGAACTGAAATCTGCTGTCTATGCACAGTGGCCTTGATTGGGCAAGTCACTTAACTTCTCAGAGCCTCTTTCCTCACAGGCAAAAATGGAAAGAACGATGATTCTATGAGATAATACACACGATCCTGGGCACATGGACAGGTCTGCGTGAATTTTAGATGCCATCATCATCATTACTATTATTAAAGTAAATTTGAAGCCTCTAGTGCGAACTTAGCCAACAGGCTACGGTAAATAGTGTTTATAAAACAGTCAGAAGTTTAAAGTATTGCTATGATTATTATTAAATTATTATTCAAGCGTTTCCCAAAGAGTAATACACCACACATTTCACGGTTGGCAGCATGTTTTGCTAACAAAAATTTGGGGGGTGTTTGTAATTTGTTAGAGCCATGTGTCAACAGATTCCTTCCAAACTTCTAAGAATAGAATAACCTCAAATTTTTTTTTTTACCACAAAAGGACCATCTAAAAGCGTCCTGGCTGGTGCTGCTTCTGTTTCATAAAGTCGGGTCTGGAAAAGTTTTTGTAAGTTTCACGTAGTTGTAGCAATTGCTTGTTTCTTCTCTTTTCATCCTTTACCTGGCAACCACTCATCAGTCAGTGCTAGGCCTGAGGACAGAATATCATTTATTTGCTATATTTCTTCCCATTCACCTTTTCTGATAACACATTAACAGGAATGTGATTCAGAGAGCTTTCGGGCAAGTTAACAACGTAGCTAGGTCCCCCTCATTACTTGTAGGTCATTTATAATGAAGCTGGAGTGTCACATTTAGAATCCTAGACTGAATATTTCATAAGCAGTCTGTGCTCAAACATTGGTTGCATTTAATAAAGAAGTATTTTAAGCCAGCCACTCAAAAAGGATGACTTTTGGGTTTCTTCTGATAACTGCTAAGCCATACGCACAGAAGTCTCATTATCTGTTCTGCTGTGACTTTCCCGGAGGATGTAAACACAGTAAAAACTGATTTTGATGTAAATAGGCTGTGATGACCCAGGGGCTTTTGCTGTTTGGATTGCTTTAAACCCGCATAGCTTGGGCAGCAATGCCCATTCTCCAGTGAAACATCCTGAAAGCACGAAATGACTCACACTCTCACTGATCTATCTGCTTCAGTTCAAACCACATGAGATTCATACAGTTTGGTTTTGACTGTCTGTCATATAGTTAAGTAGGATTTAGCTAAATGTTTATTCACTTCCTTACTCTTGAATTATGTCCTATCTCCCTATATTTGCTCAGGGCATAATATTCCTTTTTCAGGGATAGGAAAGCTGGTTCTTGTCGTAACAGAATTATT
The DNA here is from genome assembly GCF_030028045.1 of Hippopotamus amphibius kiboko. Lineage (NCBI taxonomy): Eukaryota > Metazoa > Chordata > Mammalia > Artiodactyla > Hippopotamidae > Hippopotamus > Hippopotamus amphibius. The sequence goes on along the minus strand of NC_080190.1, from coordinate 106,510,473 downwards.
CTGCTTTCTGATCACTTTTCAAGTCACATAGATGTCTCTGGGTGTTGACGTGTGATTTTTGTTTCTCCACTTCTTTTCGGTTTTTCAGGAGGCTGTTTCTGAGGGGGACCAGCCAAGACACAGTCCTGGTCAAGTGAAGGCCAGGGAGTTACGACCAGGAAGGCAAAGGAAGCAGGCTTCTTCTGGCCCAACAGGTGCTACGTTTTCTAAGCATGGAAGTAGTAGAGGAGTGATATTGGGACCCTGCCAAAGCCTGTCGCCCTTGGTGAATTAAAGTTTAATTCCCTTGGCTTTATTCTACCGTGTAGATAAACACGTCTCACTCACTATGTGTTCTCTCAATGCCCCTAAGAGAGCAATCTTTTTAGATCAGCAGCTTTATGGGTTTTAATGTGTGAATGGATTCTCGATTTTGCGAACTGACGTCTGGAGGAAAGGAGATATAGGAGGGAGGCAGAACCAAATAGAACATAGGCTATGTGAGGAGGGATGGAGGGCCATCAGAGGATAGGAAAGAAACAGGATGCCAAATCCCAAATCTTCATGCTTTCCGGTTTGTCTGAGTAATGGAAGTGGAACACAGAGGCCTTTGCTGTGATCAGGCAGACAGCCTAAGGCAGTGGTTCTCTCCATTCCTCTACTTTAACATCACCCAGAAGGCTCTAAAACTACCTAAGACTGGGCCCCACCCCTCACCTCCAGCCAGGCTGATTTAACTGACCTGGGATGGGGCCCAGACATCAGTTTTTCATTCCCTCTGTCGATGTTTTTCAGACATCGCTGGAGTCAAGAACCTCAGCCTAAAGGAAGCTTCAGGAGTCCCCAAGAGCGGGGATCCCCACTTTGGTATCTTCTCTTAAGGAGCCTGGGGAAGTCCTAAGGACTGTTCAGCAATGGAAGAAATCCCCACTTCTATTTTGTGGGAAGAGGAGGAGGAGACGGCCTGTCATTACCCCTGGAAACTCCCTGGGGCTTTATGACTCTTCCTGGTCTCTCCACACAGATACTGGCCACAGGATGCCTTCCGAAAGAGTGTGGCTTACTGCTCATGTCCAGTTTTTCACATTCTTTCAGAACCAAATTCCTTTGGAGATATTTACAATTAACCTTTTCTCAAGTTAGATTTCAGACAAGTTGCTACGGTTATAACATGATTTTCCAGTTTGGTGTGGATAGAGACCTATTTCTCCAGCGGTAGAAAAGCCTATGGGTTTTTATGGCATGTTTCTTAAACACAATCATAATGCAGTTTACAACAACAATGGGTGTGGGGAAAATAAGTAGTAATAGAATCCAGCTTAAAATCAGATGAATAATTCTGAGCTTCGAGCTTAGAACAAATTAAAAAAAAACTGTGTCAGTTTTCTCATCTGAAAAATGAGATTGCAAAGACCTGTCTTTCCTGTCAAAGATTTGTTGATGAAAATTAAATTAGGAAATTTAGGGAGTTTAGTTAGAAACCATACATTACTTTTCAGAGGTGGAATACTGAATAGTCCAGTTAAAGTCTCTTTTTCAATTTAGAATTGCTTGCATTGAAAAAACGCACCTTATTTAGCCAATTCCAATTTCAGGAGGGCATAGAAGATAAAAATGCCTATATTAGCTCCCACATATTTGTTAAAAATATCTTGCACTGGTAAAGATTTTAAAGTTTTTTTTTTTTCTCTAACTTTTCAGAGGTTTTAGTCATTTTATCTTTACCATCACTTAGCAGAAAATAAACTCTCAACCGAAGCAATTTTCAGCATATGGACTGTCTGGTTTTTTTCTAGACTCAAACCACTCCCATCCTCTCTAGCTCTCCAGAAACGAATCTCAGACTTTTTTTAAGACCATTTCATTCATAAGTACTTCAATATTTAAACGCTTTTGAGATAAATGTTAGTGGTTTTAACACTGACAAATGTGGAGACTGAGTCAACCTGGCATCTAGCCAAGGGTCACGTGACGTATCAGTAGAACTAGGACTTGAAACAAACCCTTTAATTTTATTAGAAAGAAGTGACGCCCCCCTTTTTTTAGCTCATTAAAAAAATGTATCGTCTCATGGGTAAATATATTTTGTTAAAAACAATTCCAAATATGTATTGCTTGGGATTGGTTCTCACAGATCAGGGAATAAATAAGTTGTAGAAAAGAGTTATAAGGTTAAAGAACTAGATGGGACTTGATTATTTTGTCCAACTCCCTCATTTTAAAGATGAGGAAGATAAGGTTTACATAGACACATATATAAATTTCTAATTTTTTTAAAGCCTATATTCACTATCTGGAACTAAATAAAGAGAATTAGTTGACCTTCTAAAAAGGCGAGGCAAAAGATTTCAGTGGGTAAAATAATTAAGAATTTGCTTTAAAAGAGCTGACAATTTAAATGAGTTCTACAAAGATTTTATTTTATACTTTCTCAATATCGTGTCTCAGTGACACTAATATTGGTGATTTTAAAGGTTAGATGGTGATGACAACGGCTAAGTGTCCAGACAGGTTCAATTCATCTTGCAGCCCGCAAAGTAGAACAAAGATCTTCACGCAGCAATGATTCTGGGCTGAAGAAACATGACAATATATGATTATGTACAGAGCACATCAGATCTAAAAGACTGTGGAAAGGAAAAGTTTGTTTTTGGGAAAAAACCAAACCCAACAGCATTTGATTCAATAGTTTCCTCTGGAATACAGGTGAGAGGGGGTGTGTGGACATTTGCAAGCAGCCACAGACAGTGGCAAGCAGATTAGCATAAGTTATAGCTGTAGAGCTGTAATCTCAAGTCACATAGGCTATCATGGATGTAACAGTCAGCAAAAGTTATGGTACCAGGACAAGCAAGTTGGATGGGGTTCCAAGGAGAGTTTCCAGGGAGCGGGCACTCTGCCGGCATTCTCCTGAACCCTGGGGGTTTTTAGATGCAATATCAGCTCAGTTAACTGTGTTGATTCTGCCTTTTCCTTGAAAGATTTTGATGGCTTACATTGGTGGCTTTTGACCATGGGGTGTTAAAAAAACAAAAACAAAAAACAACACTGATGTGTGGGCCAAACTCCCAGAGATTCTTGATTTAACTGAAATGTTAATGTCTAAAAAAAGCCTAGACAGTGGTATATTTTTACATGCTCCTCTGGTGATTCTGAGCTGTGCCTGGGTTGAGAACTGCGAGCTTAGGTGACGAGGAGCCCTTCCTGACTGGAGCTCTTCTGGGGGATGAGGGGTTGTCTCTGTATAGCCAGGAGCCCTCCACATCGCTGCCTAATGGGGGTGCCATACTCTCTGGGAGGAGGTTAGGCCAGTTGGGATGGGTGCTAGTAATGGGCTATCCATACCCTCGCATTAAGCTGATTCCCCTCAGCTGAGTGGTGAAGTTCAACTAGGAAGACCCTATACGTCATCAGAATTCTCATCATTAGAGATGAGGACAGCCTCTGAAACCAGAGAAGAAAAGTATTTTTTAGGTCAGATCTTAAGAGAAGACTTCTCAGGACAAATTTCTATTCTGTGTCTAGCCTAGATGTAACTATCAGGGATTGGCTGTCAGATGAGGTCAAAACAGTTCTGTGCTGCCTGTGGAGAAATGAGTATTACATGCTAGCAAGTCACTGACTGAAACCAGCCTGTCTCCTCAGGGCACACAGCCTTATTCTATGGCTCTTTGTGGCTGGACTTATACAGAAAGCACTGTTTCCACTTTAGAATGAGAACTGAGAATGCAAGTGGATTCCCTGAATTTGAATGAATGAAGCAATGTCCACGCCCTTTTCACCCATAAGGAAATGACTTTCTTTTTTATTTCCTGTGATGAAATGTGTTTCTTTTCAGGACAATGACATCAACTTAGGTACTGTAGGCAACACATAGTAGCCAATTATTCTCCCCCTCCTTTTTTTTTCTGATAGGTAAGAAGTGGATTTAGTTACAGAGAAATACACTCCACAGACAGAATAGTCCATCTTAGAAGGCGAGAGCAGCCCAATTGTTTTTCCCTTTAATACATGGGTTTAAATATTTTTCGTTGTTGTTATTTATTTTGCATAAAAAGTACTGAATGCTTCATCAAGAAAGCTTAGTAATTTGGAAAAGCAAAATGAGAAAGATAAAGAAAGGGTAATCTTACCATTCAGAAAATCACATTTACCATTCTGTCTTTTCAGATTTTGTTTTTAAATATTTATTTATTTATTTGCTTGCGCTGGGTCTTAGTTGCAGCTTGCTGGCTCCTTAGTTGTGGCATGCAAACTCTTTTAGTCGTGGCATGCATGCAGGGACCTAGTTCCCTGACCAGGGATCGAATCTCGGCCCCCTGTATTGGGAGAGCAAAGTCTTAACCACTGGGCCACCATGGAAGTCCCTGCTTTTGTTTCTTAATTTCAGGAAAAACACAACAGACGAGAACAAGGCAGAGCCCCATCCTAATAGAGTAGATGGGGAACTAGAATAGTTAAAAGAGTCTGAAAAGAGATCAAGGCAAAGCTCAATTATAATAAGTAAGAAGCCCAGTAATCAGACTTGGACACCACGAGAAATAGACATTGAATCACTGAGTGTGGGTCTGGAGGCTAAGTGTTTGATTTCTCAGTATAGGATAGATTCTGGAAAGTAGGGTCAGGTGGGGATTAAAATGGCCCCATCTTTGGGGAAGTGGAGGGTTACAGAGGTCAGGAAATAAGCTGGGTCAAATAAGTATCTTTTTTTTTTTATTAACACATTTTAAATATTTATTGTTACTCCAGTGATATCATTTACATAAATATGCAAAACACTTATCACAATGCCTAGCACAAAGTGAAAAATGAATGTGTTGGTGTACCCATTTGTCTTTAAATTATGCTTTATTCTGTCAACAAAACACAATAAACAGAAATTTTGCTGTGAAACAGGTACAGGCAATTGACAGATTTGAAACATGTATCTTTCTTATTACATCATGGGCATTTTTTCCTTTGAAGCAGCCTTTGAAACCATCCCTCCTCTCTACTTACCTACAGCAAATGCAGCCAGATTGCCTTCTCTGACTGAGACTCTTCCTTCCCCTGGATGGCCCTACATACTGCTGCCCTATGAGTCTCTTTAAACTGCCATTTAACATTATCTTTCCCCTCCTTGGAGATAAAAAATGGCTCCAGTTGTCGAACTGGCTCAGTTCCAAACTTCTCTCCCTGGCTTTCACAGTTCTCTAAAATTTAGCACGAACCCATTCATTCAGTTTTGTTTTTTATGTCATACTCTCACTCTCTCCCACTCCAAGCAGACTGATGGACTGATTGCTCTAAAAGTGCATCAGCGTCCTCACCGTGGTCCCTATCCTCATCCTCATGGTATGGTCTTGTCTGGTGTAAACATGATACAACAAAACACATCAATAATAAAGCATAGGAAAGACTGTAACTTACAGGTGTAATAATCAAATTCAAATATTTTTACTTCTCTGTTTCATATTCATCAATGGCACCAAAAGAGATTCACTCATAGGAATCCAGGGTCGATATGAGTTTATCATCCTCATGATGACTTTATGGGCTCAAGGATAAAAAGTTACATTCTTTATCTAAGTTCACTTAACTACTATTTTATCTATGTTTGCCTTCCACAGTTATACCAGAATTTTATATTTAGAAAATATTGAATATTGGAGGACCCATCTTTCAAGAACATGTGAAATGATATTGACTGTAAAATTAAATAAATAATAAAATCACAAGCCCAGCCATAAGAAAGTACCAGCAGAGATAAGAACTGTTATCTGGGTACCATTTCCTCTTGGAAGACAGAATCGCGGATGCAGAGGACCGACTATAAGTTATACTCAGATTTTTGACTGTGTGGGAGGGCTCGGCACCCTAACATCCACGTTGTTCAAGGTTCAACTGTACATCCTTTCAGTGCTTTCTAATGTAGATGGGTTCATAGTGTATATCAAGCTATGCAACACTTATCATGGACATTTTCCCATGAAATATATACAAATACACCTTTTTTATAGGCTCACAGTTTTCCATTGGATTTAACCAATCTCTGTGTGTAGACATTAGTTTCATTCACAGTATTCCATTGTCTTTAACCCCTTTTAACCATTTAGTTTGCTTGTTTATTTTGTCTTTGTGCTAGTATCAACACTGCACAAAAACATACATATTTTTGTACCTACATCTACATACCCTTGACAGGTTAAGAAACATTATTTAAAATTTATTCTTCTGCTTATGTTTTTATTGAAAACAATCCCAGAAATAAGCAAAGTCTCAAAGAAAAATCACCTATAACCTCAACAATTAGAGATAACCACTTATAACATAAGGATCTCTGTCCTTCCAAATTCTCTCTCTATCTGAATGGTTTATTTTATTTTTATTTTTTTTATTGAAGTATAGTTATTTACAGTATTATATTAGTTTAAGATTACAACATAGTGTTTCAATATTTTTATAGATTATACCCCAAAATTATTATAAAGTAATTATCTATATGGTTTAAAAGGGTGACTATATTCACGTGTTTCTCAGTAGAATCAAAATTCAGGAATTTCTTTGTTCCCACTACATCCAATGGTGTGATAAAAAAAAAAGTTTGTCTTAGAATATATACCTGGAAAAAAATGTCTTAGAAAATGTATGTGCAATTGTGAATGTTGCTTTGTCTGTTTCTTTAAAACCCTTAGAGGCCAGCTATTTTTCTGTACTGAAAATATCTACAGTTCTGGAGGTGGAGCCACGCCAGGTGTTGGTGAAGACAAGGTTGGGTAGAAGAGTAGGGCAGCCAAAATGTGCTTGTGCTCATCTGCAAATAACTTTGGAGAGAGACCAGGTTACTGTCTTTCCACTTTTTCTGGGGAGTTGGGTCTCTCTGCTCCAGGGAGGAGGGAAAAGGGCAACACTGTGATTTCTAATCCTAAATTTCAGTTTTCTCTTTCCCTTGGAAAGATGGTTTGGGATGAACTCAAACTTCCATTTAAAGTACACACAGCACTTTGAAATGATAGCTGTAATTTGGGATAGGTCATTTGATCTTAACTTACTTTCTGTGTATAAAATTTCAAGTTTATCAGGAAGTTTCATCCTCTGTAAGGTGAGAAACGTAGACCACGTGATTTATACAGTTTTTCCCAGCTGTGAGCTACAGAATTCAGGATTCTAACTCCAATCCTTATTGTCTGAGGGATACCGTCACACATTGCCCAGTACAAAACAGGCTCTTGGTAAACATCTGTTGAGTTAAATTAAACAGGGACAGAAAAGATTGAAGCTAACCAGATTAATTACTCTATAAAAAATAAATTGAGACTCTGTATAAATGACTGAAAAAAGCAAATTCCACTGTGCCAGGATGTCTGGTAATTATTTTGCTCTTAATTAGTCTTAAGCTGATGACTGCCAAAACGTTGACTGGTAGTAGAATTAGAGCCTCAGATATAATACAACCGGACTGAGGAAATAAATACTAAAGATTGAATTCATTCTGACTGGACACCAAATTAAAGTACGGCAAATCAGAGAAGAATTCATTGTAGATATTCAAGAAAGATGGAAGGCACCTAGTGGATAAAAAGGAATGACCCCCCTGGACTTCCTAGGTTTCAGTGGTTAAGAATCTGCCTGCTAATGCAGGGCACACAGGTTTGAGCCCTGCTCTGGGAAGATTCCACATGCCACGGAGCAACAAAGCCCATGTGCCACAACTATTGAGCCCATGTGCCTCAACTGTTGAAGCCCACACACCTAGAGCCCATGCTCCGCAACAAGAGAAGCCACTACAATGAGGAGCCCGTGCACCACAATGAAGAGCAGCCCCTGCTCACAGCAACTAGAGAAAGCCCGTGTGCAGCAACCAAGACCCAAAGCAGCCAACAAATAAATAAAATAAATTTATTAAAAAAAAAAAGGAATGACCCCCCCATGTTTATACTTCATCTCACCCTCCTTTATCATCAGAGCAGAAGTAGTAGGAATTCTCTTCCATCTCACATACTCACCTCTTGTTCTGCATGCTGCTCTTTGATGACTTCTTGTCTTCAAGGTTGTTCATTTAACAAAGATTTCCCTCTCTAAATACACGGGAGGTGGGCCTGGGGTAACCCAGACACGCCATGGAACTTGTCCCAGGTCACCCCCTCTTCAAGTGAAATGGAAGAGACCTGAAGGTGCTCGTGCTGAAATCAGGATCGTGACCTCATGGGAGGCTGAGCCACATAGGCACCCAGGCTGATTACAATGTGAATTTCCTCAATGGTACATTCTCGTACTCTTAGATTGTGTCTTTAAAGAGAAAGTGTGTCAAGAGGGAAACTTAGGTAGCTACGGGATCTGAAAAACCGAAGTCTCCAAACACTTTAACTCAATTATAAAGTCAAACATTTAAAAAAAAATTTTTTTTTAATTTAAATGAAACTAGAGGATTCTCTCCATGCTTCACCGCATGTCTGGTTTCAGCCAGTCTAATTCAGTATCTCAAACACCCATGGGACATACGTGACTTTATGAACATGAATGCCAACCACTGTTACCAAGTCAACACTGAGTTTGACACACTTCCCTTTATCAAGCCCTTGCCAGTGTGAGGTAGCCTCAGGTGCATTTAATCTTTGAAAAGATTTATTATTATCTGCAGGTGGTATACGTGTGTGAGTATTCTCACAAATGAATATGCATCTTTAGAAAATGTGCAGATCTTGTCTTTGTTGTCATGTCATGGCAAACTAGTACAGTTATCACAAGAATGCCCAGGAAATTCCCTCATGACAAAAAATCAACCACACTGTACCTGTCACTCTGGAGTAGTCTGTCTGCCTATGATAGACTACTTGAAAAACAGAACTGAAATGATATTCGAGTTGACCTCATGGACCAATGTGATAATATCAGTCCGATTAGTACAATGTGTACCTGCGTTACATAGTATGACGTCTGTCACTAAGGCAATTCCCGTAAGTCATATTTACTCCAATTTGTAGAGCATTCCATTTATTTGCTTCCCTTTATAATTCTTTAGGATTTCCAGATTGTGCCAAATGGGTCATCTGACTCCATGTGTATGTGGAGTATACAGAGAATTTGAGGTGCTCTCACATTGTTGACTGCCTGTGGGTAGATTTTTGGAATGTAAAATTGTGTTCACATCCTAGGAGGTCCTTTGCAGCCAAGGTCATACCAGTCTGTCTCTCCTATCAGATCATCAGTGATGTGAGTTCAGGGACTATAATCTCAGCCTCTTTGCCTCAACTTAATAAATGTTAGTTGAATAAACAATTATATCTGCAAACAGGAATAATTAGCAAAATTGTGAAAGTTCATTTATTCTTTTCCTCTCAAGTCTGAATTAATAAGTTCTGCTAATAATAAGGGTATTTGTGCTTGAGATGGAGGCTATTTTTTCTTAAAGATAAATGAGTAGAAGTTATCTTTCCTTAGGGCTACCGTTTAGCACAGTGCCGGACTCATCTTGGGTTCAGTAAATTGTTAGTGACTTAAATGGACTTAGCCACCCCATATATTAAAAAGATCCATTCAGATGATAATAATTTTACCCTTCTGAGTACTTTCAAACTGAAATTATATAGGAAAGTAATTTTCCAGTAGTGTAAATAATACCTAAAATGCCTAGAAAAAACTTGACATCTAGTAAGTACTCAATACATATTAATTTTTTCCCTCACACATATTTTAAAAGAATAATGAAAACCCTAACTCTAAAGCTTGGTGGAAATATCAATACATAAAATTAACTTAAGTAGAGGGCAAATGGCAAAAAGAAAAGAAAATTATCTTTTGACTTAGCAAAGAGGTTTAACTATCTCATCAGAGTTTTCATACATTATCCTGCCCTTCTCATATTTCTTGGCATCATAGTGAAAATGCATCTACATTAAGGTTGCCAGAAAAAATACACAACACTTAGTTAAATTTGAATTTCAGATAAACAGTAAGTATATTTTTAGCATAAGTATGTCCCATGTGATATTTGAGACATATTTATGCTAATAAATTACTAGTTGCTTATTCGATATTCAAATTTAACTGGGCACCCTGTTAAATTTTCTAATTTTTATTTTTAGCTTATAAACCATATAAATTTATTTCTCATAGTTCTGGAGGCTGGGAAGTCCAAGATCAAGGCACTGGCAGATTTGATATCTATGGAGGGCCCACTTCCTGGTTCATAGATATCTCTCCTCTTGCTATAACCTCACATGGCAGGAGGGGTGGCACTGTATTTTTATTTGCTAAATCCAGCAACCCTAATCTAATAGCAATGAGTACCAGCAATTTGAAAAACAGTAATACTTTGGTGACCTCTTTTTTTTTTAAATCTTAAAGAATGTTTGATTGGCAGTTGACCAATGTCTTTAAAGTTTTTAAGCTAATTTTTTCCTCATCCTAAACCTATGGTTAGTTTGCAGGGTGATTTCACCTTCCTTTAAAAAAAATGCTCTAGAATCAGAATGTCTATTTTGACTTTCCATGGTCACCAGAATGCGGCTTACAAAAAGGGAACAGTTGTTAGTCCTGGCTAAAAGCCAGACATTTGGTGTAGAATTATCAGTTGCTTATTCTACTAGAAGTTTCAGTGGAAGCTTGTAAAGCAGGTTTTCCTTATTGGTTTGGACTGAGTAGCCAGGAGACCATTTGCGTTGCTGTTTATTTTCATTGCATAGTGAAGAGCCCCAAGCATTCACACTGAAGAAGACAGGGCAAAGCTCAACAGGCAGTGTGGCTACAGGCTAACAACCAGCTTGCGACCTCACCAGTGAGCTCCGGGGCACAGAGCAGAGGAGCTGTGAGCCAAGTTTGGATGGAGGTCTTGGCAGGGCACCACCAGCAAAGAAAGAAATACCCGAAGTTTTACTAAATTGGTTATTTTATGGACACTTTTTTTTTTTCTTCATTACTCACCGCTCTCAAGCAACCCTATAAATCATCTCGTGCCCGAAATCTGAAATTCCAAAGAGTTGGGTAGGTGAGCAGCTGTGGGAGGCTGAGGCCTCTTGCCAACATAAAACCCGAAGGACATTCCGGGTCTTTAGCCAGCTCCCCAAAGCCCTCTTTCCTTTCTTCTCTGAGCCCTGGGGATTGGCCAGCCTGTTTCCTTTCCACTGTTACCACCTGTTATTTCCAACTGCATTTATCTCCTCTCTGGGTACAGAAGGCAGCCCCACGGCTTCTGGCCTACCTTGTTCATACTGACTGTCGTTTATGGACCGCTCACTGTGCATCAGGCTCTCTACTGTGTACTTTACACCATAATATTGTTTAATCTTTATTACCGTCTTGAGATAGGCATTGCTGCCTCCCATCTTACTGAGGAGGAACTGAAATCCTGAGAGGTCTAAGAAGCTACCAAGACCTTAAGTAACGAAAATGCACTTCAAATACAGTTATATGATCTCAGTGCAGTTTCTGAGACAAGCAACATCCCTTGTCTAAATGACACTGCCGGTAAAACCATAAGAAATGGGCTTTCCCTAATTCAGCACCAGATCGTCTCACAGGAAAATACAGAGACCACAGACGTGATAATAGTGGATCTTTGAGGCTTAATGAGACTATCTGAGGTGAGATGAGGAGATAGATAAGAGATCTGGTAAAGAAGTGGTTTTCAAACTTTGATATACATGACATGGCTCCAGTTACTAAAGAGTTAAGCGGTAGAGTGCGGCTTCCTTCAGTGCTGGGAGGCAGAAATGTAAAAAAGGAAATGCAAAGGAAGGTAGTCAAAGTTCTGAAAGTAGTTCGCTCAGGCCACATATATGATAATGGTGGAGGCACAGAGGCCCAAGTCAGCAACATCTGGCAGGGAGATGGGTGAGGTGAGGGCAGGGAAGGTTTTAGAGGGGAAGCACCACTTGACCTAAATTCACCGTATTACTTTACCTAGAACTCAATCTAGTCCCCTTTCTTAAGGATGTGAGGTGTTTTTTTTTTTTTAACTTTTTTTTTCTTTTTTGTGGCCAAAAGAATCCTGCTTCCTCCTACGGAGTCTATGAGATCCTTTCTGCTCTCTTTGGCATAACAATAATCTCAGTCCTCTTAATTTTCTGGTTCTTCACTCTATAGTATGAGAGATACAAGATCTGTTGACAGTCCAAGAACTAGCTTCTTCCAATGCAGCAAAAGCTTTAACAATGGTTCCTTGCAAACGTTTACAGGTACTTATACTTTAAAATCCATCGCAAGCCTGTGACAAAATTGATTTATAGCATAAATAGGTTCTTAAGGGAAATATTCCTCTTTTCCTCCTAAATATCTTGAAAGCATTCCAATAAAGCTAAATAATTTTTAAAAAATAGATATTATTCACAGAAATAGAAATGGGATCACAGGGGAATCTAACTAGTAGGTAATAAGGATGATCCTGGCATAAGAAAATCTATGCAGATTTAGGGCACAGCAGCTGAACTGTGTGCGTGGTTGTGAGCAAAGCCTTTTATGAGGTTGCTCTTAAAATCAAACATCTTCAGAAGAGGAAAGAGAGAAGGAACTGAGTTTTATTACTAGTCTTCTCTATGTTTAGAATGTTCATTCTCTATCTTATTTAATCCTTTTAACAATCTTTAGCTATAAATGATGTTTTTCTGCACTTCCTTGCCAATCCTACAAACCTCAAATTTCCTCTCAGGATAACTCCTAGTTAATCATTTAAAACACAATAAAATGAAACAACAGGTTGCTTTAATGTGATGCTGGGAAGAGTAAAGTAACAGATTCTCACTCTTTGATATGTTCTTTCTATACTTAGCAATGAAACAGAAAAATCACACAGGAAGTACAGCTATTGAATCATATAAAAATACAGTAGGTGACAATTAATCAGTGTCTTGGAAAATGACATCAGGAAGATGTAGAGAGGAGGAGGATTCCAGTGAGAGGGATTCAGTGTATACAAAGGCAGGGAGGTACGAAATAATGGGGGGAAAAATGAGAAGGAAGACTGTAAATGATTCAGGATTGCTACAGAGTAGGGGTTGGCAAGCTATGACTCATAGGCCAAATATGGCCAATCATCCAATTTTATATGGCCTGTGAGCTAAAGATGGCTTTTACAACACTTTAAAATGTTTGGAAAACAATCACAAGAAGAATATTTTATGACACATGAAAATTACATGAAATTCAGATTTTTAGTGTCCATAAATACAGTCTTATTGGAACACAGACACACTCACTTGTTTACATATTATATATAGTTGCTTTCACGCGACAACTGCAGAGTTGAGTAATTGACACAGAGGATGCATGAAGCGCTCTCATGGCTTCCCACTGCTGCTCAGTGCGTTATAAATCACAGTGATGCGCTTATAACTCTACAGCATTTTGAGTGTAATGCATATCACTACACCAAACATTTGTATTTATCACCAGCGCATACCTATCATGTCAAAGCAAGAAAAGAAGAGAAAAGTAAATTTTGAATGTCACGTTTTAAGGCAAAATGGAATGTGGATTATTTTGTTATTATATGACAAAGGATTGTGCTTATTATGCAAAGACATGATAGCTGTACTAAAAGAATACACTATTCATCGGCTTTTCCAGACTAAGCCCTCATCACAATATTCCAACTCACAGGAAAGTCACAGTCAGAAGAAACAGATAATTTTAATTTAACACAGAATATCTCATCATAGCAAAATTTCTGCACAAAAGTAAAAAATGAAAATGGGGCTGCAATCAAAGTAGGTTTTGGAGTGATTTGTGATTCAAGCAGAAAGTCATTTACCAATACAAGTTAATTAAATTGTGCTTGATTCCAACAGCTGAAGAAATCTGTACATAAAAATAAACATGTTTAAGACAGCCTCTTAGTGAAAACAGTTGCTTGCAGAGTTGAGGACCTGGGGAGAAATGTCAATAGTTAATTTAAAAACAAGGCAAATGATTTTGCATTGTTTTCCTTGGCTCTTGATGAGTTGACAGATGTTACTGATCCTCCTCAATGGTTGGTTATTCGAGGAGTCCAGGCAGACTTTGAAGTGACTGAAGAATTGGCCTCTGTGAAAAGTATGCATGGAAAATGTATAGGCTAGATAGAAGTTGAGGAACATGAATTCAACACAACCTGAAGTGGAATCTGCTAAGATGTGTGACAAATGATGATGGTAAAAATATGCATGCAGCAGAAAAAGGCTCAGTTGGACAAATTTACAAAGCTGGTAAAAAAGGAGGTTTTTCATTGTTAGTTTATCAGAAGCTAGTTTGCAGAAAATATATGAATCTATCATGTTCTTGAAATCTATTGCGTGTTATTGCAGTCTCAGTGATGAACTTCTTTGCTGTTGAAGACTTAACCATTGTTAGTTCCAAGAATTCTTGTCAGAAATAGAAGCTGAATGTCTTGATTTGCCTAATCACACAGCAGTTCAATGACTTACTGGTAAAGTTTTATTGTGATTTTTAAAGTTTAGGGCTGAGACTGATTTTTTTTCTGAATGAGAAGAACCACTCTCAATTACTGTTATTGAACACTGAATGGCTTAGTGATAGCTTTTGCTTCAAATTGGTTGTTTCTTAATGAATTCAGCTTGTAAGTACTGGTTAAAACAATTCTTATCTGTGCAACTTATACTGTGGTAAAGTCATTTTGAAGACAATGTTGTTTAAATTACAAATAATGTCAAGTTGCTTTATACACTCCCATGTTGTAAAAAGTGAAAACACGAAGATTTCCATTTTCACAGAAATTTACATACAATATATTTTCCAAGCTCTAACTACAGTACTAGCAGAGTTTTTGAATCTCAATGTAAGATCCAAAGGAAATGTCCACATTTCAAAATCCGTTTAACTGTGTCTTAGAGGAGCTTCTGCCTAAGTTTCAATTAGAAGTGATTAATCTGCAATGTAATGATATGCTGAAAAGCAAATGTTGAGAAGAATCTATGAATTCTATAAATTCATTGCCTTCCCAGCAATGAATATGTTCAATTAAAATTTTATGCTAATGGATTGATATCAGTATTTGACAGTACCTATCTCTGTAAAAAGATATTTTCAAAGATAAATACACAAAACTGCATTATAGATTAGGATCAGCAGATAATTGCAATACATTTTGATAATAAGGAACACTAATATTGACCCCTAATTAAGTAAAATGTTATTTCCACAAATTCTGTTCTTCTCATTAGTAGGCTTGTATTACAAAAAACTGTACTCAATTATTATTACAATGTTTTACATTTCATCAATAAAAACTTTGTGGAAGCTTGTTTTCCCTCTATTTTATTGGTAGTTTATTTTCTTTGAAGTATAGTTGATTTACAGTGTTGTGTTATTTTCTGCTGTACAGTAATGTGACTTGGTTATACACACATATACATTCTTTTATATATTCTTTTCCATTATGGTTTATCCCAGGAGATTGGCTATAGTTCCCTGTACTATACAGTAGGACCTTGTTGTTTATTCATTCTAAATGTAACAGTTTGCATCTACCAACCCCAAACTCCCAATTCATCCCTCTCCCTCCCCCTCCCTACCATGGGCAACTGCAAGTCTGTTCTCTCTGTCTGTGACTCTGTTTCTGTTTTGTAGATAGGTTCATTTGTGCCATATTTTAGATTCCACATATAAGTGATACTATATGATATTTGTCTTTCTTTCTGATTTACTTCACTTAGTATGATAATCTCTAGGTCCATCCATGTTGCTGCAAATGGCATTATTTCATTCTTTTTTTATGGCAATATTCCATTGTATATATGTACCACAACTTCTTTATATAAGTATCTATGCAATATCTTCAATTTTGTCTTTCCAGCTATGAAGCCTATTTGCCCTTTACAAAAAAAGTTTACTGACCTCTACTATAGAATAAAAAGTGAGAGGTAAATTCTGGTTCCACTCATGGCAGTGGCTTGTATTAAACTAACCCTCCCACAGATAACATTTATAAAGTCTTAAAAAAAAAGGAGTTCCCGGGTGGTCTAGTGGTTAAGACTCCATGCTTTCACTGCCATGGACCAGGTTCAATCCCTGGTCAGGGAACTAGATCTCACAAGCCATGTGGTGTGGCAGAAAAACAAAAACAAAAACAAAAACAAAAAACGAACAAAAACACACACACACACACAAACAAACTAGAGAGAGAGAGAGAAAAGAAAAGAAATCCAAGAGAGTTTCAATTAAATTAAACAGCACACTTCTAAATAACACCTGGGTCAAAAAAGGAATCACAAGGAATATTAAAACTTCTGAACTGAATGATGAAAATACAAACTAACAAAATTTGTGTTATTTGTTAAAGCAGTGTTCAAAACAAAATTTGTAACTTGTGCTTATAAGATAATAAAATTATTAAATCAGTGATCTAAGTTTCCATATAAAGAAATAAGGAAAATGAAAGAAAATTAAATTTAAGATAGATAAGGAAAAAGAGGACATAATAAATATAAAGGCACAAATTAAAGAAAAAAAATACAAAAATAGAGAAAAATAGATTATTTTTCTTCATATAATGAATGAAGATTACCGTCTTCATGTAATGAATGAAGACAGTTTCATTTCTTTCTTTCTGATCAATATGTATTTTATTTCTTTTTCTTGTATTACTGCATCTTATATAATGTTGTATAGAAGTGGTAAGACTGAACACCCTTCCTTGCCTTGTTCTTTTTTTTTTAAATTAATTTATTATTTATTTATTTATTGGCTGTGCTGGGTCTTCTTTGCTGCACCTGGGCTTTCTCCAGTTGCGTCGAGCAGGGGCTAGTCTTCGCTGCAGTGCGTGGGCTCCCTATTGCTGTGGCTTCTCCTGTTGTGGAGCATGGGCTTTAGGTGCATGGGCTTCAGTAGTTGCGGTACATGGGCTCAACAATTGTGGCTCATGGGCTCCAAAGCACAGGCTCAATAGCTGTGGCACACGGGCCTAGTTGCTCCGTGGCATGTGGGATCTTCCCGGAGCAGGGATCGAACCTGTGTCCCCTGCATTGGCAGGCAGACTCCCAACCACTGTGCCATCTAGGAAACCCCCTTGCCTTGTTCTTGATCTTAGGGGGAAAAAATTCAGTTTTTCAGTATTAAATGCGATTAGCTAAGGATGTCGTTTTTAAGACTGAGGACATTTGCTATTTGCTAAGAATTTTTATCACAAATAAATACTGAATTTTGTAAACCACTTTTTCTGCATCTTTTGAGATGTGGGTATAGTTTCTCTTTTTTATTTTGCTAATATAGTAGATTACAATGATTTTTTAAGTGTAAATTCCTGTGGTAAACCCAATTTGGTCGTGTCTTATCTTTTTAACATATTTCTGCATATGATTTACTTATGTTTTGTTAAAAATTTTTGCATAGATTAGATTACATGATCATGCACATAGAAAATCCTAAGGAGTTTACCAAAAGCTATTATAACTAACAAATAAATTTAGCAAAGTTTTAGGATGCATGGTCAATATATAAAAATCAAACGTGTTTCTATGCACTAACTTGGACAACTGGAAATTGAAATATTTAAAATGTTATTTACAATAGCATTATATGATAGCACCGTAATATCAATATACTAAATACTTTAGGCAAGAGTTGCATACCAAAAACTATGAAACACTGCTAAGAGAAATTAAAGATCTAAATAAATGGAAAGATAAACTCTGTTGTTGAATTGAATAACTCAATATGGTTAAAAATGTCAATTCCCCAAACTTATCTACAGAATCTGTGCATTTCCAGTCACAATCCCAATAGGCTTTATTGTAAAACTGGCAAATTTATTTTAAAGTTTAAATGAAAATGCAGAAGATCTAAAATAGGCAAAATAATCTTAAAAATAAAGTCCAGTGTGGGAAGGCTCACACAATTGTATTTCAAGACAATATAATATAAGGCTACAGTAATCAAGACAGTGTGATTTTGGCATAGACAGGGTTACTTATACAGCTCAATGAAACAGAATAGAGTCTGGAAATAGACCCACACTTGCATGGTCAATTGATTTTTATAAATGTACTTTTTCAATGGGAAAAGAAAATCTTTTCAACAAATGGTGCTGGGATAACTGAATAAATATATGAAAAAATTGGACTACATTCCCTACGTTACACTACATACTGAAATTAGTTCAAGGTAAATTCATCTCAATGTAAAAGCTAAGACTACAGTTTCCAGAAGAAAATATATAGGACAATATTTTTGTAAACATGAATAGGCAGATTTCTTATGAAAAGTAGAATAAAAGCACTAAACAGTAAATAAAGGTTAAATTTATCAAAAATTTAAATTTTCAAATTTTGCTCAGCAAAAATATCATTAGTAAATGAAAAGGCAACCAACCAAAATGAAAATGTCATTAGTAAATGAAAATATCATTAGTAAATGAAAAGACTAACAAAAGTCTTGTATCTATAAGATACATAAAGAACTATGTCAGTAATAAAAAGAAAACCCATTAAACAAGTTGGCAAGACTTAGGCAGTTTACAAAAAATTACAAATGGTCAATAAGCACATGAAAAAAATGCTGAACTTTAGTAGTCATCAAAGAAATGCAAAATAAAACCGCAATGGGGGGCTTCCCTGGAGGTGAAGTGGTTAAGAATCCACCTGCCAGTTCAGGGAACATGGGTTCAAGCCCTCGTCCAGGTAGATCCCACATGCTGCGGAGTAACTAAGCCTGTGCACCAGAGCCTGTGAGCCACAACTACTGAGCCCATGTGCCACAACTACGGAAGCCTGAGCACCTAGATTCCATGCTCCGCAACAAGAGAAGCCACTGCAATGAGAAGCCGGTGCACTGCAATGAAGAGTAGCCCCTGCTCGCTGCAACTAGAGAAAGCCTGCATGCAGCAATGAAGACCCAATATGGACAACAATAAAATTAAAAAAACAAAACAAAACAAAGAAACCACAATGGGATTCCATTTCAGACCCATAGTAACTAAAATTTTAGAAACTGACCAAGTGTAAAACTCAACATCAAGTGCTGGTGAGCATGTGGAGTAACTGGAACTCTTCCACATTGCTGATGGGCAAATAAATTGCTACAAACACTTTGAAAAACTATTTTGAAATTCATTACAAAAAGAAACTCATAAATTCCACCCCTAGGTGTTTGTTTATCCGAGGAAAATAAAAGCAAATGACCAATGAAAGACTGGCCTAAGAATGTTCCTAGTAGCTTTATCCATAATAGCCAAAACATGGAAACAGTTCAAATGTCCATCAGAGGAATGGATAAGCAAATTGTGATATATTTATACAATATGCAACTCTTTAGCAATTAAAATGAACTATTGATACACAGGAGAATATGGAAGTCAGGCACAAAGGAGTACACAGAGTATGATTCCTCTTATATGAAGTTTAGGAACAGACAAAACTAATCTCTGGAGATGGAAATCAGAGCATGTGGGGCAAGTATTAATTAATCAGCTAGAAGGGGACACAAAGGAAACTCTAGGGTGATGGAATGTTCTATATCTCCACAGGGAAGTTGGTTACACAGGTGTATACATTTTTCAAAACTCCTCGAATTGTGTACGTAAGTTCTTTGCATTTCATTATATATAAGTATTAGCTCAATTAAATATTGAGTGCAATTAAGTAAGAGAGTCTGAGAAGATGAGGCAGGACCAGCAATCCTTATCCATGAAGTGCCTTGTACACCCTGCTAAGGAGGTTGGATTTGGCTTTGTAAGCAATGGGGAGCTATTGATGGGGAACAAGTAGGGTAGTACCATAAGGTGTGCATTTTAGAAGGGTTACTGAGGTGCTTCATGTGAAGAAAGAAGTTAACTTTCTTAATACTCACTTTTTATATCAGTATTGTCAATGGAAATGTTACAGTCCCTTTGCTGTTAAGTTTAGCATAGCATATAAATGAGGACTTGTTCTTTCCCTCTCTGCACTACTCTATCCCAAGAGATCCCTTCTATTCCTTGTAATTTTGTTTTATAGAAAATTATAAATTATAATCCCAACATCAGAATTATTTTCCATAAGCATATTCCATAGGCTGATATCTGGCAAGAGATCCAGAATTTCATTGATTTACAGAATGGAGGAGACTCTAGACTTCAGAATGCAAAGGCTTTGGCTTCAGAGATGTTTTAGTTACAATTCAGGAGCCTTAGAGGAAAAAAAATGAATCAACATAAAAAATGTGAAGATTTTGCATAAAAACACAGATTTGTGCTAAGCTCTGTCCTTTGCCTTCCATTCTGCGGCCACTTCCTCTATCCTGCTCTACTCCATCATTGTCCTCCAGTTGGTTCATTGGCATTGAGTCCATGACCTTTACTGGACATGATGCTGCCTGTAGCAGTCTTCACAAAGCTTCTGGAAAAGTATTTTATTTTTGTTAGTGTTGGTTCTTTCATTGATTGCTGTAGAGCATCTAAATGAGTATTAAAGATATGAGGGAGGCCATGGGCCTCACAGAGCTCCCAAGGCACGTTTTGGTTCGGCCTGGTTTGTTTCATAAACACAGAATTATCTTTTCATGTGCCTCTTGGCCACCTGTGTGTCTTCCTCAGAAAAATGTCTCTTTAGGTCTTCTGCCCATTTTTTGATTGTTTTTCTTTTTGTTGTTGTTGTGGTTTTTGTATTGAGTTGTAGGAGCTGTTTATTTGTTTTGAATATTAACCCCTTGTCAGCTGCATCATTGGCAACTATTTCCTTCCATTCTGCAGGTTGTCTTTTCATTTTGTTCGTGGTTTCCTTTGCTGTTCAAAAGCTTTTAAGTTTGATTAGATTACCATTTGTTTATTTTTACTTTTATTTCTTTGGCCTTGGGAGACTGAGCTGAGATAATATTGCTACAATATATGTCAGAGAATGTTTTGCTTATGTTCTCTTCTAGGAATTTTATGGTATCATGTCATATTTAGGTCTGTAAACCATTTTATTTGAGTTTATTTTTGTATATGCTGTGAAGGAGAATTCTAATTTTATTGATTTATTAGAGAAATGCAAATCCACTGTTGGTGGAAATGTGAATTGGTGCAGCCCCTATGTAAAACAGTATGGTGGTTCCTTAGAAAACTAAAAACAGAGTTACCATATGACCCAGCAATCCCACTCCTGGGTATGTAGCAAGAAAAAATGAAAATGCTAATTTGAGGGGCTTCCCTAGTAGCACGGTTGTTAAGAATCCATCTGCTAATGCAGGGGACATGGGTTCCATCCCTGGTCTGGGAATATCTCACAGGCTGTGGAGCAACTAAGCCCGTGTGTCACAACCACTGAGCCCATGTACCACAACTACTGAAGCCTGTGTGCCAGAGCCTGTGCTCTGCAACAAGAGAAGCCACCACAATGAGAAATCTATACACTGCAATGAAGAGTAGCCCTTGCTCGCCACAACTAGAGAAAGCCCATGCACAGTAACGAAGACCCAAGACCCAACACAACCAATAAATAAAAACTAAATAAATAAAAAAAACAACAACAAAGAAAACTCTAATTTGAAAAGCTACATGTATCCCAATGTTCATAGCAGCACTATTTACAATAGCTAAGACATGGTAACAACCCAAGTGTCCATCAACAAATGACAGGCTTAAGAAGATGTAATAAAAAGAAATATGTATATACATATATTCCACTATATGGAATATTACTCATCTATAAAAAAGAATGAAACATTGCCATTTGCAGCAACATGAATGGACCTGGGGAATATTATACTTAGTGAAGTAAGTCAGTCAGACAAAGATTAGTACTACATGATATCACTTACACATGGAATCTAAAAAATAATACAAATAAATCTACATACAAAACAGAAACAGACACACAGACATTGGAAACAAATGTATGGTTCCCAAAGGGGAGAGGGAGCATAGGAGGGAGAAATTAGAAGTATGGGATTAACAGATTCAAACCGCTATTCCTAAAATAGGTAAGCAACAAGGATTTACTGTACAGCACAAGGAATTATATGCAATATCTTGTAATAACCTATAATAATAATATAATCTGAGAAAAAGTAACCGAATCACTCTGCTGAACACCTGAAACTAACACAATATTGTAAATCAACTATACTTCAATTAAAAAAATATGGAATCAAACTGAATTTCTGTAGTCAATGGTGTTCTTCTTCCAGAATTTTCTTGAATCACCCATCCATCTTCCCTGATAATTCTCCAGAAGCCAAGCCCAGCAGGCCACTGGTCCTCAATGAAGTGACTGTTTCCATGAGATTAAGCAAATGGTTAAATACAATGTTTATGTCTGCTCACTCAGCTCTAGCACTTCAAAGAGAAAAACAAATAAAACCCAGTTTCCTGTCATCTCCCAGCATTAAAGGGTGACAAACTACAGTTGCTTTCCATTTTGACTAGAAGCAAAACTGCAGATAAATAACGTAACAGATCAAGAAATCAAACAAACTGAAATAAACTCTTCCTCAGCAAAAGCCAACCAGTTAAAGACAGGGTGAAAACCTCCCACAATGACACCCTCTCCACCTCCGATGGAAGTAAGAAAAAAAAAAGAAAAGGAAGAGAAACTCTTTTCTGAACAAGCCAATTATAACCTATACTGTACTCAAACTACTGAAATCTATATGTTCCTTTCAGCAACTTACAGGGAATTAAAAAGAAACTACTGAAAGAATAGAATTGTACTCACTTCCCATGGAAGCTTTTCCTTTTCTAGAGATGACTTGCAACACAACATTGTAAATCAGCTATACTTCAATTTAAAAAAATTATTTGAAAATTATATAGAGACCAGAATGGGGGCTTTTTGGGTACCCAGAGACAGTCCTCACACTGTCTAATCCTTTTCTCTCCTGTCTTTAGGTAGGACTCATTGTCTCATTCATTCATTCACTGTGTACTCATTCATTCATTCATTCAACATCTACTCCCTGTCCATGAATATCGTTAGAGGATCACATGAAAATATTATATATACTTTTATAGTTGTTGCCTTTTGATGATGCCGACATTTGATTAATTTACTCTATAAAGGGATTTCTCTGGTGGTCCAGTGGTTGAGAATCTGCCTTCCAATGCAGGTGATGTGGGTTCGATCCTTGGGCCCCACATGCCATGGGGCAACTAAGTCCATGAACTGCAACTACTGAGCACGCAAGCCACAACTAGAGAGAGAAGCCGGTGTGCTGCAACTCAAGATCCTGCATGCCACAAGGAAGATCTTGCATACCGTAACTAAGACTGGATGTAGCATAAATAAATAAACAAACAAATAAATAAACAAATAAAATAAATAATAAATTTACTTTGTAAAGCAATGGCATGTACCTTCTTTCACAAATTTTCAACCCTATCTCTATCCCCTTAGGGTAAATGTGGCAGCTTTTCACAAGAAGACAACCACATTATTTTTTTTTTTAGCTCTTTATTGGAATATAATTGCTTTATACTCTTGTGCCAGTTTTTGAGGTACACCAAAGTTAATCAGCTGTATTTATGCATATATCCCCATATCCCCTCCCTCCCACGACTCCCTCCCACCCTCTCTGTCCTGGCCCTCTAAAGCATCACCCATCATCGAACTGATCTCCCCTTGTTCTACAGCAACGTCCCTCTAGCTATTTTCCATTTGGTAGTGTATCTATGTCCATGCTACTCTCTCACTTCATCCCAGCTTCCCCTTCTCCCCTCACCCCCCCACCCCAGCCCCGTGTCCTCAAGTCAATTCTCTACATCTGCATCTCCACTCTTGCCCTGTCACTGGGTTCATCAGTACCATTTCTTCAGATCCCATATATGTGAGTTAGCATACGGTACCTGTTTTTCCCTTTCTGGCTTACTTCTCTCTGTATGACAGTCTCTAGGTCTATCCACCTCATTACATATAGTTCGATTTCATTCCTTTCTATGGCTGAGTAATATTCCATTGTATATATGTGCCACTTCTTCTTCATCCATTCATATGTTGATGGGCATTTAGGTTGCTTCCATGTCCTGGCTATTGTAAATAGTGTTGCAATAAACATTATGGTACATGTTTCTTTTGGGATTATGATTTTCTCAGGGTATATGCCCAATAGTGGGATTGCTGGATCATATGGTAGTTCTATTTTCAGTTTTTTAAGGAACCTCCATACTGTTCTCCATAGTGGCTGTACCAACTTACAGTCCCACCAACAGTGCAGGAGAGTTCCCTTTTCTCCACACCCTCTCCAACATTTTTTGTTGGATTTTTTGATAATGGCCATTCTGACTGGTGTGAGGTGATACCTCATTGTGGCTTGGACTTGCATTTCTCTAATGGTTAGTAATGTTGAGCATTTTTTCATGTGTTTGTTGGCCATCTGCATGTCTTCTTTGGAGAAATGTCTATTTAGGTCTTCTGCCCATTTGTGGATTGGGTTATTTGCTTTTTTGATGTTAAACTGCATGAGCTACTTGTATATTTTGGAGATTAATCCTTTGTCAGTTGCTTCGTTGGCAAGTATTTTCTCCCATTCTGAGGGTTGTCTTCTTGTCTTATTTATGGTTTCTTTCGCTGTGCAAATGCTTTTAAGTTTCATTAGGTCCCATTTGTTTATTCTTGATTTTATTTCCATGATTCTAGGAGTTGGGTCAAAAAGGATCTTGCTTTGATGTATGTCATAGAGTGTTCTGCCTATGTTTTCCTCTAGAAGTTTTATAGTGTCTGGCCTTACATTTAGGTCTTTAATCCATGTTGAGTTTATTTTTGTGTATGGTGTTAGGAAGTGTTCTGATTTCATTCTTTTACATGTAGCTGTCCAATTTTCCCAACACCACTTGTTGAAAAGAATGTTTTTTTCCATTGTATATTCTTACCTGCTTTGTCAAAGATAAGGTGCCCATATGTGTGTGAGTTTACCTCTGGGTTCTCTATTCTGTTCCACTGATCTTCCTTTCTATTTTTGTGCCAGTACCATACTGTCTTGATCACTGTAGCCTTGTAGTATAGTTTGAAGTCAGGAAGCCTAATTCTACCAACTCTGTCTTTCCTTCTCAAGATTATGCTTTGGCTATTCGGGGTCTTTTGCATTTCCACGTGTCATGCTTTTAAAAAATGTACATTCCTAGGTTCTACCCCAGAGTTACTAAATCAAGATCTCTGGTACTGAAGTCCCTAAATCTTTTGGAACATGCATCCAAGGAGAGACTGATATGCTATAAACTTGACAACTACTGAACTAATGATCCCCAAGGTCCCTTCCAGTTCTATAGGTCATGCATGACCAGTGGTCTGCTGTGTAGCAGAGAGCGTGTCATTGAGAAGATGAGATTTTTTTTTTTTTGGCTGCACTACACAGCTTGTGGGGATCTTAGCTCCCCTATCAGGGATTGAACCCTCGCTCTCAGCAGTAAAAGTGTGGAGTTCTAACCACTAGACCACCAGGGAATTCCCTGAGAGGATTTTTTTAAAAAATAAATAAATTTATTTGTTTATTTATTTATTGGCTGTGTTGGGTCTTCGTTGCTGCACACAGGCTTTCTCTAGTTTCAGAGATCAGGGGCTACTCTTTGTTGCAGCGTGAGGGCTTCTCATTGTGGTGACTTCTCTTGCTGCGGAGCCCAGGCTCTAGGTGCTCAGACTTCAGTAGTTGTGGCACATGGGCTCTAGCGCACAGGCTCAGTAGTTGTAGTGTGCAGGCTTAGTTGCTCTGCAGCATGTGGGATCTTCCCGGACCAGGGATCGAACTGGTATCCCCTGCATTAGGAGGCAGATTCTTAACCACTGGGCCACCAGGGAAATCTTGAGGATGATATTTTTGATTGAGGCTGGGGTTGTTGGGGTAGGGAGATAATTTTGGAAAACAGAGAACTTCAGAAATTATACAATTGAGAATACATAAAAAATTATATGGAAACAAGTATGATATTTACCCCTCACAAGAGTAATATTAATGTTACTTTGAAATGAATACTTCTAGCATGTTTTGCAATGGAGAAGCCTACTAAGAATAACCACCTTAAAAATGTGTGGTTGAAAAAAAGTGTGGTTGATAAATTAAGCTATAATTAGAAAGAGAATAAGAGAATAAATTCCAGATGCCTCTATTTCATGTAGCAGCACAGTGACACTTAGGCAAGGGCTGTTCAGCTTAAGTTAGAGATGACAAGTGTTTGCCACAGGATGGAGTAAATATTTTTGGTAGAATGTCTTTAATCATCATTCTCATGGTGGATTATACTTTATTGGTGATAGAAGGAAAACAAACTGAAGAATCTTAGCATAACTGAGGAAACATAACATTGTGATTTGCAGTTAACAGTGATTGTTTGGAAACTGTCATTTATTCAGCTAGTTGGAGAGAGCCGCTGAAATAAAAAGCATGTTTCTGGGTCAGAAACATCACAAAAAGGAAAACATTTTAAAATCCAATAAATCCTCTCACTAAATTCTCTAGGCTGGAAGGAACCAAACACACTGGGATATTCAGTCTCTCCCGGGAATACAATTATTGAAGAAGCCACTAAATGGGTAAGATGATGTCCTCAAAACAGACACAGTGAGGACTTCTCTGGTGGTGCAGTGGTTAAGAATCCACCTGCCAATGCAGAGGATACAGGTTTGACCCCTGGTCTGGGAAGATCTCACATGCCATGGAACAATTAAGCCCATGCGCCACAACTACTGAGCCTGCATGCTTGCCTACTGAAGTCCATGCACCTGGAGCCCATGCTCCGCAACAGAAGAAACCATTGCAATGAGAAGCCCTTGCTCCACAACAAAGACTAGCCTCTGCTAGCCACAACTAGAGAAAGCCCCCAAACAGCGATGAAGACCCAACACAGCCAAAAAACCAAAACACACACAGAAAAACACCCAACCAACCAACCAAACAAAAAAAACCCCAGACACAGTGAATTCTTGCCCCGTCAACACTTTGGGACACACCTATTGTCTTTGTCTCTGACTTCAAAATTAATTTTGAAAATACATGTTGCCCTTATAAATTTCTGTGTGAGGGCCTCTGGAGAGGTCTAACCTTACTAAATTTGTAAACTTGTGAGACTTCTAGAGCTCCAAATCCATCTCGACAGATGTAGAGTTTATATAATTATTGTCTACTTATGGCTCTGTGAGCAGTGCATCCTCTCTGGCAGTATAACAACTATTCACTTGTGGAATGTGTTGTACCTTTGTAAATAATGCTGCACATCGCAATTCATGTACAATTATGCTGTCCAGAAAAAGCACACATAAGCCCAGATTTCAATTACTTTGTCTCATTGTCTGCTTAAGAGCATTGTCTGCTTATCACCACTAAAAATACATATATATATGTCTCATTTCAATCTTTTTAACTTATCTTTAGATCACTCCCTCTTCAGCTTCCCTTTGTGTGGGCCATTCCATATTTCTCCTGCTTCCTCCATCCCTGCCCTCCTTGGACTAGTAGCTATCTTCAACCATTTCAATGAAAGCAAAAAGTATAAACTTTTTTTTAAAACTTCTTGTCCACCTTTCCTCTTCTTGACTACAAATGTACATGCAGATGCAGTATCCAATCCTTTGTTCTCAGAACAGCAGATATTTCTCCTACTAAGTAAGAGCTTTGGAAATAACATCCTTAAATTCTTACGCCATAGTATCACACACTCATTGTAGAAAAATAAGAAAATCAGACAGTATAGGTACTCAAAAATGACTTTTATCTTCTCACTACCCTGACTCTAATTGATCCTACCCTTTCACTTATCAATCATCACTTACTATTGTTGACTCTCAAATTCTCATCTTTAGCCCAGACTTCTCTTCTGAGACCAGACAAGCATATCACCTTGACGGTGGACTGGCCACATTTGGATGTCCCACAGACACCTTATTTCAATCTCCTTAACTGTCGTCTCTATCTCTTATGAAGACTCTATTCTTCCTTCCACAGTTCTCTCTTCACTGGGGTCTTGATCAGAGTTACCCCTGATCCCTCCTGCTCGTCAACTCTTCATCTAATCAGTTCTCAAAACTGCCAATTTTACATCGATATTCTTAAACACTACCCCCAGACCCACAGTTCCCCATCTCCTTCCACCATTATTATGTCCTACTTAGATGATGGCACTAATCTCCCAACGGGTCTTCTTGCATCCAGGCTGGCCCACCCTGCAATCCATTCTCATTACATTCCCAGACACACAATTATGTTCACATCCATCACCATACATGTGAGCTACGGTTCCAGAATGTGTTGGCCTCCTTGTCATCTTTGCGCACTTACACATTCCTTCCCTCTGTTGGAAATGCCCTCACCGCCCTTTGTTCTGCTGGTGAACACAGGCTTGTCCTTCAGTTCTAGTTTTCTCCCTTCTGGGCATCCTTCCCTGACATTCATGGACACAGTTACGTGTATCTTCCTCTGTGCTCCCATAATACCTGTATCTAATCCCCTTTTCATATTCTCTGTCCAGCCACATTAGACTTCTGTCATTTCCTCATGTGTGCCAAACTGTATATGGTTCCTGGGGCTTCCCACATGCTTTTCCCTCTACCTGCAACTTTCTCTCCCACGTGCCTCTTTTTCTGTCCTTCAGTTCTCAGCCTAAGCATCACTTCCTTTAAGCGGTTTTCTTGATCATACACTAGATTAAGTACCTCTCCCTACCTTTTTTTAAAGAGTTGGCCATCTCTTTATATATATATATTTATTTATTTATTATTTATTTGGTTGTGCTGAGTCTTAGTTGCAGCAGGTGGGCTCCTTAGTTGTGGCTCTCGGGCTCCTTAGTTGTGGCATGCAAACTCTTAGTTGAGGCATGTATGTGGGATCTAGTTCACTGACCAGGGATCGAACCCGGGCCCCCTGCATTGAGAGCATGGAGTCTTAACCACTGTGTCACCAGGGAAGTGCCTAAGTTCCCTTTTTTAAGATCATTCATAGATCTCCATACTTTTCCTGTCACACCCTTTATTGTTACTACTTGGGTAACTGTCTGCCTTCTCCACTATACTATATACTCAATGGAGACAGGGGCTGGATCTTTCTTCTTTGCTGTTGTATCTAAGACAGTAGCACCATGCCTACCACCCAGTAGGAACTCAAGAAATAGTTCTTAAATAGATAAATGAATTAAAGTACTTATCACATTGCCGTAATAATTTGTTGAATATATCTCTCTTGGCAAGGACTGCTCTATTTATAGTTGCATGATTAGCACCTAGTGCAGCGCCTCTACACGGCAGGCAGTTAATAAACGCAAGTTGAATGAATGACCTGCAAACAGCAAATCAGAACAGCTCAATCTTTTTGCTGAGCTGGTGTGGGCATCTTCTGCTTGTTTACTTTACAGCCCTCAGTTTATGTACCTAGGACCTTAGACCCACAGGTTATATAAATATGTTATCATCAACATATTTCTCCCTTTGGAAATATAAGCTAGAACTAGATCACTTCAAAGATGGTTTCCTCGCTCTTATTTTTCAAACATTATGAGATTGATATTAAATTATAAGTCAGTTTCTGTTCAGAAAGGGGTAGGCAGGGCTTCCCTTGTGGCGTAGTGTAAGAATACACCTGCCAATGCAGAGGACACGGGTTTGATCCCTAGGCCAGGAAGATCCCACATGCCGTGGAGCAACAAAGCCCATGCACCACAACTACTGAGCCTGTGCTCTAGAGCCCGCGAGCCACAACTGTTGAGCCTGCATGCCACAACTAGCGAAGCCCACGTGCCTAAAGCCCGTGTTCTACAACAAGAGAAGCCACCACAATGAGAAGCCCGTGCACCTCAACAAAGAGTAGTCCCTGCTCACTGCAAGAGAAAGCCTGTGTACATCAATGAAGACCCAACGCAGCCAACAAATAAATAAATAAATTTATGAAGAAAAAATGAAAGGGGTGGGCAGAGAACCTTCTATACTGTGAACTTAATTCTACCATAAGCTCTGTGAGACAGTATGGTTTTGCTTATTCTCACAGAGGAGAAAAATAATGCTCAATTAATTGAGAAATGTATGAAGATAGGTGGGCCACTAAATCCTACACTTATCCCGTTGTATCATCCTACCAAGGCACAAAAGATGCCTTATTTATTCGCCTCAAATGTCTCTTTTGTGTTGCATTTCTTATACTTAAAATTATTCATTGTTTAAACAAATTAACTAACATTTATTCGAAGACTACTATAAGCCAGAGATGAAAGTTAGGTACTCAAGATATATTAAACTTTAAAAAGTTGTATGAGCTTCTTGTCATATCATAGATGTCGAAACTGAATCTTAAGAGTTGACTTGGAATACAGTTTGTAAGCAGTAAGCAACAGAACAGGAATTCAAACTCCGATTTGTGTGACTATAGAAAATCTGATCTTGGACTTCTCTGGTGGTGCAGTGGTTAAGAATCCACCTGCCAAGGCAGCGAACATGGACTCCATCCCTGATCCGGGAAGACCCCACATGCTGTGGAGCAACTAAGCCCATGCACCACAACTACTGAGCCTGTGCTCTAGAGCCTGCATGCCACAACTATTGAGCCCACGTGCCACAACTACTGAAGCTCCCACACCTAGAGCCCGTGCTCTGCAACACGAGAAGCCACCAGTGAGAGGCCTGCACACTACAATGAAGAGTAACCCCTGCTCTCTGAAACTAGACAAAGCCCACACTCGCAGCAATGAAGACCCAACACAGCGAATAAATAAACACATACATAAATAAATAAATTATATTAAAAAAACAAACTCTGGTCCTTCCATTTTATTATGGTGAACACTGTACTCCTATTGGGCTAAATAAGGATGACACTTCAGATAATCCAACCAAATATCTCTGAATCTTGCCCCTGTCTTAGGAGGGAAGGGAAGGAAAGGTTCTTGTAGAGGGAAAATATTCTGGTCCATCAGTTGACAACTTTGACCTCTTCAATGAACAAACCAAGTCAGAGTAATAAGCCTCAGCCCTTGGGACTTCCCTGGTGGTCTAGTGGGTAAGATTCCATGCTCCCAATGCAGGGGGCTCAGGTCCCATCCCTGGTCAGGGAACTAGATCCCTCATGCATGCCACAACTAAGAATTCTCATGCTGGAACTAAGTCCACATGCCACAACGAAGATCCTGTGTGCCGCAACTGAGGACTGGTGCAGCCAAAATAAATAAATAAATATTAAAAAAAAAAAAAAAAAAAGCCTTAGCCCTTAAGGGCAGGGAAAGGGTGAACAGAAAGAAGACATTTTGTGCAAGTCAGTTTACATAGAATAAGTAAAAAAGTGAGTTAGGTTGCCAGGCACTAGACAGATGATACAAATTACTTAATGACAAACAAATATTAGTGTTGGCCAGTGATTAAAAAACACAATGGACAATCTCAACAAGCTCTTGATTCTTTAGCAAGTTTCATATAAATAAGGAAGGAGCAACTCTATATGCTAAACAGCTTCTTTTCAAAATTAGTATAAAAGCATTTTGGAATCGGTGGTATTTTCCAGTTTTCCATGACTTCCATTCCCAGAGAGGTGATCTGAAGGTTCACTTCTAAGCCAAATCAATTTTCAGCAGTGTAAGAACTTCACATTAAAATGGTCATAAAAGGGACTTCCCTGTGGTGCAGTGGTTAAGAATCCACCTACCAATGCAGGGGACATGAGCTCGAGCCCTGGTCTGGGAAGATCCCACATACTGCGGAGCAACTAAGCCTGTGTGCCACAACTACTGAGCTCGAGTGCCACAGCTACTGAAGCCTGGGCCCCTAGAGCCTGTGCTCCACAACAAGAGAAGCCACCACAATAAGAGAAGCCCGTGCACCGCAGAAAAGAGCAGCCCCTGCTTGCCACAACTAGAGAAACCCCATGCCCAGCAACAAAGACCCAACGCAGTCAAAATTTTAAAAATAATAAATAAATAAAAGTAAAATGAAAATAAAATTGTCTTTTTTTTAAGAACTTTTATTGAGATACAGTTAACATACAACAAAGTGCATATATTTAGAGTGTACAATTTGGTATCCCAATCTCCCAATTCATTCCTCCTCAACCCTCCCCGC
This sequence comes from Hippopotamus amphibius kiboko, assembly GCF_030028045.1. Lineage (NCBI taxonomy): Eukaryota > Metazoa > Chordata > Mammalia > Artiodactyla > Hippopotamidae > Hippopotamus > Hippopotamus amphibius. The sequence continues at coordinate 106,478,614 of NC_080190.1, read as the reverse complement.
TTTCCCCACTTGGTGTCCAGATGTTTGTTCTCTACATCTGTGTCTCTATTTCTGCCTCGCAAACTGGTTGATTTGTACCATTTTTCTATATTCCGCATATATACGTTAATATACGGTGTTTGTTTTTCTCTTTCTGACTTATTTCACTCTGTATGACAGTCTCTAGGTCCATCCATGTCTCTACAAATGTCCCAGTTTCATTGCTTTTTACAGCTGAGTAATATTCCATTGTATATATGTACCACATCTTCTCTATCCATTCATCTGTTGATGGGCATTTGGGTTGCTTCCATGTCCTGGCTATTGTAACTAGTGCTGCAATGAACATTGGAGTGCACGTGTCGTTTTGAATTATGGTGTTCTCTGGGTATATGCCCAGCAGTGAGATTGCTGGGTCATGTGGTAACTCTATTTTTAGTTTTTCAAGGAACTGTCATACTCTTCTCCATAGTGGCTGTATCAATTTACATTCCCACCAACAGTGCAAGAGGGTTCCTGTTTCTCCACACCCTCTCCAGCATTTACTGTTTGTAGAGTTTCTGATGATGCCCATTCTGACTGGTGTGAGGTGATACCTCATTGTCGTTTTGGTTTGCATTTCTCTAATAATTAGTGATGTTGAGCAGTTTTCACGTGCCTCTTGGCCATCCGTATGTCTTCTTTGGAGAAATGCCTATTTAGGTCTGCCCATGTTTTGATTGGGTTGTTTGCTCTTTTAATATTGAGCTGGATGAGCTGTTTATGTATTTTGGAGATTAATCCTTTGTTGATTCATTTGCAAATATTTTCTCCCATTCTGAGGGTTGTCTTTTCATCTTGCAACTAAGCTCGTGTGCCACAATTACTGAGCCTGTGCTCTAGAGCCCGCGAGCCACAACTGCTTAAGCCTGGGAGCCTGGAGCCTAGAGCCTGTGCCCTGCAACGAGAGAAGCCACCGCAACAAGAGAAGCCCGTGCACCACAGCCAAGAGTAGCCCCTTCTTGCCACAACTAGAGAAACCCCTTGCTCAGCAATGAAGACCCAATGGAGCCAAAATTAAAAGAATAATTAATTAAAATAAAATTAAAATAAAATTGTCATAAAAAATTTGACCCTTTCTAGTTTAAAGGCAATTTTTTCCAGGTCATCTTTCAGTCATTAGTATCAAGTGTAGTCTAAATATCATATTGTTCCTGACTAGCAACTTTGTTTCATGTACATTCTAGAATTTCTTTAACAGTTTCTTTCAGAGTCTAGGAAATAGCAACAAGAACTGAGTTAAACTAAAATGCTAGCTTCTTAGATGTCCTTCAGAAAGACTGCAGTATGTCTGTGTGTTGTGCTCATGAAATTGGCAATCATAAAATCCCAGCATATGTATACGCTAGGATTACAATACTATGAAAATTGCTCAAGTAATCATCAATTTATGCCAAGGCCATTCAGGCGGCTTTTCCATTATGTGTAAGAAAGGCATTTACTTTTCATGAGATGATGTTTTAAAATTCATGTATTATTTTTAAGGATACTTTCTTTGATTCTGGAAAATATTAATTAACCTATACCGAAGAACAACAGTGGGCCTTTAAAGAACATATTTTCAAACCTGAATGCATGGTCTGATAAGAAGGCGTGTAATGAAAGGAATAACAAGGTGGAATCTTTGAAATTGGGACTGTCTCAGGAAATCTTAGACATATGGTGACCATGACAATCGTATTTTTCCCCTTTCATTATCCTTTAAACAAGTAGTCTGCAACTCCTAGCTGGCAGTGCAGTGTTATGAATTTACACTGATGATAGTAAATCATCAGAATCTGTTCTCTGTGTCTGAAAAAGAATTAAGTCATGCAGAAAATGCCTTATGGTATCTTTCAAATGCTCATGCACCAGTACCCTCTATTGCCCTGAAAAACTTCTCGGAGAAGAGGAAGTGACAGATTCATATTTGCTTCTTTGGAGAGTCATAACGTGCACGCTCTACTTTCAAGTTCATTTCCATTTGCTCAATCAATGATTCTGCTTCATTATTAAAAATCTGAGAGTTAGGAAATCAGAAAACATGAATCTATAAGCTGTTTGCTGCCACTTACTGGGTAACCAATCTTCTTGCCTAAACAAATGGAGAAGAATTTTTAACTACTTCCTGGCAGTCATATATATACATGAACCTTCCAATGTCTCTAAAGGTTGGGAAAATGTTAGGGACAAAATTGATAAGAAAATTACTTTCCAAATCTGTTACAAGTCTTCTTAATAAAACATATACTCCTTTCTGCTATTTACTTTTTATTTTATTTTTATTTCCTACCCAGGAGAAGGAAAGCATAGTTTATATCTAAAACAGAATTTCTTACAAATTCCCTCACAGTTCGGTGGTTAGGACTCAGCAATTTCACTGCCGAGGGCCTGGGGTTTCATCCCTGGTCAGGGAACTAAGATCCCATGTGGCTTAGGCAAAATAAAAAAAAAGAAAAGAAAGAAAGAAATTTAAAAAAAAAAAAGAAGAAAAGAAAAAAGAAGGAAGGGCTAGAATATCACATATAGAGTGAGTAGAGACTAAGAAGAACATTAGTAGTTAATTAACAGTTAATTATAACTTGGAGTGTTCTAGTAGCATAAAGCTATAAAATGGAACATTTTTCTCAGAATGAGAGGCATCTTTTGCCTCCACAAATGTCTGTACAGTTTATTTGCTTTGTGTACAATGTTCCAGTTGGGTAGGCTATAGGAACTACTACTGCATGTCATCGCCCCCCAATTCCTGTAGTACCACATATCCATTAGAAAGAAGCCTTTGAACACTGTCACTGTCAACAGGTGCCTAATCTTTCTAATACTACATTTTTTTCCCTTGATTGTGCCTCAGCTGTTACTGAAGTTTGCATACTTTAAGCAAGGGACATTAGCTCATTCAAATAGACCCTTTACTTGGGGAGTGATGTTGGCTTGTGAAATTACTTCTGTGGGTTTAGCTTGTGTAGTAGCCTTTTGTGGACATCTGTGTAAATGTAGTCAGAATGCCCATAGTTCTCATCCCAAATAAAGTTTTACTAAAAAAAATCAGAAAAATATACCATTGAATCACATTAGCCCTTTCCAATGTAATCATATCTCTGAGCTGGAATCAGCTTTAAAGGCAATTAATAATCCTTAAATTATTAAGGGTGGGCTGGCAGTTTAGTTCTCCCATATAAAGCACAGGGAGACGCTTTTGAAGGCGAAGGGCCATGGTGACAGTGATGATAATTGTCATCATGGAGCACTTTGCACGTGCTAAGTACCTTGTATATATCATTGCATTAACTCTGCACAGCACCACAAGTAGGTAAAAGTGTATCATTTTACAGATAAGGAAACTGATACCCCGAAAGGCAGAGCAACTCGTCACAGGATGTACAGTTTAGCAGCACACAGCTGGGACAGTCAGTGACTTCCACAACAGAGCATATCTCTTAACGGCTGCGCCCTCCTGCATGCCTGATTAACCTAGATAAATAAAGTACTAATATCCTCGGCATACGTAATACCACTTTTGTCTACCATTTGCTGATACAATTAATAAAAAAATGATTCGTTTCTATTCTTTTTAAGGTGTGTATAGAATAAGTATCTGCATGTCTAAGCCAGATCTATTTTGGGGGATACTGCTTCTCAATAGGTCACCTCCACTCTCATGCTCCTCGAACTCAACAAATCCCAAGCATACTTTGCACTGACTCTCAAGGGTGCTCCTCATCCCATGTGCCCAGGGCAGCAAGGCAACATCATCCATCCACTCAGCTGCCTAAGCCAGAAACCTGGGTATCGTCTATATTTCTCCCCCTCCCTCTCTCCCCACGTAAAATCACTAAGTCTGTTGATGCCATCACCTAAAAATCTCTTAACTCTGTTTATCTCTTTCCACCCCCAATTCTCAATGCCTCATTCACATCATCACCATTCCTTGCTTAGGCCACCCCAACAGTCTCCTGATGGGGCTCCCTCTCTTAACTGTTCTTCACTCTTCAAATTGTCCTACCACAGAGCTATTGTAAGTATAATTCCATTCTTCTCTCCCCCTTCCTTAAAACTTTTCATTGGCTCTGCATTTCTCTCGGGGTCTAGTCCCTTCTCATCCTGACCTTCATGGGATCCAGGTCCTGTTTACCTCTGCAGTAGGAGAGACAGATGAAAATGAACAACAAGCCAAGAAACAAGTGCGGGGGTTTACCAGTTGCCCTAAATGGTGCGACAGACATAAACAAGGAACTGAGATAGAGAGAAACAATGGTTGTGGGCAGTAGCCTTTTGGGGTTCCTTCAAATAAAGGTAAACTGAGTAAAGAACAATTTAAAGGCCCTCGGGGGAGAAAAAGGCACAACAAAGGATTTGAAAAAGGTCTGCATGACTGGGACAGGATGAACAGAGGAAAAGTGGCATCAACAGAGGAAAAGTGGCATCAAAATGATCACAGCCCTGCCCTCTGGGATGGTGTATGGATTCTATCCTAAGAGAAGTGAAAATCCTTTATTTAAACAACTATCTCTGGCTGCTTCCTGGAGGATGGGGCATTGAGAATAGAAGCAAAGAAGCCAGTAGAGACAAGATTGCAGAAGTCTAAGACGATATGGAGATATGTCCCCAGACTAGAGTGGTGACAGAAGAGGGGAACACTGCTGAATAGATCTGGGGTGAGTTTTACAGCTAGGATTGACATCACCTGCCCATGGTTTTGGATGTGGATGTCCTGGAAAGGGAGGAATAAAGGCAGACTCCAGGTTCCTGGCCAAAGTCCTAAATGGGCCATTTTCTATAAAGGGAAACTTGGGAGAAGAGCAGGCCTAAAATCAAAACTCTTTTTTTTTTATATATTGCTGTTATTTTTTATTCATTTTAAATATGACCGTTTTTATGCGTTTCATGGATAGATGTTCCTCCGTTGCGGCGGCAGCGAGGGGAAGACCAAAGCAACAGCGAGAACTCGCCACGGCAGCAAACAGAAATCTTTTCTTTTCCGTCCTATCTCGGCGGCTGCCTGCGGCCAGCCTTGGCTGGAAGCGTATGTGAACCGGCCCCTCCCCGTTGGTCGTACCTCGCCCGGGGCGTCCGAGAAACATGTTGCCGGGTCCCCACGTCCCATGTCCCCAGCCCGCGGCCATGGCTGCCCGGAGAAATGCGCACCAGGAGGATCCGGTCCGTCTACGAGTCCTTGCCGCCCCGCGATCACGATGCGGCCCGCTCACTTGGCTGCCGGTTGTCGGGCCTCAAAACTCTTTTTAAAGCAATCATCTGTTGATGGGCGCTTGGGTTGTTAATAGTTCTTGGCTATAGTGCTGTTACGATCCTTGGGGTGTCTGTATCTTTTTGAATTTGTTTTTGTTTTTTCCGAATATATACTCGAGGGGCATTGTTGAATCATATGGTAGTTCTATTTTTAGTTTTTTAAGTACCTTCCAACAGATGATTGGCTTAAGAAGATACACACACACAGGAATATTACTCAGTCACTAAAAAAAGAGTGAAATATTGCCATTTGCAGCAACATGGATAAACCTAGAGAATCACACGCTAAGCCAAGTAAGTCAGACAAAGGCAAATAGTGTATGATACCACTTAGTGTGGAATCTAAAAAATAATACAAATTAATCTTTATAAAAAATAGAAACAGCCTCACAGACATAGAAAACAAACTTATGGTTACCAAAGGAGAAAAGGAGGGTGGGAAAGGGGTATAAATTAGAAGTATAGGCTTAACCTGGTCCCTCATTTCCTGTGTACAGCAAAACCAACTGAGCAATGAGGACTTCTCATCTCTGGACTGTTTTGTGAGAAAGAAAGAAATGTCTCTGCTCTTTAAAAAAAAAAAAAAAGAAGTATAGGGTTAACAGATACAAACTATGATACATAGATAAGCAACAAGGATTTAATGTACAGCACAGGGAACTGTATCCAATAGCTTGTAATAACCTATAATGGAAAATAAGCTGAAAAAAATACAGAACCAAATCACTTTGCTGTGTACCTGAAACAAACACAATATTTTAAATAAACTGTACTTCAACTTTTAAAAAATAGACTCTTTTTAGACATTTGAGATGCTTGTGAGACATCCAAGTGGAACTCTCAAGGAGGCAATTGCTTTGGGGTTTGGAATTAGCAAATAGATCTGGGTCAGAAATTAACGGTGGGCATTTGTACACACGTGAATAGCACATGCGAACATCTCCAGGAAGCTTCTCCTGACCTCCAGTCTGGTTTCAGGCCCCTTTGTGTCTGGCATTGCACCCTGGACTGCCTGCTTCACTGTAAGGATAACTCCTCCTTCACGGTGCCAAGACCCTCCCACGACTAACATGTGTCCCCCACCCCTGAGCTCCAGGAGGCCAGTGGCCAGTCTTTAGGCACTACTACTCCCCTAATCTGGTTTATGAATGTTATCCACCCAAAAAGAGAGAAAGTGGACTCCCAGTGGCAAATCTCACCAGCTCCACAACTGTGGTCAGTGTACTTGTACCAGGGCACACAAGCACAGGAAGTACATTGGTCTGGTCCTCTCCAGCCTGTGCCTGGAGAACGGCCTTCACCTGCTGCCCCATGTAGTTGAGTCTAGGTGCCAACTTCTTTCCGTCGTTCTGGCTGAGCTGTATGTGAGCTAGCAGTTGGGAGGGACTCCTGTGAGCACAGCACAAAAGGATGGAGACCTGACTCCTGGGAGACTAGCCTAAAGTGGCAAATGGCAAGTATGTATTTTATTTAAGAAAATTAACCTTTATTCTACTTTACAAAATGAGAATTTTGGAGCAATTTATTTTTTTATTTTTAATTAATTAATAATTAATTACTTTAGGCTGCACCGGGTCTTAGTTATGGCACATGGGATCTTCATTGTGGTGTGTGGGATCCTTAGTTGTGGCACATGGGCTTCTTAGCTGCAGCATTTGAACTCATAGTTGTGGCATGCATGTGGGATCTTAGTTCCCTAACCAGGGATGGAACCCGGCCCCTCCTGCACTGGGAGCATGGATTCTTACCCACTGGGCCACCAGGGAAGTCCCTGGAGCAATTTTTTACATTTTATTTTTTATTTATGTATTTGTTCTTTTAAAAAAATTTTATTTATTTATTTACTTATTGGCTGTGTTGGGTCTTCGTTGCTGCGTGTGGGCTTTCCCTAGTTGTGGCAAGTGGGGGCTACTGTTTGTTGCGGTACACAGGTTTCTCACTGCAGTGGCTTCTCTTGTTGTGGAGTACGGGCTCTAAGCCCTTGGGCTTCAGTAGTTGTGCAACACAGGCTCTAGGGTGCATGAGTTTCAGTAGTTGTGGAACATGGGCTTAGTTGCTCCGAGGCATATGGGATCTTCCCAGACCAGGGCTCAAACCTGTATCCCCTGCATTGGCAGGTGGATTCTTAACCACTGCGCCACCAGGGAAGTCCTTTTAAAAAATTTTTTTATTGAAGTAGAGTTGATTTACAATGTTGTGTTAGTTTTAGGTATACAGCAGAGTGATTCATATATATATGGACATATATATACATATATATATAATCTTTTCTAAAGGACTTTTATTGAGATATAATTGACATGCGATAAACTGCATATATTTAAAGTGTACAATTTGATATTTTTCTTCTTCTTAGTAATGTATATATTGGCAATCCCAATCTTCCAACTCATCCCACCCCAATGTATAATCTTTTTTAGATTCTTTTCCATTATAGATTATTCTAAGGGATTGAGTATAGCTCCCTGTGCTATGCAGTAGGCCCTTGTTGGTTATCTATTTTATATACACTAATATGCATATTTTAACCTCACACTCCTAATTTATCCCTCCCGCCACCCCGGAGCAATTTTGGGAAACTCTCGTGTACCTCAAAATTTTCCTGATGTCCCCTATCTATGGAGAAGAGAAATGACTTCTCCTTAGGTTGGAACATTTCCTAGCTGTCAGCTTTTCCTACCTGTCATCCTCATGCAGTTTGGCTTGCATGATGGTTTTCTATATTTTTGTTAAAAGGTAATAGAACTATATTGTCCTGAAAATCCAGAGAGCTGAGTTCTAGTGTTGGCTCTGTCAGTGACAGGCAGTGTGGTCTTAGGCAGATCAAATAAACTCTGGGCTTCCCGTTTTGTAACAGGAAACTCAGGTCCCTTTTGTTCTAGAATTCTGTCATTCTAGAAACTGATTCTTTACAAAGCTTCAAGTTATTACTGCAACAGGTTAGAGTAGTCAATATTAGCAGTGTTTTGTTTGTTTTTAATTTCTTTTTGCCATTCTCCCCATTCCCCACCCTGGACATGTAGGATTTTTTTTTCTTTCCAGTTCAGATGAAACTTTCTTCTTTATTTGGTGTGTTAGTTATCTATCGCTGTGCAACAAACTGCCCTAAAACTTCACATTTAAAACAACAAACATGAATTTTCTCACACAGAGTCAGGAATCCTGGAAGAGCTTAACCAGGTGTCTCTGACTCAGGACATCTCAAGTTATCATGCGGCTGTGGGGGGATGCTTTTGTTCCTAATCTTGTGGACCTCTCAGTAGGGCTGCTTATGACATGATTTCCCCTGTAGTGAATGACCTGAGAGGGACCAACAGAGTCAGCAAGAGAGTACACAGACAAGCCACAGTCTTTTTATAACCTAATCCCTAAGGTGGCAACCTAAGGCTTCCGTTGAATTCCATTCTCTACTAGCAGCTCCTTGAGCCCAGCCCACAATCACGTGGAGAGGAATGAGCTCCACCTCTAGAGTGGGGAGTTTTCAAGAATGTGGACTTTCTTGAAAATGTCTTTAAAACCATCAGACTTGGTTAAATATTCTTAGCCTTCTGTTTATTTGTTTGTTTTGAGTTCATAAAAGAAATTTCTGCATGAGTTAAAATATGAAGTTTCGGTTTCATTTTTATTAGAAAAAATTTGAAATTGTGAACCAAATTTTGGTTATGAACCAAATTCTCACTCGTCTCAAATTTGACTACAGAGTTATCCTTGCTTTGAGACCAAACTTGGAATTACCAAAAACTTTATAACTAACAGAATTGTTCTTACTTCTAAATGAATATTCATGAAAGAGCACTCAAGATTGATTAATCTCTTTACCACTTTATACTGATAGTCAGAATATACCAGACTTCTAGGGCAAGAAAAAGGAGAATGCTTGCCAACCTAACAATGAATAATTCTGGGTTTTAATTGCTAATTTACTTTTGTTAATTTACAATGGGTAGTAAAATGGTTAATTGCCACTCTTATCAATATCTGTTCTTTCAAGAAGGTTTACTGAGAAGTGGAAATATTACTGCTGGTCATGAGGTTTTTGTTTGCTCTGGGATTAGTAAGGTAAAGAGAACCAAAGGCCAGCTGTAGAATCTGTGTGATATTATATGTTATCCTAACATGTTATTAGATGAAGGCTTTGCTGAATTCTTTTAAAAGAAGCCGGTAGAAGTCCCTTGTTTAGCTTTCCTTTTAAGAAACTATTTTCTAATGTCATAAAATAAAACATATTTTTTATCAAGGCAGCAATGGAGATACAAGGTCTTCATTTAGCGGTTATAAATTTCAGATATTGTTAACTTCCTGGTTTCTCCTGAAATTATTATGATTTTTTTCATTCCACATTTTCTCTGCCATCACTGCGTTTTCTTATACTAAACTGCTATTAGTACTTCCCACGATTTAAGACCTGACCTGAGCTTTTCTATTCAATAAAGTGCCATATTACAGACTATTTTCATGTAGATATATTTTCACTGTTTAAAAAATGATGCTCTGGGAATTCCCTGGTGGTCCAGTGGTTAGGGCTCGGTGCTTTCACTGCCGTGGGCCTGGGTTTGATCTCTAGTTGGGGAACTAAGATTCTGCAAACTGTGAGGCGCAGCCAAAAAAAAAATGATGTTCTGCACAGTTGTAGAAAACAAACTTATGATTACCAAAGGGGAAAGGGCAAGGGGCAGAATAAATTAGGAGTTTGGGATTAACAGATACACCCTACTACATATAAAATAGATAAACAACAAGGACCTGCTATATAGCACAGAGAACTATATTCAATATCTTGTAATAACCTATAATGGAAAAGAATCTGAAAAAGAACATATGTGTATATTATATAAACTAAATCACTTTGCTGTACACCTGAAACTAACACAACACTGTACATCAACTACATTTCAATTAAAAAATTTTTCAGCAAAAAAATGATGCTCTGTAAGGGCAGCAAAAAGGAATAATTCCAGACCCTCGTTTGCTTTTGCATTGAGGGTCCACGGTCCTGCTCCCATTGAGGTGATCACTTACTTCCTGCACAGGTGGGCACTCCGTACCTTGGAAGCCAGCCACTTCCATTTTTTGTTGCCTATCCTTGTTTTCTACAGAAAAGTCATCTTCAAATAGATTCCTATCTACCCCCCTTTTCTTTTAACTGGCTGGTTCTATTCTGCCCTCTGGAGCTATACGGCATGGTCTCATTTCTTTTCTCTGTGACTTCAATTGCTTCAAATATTCTTCTCCTTTCCTTGTTGAACAGTTTTTATTCTTCCAACCGTCCCTCAAGTGTTAGGTTTCCTAGAGCCTCCCAGCCCAGCTGCTCGTATGCTTCAGGCTCCCAGTTTTCAATAGTGAACTTTCAGAAATCCCATTGCCAGGGAAGAGTTTGCTCAGACAGACGCGGGTCTGCCCCTGGCCTGACTACCCACTGGCCCAACATCATGGAGTGATAGTGTCTCACTGACAAACGGGAGGCACTAACAGGACACGAAACCCAAGGCTCGCTGTGTGGAATCAGTGGGATCGTGGGAAGCCTTGATTACCTGGTATATATTAAGCAAGTAGTAAATGTCAGCCACGTATGTAATTTAAACATAGAATCCTATGTTTATCAATATAGGGTGGGAAAAAATTGTCACCCTCCTAAGCCTGAAAACCAGAATACTATCAAGGCAGTTTCGATTCGTAGTGACTTTCTCAGCACCCTCATCACACATGGCTGTCTCATGCTGAGGTCATCAAAACCCCTTAATCCTTTTTTACGTATGCTTCTGGTCGACCACATCTTTCTCATCTGTACATGCAGAGTTTTTGTTTGTTTGTTTTATTGTTGTTATTCTTAACGTGGCTTTTATTATTTATCTTTATTCAGTTCTAACCTTTTAAGTGTTATCGATCATCCAGCCTACAGAGATCATTTCGGAGTGTTCACTCCACTTCCCAGCTGCATGGAGTTATTGGAAAGCCCAGTTGCTGTTTGCATCCCCACCTCTGAGACTTTGCAAGATACAGTATATTCCTTGCCAAAAAAGAACAGCCTCGGTCCTCACACCTCCATGCCTGGGAGCAGCTGCAAGTTCTTAGTGAGCTGCAGGCTTGCCACGGTCCTTGGAGCTTCCGGGAATCCTCGGGTCAGCCCACTTTCTTGTGAATGCCAAAGGCAGCTGCCGTGTGTTCGGTGGTGGCCACTTTGCACATAGAGTCTGCCCCGTAAAGCTGTGGCTTATGTCTCTTATTCCAGGCTTGTAGTCCTCCTATTCATCCTCCTCAGTGCTGCCCAAGTGATCAGTCAAAAATATAAATCTGGGGACTTCCCTGGCGGTCCAGTGGTTAAGACTCTGTGCTCCAATGCAGGGGGCATGGGTTCAATCCCAGGTTGGGGAACTAAGATCCCGCATGCTGTACTGTGCGGCATATATATATCCCAGTATATTTTGGTCAGGAGGCTCTCTGACCCTTCAAAACCCCCTCCGAGGCTTGGCACACCAGGACTATACAGTCCAGAGCCTGCCAGCCTGCTGCCTCCTGTCCTGCTGTTCTGCTGGCTGTCCAGTTCTCCGCTCCCTCTCTCCTTCAGGTCTCCTCCTGGTCCATGTCACCGGATCTTTCAAGACTCAGCCCATGGGGGGGACTCGGCGGGGGGCAGAGTCAAAGGAGGGAGGGAATACGGGAATATGTGTATAAAAACAGATGGTTGAACTTGGTGTACCCCCCAAAAAATAATAAATTAAAAAAAAAAAAGACTCAGCCCAAGTGTTGCCTCATTTAAAGACTCTTCGGCAGGACCCCAGCCCCTCCCTTCTACCCTCATCCTGAGAGAGGTGCTCCAAAAGCATCTTGGGTCCTTATCGCAAAGTTTTACGATTGTGCATTAGTTGTTTCTCCATACATATCTGCCCTCACTGGGCTGGAATGTTCTCAAGTGCAGGAATGAGCTCTTTGATGGCAGTGCAATAGGAATTCTTGCAAGCAAGATACATAAAGTCAATTTTGCTGCCTAGATTTTCTTGTTTTTCCCGTGGCACAAAATTTTATTCAAATCTCCTTTCCTCTTTAAATTCTTGAGACAAAACATATAAACCAAAGATAGTCTGGACAGTAAAAATTCATCTAAAATGAATTCTGCCCAAAGCAGTTATGATCTCAAATAAAACTTTAATCTTCTTGAAATTCCTCAGAAAATATTGTACACTGAGGGAAAGTTTTCTTAAAATGCCCTCATTAATTAGTTTCCTTAGCAAATGTTTACTGAGAGCACACTGCTTGCTGAGCCCTGGAAGAAGCACTGGGTGCCAGGGTGAGGGGTGAAACCAAGTCTTTGTCCTCATGGGATTCAGAGTCTGGTGAGAGACCAGACACTAAACAAGCAGGAACAATGACAAAATACTAAAACATGAAGTGCCAGTTAATTGATAAAGGCTGGGCGTTGCTATAGAAACTGCCAGTGGAACCTGTGTAGATACTATGGTCTGAGTTGGCCTCACAGACATACTGACATAGAAATAGAATCCAAATGTGCGAGAAGAAACCAGCCACACAAACAGTATTCCTGGTAGAGCAAAGGGCACGCATGAGGTCCCGAGGCAGAGGAAACTTGGGAGACATAAAAAGAAAGCCTGTGTGGCTGCCACCTAAAAAGTGAGGATGGAGCTGCGGGAGGGGAGGTCGAGACAGTACACAGAGGCCAACCACCTTGTATGTGATGCTAGGATTTAATTCAAAATAAAATGAGAAGCCAGCTAAAAGTTTTCTTCAGTGACCAACAGGAACCAACTTATATTTTTAAAGATGGGAGAAGAATAGGAGAAAATCTTTGGGGTCTAGGGCTAAGTGAAAAGTTCTTAGACATGACACCAAAAGCATAATCCACAATAGGAAAAGTCGATAAATTGGACTTTATCAAAATTAAAAACTTTCATTCTGCAAAGTCCCTGTGATGAGGATGAGAAGACAAGCTACAGACAAGGAGAAAATATTTGCAAATCACATATCAGACAGTGGACTGGTATCTAGAATATACAAAGAACTCTCAAAACTCAACAGCAAAAAACCCAAACAAACCAATTAGAAAATGAGCAAAATATGTGAACAGTCATTTTGCTGAAGAGGATATACAGACGGCAGATAAGCACATTTCGAAAAGATGTTCAAAACCATTAACATCAGGGAAATGTAAATTAAAACCACAATGAAAGACTGTTACACATCTATCAGAATGGCTAAAATAAAACATAGTGACAACATCAAATGCCTATAAGAATGTGGAGAAACTGTATCACTCGGACATTGCTGACGGGTCTGTACAGTGGTGCAGCCACTCTGGAAAACAGTTTGGCAGTTCTTTAAAAAATGAAACCTGCAACAATTATATGACTCAGCAATTCTACTCTTGGTCATTGATCCCGGAAAAATGAAAACTTATGCTTACATAACAGCCTATAGACAAATGTTCATAGCAGCTTTATCTGTAATAGCCCCAAACTGGAAAAAATCCAGATGTCTTTCAATGGGTGAATGGTTAAACAAACCAGAGTACATACATACCGTGGATACTACTCAACAGCGAAGGGAAATGAACTTCATACACAAACTTGAACGAATCTCCATGGAATTGTGCTGAGCAAAAAAAGCTACAAGTTTACATATGGTATGATTCCCTTTATGTAATATTCTTGAAATGAAAAAAATTTAGGAATAAAGAGCAGATGAGTGGTTGACCAGAATTAAGGAAGGAAAATAGAGGGAGGGATGGAGATGGGTGTGGTTATGAAAGCGCAACCAGAGGGATCCTTGTGATGGACTGTGGTGGTGGGTACACGTAAGTTAAAATTACATAGAATGAAACACACACACACACACACACACACACACATACACAAGCGTACAAGTAAAACTGGGGAAATCTGAATAAAGCTGGTGGATCTTATCAATGTCAACATCCTGGTTGTGATGTGTTACTATAATTTTGTAAGATTAAACCATTGAGTGACACTGACTAAAAGATACAGAGCATCTCTCTGTATTATTTCCTACACACTGTATGTGAATCTACAATTATCTCAATAAAAATAAAAGTGTCAATTAAAAAAAAATCTCAGGAATTCCCTGGTGGTCCAATAGTGATTTCACTGCCGGGGCAGGTTTGATCCCTCGTCAGAGAACTAAGATCACACGAGCACTAAGGCAAAAAGAAAAAAAAAATCCCTGATGAGAATGGATTGGAATTGAAGTTGAGGGTGGGGGCAGTTAGAGTGGCAGCCAGGAGACGCAGGAAACGCGTTACAAGGAACCTGCAGTGGAGATGATGACTTAACGGCGTGTGGGCTGGTGGCGGAGTGGCGGTGGAGAGGAATAGAACTGGGTTTGCTGTGGACTCTAGAGTCTAGGCCTCTGACAATTGAATGGAATTTTCCCAGAGAGCTCCCCAAATCCCCAAATTTGCAAGAATCATAACATACTAACGATGTCAATATCAGTTATGTATACTTAAAAAATTCATCGATATCTTTTACGCCCTTGGGCCACAATGATACAAAAACAAGAAAAAAGCCGAAAGATGAACAGAGACCGGGACCCCTGTGGAGTCTCACCTTCCTACACCCCCATTTCCTTGTAAATGGACTCTGATGCCAGGCCTCACTGCTGGCCCCACCCTCACCAAACCCGTCAGTTCCAAACCCAGTGCTGTGCTCAGGACCCCTCCCCTCTCATCTTCCCCTGGAAGACAAGGGGGTAAGGAAGATGGCAGGGTGGGGCTTGCTTTTCATTTCCCAGGTCCCCCAGAATCGCATCATCATACACTCCACACCCTCTTCTCATTCCTTGTGTTTTCTTCCCACCCTATCCCTGTGCCTGAGATTAAATCTCATACCTTCAAAAGTACACACTTTCTACCCAAGACCTCTGAGGCATTATTTCCAAGCAACGTTAAATTTCTGAATACAAAAGCCTATTCATCTCCTGTTTCCTCATGGAGAGATAAAATATCTTTTCCCTAGAAAGGCCTTCAGAGCCACGAATAATACTTTAAGATCTAAACAAGGTCCTAGTCCCAAAAGATAGGAGATAATTCAAAGGACATGAAGTAAAATTCTAAAGCAAATGTTAAAAAAAAACATAAATAATAAATAAGGAAGATACAATATTTATCTATATTTTTATATTAAAAACACTATAAATGAGGGGCACCAAGTAGTGTAGCTGTGAAATATCACAGATTGTGACCGTTTTCTCATCATTGGTTCACAGTGACTTGAATTTTAAGGGAAGCTCTAGACATCTGGCCCCTGGTAACTTCCACTGTGGCTTTCAAATCAGGCCAGAAGGAAGGAGACAGGTGATGAGGTCCAGAATGTTCCTGATGAGACTGAAAAAGACAGTTCATTTGGAGGGTCCAAATGGCCCTTTCTTCATGCATCCCCAAGTGATCAGGCACAGAAGACATCAGCTCTAGGAGAGCTAAGTGCTTAGGAATCACTGGCAAAGTTTGACAGATGTCAGAAATTCAATATCCACAGGCTGACAGCTGACACAGTTTTGGGAGATTTGAAACTGAAAAGAAGGTTCAGAAGTGAGTCAAATATCCAGAATCTTCAGAGGGGGGAGGAATATCACATTTGAAATGGAGTGGGAGGTGGTGGAACCACCAGGAATGAGAATCCTGAGGGAGAATGATTAGAGCTAAAAAAAAAAAGAAAGAAAGAAAAATAGAAATAAAACACAATATTGTATTAGGTACTGAAAACACAAGATAAAGCTTAAAAAAAAGCTTACAAAATACATCTATTTGTTTCATGGTAATTCACTATTTTATCTACTTCTTTATTCTTGAAAAATGTACTTTGAAAAAGATTTGCTTTGGAGCATAATGTAGATGAAGATATGGACACATTTTTTTTTACTGCTTAGGTATTTTACTTAAAGCTGCTATTTCAGGAGTTCCTTGGTTGCCTAGTGGTTAGGACTCAGCAATATCCTTACTGTGGCCTGGGTTTAATCCATGGTAGAGGAACTGAGATCCCACAGGCTGTGTGGTGTGGCCAAAAGGTACAACAAAATAAAAAAATATAAGCTGCTGTTTCTTCCTATTCTTCTTTTTGTCCACCAAAAAAAAAAAAGAAAAAAGTCATTTAACACTTCTAAACACTTGGTAAAATTTTAAGTAGCCTTATCCTTTAACTCCAAGCTGACACACCCTTTCTTTGTGAAGTCTTCCTGAGAGACAGTGTCTTCCCCTGGGTCCCATTTATTCATTAGACAGTAAATATTTGCCTCCTCATCTGACCCCTTCTTTTGTTCACAGTGGGGCCTTTTCCACCTTCCACTGTTTCTAAGATTAGTCCAGGACCTATAACATAGTAGGGCTCAATAAAAGTCTGTTGAATAAAAGAGAAGCTAGAAAAGTACCCCGTAGGATGGATATTAAATCATTAAAATCATTAGCTCTCTAGTCACATGGTTTGCAAAGCCAGAGACAAAGTTCAAGAAGAAGAAGACATCATTGATCTCATTTATCATTTTATCATCTGCATGTCAGCTTCTAGAAAATACTGAAGAATGACTTACAGCTAGGGTGGCAGTGCTGAGCCTCTGTATGACCTGACAGCCACATCCATCCCGTCGAGCTTCCTGAGCAGTCTGTATATTATCATTAAAAGGAGAAGAAGCTCTTCTCATTGCAGCATGGCACAAGTAATCACCTAACCCAATGTCACTGCTTTAAGCTATAAACTGGTAGGTCCCATTGAAATTTGCTTTGGGGGACCTTGGCTAGACATGGATATTCAAAATATGAAACACACAAAAGTTATAAAATAAGTAAATATACATATAAATAATCTCAAACTTAAGGAAAATTTGCACATACAGTACAAAAAATATTTTTTCCTTACCCATTTGTGAGTAAATGGCTGACACTATGCCCCGTTACTCTCCAATACGTTAGTGTCTGTTTCCTACAAATGAAGACATTCTCCTATATAACTACAATAAAACAGTAAAATCGGGATTCCCTGGTGGTGCTGTGGTTAAGAATCCACCTGCCAATGCAGGGCACATGGGTTCAGTCCTTGGGCCAGGAAGATCCCACATGCGGCGGAGCAACTAGACCTGTGCGCCACAAGAGCTGAGCCTGCACTCTAGAGCCCATGAGCCACAATTACTGAGCCCATGTGCCACAACTACTGAAGCCCACGAGCCTAGAGCCCATGCATTGCAACAAGAGAAGCCACGGCAATGAGAAGCCCACACACCGCAATGAAGAGTAGCCCACAGCTAGAAAAAGCCTGCGTGCAGCAAGAAAGACTCAATGCAGCAAAACAAAAACAAAAACAAAACAGTAAAATCAGGAAATTAATATTGATGCAGCCCTAAATCCATATCTTGCAAAACAGATACCACATTTAGTTACCATGTCTCCCTAGTTTCCTTCTATCTGGAACAGCTCTCAACCTTTCCTTGACTCATAATCATGACAATTTTGATATTTATGGTCCATTTATTTTGTAGAATGTTCTTCAGGTGGGTTTCTCTGATGCTTCTTTATGGTTAGGTACCTGTTACATCTTGGGAGGAAATATCACAGAAGTGATGATGTGTTCTCATTTTATCCTACTTAAGCAACACATAATTTGTGTTGTACCATTAGTGGTGATGTTAACTTTGATTGCTTAAGTCCCTGTTTACTTGGCTTCTGAACTGTGAAATTATTTTTTTCCCATTTTAATTAATAAATATTTTGTAAGGAGTTTTTTGAGATTATGTAAATATCATTCCTCATCAAACGATTAATTTATTCACTAATTTTTTGCTATCTGTATGAACTCACAGCTTCCTATGTTATGCAATGCATTATAGTCTGCTACTATCATTATTTATTTTGTTGCTTGAATTGCCCCAGACTTTTCCAGTGGGAGCCCCTGCACGGTGGCCCTCTGTGTCTCCATCATTTTTTGAGTACTTCTTTATTTCAGCCTCAACAACAAGTTCCAGGCTCATCTTGTACTTTCCCTACCCCAATACCAAAGTTAATCACTTTTCCAAAGACCTCTGAAGAATGGTGCTTAGAAACCAAGATCTGTATGCTACATGTACACAATGCTATTGGGGTATCACTGCTTCCAGGTCCTCTCAGTGGACAAAAGTAGGAATATATATGTATTTGAATCTCTCTCTCTCTCTCTCTCTCACTCACACATCTGTCTACTGAAAACTGTGAGTTCACACCCCTCTCTCCAATTCTAGCCCAATACCATTATCCTTAATATTTTCTTACTTGATCAATCCTTCTGTAGGTAAGGATTCTCCTACAGTGGACACAACCACCTTCACCCTTTGTGGATGCCTTCTTTGATACCCCCATGCCAGGGTTCACAAGGATACCCTTCTCACCCTGCTTAGGCTTTGACACCCCACCTACACCACTGTGAATCTACTCTTGCACCCACACTATACACAGTCTTACTCAATCTCCCCTGATAACTTCTGGACTAAGCTGAGCATGGCTCGCTTCCTCATCTCTGTACTGTGTCTGTGACTTCTTGCTTTCTAGGTATGCCTCTTAAAATAAACTATGGCTCCAGGCTATAGCTTTTGTCAGCCTCCTCTCAGAAACAATGAAGCCCCATTCCAGCCCAGGGTTTTAAGCTGTGGATCTCATGCTCTTCCACAGCCTCAGATGAGGCGTCCTCTTTATTCCCTGTTACCCCACAAGGATCACATTTCTGGCCTGGCCTGCTTCCTTGCAGACCCAGAGCATGTCAGGCCACAGCTCCATCATGCCCACAGCTCTAAGTTCTCTCCTCTTTCTGGCCCCTAGACATTGAACTCTTGCTGTGGGTACAGTCATATCTTTATAGTTTTCTCTTTTTCTGCTTTACCTAACATTGCTATATAATTTGAATACAGAAAACTAGACAGAATCTGGGAAGAGTTAAGAAATGGGAGAGAGTTTTTGTATCTTTGAACAGGATGATCTTAGCGGTATAGGAAGGATCATAAAAAGTTAAAGTGCCAAAATCCTTTTAAGAAGCAGCATGGAATTTGACTCCTTTGTTGTATTTGCAATGTTGAGATTACAGTGCTGTGTGAGAGAATGGTAAGGGGCTTCAAGAGTCTCGCCCTCAGCTTTGCAGAATGGGGCTGTGCACCCAGAGCTGATGGGCTCTCAGAACCCACAGCAATCTGACTTCAGTGGCTTCTCCATGATGCTGACAAAGGTAAAGCTTTGGACTCATCCTTTCCAATGCCCTGGAAGCAATTTTGTATTTGCCATTTTGTATCCTTTGTCTAAAAGAGAGCCCTTGCTAATTGTAAAAAATATTCAGGTTTCATACATTCTGGGTCTGTCCCTGCAAGGGACTGATGGTTAAATCAAAATGCAAATTTCCAATGAAGGGAGGTCATTTTCTGAGAGCATTCCATTTACCAGTAGATAGAGGTGCTAGGAGGCTGAACTCACCTTCAGAAAGTAGCTGAGGTTGATTAGAGAGTGAAGAGAGATGGGTGGCCTTGAGGGTTAGCTTATGCAGACCATGTAAATTTCAAAACTATTTTCACCCACCTACAGAATGTGTCTATAATTCCTGTGTGGCCATTTCAGTACATATGACTATCTCTTTCCAAGAGAATATTTGATTAACTTTGCCCCAAGCCTTACTTCCTGGCTTTTTCTTTACTTAAGATTCCACATATATCACCTTCTGCCAGTTTTAACATATTCTTTCTTTGTTAGGGTATAACATAGTTGATTAGGTAACAGCTTTCAAGATTCCTCCACTCTGGTTGCCACTTGATAAAATCTGATTGTTCCTTCATTCCCTCAACTTTAAAATTCACAGGTCACCTTTTAGGGTGGATTAATTCTATCCCCCACTCTACAGATTTGCTGCTCCCAGGTTAGTTCTCTGAAGGTCATCTTGTTTCCAGATGATGGGATCACCTCTCCGTTGTCCGCACCCATTGACTTATATAATCAGAGGCAGTGTGTCTTTAAGCCTTGGAACTCTAAGCATAATTTGAAATTAAAAATAGTTACATAATTTAAGAATTAAATCTTATAGAAAGTAGACACTTAAAAAGCTTCTCCCTGGGCTTCCTAGGTGGCGCAGTGGTTAAGAATCCGCCTGTCAATGCAGAGGTCACGGGTTCGATCCCAGCTCCAGGAAGATCCCACATGCCGCGGAGCCGCGGAGCAACTAAGCCCGTGTGCCCAAAAAAAAAAAAAAAAAAAAAAGCTTCTCCCTTTATTACCTTCTAGAAAGTCTTTAAGGCAATTAAGTTATACAGGCACCAGCACAAGCAGAAGAAATATTTTGCACTGTAAGTGCAACTTCAAGTGATAGGGATTAATGTTACTGCAGACAACCACTGCTCTAGATGGCAAGGCACAGAGAGCAGTATACATAAAGCAGTAACAGTAGAAGACTTGCCTTCCAGGAGTTTAAATCTAACTCAAGAGGAAAAACATACAAATGAAACATGATTTTGAAGTTATTTTAAAGTTACAAATAATTAAATGATTGTTGGAGATAAGCCAAAGAGGTGAAGTCTGAAAGAAATTAATAATAAAAACAACAATGATGACGGTGGCTGCCACTTATTGAAGGCCTGCTGTGAGACACCCCCAGGGTGGTACTCATACTATCTATATTTTACGGATGGAGAAATTGAAGGTCTGAGAGCTTTACCCAAGATCACATGGCTAGTAAACAGGAGAGTTATGGTTCAAATCATTACTCCACAGGGATGGGCAAGGGTTTGGAGAAAAGCAATCTAGAGGGAGTGAAGTGATCAAAGGCACCCAAGGACAACCAGGCTGATTTAGCTGGAGGGCAGAATTCAAGGGGAAAGCAAGGGAGTGGAGGAAAGGAAAGAGATGGGGTGGGCTGGCAATAGAGAGTAGGAGGGGGCTGAGGGATTCCGGTAAACTTAGTCCTTTGGAGCTGAGGGGATAAGCATGGGAGAATCAGCCAGGGAGTGGTCCTCTTCTCTTACAGGGTTTTGCAGACCTGGAATCTAAAGACCTGGTGGTAAAGGGAACAGTCTTTGCAACCAGTAGTGTTTAATGACAGTCTAATGAGGGTCTACGTGAATATTTACCCATAATCTAGGAGATGCCTAGAGAAACAGTAAACAAAGATAGTAAAACAAGATAGTAACAGTGTGGCATAAGTGCTGTGAATGCAACAAACAGGGTGACAGTAGAGTAACTGCTCAGAGAATCATCTTTAGCTAGGGAGATGTTGATCATAGGTGTGATTTTTTTAGCCACACCTATTCACTTACATAAATAGCAAATACTAATGAATTTTGCTAACTTTTCCTGAAATACATAGAGTGAAGTATTTATATACACATATGTATATATAAATACCCACATCTATAAATGTACTTCTAAATATACTTAAAATTACATGAAACGACAGCAGTGTCTCATACTTTTACAATAACTGTTTCCTCTTATAAAACTAGTTATAAGAAATATGCCTTGAAGAGTATCAAAAAGAATATAAACTGAATTCAGAGTCTATGATTTCATAGCGGAGTTTCCAAATAGAAAGGACATAATTTGAAACACATTTTGAAAGACTTAGAGAATGGTGGTGTTATAAGGCAATGTTTTCACTTAAAAATACAAACACTGAGTTTGAAAACTGCTGGCTTCCCTAGATTTGTTAGTGAAGGTTGTGCAATCAGAGAATGATCCCAGGGGTATCTGAAATTCCTACAAACTCCAGGAAACGCAAATGCCTCTACAGCATGTTACCTGAAGGAAGTTGTCTTCCTAAAAGCAGAACACCCTCAGGTGTGTGATACTGGGTACCCTTGCTCAGAGAGCACAGCAAGAAAGATCACAGTTATGAAAAAAGTCACATTCTTTCTTTCATTAAATTAATAATGAACATCACCACAACAACAGAAAGAGAGAGAGAGAGATTGACAGCAGAGGTGGCTGTACCATGTGGCTAAAGAAGCTTAAGCTTCTGGACCCACCTCCCAACCCCCACACTCACCTGGCCCCCTTCCAAATTCCTACAAGAGGTCCTAGCAATGTATCCTCAAGGTCATATATTTTTAAAAACTTAGAGAGCTTTGAATTTTATTTCCTAAAGAGGGGCCCCTATATTCTATAAACTTCAGGCTCCAAACCCTGGATCCTCCTGATGGAATGCCCGTCTTGTACCACACACTACACTCAATGTTGGAGATAAAAAGATGAACGAGACACTCTCTTCTGGGAGTGTGTAAAAGTGAGTAAAGAAAACCAGTTACAATGGGACACCTGCTGGCTGTGGATTGTGCAATGGGAACAAAGCCCCAAGGGTGCTCTTTTATTGTAATTAATCTGTTCCCTAAAATTTTTAACGTGTTGGCTTTCTTTCGCTAAGAGACAAGCGCCTGTTAAACAAGCCCGATGAAACAGAGATGTAGAAACAGTTACTAAGCTCTATAGAAATCTTTATTACCCTCCAGGCCCAATGAAATGGCTCTTATGTCCTGAAGGTATTCACCCCAGGCTCTTTTAGATGCTTATGACAATTTGTAGCATTCACATGACACTTAATAACATAGGAACATGGGACGGGTCAGGTGAACAGAAAACATCAAAGGTATTCAGGTCATGGCAAGTAATCCCCAAGGGTCACATATAAGAACATTAGGAGATAAGAATGGAGAAAAAAGCAGGAACATGGGCCTGGAGTTCCAGGTTAGGAACTCTTAGAGTTGACTCCAGATGGTTCCTCTGCAGAACATCAGTGTACATAAGCACTGCTTTAGAATGGCAGTGGAGTTGCCAACTCCAAAGCGCCTGGAGTTGGATTTGGTGGCATGGACACAGGCAGAGCGAGAGGGGCAGTGAACAATGGGAGTCCTAGAGGCCTGGGTCTGGAGAGCAGCAGTGAAGTGAAACGTTAGAGATGGGTATGAGAGACATCAGAAGTTCAAAACTGATTTGGATGTGAGAGTGGGAGAGATAAGAAGGAAACTCATATTACTCTGTGGTTGGGTGGAGAATTTATAGTGGCAAAAATTAACAAGAACTCGAGGGGAAGACTGTCTGGTTTGGGGAGGAAGATGGTAAGTTTGAGCTTGGTTTCATTGCTTCTGAGATACCAGTAGGTCAAAAAAGTGGAAACGCCTAGTCCTTTGCTACCCAGAGTCAAGTGTGGTCCATGGAGCAGCACCATTGGAATCACCCAGGAAATTATTTCAGATGAAGTGCTCTGAGCTGCAGACCTGCTGAATCCGAGTTGTGTCGTAAACCTGCACCTGTAAAGCCCTGGGCTCTGACTTGGCTCCACACTGCTGAGGAATTCACCAGACTTCCTTACTCTGGAGGTTAAAACTTCTAGGATTTAGGGGCTGCTGTATAGATGCTGTTAGTGAAAAGGAGCTGCAGAAAAGACAGATCTGTAAAGTTGTGTGGGACCCCTTAAAAACTTTGCTTCTAAAGTACACTGAAGCCAAATGAATACCTGTGGACCACGTGTATGGCTGTCAGGGCGGCTGCCCCATCTTCCCATCCATCAGCTGCATCACATCTTTTCCTCTGTATTTAAGAGCAGTGATAATAACATCAAAGAAAAGGCAAATGACAGGGGTTTTAATGAACTTGTCAATGTGTAAGTGTTTGGGCAAGGACAATAAGTGAGAATTTGTACACAATACCATTATTATAAAATTAGGATCTCATTTTTCAAAACTTGCCATGTTTATAAATACTGATGTTTCCTTGTCAATTACATGTCAGTTCCTCAAGTTCACCACAAGACAGACATCTATGTGTAAGAAATCATCTCCTGATCTTACTGTAAAAATCATAACTATGGCATTTTCCAGTATCCAGTTTATACAAATCCATAGAAAATTCTTTCCTTTTCTTTGTTTTCAACTTCTCTGTTAACTGTTAGAAGAGTGTTTATATAATAATACAATGCTACCCTTTAAATACTTGCAATATTATTTGACATGTCAGTTGAATGTGTTGGAAATGGGTTTTTAGGTAATTTGACTCTAAACAAAGTGAAATAATGTGTTTAAAGAATATAGAATCAGTAAAGACATATGACAATATACCACTATTATAAGATACATTCACACCGGTGACTTTTGTGGGGAGCCTTAATTACTCAATTCTGATCAGCTACTATGTACCTGGAATTTGGTTAGGAATTTTACACATATAAATCCCTTATAAACACTTTAGAAGCTCAATTTCACAGGTTTCTTGGGTGTTCATATTTACTTGAAATCCTCAACAAGAGGGAAAAAAAATCAGAAGTGACATGAAGATGTGTAGAATGTGCAAAAGTGATGTGTTTACCAGTGGGATAAATTTTAAAAGAAGCTGTATATGAAATTCTGCTGTTGCATGAGCTGCTTCAATCACTATCAGAATTATGAGGATGAATCAGCTGAAACTGCTGTCCAATGTCAACCTGGCATCGGACCATCAATTACTGGCCAAATGTTGGCAATTTCACATAGTTCAGCCTCAAACTGTAATTAGGAGATTTCCATGTGCCAACTTATGCTATAACTAGACAACAAAGTAGACAGAAAAGGGGTGTACATGTAAGATTTTTTTTCCTTTCGTGTGGTTAGTTTTCAGGGGAGAGCCGTCTCTCTTATACTATCGCTGCGCGGACTCTTAATGACGACTCTGAAGCTTGACTGCCAAGAAAAAGCCTAAATTTCGTGATGAGTCATTGGTTAGAGTGCCCCGGTCTGATCATTGCTCCAGTCACCAGAGAGAAGCTGACAGATAGTGTGACAGGGTGGAAATTAGCCCTGCAGGAAAAACATTCTTGTTTCTTTAGCTGACTGGAAATGTGCATGTGATGTTTCAGCTTACTGATTGTATGTTCTTTGAAATGAAATTCTAAAACCCTAAAATGCAGAGACCTAAGGGGAAATGGCTATCTCATTGTTTAAAATCTGTTGCCAAAAAAGCTGACCTGACACAAATCAGAAGTTAACTCTGTTTATTTTCATGATGTCTTATTTCATGTAATCAAATTTTGAGCGCATGGCCAATTCATGCCTCAGACCTCAGGGCTAATTGTGTATCACAGCAAGATAATGAGATGAATAAATTCTGAAACAGTTACAGTAAGTTCCCTACATACGAAACTTAAAGTTGTGAGCTTTCAAAGATGAGAACATATTATAAACCCATTACAGGGATTTCCCTGGTAGTGTAATGGTTAAGACTCTGTGCTCCCAATGCAGGGGGCGCGGGTTCAATCCCTGCTCAGAGAACTAGATCCCACATGCATGCCGCAACTAAGCGTTTGCATGCCACAACTAAGGAGCCGGTGCAACCAGATAAGTAAATAAAATAAATAAATATTTAAACCTACTACAGTACAGTACTATATAGCCGATTGTGTTAGTTGGGTAGTTAGGCTAACTTTGTTGGACTTATGAACAAATTGAACTTAACGAACACACTCTCAGATCGGAACTCATTCGTTTGTAGGGGACTTACAGTATGGGGAAAAAATTGTTATCTGCGAGTTTTAAAGAGATAATATATACATCCCATTTTAAATGATTTTATAAAGCCTTAAATGGTCAGACAAGGGCCAGAAGAGTCGGGTAAAATTTAGCTCACCAATTACAAAATCCTTCAAGTGGATTATTTCCAAGTTTAAAAAAAAAAGAAACCCCAAACCTGAAAGAATGTACAGGAAATTTAAAATGGGTGACATAGATTAGTAGCTATATTAGTACAATACTAGAAAAATAACTCAGAGCTGAACATATAATAAACATTCAGAAATTTTAACTATAACTAACATCAGTATTATTATTACCATTATTATTGAATATGTAGAATTGCCTTTGAAATAAGACTTTTATTTTACTTTTATATATGTTGGTAAGGTGTTGATTTTGTTACAGATTTCTTTAGTCGGGTCTAGAGAATAAAGATGCTTTTTTTTCCTGCAATAAATTATAAAATTAATTATGCATGCAACACATTACCTTATACTTATAATGGTGCTATAGTCAACTCTCAGAGCAGAATGTGTACGAAATTGGAATCTAAAAATCTGGATTTGAGTATGGGCTCTGTTACTAATGTTAACCAAGGAGGAGCTGTGAAAAGTCATGAGCTTTAGTTTCATTGTCTGTAAAACAGGGCTAAGCCTGTAGCAGTAATGATTGCTAATGTTTAGAGTGTAATGCTTCCTATATGCCAGGGACTTTCCTAAGAATTTCATACACATTAACTCAGGTACCAATACATCTAAAGTCTAGCATTAATTTAGTAAAAGAGGGATTGCGCTGATCAGTTTCCATTTGCCCTGCTCTGCTGGAAGCTGACCCGTGCAGATCAGTCCCCAGGGCTCCCTGACAGCTGACTTTCGGTTGGGTTCAGACAAGGGGAAGCATCAGCAAAAGTTCAGAGGGTAGGAGGAGAGAAAGGCCGGGGTATTTCCTCCCCACTTCCTCCTTGGTTTAGCAACCCTGTTCTAATTTGTATATTTGGGAGCAGGGTGTTCCCCAAGACTAAAGCACCTGCCCGACAGCCTCTCTTCCATCTTTCTCTTCTCATTGGGTTCCGTAAACACTCTGTCCTTCTTTAGCCTCTTCAAGCCCTGGGTGGTAATGACCTCCTGCCGCGGCTAGGCTTCTGTACCCCAATGTCCCTCTCTTGTCCAGATAACTCACTCCCCACAGCTCTGTGAAGAGTTCCTTCATTCGAGTGGCTTGATTTGAACCCTGTGAGTGGAATGCTCTTTCTTGCTGGGACCCAGACTCTTATAAGGATTTACTATTTTAGCATTTCAGTCAACTACTTGTTACTTAGTATAAGGGTATCTTAAACAGAGTTCTGTTTTGTTTTGAATAAATTGGTATGTTAGGAAATATGATCTTGCATTTCAGCCATTTTTTTAAAAAAAAAACCAAAAGGTTTGTTTCTAATTTGAACTGGTTCACTATTTTTTTTTTTTTTTTTTTAACGAACAGACAAGAAAACCCTCATTCATTTGGTTCACACTTCAGGGAAAGGATGTTTGGGATTTGACTTAGTTTGGGAGTTCAACAAATTAGCCTGGTATATCCCAGTTAAATGGTTCATGGTTTGGCTTGGTTCAGGTGCAAGCATAAAACCCTAAAATACTGGAAAAGGTGAGGTGGCGTAAACTGGTTTCTCTGAGTGGGACTGATGCATACTCTAATTATGGGGATAAATTCCTAGAATGGTAGAAACTCAAGGTCATCTTAATAATAAAACAAGATGAGTGATTCTTACTGAAACGAATGCCTCATCAGCCACTGGATTTCCCAGTGTGCATAGTTTATCTTCCTAAACAAAATCATGACACACTGTGTCCTTGTGTTTTCTAAGTACTGTTATACCTCTCTTCTCTTTTTTCTAAATAAATTCCCTTTCCAATGAGATCAGTATTTCTCAAAGCATGAGCCCTGGACCATCACTTGGGATTGGTCAGAAATGTTAATTTTTGATTCCCAACCCAGATCTACTAAATTAGAAATTTCTAAGGGTAGACCCAGCAATCTGTGCCTTAGCAAGACCTCCAGGTGACTCGAATGCACAATAAAGCCCGAGAACCACTGAGTCAGATTTTACGTTTCTTGAGGTCAAGTCCTATCTAGTATTTCTGCATTGGGATTGGGATCTACTCAAAGATTATGCTGATGTGATTAATTTCATGTGTGTGTCAGTAACAAGATAACGGGGCAATTGATGGAGTGACCAAAGACATAAGTGACAGAAGTAGTGTTTGCACTCGGACAATCTAACTCCAGAGCTTAGCTTCCTAACTGTGATGCTAGAATGCCTTCCTAATGGCCACACAGAGGCGAGACACAAAAGCATGTGAAACCCTGAGCAAAACTTGAGAAATAATATTCACATAAACTTTTTAACCAAACATATTTAATACAAGAACCGTAATATCTATTTAGAATAATACGGGGACTTCCCTGGTGGCGCAGTGGTTAAGAATCTGCCTGCCAATGCAGGGGACACGGTTCGATCCCTGGGCTGGGAAGATCCCACATGGCATGGAGCAACTAAGCCTGGGCACCACAACTACTGAGCCTGCGCTCTAGAGCCCACGAGCCACAACTGCTGAGCCTGTGTGCCACAACTACTGAAGTCCATGCGCCTAGAGCCCATGCTCCACAGCAAGAGAAGCCACCGCAATGAGAAGGCTGTTGCACCACAATGAAGAGTAGTCCCCACTCTCTGCAACTAGAGAAAGCCCACATGCAGCAATGAAGACCCAACACAGCTAAATAAATAAATAAATAAATAACTTTCCTTAAGGCTGAATTATATACATATACATATATGTGTATATATATATATATAATAATGGAATAATAAGAATTTGTTTCATTATTTTATCTAGTAGAAAAACTCAAGACGTAATTTTGCTCATACACATCTAAATTTTCAAGCATGAGTTTCTGGTTATCCTGTAACTAAGTAAGTTTTCACTGTTTTGTTCTTGAAAGCCACTTCTTTGCTTAATGAGAAGCAGGCAGAGCTACATGCACAGAGTACAGCTATAGTCTATGATAAAGCCGCAGACACCTAGTTCTAAGCATTCCAAATGTGTTTAATTGTATATTCTGGCTTTTGCATTTCTTTCTCTAGGACAATAGATCTGTTTTATTATATATATATATATATTACATATATATATATATATATATATATATATATATATATATATATATATATTTGCCTGGAGCCCCAGCTTCCTGAGAAAAGCACCAAATGGACAGGAAAAGCAGCAATGGGGGTGGCTGGGCATTTCTAATCTAGGGATTCCCTTAGTTGGAAACTAATGATGTTTCACAATGCAGGCACATCTTTAATCTCACAATGAATAATGTATAACGGTTTAGAGAAAGATATAATAAAAGATGCCTATGTTCCAAAGCCAGTAATTTGGGAGTTGTGCTAGTTCCTCCCTTTCTCGCCCCCAAACACAATCTGTCACCAAGCCCTACCGATTCTAGGTGCCAAACTATTCTCTTTCCTTCCCAGTCTCATTACAACTGCCTTAATTTAGGACCTAGACTCAGTTGGTCTTCCTTTCCCCTGCTCACTTTTGTCTCACTGTCATGACAACTCTACTTTTCTTAATATATTGTTTCTCTATTTTATTCATAAATGTCACCACCAACCTCTCCCATCCCCCACCTGATTAAGTCCTCAGCACAATTACCTCCGATCTCTTCCCATTACTCAAACAATATTCCAGCAATTTGCTGTACAAGCCAATTCTACTTCATACCTTGTAGGCTTTGCTTCCAAGCCATTTCTTCTGCCTGGAATTCCCTTTTTCCTCGTAGACCAAGAGGGCAATCTGTTGTATTTCTCTCAAAACCTAGTTCAAAGGGAGTCTTTCTAACCCCACATGCAGGGATTTCTTATTCCATTACCATTACTGCCTTATGCGTGATCTCACAATCCATCTCTGATTATTTTCATTTTTTATTTATATGCCTTGTTCAGTTTGGATTTCTAGCCATTGCACAAAACGCCTGATACAAAATAGGCACACATAACTTAAGGAATGATTGCATTCATCGGCACTGTGTAATAGTCAGTACCTATGATAAATGCTAGTAGACATGGATAAAACCTGAAAATGTTTTATCTCTTATAAAATGTTTTCAAAAGCCAGATTCTTGGAGTTGAAATAACTTTATCGCCTTTGTTTCTGGTAGCATTTGTTTACTTTGTCTTTTTTTTTTAATTAATTTATTTGGCTGCATTGGGTCTTAGTTGTGGCACATGTGATCGTTGCGACATGCGGGATCTTTCATTGCGGCAAGCAGGCTCTTCGTTGCGGCACACAGGCTTCTCTCTACCTGTGGCACGTGGGCTCCAGAGCTCACGGGCTTAGTTGCCCTGCGGCATGTGGGATCTTAGTTCCCCAACGAGGGATTGAACTCATGTCCCCTGTGTTAGAAGGCAGATTCTTAACCATTGACCACCAGGGAAGTCCCCACTCTTTGCCTTGAGTCATGGAGTAAGTGCAAAAATGATTTCATCTACCACAAAAATCTTCTTCCTGTTGTTGAAGTTATGTCGATAGGGCGTAAAGGAATCAGAGAAAACTAGCTGAACAATTTATTTGCCTTATTCTTCTCTCATCCATGTTTTAGTTGTCTAGTCCAAATGAGCCTAGGTGTGTCCAAGAAATTTGACTTTGAAAATGAACTTGAACTGCCTAGGTTATTAGGCTGAACTATTAACCTCAGCAGTCACATGATAAACTTTTGAGATATAAAACAAAATGCAAATGTATTAATTAACAATACAAGATATAGACCTGTTCAAAGATCTTGCTACTTCTATCCACTCCTGCCTTCAACAGGAAGTAAAATCAGAGGGCTATTTGCTGAGTGTGAACTTGGAACAAGGGGAAACTTCCAGTCTCTTGAGATATTTCTTCCAGGCCAGAAAAAAGCCAGATGAACTATCTCTACCTTCACTGTAACAGAAAACACTTATCCTCCAGGACCTGGACATACTGTGTCTGGCAGAGTAAATGATTTTCTCCCGGACAAGGCAGGAGAAATACAACCAACTTTGTTTGGGGGGATGGGTTTGGTCACTCTCATTGCCTAGATTCTTGCCTTCTAACAATTTTGGGTTGTTTGGTTTTTGTTTTTGTTTTCTTTAAGAACTTTTATTGAGATACAATTGACATACAATAAACTGCATATATTTAAAGTGTACAACTTGATATTTTTTTCTTATTAGTTATGTATATATGGCAATCCCAATCTCCCAATTCAATCCCCCCCAACACCACCCCCCCCACATTCAACAATTTTGTTTTGTTTTGTTTAAACAAGATGCAATAAACTGACCTCAGATCTCACCTCCTCTGACTCTTGACTTTCTCAGCAACTTTTGCTACTTGGCCCTTTGTCCTGATCTGACCTTGTTATCCTAGCTATGATTTTCACTTTCTCTTGATCACCTTACAGGTAGACCAGGGAATAAGAAAGAGCAGTCACCCTGATAAGATTTGGATGGTGGCAGTTTTCTCAGGCATCTAATTATAATCTGTCTTCTGTATAGAAGACAGGTCTCATCCTCCATATTTTTATACTGTCTGATTTTATTCTTAGAGAATAACATTCTGGAAGTACCTAACAGAATTTCCCTAGATACTGACTATACTTGACAACTACTGCCCCAAGATAATTTTTTGAAAAGGAAGAGGTAAAATTAAACATGAAGAGCTGAATCTTTCTCATAATGACCCTTCAAAACATTTCTCTTAATAAGAAAAATAAAAAAAATAAAAACAAAAAACGAAACATTTCTCTTTCTGCCCCCACTTAAAAACAGAAGATGGGAGGTGACCTCCACAGAGTTATATTGGGAAGAAGAATTACTCACTGCCAGAGGCTGGAAAGAGAGGTTCTCTGTTCACATCGCCCCTCCCCCCCACCTCCCCACCCCCCCCCCCCCCCCAGTGTATTTCTGTGGTCACAGAGGCTCAGAAGAGAGTGTGTGTGCAGGTATTCTCTATGTGGCTCAGGAGTTGACTTCTTTTTTTTTTTAATTCCACTCTTGGGATGCCTGACTTCTTGCCCAAGGTTGTCCTCAATTATTCATGGCCTTGAAGGGCATAACTTGTGCATTGTCTGCATTATCTTCACATCTGTACAATAGGAATCAAAATACTTGGCCTTGATCTGCAATAAACCAAGGTCAGCTCCTAAGAAGAAAGAAATTATCCAATGTAGTCCCTTTTTTTAAGCTTTTAATTCTGGTTGCTGAATTTGGGGCACTTTTCTGAAATGTGATTCTAATTTTTCATGTAATACACATACACAAAAAAAATCTAAGCCTCTTTCAGTACATGACACAACTTTTTTCTATTCACATGCAACCTTTAAAATTACCTTTATATGAGCATATTTTGGTGTTTATATGGTAAGTGGCCACTTAGAAACAGTAAATAAAACTCTCAGTTGTTTCTGTGAGAATCTCTTGTTTGGGGGACGTTTTTCTCTCTTTTTTCTTTTTTTTAAGAACTTTTATTGAGGTACAATAGACATACAATAAACTGCATATATTTAAATGTACAATTTGATTTTTTTTCTTATTAGTAATGTATATATGGCTATCCCAATCTCCCAATTCATTCCCCCCCAACCCTCCCGCCCCCCGCTTTCCCCACTTGGTGTTCATATGTTTGTTCTCTGCATTGGTGTCTCTATTTCTGCCTTGCAAACTGGTTGATTTGTACCATTTTTCTATATTCCACATATATGTGTTAATATATGATATTTGTTTTTCTCTTTCCGACTCACTTCACTTTGTATGACAGTTTCAGGTCCATCCACGTCTCTACAAATGTCCCAATATTGTTCCTTTTTGTGGCTGACTAATATTCCATTGTATATATGTGCCACATCTTCTCTATCCATCCATCTGTTGATGGACATTTAGGTTGCTGGCTATTATTGTAAATAGTGCTGCAATGAACATTGGAGTGCATATGTCTTTTTGAATTATTGTGTTCTCTGGGTATATGCCCAGGAGTGGGATTGCTGGGTCATATGGTAGTTCTATTTTTAGTTTTGCAAGAAACCTCCATACTGTTCTCCATACTAACTGTATCAATTTACATTTGACATTTTTCAATAGATTTATTACCATCCTACCCAATCTAGATTTCTAATTTTTCCTCTTCCTTATCATAAAATACTTAAAGATTGCTTATACTTCTGTGCTAGGGACCATACAGAGAACACTAAAGGAAATGGGCTTTAAGAAGTTTACACTTTTATGGAATATACTGATATGTAACATATGGATAGCAAAATAAGTAGAGCGAGTCACAATTAGCAAAATAAGGCTTCCCTGGTGGCGCAGTGGTTAAGAATCCGCCTGCCAATGCAGGGGACACGGGTTCGATCCCTGGGTTGGGCAGATCCCACATGCTGTGGAGTAACTAAGCCCACAACTACTGAGCCTACACTCTAGAGCCTGAGAGCCACAACTATTGAGCCCACGTGCCACAACTACTGAAACCCGCATGTCTAGAGCCTACGCACCGCAACGAGAGAAGCCACTGCAATCAGAAGCCCCTGCAATGAGAAGCCCATGTACCACAAATAAGAGTAGCCCCCACTCACTGCAAGTAGAGAAAGCCCATGTGCAGCAATGAAGACCCAACGCAGCCAATAAATAAATAAATAATTTTTTTAAAAAAGGTCTTTGCAGTAATTTGAGTAAGAGATGACTACAGTCTAAATTAGGATGGTGGCAGAGGAAATTTAAAAAAATTAGCAAAATAAATTTAGAATGTCTGCATGAGGGATAACTATATTTAGGGTTCATAAAAAGAGGTGAGGCAGATACTACTGACTTACATGTATAGCATGGGTAGCAGTATAATCCAGTGGGGAAGAGATGAGCATTGCAGCCAGAGAGACCTGGGCTCATAGTCCAGCGCCACCACTTACTTGCCATGTGATAGCATCCTTGGACCTTTAGCATTTAATTGATCTAAGCCTTCATTTCCTCTTCCATAAAATGGGGTTGATACCTTCTTGTTTGTTTTTTAAATAATATAAATCATATTATATAAAGCTCTGAACACAGTGCCTGGACATAGTGAGAGCTCAACAAACAGTTATGTTTTCGAATTACAATGCTTTGTATTTATTCAAAGAGTTTTCAGATACATCATCTCATTTGATCTGGACACCAGTTTGGTAGAGAAGATGAGATAGGTATTATATACCCTTCACCAACCCCTTCATGCACATCCACCTTCCAATTAGATGAGGAAACAGAGACACAGAAAATGGAAACGACTCTCTCAAGTTACTGACAGAGCCAGTACAAACACTGGTCTAGAAGTCTTGCCACTCCATCTCACCAAATAGGAGCACCAGCCATAGGCATTCTCAGGTCTAGACAGAGTGACATCATGTAAACAATCACTGTTCTCTGACCAGCCTAGGAAAACGATATCAAAAATACGAAAGATTTCAAGGACTATCTGAATGGCGAGAAAAAGGTAATTTTAGATGATGTGAAGCATTGGTACTTAGCTCTGCTCAGGGAAAATGCTCACCAGAGATATGTTCTAAAGGGACAAATTCTAATCCTAAAGAAAATTTTATCAAATATGCCTTAGGAGAATAGAGATGTATCAATTTTTTTCCTATACACTGAGGATACTACCCACTCACAGAACTGTTATAAAGATTAACATGGGTAAAATGTGTAAAGGAATTGGTACATGGAGCTGTTACAGAAGCTAAGGCTCTGGAAATAAAGAAAATAGGAAACATTTTGTACCTCCATTCTTTTTCGCTTCAGTGTGTATCCTACCCCACATCATGTAAAACGCTTTTACTTTGTTAGACTGGCTGAATGTACACTAATTAGGGATTCGCTTGTGTAAGAGGCAATCATTGGGACTTGCCTGGTGGTCCAGTGGGTGAGACTCCGAGCTCTCAATGCAGGCGGCACAGGTTCGATCCCTGGTCTGGGAACTAGATCCCGCATGCATGCCACAATGAAGACCCACGCCTACTGCAACTAAGACCCAGTGCAGCCAAAATAAATAAGTAAACAAATAAAGAAATATTTTTTTTTAAAAAGTAGGCAACAATTTTTAGGTGCACACACTTTTGAAGTTTACTTTTTTACCAGTCATTTATAGATTAATATATCGTTTAATCAGATTGCTTTCCTAACTTTTAAATGACACCGAAGGAAACAAGAATTTTGGCAAGGTGAGGTCGGGGGCAATTTGAAGATAGAGAGCAGCTTGGGGAGTATGCAATATTGGGGTCAATCAACGAGTAGGTACCCAAGTAATCTGAGAAAAGAGTACTCTCAGTGCAGAGAGTTGAAGAGAAGGAGATGGTAGAGTCCCAAAATTACTGCTTGGCAAAATAATTTTCCAGAGTTATGCCTATATCCAGAGAAAGCATGGAAGTATTTTTCTTCCTCTCATCCATCTTGCATAAGGGGCTTCCTATGTATCCTGTAGTTTTAACTTACGGTACCGCTCACTATTATTTGACTACATAATGGTTAAATGGGTATTTGAGGCCTGGCCTGGGAGGTTATATTGTTTCTGTAGGAAAACGATTCCTGAGTTTTAAATAAGCACATTACAAATGACATTTTTTTAAACTTAGGAAGTACCTATGTTTATATTATAGATACTGATATGGTGTGCTGATGTCTTTAAATTAGAAACAGGCAGCTATAACAGCCTTTATTCCTTAGCTCTGTCAAAATAGAGTACTTGTTTTGATTTCTACTGTTATTGGCCAGTATATTTTTCTGTATTACTTTCAAAATGTAATGAAAAAGCAGTAAAAACTGATATATTTTGTATTATAGTTCTGGTGGTTTAATTGCAACAAATTGATGTAGAGGATTTGTTTAAAATAAGGAGACCATCTTCTGAAAATATCTACTCCAATGCTTCACAAAATAGAATGTTTAATAAATGTATGTATTTTTTTAAATTGAACTGGACAGCAATATCTACTGGGACTCTTTGCTAGTCATCAAGCTATCCCAAAGATACTTGATTTCTTTTTCTAAATACCCTGTTTCTCCCTAACTTATTTGTAACCCTGAGTGTGAATCCCCAAATATGCATGGCACCATATTCAGTATAAAAATTTCACAACAAATGACATTTATTTGGCATTACCTTTATCTTCGCTGATCTCCTTCATTTTTCATTGAACTTAAATCAAGTTTACCAAATTGAGAGTTAATCTGAGTCAGCTTCTAAAGTATCACATTAACACTAAAGACATTTAAATATAAGAATTTAGGCCAGCACATCACTACTTACATAGTTTAGGCCTCTCCATCTCCATCTTAGTCCATTAAGTTAAGGGATATGTTACCATTATTCCTTAACTGACATTTTACCACAGCCTCTGAAATTTGTTTCTTTGCTTTCACTCCACCATCTGCAGTCAAGTCTCAATACAATGGCCAATGTGATCTTTTTTTTTTTTATTGGCTGTGTTGGGTCTTTTTTGCTGTGCGCGGGCTTTCTTTAGTTGCGGTGAGTGGGGCCTACTCTTCGTTGTGGTGTGCAGGCTCCTCGTTGCTGTGGCTTCTCTTGTTGCAGAGCACGGGCTCTAGGTGTGTGGGCTTCAGTAGTTGCAGCACATGGGCTCAATAGTTGTGGCTCACAGGCTCTAAAGCACAGGCTCAATAGTTGTGGCGCATGGGCTTAGTTGCTCTGTGCCGTGTGGGATCGTCCTGGAGCAGGGATCGAACCCGTGTCCCCTGCATTGGCAGGTGGATTCTCAACCACTGCGCCACCTAGGAAGTCCCAATGTGATATTTTTTTAAAAATTCAATCATGTTGGGACTTCCTTAGTGGTCCAGTGGTTAAGAATCCGCCTGCCAATGCAGAGGACACGGGTTTGATCCCTGGTTGGGAAACTAAGATCCCACATGCCTTGGGGCAACTAAGCCTGCACACTCTAGAGCCCACGCCACAACTAGAGAGCCCATGAGCTGCAACTACTGAGCCCGCAAACTCTTAGAGCCTGAGCCCGGAAACGAAAAATCCCGCGTGCCACAACAAAGATCCCGCATGCTGTAGCTAAGACCTGATGTAGCCAAATAAATAAATATTTTAAAAAATTAGATCATGTCACTTTCTAGCTTCAATCTCTCCAAATGATGACCACTGCGCTTAAAATAAAATCAAAATTTCTTACCATGACCTACGAAGCACCCCATGACCCAGTTTTCCCCTTTTCTTATATTTCTTCCATTCATTCCTAAACTCCAACCCCACTGGCTTCTCTGTATTTCTCAGGAAAATTTAGCCTGCTCCTTACCCAGGTCTTTGCACTGTAACTTCCATCGGATGCCCCACTCCCTGGTTTCACAAATCTGGATTCTTCTTTCTTCAGATTACAGTCATTTCCTGCTCATCTCTGTAATGTGGCCCTCAGACCACCTAGTTCCTCTCTAGAATATGATCCTCTTGGGACTTCCCTAGTGGTCCAGTGGTTACGATCCCAAGCTCTCAATGCAGGGAGCACAGGGTCGATCCCTGGTTGGGGAACT
Source organism: Hippopotamus amphibius kiboko (assembly GCF_030028045.1). Lineage (NCBI taxonomy): Eukaryota > Metazoa > Chordata > Mammalia > Artiodactyla > Hippopotamidae > Hippopotamus > Hippopotamus amphibius. The sequence continues at coordinate 106,441,281 of NC_080190.1, read as the reverse complement.
AAGATCCCACATACTGCACGGTGCAGCAAAAAAAAAAAAAAAAATATGATCCTGTCTTCTTTCCTTCATAGTACTTGCTACTGAGTACAGTTATTTTATTTATGATTATTGCTGTCTTGTCTTCCCACTAGAAGTTAAGCTCTATGGGAACAGGGATCTTGCCTTGTTCTTAAACACTGCCACTGAGAATTGTTCTGGGGCCTGCGGTAGTTAAACTGATGATATTCTAAACTCTATCTTTTAGAAAAGAAGGTGACTTTAAATACTACAAAGTATAACCTTTTCATGTTACATATATTAAAAATTAGAACATAGAGAGATTAAAAAACATATTTGGTAAGTTATAAGACCAGTACTAGAATCCAGTTTTCCCAACTCCACAGCTTCATGTGGCGTCTTCGTTACAGCTGGTTGCCCTGAATTCTCCCCACTTCTTCAGCTAGCTTGGTCTTATTTCTCCTCTTCCTTCCTTATACACTTTTTGCTAAGCTATTGTTTCGTCTATTCATCGTTGCTAACGGCATTTATTTCTGAGTTTTGCTAGCTATATTATTAACTCTATGAAGTGCTTTCTGATACTAGTTATGAAGAACATCGTATGAAAATAAACTGTAACTTGTGAAAAAAGCCACAGTCTACAGAAATACCGCACACAGTGCATATAACAAAGGCTCAGTTGTGCCGTTGCAAGGAAGAGTCAATAATTAGTAACACATTTCTAAAGGTCTCTCTTGCATAATTTTTGTGTCCAGATGTCTATGACATTTGGGTTCTAAAATAGAGTTCCAAATACCACACATTCATGCACATTTTCCAAGAATAATTGGATGATTTTTGAATCTTTCTATTTAATAAACATCAGGACTAACGATGGACTACTTTACAATATCAAATTTATTCATTTTAAACATCCATTTTGATATGGAAAGTGTTTGGAATAAACACAATTAAAAGAGTGCCAGATTGTAAATCCTTTGAAGTTTTTGTTTATGATATGTTTCTTCCAACTGCTAGTAGTGTAAAAATGGAAAGTAATTTACATAAAATTTTTCAATTCACATGTTCTTGGAGATGAATTTTTTTTTTTTTTTGAGTATAACTATTAACGATTCCCTCAAAACTCTTTGGTGGATCCCCACAGCCTGGAGTATAAAGTCCAAGCGCCCTAATAAGGTGCAAGCCCCTTTTCCTGCACCTGGCCCTGCCTACCTCTCCAGCTTCACTAGTTTCCACTCCTCCAAATTTATGCTCCAGGAATACTGAACTGCTTGTAATTCCTGGAACACAGTGGAATGCTTCTTTTTTCAGTGTCTTTGTCCATGCTGTGCTCTTTCTCTCCATGTCTCCCAGCTTAGTTCTATGCACCTTAAGTTCTGGCTCAAGTGCCACTTCCTGTAGGAAACCATCTCTGATGCCCTCAAATTGGGTGCTGTGGTTCTTGGGAGAACAACTGCCTCACTGGACAGCACTGAATTGTAACTAACTGTTTATGCATATTTACAGTTGGGCCATGGACTGCTAAAGGGGGCTCACCTTTGTCTCCACGGCACCTAGTAGGAGCTAAATAAAAGATAAATGAATAAATATGGCATTTGCATAGAAAAATTAAATTACAGAAAAGCAAAGGTTAGACTTCAGTGATTGCTAGATGCAAGAAAACGTCAGTTAATTAGAACCAGCTAACTGCCTGGATTTACTGGAATTTTTGAAGAGAGATTTACACTGCTGATGCTTAAAAATCTTAGGGAAAAAATGATTTTACCAAGGATCTCTTAAAAATGAATGAAATAATGAAAAGACAATTTCTAGAGACTTCCCTGGTGGTGCAGTGGTTAAGAATCCTCCTGCCAATGCAGGGTACACGGGTTCAAGCCCTGGGCTGGGAAGATCCCACATACCGTGGAGCAACTAAGCCCGTGTGCCACAACTACTGAGCCCACGTGCCTAGAGCCCATGCTCCGCAACAAGAGAAGCCACCAAACCAAGAAGCCTGCGCATCGCAACGAAGAGTAGCCCCCTCTCACCACAACTAGAGAAAGCCCTTGCGCAGCAACAAAGACCCCTTGTGCAGCAACAAAGACCCAACGCAGTAAATAAACACCAAAAAAAAACAATTTCTAGGGTAAATCATAGCATAAGAAAAATTTAGCACAAACTTCCCAACCGTCTATGTCTATTTCAGTGGCTGCCAATCCTTGGAGAACTGGGGTTCCTCAAAATAATTTAAAACGATCTTTAATCTACCACTGTAGTCTAAGTATCTATGTATATATGTAATAATGATGCTATATGAATTTTTTTTTTACTTTTTTTTTTCAAATAATGTATGTATTTATTTATTGGCTGTGTTGGGTCTTCATTTCTCCAGTTGCGGAGAGCAGGGGAGCTCCTCATTACCGTGGCCTCTCCTGCTGCGGAGCTCGGGCTCTAGGCACGTGGGCCTCAGCAGCTGCAGCTCATGGGCTCCAAAGCGCAGGCTCAATAGCTGTGGCATGCGGACTCAGTCGCTCTGCGGCATGCAGGATCCTCCTGGAGCAGGGATCTACAGGGATCGAACCCATGTTCCCTGCATTGGCAGGTGGATTCCCAACCACTGTGCCACCTAGGAAGCCCCTACATGAATATTTTTAATGTATGTTGATATTTGAGATTAATAAGATGTAAAACCATTTAAAGCAATACTTACAGAACCAGTATCATTATATAAGAGGGTGAGTCAAAAATTATCTGCACTTCGGTTATATTAAAATTTCTATAAATTCTACAGCCAGATGGGGATAATGCTTGACTCACCCTCGCATTTTCTCAGTCCTTGTATTCAGACATTCTTTCAACAAATATACGTTAAGAGCCTTGTGTGTGCCAGGCCCTGTGCAGGTCCTGGGAATTCAACAGTGAACAAGTCAGATGTGGCTCCTGCCCTCAAGCTGTTTACAGTCTAGTAGGAAAGAAACAAGTAAACAAACAAATAATAGCATTGAATGAGCCCTATGAAAGAAAAAACTGGGAGCGATGTTAGAAAACAATAGAAGAAAACAGATATTTGAAGACTTTTCCAGGAAAGTGAATTGTATTTTTTTTAAAGAACTTTTATTGAGATACAATTGACATACAATAAGCTGTGTATATTTAAAGTATACAATTTGATATTTTTTCTTGTTAGTAATGTATATATGGCAGTCCCAAAGGAAAGTGACTTTTAGATTGAAATGTAAAGACTAAGAAGCAGCCAGTAGGGAAAGAGGTGAGGGAATAGCATTCCAGATAGAGCAATTAGCAGGTACAAAGGCGAAGTCAAGAGAGATCCTCAAATGTTTTGAGAAACTGAAATAAGGCCAGTGTATCTAGCATACTGGGCAAGGAGTGAGGTGGAGTTGGAGAAGTAGGCAAGACCAGCTCATTCTGTATGCAGCATCGTAAGTATGAATTTCCTTCTGAATCACAGTAGCAAAAAAGGTGATCAGGAGTAGGCTACCCACTGTCTATCTAAATTCCTTAATACAGTGCTAACTTGTGCTGCATGGAAAGAAACACTTAACTGTGTTCCCCAGACACCCAAGTATTATTTATGAAAGTATTTACCTTTCAGAATGCAGAAAGAACACAGGAATACGGAACATCTTCCCCGAATGTCAATAATTTATTCTAACAGATCTAATCAAGTGTGTATTGATAGACACTTGCACCTGCACAGTACCCTTCTCAACCAGCCTTAAATGGATATCCACAAAGTGAAAAAAGGGCTGCTGAACTTAAGATCCAAAGGGCAACTTTTTTCTTTTTCTTTTAACTCCGGACACAGTGGTTCCAAATGGCAACATTTTGACGAATCGGTTCTTGTCTTGGCCATGAAATTTCTAAAGGGGTGTGATTGAGATAGAGCTTATGGCAGAAGCAGATGTATTTAGCCAGGGATGGATACTGTCTTCATACTTGAATTCCAGAAGGTTACTATACTGTTTACTCTCAATGCATTCTCATTGTTTATTCTCACATAAGCTGAATTTTTGTGCCCCCTAGGTATTTTTCCAAATGAGGAGGAGGATATGTTTCTACATCATTTTGTGTTTGAAGCACAGCCTCCAAATAAGGATATGGTGATCATAAACACACCTTAATGAATGTCTGCATAGTATTTTATGATTTTTAAGCACCTTCACCCATTTGTAACTACATGGATCCCATAACTGGAGGCATTTGCCCTCTACAGTACTCTGAGGAGATTGAGAAATTAGCTGTCACTGATTTCCCTGGGGTCTCTGGCGCTTTGGTGATGTAAGCACTTTTCTTCATAGTGTTAAATTTAGGAGGAAAGAAAAATCTGCTGAGTTCGTGTTTTTTATGGCAAGAAGCCAGTTTTCCTTTCCATATGTTGCTTGCCCTCGGGCACTCAGAAAGTACGTGGGATTCATTTCCACTGGAGGAAAAGACTTAGAGAGTGGGGGCAAAATTGAATGAGACAGGATGGTATGATGAGCTACCTACTATGACCTGCAAAAGAATATAAAAATTAGGACCGGAGGCTGGGCACTAGGAAAGGGCACAGTCAGGCTGGCATTCAGGAGAGCATGTAGATTTTCTTGATGTGCTGTGCAAAACAGGAAAGTTGGAAGTGCCAGCCCTCACTGAGATCACATTCCCGTGGATTTCAGGCAAAGAAGTGATCCAGAGTTGGGTTAAGTGCTCTGATGAGGGAAGTAGAGATTACTTGCATAGTAGAACATGTGAAGGATGTGGGGCCTGTGGAGACGTAGGCTTTCTGGAGGAAGTCCTTTCTAAGCTGAGGTCTAAATAATAAAAACGGAATTCCAGGCACAGGAATGGGATGGGGTGGGCTAGAATGTGGAGCACGGAGGAGGAAGCATTTCTGCAAAATATAGTTAAATGGGAGGTGCATTCCAGGAACTGAATGCAATTCAATGTGTTGAAGCATGGTGTGCAAAGGAGGGGAGGACAAGGGGTGATTAAGAGAGGAGGCTAAAAAAAAAAGAGAGAGAGAGAGGAGGCTGTCTGCTCACCACAGCTAGAGAAAGCCCGCGCACAGCAACGAAGACCCAATGCAACCAATAAATAAACAGTAAGTAAGTAATTTTTTTAAAAAACGGGGAGGAGGCTGGAGCTATGTGTCCAATTATGAAGGACCTTCCAGGACAGGCTAAAGACTGGTCTGAGGACAATGGCAACCCAATAAAGATTTTTAAGAAGGAGAATGATTTTTTGAGAAAGATCAATTAGGCATCGTTGTAAAGTGTGGATTGGAAGGATCAGGAGGTAAACCTGGAAGCTAATAGAAAGCTGTTGCAATGATGCAAATGCTACTGATGACCTGAACTAAGGTAGTGATAGTGGAGTGGGTAGATGTGGATGGACTAAGGAAGTGAAAATCATGAGAATTGATCATCGGTTGAAGGCAAGAGGTAGAGGAAAAGAAGGAGGCCTACGTTTCCCCAGTTTTCTGGTTTAAAGAGCTGGTAGATGATGTGCCTATGCTCTAGGAGGAAACCCAAGTCAGCTGGGTCAGTGTTCTTTGCACTAAGCCCTCTGTCGCAGATCATGCTGGGTTGAGAGGGAAACCTGGGCAGCCAAAATGCAGCTATGAATTGGGTACCATAGTCATAGTTTCCCATGAAAGTACTGCTTGATGCCTATTTTCCTGATATTTCTTCTGGTTTAGCATTTTTCTAGAGAAGAGTATCCTGGTTTGGACCGTAAATTATAGTCACCCTACTTATGGGTAACTGTAGAAAGAAAAATGTTAGCTCTTTTCTTGAACAGACATTTTACTGGGGTTGCAGTCATAAGCTAGTGTGTAAAAGGGATGAGTTGGCTGGAATATTTGGTAAAGAATCATCTTCAGGACTTCCCTTGTGGCACAGTGGTTAAGAATCTGCCTGCCAATGCAGGGGACACAGGTTCGAGCCCTGGTCCAGGAAGATCCCACATGCTGCTGAGCAACTAAGCCTGTGCGCCACAACTACTGAGCCTGCGCTCTAGAGACCACGCACCGCAACGAAGAATAGCCCCCGCTTGCCACAGCTAGAGAAAGCCCATGCACAGCAATGAAGACCCAATGCAACCAAAAATAAATAAAAATAAAGTAAAAATTACTGTAGAAGAAATTCTAAGTTGTATCTATCCTGACTGAAAAAAGTTCAAGTACTTGATGAACTTCATTATTTCACCTCAACTTGCCATTTTATTTTTTTATTTGTGAGTATAAGTGATTCTAAATTCTCCAAAGGCAGTTAATGAACCACGGACATGCTACATTATCATTCATGTTTTGCACAGCATTTTTACCATAGATGTGATTTAAGGTAGATGAGATTATTTTTAGCATAGGAAGCCCCATTGTAGCCTAAAGTGAATAGTTGATTTCAGGACTATGGAAAAAGAAGATATTTGGGATGTCTGAACATGGTAAAACTATTCTAGAGTTCTGTCTTTAAAAAATCTCAAAATCTACCTAAATATTTTAATATACACACCTCATTTATATATTTAAAGCCCATCTCCTTCCGAAAAGTATATAAGACAGCTCCAAAAGATTCAGCCCCGTTAAAAACCAGTTTTTCATAGAAGTTGATATGCTTCTAACGGCAACTGCTTTTTGAGAGATAACTTTATACAAGCCATCCGGCTATTTCACTTTCAAACAGATTGCATTCCAAAAATGCATTTGAGGGTTGGCTCTTTGAAAGTTGGAATACATTTTTCTTTCAGAAACTCTGTGATGGTTGAGTTCCCAGGCAAGTACACAAAAACCTGGTCAACCTTGGATGTATACTGCTTGCTTGAATTCTGGGTCCTAGAAGTATTACTGAGGAGAGTGGAATGAAGAGAGCTTTCCCCTATTTTCTCCATAAAGAGGAAAATTCTAGAAAATGTGAAGTCTGCCTTGTTATCTCCATCTTTCTCTCTGTTCTCTCTCCTGCTAGTGTTTCTCCAGGCGTCCATGCTGTCCCAAGTCTTCACTGTTTCCCTCTACTTGGGCCTGTTCCAACTCCTTAAAAATGTCTTATTTCCTAATGATTGCTTCTTTCTTCCCTAATAAAACTCCCAGGCACTCAGTGGAATTATCTTAATTTTCTATTAAAACATTCTAAAAGAACACCATATGTGAATGACTAATGGATTCTGAATATTTGCAGAGCTCTTTTAAAAAAAAAGGCAAGGAATATATATTACTTCACACATGCATATTTTGGAGAGGAAGAATGTAATGTAATTTAATAGGGGAAATTCAGGTTAAGACAAGGTATTTTGGGACCAAGTTTCCAAAATTTGATTCTTTAAGTTCCTAATTTTATCTTCTATTTTATTTTATTTTATTGATTTTTGGCTGATCCAACTGGGGCCCCAGCAGTGAAAGCCCAGAATCCTAACCACTGGACCAAGAGGGAATTCCCATAAGTTCCTACTCTTATTTATTTGCTTATTTAGAATTTCTGCCTTTACTTTTAAAAGATAGCAACAATTAGCATTTGTATATCACCTTATGATAAACTTTGATATACATTAGAAACTCTAAGGTATTATTCCTATTTAACAGAAAGGGAAACTGAGAATCAGAAAAGCTAACTCTTGCTCAGGATTTCCAGCTCAGACGAGAAAGAATCCAGTCCCTGAGACTGAGCTTCCAGGCGGGTTCTGCTGTATTTGGCCGCCTCTCCAGTTTCCAAAGTTCCCAATATCTCCATGCTGACAGCGAAGGTTCTGGCACCACGGGTGAGGGGAAGGGCATGGAAAGTCAGGGATTTAGTTCAGGACTGCCATCCTAGAAAGCCATTTAGATATGTCTCCTCTTATAAGAAATGGCTGCTCTGCTAATAACTGATGTAAAGTTTAGATCTGGTCAGAAGGGATGGAGGACGGGAGTCAGGAATAAAGGGAAACTTTGCATATTCAGGGGATATATTTGTATACTATGTAGATATATGTATGCATGTATATATACGTATTATAATAATGACGTTACATTGTATGTCAGAGAACACAGATCAGTATCTACCATATTATTTTTCAATTTTCCTTTATTGATGAGACAAATTATGTAGCCTATAAATGTCACTGTTTAGGAAACATTTGGAGATAGAGAACATGCACTTGACTAAATAGTAAAGAAATGAAAAAAAGAAAAAAGAAAAAAAGGAAGTACAGTTCAAGAGGCCATAATATTCATAATTGTAATCCGAATTAAAATGACGCTTGTTCAAATAAAATTAAAACAAAACAGTTTGTATCTTTGGAAGAAGCAAAGTACCTTGGTGGCAAGTTCTGATCATGGCAAAGAAACTGTCTTCCTGTTCCTAAATGACGGGTGGATCTGTTAAGAACTTTCTCTTTTGGGGCCAATCCAGCTAATCGGCAGTGACCAATATCACACAGGAAAACACAGATGCTCAGAAGTCCTAGTCAGGGCTTTGGGCATGAAACACCAAGGGGACAAACGAGGCACCTCCCCTTGGGGTGCTCAGAACCATGAAACCTTGAAAATCTTGCTTTGGTTTGCCTAGTACTAGAAGTGCCCTGAAAATGCAATAGGGAAAGAGACATCTCTTAACTCTTTCCATATTAAAAAATTTAAAGACATCGGACTTAAAAATAATATTAGGCAAACATTTATCAAAAGTTTCTCAAGGGAAAGAAAAAACAATATTGCAACCATGTGATAAAAGGAAGGTACTAGACTATTGCCTGCATTCAAAAAAAAAATGAGTCACACTATCTTTTGTGGGGAAAAGGGGGATTTGGGGGAGTGGGGAGGAGTGAGGAGAAAGAGCTAAAGAGGACTGTGATGGTGGGTGTTTTTAAATTGCTGATAACTTATCAAATCTAGATTGGAGAAAATCCCAACAATGAAAATGTTAATCCACTTACTTTAAACAAAGGCTAGGACTTGAAGTAGACAGGTAGGCTAGAGTTTGTCATTATTTGTGAGTGTTGGATTTATTTGAAATTCAGAACCTCCTCAAAGAATGTTAAGGTTGCATTGAAGCAAAAGAAGCATTTTTCATTTTGTTTTGGCGGATATGGGGACTTCTAGTTTGTATAGGAGCATCTTTAGGTTTACTAAAGTATAGGAGAAGTCACTAAGATTAATTTACTGTACCATATTTTATTAATAAAAGATTCTAAAATCAAAGACATATTTCCATGCAATGGTTTTTCTTAATATTCTTTACTCAATTTGTCATTATTTATTTAGACGTAACCTTAAACTCCAGTGAAAATTATGATCCTGTTCTGTTATTTTCCATCAGCATACTTTGCTTATGCTAGCACATAATTCTCATAGTTTGGTAAAGGAGCTTCTTTTGTATATAAAGAGCCTTTTGCAGAGCAAGTATACAGTCCAGCCCTCCTATTCTTGGGTTCTGCGTTCACAGATTTGACCAACCATGGGAGGAAAGTATTCTGGAAAAAATAATTCCAGAAAGTTCCAAAAAGCAAAACTTGAATTTGCCATGCACCAGCAACTATTTACATAGCATTTACATTGTATTTACATCTATTTACATAGCATTTACCCGCATTAGGTATTATAAGCAGTCTAGAGATGATTTAAAGTATACGGGAGGATGTGAGTAGGTTATAAGTTGCAAATACTATGCCATTCTATGTAAGGGACCTGAGCATTTGTGGATTTGGGTGTAGATGGTGATGGAGGTTGCCCTGAAACCAACCCCTGGAATATCTGGAGGGATGACTGTATCTTTGAATGAAAATAATATATAAACTATGTTTTGGATCGATTTATATTCAAATCTGCTACCTATATAGATTTATGAGAGCACAATATTTTTTATTTAATGGATATCTCTTTTTTTTCTTTTTTTTTTTTTGGCCCTGCCACGCAGCACACAGGATTCTAGTTCCCCACCAGGGACCAGGGATCAAATCCGTGCCCCCTGCAGTGGAAGCACAGAGTCCAAACCACTGGACCTCCAGGGAATTCCTGAATATTTCTTGAATAAATGAATTTTATATTGAGAATTTAAGAACAAGGTAAATTTTTTAAAAGCAGATTTCATTGACTGAGACAGGTGATGCAGTACAGATATAAAGAGCATATACAATGAAGTCCCATTGGTAGCAGAATAACTCAATGTCCTCCTCTCTGTTCGACAAGGCTCAGAGCAGTGATAGTAAAACTCAAAGCATACCCAATATTTTGTACTTTACTAAGTTTGTTCAATTCATTATTTTATAAAGTCCTCATAATTTCTATCTCTAATTATGTCCTAAGTATGTCTACTCTCTCTGCCGACATTGCCACTCCTTAGTCCGGGCCTTCACCATTGCTGCCTTGGGCTGCAATTGATGGCTTTTACTTTATTCCATTCTTCAAGCAACCGATAGGACATTTTAAATCAGATTATGCCACTCCCTGGTTTAAAACCCTCCTGCCATCCCTTAATCCTTAGAATAGTATGTCTTATTATGGCCAAAGGCCCTCCAGGTCTGCTCCCTGCCTATCTCCAACATAATCTCATGCCATTCTTCTCTCTCATTCACCATACTCCTGGCAAGAGTCTTCATTCAATTTCTCCCACCCTAGAAAGCCTTTCCTATCTTAGGGTCTCTGTACATGTCGTTCTACTTAAAAAAATCTCATTCCCTACAGTTAGCTAAGCTAAGTTCCTTCTCATTTTTTGGCTAAAATATTATCATACTCATCTTTTCCCAAGTTTTTCTTTCTTGCTCTCATTTGTTTTCTTCATAACATTTGTCACAGCTTGTCATTTCTTCGTTTATTTTTGTTTTACTTGGTGTTTTTGTCTTTTCCCTCTTGGCTCCCTGAGCATGGAGACTGTGCGCATCTTGTTCTGATGAATGCCCAGTACCTAAGGGCAGAGTCTGGTAGGTAGTAAATATGCAATAAAAAATCATGAAGAAATGAACAATAGCCCTGTGAAGTTCACAGGCTTTTCAACGAGCCCAAAATCATTTACTCGTGATCACATACCAGTTAAAAGGTGAGCCAAACAGAGGTTAAGCCTTTGTGGTGGATAGTTTAGGGTTCCATCCTATTCATTGATTGACTGACTGTTTTCCCCTTCTGCCATACACCTCTGTTGAGAAAATTACTTAATAATAGGAGAAAAGCTGACAGTAGTCATGCAGCAGGAATGGCACATATAGATAAATTTGTTATAATTACATACATGAACAATGAATGAGCAGACCAAATATAATATTTGATAATGATGTAAAAATCAGCCTGGAGAAGACCTTAAATGTTCTTCATTTGGGAGGTAATGAGCAGCCTGTGAAGGTCACAGACCAGAGAAATGGTATTTACAAAATGGAACTTTTTTTTTGCATTTAAAAAAATGTTTATTTTATTGAAGTATAGTTGATTTACAATGTTGTGTTAATTTCTACTGTATAGCAAAGTGATTCAGTTATACATATATATATATGTATATATGTATATATATATATACACCTTCTTTTCCATATGGTTTATTAGGATATTGAATATAGTTCCCTGTGCTGTACAGTAGGACCTTGTTGTTTATCCATTCTATATATTATAGTTTGCATCTGCTAATCCCAAATTCCCAATCCCCCCTCCCCCACTCATCTTCCCCCTTGGCAACCACAAGTCTGTTCTCTATGTCTGTGAGTCTGTTTCTGTTTCATAGATAAGTTCATTTGTGTCATATTTTAGATTCCGCATGTAAGTGATATATAGTATTTGTCTTTCTCTTTCTGACTTATTTCACTTAGTATGATAATCTTAGGTCTACCCATGTTTCTGCAAATGGCATTATTTCATTCTTTTTTTTATGGCTGAGCAGTATTCCTTTGTATATATAACGTACCACATCTTCTTTATCCATTCATCACCTGTTGATGGACAGCAAAATGGAACTTTTGAATGAAGAATGTGAGGCTGTATATCAGAGGGAAATGGCAGGGATGTCCACTAAGGAAGTTATTGATATTTGATTATGTGGTTAGTCAAATCACATTTTTCTTGTACATGGTTTTAAAATGATAAAATGAGGAGGGTCCAGAACCAAAAGCAAGTTATCCCTACTCTAGTCCTGCACTAACTACCTCAGGTTATCATATAACCTCTCTGGGTTTTTCTAATCATTCAAATAAATGGCTTGTATTAGATGAACCTTTAAGCTTCAAATTCTAGCACTGGGGAAAGCTTTAAGCACATAGTAAGCACTAAACAAATTAACAAGTAAGTAAATGAAACCTATGACTGTATGATACATTTTTCACATTTTAATATTTACAGTTCCTATGGAAACCTTGAAATTTCAGAAAAGTATGAAGCAGGAAACAAAAATCACACATAACCCCACCATCCTGGGGGTTAAACAACTTTGGTTAACAATCTCATGTAGCTCTTTCCAACTCTTTCCGCCCCTTATTTATTTCTCTACTTTATTTTTTCCACTCTACCTTTGTAAACATTTTTGTTATTCAAGGTGGGGGGTGGGGTGGGAGGGGGGACATTAATATATTCTCTATGTGAAACATTTGGCAATTCCAAAAAGAAGAAACTAAATCTTTAGAATCCAACTCTGTGTGTAAATTTGTATCCTACTTTTAAAAAACTGTGGTAGCACAAACATTTTTTCATATTACTAAAAATTCTTCAGAAACATTGTTTCTCATATCAACAAAATAGACTCATAACATGGATACTGTCTTTTCAAAATAACCAGTACCTTACTTCATGTCCATCAATCATCTTCCAATGATTTTTTGAACATAGATTGTGTATTATACATGGATGATACTACCAAGCTCGGGGTTTACCCCCTAATCTTATTTTCCTAGAATTTAGTGCTCATCTTTTCATAGTGGGGAGACATCCTGGACTCCTACAACTTCAGCTGAATTACTTATTCTCTCCTCTATGTTTCCATGACACTGTATTTATCATGCTATCATCATAACTCTTATAATTACTTGTCTATTTCCTCCTGTTAATTAAGGGCTCCCTAAGAAGCAACAGCTGTCGTTTATCCTTGTGTCCTTAGGGCCTAGGACAGGACCTAGAACTAAATTGGGTTTTTGTTTTGCTTTGTTTAAATCTCAAATTCAAAATGAATCCTATAGTATAAATAGCCATCCATCGGAAATTTTCACCTTTAGGGATTTACCATGATTTCAACTCAACCTATCTAAAATTATTAAAACTCATATCTCCTGCTACAAGAAAACAAACAAAATAAGACAAAATGTTTTACTCCCTCTGCAAGAGGTACTTTGTACTAGATACCTTATTTTCTTGGTCAAGCCTTAAACCATGAAATTATTTTAGTTCTATCTGGTTGTTTCCCATTTGCAGTAACAATTTATTCATTCCATATATAAATACCAAGTGTTACTTTACACCAGGCATTGTTCTCGGTGCTAGGTGTACAGTAACAGTAAATAGGACAGACAAGGTTCCTTATCTTTTTGAACTTATGTTCTAGAGGAGGGAGACAGTCAATAAACAAAGAGGAAAAAATGCCAGATAATGGTAAGTGCTTCATGGAGAATTAAAAGAAAATGATAGGCAGAGAATAGCTACTTCAAGTTGATCATCAGTAAAGGCCTCCCTTTGGGATGCTTCCCCTCTGTCTCCCCTGCTCTTTAAGGCCCTCATCACCTCATGCCTGCGTTAGTCTAACAGCCTAATGGATGGGCTTCCCGACTCCAGAATCAACTCCATATCCTGTTGCTAAACTTATCTTGTATTTGATGGTTGTGGAAAAAGAGGAGAAGGTCCATGGAAAACTGTAATTTTCTCCTTTGTTAAGCACACAGATAGCCTAAGTTGCAGAACTCAGATCCAATTTTTACTCACCAAATAGAAAACTTAATTACTCATTAAGTGAATAAGGGATTAAAATTGGAGAGATCTCCTTGAATTTCAGCTCAGAGACCTTTCTGATTAGTGCTGAGGGAGAAGGGATTCAGAATTACACCCTGGAGTGAACAAGGAGTCCTTTTTCTTTCACCACTGAGGAGACAGAAAACATTCATAGAGCTCCAACTAGGTGCTCTGGAACTGTACTGAGAGCTTTATTCACCTCCTATTCACCTCCTGAGACCTCATAATAACCCTCTATGATAGAGATAATTAATTAACTGGCCTCAAATCCCCACAATTAGTAAGTGGTAGTGCAGTGACTAGAACTCAAGTTTGGGTAGAAAGCTTAAATTTTAGAAATTGTTTGGTTCTAAATGATGTTCTGAGAAATATAAACAAGAACTACAAATCAGTTGAAAGAGAGTGGAACCTAGAACAATTCTTTGTAGAATAAGTGAATAAGCAAATGAAAATAATTAGGAACATTTTTCCGTAAAGTAGTCATTTAGGAAAATGAGCAGTGAAAGGAGTCAACCACAGTTAAAGATAATTGTCCATTCATTAACGCAACAAATAGTCATTAGTACTTTATGGCAGATGCTGTGCTTGGCATTGGGATATTGTTGCTGCTGTCAAGGACCTTTTAAGTGTAGTGGGTCAGGAAGATATTAATATGTATATGCTTTGAAAGAAAAGCACAGGCTGCTTTGAGTGTTGAGGACCCTGAGCTACTCTGGAGGGGTCCTTAGCAACTGATACTTGGGTTGGAACCTAAAAGGTATATAGGAATTTGTCAGGTAAGTAATAAAGCAAGCAAAGCTAAGTGAGCATTTCATGCAGCATTACACCATTATATCTCAAGGTAGAAAGCAGGATGGTATTTGAAAATTGGAAGGGAACCACTTTGGGTGGAGCATGGTAAAGAGAGTTGGGAAGTGGGGTGAAGGAGATCATGTAGGGACTTGAAGATTTGGGGTTTTATCCTAAGACATGAAAGGATTTTAAACCAGAGAGGGACAAGACTAGATCTGGGTTTTAAAGAGACCTCTATGTCTGCTTAGTAGAGAACAGATTGGAGGGAAATCAACTTGAATGCAGAAAACCTACTTAGGAGGGTTATTTCAATAGTACAGGCAGACTTGATAATACTTTACACTGGATAGAAAGAACTGGATGGATTCAAGAAATATCTAAGAAGTGGAATAGACAGGATTTGGCGATTGATTGCATTAGAGTATGAGGCCGGGGAATGTTTCTGGAGTGACTGGCCATATTTCTAAAGTAAGACGGTGGTGTTAACTAACGGTATTGGGACCCCAGATGAAATCAGAAGAGTATGTAGAGTGAATATCTTTAAATTCAATCTGAAGGGGCAAGCAGTTAGAAGGATGAGGCCTAGGCTGGGCTCTATCAGCCAATTGTGATAAAGCGGGGTTTGAAACTCATTGGCTGAGGACAGTGATACCCTAATCTTTTCTTTTTTCTTTTTTAGGAGAAGGGACCCTGGAGCTATTGCAGGGTCCCTGTCCCTCCCTGGAGCGTGGGGTGGGGGCTAGCTTGCGCCTCGGTATGGAACCCCAGTCTAAACTTTTTGATTTCCTATGCCTATGGATAAAAATAATTTTTTTTAGTAAGCAGCTCCACAAATTGTATTTATTTATGTCATAAAATATTGTCCATCTCTACATTAAATATTAGTAATTATATTACTGTATAGATAAAATAATAGAAATAAAAATGGTATCAATATCTTCATGTAGCCCATGAAACTTCAGAGGTATCTGGTCTAGAGAATTTTGAAAAACAAAGTACTGTTATTTCAGACATACAACTTCTAAAAGTACCGAAGCCACCTCTAAATCTTTTAATTTAGATGAAATTGTGAAGCAGTCAAGTTAATCTTTTTAAGGTTAACAATCAAACAATCATCAAAGAAACAATAATACAAAGGAAGCCTCCTCAATTCTAAGCTAAACATCAAATTCCTTGTCCAAACGGAGAGGCTGACCATCCTGGAGCCAAGTGGGAATTCCAGAAAAGTACCCAAAGACGGACTGCTCCCAGCACACATACACAACTTCACATCTCATAGGATGTTAGACTGAAAGTATGTGCTTATCTATTACTTGGAACTGTTTTAGTTCTCAGTGACAGAGACACACTTTGAACCTACTTAAGCAAAAAGAGGAATTGATTAGGAAGGTTCTGGAGTGTTTTATGGGACCTAAAGAGGGTACTATGGGTCTTGGGCAACTGGACCCAGATACTTGAAACACATCAGTCCCATAATCTCAACTCTTTCCTCCTTACACATCTACTTTCTTCCTTTCTTTTATACTAATTTAATTTTTTTTGGCTGCATTGGGTTTTCGTTGCTGTGCGTGGGCTTTCTCTGGTTGCGGCGAATGGGGACTACTCTTCATTGCGGTGTGCAGTCTTAGTGTGGTGGCTTCTCTTGTTGCAGAGCACGGGCTCTAGGTGCCCAGGCTTCAGTAGCTGGGGCGTGTGGGCTCAGTAGTTGTGGCTCGTGGGCTTAGTTGCTCCACAGCATGTGGGATCTTCCTGGACCAGGGATCGAAGCTGTGTTCCCTGCATTGGCAGGCGGATTCTTAACCACTGTGCCACCAGGGAAGTCCCTTAATTTAATTTTTGTAAACATGATGTTGATACAACTGTTGTTTCCCTTTTATGGATGAGGAATCTGAGGAACAGTAACTTGTTCAGGGTCATAAGTTTAAAATGTGGCAGAGCCAGGATTTAAACCCAAGCAGCCTATCGATAGAGTCCACATTCTTTAATAACTTTTTATTATGAAATATTTTAAAGATACACAGAAATAGAGAGACTCATACAGTTAATCCCATGTATGGACTAATCATTTAGCTGTAACAATCATCAGCTTATGGTGACATTGGTTTCATACATAATAACCAAAATAAACCATTAACACTGGTTTATTTTGAAGCCAATCCCATATGTAATTTCATTTCATCCATAAATATTTCAGTGCATAGCTCTACAAGAGAAGTTTTAACAATGGCAACACTATTAGTTAGATCTAACAATTAGTAATTTCTCAACATCATCAAATACCCAGTCAATGTTAAAATTTCTAATTGTTTCATAACATTTTTCCCTACAGGTGATTATTTGCATTGGGATCCAAATGATATGCAAATATTACAATGGATTGCCATATCTGTTAAGTCTCTCTCTCTTTTCTAAGAGTCTATAGTTTATTAGGATAGATAAGACCTAAATAGTTATGTTTGAAGTTGAAATTGATAGGTAGCAAAAGACACAGAAAACTAAAGTAAAATGGGAATTCAAAAATAACTTTTGGGACTTCCTTGGTGGTGCAGTGGTTAAGAATGCGCCTGCCAGTGCAGGGGACACAGGTTTGATCCCTTCTCCAGGAAGATCCCCATGCTGTGGAGTGACTAAGCCCATGCGTCACGGTTACCTAAACCCTTGTGCCTAGAGCCCATGCTGCACAACAAGAGAAACCACCACAATGAGAAGCCCACGCACTGCAACAAAGAATAGCCCCCACTTGCTGCAACTAGAGAAAGCCCGCGTGCAGCAACAAAGACCCAATGCAGCCAAAAAAAAAAAATTAAAAAGCCAAACTATTTCTCCAAGAATAATATTACTGTTCTGAAAAAATAAAACAAAAACAGTGGAATAGTACATGATGCCTATTACACCCCTTGTAAAAGACACAGGGTTCTTCTACTTCTAAGCACTCAAATACTTTCCTATATCTAGGAAATCCAATGCACAAATATACACAACAGATGAAAATACATTTATCGCTAATTAGTTTACAGATTCCTAAAGACTTTATTTTTTATGGTAAATTTTAAACATACAAAAGTAGACATAATACCCTGGATAAGCTTCAACAATAATCATGACTAATCTTGTTTCATATACAGTCCCACTCACTTATTCTCTCTCGTATTATTTTGAAGCAAATCCCAGACATCACATTATCTTCTCTGTAAATATTTCGACATTTATCTCTAAAAAATGATTTAAAAAAACATAACAAAAATGCCATTATCACACCTAACTATTAACAATGATCCCTTAGTATCATCAAATATCCAGTCAGTATTCAAATTTCCAGTTGTCTCATAAATTTCATAAAGGGGCTTCTTTCATACAGTATGTTTGTTTGAATGAAGATCTAAGTAATGTCCCCAAATCATAGTTGGTTGATAAGTTTCTTAAGTCTTTTTGCTGTATAGGGTCTCCCTCCATTTCTCTCTCTTTTTTTAAATTGAAGTATAGTTGATTTACAATGTTGTTTGTTTGTTTTGTTTTGTTTTTGTTTTCTTTGGCTGCATTAGGTCTTCATTGCTCCATGCGGGCTTTCTCTAGTTGTGGCGAGCTGGGGTTACTTTTCATTGAGTTGTGTGAGTTTCTCATTGTGGTGGCTTCTCTTGTTGTGGAGCATGGGCTCTAGGCGTGTGGGCTTCAGTAGTTGTGGCTCTCTGGCTCTAGAGCAAAGGTTCAGTAGTTGTGGTGCATGGGCTTTGTTACTCCTTGGCATGTGGGATCTTTCCGGCTCAGGGCTTGAACCTGTGTCCCCTGCTTCGGCAGGTGGATTCTTAACCAGTGTGCCACCAGGGAAGTCCCTGATTTACCATGTTGTATTAATTTCTGCTGTACAGCAAAGTGACTCAGCTTTACATATGTATATATATATTCTTTTTTATATTCTTTTCCATTATGGTTTATTCCAGGACATTGAATATAGTTCTCTCTGCTATACAGTAGGACCTTGTCCATCCATTCTATATGTAATAGTTTGCATCTACTAACTCCAAACTCCCAGGCCACCCCTCCCCCTGCCTTGGCAACCACAGGTCTGTTCTCTATGTCTGTGAGTCTGTTTCTGCTTCGTACGTAGGTTCATTTGTGTTGTATTTTAGGTCTCATATGTAAGTGATATCATATGGTATTTATCCTCTCTCCATTTCTCTTTTTTGTCTCTGCAATGTATTTGTTGAAGAAACTGGGTCCCGTAATATATCCCACATCCTGGATTTTGCTGGCTGTAGCTCTATGAGGTCATTTAACATGTTCCTCTATCTCCTGTATTTCCTGTTAACCTAGTATTTTATCCTAGAGAATTGACCTTGTACAGGTTTGGTTCCTTGAAAAGACTCCTTTGGGAATTCCCTGGCAGTCCAGTGATGACTCAGTGATCTCACTGCCAGGTGGGGTTCAGTCCCTGGTTGGGGAACTAAGATCCCACAGGCTGTGTGGTATGACAAAAAAGGAAAAAAAAAAAAAAAAAAAAAGAGTGCTTCATAGGTGGTGTTATGTACTTCCATCAGGAGTCACACAATACCTGGTTGTCTAGCTACTTGACATGTTGGCAGTTAGTGATGATCACTGTCTACAGCAGTACTGCCCAAGAGAAATATAATATGAACCACATATGTAATTTTTATTTTACTTTATTTTTTTAGTAATGTATATATGGCAATCCCAATCTCCCAATTCATCCCACCCCAATCCCACCCCCTCACCGCTTTCCCTCCTTGGTGTCCATATGTTTGTTCTCTACATCTGTGTCTCTATTTCTGCCTTGCAAACTGGTTGATCTGTACCATTTTTCTAGATTCCGCATATATGCATTAATATACAAGATCTGTTTTTCTCTTTATGATTTACTTCATTCTGTCTGACAGTCTCTAGGTCCATCCATGTCTCTACAAATGTCCCAATTCCATTCCTTTTTATGGCTGACTAATATTCCATTGTATATATGTACCACATCTTCTTTATAGTGCCCTATTTTTTTATTTTTTTATCTTTTTTTAAATAAAGATAAATTTTTTTTTTGGCCACACCACACAGCTTATGGGATCTTAGTTCCCCAACCATGGATTGAACCCGGGCCACAGCAGTGAAAGCACCGAGTCCTAACTACTGGACTACCAGGGAATTCCCAAAATAAAAATTATTTTAATAATATATTTTATTTAACTCTGTATATCCAAAATATTACCATTTCAACATTTATTTAAAATGTTTAATGACACTTTTTATATTCTTATATTCATCCTAAGTCTTCAAAGTCCCGGTGTGTTTTTTTCCACTCACAGCCGGTGGGTGCTAGAGGCTGCTCAAACTAGCTTATGAGAGCCATCTGTGAGCATCTCATCCCAACTCTATGTTCATGACATTCCTTTGGTGGCTAGAAATTGGTTACATTGGTAGTATTCACCCCACAGCAAACACCAAAAGTAGGTTTTTTCCATCTCAGAGAGCCAGTTGTTAAACATTTATCAGCACACCATTGCTTATATCACATCTCATTTTGGACCAGCCATATGTCAAGTGCTCAATAAACATGTATGGCTTGTAGATATCGTATTGCATAGCCTACTAAGGGTTTGCAAACGAGTGTAATCTAGTCTATCATTCCTTCTTCTTTTATTAGATGGAACAGCTCCATAAATTTTTCTTCACTATTTAGCTACCCTGATGTACAGTAAATTCAAGTAAGGCAAGATAAATCTTTGCTCATTTTCCTTTATTAACTAGTATTCAAGTTAATGAGTTGGTTCCCTAGCAAAAGTGACCAATTAATATTTTTTGATATCGTTGGTACCACAAGCTGTGCGTGGTATCTCCATCCATGGATGGAATCATGGATTCTAACAGTTAACTGTTACAATCCACTGCCTTTGTTATTTTTATTGATGTTTAAATTGTCCATCTTTGGCCAGTGGAAGCCTCTTCAAGTTGAGAGCCTACACTTTAGACCACTCTGCTACCACTACCATGATCCAGACTTTACATCTTATAATCTCCATGATTAGAAAGTGATTGACCTTATTTTCTAGATCAAAAGTTCAAAAAATCGGGGATTCATTGGCCCAGCTTGTTTCAAGTTCTCACCACTGTAACCAGCAGTGTCACATGGGAACTTGGCAGCTCTGTTAGGAACTGAGGGAAAGGCTGTCCCAGAAGAATGATTGCTTGGTAGATGAAACAATAAATGTCCAACCATAACATATATAAAATATTACACAGAAAATTTTAAAGCACATGATCCTTCTCATGTCATTGATTGGTTGCTTTTTTTATTCATTCAGTACATACCTATTAAGGATGTATGATACTTATGGAAATATTATTCTAACTGTAAAAGTTAGTAAAAGAAGCATGAACCTATGTGAAATTCTTGAATCCCTAAAGTGTTTTGACTTTATCAAACTGACAGAGAGTGAGTGCTAAAAGAAATTTACATCCTTTAGAAAGTAGCACAGAAGGCATAGTTGCACATATTTAAGAAGACAGAACTAGGAGATTGCGATTGCCATATATACATTACTAATAAGAAAAAAATACAAAATTGTACACTCTAAATATATGCAGTTTATTGTCTAACTGTATCTCAATAAAAGTTCTAAAAAAAAAAAAAGACAGAGAGCCTCTTTTTGTTTCATGTGAGTTCAAGGAAGAGGCACTTTTTACTCAGACTATCCTTTAGCTATGAAAAGTAAGTTTCACATTAAACAATCTCATTTTAAATTCATCTATGGTAAAATTAAATGAAACAAGAAAGAGTTCTAACTGAGCAACTATGGTCTCTCTGACTTAGCATCTTCTCACTGAAATCTCTGAGGGCACCAACACTGATCCAAAAATCCTACTAATCAACTAAAGATTGCCAGATAGGTATTCAAGTCATGCCCACATGCTTTCATAATTTTCAGCGAGCAAAATATGAAGAACCTGTTTTCTAGTAAAAAGAGAATGCACAATAACCAAAATATTCAAAGACAGTGTTGTTAAAATTCATCAGGTACTACAAAATAAGCAAATAATTATTCCCATGATTTTCTTTTTAAAGATGAAAATATCAATAAGGCTTTCAAACCTGATGTTTAATGTTGTAGTTGTCTTGTAATATTTAAGGTTGTCAATAAAATCCTTGTACATCTTTTGAAAATTTAACAAACAACCATGAAACACGTTAGCAGGGAAAATAAGTAATTAACCTGGGAGAATAAACAGGGAAAGTTACTAGGCAAAGAAAGGCAGAATCTGAGACCCACAAGTGAGAAATTTTTATCCTGGTCATTTTATACTAGAATGGCTATCATCTTTGCTATCATTTTTGGGGGGGTGAGGAAGAGGCCTAGGAGATAATTTAGAAAAATGAAAACATTATGGACTATATTTAAATTTTTTCATTCAATATGGACATATTATTAGTACTATGGGGAGAAAATACGTACTTTTAGAACTCAAATGATCTATTTTATTGAAGGAAAGAATGGTGCATAACTGGCCATTCTTTCTATTCTTGTAATACTGATGATTCTAGCAGTCCTGTGCTTTCAATAACAGTAATACATTTTGGTGGATTTTCCTTCCAAGAAGGGCTTGTACGTCTCAAAAAAAAAAATGTTCTTTTGGTCCAAATACTTTCATTTAGAAGTGTGTTACTTAACAACCCTGATTTGGTTAGCAACCTTTAAATATATTACTTAGTCATTTATGAGAATTTAGTGCTAAAGTTAAACAATTATACTTATTCATGTTTGCTGTATTCATTTTAGCATTACAGGCTTCAGTGATTTCCAGGGGACTTGCAAGTACATCGAGAGTTATTGTCCTTGCTTAGTCACTGTATTTTGTATTATCCATTTCAGTTAATGTGTTGCAAATTCAAGTTGATGATATTATTGCTTCCACTTGTGTGCTATTGCATGCACTAATAATGACACACTTTGTCATTTTTTTTTCAGTCAACATGTATAGAAAGATTACCAGTGCAAGGCACTATGCCAGTGTGCTGTGGCTACAAAGGTAGATATGACATGATGTTTCTTTAGTGAGTTCATAGCATGGTGGTGTAGACAAATCCACACACAGGCATGTTAATATAATGTGCTAAGGGCAATGGTAGACATGGGTCCTGGGTATTATAAAGGCACAAAGGTGTGTGTGCGTGTGTGTGTGTTTGTGTAGGTAGAAAAAGACTTTCTAGGAAGAGATGGTGACTGAGATTGATTTTATTAAAGAACAATTAGGAACTAGTCAAGGGATGAGGAAGAGGGTTGAAAGGTGTTCCATATAGAGACAAAGAAGAAACAGCACTATTGCTAGAGAGGAAAGTGAAAGACAAGACATATAAGGAGATGATGAGGGATTAAAATAGAAAGTTAGATGGGGGCCAGATCACAAAATTCTTGAATTCCAGGTTAAGGAGCTTGAACTTTATCTTACAAGCATTGAAGACCCACTGAAATTTTAAAATAAGAGGTGAAAATGGTAAGTTACAGACAGGGTGGAAATAGAAATTAGAAGATTATTTAAGAGGCTGTTGCAGTATTCAGGACAGGAGAGAACTAGGACAGTGATAGCAGAGGTGGAGAGTAGGAAAAGCATTCAAGAACTAACTAGGAGGTGGACTGGAGAGGCTTGGTCATAGGTTGAATGTGGGAAATACAGAAAATGGAACAGTTAAAGACAATTGTGGAGTGTAGCATCAATACCAAGCACAGCAGAGATTTTAGGAGAAGAAGGAGGTTTGACGGGAGTGATGACTTTAATAATTTGAAACTTGTGGAGTCTGAGGTGTACCTGAGCATTCATGTAGCAGACAGTCAGCAGCTCTGGAGAAAGTTTTGGAGTGTAGCTGTAGACTTGGTGTCTTAACCAAGTGATACTTAAAATCATGTCAATGGATCAAGTAACTCAGAAAGAATGTAGTGACAGAATGTTTCTCTCTCAATTCACTGTGACGTTATACTTTTAGAGCATTTATCTCCACCATTAACTGTAGACTTTAGATGCAGTACCTATCATGAGTGGATCAACCAACTTGACTTATCATTAATTTATATATCTTTGGGGTTATTCTCCAAAGCCTAGACATGGAGGCTCGTGTTAAGTGAAGAAGCATGGAACAACAACAACAAAACAAAGAAGCAAAAGAACAAAAGTATCTAAAATTGAAAGTATTGGCGGTTCATCAGGACTATTTATTACATTCCAGGGAATGGACCATACACCCAACATACTAATTCTTCCATTTGTTCTACCTGTTAGCTCGGCTTTTATACCAAACTCTACACATCTGGCAAAGACATCACTAAAGTTTCAGTGATTGAGTTCTTTGTCTAGGACTACATCTTTGGACAATTCGCTATCAAGGTAACAATTAGTAATAACACCATAGATTATTTGTGGAATTTTAAAATAGCTGAATTTTTTGATTAATTTAAAGCAAAAACACACTCTATTATTTTCACTGACTTTTAAGTTAAATCAAAACTATTTTCTGAGCAGCTTCCAGGAAAGAACCGTGAACAAAACTCTTGTAATGACATTTCAGAACCATGTGTGGCAACCACGCAGATTAGCACTAACACAACTTCCAAGAGCTACTAAAAATAGGTCTTGTGCAATTGGGCAAAATGGGTGGGTGGATAGATTTTTTTTTTAAGTAGGGCCATGACCTCTGGGACTTTCTGTTGTTTTTGCTATGATCCATAAATGGAACAAAGTGCTGTTTTCTTGCTTATAGGAGTAGTCCACGACTAGTCTGGGACCAAGGCATTGTATAGGAATGAAGGCATAGTTCCGATATTGCTTTCGGTGGCAAATATGGGGTACCCGTGCCTCCTTTCCTATGCCCCACATCCACAGTAAACAGTTTGCTAAAGCAATTCACAATTCTAAGTCCCAACAGCTCCAATTGGCCACAGCAGTTTTTGATGATCCAGGACTCTGCTTTAGAGTCCTTCTAATCACATTGCGCAGGAATAAGTAAATTACTACCAATTACTTGGAGATGACAAGCAAGATGGAAGTCGAGTGCCTTTGTTAGTCAAGACCTTCCTTTTCTACATTGGATTTAAGATAGGCATCAAATGTGATTTTCCCTGAGATAAAAAAGTGGGCTGAGGGACTTCCCTGGCGGTCCAGTGGTGAAGACTCCATGCTTCCACTGCATGGGGCATGAGTTTGATCCCTTGTTGGGGAAAAGATCCCACATGCCTTGTGGCAGAGCCCACCCCCCCCCCCCAAAAAAAAAGTGGGCTGAGAATATAAAAATAGCCAGAATTGTACTCCTCCTTCAAGGAGCTCACAGTGGAGTAATGGAGACAGACATGTGAGGTAAGAGAAATAAGGGAGGTTCCTTCACGTTTAGAGTTTAATCTGATTTCACAGTGTAAACGAGAAAGGGGAGAAGAAAAAGAACATGCTCTTAATCTATGTCACCCTTGAAAGTACATGGAGTACAAAGCTTTTACCTCCTGCCCAAAGTGATATCTGTGAGACCAGGGACAGATAACTTATTTCATTCGGTCACATCAGAGTATTGAGAATAATCTCTTTGAATCATCACAATCAAAAGGGACTTAGTGTTAATAATAAATACAAAAAACTTAGCTAGTTAGACATAAATAGCCCAAATAAACTGGTTTACTAGAAATCCTGTATTGAACATGGAGTAGGTCCAAGCATAACATTGGGATACATAAAGTTACCATACCATGTAAGAAACTTAAGAAAATTCTTCCATAATCCTCAAAGTGAGTCTTGAAAGTACAATGTCCAGCCAAGGATTCTGCAAGTTAAAGAGGTTTGTGGAGAAAGTGGAAGAGATTCAACAGAGTCACAGAGATGATTAAAGGGTTAGAAAAATAGGAGCTAGAAATTATTTAGCCTAAGTTAGAGAAGACTACCAGGTTTCTTAATAACAGTATTCAAGCAAAGGAAGGGTTGTTATATACAAGATGATGAACAGCTGCTTTCTATCTCAACTGGAGAGTGGACAGAAGAAATAGACTTTGATTACAGCATGACAGATCTAAGTTAGATATAAAGAACTTTTGAGAATGAGTGTTATTGGATGAGAGACCTTCTCAGGACCCTTTTCTTGCACCTGTTCCTTAAATGGTGCTGTTTCACTGGGTTCTTTTTAAATTCTATATCTCTTCTCACTTTGCATGTTCTCCTTAGTTTATTTCATTTATTCTGATTTTAATTACCCATGATAAGCTGATAATTACCAAATATATATCTCTAAATATTTCCAATCCAGACTACTTTCTAAACACCTCCTGGACATCAGGCTTTTTTCTTTTACCTGTTCTATTGCAATAGCATCATAACTGATACCTCTATATCTCCAGTTTCAATCTCTGTGGTATATGATGGTCTGAACATTTCTATCTAAAAGCAGGTCTGATACATCATTCCTTTGCCTACTGTCTTTTAATGGGTCCCATTTACTCATTTGCTTTCCATCATTTGCTCCCTTTACCTAGCCAGTATCATCTCCCGTCACTCCCCAAATGCTATTAATTCCAAGATAATTTCACTTCCTTCATTGGACCTGTGCTTTTTAAAGCTTCTGCATTCTTCACTTCTCCTAGAGCACACCTTCCCACTTCTTTTTGTGGTCAGTTTCTAGCTTCAGTTCCAGGAATTTTTCTCTGACCTTACTACGTTGAACTCATGACCCTCAAGAAATGTTCATGAATTTCCATGAAAACTTCCTTTGAATACTTTAGTGTTGAAGTTATTATTAATAAGAGCCTTCCAGGCTTCAGATTCAATAACTGCTTATTTAGAAAACATCTCAGTTAAGTAACTCACTAAGAGATCTTGTGACTTTCAGACATGGTATATACCAGACTATTCTCATCACACTGGATACAGGATCCTGCTTGTCTGACACTCCTCGTAGTGGCATTTTCACATAACGCTTCTGCTACTGGACCCAGTACCATTTGCTTACTCTCTCTTAGCCTAACACAGTCATTCACATGTGCTTAGGTACTTTCTGCTCATCATACGACATTCCTATGAAGCAGGTTTAGTATGCCCACTTTCCACTTGAAAATGTCGCCAGTTATATGCAGATGACATCTGTAGTGCATGTGCAGGCTTGTATACGTGATACTTGTTTATGATACATATATATCCAATGTGCTTTAGCCATGAATATTTAAAAAAAAAACCCTCAAAATCAAATTTCCAAAACATGAATTCATAATCCTACCCCCAAACTTTGTTCTGCTGGCATTAACTGTCTCAGGGAATGGTATATGAGTGATACTCAACACGTTGCTCTTTTTTCATCCCAACATCCAATCCATCAACAATTCCTATAAATTATCCCCCCTAAATATCTCTCAAATGTGTCCAGCTCTCTCTACCTTTACCATAATCAATCTAGTCCAAACTTTCATCATTTTTTTTTTTTTTTGGCCACACCATGCAGCTTGTGAGATCTTAGTTCCCCAACCAGGAACTGAAATTGTGCCCCTTACAGTGGAAGCACAGAGTCCTAACCACTGGACCGCAGGAGGATTCCCTCATCATCTCTTATAATAGCCTCTATTTCCTCTGGTCCTACCCCTATACATTTTCTATAGCCAAGATGATCTCAAAATCCAAATCTGATCATGGGACTTCATGCTGTCCTTTCCTCCCACCTCATTCAAAAGCCCTTCAGCAGCTTCTCACTGTTCTCATCAAAAAGACAAACTTACAACTGGTACGCAATGGATCCCCCCCACTTCATCTCAGACCCACTTTATCTCATATCCTGCTCCCACCTCAACTGCTCCAGCCACTCAGGCTTGGTGTCCAACCTTCAAACCTGTGATGGCCCATTCCTCTGCAGGCCTCAGCACCGGCTGGAAAGCCGTCTTTCTTCTCCGTATCACTGAATTAACTCTTCACCAACCTGCAGATAGCAGCTCGAGAGACACTTTCCCAGAGAAATCTGCTCTCATCACCCTTGGGAGCTGAGTCAAGTTTTTCTATGATAAGCTCCCTCCCCTCCCCTTCTTTTTACTTTTTACAGTCCATTCCATTAGACTATAAGCTTCACAAGAGCAAGAACTGTGTCTATTCTTACTCGCCATTTTATCTCCATCACTGAGTACAGCACCTGACATGTAGTAACGATTTGAAAAGTTGAGTAAATTCATTTGTTGGTTGACATTTGCCCCAAGTGCTTTATATATATTATCTCATTACGTTTGTGAAACAGACATATGAGGTTACTACCATTCTATCATTAGCTCCATTTTACAAATGAGTAAAACAGGATCTAGAGACATTCGGTGATTTTCCCAAGTTTCACAATATTCCCCAAGTTTCACTGAAGTCCTTTAGAGTAAAACTACATGTGTGACTGTTGCCCATCATTTGTGGATATCTTTGTAGTTGTAAACATATTAACTAAAGTTACCATTATTGAGCATGTGAGAAGGAAGAAATCTCTGAATCATGAATTGATCATTTATGCCTCTTGAGCAAACCTGAAAATCCTGAAATATTTAAGAGTCAACAGAATCTCACGGTTGTAAGGTGAGGTTACTTAAACAGAAGAAAAAAGTAGGCTGTACCTGAATTGTACTTGTTCAATGAGCCTAATTGTTTCACTGACCAGTGAGGCATAATGACTTTGCACAGCACAACACTGACTGTGACTGGCCTGGGGAAACACACCTCAAAGCAGTGAAAAAATATATCAAGCCACAATTAATGACTTGATTCTCAGTGTACCAACAGGAAAACAACTTACCTCATTTACTTTGACTGTCTTTGTACGTGCCCATGACATTATTGAACCACTGTATGCAGTGCAACTACTTTGAGCCGTCTATGCAAAGGTACTTAGGAATTTTTCCTTCTCCACCCACACTGTCTGGTCCACCCCTTTTGAGAACAGAGGTATACTAGCACAGCTATTCTTTTTTTTTTTTTCTTTAAGAACTTTTACTGAGATACAATTGACATACAATAAACTGCGTATATTTAAAGTGTACAATTCGATATCTTTTTTCTTATTAGTAATGTATATATGGCAATCCCAATCTCCCAATTCATCCCTCCCCCTCATTGTCCCCCCCACCCCCCCACCCCGCTTTCCCCACTTGGTGTCCATATGTTTGTTCTCTACATCTGTGTCTCTGTTGCTGTCTTGCAAACTGGTTGATTAGTATCATTTTTTCTATATTCCGCATACATGAGTTAATATACGATATCTGTTTTTCTCTTTCTGACTCACTTCACTCTATGTGACAGTCTCTAGGTCCATCCATGTCTCTACAAATGTTCCAGTTTCATTGCTTTTTACAACTCAGTAATATTCCATTGTATATATGTACCACATCTTCTTTATCCATTCATCTGTTGATGGATGTTTAGGTTGCTTCCATGTCCTGGCTATTGTAAATAGTGCTGCAATGAACATTGGGGTGCATGTATCTTTTTGAATTATGCTGTTCTCTGGGTATATGCCCAGTAGTGAAATTGCTGGGTCATATGGTAACACTATTTTTAGTTTTTCAAGGAACCGTCATACTGTTCTCCATAGTGGCAGTATCAATTTACATTCCCACCAACAGAGCAAGAGGGTTCCCTTTTCTCTACACCCGCTCCACCTTTTACTGTTTGTAGATTTTCTGATGATGCCCATTCTAACCAGTGTGAGGTGATATCTCATTGTCATTTTGATTTGCATTTCTCCAATAATTAGTGATGTTGAGCAGCTTTTCATGTGCCTCTTGGCCATCTGCATGTCTTCTTTGGAGAAATGCCTATTTAGGTCTTCTCCCCATTTTTTGATTGGGTTGTTTGCTCTTTTGATATTGAGCTGGATGAGCTGTTTCTATATTTTGGAGATTAATCCTTTGTCTGTTGATTCATTTGCAAATATTTTCTCCCATTCTGAAAGTTGTCTTTTCATCTTGCTTATAGTTACCTTTGTTGTGCAAAAGCTTTGAAGTTTCATTAGGTCCCACTTGATTTATTTTTGTTTTTATTTCCATTACAATAGGAGGTGGGTCAGAAAAGATCTTGCAGTGATTTATGTCAAAGAGTGTTCTTCCTATGTTTTCCTCTAGTGTCTGGCCTTACATTTAGGTCTTTAATTCATTTTGAGTTTATTTTGTGTATGGTGTTAGGGAGTGTTCTAATTTCATTCTTTTACATGTAGCTGTCCAGTTTTCCCAGCACCACTTATTGAAGAGGCTGTCTTCTCCACTGTATATCCTTGCCTCCTTTGTCATAGATTAGTTGAACATAGTTTATCTCTGGGCTTTTGATCTTGTTCCTTTGATCTATATTTCTGTGTTTGTGCCAGTACCACATTGCCTTGATTACTGTAGCTTTGTAGTATAGTCTGAAGTCAGGGAGTCTGATTCCTCTAGCTCCATTTTTTTCCCTCAAGATTGCTTTGGCTATTCAGGGTCTTTTGTGTCTCCATACAAATTTTAGGATTTTTTGTTCTAGTTCTGTGAAAAATGCCATTGGTAATTTGATAGGGATTGCACTGAATCTGTAGATTGCTTTGGGTAGTATAGTCATTTTCACAATGTTGATTCTTCCAATCCAAGAATGTGCCATATCTCTCCATCTGTTTGGGTCATCTTTGATTTCTTTCATTAGTGTCTTATAGTTTTCTGAGTATAGGTCTTTTACCTCCTTAGTTAGGTTTATTCCTGGGTATTTTTTTCTTTTTGTTGCAGTGGTGAATGGGATTGTTTCCTTAATTTCTCTTTCTGATCTTTCATTGTTGGTGTATAGAAATGCAAGAGATTTCTGTGTATTAATTTCGTATCCTGCAACTTTACCAAGTTCATTGACTAGCTCAAGTACTTTTCTGGTGACATCTTTAGGATTTTCTATGTATAGTATCATGTCATCTGCAAGCAGTGACAGTTTTACTGCTTCTTTTCCAATCTGGATTCCTTTTATTTCTTTTTCTTCTCTCATTGCTGTAGCAAGGACTTCCAAAACTATGTTGAATAGTAGTGGCAAGAGTGGACATCCTTGTCTTGTTCCTGATCTTAGAGGGAATGCTTTCAGTTTTTCACCCTTGAGAAGGATGTTTGCTGTGGGTTTGTCATTATATGGCCTTTATTATGCTGAGGTAGGTTCCCTCTATGCCCACGTTCTGGAGAGTTTTTATCATAAATCAGTGTTGAATTTTATCAAAAGCTTTTTCTGCATCTATTGAGATGATCATGTGGTTTTTATCCTCCAATTTGTTAATATGGTGTATCACACTGACTGATTTGCATATGTTGAAGAGTCCTTGCATTTCAGGGATAAACCCCACTTGATCATGATGTATGATCCTTTGAATGTGTTGTTGGATTCTGTTGGCTAGTATTTTGTTGAGGAATTTTGCATCTAAATTCATCAGTGATATTTGTAGCATCATTATCTGATTTTGGTATCAGGGTGATGGTGGCCTCATAGATGAGTTTGGGAGTGTTCCTTCCTCTGAAATTTTTTGGAGCAGTTTGAGAAGGATGGGTGTTAGCTCTTCTCTAAATGTTTGATAAAATTCACCTGTGACTCCATCTGGTCCTGGACTTTTGTTTGTTGGGAGATTTTTAATCACAGTTTCAATTTCATTGTTTGTGATTGGTCTGCTCATATTTTCTATTTCTTCCTGATTCACTCTCAGAAGGTTATACCTTTCTAAGAATCTGTCCATTTCATCCAGATTGCCCATATTATTGGCATACAGTTGCTTATAGTAGTCTCTTCTGGCACTTTTTATTTCTGCTGTGTCCATTGTAACTCTCCTGTTTCATTTCTAATTTTATTCACCTGAGTCCTCTCCCTCTTTTTCTTGATGAGTCTTGCTAAAGGTTTACCAAGTTTATTTATCTTCTCAAAGAACCAGCTTTGAGTTTTACTGATTTTTGCTATTGTTTTCTTTGTTCCCCTTTCATTTATTTCTGCTCTGATCTTTATGATTTCTCTCCTTCTACTAACTTTGGGTTTTGTTTGCTTTTCTTTCTCTAGTTTCTTTAGGTGTAAGGTTAGATTGTTTCTTTGGGATTTTTCTTATTTCTTGAGGTAGGATTGTATTGCTATAAACTTCCCTCTTAGAATTGCTCTTGTGGCATCCCATAGGTTTTGGATTGTTGTGTTTTCATTGTCATTTGTCTCTAGGTATCTTTTGATTTCCTCTTTGATTTCTTCAGTGATCTCTTGGTTATTTAGTAGCATATTGTTTAGCCTCCATGTGTTTGTGTTTTTTACAGTTTTGTTCCTGTAATTTGATTTCTAATCTCATAGGATTGTGGTCAGAAAAGATGCTTGATATGATTTCAATTTTCTTAAATTTACCAAGGCTTGATTTGTGACCAAAAATGTGATGTGAACTATCCTGGAGAATATTCTGTGTGCACTTGAGGAGAAAGTGTAACCTGCTGTTTTTGGATGGAACGTCCTAAAGATATCTGTTAAATTTAGCTAGTTCATTGTGTCATTTAAAGCTTGTGTTTCCTTACTAATTTTCTGTCTGGATGATCTGTCCACTGGTGTAATTGGGGTGTGAAAGTTCCCCACTATTATTGTGTTACTGTTGATTTCCTATTATATAGTTGTTAGCATTTGCCTTATGTATTGAGGTGCTTCTATACTGGGTGCATATATATTTATAATTGTTATCTCCTCTTCTTGCATTGATCCCTTGATCATTATGTAGTGTCCTTTCTTGTCTCTTGCAACATTTTTTATTTTAAAGTCTATTTTATCTGATATGACTATCGCTGCTCCAGCTTTCTTTTGATTTCCATTTGTATGGAATACCTTTTCCATCCTCTCACTTTCAGTCTGCATGTGTCCCTAGGTCTGAAGTGGATCTCTTGTAGACAGCATATATATGGATTTGTTTTTGTATCCATTCATCCAGTCTGTGTCTTTTGGTTGGAGCATTTAGTCCCTTTACAATCAAGGTAATTATAGATATGTATGTTCCTATTACCATTTTCTTAATCTTGTTTATGTTTTTGTAGGTCCTTTTCTTCTCTTGTGTTTCTCACTTAGAGAAGTCCCTTTAGCATTTGTTGTAGGGCTGGTTTGGTGGTGCTGGATTCTCTTAGCTGTTGCTTGTCTGTAAAGCTTTTGATTTCTCCATCCAATCTGAATGAGATCCTATTTATGCAGCGTATTCTTGGTTGTAGGTTCTACCCTTTCATAACTTTAAATATATCATGCCACTCCTTTCTGGCTTGCAGAGTTTCTGCTGAGAAATCAGCTGTTAACCTTATGGGAGTTCCCTTGTATGTTATTTGCCATTTTTCCCTTGTTGCTTTTAATAATTTGTCTTTAATTTTGGTCAATTTGACTACTATGTGTCTTGGCATGTTTCTCCTGGGACTCTCTGTGCTTCCTGGACTTGGGTGGCTATTTCCTTTCCCATGTTAGGGAAGTTTTCAACTATAATCTCTTCCAATATTTTCTTGGGTCCTTTCTCTCTTTCTTCTCCTTCTGGGACCCCTATAATGCGAATACAGGTGCATTTAACATTGTCCCAGAGGTCTCTTAGACTGTCTTCATTTCTTTTCATTCTTTTTTCTTTATTCTTTTCTGCATCAGTGATTTTCACTATTCTGTCTTGTGGGTCCCTTATTCATTCTTCTGCCTTAGTTTATCTGCTATTGGTTCCTTCTAGTGTATTTTTCATTTCAGTTATTGTAGTGCTTCTCTCTGTTTGTTTGTTCTTTAATTTTTCTTGGTTTTTGTTAAATGTTTCATGCATCTTTTTGATCTTTGCATCTAGTCTTTTATCAAAGTCATGGATCATCTTCACTATCATTATTCTGAATTCTTTTTCTGGAAGGATGCCTATCTCCACTTAATTTAGTTGTTTTTCTGGGGTTTTATATTGTTTCTTAATCTGGTACAAAGTCCTCTGCTTTTTCATTTTCTCTGTCTTTCTGTGGCTGTGATTTTCAGTTCCACAGAATGAAATACTGCTGATACTGCTTGATACTTCTCAGCACAGCTATTCTTAATGGCACTTGTTGCAAGAGTAATAAAGTTTGAGGTAAATTTTATGTTCATTGATCACAAATGTTTAAAAAAATTTCATCTTCATTTCTGGAAGTTGTGTTAAGGATTTTTAAAGCATCATACCATCTTTTATGAAATTATTGGCATCGTGACTGTGGAATTCTCTGCATACCTGAGAGGTGGGAGGCTGATGGGTATGTAGTTTTCAGGGTACTATACAGGAGGTCATTAGAAGTCTTATTAGCTCCTCAGGCAGGTCTTCTTGCTTGCAAGAGGTGGCAATAATACCACCTCAGATCTTCAGCTCAGGTATGGGCATCCCCAAACTGGGCTTGATCACTATATTTAAAGCCTATAAGATTTTGGACACTACTCAAACCAATCAAATTTAGAAGAGATTGCCAATTCATTATTTTTCTTTTCTTTCTTTCTTTTTTTTTCTGGCTGCATTGGGTCTTCTTTGCTGCCTGAGGGCTTTCTATATTTGTGGCAAGCAGGTTGGGGGTGCTACCCTTCTTTGGGGTGCTCAGGCTTCTCGTTGTGAAGTATGGGCTCTAGGTGTGCAGGCTTCGGTAGTTGCAGCATGAGAACTCAGTAGTTGTGGCACTAAGGCTCTAGGGTGTGTGGTGGGCTTTACTCGTTGTGGCACATGGGCTTAGTTGCTCTGAGGCATGTGGGATCTTCCCGGACCAGGCATTAAATCCATGTCCCCTGCATTGGTAGGCAGATTCTGAACCACTGAGCCCCCAGGGAAGTACCCAATTCATTATTTTTCAATAGAACATTTACTTGGCAGGATTACCCACCTCATTTACCAAGGGAATTTCTTCCTAGTGGATGACTACATAGGAGGCCCAACTAAAATCAGATTGTTGGATGAACGACAATTAGGAATTAGATGTTAATAAGAAGTATCGGATTTAGCCATTTCCTTGCTTTAAAATCTTTCATTTTCCCATTGCTTTCACGATAAAATACAAACTCTTTATTGATCTTTCCTGCTCCTTTCTTTTCAAATCTCACTTCAAGCATTTTTATAGTCCACACACACTTAAGTACTAAAAATTTCATTACTGTTAGAATAAATTTCCTTTTATTTTGGCAACTTTCATATCTATATCTCAAAACCCTGCTCAAGGATCTATATTCCTTAGCAATTCACTTTTTCAGTCATTCTGTCCTCCGTTTCCATAGCAATTTGTACATATCGCTATCAACACTTCATCGTTATAATCATTTATTTTTATTTTATTTTATTATTTTATTAGTTATCTATTTTATACATATTGGTGTATTATAATTGTTAATTAAGATATTAATCTCCCTCACTGAAATGTGAGTTTCTGGGGGGTTGCGACAATCTTATTTATCTATTAAATTCTAGTGTTTGGCATGCAGTAGGGAAAAAGAAAGACTTTAAAATGCTTGCTGGCTATATCCATTAAACTAGGTGGTAAACTGGCTCTCTCCATTCCTCAACAATTCCGGAATATTCTATTTTATAAAATATTCCCCTTTACATTCTGTTAGACCAGTGGTTCTCTCAGGGTTTTGAATTTTGTGAATTATTAAAAAAAATTTTTTTTAATATTTTGGGGAGCAATAAAAGAGCATTAAAAAGGCTACCATCCATTAATGTCTTAATTTCAAAATATATATCTTAAGCCTAAAACATCAGAAGGATATAATTTCAGAATAATAAGCAGTCTTAAATTGAACAAATTTAACTTTATGAAAATTTGTCTTTATTTTTCATTTCACCACCAACTGGTGAAAAATAGCTTTTGGGAAACACTGAAACAGATCAGTGTCCTCCCCAAAATAATTTTGAAAAATTATGTACACTTTTACACATTGTTTTTTGTTTTTTTTGGGGGGGGGGGGTGCTACTCTTCATTGTAGTGCACAGGCTTCTTATTGCAGTGGCTTCTCTTGTTGCAGAGCTCAACAGTTGTGGCTCATGGGCTCTAGAGCACAGGCTCAGTAGTCGTGGCACATGGGCTTAGTTGCTCCGTGGCATGTGGGATCTTCCCAGACCAGGGCTCAAACCCGTGTCACCTGCACTGGCAGGCAGATTCCCAACCACTGCGCCACCAGGGAAGCCCCTACACATTCTTAAGGTAGCATTTGAGATATTTTCCTTGTAAGTTCAAATTGTTGTAATGAATGTCATTTCTAGCATGTTGTAAATATTGACACTAAAAAATAAAATTAGGGCTTTGCTGGTGGTGCCCTGGTTAAGAATCTGCCTGCCAATGCAGGGGACACGGGTTTGATCCCTGGACGGGGATGATCCCACATGCCATGAAGCAACTAAGTGTATGTGCCACAACTACTGAAGTCTGCACACCTAGAGCCCGCGCTCTGCAACAAGAGAAGCCACTGCACTGAGAAGCCTGTGTACCGCAATGAAGAGTAGCCCCCAGTCACCACAGGCAGAGAAAGCCCATGAGGAGCAATGAAGACCCAATGCAGCCAATAAATCAATTTATAAAAAAATAATAAAATAAAATATCTTCTTAGAATATCCAATCAATGGAATCTTTATGCCATATTTATTTGATACCCATAGTCATTCATTTAAAATATCAATAGATGAACATACAACACAGGGAATATAGCCAATATTTTATAACTACACATGGAGTACAATTTTTAAAACTTGTGAATCACTGTGTTGTACATTTGAAACATATAGTATTGTAAATCAGCTATACTTCAATTAAAAAAAAAAATAATGGGACTTCCCTTGCGGTCCAGTGGTTAAGACTCTGAGCTTCCACCTCAGAGTGCACAGGTTCTTCCCTGGTTGGGGAACTAAGATCCCATGTGCCATGCAGCGTGCACAGCCAAAAAAAACAAACAAACAAACAAAAAAACCCAAAACAAATAAAAAAACTAATGAAGGAAAAAAGAAAGATCATTAAAAAAATACATTAACAAACATATGGAAAATCTAATTATGACTTTATTATTTGTTTTATTATTTATTATTTCCATCCACTTCCCCACAGTTTTATAATATTTATACTCAGAAGTCTATTATCCATTTAAATTTAATTTAAAAAATTTCTGTCACCCTAAATATTATAAAATATCCTGAAATGAGTTATCATTATAATTATTAGTGCACATTTGGTTAAAGGAACATAAATATATTGATATTAAATGACATAAACATTTATTGGAAATACATTTCTTAATTAGTTGAGTTTTTTCAACTAAATAATGTGCCAAGAATTTGTTTTCTAAGGACTTCCCTGGTGGTCCAGTGGTTAGGACTCAGTGCTTCCACTGCAGGGAGCATGGTTCAATCCCAGGTCCGGGAAGTAAGATTCCAGCAAGGTAGAGCAGCCAAAAAAAAAAAAATTGTTTTCTAGAGTGAAAAATTTTTTCTTCTTTTGAGTAGTGCTGAGAACATTTGTTCACAAAACATTATGGATGATGGGACTAGAAAGGTTTTTGTTTTAACTACATCACAAAATTTCTTAAACTCCTTCCAAGATATGTGCATAAAACCCCTAGTGATCTATCATTGAAAATTATTTTTAATGATCAACTGACACTTCAATTAGGGCCTTCTTCAGTTTTGTTGAAAGCAAAAGCTGAAAATTATTAGAGCTGCAAAAGTGTAGCTGCCAAATAATTACAGACATTTACTTTCTCAATTTGTCCCTGGTGCTCTTTTTCCACCCTGGGGCAATGTAAAACAGAAAGATCAGGGATGGATGGACGGTTTGCCTCTTTTGGTGAAGTGGAAGAAGGGTGATGATTGTGAAAAGGGAGGTGGGAAAGGAAAACCAGCTTGAGAGGAACATTCTCCAGCACTTCAGTTTTGGAAAACGAATTGGTGTGGAAGTTGAAAGACTGACAGCTAATTATCTTAAAAAAATCCACCTATGTGCTCACATATCCCTTGGAAATTCTGTGTTTACCTCCAGGGCTAAGCACACCTCAGTTTGAAGGGCACTGGACTAGACCTGAAAGTACTAGTGTTTTCTTTGAAGCAGTTACATTCCGGTCCTGGGATGTACCCTCAATCTTGAACACATGGGAGATACCTTAATCACAGCTTTGGGATGGTATGTTTCTTTTGTAAAGACTGATCTCATTATTGATATTGATTCTCTCAGTTTTAGTTTCAAAGTGTGGTATTTTCTGACTTTGACATGACCTCCCAATTCTGGGAGAAAGGAGTTACCTTACTCCGGTATGTAAGCCTCCTATGAAGTTACTGCCTGAAATTATGTTAGAAAGCCCTGCGTTAAGGTATTTCTTCATGACACTGTACCTTTATGGACTTGGCATCTTTCTGCCTTCCGTGTTTTCTCACCTGGTCCTTCTGAAGGTAATTGGTTTGTATTCGCAAATTTTTGAAAGAGGTGGGTTAGTGTGGGATCTATGGCTACTGAACAGAGCCTAATCAATCGGCCTAGCAGGAATATGAATCTGTGAATCAAACAGTGTCTGTAAATATCTGGGACAGATCTCCTACAAAAACTAGTAATCTATATGTGGTTTTAATAATTCAGTTTTCAATAGAAATAAATATCAACCTCCTCCCCTACTCCATCGTTCTCATTCTTTGCAGCCTATATAAACATTCATATTGTAAAAAGAATCTATTTTTGTGCAACTCACGTACACAAAGGAGGCATTTTACTTTTTACTTCAACTCTTTCAGAGTAAACTAACTCCTATTCGTGACTAACTAGAATATAGACACTGCAATCAGAAAAGTGTTAGCTATCATTACATTTAGAATTTAAATTAAAAGCATAACTTCACAGATAAAAGTTCTGTGTATATTTTTAATGAACTAATAGTTTACATGGGAATTTTTATTCACTAGCTTTAATTTTTTTAAATTTCAAAACAACTTTCCTACAACTGTATATTTTATGGAAATGCCTTACAGTGTATAACACGCAAATATTATCAACACTTAAAACCTACCATATTTCTGTTGTACTAGTTTTTTCAGTAAAAAATCTGTTTTAGCCTTTTGTTGAAAGTTCAACGTTGTGTGTACCTAGTGCCGGCCAATCTGCACATTTATTTATTGATCCATTCAACAAATCCTTCCTGATTGCCTGCTATGTTATAGTCATTGTTTCTAGATACTGGAAATACAATCTGAGCAAATCCAGAAACGCTCCTTGCTCACATGGAGCTATCAGTCTATTGGAGGAGCATGCGATAATCAAATAATTATACACATTTAAAAACTGCAATTTTGGACTTCCCTGATGGTCCAGTGGTTAAGACTCCATACTCCCAACGCAGTGGGCACAGGTTTGATCCCTGGTCAGGGAACTAAGATCCCTGCATGCCTCCGGGCAGAGCCAAAAATAAATAAAAACAAAAATAAAAACTGCAGTTTTAAAAACTGCAGTTTTAAAAACTGCAGTTGCAACAAGTGCTGGGAAGGAGAGAGGAAAAAGTGTTGGGAGAATTTGCAACAGGATATCTGAATGTTGGGGAGTGTGGGTGGTCAGGGAAAACTGCCCTGAGGACATGATGTAAGAATGAATGTGGATTAATTAGAAGAAGGGAAAGAAGAGCATTACAGAGGGGGAAGGCCAGACAGGGATCAAAGCAAACCTGCAGGACCAAAGGAGGCTAGCTTCTGTAAGAGAGGGTTAGAGGAAGAAGGTGAGGCTGGATTGGTGGAAGGCAGCCAGAACTTGCTGGGCTCTGCAGGCCTTTAAATTGTTTTGATATGCAGACCAACAGAAAATAATTAAAACCTTTGTAGGGTTTTAATGTGGGTGGGGTGATAAAATCTGATTGGCATTTTAAAAAGATTACTGTCTTCACAATAAGAATGGATTAGAGGGCAGGGCTAGAATGTATGGTTTACTGAGATAGATGCTTCCCTGAACTTATGCATGTAAACACAAGCTTTTGAAAAATAAATTATGTTTTAAAGGGATTTGGAATTTTCTAAGAATCTGGTTTTTTAACTTTTAAATCTTTGAGTTTATTTGGGGGGGGGGGCAGGGTAAAATCAGATCAAGATAAAATGGAGAAAAAGAAGAAAGAACAGTATTTTCCAGAAGTCCTGGGAAAAACATATCATCAAAGTTAACTTTTTTCCCCAAACCGAAAATAGGTTTATTTTTTGGATTATATACTCAATATAAATTATAATCTCAGTATAAGACAGTATGGATAAAAAAAAGACAGTATGGATAGTACATCATTTTAAACTACTTTCTATGCTTGTAGTCACATATAAACTTATATTTATGCTCTCAGGAGCATGGCTGTTTTGCTCAGTGATGTATATATGCCCAGTGCTTAACAAACTAGCTGCTCAGTAGCTATTAATTGCACTAATTATTCCTGTTATATCTGTTAATATACGTATTGCTTTTTTTACTCAATAATAAGCCCTGGATTTACATAATACCATGTCAGCCTTTTTAATGGGTGGTCAATAATTCATTACAGGCATGTGCCAAATGTATGTAAATAACCCCACACCGATGGAAGCTCAAGTTTTTTAGGCTTATAAACAGATGCTTGTGACTCCATGAACATCCTTGCACAGCCATTTTAATACTTATCTAGGACAAATTCCTAGAACTGAAGTTGCTGGGTAAAAAGCTACATACATATTTTATAGTTTGATACATATAGCCACACAGCTTACCAGAAAAGCTATTCCTATCCCCATTCTCAATTATATTCATTTTCCTATACCTCCAACAGGTTAAAACATTATATCTCCTGGTGTTTTTAATGTGCATTTCCCTGGTTATTGGCCAAGTCTGCACATCTTTTCGTAAGTTTACTAGTCACTTGTATTTCTTCTTATGTGATTTTCTAACACACGTCCTTTGCACATTTTTTTTCTCCTACTAGATATGTATTTATCTTATGGACTTATGAGAGCACTTTGGATATTAGAGATATTAAGCCTTTGTCATATATATCCCTATTTCTTCTTCCTAGTTCACTTTAAAAAAAACTTGGTTTATTATGGTTTTGGAAAACAAAAGTTTTATAATTTATATAATCAGTTCTGACAATCTTTTCCTTTAAGGTTTCTGGCCTTTGTATTCTGCTTAGAACTAGGTCTTTCACTCCCTCGTATTATAAAAATACCTCCCTAATAATATATTTTTTTTGGTACTTTTTACACTTTTCAGAGCATTTCTGGAGGGCAATCAGGTGACACTAACAGGACTTTATAAAATGTTCCCTTTGCCAGAAATTCCTTTTTTAGAATTTATCCCAAAGAAATTAAAACACAAAGTTTGTTTCAAGGATATTCACTAAAGAGTTGTTTATAATGGCAAAAACTCAAATCTATAAACAAACAAAAAACTGTAAACAATGAAATGTTCAACAATGGAAGACGGATTAAATCAATTATGGTGTCTCTATATCCACTAAAATACAAAACATTTAATCATATTAAAAATATTAAAAACTAAAAGCAAAAATATTCTAAGTCCAATTCATAAATGCCAAAAAATTTTTTTGGCTAGGCACAAAAAAAGAAAATGGTATTTACACAATAGTGGTTAGTTCTGGGCGCTGGCAAAAATGGATAATCTTTTTTCTTTTTCTTTTCTGCTATGAGAATATTTGGACAATAAAAATATTTAAAATTTAGTATAGCCTACAATTATGCAGCTACAACGTTAAGTGTATCATTTGTGTTTTAGTAGCTAAGGGTGCCTTAGACTATTACCCTTGTCATCAACTTACAAAGGTAAATTTTGCCTCATCCAATAACTTTAAGCAAGTCAACCTTTTTGTACTTGGGTTCCCTCATCTGTTGAATAAGGATAATAATACCTACCCTGATTTAACTCACAACGAAGTTTGTAAATTGTAATTCACTGTAAGCAACACAGAAAATGGTGCTAATATTATTTATATTCAACTACATGATTATCATTGTTTTTGCTTAAGTCTCTTTATTGAGGTATGATTGACACACGAAAAGCAGTACATATTTAATGTATACAACTTGATGAGTTTGGAGATAAGTATACACCTGTGAAACCATTACCACTATCTATGCCATAAACATATCCATCATCTCCCAAAGTTTCCTTCTGCCCAGTCTATGGATTGTTTTGTTGTGATAAGGACACTTAAGATCTATCCTCTTCGCAAAATTTTAGGTGTATAGTGCAGTATGGTTAACTATAGGCACTATGCTATATAGTAAATCTCTAAGATGATTCATCTTGTATAACTGAAATTGTACCCTTTGACTAATACCTCTAATTTCTCTCTCCTCCCAGGCCTTGGCAACCATCATTCCACCTTCAGCTTCTACGAGTTTGACTAGATTCCTCATGTAGGTGGTATCACATAGTCTTTTTCCCTTTGTGTCTGGCCTATTTCACTCAGCATAACGTGCTCAAGGTCCATCCACGTTGTTGCAAATGGCAGGATTTCCTTTTTTTTAAGGGCTGAATAATATTTCACTGTGTGTTATATGATTATTGTTGCTTTTAATGTAAATGTAATGGAAACAGCAGGTTGATATCTTTAAAAAGAATATTTTTAATTATCTAAGGGAACAAAAGAAAAAGTGGCCTATCAAAACAGATTGCAAGGGAAGATGATTATCCAACAAACATTTACTAATTGCCTATTCTGTGCTGGGGTAGGGGAGTATAAGACTGAATAATACACAGACTCTATTCTCAGGTACTTTATTTTGGTGGATGACACATGTCAATGCCACAGACAGAATCACAGACCACTGTCCCTAGAACCTAGAGAGGCAAAGTGCTGACAGAGGCAAAGTGCCTCTACCAAGGTAATAAAGGACAGTCAAGTTTGACTGTTAGAAATCAGCTGAACCAGGTATAGGAGCTCAGCCTCATCACAGAGTCACAGAGGAAGAGTTATTAAGGTAACCTGCAGCAGCTCCATGTAGCCTAAAGTGAAATTAGGGGACAAGTTGTTTGGGGATGCCCCACTCTGGAGGGGTTCCCCTGGTAAGCATAAAGGGGAATCCCCTTAAATATGGTAGAACCCCAACAGTAAATATAGGGGCTAGAGGGGAGAACAGATCCCTGCTCGCTAGTAAGAGACTGGAAGGGGTGGGGGAATTCTTTAAAACTCCATTTACAGAA
Organism: Hippopotamus amphibius kiboko; assembly: GCF_030028045.1. Taxonomy (NCBI): domain Eukaryota; kingdom Metazoa; phylum Chordata; class Mammalia; order Artiodactyla; family Hippopotamidae; genus Hippopotamus; species Hippopotamus amphibius. The sequence continues at coordinate 106,398,513 of NC_080190.1, read as the reverse complement.
CAGGAGATCCCCTTTTGTTACTCAAAGTTCCCTTGTACAGGGTATTCTGAGACATTTGTGGATTACTATCCTCTTGAACTTTGTTTCTGATTCAATCTTCCTTCAGGGTTTAGAGGAAGACAACTTTATATATATTTATACATATAAAATGATAAAAATATAAATACATACACACACACACCACACATTCCCACTGTTTGGCTGTTAGGCAGTCTGTGGCCCTAAAATTTAGCTCATTTATATGCACTACTTGAATCTAGTGTTGTTCATTCCTAATCAGTGCATGTTTAAACATAATTGCAGACAGGAGACAATGTGAATTTTACAAAATATAACGTAAGATATATGTCTGAGAAAAATACAGTTCGGACATAATTAACAACTTTATGGATTCAAGCATTTTTGGTGATTCTGGTCCTATCAGAATCAGCAAAAATAATAATACTAGCATAAACTTATATATTGCCTTTCATGTACTAGGCATATAAGATGAAAAGAAGCAAAGATACGAATTTAACAGTATGGGAATGAAAATAACCTTTAAAGCTGAAATTAAAAATTAAGTACATTTTACTTCCTATCACCTTAACCCTAGATAAGCAATTAAGTTCGGTAACTCTTCCCTCTTTTTATGGAAGAGGCAGTGGCAATTAAAATTGAATAAATAATGTATTTATTTGCAAAGTCCCTGGAATTTTAAAAAGTGCATTAAGGACAAAGCACAGTATTAGTATAACATTCTTCTGCATATTACATGGAAGCACATAACACATACAGCCAAGCAGGCAGAATCCTCTCATTTCTCCAACATACAAATTAGGTTGTCATAAGACTCCAATGTCCTGAACTTTCCAACAACTAAAACAAAGCAGGATAAAATTTTTAAAAATCCCACGAACTATACCAACCTGAGGACCTATATTGGCATTTCAAGCTGTTGATCACTGGTGGCCAGGTGACAATATGGATAGATGGCAATATGATCATTACTGAAAAAATAACTCAAAGCCAAAATCTGTTTGTGGCAGGTTAGTACCATCATTCTTTACATTAAAATTACATTTCATCTATAAGGTAGAACTCATATTTTTTGTTTGATATACAACACTGCTCATTTCTACAGATACTAAAATTACAGTGAATCAAGTGAAAGTTGCTTTGAATAAATCTATACAATTAGTAATAAATGAGCCTGGCTGTGCATGAGTTTAGTCCATTTAAAAATATTGAGACAAATGGTATTTTATATGTCCGAGAAAATCTGTTTTTTTTTAGGTTAATCTTGAAAAACATACCATATTCCATATGCCACATGATATATTCAAAGCTTTAATATTTTTAAAATAGAAACTTAAGAGGACAGAATCACAAAGCCAGAGCCTAAAAATTGTAACACATACTCTTTATTAAACATATATAACTTTCCATTAATATATAATGTAGAAGATAATCTACAACTGTAGACTTTGTATTTCTCATTTTTCCTCATGCACATCTTAACATATGTTAATATAAGAAGTAACATTTTCCCCCACTCAATAATTATCTTGAACATATTTTATACTAGTTTGTGATTAAACTTTTAATATTTAAATTTTTAAATTTACTGAGTTATTTGTTTTATTTTTAAGGTTACAGATACCGTTTTTTAGTCCTCTTAATATATTTCTTAAAAGAGTAAAAAGCTCCTCCACAGTTTGAGAATCTTTAACCTGAAATTGGTTTGAATAAAAGTAAAATTTATTTCCCATTTTTTTCTTTTGTTTTTAAAAGTTTGTTTCACATTTCAAAATAGTAAAATGAGTCTAAACACTTTAGAATTTGCTAAATTTAGCATATTAAAATTTCTTTAAAATAGGAATATAAGGGCTCTAAGTTGGAAAACCTTTCTCTGAAAAACTTGACTACGATTATTATTGTAAGAGTTTCATTTCCAGCTCCATCTGTTCTTCTGATCATTCTAAATTCCACATGCAGTGTAAACAGTTAAAAAAAAAAAGACAAAAATCAATTCTTGTCTTCCCACACGCGATCTGCGGAGTCGCACGCTGCGTCTGTACAAGCAGACTCCTCCCCACTCTTGGGGAAAACCCTGCCTAATATTTATAACGTTATGACATACTGTAATACTCACAAGGTGGTTGTAGAAGTATAAACACGACTGCAGTTATCTGATTGGCTGCTGGTGATGTAACACCCATGTCAATACTTCCCACTGAACGCACGTGTTCGACCTTTTATTTAAATTTCCATTTCATCACAGCAATAAGACACTCGGGGCGGCGCATTTTCTGTGAAATGATTATTGCCTTGGGCCCGAGCTGCTGCCTCGCACACACAATGCCTCAGACGGGGAGGTGTCCGTGGCTTGTAGCCTCCTCGCGTGAAGAGGCACAGCCTGGTCCAGTCTTTGTGAAGGAACAAAATAAGTTCACTTCCTCGGGCACCGCCGCCCACCCCCAGCAAATGACAAGGCTGGAGCGCCGCTCCCACCGCACAGTTATTTCCAAAGTCCCAGGTGAACTCGTGGCGAGAGCAGGGAAATGTGCGTCCCGGGCGCGGGTAGGTGCGCGCGGGCGGCGGGCAGGCGGCCGGACCCTGACACTCGCCAGCTGTCTGTCCTCGGCGGGGCCCGGCCGCGGCCGCACACGCCCGCCCCCTCCCCGAGACCCCCGGCCCGCCGCCCGGCCTTTTGTCCCCCGCCCCTCGGCCGACTTCCTTCCCCGCGGCCGCACCCCCCGCCCCCAGGCCGGAGGCGCGGCCCGGCCCCTTTCCCGGTCCCCTGGCGCCCCCACCCCACCCCAGCCCAGCCCCAAGCCCAGCCCCCCTCCCCCAGCCCGGCCCCCACCCTTTCCCCCTCCAGCGGTTACTGCTACCCCGGTGCATTGTGGGCGCACGGTCCGTTGTTCATTTGCCATTCGACCTCCGCCAGGGCCTGGTCGGACGGAAACGCTCCGCCGGCTTTATTGTCGGTTCGTTATGTGGCGGAGCTCGGCAGTTTAACGTGCCTCTCGCTCTCGGCGCCTCGGAAGCCGGCAGCGGCGTCGGGACTCCTCGGCGCGCCGGAGGAAGGATATCTGTTTGGAGGGTTGGTGTGCGCGCGCGGCTTTAAAGAGGGGGCAGCGGAGGGTCTCCCCGCACTCCGCCTCTCAACTTCGAAGGCCCCACGCGCCCCGGCTCGCTGCTCACCTCTCCGCCGCCCGCCCCCTTCTCCGCGCGGGACGCTGCCCGGAGCGCCGCGGGGCGGGGGTGGAGGACGAGGAGGCGGCCGGAGGAGGCGGCCGGAGGCGGCGGCCCGGCGGGCGGCGGCGGCGGCGGCGGCGGCGGCGGCGGACGCGTGAGGCAGCCCCGGGGAGCGAGCGCGAGCCGGGCGGCCGGGCGAGGCCGGGCCCCGCGAGACCGGAACGCCCGGGGTGGGGGCGGGGGCGAAGCGGAGGGGGAGCGGCGGGGAGCGCGCGGGACGCGGCCCGAGGCCGGGCGCGAGCCGGGGCACCGGGCGGCGGCGGCGGCGCGCGCCATGTCGTTCAGTGAAATGAACCGCAGGACGCTGGCGTTCCGAGGAGGCGGGTTGGTCACCGCCAGCGGCGGCGGCGGCGGCGGCTCCGCGAACAATAACGTTGGCGGGGAGGCCTCGGCTTGGCCCCAGCAGCCCCAGCCAAGACAGCCCCAGCTGCCAGCGCCGCAGCAGCTCAATGGGCGGGGGGCCGACGAGGAAGTGGAATTGGAGGGCCTGGAGCCCCAAGACCTGGAGGCCTCCGCCGGGGCGGCCGCCGCCGCCGCCGAGGAAACCAAGGAGTTGCTGCTCCCCCAAGACGCGGGCGGCCCCACCTCGCTGGGCGGCGGTGGCGCGGGGGGCCCCCTGCTAGCGGAAAGGAACCGTCGGACTCTGGCCTTCCGAGGCGGCGGCGGCGGCGGGGGGCTCGGCAACAATGGCAGTAGCCGCGGCCGCCCCGAGACCTCGGCGTGGCCCCTGAGGCATTTCAATGGGCGAGGGCCCGCGGCCGTGGAGCTGGAGCTGGACGCGCTGGAGGGAAAGGAGTTGCTGCAGGACGGCGCGTCCCTGAGCGACAGCACCGAGGACGAAGAGGAGGGGGCGAGCCTGGGCGACGGCAGTGGGGCGGAAGGCGGCAGCTGCAGCAGCAGCAGGCGGTCGGGCGGCGATGGCGGGGACGAAGCGGAGGGCAGCGGTGTGGGAGCTGGCGAAGGAGAGACTGTCCAGCACTTCCCGCTCGCGCGGCCCAAGTCCCTAATGCAGAAGCTCCAGTGCTCCTTTCAGACCTCCTGGCTCAAAGATTTCCCCTGGCTGCGCTATTCCAAGGATACTGGCCTTATGTCTTGCGGCTGGTGCCACAAGACCCCCGAGGACGGGGGAGGCGGGGACCTGCCTCAAGTGGGCCACGACGAGCTTTCGCGAGGGACCCGCAACTACAAGAAAACCCTCCTTCTGAGGCACCACGTCTCTACCGAGCACAAACTCCACGAAGCCAACGCCCAGGTACGGTGTATACTGCTTCCACTTTGGGGGAAAGGTTTGTTAGTTGAAAAAAAAAAAAACCCACTTTTCTGGGTGAAGACAGCTTTCTTGTTGGGAGATAGGTGTAGGGAGCTTACGCCTGGGGGGTTGGAAAACCTGGGAACAAGTTTTCAAAAGTTACGGGGCGGGGGGTGGGGGGCCGCGGGAAGGGGGAGGAGATGACAATTTTCTAATCCTAGCGCTGAATTTGTTTTAATTTTTTCATGACTCAAATTTCATTGCCCATCGGGTTGAATCAAAAGGAAAGTTTAGTGAGCGAGGTTGAAGGTTTTAACCCTGTAAGGTTGGCTTTGTGGTCAGAATGTTATTAGCTGTGATTTTAGAAAAGCTGCTTTATGTTGGTAGTCTTAGCGTGCTGGTGGAAGTCAAATCTGGTAACTCTTTGAAGAATGAATTAAACAATTTCCTTAACCTTTGACGCTGCCCCTTTCAGAAGAACATCCAACCGAGAAAATTCTTTTTTATCATGTCAGGATAATGTGAAATATGAGAACAGTATGCAAATGTGGAGGAAGCTATTTGGATAAGGCTTCTTTTTCGTGAATAATTTTACTAAATTCATCTCCGTTAAACTTGTTGAACTTTTCTCTCCAAAGGCGTACTTTTGGTAAATTATGGCAGTTTTTGTTTCCTTCTACCCAGATTTTTGTGCTGAGATTTTCTATCATCCTACCTTTTCAAAAAGTTTCTTATAAATGCAGTTTACTTTAAACTTAGAATATTTTAAATGTTTAATGTAAAGTTATTTGTACCAAATAGTTGATTTGGACTGGTAGACAGTGTATTTCCCAAACTCCTTGAAATCATAAGTTCTTAGTTATAAAACAAGTAAGCTATGCTTTAGTTCTCCTTAGCTCTTGTTTTAATATTTCTAATCTAAAGATAATAGCCTTACCATTTTGATAATCCCTTTTGAAGCCAAACACTGATCAGTCCTTCTTAGACTATTAGCGTGTGGTGGTGGATGGAATTTATTCCTCTGTATTGGTAGCCAGTCATTGATTTTAGAAAGTCACCTTTCAGATATTAGTCCCTTTGTGTGTTTATTGGAGTGATCTTGCTGTTCAGAACACTTATACTGGAGTTAATTAGGCACTCTCCAATAACCCCGTAGCGCAGAGGTTTCTCAGAAGTTGAGGCTTTAACGTTAAAGCATGGGGTTGTTTTTCTCAGGGGGCAATGGCAACAGTTTTTGCACAAGTTTTAGTTGCCTAAGCCCTAGAAGGAAGGTCACTTAAAGATATAAGGCCCAGAAAGGTTAAGTAAGTTGTCCCAGGTCTTACAGTTCTTGGTGATAAATGAGACTAGAGTCTATAAGGAATGTTGCAATGGAAAAAAAGAGTTTTGGAGTAAGTCTAGGTTCAGCTCTCAGCTTTCTGCAATTACTAGCTTTGTGAGCTTGGGCAGTGAAGTGCCAGACTTGTCTTCTGTATGCCAGACACAGATGTCCCTTACTCTGGCAAGTGATTGTTCAGTTCCCATTTTACAGAATAGGAGTCTAGAGGCTTTAAAGAGTTACATATTCTTGAAGTGATTTAGTAGTATGATGGAGGTGAAGGGCTTGTGAAAATGAAAGTGTGCTTTTCTAAATGGTAAGTTGGTTATTTAGAAAAATTTAAAATGACAATCAGAATGGAGACCAGTTACTCTTATCTTCTTCAGTGTAGTAGGTAGATCTGAATGGGAGTGCAAATTATAATTAGCTGCTTAGTGAGCCAGACAGAAATCAGGGAAAGAGGAATTAGTTGGATAACCTTATGATAGACTTAGTATGGTGTATCCTTCTCCCCTAGGCATATATCTGGATTAGGGAATTCATTCCTAGGTAAAACCTTTTCTAAACTTAATTCCTGAATTATCCCTCCTTTACCCTTGGCCCCCCCCTAACTCCCCTTTTACAGATATAACCTGCAGGCCACCTTTTTTTCTCTTAGGACATTATTTCATCAGACTGAGGATAGTACAGTTTAATAACCCATGTTTGTCTAAGGCTGCTTATTGATTCCCTTGATTGGATTTTGGATGTTTCCACTCTGAACTGATCCTAATCATGTCTCTGTTTTCATTCAGGCTGACCTTAGTTTGGGGTGTTACCTTGTGATTGACCCCAGGTACCATCTATGGAGTATTTTTGTCTTCTTAATTCATGAGTGTTAGGTTCAAGAACTGAGTTATTTCTTCCCATGGGGAGAGTTAAATCAGTTTTTTTTTCCATTGCCCTGTAGCCTTTGATTACCTGTAGGAGGCAGTATAACACAGTCTGTAAGAGCATTCTTAGAGCCTAAAGCGAGGGGGGGGGGGGGGGGGACCTGAGTCTTAATCCTCTTTCTCTGCAAGCAAATAGGTTAACTTCTAGTTTCCTCATGTATGCAAAGTATATATGCCAGTAGGTGATCACTTAGTAAATGATAAACCGTTATTTATTATCATCATTACTTATTTTTATTGCAGATAACTATAACATTTTTTTTTGTGTGGCCTGGTACCTCACGTCTCAGTGTTACGAGTTTTTTCCAGTTTGGAAGCCAGTTTATTTCATGGAATCATTCTTGATTCTAGAGCAAACAAATTCTCCTTTTCATACGTTTAGAGACTTTGGCCATTCAGTTCTTTGAACATTCTGAGACTTTCTCATCATACATGCAGTTTTTCTCACCTTCATAAAGAACATCTTGCGTTAGCTTTGTCCTGTCTTAAAAATACTGAAATACGACTTTTGGAATTCCTTAGGCAGGAATTAAGTTTGAGGCTAGGGTGTAGTTCACTCCCTTTATCCTCCCCTCCCTTTTTTTAAATGTTAAGGAAGCCAGTTTTTTTGTTTGTTTGTTTTAGAACTTTTTTTGAGATAGAGTTAACATACAATAAACTGCATATATTTAGAGGGTACAATTTGGTATCCCAATCTCCCAATTTGTTCCCCCCCAACCCTCCCCACTTTCCCCACTTGGTGTCCATATGCTTGTTCTCTACATCTCTGTCTCTATTTCTGCCTTGCAAACCAGTTGATTTGTACCATTTTTCTGTATTCTGCATATATGTGTTAATATACGATACTTGTTTTTGTCTTTCTGACTCACTTCACTCTGTATGACAGTCTCTAGGTCCATCCATGTCTCTACAAATGTCCCAGTTTCATTGCTTTTTGCAGCTGAGTAATATTCCATTGTATATATATACCACATCTTTTTTATCCATTCAACTGTTGATGGACATTCAGGTTGAGAAAGCCAGTTTTTTGAGAGGAGTTTGGCCAGATCTTAGTATGTGAATAAAGGTTACTTAATTTTTTTTCTTATGCCTTCTGTAAGAGAAAAGTTATTTTCTGTTAATTCCAGGGTGGTGGCCAAAAAACTGTGGCACATTCTTTTTTTTGGCCGCACCCCATGGCTTGCGGGATCCCAGACCAGGGATCAAACCCGTGCCCCCTACATTGGAAGCGTGGTGGAGTCCTAACCATGGCTTGCGGGATCCCAGACCAGGGATCAAACCCATGCCCCCTACATTGGAAACAGTGGTGGAGTCCTAACCACTGGACCGCCAGGGAATTCCCTGTGGCACATTCTTAAAACCTTTGATAGTCTTCTGTTATTTGGATTTTGGTTGTTAAGGATTGCTCATGGGAGAGTCTATAAATATGCTTTCAGAATCAGTTTCTGGAGCCTTCTATTTCAGAAAGATCCTTGTATTTATAAGCATATAAGAGACAACATATAGTTTCTATTTTGAGTAACAACTGACAAAATCTGGAATCAGGTTCAATGATTAGCTCATATAGGATTTGACCATTTGGCCCAGAGGACTTTAAAATTGCTTTAATAATAGTGATTACCCTGTATCTTGGTTCAAATCACTTTCTACCCAGTTGTGAAATTTTCATAGCCTAAATCACACATTCTGTCAGCTCTTTCCAGTTTAGTAAACCTAAAACACGCACTCAAATATGTTATTGTTATAAATTTAGTTAACCTTTCCAGAAAGTAAATACTTAATTCAGATCGGTGATCTGATTAAAATTACTAATTGGAATGTGTTGGTGAGCTACAAAAGCAAAGGTGAGACAGATCTACCAGCCTCCTTAGCATTTGGCAAAAATGTTTTTTAATGATTTTGGAAGAAAGATTAGGAAGGAGAAATAGGCATTACAGATGACTACAGAGCCTATGGCCCATTATTTTACCAATTTGTGTAATATTTGTATAGGTTCTAACAGTCATTCATTGTGTTTGATTTGGTAAAAGCTGGTTCCTTTCCCTTGTGATTTTTGCTGTACCTTATAGTGTATCTAGGACTGGCTTCTTTCTCCCTCTTAAGTTTACATACACGTATTAGGTAGATACAAGGCACTGAAGTTAAACCTATATAATAAGACATTTTTCTGCCCTCAAGAAACTTGTATTCTAGTAAGGAGAGACAGACCTGACAATAAAATGATAGATAACCATGTTAGAAGTATATTCAAGTTATAAGTATATTCAAGTTATAGTTGACACCAAAGAAAGTCATCAATTCTATTTGTGAAGGTTGGAACCAAGAAACTTGTAGAATTGGCTTCTAACTTGTGTTAAATGAATCAGTGTTGAAGAGAGGAGAGCTTTCCAGGCATTGCAGTTGGAAGCAGCTTGTGCATAATGGAAATTGATGTCTTGGTGTCTGAGAAGTAGATGATTTGGTTGTTGAGCAGGATGAAAAATCAAGTTTGAATGGCTAGGCAGACTCCAGGCTATGGATGATCTTTTCATGATTGTATTGATATTTTATTCCATTAACAAATGGGCAAACTATTTAGCAGTTTTAAGCAGGGGAGGACCATGGTGAAATAAGTGTAAGTTGCTGTTTAGAAGCACACGTGTAGTGTGTATGTGAGGGTTTTGAGGAGAGCTGGTAATAAAGCATATTTTTGGTATCTGAAATTGGCTGGAAGTTATAATCACCTGAAGACTTCTACCCTAGACCTATAGATTTAGAATTTTGGGGGATAGTACTTAAATTGCAAGAGAAGATGCCATCACTCAAGGATATCAGAGAAGTCATAGAAGATTGCAAGGGAGATCTTTCTTTCTTTCTACTGTTATATAATTTGTCAGTACTACCAGCAGGCATCTATTTGGCATCATGTTCACTGTGGCCTTGTTTGTCCTCATGCTGGAAATTGAATTTGAGTTTTAAAATTTGGGTTTGTATGTGGACCTTGATGTTTTAATCTTTCAGTATACTGTTCTAGTGGGTTGCTACAACAAAAGTAGTAAAGATTTTTGTTTTTAATGCTTTCATTTTACACTTTGATGTTTGTGTTGGAAATGGTTTCTTTTCCTACTAATCCATTCATCAAAAGAGGACTAAAATTCTGGGTAGAGAAGTAAATACTAATTACTTGATTTTTTTTAACCAAATAGCATTTTCTTATCATTTATGGATTGACTACAGATGAGCTCACTGCTGCTGAAGTTCTCTCCCACTGTTAGCCCTCAGAAGCATGAGGAGACTGGGTAGTGTGGTCTCGGATTCTCTACAAGTTGGTGGCATTATCTAGCTCCCCCAGGTAGAATGCTGTGAAGACTCCTGTAATCTCCGTCCCCACCCTTACCTTGAAATCTAGTTAATCACTCAAGTTCAGATTTTACTTTCCAAATTTTTTTCCAGGTTGCCTCACTCTACCCCTCCCCCATCAGCATTATCTCTCTTACCTAGTTAAGGTTCTTGAGGTTCTTGTTTCTTGCAAATACAATATGTTGCACTGTTAACAGTAGATTCCCCTGGTCATGGTACCTCCAGTCTTCATCCGCTGATAATTATCCTCCACTTTGCTACCACAGTCATTTCTTTATCTGCTAATTCAATCAAATCACTACTTCTAAAACTCCAAGTAGGCAACTATAGCAGTGGTTTTTAATCTTGCGCAGGATTCAGATCTCTTGATAATCTGATACAAGTTTGGATACTTTTTGCTCCAAAAAAATTCGTAAGAGCGTATTTGCATTTCTTGGGCTTTTTGGGGATCCCCTTGAAGTTCTTTCATAAATCTAGAATTGTGAGGATGCTGTAGACCATCTTGGTTCTTTTCCTCACACTATTTCACTTGCTTAGAATGCTCATCCTTCCATTCCACTCCTGCATCCTTTAAGGCTCTGCTCAGATCTTTCTTTCAAAAAGCATCTCCTCCCCCACCTCCAAAAAAAAACAAAACAAAAAACCTGTATCAGATACACCTCCCCTCTGCTCTCATAAAACCCTTGTTTATACTGTTCAGTACCTTAAGAATCTTGAAGTGATAACTTCAGGTTGGGAACTAATTCATTTTGGGTCCCCAGTGTAGAACCTGTCTAAAGTAGGCATGCACTTAATTCTTATTGAGTAAAGTCAGGGTTTTTCAAGGTTTTAGGAGCTTTTTCTCTGAGTAAAATATTTAATATTTTTGGCCTTTCTGGAAATAAATTTGAAGATAATACACTATGAGGATTTTAACCCAAATGAATACTTTTCTATATTTTCTTAATTTTGGAAGAGTTAATTAAGGTATCTTCCAGATCTAAAATTGTGATTTTACTTACGGGCATCCTCACAAATAACATAACAGAAGACTTTTCATATTTATAGAATTGCTGGTATAACAAATGGATTTTTGAAGCCTGAATGTCCATTTCCTTAAAATCTCCTTGTTTATCTAGTTTAGACTAATGTCTGGGCTAAGTCATGTTTTCCTTTTTGGGAAAAGGAATAGAAAGTTTTCCAACTGGTCTTTAAAAAGACCAGTTCTGGAAATATTTAAACCTTTTTATCAGTGTATTTTTACTTATCAGTGATACCTCATGTTTATCAGTGTACCAAGAATGGACATAGAATGTTAAGGAAGGAACCAGAGAGAGAGATGGCTTGAGTTCTTAGGGATCTACTACGATTTTTGTCTTTAGTACTAGGAATTTATTTGGTTCAGCAGATAATATTGGCAGCTTATTGTAGTGTTTATTTTGCTCTGTTTTACCCATATTTTCAAATAATACTCCCCTTGTAGAGTACATATACTTTTGACTTGTAAACCTTTCATTGTGAAGAGCATATTTAATAGGTGCTACAAAAACATGGCATAGTGCTCTTCTCAGTACTGAAAGAGAAACTGTTAGTGTTGCTTGTAAAAACAGGTAACGTTACTGTTCTTGCACAATAGTAATGAGAAAAAATAGTGGTTGGGTAGTGTGTTTGGTTTGTATAGTTTGTATCAAAAATGGAATGGGCAGATATTTTGGTGGTTAGGCTTTTGTCTAAGTTATTTTTAAAAATTAGGACATTTGGTCTGATAATGGCAGAGAATTACAGAAATTGGGACTGGCCCAAAAAATTCAGAGCACAGTGACCATGGCCTAAACTGACTGCTGTGACATAGCCACCTCCTTCTTAGTGTTTTGAATTGCTTACTGTGTAAACTTTAGGCACTTCTTGACTTGTAAATGCTAATTCACTGCTTCCACAGACACTTCATGATGGGTTACCAAATTTTAAACAGTGCTTAAAATTTTCCTTCTTCCAAGTATTCATACTGTTACTGCAGTATATGTTAGGATTTTGAACTAAATGAGCTTCACTGGGCAGGTATGGCATGCATAGCAAAGCTTAGTTTTGGGCCTGCATCAAAGAGAGATGCACTTTGGAAATTTTCTGTAGTGACTAGAGAGCATAGGCAAATTAGTAAAAAGTCTTATTCAAATGACCTCATGAAAGTAAACAGTATGATGCTTCTGTAGAAAATTATGCAGCAGTAACTATTTTAGATATTTTTAGTTTTGGTTTAGTCCTTTATATACTCATACAAGTCCTAAACATTTCCCATCCCCTTTGCTAAATAGTTTGAAACTTCACAACTTACTGGTCTGTATACAAGATCTAAAAGTTAAAATGTCTTTTTAACCTCACTTCATTTCGTCCAGCCCCCCAAAGCAAAATTTGGGACTTAATCATGAAGTACGATTACTTTATTCCAGCTGTGGCTCTTAGCAGTTTTTGTTTAGGATTGGGTGTTTTAGTAGGAGGAGAATATAGCCAATTTAGAACATGGGATATTTTGGTAAGATAAAGTGAGAATGTGGGAGTAGGGGTAGAGTATAGGTATGAAATTGAAGCATGCACTCGAGGCAGTGGAAAGTGATAGGGATGCAGCCCAAGGAAATGGAAGGGAAATTCTCTGCTTCCTGTGGTTCATTCTGTAGTGATCATGTAGTCCAGATTTGCAGGGTTATCTGTAATGTTTCATTATTCTTGTGAAATACTGAAGTGTCCTGGAGTTCTAGTACTGTATTTTGGTTCCTTCATTTGACTTCTCATACCTGGAAGCAGCATGAAAATGCTTAGATGGATTATGTGGTCTGGTTTAGTTTCAGAGAATTGGGATTGTTATATGCATGACCCCCTGTGTTCAGGATTCAGAATGAAAACTAATATTTTATAATTTAGCCATACCCATGATGGGGTTAAGTGGAGATGTGGGATAGCTTAGGAATCTCACCACCATATAGAATATTCCATGAGAACTTTTTTTTGCATTCCTAACAGCTTTGTTCCCTACACCTTTTTTTCCTCTTATTCCTCCTCCTCTCTTTTCCTTTCCAAGTATATCAGTCCTCCCAGCATGTTTACAATCTAGTATGTGTCTTTTCCATGTTTTCCCCAGGCTCATATACTCATGGATCTGTTATTTATGTATCTCATTATTTTATAGTAATGACCTGTATTTAAGTTAATATTCTGTGCCAAAGAAAATAATGAATCTTTAACACTTGAATAAGGTCCGCATGGTCAGTTATCTTTTCTACAAGAAACGTCTAAGCACTTTTTCTATTGGAAAACAATTTTTAATTACCTTAGTTATCTAGGAAAGTTATTGAACAAGGTGCTGAGAGAATAGACACCTGCCTAATTTAGGGAGCTTACCCACTTAGGCACTCTGAGTAAAGTCCTGAAGTTCTTAATTAGAAACATTCATAGTACTTACTGCTTTATAGTTTAAGGGATGGTGGTGACTTGCCCAAGGACACATAGTTAATAACTAGTATAGGCAGCATTCCAAAATTTAGATCACACTCCTTTATTCTTGCTGTTGATATCATGTTATTTTATAGGAAATTACCATAGCTTTAGTGATGCTAAACTGAACTGTAATGAGTACTTATAAAATTAAGATTATAAACATTAAGAATTTTGAGTTCAGGAATTTTTACATGATGGATAGTATTTATGATCCTGAAGAGATAAGTCATTTTGAAAATTGATTGGGAAATTATATAATTGGGTATTCCTGTAGTTTGAAGCACATTTTTTATTTGGGTCTTAACTTACTTTGTCATTAGTTAGACTTAATTAAGTTTATTGACCTAAGCTATCTGACTCAGTGTTTGCCAAGACTTAAAATTCACTTTTTAATAGTGTTAAATAGGATGAGATGCCCAGGGTATTCTAACCTGAAAATTTTAAGATCAGTCGGAAAGGCTACTTGCATTCCTATCAGTTAAAGAAATAAGGCAAATTAATTTGATTCTTGTGAACGAGCATTTTTTTTACATGAGAAAATAATTGCTATTTATTTTTTGGCTGTGTCACATGGTATGTGGGATCTCAGTTCCCAGACCAGGGATTGAACTTGGCCAGGCAGTGAAAGCACTGAGCCCAAAGCACTGAGCCCTAACCACTGGACCATGAGGGGATTCCCTATTTTAATTTTAAATAATTCTTAATCCATGTTTTCAGCTATATTTGAAAAGATAGCATGATATGTGATACATATTCTTTTAATGACATTCTGCTGCTCCTCAGGATGTTACTTTTTTTTTAAAATAATAGCAGTGGCTTGCAGCAAGCTGTTCACTCCTTTCCTCTCAATATTTGGGATTGTGAATACTTCAGCCTCAAAATATGCAATGGTTACTAACAAATTAGTGTATTTGATACTGCTTTTTAAAAAGTTGCATTGATAATGATTTATTGTCTGGTCTGGAGGCTTTAAAAAGTAAATAAAATTTAATATTAATGTTTTCCATCTATTACAGGAGTCAGAAATACCATCAGAGGAGGGGTACTGTGACTTTAATAGTAGGCCAAATGAGAACTCTTATTGCTATCAACTTCTTCGACAACTAAATGAACAGAGGAAGAAAGGTATTCTTTGTGATGTCAGCATTGTGGTGAGCGGAAAAATCTTTAAAGCTCATAAGAACATCCTGGTTGCAGGCAGCCGTTTCTTTAAGACTTTATATTGCTTTTCAAACAAAGAAAGCCCTAACCAAAACAATACTACCCATTTAGATATTGCTGCAGTTCAAGGTTTTTCAGTCATCTTGGACTTCTTGTATTCTGGTAACCTGGTGCTCACAAGCCAAAATGCCATTGAAGTAATGACAGTAGCCAGCTACCTTCAAATGAGTGAAGTTGTGCAGACTTGCCGGAATTTCATTAAAGATGCCTTAAATATAAGCATTAAATCGGAAGCTCCAGAGTCTGTAGTTGTGGACTATAATAATAGAAAACCAGTTAACAGAGATGGCTTGTCTTCATCACGGGATCAAAAAATCGCCAGTTTTTGGGCAACACGGAATCTTACGAATTTGGCAAGTAATGTAAAAATTGAAAATGATGGTTGTAACCTCGACGAGGGCCAAATAGAAAACTACCAAGTGAATGACAGTGGTTGGGTCCAGGATGGTTCACCTGAATTGACAGAAAATGAGTCTCAAGGTCAAACAAAAGTGTTTATTTGGAATAATATGAGCTCCCAGGGAATTCAAGAGACTGGCAAAACAAGGAGGAAAACCCAGGCTACCAAGAGATTTATTTATAATATACCACCTAATAATGAAACAAATTTAGAAGATTGCTCAGTGATGCAGCCACCTGTTGCCTATCCAGAAGAAGATTTGTCATTCATCAAGGAGGAACCAGGTAAATACTGTATATACAAAGGTATCTCAGCTTTCATTCTAATTCTGGTTGGATATAATCTTGTGTGTATTCTTAGTGTATTTTTTTCATTATAAAAGTAATACACATAAGTAATACTAAAATTTGAGTCTTTATAATAGAAGGGAGAAAAATCACTCAAACAAGCACATATTATATCTTATATAATCTTATACCAAATATAAGATTTGGTATATCTTAGTTTTTTCTCTAAGCTTGTATATGTGAGTTTCTCAAAGCTTGTGTTAAATATGGAATTTGCCTGTATTTTATGGCATGTGGACACCATGTATATAGTTCTTTGACTTTCCTGATCTTTAGGCTCTGCTTACTTTATGTACCCAGTGTTGGAAAAGATTAAAAAGAAACAAACAAACAAAAAACCTTTGGGTTGTAATATGTGATCAGTTTGTCATGTCAGAACATTTTTGAGATCTAGATAACATTCTTTACTCTCATTTTTTTTGTAGTTAAACAATTGTTTTATAGAACTTTGCAAATGTTAATGGGATTATTCTACTTTATTTAGAGCTCCTGTTCTGTTCTCCCCATAAATCTTACAGAAGCTGAAATATTTTAAGTTTGTCCCACTGTTACCTCATTTTCATTCTCATTTGTGTTAGTTTAGTAAGAGAGAGGACTCTGAGACCTTTCTCTTCAGTATATATATATATTCCTTTGGGAACCTTAACATATCACATTTGTAGTGTGGGGTTTTTTGTTTTTTTTAATTAATTAAATTATTTTATTTTATTGGCTGTGTTGGGTCTTTTTTTTGCTGTGCACGGGCTTTCTTTAGTTGTGAGTGGGGGCTTGTTGCAGAGCACGGGCTCTAGGCGCGTGGGCTTTAGTAGTTGCAGCACATGGGCTCAATAGTTGTGGCTCATGGGCTCTAAAGCGCAGGCTCAATAGTTGTGGCACACGGGCTTAGTTGCTCCTCAGCCTGTGAGATCTTCCTGGAGCAGGGATCAAACCGGTGTCCCCTGCATTGGCAGGCAGATTCTTAACCACTGCGCCACCTAGGAAGCCCTAGTGTGGGTTAGAGATGGCCAACAAACACATGAAAAGATGCTTGGGGTCACCAATTATTAGAGAAATGCGAATCAAAACTACAATGAGGTATCACCTCACACTGGTCAGAATGGCCATGATTTAAAAGTCCACAAACAATAAATGCTGGAGAGGGTGTGGAGAAAAGGGAACCCTCCTGTACCCTTGGGGGAGATGTAATTTGGTACAGCCGCTATGGAGAACAGTATGAAGGTTCCCAGAGAAAACTGTAATTCACAAGGATGCGTGCATCCCCATGGTCATTGCAGCACTATTTACAATAGGCAGGACATGGAAGCAACCTAAATGTCCATCAATAGAGAAATGGATAAAGAAGGGGTGGTACATATATACATGGAATATTACTCAGTCATAGAAAGGAGTGAAATAGTGCCATTTGCAGAGATGTGGATGGATCTAGAGATTGTCATAGAGAGTGAAGTAAGTCAGAAAGAGAAAAACATTGTATAATATTGCTTATATGTGGAATCTAGAAAAATGGTACAGATGAACTTATTCGCAGAGAAGAAATAAATTTACAAATGTAAAGAACAAACTTATGGTTACGAAGGTGGGAATGGGGGAGTCGGATGAATTGGGAGATTGGGGTTGACATATACACTACTATGTACATAATAGATAATTAATGACAACCTACTGTATAGCACAGGGAACTCTACTCAGAGCTCTGTGGTGACCTAAATGGGAAGGAAATCTAAAAAATAGCGGATATATGTATCATATAACTGATTCACTTTGCTGTACAGCAGAAACTAATACAACATTGTAAAGTAACTATAATCCAATAAAATTTAAAAAAAAAAAGAGTGAGGGGGACCATTGTTGAAGAGTGAAAATAGATTTGAAACTTCTCTATACCTTTAACTTAATTTCTGTGTTTAACTTACTTTTATTTGAAGAAGTAGCCCAGTGGGTTTGTGGTTTTTCTATGCAGACTTCAGGCTTGTCCACCACTGTCATATATGATTTACTGGTTGTGTTGCCTCAGAGCTCTGTAACGGTTGGTTCAGTGTCTAATTCATGTGATGGTGATTATCTGGGGATGGAGTGCTTTTTGTTAAAAAAAAGAGAGCATTGTTTTTAGTTCCCAAAGGGCAAAATGCCACAATTCTGTGAAATGGTTCCTCTGGCTGTTCAGGTTTGGATTTAGTTTTCATTGGTAGAAATTTTAATCATGTGAAAATTAGTATGCATGTGTAATGAATACTTTTTGCTGATCTTCCCCTCCTACTTATCAACTCTTTAGCAATAAAACCCCAGAGGTAATTTCTTTAAAGTATTAATGGTAAATAGACTTTCTTAGCAGCACTTTGTTTTGGCTTAATTTTTAATGTAGAAGACCTTGAAGCAGTTCTCAGAATTAGAGCTATGTTGTCTTTCTGCTGCATGAATTAAGCATTTAATACTATGGTGGGAACCCTGTAGTGTTTTTTTTTTAACTCATATAGATACACACAATATAAAGAGTAAGCAGATCTTTTTGGGTAGTAATTGATTGACAAAACTAATCAGAGCTAACCCCATTTTTAAAATTAATGCCACACATAATTGGAGTGATTCAAAGACAAGAAGAGCAGTAATTTGAACCACAGTGCATACTTTCAAAAATAACATTACTAGTGATTATCTTATCAAGCACCCATAGCTGAGGTTCTATCAATGGACTAGGTCTATCATAAATTAGTTTTGGTAGTCTAATATGCTTTTAATTTATCTCAATGTCTTATAAAAGATAATTCTATTATGTCATTAATATCACATTAGTATCTGATGAACCTTGCTTAACTCACAGATTTGGTTGTATCAGTGATGTGCTACATGCCAGCTGTTAAAATTTTTCACAACTTTTTAGTGCCTCTGAATCCACCTTCATTCAGTGGCAGAAAATGGGTCTTCTAAGAGCTAGGACATAATATGATATAGAGCTAGAGGCTGACAGATTTTTACTGTAAAGGGCCAAGCAGTAAATATTTTTGGGTTTGCTGGTCATAAAGTCAGTTACTTAACTCTGTCATTGTAGCATGAAAGCAGTCATAAAGTGTAAACAAATGAACATGGGTGTGTTCCAGTAAAGCTTTATTGCCAGCCCTTGGTGTAGATCAGGCTGCATGTTGGTGTTACTTGGGAACTTTACTGGCGACCATGATGCTTGGATCTCTTTGGTAGGGATTTCGATTTAATTGATCTGGGATGTGGCCTGGTTGTTGAAATTT
The DNA here is from genome assembly GCF_030028045.1 of Hippopotamus amphibius kiboko. Classification (NCBI taxonomy): domain Eukaryota; kingdom Metazoa; phylum Chordata; class Mammalia; order Artiodactyla; family Hippopotamidae; genus Hippopotamus; species Hippopotamus amphibius. The sequence goes on along the minus strand of NC_080190.1, from coordinate 106,379,757 downwards.
ATAAACTCTACATGTGATTGTGCTATGAACCAAGGTTGAGATCTACTGATACAAAGGAAAGAGCCCAGATTGAATCAGGATTGAAAAATGAGCTCTGCCACTTACTATTTTACCATAATCAAATTAAGCTAAATTCTTGCCCTCGGTTTCCTCTTCTTTAGAATATAGTACTTATTTTATAGGTTATTATGAAGAATGACAAACATAAAAATATAGCTGTCATGGTCATCTTAGTCTCCCTTAAAGACTATTGAGATTATTTAAAATAAGTTTTCCAGTGCAGTGTGCTGTCTACCAAATTCTAGATAGGTGGTCTTATAGCCCCAGCCTGGCCTTTTGTTTTAATACTTAGAACTTTTTTTTTTAATAAATTTATTTATTTATTTTATTGGCTGCTTTGGGTCTTCGTTGTTGCACACGGGCTTTCTCTAGTTGCTGAGAGCAGGGGCTACTCTTCATTGTGGTGCACAGGCTCTTCATTGTAGTGGTTTCTCTTGTTGTGGAGCATGGGCTCTAGGCGCATGGGCTTCAATAGTTGCGGCACATGGGCTCAGTAGTTGTGGCTCATGGGCTCTAGAGCACAGGCTCAATAGTTGTGGCACATGGGCTTAGTTGCTCCATGGCATGTGGAATCTTCCCAGGACAGGGCTCGAACCCGTGTCACCTGCATTGGCAGGCAGATTCTTTACCACTGCGCCACCTAGGAAGTCCTTTAGAACACTTTTTTAAGCAGCCTGTTCTAGCGTAGAATGAATGATTATTAGAAGTTACTTTATATTGAGCTAAAATTTGCTTCTCTTTAACTTCCTAATTCCACCATTTTTAGTAGTATAATCTGAGCCTAACCTCTAATCTCTCCAATCAACCTGATAACCCTTCAGATATTAACATTTTAGAAATTCCCCTGAAGTCCCCTTCTTCTAGGCTAAGTGCTGTACCTCCCACCTTGTGAATTCCAAACCCTTTACATCCTTCTTTTTTTTTTTTTTTTAATTTTTAAATTTTTTTATTTTTTTGGGGGGGTACACCAAGTTCAATCATCTGTTTTTATACACATATCCCCGTTACATCCTTCTTAACAGTTACAGTTTGTTTCACCCTGAAATTTTGGTGCACAGAATTGGCTAGAACTCTCCAAGCAAATTCTGACCAATAAAGAATGCAGTGGGTGTGTATTTACCAAGGTTAAGGCCTTTCTCAGGGTCATTCAGTTAGTAAAAATAGAGGCAGGTTCCATGCTGACATTAAAACTTTAGCAATCAATAAACTAGTGACCCAGTCTTTTAAAAAATGAGGCCCATTTAAAACTTCTAACATTTTAATGAATTCCACATTATTGGGTATACTTTTTACTTATTGAAGAAATAGTGAAATAAATGCTTTTATTTATTTATTTTTTTTTAAATGCTTTTAAATGTAAAATTCTCTACCTAAACATCTGAAAAGTCATGGTGAATTATTCATTTAGTCTACAAGCAGTGCTTGGCATATTTGGATTTGTGGATCTCTTGTGAGCCTACTGTTTATAAATCACAGCTCTAAATAATGTTGTCTTCTTGTCACATAATGTTGAAGGTGGTATTTGGATGCCTCATAAAGAAATGTAAAACTGAGACAAGAAGGTTTATCAGGGATTTTATTCAGATGGTATTTTTTTAAAAAATCTTACAGAAGCTAGTATACTTATTATTTGACTCACTACTGAGATTCCTTTCAAATAATTTTTGATATATGAAGATATTTGAAAGTAGAATTCAGGAAAAGTTAGAAACTTCTGTCCTTTTTACTGTCTTATTGGGGTTTATGGGATAATTAAAACTGTTAGGAAAAACAATTCTGGTTAATAGGAAAAAAAGGTACCATTAATAAGTTGCTTTGATAATGTAAAAATTTCAAAACCTTGTCTTCCTGATTTACAACCAGAAGACAGGTTTCTGCCAAGTAAAAGTACATGTAAATCTAAGATTAGAAATTAAATTGTAGGGGCAAAAATAATGCCTAAAATTTTTTTACGAAGTGTGCTCATCTATAGTGTTAGAACAAGTCAGGTGTTAATCCCGTTTTTGATCTACTCTGGACTCACAGAACATGGATTTTCTGAATCTGTAGTTTTGTATTATTTGTGCCAGTCACACTAGCAAGTTGCACCTATTGTAAATAACTGTACTCTGCCTGTAATGTATTTTATATATGCATGCAATACATACCTCATTTTGAACAAAGAATTTGAATGACAAGAAAAATTATCAAAATAAAAATAAAATTTAGCAATAAAGTGTGCTAGTCAAGGGTGTTAGTATGGGTAGCCTAATTAAGCTTTTTATTGGGCTCTAAGATGATAAGGAACCCTTTAAAATGGGGAGACATACCAGTTCTGCAGGATGACAGACTTTCCTGATACTGAATTCTGAAAGGAATTTCTCCAGTGGGGTTTTATTTAGTTGACACCAAGTACTCATAATACACAATTTCCTCAAAAGCATTTTCTAGTAAATGCAACAGTAGATTATATAATTTTTGTCTTTAATAAAAGCTGGTAAAATTTCATATAGATGATTGAATTTTTCATAATGCCGTACAAATACTCAGATGCAAGGTGGGTTTACTTGATCAAAGGATATAATTTAGAGTTCTTTTAAACAATCTACAAGTTCCTTTCATCTGTACTTCTAATGGGAAAACAGTTCTGTGGCATTTGTGAATTTTTATTAATCCTCACAAGTAGAGTTGAAATCAGGTTGAAGCTTTAACATATTCAATTTGTATAATTGTCTTTTGGTTAAAAAGCATATATTTTGAGTATTTAGAAAACAACTTTGAGAAAAGAATGCTCAAACTGTATCTTTAAGATATCCTAATGCATCCTATTTGAAATAGTGAATTATTACTTCTAATTAAAGTAAATTTTTTTAGTTATCTACCAACCAGCACTTAGGCCCTTCTATATTTTGGGTGATAACTGATAATAGGGCATCACTTTCAGATGTTGCAGAATCTTGAAATACTTTCTTAAATGATCAAGGTTTTTGTTTTTTTAACTTAAACATTTTTACAATTTTGAAAATTGGCCATCTGATTTGAGACTTTCCAGTATTTTGGTCATGCCATATAAAGTTACTATATCAACTACTTAAAATGTTTAAAAACCATGGAACCTGGGCTTTAGTAAAGGAGATTTGGGCATTGGACTTGGTTTGGCCACTTAACTTGTCTTGAGTTTATCACACATAATGTCTCTTAATTAGAAGGAAAGAAAATTTCATAATTATGAAATCTTGAAGGCTATAAAAATTAACCAAAGCTTTAAAAAATCATTTTGGCAACAAAACCTGGCGTTCAATTGGCAGCAAAACCACCTATTTATATTTTTTACTTATTTCCTTAAATGTGAATATCTACATGTTTTGTTGCAGAAACACCATTTTGATAACAGGATGCTACTCTAGACCCCACTGGGGGTATTGTAGTTATGACTTTTCCAAAATCTGAAAATTTATGCATTCTGCATCTTACTCCAAGTGTTTTGCATAACAGGTTTATGGACTTGAATTATTTCTTTCTTCTTAAGGGATTCCAGATGTGTACTGCTTTACTTTTCAGGCATCCTTTTAGTTGAGTATGTTATGAAGGAAGAGTGATTTAAAGTCGTTTTCCTTTAGAAACTGTTACAGTTGGGTATTAAAGGGTAGTTGTTTGAAGGCCTGATGCTCATTTTAAAAAATGTCCACCATTAGCTAATGGACTGTAAAATATATTAATATATGACTCGTCAATATTTAATCTTAAGAGGATGATAATATAGGTAACTATATGGTAGTAGGAATATTCTGCAAATCTTTTTTCCCTTCTTTCCTCTGCCTTTGTTCCTTTCCTTCCCTGTCTTGCCGTATTTGATCCAAGATATGTGTGGTTTTTTAATTAATTAATTAATTTATTTATTTTATTTTTGGCTGCGTTGGGTCTTTGTTGCTGTGCATGGGCTTTCTCTAGCTGTGTCGAGTCAGGGCTGCTCAGTGCGGTGGTTTCTCTTATTTATTGCAGAGCATGGGCTCTAGGGTAGGGCGCACGGGCTTCAGCAGTTGTGGCTCCAGGGCTCTAGGGCGCAGGCTCAGTAGTTGTAGTGCATGGGCTTAGTTGCTCCATGGCATGTGGGAATCTTCTTGGACCAGGGATCAAACCCATGTCCCCTGCGTTGGCAGGTGGATTCTTAACCACTGCAACAGCAGGGAAGTCCCAACTAAAGCTGTGTGTTGAAGAAGCCTTGTGTGGATCACTTATAAAAGCATTTTTGTGACTTCTGCTTGCTGAAAGTATTAAGTTGTCTAAACCCTGTAAGTGTCAACACCTGAACATTTTTGTAAGACTGAATGTTTTATTTCTGATATAGCTTTAGTATTCTGGGATAACCAGAAATATTATGTTATAACCACATATTACTTTTCTGGGACTCCAAAATAGCTTTCCGCATCATAAGAGGAGATTTGGTAATAAAATTTTTATTTAAATCTGTAAGAAAGTGAGCAACATCTCAGATGATACTGCTGTCAAGATTGTTCACAGTAGGGAGGCTGCTAGGCAGAAACATACCTGTGCAATGTGGGAAATGTTAATCAGAAGTATGGCAGAGGGCGCAGTGGGGGAGGTTCCTGAGAGTTGGAGAGTTGGAGAGAGTTGGAGAAAGCTCATGAGAGTTGGAGAAAGCTTTGTGGAATCAAATCTTGTATTGTGTAGGAGTTTGCCAGGAGAGGGTGCAAGGTGGCAAGAAATTGGAGTAAGTGGGTGAAAGAATAGACAGGGGAGTGTAGTAGGGGTAGATGAGGTTGGGTCAGTAGGTTAGGACCAGATTGTAATTCTTTGTGTGACATGGTAATAAATTGAGAAGTTTTAAATTAGAGATCCGATCTGTTTATGTTTGCCTTTAACGCAAAAACATTTGGAGGGTGGTGTTCATGGATTGGAGTGGGAGGTGTGCTGAGGAGACCTGTTAAGGCCCAGTCATGGAAGAAATAACAGCCTTGTTTGAATAGAAACAAAGAAGAAACAGTAGAATCTAGTCTGTTATTTGAATCATCAGGTTTGGGGGTAGAGAGAAACGATTATTTGTTGAGTCTCTAGGCTGCTATAGAACTGTCGGGTGCTTTATATAATTCATTTGTAACTGAATTTACTCCCTGGTGAAAGGGAAAAAAAACACCAATCACAATGAATGAAGAGAAAAAAAATCTATAACTGCTTATGAAAAAAAATTAGACTTAGTTCTCTGAAACTGTCTTCAGAGAAATGTGTTGCTATTTACATGAAAATGAAAATTGAATAGATCTGAGTTTTTGTAGGATGGAGTTGTAGTTATTTCTAGAACCTTGTTTTCTGATGTCCTCTCTCCCATTTCATTCTTTTTCAAGAATATTTGTGTTTTAAGAAAATCTGGATTCGTCTGCACCTGCCTCATGTTTGGAATTTTGAGAACTAAAAGCAAATGGTCAGGGAGACCTCATTCCCAACATCGCTTTGTTTAGCACTTACAGGCAGGTGCTATAGTATACACCAGATGCTTTGGAAGCGATGCTAGCCCAGCCCACTGTGGTCCAAGAGGAACTTGTAACCACATGCCCCAAGATTAACCTCATTTAACAACATCATGATTTATGTAGCACTTTATAATTTACGCAGTATTTTTATTTGCTAATGTTACTTTTCATAGCAACTTTGTGACACGGGTAAATATTATTACTCTTTTCCTTGTGAAGAAAATAGTTGTAATTTTTATACAGTTGAGAAGGTAAAGACTGAGATTTTTATCATTCTTTTTAATCTCATTCTCTTTCCATTGCTTGGTAATCAGGTTTTTTAAAAAACCAATGAATAAGACTTCCTAGGTTGCACAGTGGGTAAGAATCTGCCTGCCAATGCAGGGGACACAGGTTCAATCCCTGCCCCAGGAAGATCCCACATGCCGCGGAGCAACTAAGCGCGTGCGCCACAACTATTGAGCCTGCGCTCTAGAGCCCGTGAGCCACGACTATTGAGCCCATGTACTGCAACTACTGAAGTCTACGTGCCTAGAGCCGGTGCTCTAGAGGCCACCGCAGTGAGAAGCCCTCACACCACAATGAAGAGTACCCCCGCTCACCACAACTAGAGAAAGCCCGTGTGCAGCAACAAAGACCCAACACAGCCAATAAAATAAATAAATAAATAAATAAATAAAAAGTAAATAATTTTTAAAAAACCAGTGAATAAATAAGCTATCATTTTTTAAAAGAATGCAATATGTAGTTAATCAGAGAAGTATAAAAAATGAATCCTAAGGAGGCAGTTGCTTTGAAGATAGAAAAAAATGTATTACTGTTAAATGCATTACTTCTGCACTCTCATTTCCAACATTGCAAATTGTACTTTTTTTTAAATTGCTTGCTTAGTGCAATGTTTGGTGCTCATGTTGTCAGGAGGCGGTGTAATGCAGTTAACAGTGCAGCATTCTGCACTAGCTTTAGTTTCCTCTTAAACCTTGAGGATAAGAATATTCTTACTGTATAAATATGTAATGAAATTTAAATGAGATTGCATATAAAAGCACTTTATGCATAAAGTCTGTTTTTTGTTCTCTTAGGGAGGGGATTAGTTAATACATGTTCACTGAAAAGAATACATCTGTAAAAAAAAAGAAGAAATTGTATGTGGTTTATCTCTGATCATTTTAGCTCTGATCATTTGAATGATGTTACATAGTGTACATATACCTCCTATAATCTTAAAAAACTAATGTTTTAATAGCTCTTCAGAAAAGGTCTTTTGTTGTTTGCCACGAGATCTTAGCCCTTTTTGCTAAGTTTAAGAGAAAGATTTCCATAGGAAGTTCCTGAATGTCACAGAAGCGAAGTATATTAGAGTTTATTTTTTAATCCTATAATTTTTTGGGAAAAAGATGATGACCAAGAGTTCCTGGGTGAAGCAGAATATATTCTTATATCAAGTGAATAGTTGGTTGCCTGGCTTCTGTCTTATTCACATCAACTCAACTGATTAAAAATAAGTTGCTAGGTAGTTTCCTTTGGCTGGTTTCAGGTAAGGTACAGCAGTGATAAAGATGTATTGATTCCTAAGTTAAGTGTGTCATTATGAAAGCTGTTGTCAACCTGGACGAGCTCGCCTGTTTTGAGGTTTATTTTTGGTATCAAGAACCAAGTAGTTGGTACCTTTTAAAAGGGTTTTAATATCTGTAGTATGGATATGATTTTGTTATTGGCAAATGTATTCTTTCTGTGTACATCCATTAAGTTTTTAGGTTTGAGATATTCTGTACTTAGTGTCCATGTAGGTTAAAGATCACAAAGTAAATCCTAGTACTTTACAGGTAGGGTAGCAGACAGGAAATGTCTACTTTAAGAACTAGCTGAGGAAAGCCTTCAGCAAATCACTATAGAATGTTACATAAATAGAAACTCTGTATTTACAGACCTACTTGGCAGAATTTTAAGAAGTGCCCTCTGAACAGACTGTACACTTTTTTGAATAATGACTTTTTTCAAAAAATACTGGGAAAAGTAACGATTTAAATTTTATTTTTTATTGAAATGCATTTAACTTTTCATAGGAAAGCAGAGCCACTAAATTTCAATTAATTACTTTTTAGTTTATGAATGTTTTAGTATTATTATATACTAGAAAACTAAGAAATTTATTCTGTGTGTCTCTCTCGCTCTCTCTGGCCACGCCATGGGGCTTTTGGAATCTTAGTTCCCTGACCAGGGATGAGCCCAGGCCATGGCAGTGCCAAATCCTAACCACAGGATTGCCAGGGAACTCCTGAGAAACTATTCTTCATAAGTTAAAACTAAATTAGTAACACAGGTTACAAAGGGCAGACCATTCAAGCCAGTGTTTAACAGCAGTTGTTGAAAACCTTTTATTTGTCATGCATTATGATAAATACTGGGAAAATAAACTCTAGGTAGTATCCCTGCTCTCAAGGAATAGGAAAGGAGTCTGTGTCTATTTTACTTTTCCTTCTGACTTCCAACCCATTTCCTCTAGGCAGTAACCTCACATTTTACTATTCTGTGTTACAGAGAAAGAAAAAGCCAATAGACATTTAGTCTTTAAGTGCCTGTCTTCAAACTTCTCTCTATATATACACTGATTGTCTATGCTTCTGGATCCCAGACTCTAGGAATCTTACAAAATTGGTAATTCCTTCTCTTTGCAGGATTTCTTCTTTGTCTTCTCCCTTTATTAAGTGACTTTTTCTTTCCAGCATTTAAACGTTTATTACTTTCACCTTAAAAAAGCCTCCAAACTCTTACCCTTACCCTGTATCTCACTCTTTCCCTTTACAGCCAGATTTCTCAGATTGTCTGTATTGTATCTCTAACACATCTTCCATTCACAACACAGGCCACTGTTTCTATTGGCCAGCTAATCTACCAGTACTACTTTTTTAAGATCGCTGGGTGACCTCCAAGGTGCTCAGTATTTATTGAATGAAATGAAAGTAATGCGTACTTCACTCCTCATCTTGAATTCTTGGTAGTATAGGATGGTGATACCTAAGATGAGTCTTGAATGAGAGGTAGAGGAGAGATTGCCTATTAAAAGTGGCATTTGAAAAATGTCTTCTGAGACTTTGATTGAGAGAGTATTAATGGTTCTTGACTATTAGGACCTTGTATTCTAAATTAAGGAGTTTGAAGATTAACCTAAAAACTGGTGAACCATTGATGATTTTAAAAGTAGAGAAGCAACGGGCTTCCTAGGTGGCGCAGTGGTTGAGAATCTGCCTGCTAGTGCAGGGGACACAAGTTCAGTCTCTGCTCCAGGAAGATCCCACATGCCACTGCGCCACAACTGTTGAGCCTGCGCTTTAGAGCCCGTGAGCCACAGCTGTTGAGCCCATGTACTGCAACTACTGAAGCCCACGTGCCTAGAGCCCGTGCTCCGCAACAAGGGAAGCCACGGCAATGAGGAGCCTGCGCACCACAACGAAGAGCAGCCCCCACTCACCACAACTAAAGAAAGCCCATGCACAGCAAAAAAAAAAAAAAAAAAAGAGGAGCAACATAAGTTTTATGTTTTAGGAAGCTCTTTCTAGCAATGTTAGCAATGTTGTGGGAAATGAAGAGTGAGCACTATAATTTGCAGCAAAGAGACCAAGAAACTATTTTAGTAATTCACTAACTAATCCGGGAGAATAATGATGAGTGCCTGAATTAAGGCAGTGGTGGAGAAAAAGAAGAGATGGAACAGATTCAAGGGAAATAGCAGACTGGAACCAAAAGTACTATCTCATTAGTATACCCTTTATGCTGTTTTTCAGTATTTCAAGATTAACTCTTAGGAATTACCTCTTCTCTGAAGTCTTCCCTTGCTAATCTAGTATTAATTGGTCTTTTCCACTTCTGAACCAATAAAGAAACAATAATGTATATATCTAGTACTTAGTACTAGCAGTATCAGCTATCTTTTTTTTTTCTTTTTTAGAACTTTTATTGAGATATACTTGACATACAGTAAACAGTAGCAGCTGTCTTTTGGGTATTGGACATCATGATTGTAACACTTGGCTTGCATCAACTAATTAAATTTCTGTAGCAAATCTATGATAAAGGGGGATGCATAAGAGGAAACTGAGGCACATGCTCATAGTGATGGAGCCAGGCTCTAAAACGCATTCCTAGCCAGTGTGCGGTTGTTCCTGTGGAGTATGCACTTGTTCCTGTGGCTGAAAAACATGTCTTATGTATGCTTTTGTGCCTTGTAGCATTAAGCACACAGTAGCTGTTCAGTACTTGTAGATATCCTCTATTTGGTCTGCTTAAAAAACAGTTCCAAGAAGAGAGTGCTGTTTTGGGTGATGGCTAATGCGTGGTTGTAAATAACAGATTATTGTATCTCCTTTTCAGATCTGGATGGTGCTCTACTCTCAGGGCCAGATTGTGATAGGAGTTCGAATGCAAATTTATTGGCTGAAGCCGGCTCCAGTCAAGATGGAGGTGATGCTGGTAGGTACAGTAGAATTTTATCAGGAGTACCTTTAAGAGGATTTGAAGATTGGGAGGTATTTGTGTATGTGTTTATTAAGGACCTGCTGCAGTTTCTTTTCCTTAAAGGAAAGTGTTGGGTATAAACACTTTCAGTCTGTGTCAGCTATGTTGATTATAGAATTTAGAAGCCTGGTAAATACAAATGGATAGGTATTTCTTGTTTGTTTGAGGGAGTCATTTATTTAGAGTTGTTTAAACGCTTAAATATCAAAAGCAATTAAGTTAACAAAGCTTGTGGCTTCCTGCTAGTGTATAGATGGAATGAGAATGGTAATTATCAGAATGGTTGACTAATGTATTAGCTTTGATGTAGAATAATAGTATGGTCATTTATGGCTATAGAAAATATTAATTCTAAATAGTAGTATTCCCACAGCTGCTTTGGGGGAAGTGTCCTGCACATGAAGACAAAGATTCCATGAATATTCTAAAGGATAATATAGATAAAAAGGGAGAAAGCTTTCTTTACAGAAGATTGCCAAGCTAATAAATGTAGAAGAATGATAGAATTGGAAAAATACCTATTTTGCTACAGTCTCCCGTAGGAAATGATTCAGGATCATCATTAGATAGTAAGCCATTGTTGATGGGCTTACCCCATGATGACTGGGTGAAAGTTTGTTATAGCCTATTCACATGGCCTCAGTATCATATCACAGGTTACTTTTATTCACAAAGGAGAAAAGATATCTCTACAATAGAGATCTGATGAACATTATCATAACCAAGTGATTAAAGTTAGTATGCCTGCTGTTAATGATGCACTAGCTAGCACACACCTATGTATTACAGTCTACTTGCCAGAATGTTTCACTCAACTCTAATCATGAGGAGAAAAAAAAAGAGACAGATCTTTCCAAATCCAACACGTCCAGATTCTAAAATGTTAATACCAAGAAAGACAAGCAGAGGAACCACTAGGTCGAAGGAGACCAATGAGACCAGCTGAATGCATTTAGCATTATGTCAATCTTGATTACACCATTGATCCAAAAAAAAAACCATGAAGCATTTTGGAGATAGTTGGAAAAGTGAATATGTAGTCTGAGTTAAATGATAGTCTTAACAATTTAAAAGAATTCTTGGATGTGGTAAGGGTAATGTGGTTTATGTAGGAGAAAGTTCTGAAAAGATACATGCTGTGTTTCGGGGTGAGGTGATTGAAGTATGCAAGTTGTTTTCAAATAGTACACAAAAGGTGTGTATGCACATACAGAGAGAAAGCACGTGGCAAAATTGACATTGCTGAAGGTACACAAAGGGATGTGGATATTCAGTGATTCAATTTCTGTAGCTTTGGAAATCTTTAAACAATTGATGGGAACTGGGACAACTATCTGTACTCTTACAGAAAGCTCTCAGGGGCTTTTTGTATATACAGTGTCCATGGACCAAAATTAAGCCATAATTCTGAAGAAATTGCCTTAAGGTGGTTTCTCCTAACTTGTTGAAAAGAATTTACAAAGATTTTAAAGTTAGCAGTTTACAGATTAGATAGTTTGAATTTTGAAGACTTGTCTCTTGTACAGAAAATCACTAATAGTGCCAAGAGTACTTCACTGCACTTGCTTTCTTGCTTTAGAAATCTGGTTCAAGAATGGATTTCTTTAGTTGGTCACGTGAATTCAGATGTAAAATTTAAATTTGTGCACATAAACATTTTCAGTGGAGAATAGTCCATGTAATTCATCTTATTCTTAAAAAGCAAACCCTTGGTTTAGAGTCATTTCTCTTTAGGGGACATTCCAATCCATTAATGAGTATTTTGGGGAATTTCCTGGCAGTGGGTGGTTAGGACTCTGTGCTTCCACTGCAGGGGGCAGGGGTTCTATCTCTGGTCAGGGAACTAAGATCCTGCAAGCCGCACGGCATGCCGCCCCCCCCCCCCCCCAAAAAAAAAAAAAAAAAAGAAAAAAAGTATTTTTGAAACTGAGATCCCCTTGTGTTATGGTTTTGAGTTCAAAAATGGTGTTTTCTTCTTAGTTTGCCGTTATGGAATAATGTATCCAGAAGGATATTTATTGAACCGTAAGCACAGTTATGAAGTAGATCTTAGTGACCTTAATGATCCTTCGGTTTTTTGAATTGCAACTCAAGATTCAGAATTGAAGATTTTTAATGCTTGAAATGTTTCTCTAGATCTACAGTAATGACATAATAAAAGGCATCCATGATTCAGGCAAGAAAATCATATCTGGAATACACAATGGTAATTCAAATTAAGAAAGCCTCATCTCAGACTTCTTTCATCTCTCCAGATTCTTATAACCAGTACAAATTACTTTTAGGAAGTATAAGAGCAACTTGAACAAAGGTATTGCTTTTGAGTGGGAGGGAGAAAAAGAAAACTTTGGAGGTTTTTTTTTCTTTTTTTGGATTGCTAAGGAAATACCTTTTTCAGTTTTCAAATGGTTATTTTATCAGATGATTTGAACATTAAATTTATCCTTGTTTGCAATCCAAAATAGTTACATGAGATTTGCTGTTTGTGTGTTTACTTTTACTGTATATTTGTTTTCTAAATGCTTTGGCACAATTTTATTGGGTGGGGGGGGGTACTGCCATGATACTAGTCAATTGGTACTGCCAATTGGTTTTTGGTTTATTTAAATTTAAATTTGGTTTATTTGGGTTGTGGCTTTCTTTTGTTTTTGAAGTCTGCATTTGTAACAATTGTAATATAATTTTCTGTATCCTCTAACTCCAAAGTTTTCTTTTTCTCCCTCCCACTCAAAGGTAGTACCTTTGTTCAAGTTGCTCTTATACTTCCTAAAAGTAATTTGTATTGGTTACAAGAATTTGGAGAGATGAAAGAACTTTGAGATGAGGCCTTTCTTAATTTGAATTACCGTTGTGTATTCCAGATATGATTTTCTTGCCTGGACCATGGATTGTATCTTTACTATAGATGTAGAGAAACATTTCAAGTATTAAAAATCTTCAGTTCTGAATCTTGAGTTGTCAAATCATCAGTTGTTTTAGGGCTGCTCTCTTTATTTTTATGTAGTGAATAACATTTTGCTGGATAGTAGCATATCTAACATGATTTCTGAGGTTAGTTTTCCAAGTATTTTGATCAAGTAAAAAAATATGTACATGTTAATGCTTGCTAGATAGGTTTATTCAACAAATAATTAAATGGTGTATGTTTTGAACATTAGAAATACTGAGGTGAGTAAACAGGCACAGTCCCTGCTCTTAGAGTTTACTTTGTTTTGCACTGATTTGGACAAAAGCTGTGAGTCATAAAGCTCAAACTTTATTTAGAAATGTGAAACTGAAAATTTATTAACCTTCATAGGCTACTACTCCCAACCTTATCTGCATCTCACACATACAGATACAGTGTCTCACTTTAGGATTCTAAAAGTTTACCCCAAGCAGTATTACATTACAGTTAGATTATATAACTATAGATTCAGAGGGCTTTCCTACCATTAAAAAAAAGGAAGGTGTATTGGGTAAAGGTATTCCAAGTACAAAACAATTTACAATAGTAGTAATGAATTACAGTTTTTAAATACCTTAGAGACCTTTTTGTATTGTTGGGTATTGATACTTCCACTTTTTCCTTAAGAGGGAAATCTTAAGTTCTTTTAATTTTTAAAAGAGGCAATACATCTGGCAGATAGATACAGGAAATTGAATTCTTAGAAAACCCATTTGGCAAGCATTCTTTTATAAAATTGTGTGCCTGGGAGGAAAATTATTAAACTGTTGCATGAGTGTGCTATGCCTGTGTCCTAGATAGCCTGTTCCAGCCAGAGTAAAAAGTGCAAAGTGCAAAGGCCATGAAGCGGGAGCCATCTTACTGTGGTCAAATAGCACAGACACCAGTGTGGTTGGAGTAGAGTGACCAAGGGGGTGGTTTGGAAGCAAGGGCTAGATCAGGTAAGGCTTTGTAGCATGTTGGAAGTCTTTGGCTTGTACGATGCGTAAGATGGTTAGTCCTTGCAGGCTTTTGAGTGGAGTAGTACCTTACTCTGATTTAAAGTTTATTTAAAAGAATTTCTGATTGCTGTGTTGAGAATAAACTCTAAGAAGGCAACACAGTATGAGCTGGGAGACAGCAAGTGACTGAAAATAATCCAGAGGCAGCAGTTACTGGTTGATTGGAATAGGGTGACAATAGTTATGGGGGATTCTGAATATGTTCACGTTGCCAAAAGAATTCCTGGATCCAAGAAATTACATACATACTCAAGATGGAATTAAAAATGCGCGTGGGCTCCAGTAGTTGTGGCTCGTGGTTACTAGAGTGCAGGCTCAGTAGTTGTGATGCATGGGCCTAGTTGCTCCGTGGCACGTGGGATCTTCCCAGACCAGGGATTGAATCCGTGTCCCCTGCATTGGCAGGCGGATTCTTAACCACTGAGCCACCAGGGAAGTACCTTGAATTGTATTTTAAACTGTAGTTTGTTTTCTATTCTAATAGCCTGCCAACCGGGTTATTATAAATTAGGATAAAAAGGTATGAGGCCATCTCAGTTTTAGGCTAAAATATAAGTTTTTTAATTACTATTTTATATTAAGCTGTTCTATCATAATGCTCATAAAATACAGATTTATTTTCTGTTTTTTTTTATTCTTATAAGAGGCACATCTTAATTACCATCATTACATCAGAATCACTTTTCAATTGTATTAGGTCCTTCACATGATTTCAAGTATGACCTGATGCCTGCCTCTTCAAGCAATTTCAAGTATGGATTGCTACAAGGTACTCCAAATGATTTCAAGTACGGATTGATACCAAGTGCTTCTAACGATTTCAAGTATGGATTATTGCCTGAATCTTGGCCAAAACAAGAAACTTGGGAAAATGGCAAGTATTAGTCAAACATATACAGAATTCTTAATACTTTTTATCAATTACAAGCTTCCGCATTCTAGGTTTTAAAAAACTCAGATAGCAGTAGGCCTATAATAATGCTTATTCTCAGAAACAGACAAGCTTTTGATAGCAAGTTTTCTGTTTAAAATGTAATAAGTGCGCTTGTTTTTTGTTTTTGTTTTTCTCAAAGGTGAATCATCTCTAATCATGAACAAATTAAAATGCCCTCATTGTAGCTATGTAGCCAAATACAGACGAACACTAAAAAGGCATTTGCTCATTCATACGGGAGTCAGATCATTTAGCTGTGACATTTGTGGAAAACTGTTTACTCGCAGAGAACATGTAAAAAGACATTCCCTGGTAAGAAACTTTAAATATAACTGATCTTCGAGAGACTGTATTTGTATCAGTGAAGTTTAAGGTATTTTCACACTATTACCTGCAAATGTAAGGAAGGTAGATTGTTAAATAAATTGCTTTAAACAGTGAATGTGATTTATGAACCAGTACAGAACTTCATACAGAAAGATAATGATGTATTTACTCATTGTTTAATGGGAGGTTTAATTTGAGTGGTTCAAATGGATTATATTGTCTGTACTATCCTTATATTGGATTTTTTCCCCCCTTCAATTAGGTGCATAAAAAGGATAAAAAATACAAATGTATGGTGTGTAAGAAGATCTTCATGTTAGCAGCCAGTGTTGGAATAAGACATGGATCTCGGCGCTATGGTGTTTGTGTAGACTGTGCAGATAAATCACAACCAGGAGGGCAAGAAGGTGTAGATCAGGGACAGGATACAGATTTCCCTCGGGATGAAGAATATGAGGGGAACGGAGGAGGAGAAGCTGATGAAGAGCTGGTTGATGATGGAGAAGATCAGAATGATGCATCTCGATGGGATGAATCAGGAGATGTTTGTATGTCTCTAGATGACTAACTGACCTACTATACTCCTCAAGGATGCTGCATTTGGACATAATATGAATCAACAATTTGAATTGTTGAACTTGAAGGCTTGCAAAATATGGTACATGCTGGATGGTAGTTATGTTGCTGTGAAAACTGTAGGGTCAAAGCCTTATAGCAAAAAAATTTTTTTTTTATATTTGCACAGGACTGTACAGCAGACAACCTTGTGGTTGGATTACATGGAGTCCACACATCTTCAGTCAGTTATCAAAGTAAAACTATTTTTTATTTATAGCATATACAGTAACTATATGGGTCCTATGAAAATATAGTACCTGTTCTTAAAAGCTTACATTCATGTGCCGCTCTAACGTGAGTGGAGAAAATCCATTTATTAAGAGTACAGTGACAGCTGACCTAATCACTCTGTCCACCAAACCACTCAGGCTAGTTTGTGCTAGTAGAGTTTTGTTTCTATTTTTATTTTTTATTAATTTTATTTTTTTTAATACAGATTTTCAGTGAGGGGCGTTTTCAACCCCATTGGTTCTACTTTTCTGTATTTTCCATTTTAATTTGCTTCATAACTTAAACCAAGTCTTAGGTATTATTTCTCAATTTTGTGCTGATGGGCATGTTTATAAGAACTGGAGAGGTAATTTATTGGAATGAACTAACTGACTTCCTCCATTCCCCTTTTCCTTTTTGACATGAATTTTACTACTTTACACATGAAGAATGATGTTGCAGAGTACCGTGGTGAGGTTGACAAACACCACCAAAATGATTATGATTTAGAAGTAACTTTATCCTGCTGCTCTAATCTGCTACATGGTTACTATATGACTTTCTCTGACAAGGCATTTGGTTTTGGGTATCTGTTACTTTGGCACTACTCTTGTTTGCTTCTTTTTATTTTTGCCAGTGTACTATACCTCAGTCCTATTTGAAAAGACAGAAATCTAATCAAAAGAAAAGTCATAGAAATGATAAGTGAAATGATTTGTTTTATAATTTATCCTCCATGTCCAGTTTGGTTAGCTTGTTATGCAATATAAGTGAAATATCAGGTTTTTACTCCTGTGCCCTTTTTTATCATTAAAATTAACACAAAAAGTGCATTCTCTTTTGTTTCATACTTGGGTATTCAGTGTTTGAAATTATGATAATTTATTCTTCAATTCCTTGAAGTCACTACATCTTGATATATAGTCTTTCTAGTAGTCACCATGATTTCAACAATCTGCAAAAATCTTACAAATGAAATATTGAGAGGCTTTACAATTTTTATTCTAACTAAATTCTGCAGGGTATAAGGGGTAAGTTGAAATTGCCAGATTTATTTAGTCTGATGAGAGATGAATTAGCTGATTGACTCAGAGCAGCATTTCACATAATTGATATTATCATGCACAACATTTATCAGGAACATATTGTGTATTATATGTGATTGAGGGATATCGTATTTTCAGCTTTCTTTTAAATAGAAATTGAGTATATTTTCCTATTTTATATCAGGTAACTAAATTACACTAGTCGTGTGGAAAAAATTGCGAAGTACACTTTGACAGACATAATCCTTTTGGTGCTCCATCTGATCAAAGTTGAAAAGATGATAGGTTTTTTAAGAGACAAGCTTTCTTATTGTCTCTGATTTCAGTAGAAAAATGGTTTAACGTTAGACATTGATGTCTCTGCTCGGATAAATCAAAGATAAAGTACAGTTACATGGTTAGATGCATCATTTGTCACCAAAACTTTATCATAGTTTCTACAGAACTGAAACACTGACAGAAATGGTTTTGGTCTGATTTTTGTTTAAGACTGAAGAGTACATCTTTTTCTCAATGTTCTAGACAAATGAGTAAAATGGAATTCTGGTGGGGTCCAAAGTAGATGTTAGCTGGGCAAAGATACTATGAATGGAAAAGTATTTTAAACGTAAAATGTTCTGCTTTGTGAATATGTAAGTATAGTATAAAGATTTCTTTCATCCCATTTATCCCTCTCCTTTAAAATAAACCATAGTTTACAATTGGTAGATCTGTCTATATATAAATATATATTAAAGAGAAAAGATATATATCTGAAAATCACCTAAATCTGCTTTATTAGACTACAGTTCACTTATTGCATAGAAACTGGACTTGGCTTTACATTCTTAATGTACTTTTACTTTTTCTTAAGATATGAACTTACTCTCTTTAAACTGAATTTTCTTTTATGACTTAAATCGTTTATGTATATTTGGTAAATTATGACCAAATTTTTGTTAGATTGCATACAGTAAATGGAAATACACACTTGGTACACTACGGGATTGTTGTGCTTTTGTTTTGGTTTTAGTTGGAAACAAGGTTTGATGTAGATGGCTTGTTACTGTTAATTTAAAATATTTTATAATTATTGTCCATTACCTTTTATGTTGTGTTGTGACAGATTTGGCTATATTTTTAGTCAACTGAAATATGATACTTTAAGAGTTTGTTTTTAGAAAGGTAATCCAAAGGAAAAATCTTTATACTCTTGAATATATTAGCCTCAGCCTATATAAAAGTTTCTTTAAACATTTTACCAGAAACAGAATTGACAGATTTTTCTACTTGCTGACTGCCTAACTTATTTTGTTTCATGATCTCGAGGGGACTGCCTTTTCCCTTCTAGATCTTTTTTTAAAAAAATAGTTTAGTACTAAGGTATACTACTGGATGTTTCTATTTTTTTAAGTATATTCTTTTTCTGACTTACAGTACAATTTCAGGAAGTTGATAGATAATAAGAACTTATGATTGGTCTCAGAGAGGTAACAATGGAATATTCATAATTTTGTCTGTGGAGCCTGGCGGAATTATGTGTTACACATTTGCTGAATTTTTCTCTTGTAACTTATATTTTAATGAAAAATATTTTAGAGCTTTTATTTAATGAAGGGGAAGAGTATAAACTGTTCATTTCCTATTCATTTTGTAGTAACAGACCCTCTCATAAATCAAGATCATGTATTCTTATGAGTCTCAGAAACAGTTACTTCATACGGTCCCCGCTTTTTCATTGTTATTGGCCCTCATTTTTCATATTCACTAGGTATTTTACAAAATCTTAGCACCCTAGCAATTGAGCTAAAAAAGAGAAAAGAAACGTTATAGGAAGGGGAAACTGAACAGTAATGTGTAGCTTTGAAATTTGGGAGGGAAAACATGAGCTGGTTTTGGTAGAGCCATCCTGATGAAGAGTGAGATGAAGGAGTTAATTCATGTAAAGCGCTTAGAACACTGCCTGGTGCATAATAGGGGCGTGACCTATCTTAGCCATGTAATAATACATGGGAGCCAAGACGAAAGGAAGTGGGGAGAGGGGTGGGAGAATAGGGAAAAAATAGGGAATGAAAAGATTGAGGCTTAGAAATTTGTATTAATACAATGTGTTGTTAAAAGGCCTGAAGATGACTGGAGTAGGATGATACAGGGGAAAGTGTGGTGGAAGATGGGTCTTAAAAATCATAAAATTTAAAACCAAGTAAGCTTTATTTATGTCTTTAGGATGTTATCAACATAGGATGAAAAAGTTATTTTTCTGAATAATTCCAAAAGTAGCGTTTTTGTTTTAGTGCCTGCACATGCCATTGTGCTTTACATTATCTTATCAAATCCCTTACAAGTAGGTGCTATTGTCTCCATTTTATAAAAGAGGAAAGACTGGATGAAATTTGCCTAATTTAATTCGACTAATGTAACACAGTTACTAAGTGGTAGAGCTGGGTTTTGACCAGGTCTGATTCTGAAGCCCATGTTCTTTTTATTAGCGGGCAACTTTTGTGGGATTTTAGCTCTTTAAAGGGGTCTGTCTATGGAGACATCTTTTCTGTATAAAACAGCTGTGTTAGGAATTTGAGTGTCTAATCTTTCCTCCCCCAAATATCCTTAACTACTCTTTCCTCCTAATACACCAATTGTTATATCACATGACTATAAATGAGATACCCAACCTCAGTGTAGCACATGCTATTAATTGGCTGTAGCATTTTCATTTTTAAAAGGATGATTTTTAACTGAAGAACTAGATGTGAACCCCAACTTTTGTGCCGTTCAGTCACCCAGATCCTTAAACTTAACTATGGTACATAATATACATGCTTAGAACTAACAGGTGTTTTTTCTTAGTCACTTTAGGATTTTAAATGGAAAGATTTTTTTCCTGCTGTATCCCTACTTTCAAGTGAGGTTGAACCGGTCAAGATAGTTTAAAATCCTTATTAGGGATAAGCACACTTAAAAAGATGTTTTCTAGCCCTGAATTTTATAACATTGGGTACTTAATTTGGAGTATGCTGGCTATTGAGAACAAAATTTTAGGTTGAGGAGAAGGATGGTTGAGGCCATTATGAAATGGGAGAATCAGCATTTTAAACACTGTAAACATAAAAGAACACTTTCTTCTGCCTGCTGTTTGTAAAAGCTCTTTGGGAAGATCTTTTACGAAGACCAATTTTTTAATGTAATTTACCTACCTAGTATAAGTGTCCTAAGACATGTATGTAAACTTCCACAACTGTTTTGTCTGTGTATTTAGAAAATACACAAGAATCTTTATCAAACCTAAAAATATAAACTTGTGAGCACTGAACTGCTTCTGGCTTTGTGAATTTTGTTGACTCTGACATTTAATTCAGATTTCTTTGCTTTTAACATATGCTAATTTAGACTAATTGGGGTTATGGGAACACCTTTGTAAACTTTGACTTGTATATAATTCAGATACCTTTGTACTTAAGGTTTACAAGTTTGAACTGTAGACTATTAAGGGTTTTTTGGTTTGTCTCTCTTTATATGAAGTGCATAAAAGACCCAAACTACCTCCTAGTAATGCTTGGAGAGCTGCTTTAATTAATAGATAGCAGTGATTTGTAATCAGCATATTTCATTTTTATTAGTTTTTTGGAATTCTCTGTAGGTTGTTGAAAACATTGAAATATTTTGCCTGAAATGTACATACTTTTGGAAATGGGTTGAAAAGCAAACTACTTCATCTCATATTTGCTGCATATGAGTGGATTAATGGATTATAAGTAAATATATAAATTTCAAGTCTTGGTGAAAAAACATACTTTTTTAAAAGGTTTTTGTAGTGGTAGTGTAATAGAACAAAGGAAATCATAGAATGACCAGATATCCAGATTTAATTATTAAAGACATGAGAATTTTGATTTAGTTTGGAAAATGGTGAATTGATGGGATGCCTGTATTGCATATAATTCCTAGTATCTTTAGACTTCTAAAAGAACTGTCATGTAGCCGAATTAGATATATTATATATGGTTTATATGGATACGTTCTCTATGGTTCCAAGGGATTAAGTGGAACTACTCAGAGTGCTCAAGATTAAAAAGCAGTTTTTAATAACTAAAGATAAAGTGGGATTACTTCAGGAAAAAACCAAACCCCCTCACCACAGGAGATGTCCTAAATAAAGTGAAAGATTACCTGACAAGTATTTTGGCTAAGGCAATATTGACCAGAAATTTCTATTTCAAGGTGAATTTTTTTTGTTGTAATTTTTTTTGGACCACTGTAGTTACCAACTTTTTGTTTTGCTTAGAATGTTGATAAAGTTATGCATAAGTCTCATGAAGGATATTTTGACACCAAGTGGACACAGTTGAAACTTAGAAAATTCATGTTTAGCTTTATGGAAAAAAATGTTACTTGGGCTTTTTTCTTTTTCACTACAGGTCGTCACAGAGCAATGCCTGGAAGCTGGCATAGGAAATTCAATTATTGGATCTATAGTTAGATAAGAAAGTTAAAGGTCCTGTAGATCTTAGTGTGTGTCATAACTGTCTGAATTTTGAACTAAAGGAAATTTAAAAATGGACCACAGGAAATCTGTTCAGTTAATTGAAGTGAATAAAAAATAGGCTCCGTAGTTGCATGGAGCCTTACGTGCTATTAGTACTATCTTCTGAATTTTTTTTTTCCCCCAATAGAATCAGTTTGGCAATAAGAAAATACTAGTCTTCCAAGCATAATTAGGTATGTTTTAGAGTTGTAGTGAAAGATATACAAAAGACAGTCTTCTTGGAACATGTCCCAACAGTTGTTGAGAGACAACATATAAAATGGTCGTGATAATTGTAGAATTTTTTTCGGTGTAAAGAAACTGTAAAGACTTAAGAGATAACTAATACAGAATTGATTCCCAGAGAGGGAACTACAATGACTTTGCAGTCAGTTTTAGACCAGGGCTTCTCAACTTGCATTTCAGTATTTTCCCCGTAACAAACTCATTCAATAAATATTTAACATTTGGGAAAACTTTGAAATTAGAGACTACAGATGATATTCAAATAAAATTCCTGGCACATAGTCTGAGCCCAAAATCATTTCCTAAGTGAATGATTATCTAAAAACATCAGCAACATTTTTAAGGCTTTTACCTGCTAGTATCTCGTGGCAATATAGCTATCAAGCTAATTTTGTTTAGAAGTAGTTTGTGTTGTGCCATGCATAGGATATGTGGGATCACACCAAGCCTTTGGGGCCCTTTACACCAACACCACCATAGGTGTGCATACTCCCCAAGAACACAATGACCAAACCCAGCCTTTGGCAAACACTACCATAGAGATCTCAAGGCAAGTAGTCTTGTGGTTTTTAACATACACCATCTCCATAACTTAAGTGACAAGATTAAGTATCGGCCACTTGCTGCAAAGTTTGAAATTAATGACTGGCATAGCCACCACTAACATCTAAATGTTCAGTTTATATAAGGAAGATGTGAAAAAACTAGAAAGGAACCCTATTGGAGCTTATTCCTTCATGTAGTGTAGACCGCAACAGTGCATCAATAAAAATATTTGGATCTGATGTTTTAGTTACTGATATGGTTTTTTTGTATTTTTGAAAGAGTCATGTTGGGTGTTGGCATTTATATTTAACCATATGAAAGACAAATGTGTTTTTATCTGTACTATGTTCTTATGTCCTCCTCTTGGATTTTGGTAGCACCTAGATTCCTAAACAGAGACGGTGGTGTTTCCATGAGACGAGTGATTCTCCAAAGCAGGTTTTACCACACTAATTTTTCAAGTAGTTGTCACTTAAATCATTAAAACAATTAGCTCATTCCAAACAGTGACAATTACAGGAATTGGATCAGTCTCCAAGAGTACTAACCCAGGGTCTTATACTTCTCACTTATGGCAAAGGAAATGTGAAGAAATTATTTTAAGAATTACTTTAGTTCTAGGTAAACAACTAGAGTTTTATATATGTAGGTATAGTTTTTCTTTGATGAGTAGTCTTAAATTTGCTTCCTTATAAGATTTTAGTATTTCGTCGGCTTAAGGGTGTTTATTAGAATCCTACCTTAGACTTCAGGCAGTTTTTTTTGAGCCGTTAATCCTCCTAAACTCTTGCCCTATTTGTGCCTTCTGAAGGTCACCGACCCTTTGGCACCCTAGTCTATTTGCTGGCCCTTCTTTGTTACTACTGATGGCTTAACACCACACTCGAAATGTAAGCTCCCATTTCAGTCAATGGACTCTTCCTTTTTGGTCATACATGTGTTCAGCAGATGTATTGAATACCAACTTGTAAGAAAACAGTCACCTATGATGGATAATGGGATCACAGTGTATGTTCTGTTATCTATTCTTCTATAAGCCATTTGGGATGGGAAAAGATGCAAAGTTAGACAATCAGGGAACTTAATCAAAGAGGCCTTTCATTTCAGCAATTTTAAAAAAGAGTAATTGAGAGGAGTTCAGGGATAGGATGGTGGAACCATAAAATGGTGCAGATTAAGTTAGTAATGCATACACAGCACTTTGCCTTGTCCTTCTTCAACGTATTAAAAAGGAGAAAGAATACTTTCACCTTGAAAATTTATTACTTTCTAGGTGCCTCCCAATTCTCTGTCAGCTATACGGGACAAGTCTGTAGGATTAGACAAGCTCTTCCTAGAAAACCCATCAGTGTACTCAAGGAAACTGACACCTTAGTAGAGTATACCTACTATTTGGGGGACCTAGATGATGAAGGACCTTTGACCTAGAGGTTTCCTATCCAATAAAGCAGTTCAGTAAAATTGTAGGGCCTTGGGGCTAATGTTCATTCCACATATTTTTTGAATAGGGAAAGAATATCACCTTTTCTCAAAAGGGTGAAATCACAAGCTTCTGTAGTCCCTCAGCCCAAGTGATTTTTATTTTTTTTATTTTTGGTGGGGGATGCTGTGTTGGGTCTTCATTGCTGCATGCAGGGTTTCTCTAGTGCAAGCTGGGGCTGCTCTTCATTGAGTGTGGGTTTCTCATTGCAGTGGCTTCTTGTTGCAGAGCGTGGGCTCTAGGCACGTGGGCTTCAGTAGTTGCAGCACTTGAGCTCAGTAGTTGTGGCACACGGGCTTAGTTGCTCCGCAATATGTGGGATCTTCCCAGCCCAGGGATCAAACCTGTGTCCCCTGCATTGGCAGAGGGTTTCTTAACCACTGCGCCACTAGGGAAGTCCTGCCCCAAGTTATTAAGGAAAGTGATATCCTAAGATCTTAATTTTGATGTGCTTTTTTTTTAGCATAGCGTATTTATGCTATGCTACCTCACTAAAATTAATCTCTTAATATCAAATACCTAATCAGTGTTCAAAATCCCAATCATCTCATGTTCCGTGTGTGTGTTGTGTACTTTACAATTTGCTTTTTGGTTGGGATTCTAATAATCTATAATAGGAGTCAGCAAACCCTTTCTGTATAGGGCCCAACAGTAAATACTTCAATATATACATTGAGGAATGATGTGCCTTCTTAACATCAATGAATTATTTCCTTTACAGAATTACAAATCTGGGGTAGCAACAAGATTTCAGTTTGATGGCACCATTTTAGATACCATCTTGGCTGTGATTAAACAATAAGACCTTAACAGGAATTCAGTTAAATACCATACCCCAGTACACAAAGTGTTCCCTCTCCCCATTCCCCAGTTGCTAAATGAGAGAAAGAATATGTCCAATTCAGAAGTAAACTCAGAGCTTAATAAGAGGAGACTAACTTGCTGATAAAAATGTGTACCTTGCTAAATTAGATCCTTTTATTGCCACTTAATCCTATCCATATCTATGTTAGAAGATTCTTTTATATCAGACCTCGACCTTAGTCGAGTACTATTGACTTTCCATAGCCTTTAGAATGTGAACTGTTTTGGGAGTCTTTGATTAATATCTACACTTATAAAAGGTGTCAGTAGATTAGACTTGTCAGTCATCTTGGACATAGTTTGAAAATGCTAAGCTTGTGAGTAAATAAGCCAAAGTATCTGACTTGAAGAACACTTTATTGTGCTGAAGAAGAAAATTCCCCAAGCTAAAGACTATCCAACTGAATTAGAAGCCTATTCCATTGTTTCAAACACACATAATTCCCACTGTAAGCCCCATTGAGGATGATTTTTTCTGTGTTGCTCAGTGTCTTGCAGCAGTAGACTCAAGTACATGGCAAATGAACCAAATACTGAACACAATGCTTCTTAGTCAAAATTTCTAGTAAAACACAATTTCAACATATATCTAAAATAGTTCCAAGACTTTTTCCTTATAATTAAGCTTAAAATTAATCAAAACAGATGGTCTGATTCTCAGAGATTCAGAAAAAGTTTTGTTGCTCTTCTAATGTGGTACTGTCCCATCAGGAGTGTCAAATATATCTGGAAAGGACATACGATGGAACTCTGAGAACATCGTCACTTGAGAATATACAGCAGGGTTCCTACCTGGGCATCCATTCACTCCTCAGCCCACTGCAACCTAGATTGCAGCTTCAATATTTGAAACTACCTTCTTAAAGGCCACTACTGACTAGTTTCCAGATCCTCACCTCTGCAGCACTTGGCACTGTTAATGACCGATTTCCTTCACACAACCCTCTTACTTGACCCCGTACACATGGGTATTCTTTTAATTCTTGGCAGGGCACTCTCCCAGTGTTCTTTCCCTTGGTGTTCTTGGTCCCAGATGATCACAGTGACTTAAAGCTTGATTGACCTCTCTTCAGAGTTCACAAATATTTGTTGAAATGACACCATGCATTGTTTGATGTGCAAAGGATTTTCAATCACATCCCAATTTGGGTCACTTCTTTACTTTCTCATGGATGACGTCAAGGGTCTTTAGATTTACATGTGTGGAGTATGGAGTCTCATCATGAGCTTAGCAAAGTTACTTTTAGAAAAATTATAACCTTGATTTTTCTGAAGCTATTTAATGCATGCCAGCCATGTAAACACTATTTGATGAGATGATGTCTAGCTGACCTTATGTCATATCAACATGTATGTATCTCTGTTAACTATATAGACTAATAAAATCTCCAAACTGAAGGAAACAGAAAAACTACACGTGTTTATCCAGCCTCTGCTTGAACTCATCCCATCAGTGTTCCTCTTCAGCTCATAGAGCAGCCATAGTAGGTTGAGATCCATCTGTTAGTTCTTCTCTGAACTGAGTTGAGTTGAAAGCTGTTTATTCCATCTCCCAATGCTGCTTGGCTTCGCATCCTCCCACATAATGGTCTGTGTAACTGTGGGAACTGGGAAGGGCTGTGCACGGTATTTGAGGAGTACTTAGGGCCTTAAATTTTTTCCATTGCTAGGAAACAGTATGTTTTCATTCCCATAAGTACTAATATAATATCAGAAATCCATACTGTTCACTCTTTTCCAGTTTAATGTTTCATTCTTCATTTTAAAGCTAAGAATCAAATATTTAATATGAAAAATTGATGCCCAAAAAAGATTTTAAAGAAAAGCACCCAGAAGTATTTCTTGTACAGTGGAATATTAATTTGCTGGCATTGGTATATAACACTTAACATAGGATTAAACTTGATTCTCCAAGTTAAGATTAAGTTTGCAGCTTGATATAAAAATGTAAATGTTGCTTAATCCTAGGCTTTCAAGAATTTCATAAGTGATTTCTTAATGCAGTACAATTTTAACATGTATAAATGTAATGATTCAACTCCCTTTAGAAAGTATATTACAAGGATGATGTGAGTTATTTTTTCCTTTAATTGCATTTCAGATCATATTCTAAAAGCAGTGAGAAATACTTCATTTTTATTAAATTCTTACAAAACTTGAGGTCCTTCAGGCCCAAGCCATCCCTCTCCTTAAGCAGCAGGATAGATTTACAATTATGGCTACTTCATTATTTTTATACATAATTTGAAAAAGATTATGAGTACAGTCCTGGTGCTTTTATATCACCAAGATGAAGGAATGGAAGTATTGTCTTCATTAGGTAGCCAGTTTAAATCCTAAAAGTTATTGAACACTCATTGGCATGATATTTCTTCTCAGTGTTTGAACTCTAAAAATATGAGTCTGGAAATTCCATAATAATAGTTACCCAAAATGCTTTTTGTAAGATTTACTGCATGCTGTTTGAAAGTTACTACCATATCCTTCACCTTTGTTTCAGCACAAAATCCAAGAACATGAGCTGAGAATCTGAGGACATCTTGCCTGTGTAGGTGATCAATTTCATTGCAATTTTTAGCCATTTATGAATATGAGAGGGAAAAAAGGGGATGTTTTTACTCTTCAAGTATTTAAACTCACTGACATTATGCCACTTTTAATGTGAGCAATTTCTTTATAGTATCATTGTGACTCTGAACCTCAGAATTGCCATTTTTGGGGGAAACTAAGCTTAAATGATGCAGACGTAATATTATTTGCAAGCAGAAAATGAATAAATTTGCATTGGCTGCTTTGCCACTGTAAAGTCCGTTTTCAGCATATATAATGGAAGTGACTTGAAATGAATATATATATAAATATATATATAAAATGAAGCGACTTGAAAAATCAGATTTGAGAATGTTTCCGATATATCACACTGTTATTAATGTCCTGCTTTTTAACACTTTTTTTCCTTATTAACATAATTCATTGTTGGAGAAGATTAATGAGGCAACTGCAAAGGCAAAATCTGGCATTTTGTATAATCTAAGAGACTGTCATTTTATTTTTTATCCATATGTACACACAGAAAGCAAAACTTAATCATGCCATTAAAGAAAAGTTGTAAGCAGTTGAAACTGTACTATGTAATTGAGTCCCATCATAATAATTTAAGTATGTTCAAAGTATTTTCATTGTAGGATTAATAATTAGAATATGGTATATATATTTAAGGTCTTTTATATTTTAGTTTCAGAGTTGAAAGCTTTCCAAAATTTTTAAACAGTAAAGTTACAACACATTTATGTGGCTCTCTCATTTACGGTCATTAGAGAAGGGACTTACATAAGTCTTATGAGGAAAATATATTGAAAAGAGTACTTCTTAAGCAAAAGTTTTCATGATCTGTAGATGTGATGTAGAAACGTTTCAGAATAAACTATAGAATTTCATATGAACTTACCTTGTTTGAGCAGGTAAATTTGGTGAATAATTAAAGAATGTTTTCCTTTAATGAATCCAGTCAATTTGGTATATTAGATAATTATTATCATTCAGATCATGTCTATTTCTTTAGCTCTATTAGAGACCCTTTGTTCTTTCTTTAGTAAACAGTGATCTAAATTATCACATACGCTGTTTGTATTCTACAGCGACTAATTAGCATAAGCTATTCAAACACACCATGGCATTTCTATTTTAAAATTCATCCTTGAGGAGAAAATATACTTTATAGGATAATTGCTAGTAACAATATTCCTTTTTTATAAATCTAATTAACTTATTTGCAATGTGAATTTTCGAAGTGAGCACTTTGCACATTTCTTTTCCCTGCTTGCATTTGTGCTTGACAGGTGTTTCACACATTCTCCACTCACTCTTGTGAGTTCCTACTTTCAGCCCCTTGCTTACCTTAATCTGATCTTTGGCCCTTGGGAGTTATTTTTTTCTAGCTAAATTCTTATGACTAAATCTAGCCATGTTTTAGATATAAATATGAAACCAAGGATCTAATTTATCCTTAAACTCACTGAATTTTAATCCTACTTTATTTGCCAAAAATAATCTCAATTAAAAATTTCTTATTCTAATGGTAACCATGTAAATTTACTGTCTGATTCTTAATACCTCCAGGAGCAGTTTCTTTCTAGTGAATTTCTCTCTGCCTTAAATTTGGCCATTTTGCCCTGACTATGACTTTTCTTATTTAAGCCTAACTGGCTAACAAATGGAGAGCAAACCTCAAAAGAACAGCATTGTTTTTTCACTTATAAATAACCTTCTTCACAGATTTTCAAACTAGGTTCTGGGATCCTAGGAGTTCTTTGAAGATGTCTCTCTGAGTGTGGTGAGGTGGGTGGTGCAGAAGCAGGTGGGGTCCTTGGGCCTTCAGCCAAACCTCTACAACAGCTACACTTTCATCTTATTTGTTATGCTTTCAGGGCCTAGTACTTACAAAAATTTTTTAACCACGGACTTAATTTAAAAACATTCACGGATGATATTAATAATAGTAATAGTAGCTTTTGTTTATAGAGCGCTTATCATGGGGCAGACTCTATTTTCTAACATTAATCTATTAATCCTTAAAACAACCCGATAAGATTAAACATTTTTATTATTCCTGTTTTACAAATGAGGAAACTGAGACTTAAGGAGATCAAATAACTTGCCCAAGGGATCACAGCTACTAAGTGACGGACTCTGGCACAAATCTGGGTGTGCCAATTAACGTCTTAGTTTTAAGTCAGGCATGGCACGTGAGGCAGACAGAGCTAACGGCTAGAAACATTGTTCTGCACAAGGTGCTATGGGCAGTCACTCCTAACCCATTGGTGTTGGCATTCAAGATGAGACCTATCTTCTTACCCTGCTTTAAGGTGAGATATCTGTGACTTCACACTTCTGATTAGGAACTCTCTCCCAAGTCTAAAAGTGTTGCCAATTGCTTGTTTGGATATTGGCAGTAGAAAAACACCAAATCATCTTTGATCTTAGATGTAATTTTTCACAATGAAGCTATTTGATAAACAAAAATCCCTAACTGTACCATCCTCATTTCTGACAACTTCTAACAGAGGCTATTTGTTTTTGTATTTATAGATATGTAGTTTGTATAAATTTATAAGTTGATAACTATAAACACTATACAACCCTCAAAATCAGGATAGCTAAGGTTTTTTTCAGCTTCTCTTTGAGTGCCTGCTGGAAGAAAGACCTAAAGTAATTTATGTGTTTAACCTAATATTTTAGATGTGAGGTTGGAGGTGGTGAGGGAGAGGGTGGAGAACTTATGTTTGAGGTAAAGTCTGCCAGTTTCCATATTGTAGAGTGGAGAATTCAGTGGTTTGAATAACTTTCACTATTTCCACTACCAGCATGCCCTGCCCAGGAATGTCATATAGCCACAGGACTGGGTGAATGCCCAAGCATTTAAAAAAGAAGCACACACGCTCAACCCCTAGCTGATTTTTCAGTTGTTCTTGTTCTTGTTCTTGCCAGGATGTAACCAGTAGTTTCTGTGCTGTGCCCATTCTTACCTAGGTGCAATTAAACTTTTTCCTTTTAGGTCCAAGACTTTTAAAATGACTCGTAATTATTTTGTTCCTGCTTAAGACATGTCAAAGAAGTCCAAGACTATATTTAGGAACTTGCTTTGAAATTCCAACCAATTTTTCCAATACAGTACATACGGAGAGTTAGTAGCAAATAATTTATAATTTTCAATACACACAAAAAAGTCATTTTTTGTTGTTAACTGTTATTGAAATCTAGATTTACTTAAATGAATAGACATGCTGTGAAATTCTTGAACATCCGTTTAGCATACACATTAGCGTGTTGGGATGATCTTCATGGGACTGTTATCGTGGAACCCATTAAATCCTTATTAGTAAAAATCTTTGAATATGTCTTAAAATGTTTTCTACATAAATAAAAACTTTTCTCCTAAAAGCTATTTCTGACGCATTCTCTTTCCAATTATTTGTAAAATTAGAAATTGCTGGGGAGTGAATCACGGTGAATGGGTTCTGTGACACTTGGATAGTGCTGCTAACTAGGAAGTTATCTGAAGAGTGTTTAAAAAACCAACCCCGTGCTGATGAGGATGTTGGAAAATTCTATGGTTTCAGTGTATGGTGATCTCCACATGCCTCTTTTCTCCTGGTTTTTACTTTTGCCAAATGAGAGAATAGCCAATTGTAAGTTGTCCTATTCCTAGGTGATCAGGACTTGCTAAAAAATAGACAACCAAAGCCATTGATTCAATTATGTGAAAGAGTTTTAGTTAGGATTAGCAGCCCACATGAAGTGGAGATAGAAAAGCTGACCTAAGAACTGTGTGATACTAAGATAAGATTTACAGTAATGTAGAAAGGAACGTTATAATTAAGACTGGAGTTGATACCAGGGTTATAGTAAATGGTGATTGGCAGCAGGTAAGGTTTGGTGAGAAACGTTTATAGTTATGTGTGTTTCTTTGAAAAGCTTTCCCCCCTTGATATTTCTAAGTCCCTGTGTATTAAAGCATCTAAGCCTAAACATTAAAAGTTAATTTTTTTAAAGTAAGCAAACATGCCACTGCAGTTACCTGACAGTACCACATACTAACTGCATGAAAAATATTCCACAGAAATAAAAAATCCTTTTGAATGTTAATTTACAAACGTGTCAGCGAAAAATACCATGAGCTATAAGCTGAATATAGTTCTTTTTATCCTTAATGATCTAGTAGAAGAGCAATTATGATCTAGGCTTAATACAAATACTAAAAATTCTGTACCACTTTACCAACTGAAATTAAAATACTGTAAGATCAGAATACTTTCCTCTTGTGGACTAATAAAGGCTTATCACTTTTTTTTTTTACACAACAATTTTTTTTTAACTTATTTACTGGCTGCTTTAGGTCTTTGTTGCTGCCCGAAGGCTTTCTCTAGTTGCAGTGAGCAGGGGCTACTCTTCTTTGTGGTGTGTGGGCTTCTTATTGTGGTGGATTCTCTTGTAGAGCACAGGCTCTAGGCATGCAGGCTTCAGTAGTTGCGGCAGGTGGGCTCAGTAGTTGTGGCTCGAAGGCTCTAGAGTGCAGGCTCAGTAGTTGTGGTGCATGGGCTCAGTTGCTCCATGGCAAGTGGGATCTTCCCAGACCAGGGATCAAACCCATGTCCCCTTGCACTGGCAGGTGGATTCTTAACCCCTGAGCCACCAGGGAAGTCCCAAGGCTATCACTTTTTTGGAAAAAAAAAATCTATACAAAAAAGAGTCATAGATAAAATTCTTTAAAAAGCTTTTGTTAAACTTTTAAAAAAATCTTTCAATAAAATTTCTGGCCCATAATTTATTTGTTAGATAACTGTCATCAATATAGTGCTATGATAATAGCTCTTTGCCATCAAAATGTCATTTATATGGCAAATAAACACACAAAAATAATTCAATGTAACTAGTTTTCAAATAGAAATTAAAACATTTTAGAAAATGGATGATTTATTTTTAAATTATACTCTAAATTGGTAAGTATGAGGTGAGTTTAGATGACTGGGACTATTGAAAGAGGCTCTCTGGAAAGCAATTTAGTAATATGTTTCAAGAGTCATTTAAAAACATTCATGCCCCCAAAATGCACTCCTAGAAAACTAAGCCACAGAAGAGTAGATTTTTATACAAGTTTCTTTTTCAAAGTGTTATTTGTAAGAGAGAAGAATAAAAAAATAAAAACCCTATATTTCCAAGAATATAGGAATAAACAATGGTAGATTCTCACTATTAATTATCAGTTAATTATTATTAACTGTTATTACCCATTAATAATATTTTCAAAGAACATTTGATAATAGTATATCATCTTATCTAAATATTAAGAAATAAAGACACAAACTATAAGATGTGTCCAATTTTGTGTAAAAAATAAATACACCAATATCTTAATTTTTAGGAAGATTTAAAAAAATTTTTTACTATATTTTCCAAATTTTCTTCAATAAGCATTTTTTTAAGAGGCATATCTCTGTTCTTTCAAGTAGAATTTCTGACAGGGATACCTTTTTTTTTCCCCTTTACTATTTATTTAGTTATTTATTTATTTGGTTGCGCTGGGTCTTAGTTGTGGCTTGCCAGCTACTTAGTTGTGGCACGTGGGCTCCTTAGCTGTGGTATGCAAACTCTCTTAGTTGCAGCATGCACGAGGGCTTTAGTTCCCTGACCAGGGCTCGAACTCCAGCCCCCTGCATTGGGAGTGCAGACTCTTACCCAGGGAAGTCCCAGTAAGCATTTATTTTAATCAGAACACTATATAATAAAAATTTAGAATCAAAGCATTTATTATTTTAGGAAACAAACACCATTTGTGTTTCACAATTTATGGAAATGGTGCTATTTGGTTGATTAGTTGCTTGGGTTCATCTCCTTTGCTTTATTTTTTTTCCCCAAATAAACATATAGTCTTTTTTCCTGATTATAAGAATAATGATACTGTTAGTTTAAAAAATATAAAAATATAGAAAAGTGTAAGTAAATAAAAAAGACATGAAAAATTATCCACAATCCTACCAAATAAATGTTAACATTTATTGTATATTCTTCCAAATAATGTTTATGCAGATACGTCTATATCCTGAACTGGTTTTCAGGGATGTATGCTGATAAATAACCATATAAGTTATTTACAAATGGCGGCTGTTCTGGTGGTTCTGTGTTCATATCTACAGATGGCAAAGTATGTACTATCAATCTTTTCCAATCTTCAATCCGTCAATCAATTGATTGATCTATTTCTATATTTTTAAAAATGTGGTCATATTATGTGTTCTGTTTACAATCTGCCCCTTTTTCATTTAACAATATAGTAACATCTTTTTATGTTAATAAGCATGTGGGTCTACATCATTTTAACAACTGCATTGTATTTGATTGTGTGCTTAGAAAGACCTTCTTCACTTCCAGATCATTAAAATATCCATCTACGTTGCTTTCCAGTTAAGCTTATCTCAAGCTCCATGGTCAGCAAACTTTTTCTGCAAAGGATCAGATAGTAAATATTTTTGGTTTTGTGGGCCACACGGAAGGTCTCTATTGCAGCTACTCAACTCTGCCACTGCAGTGGGAAAGCAGCCATTGGCGATACTTAAACTAATGAGTGTGGCTGTGTTCCCTGAACATTTTATTTCTGTACGTTGAAATTTGATTTCACGTAATTTTTATATGTCATGAAAAAAATGTTTTTCAGCCATTTAAAAATGCAAAACCTTCCTCCCTCCTCTTAGCTTGCCAGTTCTACAGAAACAGGCGGCAGGTCAGATGTGGGCTGCAGCCTGCTGTCTCCTTCTCTAGCTGAATGCTTCCCTTCACAGCTTTCATCTCCTGTTATGAAGTCTATCAGTGTCATGCCTAAATTTCTTTCAGTTAGATGCTAACCTTCTTGGAAAAATGTTCTCTTGACAGAGGAATAAAGGAATAAAGAAAAAAAATTCATACCTCCAACTTAGCTTGCTGTTTCTGTCCAAAACCTAAAATCATAAAATTCAGAGGTAGGATGAACACCTTTATTTCTATTTTACTTTATTTATTTATTTATTTATTTATTTATTTATTGGCTGTGTTGGGTCTTCGTTGCTGTCCACAGGCTTTCTCTAGTTGTGGGGAGTGGGGGCTACTCTTCATTGTGGTGACTGGGCTTCTTATTGTGGTGGCTTCTCTTGTTGTAGAGCACAGGCTCTAGGCACGTGGGCTTTAGTAGTTGCAGCAGGTGGGCT
Source organism: Hippopotamus amphibius kiboko (assembly GCF_030028045.1). Lineage (NCBI taxonomy): Eukaryota > Metazoa > Chordata > Mammalia > Artiodactyla > Hippopotamidae > Hippopotamus > Hippopotamus amphibius. The sequence goes on along the minus strand of NC_080190.1, from coordinate 106,345,257 downwards.
CAGTAGTTGTGGCTCCCAAGCTCTAGAGTGCAGGCGCGGTAGTTGTGGCACGTGGGCTTAGTTGCTCTGCAGCATGTGGATTTCCAAACCAGGGATGAACCCATGCCCCCTGCATTGGCAGGCAGATTCTCAACCACTGCGCCACCAGGGAAGTCCCTAGTTCTACTTTAGAATAACAACTATTTCACTTTTTCCAGAAACTGAACATGTTCAGCGCATGCACTAGGATCTTTTATAAATTCTATTTCTTTCTTTGCCTGAAAAAATGTCCCATTGCGTTTATCCTTTTACTGAGACAAAACTGACTTGCTTCTGAAGAAGACCTTACCTTAGTGTTATCCTGGGAAACCTTACTCCCAAGCTCCATGATACATGCTTTTTTATAATTTGTTTCTTAATTGACTGCCACAAAGAAATATTGCGTATTAGTAGTGACCATCTATTTAGAAATGTTTTGTTTGCCAGGTACTCTTTCAAGGGCCTAATGTATACATTATCTCATTTAATCATCATATAAACCTTTGTGTGGTAGGTATTTATGTCCATTTCACAGGTTAAAAAACTGTGGGTCAGCAAGGTAAATAACCTGCCAGCCAGCAAGTGCAGGATCAGAATTTAAATCTAGATTTGTGAGTCTTTAAAGCCACGAATGCCCTTGTGCAGTGCTAGCCTGCATCCTTGTAATTTATTTGCCATCCTGATGAAGGATAAGTTTTGGTATTCAATGAAAACCTTGTCAGAGCTTATTTGAAGTAATTGCGAAGGCCTGCTTCTACAAGATCCATATCCCACCCAGAAACAAATTACATGTTAGTTGGCCAGTATGGTCAGAGGCTCAGAATAAATTAAGCCCAACATGCTAATTACATTTTAAAAACCCCTCAGTGAAAAGAGGTGTGTCTCTGTGATACAATAAACATACAAAAACTTTTAAACATTGTTTTACCTGTTATCGTAGCTTTTTGTTTTGTAGACTTTTAAATTAATTAATTAATTAATTGGCTGAATTGGGTCTTTGTTGCGGTATGCAGGCGTCTCATTGAGTGGCTTCTCTTGCGGTGGAGCCGGGGCTCTAGGTGTGCAGGCTTCAACAGTTGCGGCATTGTGGACTCAAAATAGTTGTGGTTCCCAGACTCTAGAGCACAGGCTCAGTAGTTGTGGTGCATGGGCTCAGTTGCTCTGAGGCATGTGGGATTGTCCCGAACCAGGGCTCCAACCCCTGTCCCCTGCATTGGCAGGCGGATTCTTAACCACTGTGCCACCAGAGAAGTCCCTCAGTCCCTACACTTTAGATAACACTTTACAGCCGCATTCTCTTCTCTGTTACAAGTCTTGACAACTGAATTTATCATATTCAAATTTAAGTTCACTTTGGAACAGATTCAGTTACCTTTGAAACCATGCTTCATGTTTATCAATTGCAGAGAAACCCATGAACTGTGGAAGAGAGCTCCTTCTCCTAGAGATTAATCTCAGATTACTATCTATTATTAGTTTATCTTAAATGAGTTCACATTTTTAAGAATTTTTATTGAGATACAATTGACATACAATAAACTGCATATATCTAAAGTGTACAATTTGATTTTTTTTTCTTATTAGTAGTATATATACGTCAATCCCAATCTCCCAATTCATCCCACCCCAACTACCTCCCCTTCCCCCCACTTTCCCCACTTGGTGTCGATATGTTTGTTCTCTACATATGTGTCTCTATTTCTGCCTTGCAAACTGGTTGATTTGTACCATTTTTCTATATTACACATATATGTGTTGTTTTTAATGGTTTAGAGACTTTATTTTTTTTTTCAGTTCCTTATATTGAGATTACATGTGATAATTTAAGAAAATATAGATACTCATTTTCTAGGTTGATTAATGTAGGAAGTGGAAAGGTTCAATTGATAAGATTTTTTGTTTTTGTTTTTAGAGTGTACAATTTGGTATTTTTTTTCTTATTAGTAATGTATATATGGCAATCTCAATCTCCCAATTCATCCCATCCCAACTACTCCCCCCTCCCCCCCCTTTCCCCACTTGGTGTCCATATATTTGTTCTCTACATCTGTGTCTCTATTTCTGCCTTGCAAACCAGTTGATTTGTACCATTTTTCTATATTCCGCATATGTGTTAATATACGATATTTGTTTTTCTCTTTCTGACTCACTTCACTCTATGTGACAGTCTCTAGGTCCATCCATGTCTCTACAAATGTTCCAGTTTCATTGCTTTTTACAACTCAGTAATATTCCATTGTATATATGTACCACATCTTCTCTATCCATTCATCTGTTGATGGATGTTTAGGTTTCTTCCATGTCCTGGCTATTATTGTAAACAGCGCTGCAATGAACATTGGAGTGCGCGTGTCTTTTTGAATTATGGTGTTCTCTGGGTATATACCCAGTAGTGAGATTGCTGGGTCATATGGTGATTCTATTTTTAGTTTTTCAAGGAACCTCCATACTGTTCTCCATAGTGGCTGTATCAATTTACATTCCCACCAACAGTGCAAGAGGGTTCCCTTTTCTCCACATCCTCTCCACCTTTTACTGTTTGTCGATTTTCTGATGATGCCCATTCTAACCGGGGTGAGGTGATACCTCATTGTAATTTTGATTTGCATTTCTCTAATAATTAGTGATGTTGAGCAGCTTTTCATGTGCCTCTTGGCCATCTGCATGTCTTCTTTGGAGAAATGCCTATTTAGGCCTTCTGCCCATTTTCTGATTGTGTTCTTTGTTTTTTTTGACGTTGAGCTGGATGAACTGTTTATATATTTTGGAGATTAATCCTTTGTTGATTCGTTTGCAAATATTTTCTCCCATTCTGAGGGTTGTCTTTTTGTCTTGCTTATAGTTTCCTTTGTTGTGCAGAAACTTTTAAGTTTCATTAGGTCCCGCTTAATTTATTTTTGTTTTTATTTCCATTACTCTAGGAGGTGAGTCAGAAAAGATCTTGAAGTAATTTATGTCAAAGAGTGTTCTTCCTATGTTTTCCTCTAGGAGTTTTATAGTGTCTGGCCTTACAGTTAGGTCTTTAATCCATTTTGAGTTTATTTTTGTGTATGGTGTTAGGGAGTGTTCTAATTTCATTCTTTTACATGTAGCTGTTCAGTTTTCCCAGCACCACTTATTGAAGAAGCTCTCTTTTCTCCATTGTATATCCTTGCCTCCTTTGTCATAGATTGGTTGACCATAGTTTATCTCTGGGCTTTCTGTCCTGTTCCATTGATCTATGTGTCTGTTTTTGTGACAGTACCATATTATCTTGATTACTGTAGCTTTGTAGTATAGTCTGAAGTTAGGGAGTCTGATTCCTCCAGCTCCATTTTTTTTCCCTCAAGATTGTGCTTTGGCTATTCGGGGTCTTTTGTGTCTCCATACAAATTTTAGGATTTTTTGCCATTGGTAATTTGATAAGCATTGCACTGAATCTGTAAATTGCTTTGGGTAGTATAGTCATTTTCACAATGTTGATTCTTCCAATCCAAGAACATAGTATATTTCTCCATCTGTTTGTGTTGTCTTTAATTTTTTTCATTAGTGTCTTACAGTTTTTTGAGTAAAGGTGTTATACCTCCTTAGTTAGGTTTATTCCTAGGTATTTTATTCTTTTTGTTGCAGTGGTGAATGGGATTGTTTCCTTAATTTCTCTTTCTGATCTTTCATTGTTAGTGTATAGAAATGCAAGAGATTTCTGTGTATTAATTTTGTATCCTGCAACTTTACCAAGTTCATTGATTAGCTCAAGTACTTTTCTGGTGACATCTTTAGGATTTTCTATGTATAGTATCATGTCATCTGCAAACAGTGACCGTTTTACTTCTTTTCCAATTTGGATTCCTTTTATTTCTTTTTCTTCTCTTGTTGCTGTAGCAAGGACTTCCAAAACTATGTTGAATACTAGTGGCAAGAGTGGACATCCTTGTCTTGTTCCTGATCTTAGAGGGAACGCTTTCAGTTTTTCAACATTAAGAATGATATTTGCTGTGGCTTTGTCGTTATATGGCCTTTATTATGTTGAGGTAAGTTCCCTCTATGCCCACCTTCTGGAGAGTTTTTATCAAAAATGGTGTTGAATTTTGTCAGAAGCTTTTTCTGCATCTATTGAGATGATCATGTGGTTTTTATCTTTCATTTTGTTAATATGGTGTATCTCATTGACTGATTTGTGTATGTTGAAGAGTCCTTGCATTCCAGGGATAAACCCCACTTGATCATGGTGTATGATCCTTTGAATGTGTTGTTGGATTCTGTTGGCTAGTATTTTGTTGAGGATTTTTGCATCTAAATTCATCAGTGATATTGGTCTGTAATTTCCTTTTTTTGTAGTATATTTGTCTGATTATGGTATCAGGGCAATGGTGGCCTCATAGATGAGTTTGGGAGTGTTCCTTCCTCTGAAAATTTTTGGAGGAGTTTGAGAAGGATGGGTGTTAGCTCTTCTCTAAATGTTTGATAGAATTCACCTGTGAAGCCATCTTGGACTTTTGTTTGTTGGGAGATTTTTAATCACAGTTTCAATTTCATTGTTTGTGATTGGCCTGTTCGTATTTTCTATTTCTTCCTGATTCACTCTCAGAAGGTTATACCTTTCTAAGAATCTGTCCATTTCATCCAGATTGTCCATATTATTGGCATACCGTTACTTGTAGTAGTCTCTTCTGGTGCTTTTTATTTCTATGGTGTCTGTTGTGACTTCTGTTTCATTTTGAACTTATTCATTTGAGTCCTCTCCCTCTTTTTCTTGATGAGTCTTGCTAAAATTTTATCAAGTTTGTTTATCTTCTCAAAGAACCAGCTTTGAGTTTTACTGATTTTTGCTATTGTTTTCTTTGTTTCCCTTTCATTTATTTCTGCTCTGATCTTTATGATTTCTCTCCTTCTACTAACTTTGGGTTTTGTTTGCTCTTCTTTCTCTAGTTTCTTTAGGTGTAAGATTAGATTGTTTATTTGGGATTTTTCTTGTTTTTTGAGGTAGGTTTGTATTGCTGTAAACTTCCCTCTTAGAACTGCCTTTGCTGAATCCCATAGGTTTTGGATTGTTGTGTTTTCATTATCATTTGTCTCTAGGTATCTTTTGATTTTCTCTTTGATTTCAGTGATCTCTTGGTTATTTAGTAGCGTATTGTTTAGCCTCCATGTGTTTGTGTTTTTTACAGTTTTTTTCCTGTAATTTGATTTCTAATCTCATAGAGTTGTGGTCAGAAAAGATGCTTGATACGATTTCAATTTTCTTAAATTTACCAAGGCTTGATTTGTGACCCAAAATGTGATGTGAACTATCCTGGAGAATGTTCTGTGTGCACTTGAGAAGAAAGTATAATCTGCTGTTTTTGGATGGAACGTCCTAAAGATATCTATTAAATCTAGCTAGTTCATTGTGTCATTTAAAGCTTGTGTTTCCTTACTAATTTTCTGTCTGGATGATCTGTCCATTGGTGTAAGTGGGGTGTGAAAGTCCCCCACTATTATTGTGTTACTGTTGATTTCCTATTATATAGTTGTTAGCATTTGCCTTATGTATTGAGGTGCTTCTATACTGGGTGCATATATATTTACAATTGTTATCTCCTCTTCTTGGATGGATCCCTTGATCATTATGTAGTGTCCTTTCTTATCTCTTGCAACACTTTTTATTTTAAAGTCTATTTTATCTGATATGACTATCGCTGCTCCAGCTTTCTTTTGATTTCTATTTGCATGGAATACCTTTTTCCATCCTCTCACTTTCAGTCTGCATGTGTCCCTAGGTCTGAAGTGGGTCTCTTGTAGACAGCATATATATGGGTCTTGTTTTTGTATCCATTCATCCAGTCTGTGTCTTTTGGTTGGAGCATTTAGTCCCTTTACATTCAAGGTAATTATAGATATGTATGTTCCTATTACCATTTTCTTAATTGTTTTGTTTTTGTTTTTGTAGGTCCTTTTCTTCTCTTATGTTTCCCGCTTAGAGAAGTTCCTTTAGCATTTGTTGTAGGGCTGGTTTGGTGATGCTGAATTCTCTTAGCTGTTGCTTGTCTGTAAAGCTTTTGTTTTCCCTGTCAAATTGAATGAGATCCTTGCTGGGTAGAGTATTCTTGGTTGTAGGTTCTTTCCTTTCATCACTTTAAATATATCATGCCACTCCTTTCTGGCTTGCAGAGTTTCTGCTGAGAAATCAGCTGTTAATCTTATGAGAGTTCCCTTGTATGTTAGTTGTCATTTTTCCCTTGTTGCTTTTAATAATTTTTCTTTGTCTTTAATTTTGGTCAGTTTGACTATTATGTGTCTTGGTGTGTTTCTCCTTGGGTTTATCCTGCCTGGGACTCTCTGTGCTTCCTGAACTTGGGTGGCTATTTCCTTTCCCATGTTAGGGAAGTTTTCAACTATAATCTCTTCCAATATTTTCTCAGGTCCTTTCTCTCTCTCTTCACCTTCTGGGACCCCTATAATGCGAATGTTGGTGCATTTAACATTGTCCCAGAGGTCTCTTAGGCTGTCTTCATTTCTTTTCATTCTTTTTTCTTTATTCTTTTCTGCATCAGCGATTTTCACTATTCTGTCTTGTGGGTCCCTTATTCATTCTTCTGCCTTAGTTAATCTGCTACTGTTTCCTTCTAGTGTATTTTTCATTTCAATTATTGTGTCGTATATCTCTGTTTGTATGTTCTTTAATTTTTCTTGGTCTTTGTTAAACGTTTCTTGCATCTTTTCAGTCTTTGCATCCAGTCTTTTTTCAAAGTCCTCGTTCATCTTCACTATCATTATTCTGAATTCTTTTCTGGGAGGTTGCCTATCTCCACTTCATTTAGTTGTTTTTCTGGGGTTTTATCTTGTCCCTTCATCTGGTATAAAGTCCTCTGCCTTTTCATTTTCTCTGTCTTTCTGTGGCTGTGATTTTCAGTTCCACAGGATGAAATACTGCTGATACTGCTTAATACTGCGGTCTGTGCTCTTGTGGAGGAAGCTATCTAAGAGGTTTGTGGGTGCTTCCTGTTGGGAGGAACTCGTGGTGGGTAGGATTGGTATTGCTTTGGTGGGCAGAGCTCAGTAAAACTTTAATCTGCTTGTCTGCTAATGTGTGGGGCTGCATTCCCACCCTGTTTGTTGTTTGGCCTGAGGTGACCCAGAACTGGAGCTTACAGGCTCTTTGGTGGGGCTAATGGTGGACTCTGCAAGGGCTCACGCCAATGAGCACCTCCCAGAACCCCTGCTGCCAGTGTCCTTCTCTCCATGGTGAGCCACAGCTGCCCCCCACCTCTGCAGGCAACCCTCCAGCACCAACAGGTAGGTGTGGTTCAGTCTCCTATGGGGTCACTGCTCCTTCCCCCTAGGTCCTGGTGCACACACACTACTTTTTGTGTGCCCTCTAAGAGTGGAGTTTTTGTTTCCCCCAGTCCTGTGGATGTCCTGCAATCAATTCCTGCTGGCCTTCAAAGTCTGATTACCTGGTGATTCCTCCTCCTGTTTTCAGATCCCCAGGTTGGGAAGCCTGACACGGGGTTCAGAACCCTCACTCCAGTGGGTGGACTTCTGTGGTATAACTCACAAACTCCAGTTTTTGAGTCACCCACCCACCAGTTATGATTTTATCATGATTGCACCCTTCTTACTATCTCACTGCGGCTTCTCCTTTGTCTCTGGATATGGGCTGTCTTTTTTGGTGAGTTCCAGTGTCTTTCTGTCGGTGATTGTTCAGCAGTTAGTTGTAATTCTGGTATTCTTGCAGGAGGGAATGAGTGCACATCCTTCTTGCTCCACCATCTTCAACTGTCTGTCTGCTTAAATGATTTCTTAAATGGTCTCATTAATTTCTGATAAGAGATTAAACTTAATTCAGAATTTGTATAGCTTCTCTGTAGAACCGTGACACACACTGGATGGTCCATATGCTGCTTGTGGAGGAACTGGCTAAAATTTCAATCTCTCAAAGATCCACTAAGTTCTTTATCTCTTCTTCTAATTGAGATTTATAGTGACCAAATGAGCTCTATTGGTTTGCAGCTAGAAGTTGGCCATCAGAACTTCGTAACTTTTTTAATGTGTTTTTTGATTCTGTAGAGTTCCTCTGATTCTATAGCATTTGTTGTCTGCTCAAGCTGAAATACTACTGAGTAGCACGTACATTTAATTTCACTTACATTTCTTGTTACGTGTTTTTCTGATTAGAGGTGCAAAGCCATGTCACTTAAAAGTGAGAAAAAAGCAGTACACATAACTGACAGTGGTTATGAATTTTATGAAAGAGAGGAAAAGTATATATTCACAGAAAAAAAATTCTGGAAAGATCATAAAGTTTGAAGTGGTTATGCCTGTGTGGTAGGATTAATGATTTTCAGTTTCTTTATACCTTCCTCTGTTATTTTCAAAATTTTAACATGAACATATATTACATTAGAAAATAATTACAGGCATAGCTTGCTTTATTGCACTTCACACATACTGCATTTTTTGCAAGTTGAATGTTTGTAGCAACCCTGCATCAAGCAAATGTATCAATGCCATTCTTCCAACAGCATTTGCTCACTTCAATTTTCTGTGTCACATTTTGGTAATTCTTGAAATAATTCAAGCTTCATTATTAGTATATTTGTTACAGTGATCTGTGATGTGATCTTTATTTTACTACTCTTACTTCCTGAAGGCTTGGATAATGGTTAACATTTTTTAGCAATAAATTAGTTTTAAAGTAAGGTATGTAATCTGTTTTTTTTTTAATTTTTTATTTTTTTTTGAGGTACACCAAGTTCAATCATCTGTATTTATACATATATCCCCATATTCCCTCCCTCGACTCCCCCCCACCCTCCCCATCCCAGTCCTCTAAGGCATCATCCATCCTCGAGTTGAACTCCCTTTGTTATAGAGCAACTTTCCACTGGCCATCTATTTTACAGTTGGTAGTATATATATATGTCTATGCTACTCTCTCACTTCGCTTTGTAATCTGTTTTTAAAGACATATTGCCATTACACATTTAATAAACTACAAAGTAGTGTAAATACAACTTTTATATGAACTGGGAAACCACAGAATTTATGCCACCCACTTTATTGCGATATTCATATTTGTTTATCGCAGTGGTCTGGAACAGAACCCACAATATTTCGGAGGTATGCCTGTATTTGGGAAAAAAAATATAGACCTTTAACCTTTTACTAATACACACCAGATTAGATATTATTTCATATAATCCTAAAAACTTTATTTCTGAATGAAACACAAAAGTAAAAATATAGCAATGTATAGAAAAATAATTATTAAGCCATTGGCTTTATTCTACAGCACTGTAGAAAGTAAGGAGGTGAAGAAAACCCCAAAACACGGGAACTGGAAGCAGGCAGGTGATAGACAAATGATGGGAAGACATAAAGTTTCTGAGGGTCATTTCATATCCTTTTTTTTTCTTTCTTCCTTTTTTTTAAGGAATATTTCTTAGAATGAGAGAAAATTCATGAAGATCAAAAGATTTCTGTACTTATTATTTAGAAGATTGAATTAACTCTTTGATTACAAGCACTGGCGATTATGATTTATCCATTTTGAGGAAACGTATTGAGCTAGCATATATAGAAATCGGCTGTGAAAGGGACTCAAATGAAGCCAATCAAGACCTACACAAAATTCAAACCTTATGTTTCATTTCTTGATCTTGGTGATAGTTATATGGGTGTTTCCACTTTGTAAACATTCATTAAACTCTATATTGGTGTTATAAGTTGTGTGCTTTTCTGTATGTGTTATGCTTCAATTAAAATTTTTTTACTTAAAAAAAAACAAAAAGACACCTCACGACAGCTCTGCTTCTGTCTTTCTGCAGTGCATTGCAGTTAACCCCCCTGCTTGGTTCCCCATAACGTTTCCTCCTACCCCCAACTCTGCACCTGGCCAATCATAGCAGCCCATCTCCTGCGCTCCGTGACTGGTGGGTATACATTTCAAGTAGGGCCATTGGTTCCTTCCTTGGGCTACTATCTGCAAGTTAGGGGGATTGTTTTTAAAATATGGAGATAGGGCTGGTATATTTTAATATTTCCCTAGATTTTCCTTTTTACTGATTTAGTTATTTTAATATCAGTCTATGTACAGATTTAACAATCCAGAGAGTCAGGACATTATTCCTCACTTTCTCAGTCCCTCCTTTCCTCAGCCCTCTGTCGCGTGGAAAGGAAAATTGATAGTCTTTCACATCCTCAAGTTATCATGCTTCTTTTCTTGGTCAAAACGTCAGGTTTTTAACCTGAGAATAAGGAAAATTACTCCCCATGACCACTTTTCCTTAATGGGATCCATATGACAGATGAGTCTTGGACCTATACAATGAAAAAAAGAGCAAGACTAAAAATAAATTATTTTTTACTGCTCCATTATCAAGCACTCGAATAACAAATACTATTAGCTATATGTCATCTGTGTTTGTAGAATCCTTTGCCTTAGGCAGAATGAAATTAAATAACAGGCCTGAGCCAATTCTGAAGGCTTCGTCCCTCCAATCCAGCCTTAACCCTTTCTGAAGCTTTCCTTTCTAACCTTTTAATCCTCTTCTCAATGTGCTGATAGTCATCCTGGGAATGATTTATGCAAGGAGCCCACCGGTCAGGACCATTCACCTTTGGCACTACCTTTAGACCAGGAAATGGACTAATTCGTCTATGTTGTTCTTCTGTGCTTTATTGGATCCTCTTCATAGGATTCATATCACATTAAAAAAAAAATCAACACATTATTTACTCAGTTCTGACTGCCTGAGCCAGAGGGAAGAAAAAAGAGAATAAGGAAAAGAAAATAATAGATACAGTGCTACATGCGTCTAATTTTAGTTATCTCAATTGTATTTAATATTATTTCCTCTACACATAAGCATCCTGTCTGGTACTGGAAAAAATTTTCATAAATTTCTTAGTCTTCATTCATATTTCTCTTGTTGTGGTACCTTGAATAAATATAAGCATGTTATATTTATTGATATATTGTAACTTTGCTAACTTGGCTAGTAACAGGAAAAAGTATATTACATCGACTCTGTGAAGAAATGTTTTATTTAAATATTTAAACACAAAAATACCTGATACATGTATATAAAAGCAAATTCAAAATTTGAAATTACTAAAAAAATTAAGAATTGTGTTGATTTGTATATATGTCTCTACTTTAAACGCTAAATCCTATAACAAAATATATGAGTGACTTCATTTCTGGCTTTTCTATACTCTGTATACCTTTCTTTCTTTCTTTTTGTTTTTTTTTTTTTTAATACAGTCCAGGTCTTTTATTTCTTTACACCCATTATGCCATGAATTCATAGGGAATGGGCTCCAACAGTTCAGGCTCCTTTCCATTGGTTCTCACGAAGTTGTGCTTTTCTGGGTGGAGCAGGCTGGTGCTTCAGTTGAACCCAAATGCCTTTCTCTTTGACTTCTTTCTTTTTCTGATCATTTTCCTTCACCCGTTTCAGGAAGCTATCTCGGCTCTCAGAGTGCTTAATATGCTCGATACGCACAGTAATTCTCTTGGCAAGAATCTTGCCCTTAACTTCTTTGTTTATAATGATGCCAACAGCATGCTGGGTAACACTGTAGACTCTTCCAGTTTTGCCATGGTAACATTTGTGGGGCATTCCTTTTTGAACAGTACCCATTCCCTTATAGATTCACAGGTATGTGGCCAAAGGAACAATTCCATGTTCTCTAAAAGGCCTAGAGAACAGATAGTGGATGCCTTGCCTCTTCTCCTTTGTGTTCGTCATTTTGGAGAATCACTGGAAGATGGTGGTACCAGCCAAAAGGAAGAAGGCAGGCTGTATATCTTTTTAATATCTGCACATCTAACCCTCCATGGATAAGGGTCCAAAGTAATTATGTGTACATATAAATGCATCCCCCCTCAAATCATTAGGAATGCATGCCACAGATAATTTCGAAGAGCATCAGAAATTATTCCATTCACATAAACCTTAAAGCTTCTAAATATAAAAGGCCATCATAAAAAATAGAAAGGCAAAGACTGCGAATTTATGACAGATAAAAATGAACTCTTCTTTGTGTACAAAGAATTCTTATAAAACTATAAGGAAAATACAAACAGATAATAGAAAAATGGGTATGGGCCGTAAACTGGCAATTCATATAAGAAGAAAAATATAAATGTCCAATAAATGTGTGAAAAATATCCGGCTTCATTAGCGATTACAGCATTGCCACATAACACATATTTACATGCATATTTTCATGTAAAATCAACAAAATCAAGATTTTTTTTTTACATTAACTACCCCATGATATCTAGGATGCTGGGAAACGAGCACTCCCATATACTGTCAATATAGGTAAAATGCTGGAAACTCTCAGGAAAGCAATTTGACCACATGCATCAAATTCATACTTTTGACCAAGTGATACAGCTTCTAGGAATCTCTTCTAAATGATCAAATATTAATTCAAGGATGTATGTACAGATACTGATTGCAGTATTGTATGCAATTGTGAAAAATAAAAACAACCTCAGTGTCCAACAATCACAAATAAAGAAAACTCAGGTTAAGTATTTAAGCAAATTTTCCAAACTCACAGGAAATAAAGTGCAGGGCTGAATTCAAACCCAGGCTTGTCTGCCTCCTGCCCTTCTCCCTTAAGTCCTTCAAGCTTGTGGTTTCCCTGGTGTCTTTCCTGGAACTTTCTTGAGGTGTCTCTCAGATTCTAGCATTCCTGTTCTTTTCTGAGCTCAATATTAGATAGCGGTTTCCAAACCCTCCTGTGGCCCAGCCTTAGCGCTCTGGGGTCCCAGTAAGAGTTCTCGGGGTGGGTTTGGGGGGATGCAGAGTGGAGTAATGCTGCTAAACAACAAAACATGACCTTTGACACCCTCCATCACGTTGGATCAAGTCCTACTCTGCATCTGTATGGGACAGAGACGGAATCTCCATCTCCTCAGGCCACGCAGTGACCGAGTCGGCAGACCGGCAGGCAAACACTGTAACCCAGTATTGTGTCATCAAGATGGCATCTCTCAGGACACTCACTGCTCTTAGATTCACATTATCACCCTCTCCTCCAGGAACCAAGAGCACCCCATCCCCGCCCCACCCCTCTTTTCTGTTTTATTAACAACAAATACTATTTTCTCACTGCAGAAGTGGTACTTCTAAAAGCCTCTGTTGTAGCTCCTTTGCCAAACACTCTGACAAGGAAGGATAATGGCTGAGGTGCTTCTCACAGTCAAGAAAGCACAGACAGAACTGTGATCTCTAAGTTGAATTTTTGGGTTGCTTGACACCTGAATCAGCTGTTGTAACTAAAAAAGCTACACATCTTGTTTTCCCTGCCCTGGTTTAAATGTCAACTAAATTTAATTACCCTAAGCCATGATTTCCAAAGAAGGCATCATCACCTGAAACTGGTTAGATATGCAAATCCCACCCCCCACCCCACCCCGCTAGAACACACTGGGTCCTCTGGGGGGCAGGGTGCAGAAGGGTGGGGCCTTGAAATGTGGGTTTCAGGCCCTCCAGGGGATTCTGATGCCCTCAGGTCAGGACCATTACCCTAAGCTTCCACCCCTCCATTCCTCACATCAGCTTCATAACATTAATCACATCCTCCTATGTGGCTCCATTACATTGTGTTATGTTATTACATTTTTTTTTAAGAACTTTTACTGAGATACAGTTAACATACAATAAACTGCGTATATTTAGAGTGTACAATTTGGTATTTTTTTTCTTATTAGTAATGTATATATGGCAATCCCAATCTCCCAATTCATCCCCACCCCCCCCCCACCAACCCTCCCTGCTTTCCCCACTTGGTGTCCATATGTTTGTTCTCTACATCTGGGTCTCTATTTCTGCCTTGCAAACCGGTTGATTTGTACCATTTTTCCATATTCCGCATATATGTGTTAATATACGATATTTGTTTTTCTCTTTCTGACTCACTTCACTCTGTATGACAGTCTCTAGGTCCATCCATGTCTCTACAAATGTCCCAGTTTCATTGCTTTTTACAGCTGAGTAATATTCCATTGTATATATGTACCACATCTTCTTTATCTATTCATCTGCTGATGGTCATTTAGGTTGCTTCCATGTCCTGGCTGTTGTAAATAGTGCTGCATTGAACATTGGGGTGCATGTGTCTTTTTGAATTATGGTGTTCTGTGGGTATATACCCAGGAGTGGGATTGCTGGGTCACATGGTAACTCTATTTTTAGTTTTTCAAGGAACCTCCATACTGTTCTCCATAGTGGCTGTATCAATTTACATTCCCACCAACAGTGCAAGAGGGTTCCCTTTTCTCCACACCCTCTCCAGCATTTACTGTTTGTAGATTTTCTGATGATGCCCATTCTGACCGGTGTGAGGTGATATCTCGTTGTAGTTTTGATTTGCATTTCTCTAATAATTAGTGATGTTGAACAGCTTTTCATGTGCCTCTTGGCCACCTTCCTGTCTTCTTTGGAGAAATGCCTATTTAGATCTTCTGCCCATTTTTTGATTGGGTTGTTTTTTTGATATTGAGCTGGATGAACTGTTTATATATTTTGGAGATTAATCCTTTGTCTGTTGATTTGTTTGCAAATATTTTCTCCCATTCTGAGGGTTGTCTTTTAATCTTGCTTATAGTTTCCTTTGTTGTGTGTTATTACATTATGACATTTAGTTGTGTGTCTGCATTCCCACCTCATTGTGAGCTCCTTAAATGAGAGGACCTAGGTTTTATACACGTTCATGTCTCTAGGGCAAGCACAGCACCTGGCACTTTTTAAATGTGTGTCAAATGAATATGGAATAAATCGAGGCACTAAGAGAAAAGGGAAAGTCTGAACTTGCAGGTTTAGGTGTAAGAATATTATCCGTCAACATAGTGTATGACTATTGTCGCGTTCTCAGGTTTCCAAAAGCTGCTTCTTCGGCATCATCTTTCATAGGTTTCACTGTCTTTCTTACTACATCTGAATTTTTAGCAACAGTTTCCTTCTGCACAATATCTTGAGCTACAATTTGTTCTAGTTTTGTCAGCTTGGTCACATCTTCCACAGAGAGCAATTTTTTTTCTTTCATGTTGGAAATCTAAGACCTTGTTAGCTAACACTTACTAAGCCCTTACTATTCATTTATTCAAGAAATATGCATTGAGTATCTACTATATGCCAAGAACTGTTCTAGGTACATTATAAAATAGAAGAGACAAAAACCTGTGCTCTGTATCTGGCTCCGGGCAGGCTGTTTTCCACATATATCATCTCGTTAAATCACATGTTGTGAAAAGTAACTTTCCAAGTGTGGTGGTGCACTTCAACTTAAGGGGGAAAAACTTCTAATTAATCTCTTTTAACTCTGAGTGGCAAAAGGGGCCATTATATTGTCACTGACTCTGCCATATGCCTTTATATATTATAAACTTTTACCAAATTTCTTTTGTGGCTCACAGCTCTTCGTTGTTTAGCACTGAGTAGGCACTCATGGAAACTGCACCCTAGCCCATGGGCTACATCCGGCTCTACCTGTTTATCGAGTGAGGTGACTAATAGTGTTTTACACCCAGGCAGCAGCTTGCATAAGGCCTTTAAAGGTCCTGGGTGCCTGGGTTCTCATAACTATTATTATTGTTAGGATGACAACCTCATGGCATAGAACTTCGAAACCCTTCGATTTGATTTGTAATCCCTTGTTGATTCTAGGGACTACTGAAGAATAATGAAGAAAATTTTAATCTTATTTTCCTACTTAAATAGTATTTTTAAACACACACATAATAAGGTATTTTACTGTGGTAAAAAAAGACAACATAAAATTTACCATCTTAATCATTTTAAAGTATTCAGTTCAGTAGTGTTAAGTGAGAAAATTTTGTGCAACAGATCTCCAGAACTTTATCACCTTGCAGATCTGAAACTCTGTATCCATTAAACAGCTCCACTTCCCGCCTCCCCCCTCCCAGAATATTTTTATAGGATTTCGTATACAAAGCTTCCAGAGTTCAATCCTTTTTTCTTGTATAGGTTTCTAAAGGCACAAGAAGAAAATAGTAAAGGCAAAAAAAATGCTATGTTCCCTGTGAGTCATTTTAACCATCTGTAAAAATCAGTGGCTGTCAGAGGGGTCCCTGAGTGCCTTCAGGTCTTTAATAGGTAACTCTGCCCCTAGTAGTGCCCGGGAGTTGAAAATCCTTTTGCCTGTTTGTGTATTTTGGGAGAACGTCTAGAAACAGGTTCCAGGAGATAAAAGGGCCTCAGAGCTGTGGGCTCATCCTCCACCTCCCAGTGCTGGCATTCTCTCCCTCACATCTTAAACAATAATCATGTGGCTTGTACTTTCATAGTCCCAATGACGGAAACCTCACCACACCTGAGGTCAGCGTTCCTTCCTGTGTTCCCTTTACGGTTACTATAGGTTTTGAGAAAACCTCACAAAACTCCTCTCCTACATGTCTAAAAGTATTTGGAGTTACCTGTTTGGTCTGATTTTGTGTCTTGACTGCTTCAGGCTTGCTTTCTTTTCTCCTAGATGCAATCTGGACTTAGGAAATATTAAAAGAAAATATTTTCAATAAGCAGAATATTAATCTGTGACAACTGAGCCTTCCCTGTGAGTTTAGTTCATTCATGAATTCAACAGACAGCAGTACAGAGAACAGCTTGATGTGGGACAGAGCCTGGAAGCTGGGAGACCTTTGTTTGTCTAGCAGGATATCTTTGGTTTGGTTTTTTGTCTCCTCAAAATCTCTGATGTCATCCTTCCTCCCATTCTTAGTACATATGGTTCAGGTAAAGTTGCCCCACACCTGCCTTTACAGGCAAGCATGTCGTCCCGACCATCGTGATGACGTGAGCACTGCATTACTGACTAAGGTTTTGGGAATTGCCTCCTGCCAGACATGGGTGTCCAAGAGCAAGATCCAATAATAGGTGCTCTAATGTAACTTCTAACTATGGGGTCACGGTCAAAGAGAATCAAAGTGAACAGGCTGCAATGAAGGTCATTGGCTCAATCTGATTGTAAGGATATATTAAATAACATAAA
This sequence comes from Hippopotamus amphibius kiboko, assembly GCF_030028045.1. Taxonomy (NCBI): domain Eukaryota; kingdom Metazoa; phylum Chordata; class Mammalia; order Artiodactyla; family Hippopotamidae; genus Hippopotamus; species Hippopotamus amphibius. Next base: position 106,328,250 of record NC_080190.1, on the reverse strand, counting down.
AATAAAGTGAGATTTTATATAAGAAACTGCTAATGGATGAAGAAAAGGTAAAGGCAGACCCAACTCTGAGAACTGTTTTAGAGAATTGAGAAACAAGTAAATGTCATCTATATGTATATCTGAAAGATACTGAAACTTTATTTTTTCACGCAGAAAAGTAATGCATGCTATTTCCACATTGAGTCCTGTTTGCAGCATTGGTACAGTAATACATTCTCTACGGATAGTTGATTTATCCATCCCCTGTTTCAAAAAGTATTTGTGGATATTTCAAAGTGAACTGTGCCTCTGAGTTGAAGATTAACTTGTTTAGAAGACTTTGTGCTGCCAAAAATACCAGGCGATAACCAAAAATAATAAAGAAATAAGTAGCTGATCTTTGCTGATCTTTATGATGACCTAATTTTTCTCATGGCTGTCTACCTTCTGAAGCTCCATTAACTCTATCGTGAACAAGCTACTAAGGAAGAAGCTTTCCAATTTTTTGACCCTAGCACACATTAAGAAATATTTTAAACGGAACTTTCGAATGTACGTGTGTATATATATATACATATATATATATATAACTGACTGTTATGAAATATTGCTTTCCTTTACCACTTGCAATTCACTAATATTTATCCTATTCTATTCCATTTGTCTTGTTCTATTTTATTTCATTTTAAAATGTCATTTGTGACTCCCAAAGTTCACTTCACAACTTACTAGTCGATTTTAACTAGCAGTTTGAAAAACATTGCTCTAGTGTAAGGTAAAGCAAAGGATGAAAACTAGAAATGTCTTCTCTCTGGACCAGCCCCAAGAAGTTTGCCAATCTACTTCAGATTACTTCCATACTTCTTTTTATTCATTCATTTATTCCCTCATTTTATTTATTAGAGGAATAGCTATGAAGTCCTACCATGAGTTGGGCACTTGGTCAATTATTGGGAAAATCGTGGTAGGCAGGCTAGATTCCAGAGCTCACAGGACTAGCCAATTCTAAGGAAACTTGAGTCAGAGGAGATCTAAACCCCAAGGGAGAGGCAGTGGTGGCATGAGGCAGGAGGTGAAATGTGCTCTAACTTCATGGCACTGGGGGAATCACTGACTCAACAGTCTCCTGGTGGTAACAATGAATGCACTTTTCAGAAAGGAAGACGCTGCCCTTGGTTCTGCTAATAGATGGTGAATAAACATGGTCTCTTCACTGCTGCTAGCCTGACAGTGTGGGGTGCGTAACACATTAATGATTACAACAGTGCAACAGACTCACTTAACCATTTTGAGTTGCAGAGAGTAAAGGGATAGTTAAAAACAGAGGAAGCGGATATTGCAAGTAGGGGAGGAAATGATAGAAGATGAGGGCAAACACTGGGGAAGGAGCCTGGTTGTGGGCAAATATATTTTGCGGAATAAGAAGAGATTTGAATATTTTTTACAGGTGGAGGGAAAGGAACCAGTGGAAAGGGCACGACAGGGCATGATTAATTGATGCGGTAAGGTGCTGGTGGATTTGGGGGTGGGGTGAGGATCAAGTACAGAGGTGAAGGGATTCATCTGGGAAAGAGTCACGAGCATGGTGACCACTTTATGGATAAAACAAAGGAATAACAGTCAAAGTCTGCAATATTATTAAATTTATTACAAAGAGTAAAAAAATATTATTTGATATGGTGGGTATTTTTTTCATTTGCTACCTTTTCTCATCTTCTTGAATGACACAGAGATGGCATTTTGTCCTGAAATTACTTTTTAAGTTACGTCCTCTTGCTTCATTGCTTTATCTCACTGATGTTTTCCTTTGGGCCCGCCAAAATGGCATCATCTTTCACTCAGGGCCCTTTATTTTTTAACCTGTACTTGAAGAATAGCATATACATAGAAAAGTACAGGAAACAAAAGTGTATAGTTTGATGAATTTTCACAAAATGAGTACATCTGTGTGCAGCTTGTGGCCCTTTTAAGAAACAACATCACCAGCACTCCAGAAGTCTGCTATCTCCAGACCGCTACCAGTTATTCTCTCTCCATCCAAGGGTAACCACTATCTTGACTTCTAACAAGGGGTACGCTTTCAAACAAGAAAATAACTTAAGCTCTCCAACAGATAAATAAATCCACATGCAAGAAGGTATTTCTTTAAAAGCTGTCCAAACAGGGACACTATTTCCAACCTGTTCTTAGCTGTTTACCCAAAATGTTTCCTTCACTCCTATACTGTTTGCCCAGTTGGAGTAAAAGTGAAGAGTAGACCAATCAGAAGGCTTTTTTCCGGAAGACTCCCCTTAGAAACAAACATTTTGAAATGAAATGGGAAGCAGAATTAAAACCAAATGTGAACCACTTATTTATATAATAAGTAACCTGTCTCTGGCTATCGTATGCATCTGGTACATTGGTATCTTCCTAAAACCCAAGATACATTTTCACATTTCTTCCAAAATGAAATTCTGAAAACTACAGAAAAGTCAAAACAATCCACAGTTATTACCCAGAGATACTACTGTTTGTAATAAAATTCTGAAACATCTTAATGTCCATAAGTAGTTACATTTTAATGTCCATTGATTTGTAAGTGAAAGTCTCAGAGCTATTTGCATAAAACTCTCTCATTTACATTAAAAATGCATAGATGAAAAAGAATTTGGATGTTCAGTTTTTATTCAAAACCATCTTCTTGGGCTCCCATAGACATGACTTAAATTTGTTTTAGGAGTAATTAAGGAATACTTTAATACTTTGAGAGAAAATGCTATTTGAGAGCAACGACAAATGGCTACATTTGTTTATTCACTTTTTCAATGAATATTTATTGGTAAATAATGGTTTGGAAGCCAATACTCAAGTGTCTTGTGGAAATGTCAAGTATTTAGATATTACACTTATAATATTTTGTATTATGTATTTTTTTAATTAATTAATTTATTTATTGGCTCCGTTGGGTCTTTGTTGCTGCGCGGGCTTTCTCCAGTGGCGAGTGGGGACTACTCTTCATTGTGGTGCGCAGGCTTCTCAGAGGTGGTTTCTCCTGTTGTGGAGCACAGGTTCTAGGTGCGGAGGCTTCCGTAGTTGTGGCACGTGGGCTCAGAAGTTGTGGCGCGCGGGCTCTAGAGCTGAGGCTCAGCAATTGTGGCGCATGGGCTTAGCTGCTCCTCGACATGTGGGATCTTCCCAGAGCAGGGATCGAACCCGTGTCCCCTGCATTGGCAGGTGGATTCTTAACCACTGTGCCCCCAGGGAAGTCCTGTATTATATATTAATTCATGATTTTAAGCATGTCATTCTCTTTTGTAACTAAAGTGTCACTAAGCCACGTATGAGTTATTCAGATATATCATATAGGAAGTTAAACTCAAGATGCAACTAGAGTGGTTACCAGTGAGGAGAGGGGAGGGGTGAAGGGCAAGTTAGGGGTAGAGGATTAAGAGGTACAAACTCCTGCGTATAATATAAGCTACAAGAATATATGGTACAGCACAGGGAATATAGCCAATATTTTATAATAACTGTAAATGAAGTATAACCTTTAAGCTGTGAATCACTATATTGTACACCTGAAACATTTAAAATTGTATATCAACTATACCTCAATTTAAGAAAAAGATGCAACTAGAATAATCCAAGTACAAGATTGTTTATTTCCAATTGCCTTAAAGTTAGTGTTCTTATTGGAAATATAGCTGATGAGTATCCCGTACCCAGTGCTGTAAATGATTCCCTCTCCCCTTTTTAATTACCACAGTTCTTAAGAGCGACCGTAAAGGGTCCTCCTCTGTGAAGGCATCTATGTTTCATTCAGACAGAATGAGATGAAGTTTTCTTTTCACGTATATATCAACACTTACCTGCAATACTGCATTTATCACATATAACTGCAATTATTTACTTCAGGTCTCTCCCAACAGATTATGGATAATGCCAGCCCCTACTGCTCACACTGTACCTGAGCCAATGTTTGGATAATGGTACCTAGATATCAATGGCAGTACTTAAATATTTTAAAAAGCAGATCCTTTTTAAAAATGAATATTTCCATCTGAATGATTTATTTAGCAACTGTGGAAGATTTTATTTTCCACACATGACCACCACAATATATCCCATCCCCACACTCCTTGTAAGGTGAGAAGATGACATTCCTCCCACCAAGTACTGTGGCCAATGTTCCCTCCTCTTGAACCTGGGCTGATCTCTGTGATGGCCTCAATCAGTACAGTACAGCTGCAAGTGGTGCTATATGACTTCCAAAGGTCGGTCATAAAAATGGCATGGACTTCTGCCTCGTCTTCTTGGGACACTTGCTCTTGGAACCCAGCCACTATGCAAGGAAGCCAAGCTGGCTCATGGAGAGGCCACATGCAGGTGTTCCAACCAACAGCTCCAGCTGAAGTCCCAGTTTCAGCCAGCGTCAACTGCTAGATGTGTGAGTCTTTGGATGATGGTTCCGGCCCCTAGCTAACGTCACCAGCTGATGCTGCTGGGAGGAGGAAAAGGCTGTCCCCGCTGGGCCCTGTCCAAATTGTAGATTCAGGAGCAAAATAAATGATGGCTGTTTTAAGCCACTTGTACTTACCTATACTTACAGATAGCTTGTTAGGCAGCAATAGATGACCAGAACAGCTACCACTAGTTCACACACCAGTGGAAATGGAGGGAAGGGTTGGGGCCCCAAGGCCCTCTTTTCTATTTCCCGTTCTTAATCCAGGTGCAATGAGAAGCAACATGGAAATGGAAGTAGGATTAGAATCAGCAGGATGGGCCAAACCTAGAACAAACAGTCCCTGGAAAATTCAATGGAGCTCATTAAATTTCAGACAGAAACACTAAAAATGCATTTGTGATGCCTGGATTTTTTTTTTTTTTTTGAGGGAGGAGGCAAAAAAACATTTTTAGTGATTACAGAATGATTGTGACAAACTCTTCTAATGTTTTATTGATGTGTTAAGAATCATGTTATAGGTATGGGAAGTTTAATTATCTAATGCTGGTGTCGTGTGATTTTGTAATGAAGGACCTGTTAAACTGCTGCGGGATGCTTCAAGATTTGCCTAAAGTAACTGAATAATCAGTGTGAACGGAATGTGGTTACCGACCTCATCAATGCCTTTGACACAGTAAATCATATTGTGCTCAAAAAATTACACAGGAGTGAAATGTGCAATGCAAGCGTAGATGAGTTAACTGGCCGGTTCACGGACATAGGCTGCTTTCTTTCCTGGGAAATTACGTGTGACAGTTAAATTAACCTTAAGGGACTTGGAGCCTGGCAAAGATTTGCATATTTTTTTCTATTCTTTATTTATGAACTGCCAAGTTCTTTCGAGAGTACAACAGTGCACTTTTATATTAACAATGAAATACATTATTTGGGAGGAAGCACTGAAGAATGAGACTGAAGAAACCAACTTGGGGCTTATCAACCACTTCAATCTATGAAAATACCGCAGCATTTAACCTTGGGTAGCACTGCCTTGGCTCTTTAGTGAAGACAAAATGTAAACTATTTTTTATTAAGAACAAAAGGCCAAAATTAGATTCTAATTTTCCTTTTATTCCCATTTAAGTCAAACTACCTGTTTTTGACTTTGAAAATGGCAGCTGTCAAATTCACAGGAGTCTGACTTTGGCTTACAGGGGTACACTTCTTTAGACATCCCACTGAACAAACGTGAGCCTTTCTACTTGCTCTCTGGGAGTGGGATACCCTCCCTGATAAAGTTGGAAGAAATGGACGTTGAGACCCTCTGCTCCTCCCTCTAATGTTTTCTTCCTCTTTTCCCCTCTGTCTTCAATTCTGAGTGCAAGCTAATTTAAACAAACTACAAATCTGATTCCTAGTCACATTTTTTTAAACTTTTAAAATCAGTGCAAATTTCTAAAAGGAGAAGGTTAGCATCCATTGTCATTGTGGTCTTCCTCCTGGAATGCCTCTCTGCACTGCTGCTTGAGTCTTGCAGGGCTAAGATTCATTAAAGGTAATTATGAAACCCAAAATATTGACAGAGTATTTACAGGACGATGTTTATCATGGTACTGTGATTTTTTTAAATGTCAAAAAATTAAAGACTATCAAGAATACTGTATTATGCAGAGCTTACATATTATGATTACAAAGAACGTTTAGCAACTGGGGAGATCTTATTATATTGAACAGTACCCCAAACCATAAGTAGATTGTGATTACAATTGTGCAAAAAAGTTGACAGAAAAAGGAAGGAAACATATTAAAATGCTAACTACTGTTGCATTATGGTAGAATTAATTTTTCCTTATTTTTCTCTACATTCTGTAAAGATGGTACACAATTGCTAAGGTAACTGTTCCATTTAACAAAACTGGAAGAAAAGGAAAAAAAAAAACCCAATTGTTAAGTACTTAATAATCCTGAAATCCAGCAGGAGAGAACAGAGATCATTTTGAGTTACAGGCTAAAATGAAGTGACACACAAATATGGAGAAAGTCTTGACAGGGGTCCTTCCTACGTCATATCACTCAGATTCAAGAGGCACACAGAGGTGACTTCCATCAGTGGATACAGTCCCCTTACAAATAAACTGTACTCCCATTCCTAATTTTCCTCGAAAGGGTCTTTGCCTGACTTTTCCATCTAATTCCTTCACATTCTCAACCCTTCACCCAAACTGGAGTTTAAAAAAAGGCATTTTGTTTATAAGGAGTGAGTATCGTTTTACTTTTTTATCTAGAAAATAGCAAATGCAGGAATTGTAAAGCTGTTTTTGAGAAAATGAGATTCAGTCTACATGAAGAGATATGAAGAATACATGAAGATGTGATACTGTCAGAGGTAAGCTTGGTTTTGAGAGAAAAAACTTAAAACTAGTGTAGGAAAGCCAGTAAGTGGCAGAAGTGAAATTTGCAAAATAGATGTAGTTGAACCACAAACTTCACAGACAAGTGTTGATAAAAATAGAAGTTAGACTATTAACAAAAATCAAATTAACCTGAGGTGGCTGGAAGAAAGAGGGTATTTTGGGTTTCCAAAGTGGTCTGGGGCTATCTATCTGCAGCCTTTTCAGCTTGATCTTCTCTCATAAGCACGTTATTAAACAGTAATTTATATGTGTACTTGGAATACAAATTCAGATTTGAGAGATTATCAAAGAGAAATTCTTGCTTTCTCCCCTTGCTTAAATTAGTTTCATCTTTTTTTTAAATCGTTATTGGAGTATAATTGCTTTACACTATTGTGTCAGTTTCTGCTGTACAACAAAGTGAAAGAGCCATATGTATACATATATCCTCATATCCCCTCCCTCTTGAGCCTCCCTCCCAACCTCCCTATCCCACCCCTTTAAGTCTTCATAAAGTATCAAGCTGGTCTCCCTGTGCTCTGTATTAGCTTCCCACTCAGGCATCTATTTTACATATGGTAGTGTGTATATGTTGATGCTACTCTCTTACTACGTCCCAGTTTCCCCTCCTCTCAGTGTCCTCAGGTCCGTTCTCTATGTCTGAATCTCTATGGTTCATCAGTACCATTTTTCTAGTTTAATCTTAAATGATTTTGGTTTTCCTGTTCAGTATACACTTCTTTAAAAAGATTATTCTAGTTATAAGTAACTAGTAATAGATTAAAGCAAAATTTACATGTAGTGGTGTTTTAAAATGTTCACTTTGCCTTCTACCCTGCATGCATCCAAAATAATTCCATCAAAATTATATTCATTTCCAAATATGAAAACCAATATTTCTGAAACTCTGGCTGATATCTTTGAGACTTATCAATATCATTATTATTTGCATACATTTGGAATAAAGACAAAGGGCAAATCACTCTGTCTGTGCCTTGCTTGAAGCCAATTTTCTTCTGAAGAATATCATTAAAAAGTATCATTCTCTCAGCAAATCCATTTCTTAGTCCTGATATGTGGTTGTAATAGTTCTTTGTTAATATGGTTATAAGGAACTCTTAGTAAAGTAACTAATTGGGTATAATAAATTGTTTATCCATTTCTCATCCCACAATTATTCCTCTCTTCGACAAAAAAAGTATGGGATAACTGTTTGCAAAACACATCTTATTAATGCTTTTTAAAAAGCATTACTTCTCCTTCCTGAAGTAAACAATTCTAATCAAATTTTCCTCACACTTTCTGTGCAACAATCATCCTTCCCCAGTGAGAAACGACAGACATGCTCATTGAGGGTTTCCAGTTTTTTTCCAACAGTAGTTCCCATGCTCAGGACTCTATATGTAGCGTCTACATCAATTATTTAGTTAATGACTGTGGAGAAGCTAGGGAGTACATGTTTGTCATTCAACTGTTATACATGATTCAAATAAGAGCCAAGTGCTTTGGAGATGATTCATACCTGAGTCAGATGTTTGATTCACACCTACTTTTCTTTTAACATTAATCCTTTTTAATGCTCTAATTTTATGATACAATTTTAGTAGTGAAATTAACCTGGAACAACTCAAAATTAAGTAATTAATTACATTCAGCTTCAATTATAATTACTGTTTAAGCTCAGCCTCTCAGCCTGACACCCCAGAAGAAAGTCAGTACACACAATGGCAATCATGGTGGATGGGAGGCCTTTCCAGCTTGCAGGTTCATATGGACTCACTAATTACATAAATTGTATTTATTTTTGCTAAAAAAAACTCAAAGATTAGTCAAGCATATGCCATTTATTTGGACCTGAGGGTTTGGAGAAGTTAAGGGATAGAGAGTGAAGGGAACTACTTTCAGCAATTCCTAATTATGTTTCCCTTAACACTCATTTTGAAAGGGTTTAATTGATGTAATTTTTAAAAGTTTCTGTGGTCACATAAACTTGGTTTATGCTGGATTAAAAAATTAAATAGGTTTCTTTACCATAGCAAAAATAGGTTTCTTTACCATAGCATTTCTTGGTCTTTAATATGTTAATATATGTTGTGAATTTCCAAGATGTGAGACATGAAATGTTTCTCAAACTATTTTGAACAGAGAACACCATCTCTTAAATAATTTACATGCCATGAAATTCACTTGTTTTAAGGGTACAACTAACTGATTTTTAGTGAATTTAAAGTTGTGCTAACATCACTAAAATCCAAGTTTTGAACATTTCCATCACCTCAAAAATACCCCTTGTTCCCATTTGCCATTACTCTGAATTCCCACCTCCAGCCCTAGGCAGCCACTAACCTACTTTCTGTCTTTATAGATTTGCCTCTTCTGGAAATTTTATATACAGGGAATCATACGATATTTGGTTTTTCTGTCTAGCTTCTTTCACTAAGCATGGCTTTGATGTTGATCCATTTTGTAGCATGTAACAGTACTTCATTTTTTTTTTTTTTGGCCACACCACGTGGCTTGTGGGGGTCTTAATTTCCCTGGCCAGGAATCGAACTTGGGTCCATGGCAGTGAAAGCCTGAGTCTTAACCGCTGGACCACCAGGGAATTCCCTAGATAAACCATATATTTTTTTTTAATCCATTCATGAGTTTATGGGAATTTGGATTGTTTCCACTTTTTGGGTACTGTGAAGAGTGCTGTGGAACAATCACGTACAAGTCTATGTTTGAACATACTTTTTCATTTCTCTTGGATATATATTTAGGATTGAAGTTGTGAATCATATGACAAATTTATGTTTAACCTTTTAAGAAAGTTCCAAACTGTTTTTCCAAAATGGCTGCACTATTTTGCACTCCCACCAGCAATGTATGAGAGCTCCAATTTCTCCACATCCTCACCAACTAGTCATCCTAGTGGTTGTGTAGTGCTTTTCAACTGTGGTTTTGATTTGAATTCCCTGATGGCTAATAATGTTGAACATTTTTAATGTGTTTATTGGCCATTCATATATTTTCTTTGCTCTATTCAAATTTTTTGCCTATTTTGAAATTGGGTCATTTTCTTATTATTGCACTGCAAGAGTTCTTTGTATCCTGGATAGATATTAACCAAACATGGTCTGCAAATATTTTCTCCCTCTTTTCACTTTCTTTTGGTGTCTTTTTAAGCACAAATATTTTAACTTTTGATGGAGTTCAGCTTATCAAATTTTTTCTTTTATTGTTTTTTTTTTGTAATTTCTAAGAAAGTCATGATTTATTCTGTTTTCTTCTACAAGTTTTATAATTTAGCTCTAACATTTAGATGGATAATTCATTTGGAGTTAAATTTTGAGTATGATGGGAAGTAAAGGTTTGAATATATCTTTTTGCATGTGGATATTCAATAGTCCCAGCAGCATTTGTTGAAAAGACTATCCTTTCCCTATTGAATTGAGTTGGCACCTTTGTTGAAAAGCAATTGAGCATAAATGTAAGAGTCTTTAATATGTTAATGTGTGTTGTGAATCTCCAACAGGGAGGATATCGAATGTTTCCCAAAATGTTTTTAACAAGGAATTCTTCCTCCTCCCCTGCCCCATTTTTTAAACACAGGCTTTCACACAGGTTCTCACTGCTGTCCACAAAACAACTTTAGGGAATGCTTCTCTAAGGTGCTCAGGGCTCTAACTTTTACTTGCAACTAACTTTGTTCCTTGTTTTTAGAGGCTTAGAGGCTGAGAGCCTGAGTGTCGTATTTGAGGCTGCAAAACCAAAGACATAACTTCTAGCAATATGCTTACAGTAAGTACAATAAGACATCTCATTTTGCAGAAATATATGTAAAGGCTGTTGAAAATATTTGGTATCGAATTAGAACTATATTTTACACATAGATAGAAATAAGGTGAGTTTTCTTATAGGCATAACGGATGAAAGTTTGGAAGTATGGAGAATCTTGCAATTGTGTTTTACATTTTTAGGGCAATGCATCTTGCTTGATCATGACATCTGACAGGAGTAAACACCAATAGTAAGCTGTTATAGTAAAGACGACCTATTTGCATACACTTTACCATATATATACATACACACATACACACACACACCCTTATATCTATACATATATACATATGCTGGAGATGTATTTTTTCCCTTTTAAAACTAGATTTTGTCTTAACACTCTTATTTAACCAACTATAAGGCAAAACGTTGGATAATTGCATAATTGTTAGTATGACAATACTTTAGCATTATTGTAATTCTGCAACACACACACACACACAAACCAGTACGAAAATAAAAAGTGAAATTAAAATTAGTGTCTCTTTATCATCTTGTGTTTATCTGAAGAATAAGAAAAATATACATAAAAGTCAATGACGAGGGGAGAGAAAAATGAACAAAACACTTTCATGGGGAGAATGCGTCATCATAAATCTAGAAAAGCAGACCCAAAGCGCTTTGTCAGTGCTCTAAGCGCAGAACCTGGTGCATGTCGCTGACAGGCAGACAACTCCAACGAACGCCTGAGGTTTTAAAACCCACAGAAAATCACAATGTAAGCCAAGCATGTAGGTGTTCTACCAACATATGGTGAAGTGCATTCAGTACCCTAACCGACATGTTGCTTTTTCTAACCAAGCCTCTTTCTGTTAGTGATTTAGCATTCTTTTTAAAAGCGTCATTTGGTTTCCTGAAGATTTAAAATGGCATTATCTCGTCTTATATGTAAGAAATTATTGAATCCTTAAGTTTCCAAGTACATAACAATAATATTTCTCTTTTGGATATTCTATTACACCAAACAAAATTTATAGTACTATAGAAAATATATTTCCTGATAAAACTCTAGCCACATTCAGGATGTAGAGCACTGCCTCCCTCTCTTTGTCAGGGTTTGTATTCTATCTAGTTTTGAGGCTCAATAGCCCTTGTCCATTTCTAGTCTTACTATGCTTTTAAAGTAACTTAAGTATTCATTTTAGTTTAAATCTCAAAACTTTTTCAGAATGGATTTTAGTAATTAGCTAATTTAGGACAAATTACTTGTATTTTATTCTTTCATTTGTTACCTGAAACCATGCCCGATGCTTGCTGAGCACTTACGGTTTTTTTTTTCCCAAGGATACTTGGAAACTTCCAGTTTCCTTCCCCCTGAAGGGGCCATTCATAGATTTTGTGTTTAGCTGTTTTCTCTTTGCCCTTGTGTGTTCTCTCTTTTTTTTTTTTTCCTTCTTCTAGGGTATGTCAGGCTTACCTAGAGGCCCTGCAGTCGAGGGAGAGGCGCTCGGCGAGGGCTGTACCAAGTTGAACAGTTACCGCTCTGCCCTCCGTGACCTTGTCAACCTCGGGCGCGCGGTGGGCGGGTGTTGATGACGTCACGGCCCAGACGCTCAGGTCCTGGGACTGCTGATCAGTTACCTCCTCCGAGCCTCGAGGGTGTGTGTGGGTGGGGCGGGGATGGAGAGAGTTTGGATGTCAGACCGTCATCGGCTATCCAGCACGTTTCTGCCCTTGGGGGAAATCTCTTTGCCGTCCGGCCCCCCATTCTGCTCAGGGAGGATATAAAACTCCCTCGCATCTGCGCAGCTGGACAGTTTCAGAATAAGAGGGGGCGGCAGGCTGGTCAGAGCCTGGTGCCAACAGGAAGCCATTCCACCGGCAGTGGAGAGAGGGGCAGGAATTTGCCTCTTTCCCAAGAGTATCAACGTATGGGAGATTTTCCTCCCCAAAGTAAGCTGCCCTAAATTGAACTAAGAAACCTACCTCCCAAGGAGTGCGTTGGGGCAGGCTCCAGTGTAGGGGCCAGGAGAATTCGGATAATTTGGGAAGAAGAATCCACGCAGTGATGGAGGTATTCCGTTGCATTCCTGGCTAAGATTTTTACGAGAGTGAAAAGGGATTGGGAGTTAGTATATTTGTAGTCATATATCAACCAGATATTGTAAAATGCTTGTGGTTCTTATTCTGCAGTGTCGGTTCAATCATTACCACGTCAGTTACTCCTTTTATCTGAGTAAAGCTCTGATGTAAAAAACTCCTACCATGTCCTTATAGATGTATGTTTGGGCTGGCCAAACTCCCACATCACTGCAAGTAACTAGTAGGCTGTTTTAAATTCTGTTTACCTCAGTGCCACAACTAACATCTGCAGTAACAAATACAGTCAATGAATGATGACATGGGTAGAAAATGACCAGCAAATGGGGAAAGTAAATTCCAGTAAACTGACAATATATTCCCATTTAGTTACTTCCACTCTTCACATCTCCATTCCTTCTATTTACTTTGTGAGGAAAAAAGCCCTTTGAACCCAAACATTTATTGACCCCAGAACCAGACAAGTCACAGAAGAGGTCAGAGGGAAGGCAACTCTCTCAGCATCTACTCCCAGCATGAGCAGAATTGCAGGGAGTAACCGCTCAGTAGCAGTTAAGCAAAACTGGCAGTTTTCCCCACACAGCTGAAAGATTGGACTTGGAAAACACCCCCATACAGCCAGTCATTGAAAACATAAGTACAATATATTTACCAAATTGAATGTGAGTAATTTTTGAATTGTTTTCTCTGCTGTTCCCTCTTGTAGATTCTTGTTCATTACCTTAAATAAATTTATGCATTTTGATTAAATAAAAAGGAGGGAAAAGGTAGGTTGTGAAATGAACAGAAATAGAGGCACCTATCCTGAAAGTATCCTAATATTTCAGGAAATTTTCTCAGAGAAAGATAGGATTACATTAAACAAGGAAGAAAAATAAAATAAATTAAACCAGGAAGAGTTCCTGTGTTTAGGTGGTTAATTTATACTATGTCCTTTATTCGCTAGGATACATTTGGGGTGGAAAAAAAGTTCCGCTATTGCTATGTAACCAATTTATCGATGCATCTTTTATTATCTGTTTTCTAATTTTAGCAGTGTGGACAGAAACACATTGTCACTGATTAGAAAATTAAAAATTAATTTTAATTTCTAAGAAAGCAGAGGATTTTGAGAGTACCTACCAAGTGAAGTCCATGGTTGTAAAACTTGGACTTCAGAGTGTGGTTTGAAAGGCAAGTCGTATTTATATATACTCATGTGTACATCACTTTATAATCATCACTTACCATCCGTCTGAACCAGCTCTTAACCTCACTATCACACTGCTTTGGTGGAACATCACACTTTTTATACCCAAGACACTTAAGTTTCTTCCAAAAAATAGTAGATAGGTTTTGAAACCCTCCAAGTATTTGTTCTGCATAGAAACTAACAGGAACTCTTTCGTTTGAGAAATTGTGGTGAATGAAAGATGACTGTAGTGCTTGGTCACCACCTGCCCTCCCTCAGAGGTAGAATTTATTTCCCCGCTCTTTGACTGCAGGCTGACTCTGGGTTTACTTAATGAACAGAGGTGGCTTAGGGACGGTGTGCCAGGTGGGTCTAGGCCTAGGTCTTAAGAAGGCCTGGAGGTTTCCCTTTTCTGTTTCTTTTGGGAGCCCCAAACGACCACCCGGAGAGACCACATCCCTTGCATGGAGAGGGAGGAGACTCAGCCCCCTGGCCTCCTGTGGTGGCGGGGGAGGTGGGGGCCTCCACGTGCCTCTAGTTCCAGCCACCCTTGGGAAGGCTCCAAAAGAGACCAGCAGAACCGCCAGCTGAGCTGTCAACCCACAGTATCTAGAAAGCAAACAAAGTGGTTGCCATTTGAAGTCCCTAAGTTTGGGGTAATTTGTTCCATACCAAGAAATAACCAAAATAGAAAGCAAGCTATTTGCTGTCACCTATAACTCTTGGTTAATAGGGAATGGCTTTACCTTATAGGAAAGACAGCGAGACTTGCTCTCTAGATGGAGTTCTGGCTGATGGTTTATTGTGAGTCGCAGAGGGCTCAGGCAAGCGTGCCCGTAGCTACGGAGGGTGTGGAGTTGGGGTCAGAAAAGATGGTGCAGAGTGTCGAGTGGGGAGTAGAGGACAAGGGATGACCAACTGGGCCTGGGATTCTGGCGGCAGACATGAGGAACCAAATCAATGCTGTAAGTAAAATCAATGACCAAGGCAGAGCGTAAGAGGTGGGGGTGGGGTGGGGTGGGGATGAATGATAAAAATCAGTGCATGATTATCCACGTAGAAAGTTTATTCTATGTGAATAACTAAGGGAGAGAGAAGTTAGGAGTTTGGGATTAACGTATACACACTAGTGTATATAAAATAGGTAAACAACAAGGACCTACTGTATAGCACAGGGAACTATATTCAATATCTTGTAATAACCTATAATGGAAAAGAATCTGAAAAAGAATATATATAACTGAATCACTTTGCTGTACACCTGAAACTGACACAACATTATAAATTAACTATACTTCAATTTAAAAAGTTTATTCATATACTACATAAAATGATCTATGCCACTACACTTTTGGAAATGCTACCTAGAAATAATACCCTTTTTATACCTGCTGGCTCCTTCTGAAGAATTTCTTCATGCGAAAGTAAATACATGGGGATTTTCTCATTGTCTAAAAAAGTGAGATATATTTTCTTACATAATGAAACCCAGATCTTTCTTCATCGCTCCGTGTGGCAGGCACACTCAGCCCCATCAACACAATTACACAGACACATTCACACACTGAGAAGCACAACACACACACACATTCTTACACACACACATTCTTACACACACACACACACATCCCCACACATTCCTAGATACACAAACTTAAATAGGATGTTTTTTAAATTGGCAAACGTGAAGAAAAATTTTCAACTTTTATATTTAACAAAATTCCTAAAATTAGATGAGACAATTTGATATCAATTTTGGCATTTTTGAGGGAAATAAATTTATTCATATTTTCAAATATGTAAGCATAAAACTGTATAATTTTTAAAATCATATATCATCTTTGTTTTGCATAACTGCTTTAGCATTTAACTATTAAGTTGAGATTTCATGGCTAGGCTTTTCAAAAAATTTTAATACTTATTTATTGGAGTATAATTGCTTTACAATGTTGTGTTAGTTTCTGCTCTACAACAAAGTGAATCAGCAGTATTTATACATATATCCTCTTATCCTCTCTGTCTTGAGCCTCCCTCGAACCCTCCCCATCCCACCCCCTAGGTCATCTCAAAGCACCCAGGTGATTTCCCTGTGAGCTAGCCTTTTTTTTTAAAAGTCAAAATGAAAGTAGTTTCATTGGATAAAATAAAGCTTTTCTTGATTTCAAAAAATTCCAATTTTGCCCATCTCTTGAAGCCTTGGGTTATGGACACATGAGCATGTTATTTTGCCCGAGACCTATTTCTTTGAATCACAGTGTCTTCATTTATAAAATGGGTATTTACTTGCTTCAGAACAGGATCTTTACCATGAGATAATCCATGTTTAAGAGCTTCATAAGCTGCAGAGGAGAAGAGCTTGGCTATGTCTTAAAGAGTTAACATATAAAGTTTCATTTCATAATTTCCAAAATTAGTTTTGAGTCTGTTTCTTCCCTTACACAGCGGTTACAAGACCATGTTCTTACAATTCTTAAGCAGTTAATTATTTGGGCTGGTTTTTTTTTTTTAAATACCTGGATTTTAAAAAATTATTTAGTCTAAGTACTGTCTAACTCTTTTGTGTTTTTTTATATGATTAATTTCTCCTGTTCTTTTTATATATGTACTATAGAATTGTGGGATTTTAGAGCTGTGAGCAGTCGTGGCAGTCAGTTCTTATCCAACGATTTTATTTGGTAATGGTGACCCAGAGACATTTTTGAGTGTGATTTCTCCAAAAGATCCCATTTCCATGATGTAGCAGCTCTTTCAGCAGAGGGTACACTGTGCCCTAGGGGTGAACAACAGCCTAGACACCATCCCTGGCCTTTCTTGCTAGCAAACCCTCTCCAGAATGCAAAAAGACTTAGACAAACACCACCCGCTGGGACCTGGTCATCCAAAGTCCTGCCCTTCGAAACATCTGTGCGATGGCATGGTTGTGCCAGAGTGAGCCCATCACTAAAGGCTGCCTACTCTGAGCTGAGATGTAGCCTGGTGGTGAGATTCCTGCTCTTCTTTATTTTACTCTGTGTCTTGGTCCCTGATACACTTGGGTGGAAGGCAGCATGTTACAATTGAAAAACCCCTGTACAGAGAGTTCTGCCACAGATGAGGTGTGTGACCCCAGGCAAGGCACTCAACATCTTTAGTTCTTAATGGAATGGATTAGATGATCTCTAAGATAAATGAGAAAAAAACAACAGATGCTTAATTTAATCCTCAAAAAGACTCCTTTTTTTTCCACTTTTGTTTTTCATAGAAGATACCGTACTTGATTGCATTGCAGTAATTCAGCCTTCCTTCCTGCCACTTAAGCTGGAAGCAAAAAGAATGGAGGAGGGGATTTACGGAAGAGCGTGTTCTATCTCACGGCAGGATGAAAGAATTGTGAAGTTGGGGCTGCGGAAAGCAGAGAACACATTTATTATTATTTTTTAAATAATGGGAATGAATAGCAGTTAACATGGAACAAGGCAAAAAGCATACTTTTGAGAATCTGGAAGTCAAGATATGAGGAGTTACAACATGCTGTGGAAAGCCACTTGGATTCTGTAGGAGACTGCCTTTCTAGCTCATCTCAAACCCCTTTCTCAGAGAGGGACCTTTTTCCCTATTTAAAATCAACATGATTGGCTCAGAGGCAAACACTTGACTGAGTTGGATCAGTGTCATTTTTGCCCTTGTATTTGGAAATGAGATTCAGTGAGTAGTGTTTCTGGAACTAAGGAGATATAAATTAAGCGTTTCTCAAATTAATTGCTCAATCTTGGTTAAGTATTAAAGGTATAAATATGTAGTATAAGTCTTTTATTCCTTTGCACGGTGATATAACTCCCTGAGAGCCAGATGCTACAGATTGACCTCATGCTTTTTTAGAAGTGTAGGAAAATTGAATGTCTCAAGTTAACACCTAAAAACTGCATTGCTTTATGATGCTTTTAAAAATAATAAAGAGCTGATGACTCAAAAAAAAAAAAAAAAAAAGCCAAGCTTTTCTCTGACCTCACTGATCACATGTTCAGAGGAGCTGCAACACTGGTCTGCAGGAGATGAAAAGATAAGGGCTCAGGAAGAGAAACAGAGACAAAAGGCAGAAATGGGGAAGGCACTCTGTCTCACTCCTGATGACTTTCGGGTTTGGGATGAAGTCCTTTTCTGGGCCAGGGTGCACTTGCCCTTGGGCGCCATGAAATATGCTTACGGCCCTGAACCCCTACAATAAACTCCCTGGGTAAACATTGTTAAGGCGTCATATAAAAAGGGGCGGGAACATTCTTATCTAGTTTAGTTTAGGGTAATGGGGAAGATCGGTAAAGACAGAACATGTCCTTGGTCTGGAAGTTTGGCTCTTAGACAGCAGAGGAAAAGGTGAATCCCAGAAAAACCCAACCTGTGAGCTTCGTAGGGTCTTGGCACAAGCTGCCCTGCACCCCCCACCCCTGCATCTCTCTTCCTGCCCAGGGCTCCTCAAGGTTGACACCTTCTTCACTAACAGGCTGCTGAAAAGTCACCACCTCAGGGAGGCCTTTCCTCCTCAATCCCAGTCCTTCTATCCCTGATTTTCCCTCAGATCATAAAGAAATACACTAACGATTTGCAAAGTAGCAAGTTCCACAAAATGAGGCTCCTTCAATTAGATTTAATAGTGACCGTGTTAACATTCTCCTCCATCATTATTTCAAGTTTCAACCATCAATTAGCTAAGAATTTTTCTCTCCCATTCTCCTTCAATTCACCTCCCAAGCAATAATCAACCCCTCTATTCTACTAGGCCGAAACTTTTGGTTCAAAAGTGAAAATTATAGTCAGTCTTCTGGATGTTTCTAAGCATGTCTGGATGCCCAAGAGATAACCTCTGCTTTCTACCCAATTCTAGGTAAAAGAGATGATAGTATCTAAAACTTCTCTCCACAAGAAAGCCAGCAACACCCCCAGCTCTGAGGCTTCTTCCAGTGACACGAGTAACACAAAGTAGAAGACGGGGAGCTCTAAATAGCTGAAAAGTGCTTGTCTATGTGTACTTTTCCTTGGGGGGGTTTCCATCCCCCCATCCCCCCATCCCCCATCCCCCCCCCCACTGTGATGGAAGGATGAAGAAGGAGAAGGGAGAGGGGATTCCACCTTTGCCACGTGTGGTCTGGATGACCTGGGGTCAGTTATTCCATCTCTCCAGTCCTCAGACTCCTCACCTGTACAATGGGTGCAGTAAAAATACAGTGGGTAGGAGGGCCTTATAGGATCAATATAAGGGTTGCAGATAATACATGTAACTTTACTGCCCAGCATCTTGCCCACAAAAAATGTCAGCTGTTCTTCCTTTTATCCAAGCAGAGAAGCCCAGTTGGATACCTCAGCCTGTCACTCTTGTCCCTGTTCAGACTTCTCTGCTAGCATAGCCCTCATCCCAAGTCTTGCCTTCTGGCCCTGGACATTATTACAGCTTCCAATAAATAATGTGTCCTGCCCACTAAAGTTGTTTTCTAATGTGGCAGAATCACATTTTATAAGGCCTTTTCCCCTTTTCCTCATGGTAATGAGGTCCAGATATAGTGTTGTTGCTTTAATTTTTCTAAGAAAATATATTGCTTCCTTTCTATGTAAATAGCACATGTGCTTAGAATTATTTGGTGATCAATACTAATTACGTATTCTGTTCAGTGGATGTTTAATGCTCTAACTCTGGACTTTCATCCTGTTACTTTGAATTGGTTAACCCAAACTCTGTATTGATTAAATTGTCTTCTTTTTGTTTGACCTCCTTAATGGGGGGGAAGGGGGATCATCGAGTTGTATTCTTTTAAATTTCAGACCTAAAAATCAACTTGGGTATAAAAGAAAAAGCAAGGCATGCAATAACATTAAGGGAAAATGTTGCCTATAAATTCAATTAAAATGAATTCTGTTGAGACAAAAACTAGAATCCTGTGAAAAATCCTTGTCGTCTCTCTCCCCCTCCCCCTTCCCTTCAATCTTATTTTCTAATAAATCTTATTCAGACTTGAGACCCTACTGGGAAATTTCACTTTTGGTTTTGGGAAATGTCAGTTACCATTGGTGGGAATATCAGAATATTTAAGCAAAGAGAAAATAACCTCTCCTCTCTCACACATGTTAAAAATAGTCACAGGGCATTCCCCCCCCCGCCCCCCCCAAATTCTGTAAAAGAAAAAAAGTCACCCTTGGACTAAAGTTAATGAAACGGTGTTTTCCTAAGAGAAATATCTTTTCAGGAAATCAAAAGAAGCAGAAAGATTTGAAACCTCAGTCACTCAGCAGAAGGACAGAATTGGCCCCCAGCATCTGCTTGGACAGAGCACAACGGCCCTCTTTCTTCTCTTGCTCTTGAGTCCTTTGGGACAATTACACAGGCCATCAGGGAAAGTGGCTATAGTCATGACCAAACATCCTTTTTTCCCTTCAGTTTTCCAGTGGGAGAAAGAAGGAAGAGTAAGTCCCACCCTCTGGAACTTCCTGGGGGCCTGGCCCCTTGGGCAGGCATCTCACCTCATCCCCAGTGAGTCAACTGAAATTCAAGCCTGACTCCTAAGTCAAGCCCCCAAAGAAGATCTTCCTTTTAGTTAGCCTGAAAAATGGACCTTAACCTCCTTATTAGTTCTCACCTCATCCCCCATCCAGCCTCCATCCCGAGTCTTGCCCATTTTTAGCATTCAGCATTGCTGACTCTGCACAGGAAAAACTTAGACCCTTGCTTACTTTTGTGGCAAATGTTCCACTTTTGTTTCTTCTGTGCTCCTTTCCTTTCCTTTTCCTCCTTTCTTTCCCTAGTTGGGTCAAGTGAAGACTGTGGGACTGATTCAGACAGAAGAAAAGAAAAGATGCAGAGGCAAAACATTTTAGGGGTGGGTTTAGTCTCATTATCTATTGACAGAGGCCAAATTCAGCAGAAAACTCTCAGCCCCCACTTGACTCTGAATGTGCAGACAAACAGCAAATGATGCTTAGTCCATTCCTCTTAATTTGCAGGTGCCTAAGAATTTAAGGTTGTCGTTGAACCTCAGATAGAAAATAAAGTCAAAGTATAAGCAACAGGACAACCCCAAACATGGGGACTCTTGGATCCAGGTTCTGGATAAAGAAAGGGGCTCAAGGCAAAGGAAATCAAAATAAAACCACCTGTGTGGTCTACAGACCCTTAAAATGTACTGGCTTCCATGGCTGTCACATTTCCAGCCCCCAGTCACAAACTCAAACTGGAAATACCAGGGGGATTCCTAATTCAAAATTCATTTCCTTTGTCAGATTCCTGAATAGAAAAGTGAAAATGAGGCTATAACCAGGAATCTCTCCTTAACTCTTGAAGATGTTGTAGAATGTGCTGTTAAAG
Organism: Hippopotamus amphibius kiboko; assembly: GCF_030028045.1. NCBI lineage: Eukaryota > Metazoa > Chordata > Mammalia > Artiodactyla > Hippopotamidae > Hippopotamus > Hippopotamus amphibius. The sequence goes on along the minus strand of NC_080190.1, from coordinate 106,307,089 downwards.
CAGTAGCTGCTAAATAACAGTCCCTAGACTCTCTGGCCAAAGTTGTTCTTGATGATGGCATAGCCCTTCATTATCTTTTGGCTGTGGCCAACACCACTTGCTATACTTAAATGAACACTTCTGGAGAAGTTGAGACTCAGCTACATAAAGTCACTGAACAAGCCACTTGGTTTAAGAAAGTGACTCCTTCAGCAAGCTCTTTCTCTGATCTACTTGATTTAAGTTGTTTTGGGTCATGGGGACCATGCCTTCAGAGTACCCTCCAATCATTGGGTATTATTCTGCTTATAGTCTTTCCCATCATCTCTCTGGTTTGCTGTGTTCTCTCAAAAGATTTACATGCACGCATCCAGTCGCCGGTGACCCCTTAAATGATCTCCCTTTGCCTTGAGTGCCAAAAATGGGTTGAAGAAAACAGTCAACTAAGAGACCAAGATGTTGATATTCCACCCTTTGTTTCTCAGAGCCAACCTGGCTCCAATATCAACAAGAAGTGGTAGCTCAGAGTGGCACTAATACCTTAAACTTTGAGTACAACTGAGAGAATTGATCGAAAGGGGGAATTGATAAAGTATATTTGAAGATTGGCACCCACAAAATGGAGGCCACCTCAGTGGTCCAGCCTGTGACATGAATCTAAACTTAAGTCAGCCTGCACTTATGGGAAACCCCTGTCAATGAAACCTAACATATGCCAATCATAATCCTCCAACTCAGCGTTAGCTAGCTTACCTTACCCTAGAAAACAGGACCTGCTGGCTTTCTAAGGAAATCCCTGACCTCCTAGCTAATCATGTCCTGTTTCCATGTTGCCTCTTTTTAACTCTCTATAAAACTCCCTCTTAACTCAAATCCTAGAGAGCAGTACTCCTCTGCTTGTGGGGCACGGTACCCCCCAATTCATGGATTTTTTTTTTCTTGAATAAAGGACATCAAACTCTTTAACTTAAAAAAAAAAAGTATAATCAACAGGATAGAGACAAGTAAAAGAAACATGGTTTGTCATTGAATTCAGAATATGTATTTTCAAAGATTGCCACAATTCTAAACGTTCACGTGAAACTACATTAGCTGTTTGGACTTAGTAGATTTGGGCTTGGTGAGTTGCTACTTTTTATATTTCTGAAGTTTACAATATTGTTCCAAGGTTTATTAGAGAAATGCTTTAAAAAATAAGAAAATAATGACTTGTGAATTTACTTGTCTACCTAACGCCAGAAAAACTGGATGAAATTAAGAAATTCAGTTAATCTGTACATACATTGATCCATAGTTATATTCGGTGTTATTCTAGATGAGATGCAAGGGAAATCCCACCCTTGTGGAGTGTGTGGTCAGGGAACAAACTGCTCAGTGATGGCTGGCTTTGAGGGTCTTCATGCCAACCTTTCTGACAACAGTTGTCAAGACCTGTGCATGTTTTGTGCCCTAAGCCTCAGTTTCTTTATCTATAAAATGGGATAATATTAATATTCACCTTCTGTGTTTATGAATATTAAATAAAATGCCTATAGCTGTAAATTGCTAATATCTATAAATTGCTGAGAATAATGCCTGGAATGAAGTGAGCCCTCAAAAAATATTACATACCAACTAGCTGGGAAGCAAAGACTAGAAGTCATTCATTTTATGTCAAAATAAGTGAACATTTGGAGTTTTATAGACATAGTTGGATGTTTGCCTACACTTTCATCTTTTCTTTTTGGTCAAATGATAGAGTTGAAACCAGATGGGATATGCACAATTACAAACCTACAAGTTTTCCCATTTCTTTTAGTTTCGTACCTAATTTGGGAATATGTGGTTAGAAGAAACCAAAAAAATATTCCTTTGAGTAATACCTGAAAACAGGAGTTACAGATTAGGGTTTTCAGAACAAACAACAAAACCAAAGCCCTTGCTATCTACACAGAAAGTGTTCTTTACAGCTTGACAGGATTCTTTGACCTTTTGCTTTATGAAACATGGACAATCTTACATTTGATTGGTGAATTTTCTGGGTTTTTTTTCCCCCCTTAAACCATGTTCCCTGCCTGCAAGCTAAACCTATTTATGGTGAGCACTGTTTTTTCAATTAGGTTTATTTTCATTTTCCCATAGGCCATGTTAGCTGAGAACGTCCCAACGTTTATTTTTCTTTCCTTTCCTTTGTATAATGGTTTTAAAATAAAATATACAGCACTTATATCTATTGATTTTCTTTTGAAATACTAAGTCTGAAATTTTTTCTTTTTTTACACATTTAACGCCCAGTCATGAAAGCTATTCAAAAATGCTTTTCAGCGTGTAATGGTAGTCCATTTTGTGGTCAGCTCTTCGAGAGCAAGGATCAAATCCGTTCCGCCAACTTTGTGAAATGTTTTGTACAAGCTGGTGCTCAGCAAAGAGTACTTAAGAATGATGATGTGTTTGTGACTTGGCTTTTCTCAAAACTTTTCAGCTGGATGTCAGAATTCCGTCCAGATTGTCAATTCCCCAAGCTTAATATTGGCAAGACATTCTCTCCAAGAGGCCCCTCCTTTAGAGGGGGGTGGGGAAGAAAGGGGAGTGGACTCAAAACAGAGCTCCACATCACCTTTCTAATAGTTTTGTAACAGAAAATATTCTCTGGTGAAAACACTGGGCGAGAGCGAGTCTTAGCTAAGAATCCTCCCCTCGGAAGAGCGCGTCCTCTTCAGAGCCGGGCTTGCAGCCCTGAGGGACGAGGGTTTGCACATCCCCGGGAAACGGCAGGCTCCACCGGGGTAGGGCAGCCGGCTCTCGGGGCTGCGAAGGTCGGCGCTGCCGGAGAGGGGGTCCTCTAGCCGAGGGGGCAGGGGGGAGCCCTCGGCCGCTACTGGGGCTCTCCGGCCGGCTGGGGTGGGCGGACCCCCGCCTCCCCGAGCTCCTCCCCGCGCGGCCTCCCGCCCCGAGGCGCGGGGGCAGGAATTCGGCCGCGGCGCTCCCCGGGGCACCGTGCCCTGGAGGGCTGGGCCGGGCGGCCGGGCCGCGCCCGCCTCCCCCGCTCCGGCTCCGCTCTCGCCCTCCCCGGCTCGGGCTCCCCTCCGCGCGTCCTCCCCCGCCCAGCTCCCTCCCTTCCCCTCCTCGGCGGCTCAGGGCTCCTCCCGTGCCCCTCCTCCCCTGCACTCCTTCTCCCTGACCCCCACCCACACTCCTGCTCCCTTCCTTCTTTTCCTCCCTAGTGACCCTTCTGCCTGCTCCCCTCTGCTTCTCGCTCCCGTTCCCCTCCTTCCTTCCTCCCAGCTCCTCCTCCACAGCCTCTCCAGCTCCCCTCCCTCTTCCTCCTCTGCTTCTCCCCGGCGCCCCTTCTCCAGGCTCCCCTCCCTCCTTCCTCCTCCGTTCCTGCCTTGAACCCCGCCTCCCTCCTCCCCACAACCCCTGTCCCCCGCTCCTCTCCTTCCTCCCCAGCCCGTCTTCCCGGTTCGCAGAGCTCCCACGCGGTTGCTATGGAGGCGTCCGCGGCTGCTCGCCGCCCGCCGCCCGCCGGGAGCTACCCTGGGGCCCCGGGGACGGAGCAGTGACTCTGCCCAAGGCTCTGGCGCCTCGCCCCCTTGGGGCCCGGGAACAAAGCTCTCCCTCCCCCATCTCTGGAGTGCGCTGCGAGACCTTGAGGCGCCCCAGGCCCGGAGGCTTAAGACCACCGCGAATCTGCTGCCCCCATCCTCTGTGGACCGGACCCCAGGGGTCGGGGTGACAGCTGCGCGCTACCGAGCTACCTTGTGGCCCCCCGAAGATCACTCTCGCTCTCCCCATCCCCACCCCCATCCCAGAGGTGTCACTGGGGCCGGGGGCCGGCCAGATGGCCCCATTTAACAGGACTGCACCCTTTTGTTGGGGTGCTAGGCATCGTCCAGGCCAATTTACATAGGAAAATGGGGTTTGTGTCCCCAATTCAGTGCAGTGCCCCGACAGCTGGTGGTTCTGTCATCATGTCAGGACCCCACAGCGTGATGTTTAAATTGGCTTTATGTGTGCAGATGTGTGCGTGTGAAAAGCAATTGATTGGGAACCGGTAGCTATTAGGTCCGGATTGGAGAAACTCAGAGTTCACAGAGGAAATTTTAGCCCGGTCACAGCATAAAATCGTAGAATGGAAAAGCCTTGCTGAAGACTTCTGATGCTCTCTTACAGAACACACAGTTTATCACTTTGTCTGGAAATCTGAAAAGCCAAATAGTTAGGATCTGAGGAGGATTTTGAAATCCTTACTATTTACATTTTGGTTTTTGCTTGTCAAAGTTGTAAGGCTGAAGATAAAAAGGTATAAGGAGGACTGTTAGGACTTAAAAAAAAGTATCGATGAAAGAGCTAATTCATTTTTTTAAGCTACTTTAACTCAGTTGGTTTGTGCTCAGTGCTACAGCCTGTAGCAGGCTGAAAGTTATCATTAGTTTGGAATCAGTAGCTTAAACGTGTACTTAAATGATAGACTGTTAGAACAGGGAGGAACTTCTTCAATTCTTATTTTACCAGTGAGGAATTTGAATCTCAGAGGAGTTAAGTGATTTTCCCAAGATGCTACAGCTTTTGGAATATGATCTCAACTGTTGAAATCTGTAAAAGACGAAGGAAAGGGAAACTTTAAGACAGTAGATTTAAGAGTCCTTGAAAATACCTTAATCAAGACACTCAAACCTTTCCACCAGTCCACTGGAGCCACCATCAGGTAGCTCCCTAGAAGACAAGGGATGGAGAGGAATTTTTTCCCTCATCTTTATACATTCATCAACTTTAGCTCAAGTCTGTATTGGAGCCAATTCTAGCCAGTAGAGTCTTCTTGAACTCTGAACTGGAACTTGTGACTTCGTTTCCATCAGAGCACTGATTTTGTGATGTGATGGAGGATGGAAAGGGCATGGTTAGGATTTGTATGAAATGGAAAATCAAAGGTGGGCTGGAACCCCCGCTCTCATTTTCAGGCAAGAGGACTAGTGGAACCCGAGCTCGCCTTGCTAGATGGTAGGGTGGCTACTTTGGAAAGGCTTTGATTTCCACAGAACGACACTGGTTACTTTCAAAACCATTGAAAAGAATCCTTGAAATGTGGTTTCCTTACTTCGAAGAGTGTGTTGGAGGAGTTCTATCTCCTAAACTTGCCAATAGACTTCTATTGGCTAAAACCTCTACCTTTAAACCTGAAGTGACTTTGTGAAAAACTAGGAAGGCGTGCTTCTGGGGAAGATTTTAGTGGAGCTGTAGGATGCCACATAAAAAGAGAATAGGAGTTCACACACTGCACTTTGAACATTAGAAAGAGCAAAGTTATATACCTGGGCTGGAACTGGAAATGGGTGTTAATTTCTGCTTTGCTTCTCCTATCAGAGCAGGTAGCATTTTTCTTTTCTGCCTCTCCTTTGCTTGGGCCCAAGTAGTACTAGGATGAGAGGGCCAAGTATGTGATGAGGATGTTAGGTAAGGAATATGAAAACCTCTCAATTCTTAAAAGACAGTGTTTTTATAATTACTAATAATGCATTATATTTAAAAAATAACTGTATACAAGGAAATTATTTGAAGTTGACTCTGCCACTACTACCACATACATACTCTTATCTCTCTTCACTGCTTTATTTTGACTACTCTTTAGTATTTGTGTTGATTAGTTATTGAGGTGTAACAAACAGCCCCCAAATTCAACACCAAAGCAGCAGTTGTTTGTTATTATAGCTCATGCACCTGTGGGTTAGCAGGAAGTCAGCTCCTCTAAGCTGGGCATGTTGGGTAGCCCTACCAATGCTGGCTCAGCTGATACATGCATCTAAGGAGACCCTCAGACTAAGTTTGGTTGAGGAAGCTTAGCTGGAATACCTCTGCTCCACATCTCTTATCCTTCTCCTGAGACCAGCAGACTAGCTTGGGCATCTTCTTCCCATGGCAATGACAGAGGAGCAAGAAAGGCATAGGAATCATGAAGGGCTCTTGTGGTCTTCACTAGAGTCAAGGGCTGCCACCCTGTCACTTCTACCTCATTCTGTTGACCACATCAGGTTACATGGCCAGACTCAAAGTCAAGGGGAAGGGAAGAAGCCCAGCTCACTGCAGAAAATGTGACGAAGGGAATGGCTAGAGGGAGGATAAAGAATTGGGGCCATGAATGCAATCAAACACAGCGTTTGTCAACATCTGCCATATTATACATTTTACTTATATAAAAATTTGCTTCTCTTCCTGCTAGAACATAAGCTCCACATGGGCAGGAGTTTTTGTCTGCTTTGTTTATTGCTACATCCTCAATATCCAGAACAGTGGCATATTATAGATGCTTAATAAACGTCGGATGAATCATTAAGGAGGATTACATTAATTAGTTGGCTTATTCCAAATTCCCTGGGACAGAATGTAATTTTATTAGGTCTTCCTCATCTTCTGATTTAAAGATCATTGTCTGCATTTGCTCACTATGGAAACTGCTGCCTGTTTGGAATAAACATTATTTTTTAAGCTTTTAAAAAATTTCCATATTTCAAAATAGTTTTAACATTTTTCCAGAACATCTAAACAGGTACTACATGAAAGTCGATTAGGTGGGCAGAAAATTAGCAGTTGGGAGAGGGAAGAGGGGGGATTTTACATATATTTTGGCAGAGAATATATTACTTCTTCCAGATGGGAATAATGCAAATATAAATTTCAAACTTCCAGAATTTGAATCTGAAAAATTGTCAAGATCTTTGGATTTGAACTATTCCAAAATGGGTGGGATACAGGATAGTACCCACCCAAATTACCTTTGTTGGGCTTTTGGGTCCACAGAAATTTAATTATTTCTCTCTCCTCTCCACCCAGTTTATCCAATCCAGAAGACACAGAGCAAAGGAATTTTCTTAAGGTCATGCTTTAAAGGGGAATTCCTGTGCAATATATTTTTTAATTTCCTTGAAATTTGAATTTATGCTGCCACTTTTTGACTGTGACAGATGATGAGGTAGGAGATAAAGTGGGCGTTAACGCTTAGCTACGTAGGGGAGTTTTGCATATGTCCGTACTTAGCAGCAGGCTAATTTGGGACTCCCACCAGAAACCCAGGTCTTCAACACTGGCGTGAGTATCTGAATTCTCATGATGTCAACTGACTAACTCCACAGACAGGCAGCTTTTAGACCTGAAAGCTTGATTCCAGGTGGATCTATAATTTTGGATCAGAGGGGAACCTGGAAAGTTAGGGGCCTAAAGACATCCTGAATTATAGTAATTTCTGTCTCTGCCTCCCTCCCAACCCCCTTCTGCACCCCCCATTCCCGCCTTGTCACTCAGTAAAGTCCCTGCATAATGACTATTGTGAGTTATAAATTTATAAGGTTGTGAATATTTCTCAGAAAGGTTTTATTTACAAATTTATATGAGCGTGTTTGCCTTATTATTAGGGAGACCCTAAAAGTGTACACTTTGTTTCGTTTAACTTTGGTCTTTTGGTTTGGGAGTTTGGAGATTTAGAGGTTTTACATTCAGCAAATATTCATCGAGGGGTTCCCAGTGCACCAAGCGCAATTAGATGAAACCCTTGGCCCTGAGAGAGCTCAGAACCTTGGGGAAGATGTGCATGTTGATGGGCAGTTTCAGCACCGGAGGATAAAGGCTGTGGTTGGGGAAATCATGGGGTAGGAGCTCAGTGGAGGGTTCTTGGGACATCAGGGGAGACAAAGGAAGCAAACTAACATTGGTAAGTGTGTAATGCCTTCTGATTTGCAGAAGTCCTTTTGCATTCATCTCCTCTCATCCTGGCAGTTTTCCTACCTGCAGGCTCCGACAGGATATTATTCCCATGACGCCCAGAGGAGGAGATAGCTGAGAGGTATACACTTTGTAGAGGGGCGGAACCTGCCTTCACACTTCGGTCTCTAGATGCTCTCTTGCTGGGCTGTTTCCATCCTGGTCCTATCACTGCTCCCTCTCTCTGCCAGGCTTACATGGTTTCCAGCAGTATAGTCTGGTGCAGGTCTTCCCAACCCTTCCATCCCTCAAGTGTAAAATGAGGACATGGTTCAGGACGATTTCTAAGACCTTGCATCCCTAACAGTCTATAATTCTGAAAACTGTTGCTTTTGTAGTCAATCTGAGGAAGCTTGATGTGAAAGTCCTGTAAGTTTTTATTCATGTTTTGCAGAACCCCTTGCGGCAGGTTGGTCTTAATTTTTTTAAAAATATCTGTTTCAAGATGAAGACATTGAGGAACTAGGGTCCTGCCACTTCTCTGTGGCCCCGCAGTGTCCTGGCAGGGTCAGCATTCACGCTTCTGGCTCCTGAGTTTCTGATCTCTTATTCCTCTGTGTGAAATGGCTTTCCTTGTACCTCTTAACTTTTATTTTACTTCCTTTCCTAATGGTTGATGTTTAAAACTCTGTTCTGTTATTAAATGTCCTAAGCGACTTCTTGCTCTAGATGTTTTCGAGTGTGTATGCGTGTGCGCATGTCTGTATCCATACTGTGCTCATTGCTAAAAAGAGAGGCTGCAGACCGAAAGTTGGAGAGCCAAACATTTACTTGCAGACTTATTTTAAAATATTGTTTCATTTATTTTGAACAAGTAACCCTTGACAATGGAACAAATTCCAAAATGACCTGTACAAAATTTTTAAAATTTAAGTTGGCATTTAACAATTGAGGGATTTCGTATAAAAAATCTGAGTTTATGACTTTTCATAAAAATCAGATCTGGCAACGTCAGCCCAGATTTCCTATTATGTCACCAACCAGTCTTACCTTCTTTTGGTGGACTGTGGGCTCACCAGACCTCCCCCACCCCCTGTTCTCAAGTCCTCACCACTGATAACTCAATCAGTCATTTAAATCCCTGGTCAGCCCGCTTAGACATTTGTGTTTGTACCTGCTCACCTCAAGTATTTGTACCTTAGATGTCCCGCTAACACAGAAGGGAGCCTGGTGGATCTGGGGCTAACCAGCTCGTAGGCAGCTGACGGCAAGAAGGCGACTTTCACCTGCAGTATTAGGATGAAGGTGGGTGGAGCCAAACAGGAGACACTCAGGGCCTGAAAAGAAAACATCAGTCAGGAGAGAGGCTTGGGATTGACTGGGATATTTTTCCTCTGGACAGCAAACAAAGAACAACAAATAAAACAAGGAGACCGAAGGAGAAAGAAAGGAAGAACAACGATAGGACTCGTTGAAGGACAAAATGTACCAATGAGGGCAAACTGAAGAAAGATGAAATGGTGAACATAAATTATTATTATTATTATTATTATTATTATTATTATTATTATTATTATAGTATTTGGCCACACTGCACAGTTTGTGGGATCTCAGTTCCCCAACCAGGGATTGAACCCGGGCCGTGGCAGTGAAAGCCTGGAATCCTAACCACTAGGTTACCAGGGCATTCCCTATAAACAAGTTATTTTTTTTTAATTTTTTTAAAGGATTTTATTGAGATATAATTGATATACAATAAGCTGCATATATTTAAGGTACAATTTGATATATTTTTTTCTTATTAGTAATGTATATATGGCAATCCCAATCTCTTAATTCATTCCACCCCAACCCCTGCCCCCACTTTACCCCCTTGGTGTCCATATGTTTGTCCTCTACATCTGTGTCTCTATTTCTGCCTTGCAAACCAGTTGATCTGTACCATTTCTTGAGATTCTGAATATATGCGTTACTATACGATATTTGTTTTTCTCTTTCTGACTCACTTCACTCTATATGACAGTCTCTAGGTCCATCCATGTCTCTACACAGGTCCCAATTTCATTCCTTTTTATGGCTGAGTAATATTCCATTGTATATATGTACCACATCTTCTTTATCCATTCATCTGTTGATGGACTGAACAAGTTATTAATTTCCTTGATTCTCATCTGCACAATGGAATATCTTTCTCTGAAGGCAGTCGAGAGGATAAAAGGCAATATAATTAAAGACTGGACCACAGTGCCTGACCTTTGATAGATGATAGAGGATGTGTGATAATTCATGAGTCTAGATATGCTGGCCTCACTACATGCTCTAGGAAGTAGAAAATACAACATTTTTTTCTGGATAAAAGTCTATTTTTTTTAATACAACATCCATACTTTAGGACTAACCATTGAAAATGCGCTTTTGATTATGGACGGGTTTCTCTTCCTGGTTTCACGTGGGCCTCTGATCCCACAGAGGTTCTATAGGGCCCACAAAAACAGGCACCTACATAGTCAAGGTGACATCTTGAATTCCCAAAGTAAGTGATTTCACCATCCTCCTAACTATTGCAAAAATTCTGGCTAAGTCGCAAACTAGGTTCAGAGTGTGGCTGTGTGTGCCCCAGGTAGGGGGTGAAGAGCTATTTGAATGGGTTTATTTCATGGCATCAGACTGTTCGCAGCTGTTTTGCTTCTCTTTCTTCCAAGCACATGGTAAGATTGTACTTTCTTGTGGCTTTGAGTTCAGGCACACCCGTGGCACTTTGATAAAATGCATTGAGAGGTGATTTGTGTCACATCAAGCAGCTGCCCGCCACAGAAGCCATGGGAGTGTGTTAAGGTGGAGCTTCTGTCAGCTTGGTTTCCTAGGTAACTCAACCTGCATTGAACACACAGGAGGTCCAAGGAATACACTTCTGCTGCTACACCACTGTCCATTTTGTTTTGTTACTGCTGCACAATGTGGCCTATCCTGACTCATAGAGTTGATATTCTAGAGCTTTTTTGTTTTTAACTGAAGGGGGAGAGAGTTTTTGTTTGTTTCTCTTGCTTCTTTTATGGAGGGAAAAGGAGGAGATGTAAACAAGGGAGGTGAAAAGAGTCAGCATTGGTGTGTGTCTGTTCTCCATCTAGGTCCTTGATCTAGTTGGAAGTCCCATTGAAGAAAGAAGTTGAGCTGGAAGCTGGAAGAACCCTTTTCGTGGGTGATCTTCAGAGAATCTTGCCATAAATTTTCAGGCCTGAGTGACAAAAAGGTGCCCTGAGATCAGGAAAAGGCAATGCTCCCCACTTCCCCCCAGGACCCAGCAGTGCCATTGCATCTCTTGGACTGTGGTTTGGGGAAGGTCATGACATGTCTCCATGGTCTCCCACACAGGGCAGCAGCAAAGGCAGGTGTGACATCCTGAAGGGACAGCAGGAGCAGGGACGCATGGGTAGAATTGTGATGGGACATGCCTGAGGCATCACTCTGGAGATTCCCAAAAATAACCAGGGAAGATCGGGAAGGAGCAGTAGCGTCCTGGCATCACACTGGGGGCACTAAGAGCCACCGTCATTTGAAATTAATATTTTTTTTTTATTATTATTATATTTTTTTGGGGGGTACACCAGGTTCAATCAACTGTTTTTATACACATATCCCCATATTCCCTCCCTTCCTTGACGCCCCCCCCCTCGAGTCCCCCCCACCCTCCCTGCCCCAGTCCTCTAAGGCATCTTCCATCCTCGAGTTGGACTCCCTTTGTTATACAACAACTTCCCACTGACTATTTTACAGTTGGTAGTATATATATGTCTGTGCTACTCATATGGATATTCAAGCTTGGGAGGTGTGAGGACAGTGAGTCACATAATAAGTCAGCTGCTTTGATTCAGCTGGCCCTGAGGTCTTGCTGCCCACTGGTTACATTACACACCTATTGATCTGACAAACCATCAGCTTTATGCTCCATCATTTTTCCACATAAACTACTTTTTTCAAAATGATTTAAAAAATTGAAGTATAGTTGATGTACGATATTATGTAAGTTACAGGTGCACTTAGACTACTTTTATCTGGCCATATGGATCAGTGTATATTTTCTTTAGAATCAAACTGAATGCATGAAATATTCATTCCTTGAGGACGAAAACCAAAATGTTTGATATTATTTTAAAAACTACTGTAATTTCTAGACTTCACTACAGGGCCAATTTTCCTTTAATTTTCTTTTTTATGAAAACATTTTCTTTTTGGGTGAGAGTTTGGGAGGCAGTTTGCCAAAGGATATTGACCTTGTCTGTGAAATGCCTTTAAGAAGCCAATGTAGGGACTTCCCTGGTGGTCCAGTGGTTAAGAATCTACCTTCCAATGAAGGGGACGTGGGTTCGATCCCTGGTCAGGGAACTAAGATCCCACATGCTGAGGGGACAACTAAGCCTGGGCACCGCAGCTAGAGAGCCCACATGGCACAACTAGAGAGAGAAGCCCACACATCTCAATGAAGAGCCCGTGAGATACAATGAAAGATCCCCCATGCAGCAAGGAAGATCCCGAGTGCTGCAACTAAGACTCGATGCAGCCAAAAACAAACAAACAAAGAAGCCAATGTATGCTCCCAAGAGAGATTTGATAATAAGTGAAGAGTGTTTTAAAGGAAGAAAAAATAGACTGCTATAGAAGCACAGATATCTGTGTGAGTCTAAATGATGCAAAAAAAAAAAAAGTGAGAGACTATTTTATTATAATTCAACTTAAACTGGATTGGAGGCAGTTCTATTTTAACACTCTTTACAAATCCACAAATTCAGTCCTACTACCTAGGTAGTGTTATTAACAGCTTGTACTCATCTTAGGTTATCTGACCCCAGGAGGTGACCTAAGAGGATTGACTGCTCCTGTCTCTCTCTGTTTTATTATCTTTGTCCCTGTCTTTAGGCAGCAGCAAAAAATTTCCTGGTGACACCTGCAGTTGTGACCCCAGCTTTGAGAATCCATTAATTCTTCTCCATCTGCTTGGATCGATGGCTTAGGCAACCCTGGGCATCACGGTCATGTGCACAGCAGAGCCTTCTTCCTCTTGAAATACAGTGTTAAAATCTGGGACAACATCAATATGGAAAAAAAGCATTTATTGTTTTCATAGGGAATGGCAAATTGTTGTATTTGTTAATAAAGTCACATTTCTTTCAGATATTCTTACTTAAAATTTCTAGAGGTCTTTCAAATAAATTAATATAATTTCTCACCCCCAAATGGTGGAGTCCTGAGTCTTGCTCAGGGTCGTCACCAATTAGAAGCAGAAATGGAATTCAAACCCAGGAATTCATGCTCTTTGACCATCCCTCTCCTCCCTTCATGTGGGGGACATTGTTAAATGATTAAGGGGTGACATTTTCTACAATACTTTTAGGATTCAACACTGTTATTTTGCTTCTATAGAAGAGATTAAAGAAAAAAATGTTTCTGTTTTGATGTAAGGTACAATGGCATGCTACCAATGTGTGAATTGTTATATTTCCCTAAATAATAGCTCTCTTTTTACACTGGCAAAGCAAGTCTGTGTCTCTATGACCCACCCTGCAAATTTACCCAAACATCTAGTTGCTGAGGAGAACCTACATATAAGCAGATAGCTGGAATCCAACAGCTTAGGATAAAAAATATTGAGAGAAAAGTAAATAGTTGCCCATACATTACTTAATCCAAACACTTCCTTATTAGTTCTAAAGAGAATAATAGTAAACAACTATCAGCAGAAACCTTACTGAATGACTGTTCTGAGGTCAAGTGTGGCACTTAGCCGGATACCCATCTGCTGTCATTTAATGCTCATGATAACTGCATGACGTCAGTGCTATTTTAGCCCCATTTTACTAGAGAGGAACTGAGGTTTACAGAGCTTGTGCAACTTGTCCAGGTTTTACAGCAAGCAAGCAGCTGAGTGGTATTTAAACCTGCCACTGATTTTACTCTTCTACCTAAGGAAACCTTGTTTCTGGGAAAAAAAAAATTTTGTTCCACACACACACAAAATTCAACCAACCCAGAAATGAGCTGAAGAAGCCAAGAGACCCAGGTAACAGATTTCAGCTTTGCTTATTGGAACCTGGCTTCAGTGGAGGCTTGTTAATCTTGTCAGTTTCCTTGAGAAATGAATTTGCTTTGCAGCAAAGCCTTAGGACTGTGTATATTAAACATTACAACTAAGCTAGACCCAGTCTACCTTTAGCCAGGCACAAATTGTACAATTTAGAGGGGAAAAAAACAGTAAATTAAGATGAAGCAACGTGAAACATTTTTCATTTAAAGAAAAGCTAGCCACTCAATATATTATTTTTTTCTAGCTGCAGGGGCTTGACCCTTTGGGAATGTTGAAAGGAAAGGAATAACGGGATTGATTGAGGAAAGGGAAAAACAGCAACTTGAAAACGGTTGTGGCAGATTAGATGGCGTTATGATGCTTGTCATGACTTCCTCCTGCCAAAATGAGATTCATTAAAGAAAACTCTTAACTAAATTAAAACTCTCCTTGCCAATATCCTCCCCTCCAGATGTGAAGAGCAGACCGTGGCCAGGTTTACAACGGGACTGTGGGTAACCAGTGGAAATGTTTCATAACATTCTAATAAGAGGAAGACAAGAAGCACTGAGAAATAGTTTATTTACTTTTAACCAAACATGACAAAAACAGCTGACTGACTGATGACTTGTATCATGAATTCACAAGTAGACAATGAGATGCTGTCATTATGAGAGGCAATTGCTCAGCTGTGGTCGTTCTGCTCTAGCACGATGCTGTTGTTTCCTGACTTCTGTACAGGGAGAGAAGATGGTTTCGAGAGCATCAAGCGAGGAGGAGCAGTTGGCTCGGGAATCATCAGCCCCTTGAGTAAATTATGGTCTTTTCTAGGCATCACCAGGGTCGTGTGTGCTCTGGGACACAGCACCAACTCCTCCTGTGGGCATTTCAGTTTATGAAAAATGGTAGAAAACGGAACTGTCCATGTCGAACAAAAGTACACTTCCAGTTGTGCTGTTTTATTATTTTTTGAGAGAGTGCTCCAAGGGCAGATCAGATTATTGGAGCTGCTAGATGATGCAGCCCCTTTGCACTGTGCTCCTGGAAGAAGACAATGTAGGTCAGATCTTGTATGTCATCTAATTCTGAGGCGGAAGTTTTAAGTTCCTTCCTCTGCCACCTAAGTCCCAGGGAATAGGAATGCTGATATGAGTCAAAGTACCATTTATTTGCTTGAATCTTAAAAAAAAAAAGTTTTTAAAATTAATCAATGTTTCCTTCTGCTTTTGTCGAGATAGAATTGACATACAGCACTGTATGTTTAAGGTGTACAGTATAATGATTTGACTTGTAGACATCATGAAATGATTACCACAGTAAGTTTAATGAACCCTCATCATCTCATATATACACAAAATTAAAGAAATAGAAAAGTTTTCCTTGTAATGAGACCGCTCAGGATCTACTCTCTTAACAGCCTTCGTATATATCACACAGCAGTGTTAATTACACTTACCATACTGTAAATTACATCCTAGCACTTATTTACCTTACACCTGGAAGTTGGCACCTCTTGACTACCTTCATCTAATTCCCCCCTCCCTCCACCCTGGCCTGTGATAACCACAAATCTGATTTCTTTTTCTATGAGTTTGTTTGTTTTTGAAGTATAATTGATCCACAACACTGTGCTAGTTCCTGTTACACAGCATAGTGATTCAACATTTCTATACATTTCAAAAGGACCACCAGGGTAAGTTTAGTTACAGTCTGTCACCATGCAAAGATATTACATGGTCATTGACTATATTCTCCATGCTGTACATGTCATACCTGTGACTCATTTATTTTGCAACTGGAAGCTTGTACCTCTTAATCTCCCTCACCTATTTCTTCTCTCCCCCTACCCGCCTCCTCTCTGGCAACCCCCTGTTTGTATCCGTCAGTCTGTTTTTGCTTTGTTTTGTTTGTTTTGTTTTTTAGATTCTACATAAGTGAAATCACACTGTATTTGTCTTTTCTCTGTCTGACTTACTTCACTTAATATGATAATCTCTAGGTCCATTTATGTTGCTGCAAATGGCATTATATCATTTGTTTTTGTGATTGAGTAATATTCCACTGTATATATGGACTACATCTTCTTTATCCATTCATCTGTTGATGGACGTTTAGGTTACTTCCATGTCTTGGCTATTGTACACAGTGCTGCTGTGAACATAGGTGTGCATGTATCTTTTTGAATTATAGTTTTGTCTGGGTATATGCCCAGGAGTAGGATTGCTGGGTCATACGGTAACTCTATTTTTAGTTTTTTGAGGAACCTCCATACTGTTCTCTATAATGGCTGCACCAACTTACATTCCCACCAACAGTTGTAGGAAGGTTTTTTTTTTCTCCACACCATCTCCAGCATTTGCACAATAGGCTACTTTTTTCACTCTCTTGGAGGATGCTGCAGTGAGACAGGGTCCAGGGGCTCTTCTTGCTGGGGTAGAGTCTCACCCTTAGAAGACCAAGTATGTCCCATATGTGCACAAGGGGGAAGGAGGTATGGAAAGGGCTGCCTTGCTCACTAGGCTCCCGGGCTTAGGGGAGGAGGGGCTCTTATACATTTAAATTTATCCTGAAGCCCACCTGCGGCTAAACTCCAATTGACAGTCCTCACCTTTCACAGAGCTTGAGAATCTACTGGGGGTATTTTTTTTAAATACCGGGATCCCACCCCAGACCAATTAAATCAGAACCTGGGGTGGTGATACCAAAAGGTAATGAATACATCAAAAGAGTCTCTGCAGTGAGAGTTGGGCCACGGCTCCAGTTCGGTGGTTCTGAGCTCTGTGAGTGTTAGAATCACTTGTGCATGTTCAAAATGTGTGGTTGCTTGGCCCCGCTTCCGGAGGTGGGATTCAGGGTGTCCAGACCGGGCTCACACTTCTGTACTGACACAGGGTTTGGAAGAACATCAAGGGCTGAGAGAACTCCTTGGCTCATGTTTCACTGTTCTAAGAACAGTCTGAGGTGCTTGTGGGGAACATAGACTCTGGGTCTTCCTGCACCTACCGGATCAGACTCTAACAGAGGCGCCTGGGTCTCGCTAGCTGTAAAGGTGCTCCAGGTGATCCCCATGATGAGGGCAATGTTAATCGCACGATGTTTCTCAAAGTCTGTATCAAAGCAGCATCAGTACGATGTGGGTATTGGTTAGAATACAGGTTCTGAGGCCCCACTTTAGTGCCCCGAATCAGAAACCCTGAGGGTGGGACCCGGCACTGTGTTATCTCACAAGCCCTGAAGGGGATTCTGGTGCTGCTGAAGCTTGAGAACTGCTGCTCTAGTTCCTGTTTCTCCAAGTGTGGGACCCAGACTAAGGCATTGGTATCACCTGGGAACTTGTTAAAAATACAGAATCTCAGTGTGGCCACCCCCCGACCCCCAGACCTAACCGGTCATAATCTACATTTGGAAAAGATCCCCGGTGATTTGTATGCACATTAAAGCTTGAGAAGCCCCAGTTATCACCCAAATAAATATCACTTTGCTGTGGAAATAGAAAAATGTAAGCTCCTTTAATGAGAAGCAGAACTAGAATTAGTAATATGTCTCCCTTTAAGAACAGAAGTAGTTTTAAGTAAAGAGAAACTGTGAAGCAGATCCTCTGGAACTATATTAATATAATAAATAAATCGCAGCATTGTGTTATCAGTTAGGCTGAAGTAAAGGATCAAGTAAGATTAAATGTAAAGACCTTCGAACCCCTATTTCGTATTACTTCTTTCCATAGTGTTTCCTAATTCAGTATAGAGTCTGTCAAATTATTTTACTCCAAGGGAGGAATATAAATCTGTGCTGTGGGTGTGCACATATGCACACACAGACACTCACGTGCTCGCACACACACACGTAAGTGTATTAGGGTCCTCCAGAGGAGCAGAGCCAATAGGATATATAGATATCATATATATATATGGGAAGAGAGAGAGAGAGAGAGACTGAGAGAGAGAGAGAGAGAGGTCCTTTAAGGAACTGGCTCATACAATTGTGAATCTGGCAAGTCCAAAATCTGTAGGGCAGCCTGGAAGCCTAGAAATTTCAGCAAGAGTTGATACTGCAGTCTTCTCTCCAAAGACAGTCTGGAGGTAGGATTTCTTCCATCTTGGAGGATGTCCGTCTTTTTTTATATCTTAAGGCCTTACACTGATTGGATGAGACCCACCCACGATGTGGAGAGTAATCGACTTTACTCAAAGTCTACTGATGTAAATGTTAATAACATAAAAAATAACTGCACAGAAACATCCAGACTGGTGTTTGACCAAACAACTGGGCACCACAGTTGAGGCAAGTGGGCACATAAAATTAACCATTTGTATTTATAAAACATATCTTTGAAAGTTCTATGAAGCCATAAAATATGGCTAGAATTACAGCTAGCCATAATTCATAAAGTGTATCTTTCATTACTTCCTTAAATTAGTTAATTAATTAATTAATTGGCTGTGTTGGGTCTTAGTTGATTCGGGGGCTTTCTCTAGCTGTGGTGAGTGAGGGCTACTCTTCATTGTGGCGAGCGAGGGCTACTCTTCATTGTGGCGTGTGGTCTTCTCATTGCGTTGGCTTCTCTTGCTGCAGAGCACGAGCTCTAGGCACATGGGCTTCAGTAGTTGTGGCATGTGGGCTCAACAGTTGTAGCCCACTGGCTTAGTTGCTCCGCGGCATGTGGGCTCTTCCGGGAGCAGGGATCGAACCCATGCCCCCTGCATTGGCAGGTGGATTCTTAACCACTGTGCCACCAGGGAAGTTTCTTCTAAATGTAATTGAACTCTGGGTTTTTCTTCTGGTCGCCCACCCCCTCGCCCAAACTTTGCATTAAACTTGTGTTCAGACAATATACACTCTTACTGCAACCTCTTAGCTGCTACAGTTGCTCATACCCTGTTCTGTTAATAACAAATCTGAATTAAATAACTAATTTATGACAGTTATAACTTTTTTAAAAAAATTGAAGTATACTTGATTTACAAAGTTGTGTTAGTTTCAGGTGTAGAGCACAGTGATTTAGAACATATATGTACACATATTCCTTTTCAGAGACAGTTGTAAGTGAAAACAGGCTGGATCGTCATTTATCGCCCACATTGCTCCCTTTAGGGGTTTAAGTCAACTTGGCCTGAACCCATGTTTCGAGGTCTGGGCCAGTCAGAAGTCCTCTTTACTCTCCTTTTGAATTACTAGTCTAATTTCCTCACTGCTCCCTTTGCCTCCACTTCTGTGTCCAGATGTTTAGCTGTGGCTTCTGCTATGAGGAAAGACAAGTTCAGATCAGGCAAAGGCAATGGGACAGCTGTCTTGGGGATTAACACCTATTAATTTTCAAGTCTTTCCTTTTAGTGCATTACTTCTTAAATAAGAGATTTTTGTATGATAGCATGGAGGTAATTTTGTGTAACAAAGACTCTGAAGCTATTGTGGTTCTGCACGGCCTAAAAAGAGAGAAGAGGATGTCTGTATGTGGTCCCCGGTAGTCCTCTGGATTTGGGCTTTGGCTTGTCTGAACTGCTATGTGGGTGAGTCACTGTAGATGACCTCTGAGGTAGAGATGACTGGTACCAAAGTCATGCAAAACACTGTGCAAATGACAGCAGGTCCAAAGGTGCATTTGGCCACCATTTGTGAAGGTGAATAATGGTTCCAGGCGGGACTCTGTGGCAGAAACTCGATCCAGTTTGAGGAAGAAGGAGGCTTTGTGGGAAGGTATCACAGACTTGAAGACTGACCACAAGACTGAGGGCAACTGCAGGCACTTGGGGCTGGGTTATCCCTTGCCTTCCTCTCAGGCTTCGCCAAGGTAAGTAAGTGCGGCCTGTTGCTGACTAAGCTGAAATTATGTGAGTGTCACTCACAGCCAAAGAGGGAACAGACTTTCCCACCTGCCTCAGGAGAAAATCTCTGCCGAGGACTTCACTCAGCTCCAGTTGCATCCCCTGCCCATCCCTGGACCAATCACTAAAAAGAGGATTCTGTGACACTCAAGCTTGGGTCAAATGTGTACATTCTTATGCAAGGGGGGTAAGGTTTGTTTCTAGAGGAAGTGGAGACAAAGTGGGCTGGGCAGGACTTCCTAGGTGGTGCAGTGCTTAAGAATCCATCTGCCAATGCAACACGGGTTTGATTCCTGCCCCAGGAAGATACCACATGACACGGAGGAACTAAGCCCGTGAGCCACAACTATTGAGTCCATATGCCACAACTACTGAAGCCTGAGAGCCTAGAGCCTGTGCTCCGCAACAAGAGAAGCCACCATAGTGAGGAGCCCATGCACCACAATGAAGAGTAGCCCCTGCTCGCTGCAACTAGAGAAAGCCCATGTGCAGCAAAGAAGACTCAATGCAGCCAATAAATAAATAAATAAATAGATAGATAGTGGGCTGGGCAGATAAAAACAAAAGCTGCTAGGGGTTAATCAAGAATTAATTTGCTTAATCATGGATTTTAATAATTCAGGGCTTCCCTGGTAGCCCAGGGGTTAAGAATCTGCCTGCCAACGCAGGGGACACCAGTTCGATCCCTGGTCTGGGAAGATCCCACATGTCTCGGAGCAACTAAGCTCGTGCGCCACAACTACTAAGCCTGCGCTCTAGATCCCACGAGCCACAGCTACTGAAGCCTGAGCACCTAGAGCCTGTGCTCCGCAACGAGAGAAGCCACTGCAATAAGAAGCCCACACACTGCAATGAAGAGTAGCCCTGCTCTCTGCAACTAGAGGAAGCCCTTGCACAGTAACAAAGACCCGATGCCGTCCTCCAAAATATAAATAAAATAATAACAATAGAAAAGTAATTCTATTGGCAGCCCCTTTCTTCTGTAGGAAACATCTCTTGTCTTTCTGTAAAGGGATTTTCAGCTTTTTGTTGAAAAAAGGCAGCGATTTTCGCTCGTGGAAGATTTTCCATGCTCCATCTCATATTTATTCATTTTACTTGGGGGACTCTTGTTATGATAGCAAGGTGCTCAATTTTGTGTATATTGGGGTTCTATTTGGTTATGGTATAATAATTAGTTTTAATGGCTTCATTGAGTAAGTAGATTCTCTTGTGCTTTACTTAACCCGTTCTGTTGGACACCTAAATTATTTCTATTTTTTTCTCTCTTATAAATGTGGCAGGATGGGATTGTCTTTCACCTTCAAACCCATCTTTTCTTTCTCTCTTTAGCTTTTGTGAGATAAGATATTTGTAGACAGAGTGAAGAGAGACTCTATTGAATGATACTTCAAAATTTTGCTATGAGAGGTGGTCAATATTAGGAAGAAGAAAGTTTGTTTTTCTAGTAGATGTTCTGCTCTAAAGAATATTAAAATCCAAAGCTTCTCCCAAGAAGCGTGATGAGAACCTCCTGCTGACCTCTCAGCTCGGGGAGACCAAGGCCTTTACGGAAAATAAAAAATGAAACAAGTATACTGAGGGGGAAAAAAGGGAAAATTTTTTTAAAAAGACACAGAAGTAGGGACAACATAGAAAAAAGAAATTCCTGGAAACTTATCCATGGAAGAATCTGAATGGACAGTAAGGGTTATATAGATGTAGATGATAGAAACTAACTATAGATAACTTAAGCACTGGAGACGTATAGATAGGTCACAGGATTTAAAAATAAACTCATGAACTAGACTCAGAGAGGGTACATATAAGCGCAGGTCCACCCTGTGCTATGCAGTAGATCCTTGTTGGTTATCAATTTTGTATATAGTAGTGTATATATGTCAAAAAGCTGTACACTTAAAAAAAAAAAAGCATGGAACCAACTATAAGTGCACAATAACTAGTTTATATCTTAAAAAATATGAATGCAACCAAATACATTTATACAAAAGAGTAATAATATATTTGATAGCTATAGGTAGAAAGATTTTACATTTTAAAGATAGTGTAAGATATTACAAATACTTCAATTTTTAAAAGAAAAATTGGTATATGGAGGAAGAAGAATACATGATTTCTTTGAAATAAAAATATGTATTCAGTGGTTTTACTCTGTAATTGAAGCTGTTTAAAACAATAAACACTAAATTGAAGGAAAAAAAAAAAAAAGAGCAGTTCCAGAGACCTAGGGAACAGGAACTCCAGGACAGTCTCTGGTGCTGGGCTCACAGAATAGATTAGCTTCAGTCGCTGGCTTAGCTGGGCTTGGCCAGGGGAGATCAGGATTCTTGGACAGTCACACCAAGTCTGGGCACAGTGGTGGAAGATTACTTCTCAAAGCAAACTCAAAGTATTGGTACCAGAAGGAAGGGGCATGGATGTTGACCAGGCAAAGACAACAGTTGAGGAAACCAAGGCCTAAGCAGGTTGCTGGTGCCTCACTTCTCCTTTGATTTTGTCTGTAAGAGCACAAACCTCTCTCCCAGAAAAATGTTCTGTTACTTCCTGCTCTGCCTATCTTATATTCCTAAAATTGTTTCACTTGGCAAGCTGGGCCCTTCTCTCCCTTGAACCCTGATGGAAACTTGCTAATGGGAACCCCTCCATCAATGCCAACGTGCCTTGGGCAGACAGATTCAGAGGTGGTTATTTATTTGTTTATGTATTTATTTATTTATATTGATAAATATATTTTTTATTGAGTATAGTTGATTTACAGTGCTGTGTTAATTTATGCTGTACAGCAAAGTGATTCAGTTATGCATTACATATACATTCTTTTTAAAAATATTCTTTTCCATTATAGTTTATAATAGGATATTGAGTATAGCTCTCTGTGCTATACGGTAGAAACTTGTGGTTTATGAGATGGTCATTCAGCTGAGCACGGGAAGGCATTGAGGAAGCCCTGGACAAGTCTCCCCGTGGCAGATCCCAGATGGCCTCTGAGACTTTCCCACGCTCGCAGGGGTGGTAGGAGGCACAGGAGGCCTAGCCACCTGGTTTCTGATCTACGAGACCAGTGGTCTTACTTTAACATATCTGGTTGTTATGGTTAATTTTGTGTGTCAATTTGACTTGGCCTTGGCATCTCCAGATAATTGGTTAAATATTATTCTGGATGCCTGTGAGGGTGTTTCCAGAAGAAACATTTGAATTGGTGGGCTGAGTAAGGCAGATGGCTCTCCCCAACTGGGTGGGCAGTCATCTAATCTGCTGGGGGCCTGAATAGAACAAAAGGGCAGGCGAAGGTTGAATTCTCTCTCTGTCTGACTGCTGAGCTGGGACATTGATCATCTCCTGCCCCGGGGGGTTCCTGTTTCTCATGCCTTCAGACTTGGCCTGGAATCTACACGGCTGGTTCTGGCCCCAAGGCCTTCAAACTACATCATCCACTTTGCTGGGTCTCCAGCTTTGAGACAACAGGTCATGGGACTTCTCAGTCTCCATAATCACACGAGCCAATATCTTATAATAAATAAAAAAATATATGTATAGAATCTCCCATTCGTTCTGTTTCTCTGGAATACCCTAATTCACCAGTCATTATAATTTCAGACAGAAGGTAGTGTTCCGTGGATGCGTTTTTGCTCAGTTTGAGAATCGGTCACAGAGTAAAAGAATAATGAAATCAAATAGGGGCAAGAATGAGACAGAAACATGTCAAGGGCAGCCTTAGGTTTAGAATGTGGCTATTGATGGGACATAAGCACAAAACAAGGAATGGAGCATAAGGGAAATGTTGCAGGCAAGAAGATGAAGCTCTCTGTCGTCCTAAGGAAGACTGATACATCAGGGGCAAATGTGTCCAAAAAGAAAGCTCATGTTTTGAGTACATAAATTTGTTGGGGGTGGGGGGAAATCCATAAAACACTTTGTTGCAGTTCAGATACAAAGAGCAGGGCTAACTATAAACACAGATCCTAATAGAAGTGAGGAGAAAGAATCTGGCAAAAACCAGGCCCAGGCTAAGGTATCTGCACACTCCAGTGAGACTCAGGTCATCTCAGGGGAACCAGGAGAGAAAAACAGGTGAATGGGATGTTGTCTAGAAAACAAACAGAAGAAAGAAATTTAAATTAACAGGCTATCACTTGTTAATTTAGAACCTACATAAAAGACAGTTAGAGGGTATGGCTATCAGACACAGCCAGAAAGTAGAGTTAAACCTGTTCTTTAGTTTTACAAACTTTGTTTTAAAAGTAACAGTTTTACTGAAAAAGTACAACAGTAAAAATCTTAGTGATCTCTGTCACAATCCCTTCAATTGAAGTCGAACTCTGAAAACTAAAGTTCTCAAGTTCTGAAAACGAAAGTTAATTTTTTTTTTTAAGTTCTCTTAAGAAAAAAAATCCTAACGTGTGGGCAAACACAGAGGTGATTTGGAACAGCTGAAGGGGTGTGCTAGCCTAACAGTGCAGCCACAGACACCACATAAGAGCCAGGACTACAAAGAATTCGAGAATTTTAGATGTGGATGGTACCATAAAAAGTACTCACAAAACCTGCTCTGAACTGATGTAAAGCTGTTTGGTTTTTATTTTTCCATTTAGTATGATTATTTTGTCTGCTGCAGAATTTCTTTTAATTTTATTTTTTATTGAAGTATAGTTGATTTACAATGTTGTGTTAGTTTCAGTGAATAGCAAAGTGATTCATATATATGCATTCTTTTTCAGATTCTTTTCTCTTGTAGATTATTATAAAATTTTGAGTATAGTTCCCTGTGCTATATAGTAGGTCTTGTTGGTTATCTATTTTATACACAATGGTGTGTATATGTTAGTCCCAAACTCATAATTTATTCCTATCCCCCGCCCCCTGTCCCGTCTTTCCCTTTTGGTAACCGTAAGCCTGTTTTCTATGTCTGCTGCAGAAATTTTTTTTTCCATTTTATTTTATTTATTTGTTTAAATTGGGGCATAGTTGTTTTACAATGTTGTGTTAGTTTCTGCTATACAGAGAAATGAAGTACAGTTCCCTGTGCTAAACAGCAGGTTCTTCTTAGTTATCTATTTTATACATATTAGTGTATATGTGTCAATCCCAATCTCCCAATACATCCCACTCATCCCCACCGCGCCTTCCCCCCTTGGTGTCCATATGCTTGTTCTCTACATCTGTGTCTCTATGCTGCAGAAATATTAATGTGTTTGATTATGGGCAGTTTTTTGTCTCTCCTTTCACATATATTCTATTGTCCAGGACCTAAGAAGCAGTCATTCAAGATACTTCTTAACATTTTCTCTTCCTGACCCTTGATTTTGGCTTCCAGTGGATGTTTCCATTATCCCAGAGTTGCGCCCCAAAATGGAATGGGAATGAAACAAGTGCTTAGTAGGAAGAGCAAAAAAAGAGCCAGGGTAACTTGCCATGTCTTGATCTTTCCCCACTTGCCTTCTTTTATAATTCTACTTCTTGAGTCTTCATTTAGAGTTCAGTGGAGAACTCCCTAGTGAGAAAAAGAATTTTTTCCCATCCAGAACTTTTTCCCATCCAGAAATAGTAAATCATTTTCTATCTCTGTTATTAATACAACCTTGCATTGCCCAACACACGAGCTCTCCACCCATGTCTCCAGGACTCTTCTTTGCACCTGGGAATTGTAACTTGCCTGAGCCTTGAAGTGTTCTCCTTCCTAACATGAACTTGCTTGTGAGTACTCTAGCACACCATAGGTCCAGATATTAAAATAATAGAATATATGATACAACACAAACATAAATGAATTTGTACACAATATATTGAATGAGATCACGCAAATAACACATGTAACACATTTCCTGGCATTCTATTAAGACTCCATAACTGTGCATCGTCATGATGATGATGATGGTGATGGTGATGATGATGGTGATTGTGGTGGTGGTGGTGATGGTGATGATGATGGTCATGATGGTGATGAGGACGGTGGTGGTGGTGGTGATGATGATGATGATGATGATGATGGTCATGATGGTGATGAAGATGGTGGTGGTGATGGTGATGGTAGTGGTGGTGATGGTGATGGTGGTGGTGATGGTGGTGATGGTGATGGTGGTGGTGATGGTGATGATGATGGTCATGATGGTGATGAGGATGGTGGTGGTGGTGATGGTGATGATGATGGTGATGAAGATGGTGGTGATGGTGATGACGGTGATGGTGATGGTGGTGATGGTGATGAGGATGATGATAGTAGTTATGATTGTTCTAATACCCAGAATCTCTAATCAGCCTTGTCACTGTCCCATGTTCATTTCCCTCACTGAGCTTATCTTATGCTTTCTGATGCTTGTTGCTTGGGCCAAAGCAAATGGGGGTTTCCCATTTTCTTGGAATCTCGTAGAGCAGGCTCATTTCCAGCATCTCTAGGTCTTCCCCCAAATTGCATCCTCATCTGTGTAAGTGGTACAAAGCCTCCCAGGACTGATGAGTTTCTGCAGCATGCACTTAGGATAGAAAAGCCTCTCTGATTTATTCCAGAACAGTGGTCATATTCTCTCTATACATCATAGCCCTGCTTTCCTCTTTTTTCTCTCTTTGAAGTGAGCCCACCTTTCCTATCCCACAAGAGAATACAAATTCTAACTCTGAGAATACCTCCACAAGTTCCAAATCTGGCTGCCTTCTCGACTCTCCCAAGAGCAAATTCAAAAATTATACCTTTGCTCTCCCAGGAAAATTTTTATAACCTATGAATTATTTAGCCTCTTAACCCATATAGAGTCTTCATACATCTTATTTTCATGATTATGTTAATAACCAGGGCTTATTGCAGATGAATTAGAAAATATGTATGAATTTCCATGTATTAAAAAGAAAACAAAATTAGGTATAATTTCAACATCCAGGATTTGTTCTGTTAGCATATTAATATGTAGACTTCCATATTGCTTCATGTAGTCCAGTCCTTGGGATGGGATTATGGTGTACATAGCATTTTTAACACGACTTTAAAAATTTTAATTTAACATTTTTGAAAATCTTTGCATGCTAATAAATAAAATCCTATAGAATCCCAACACTGAGGTCCAACCATGGAAGGGAGGGAAGATGTGGTAAATAGCAAATAGGCTTACTGTTGGTTCATCAGCGTCCATGTGGAACCCCGAAATACACAAACATCACTATAGCAGAGGCCACATCTCTTGCCTTATTGCTCTTCATAGGTCTTATCTCCACTTGGCTATCTTTTGTTTATTGTTTGTGAGTTGTCTGTTCCAACAAGAATATAAGCTTTATTTTGTTTATCATTATATCACTGGTACTAGAACTATATCTGGTACAAAACCAGCACTCAACCCAAATTTGTTGAATAAATTAATGAATGAAATACCACAAGAATGAATGAAGGAATGAATGAAGATTCACACCACAGTCTGCAATTACCTTCTTGTTCATGTCTTTGGTATGCTGTTTATTGCCTAGCATTCTCCACTGGAGTAAAAGCACAACACCCAGCACATAGTAGGTCCTCAGTTGATGCTTTTTGATGAATGAATGAGTAAATTCACACCTTCAGTTGACATCACTATAACCAAGAGGATTATGTCAGAGACAGTGCTCACCAAATGTCCGTATTCTCCCTTACTTTTCCCAGCATCCTTTGCAAAGAGGTGGTAGCCACGTGACAAGCTCTAGCCAATGGGCTGTGAGTGGGAGTAACCTATGTGACTCTGGGGATGAGGCAGTTAAGAGCTAGTGTCCTTCCTGCATCTCTTTCTTTCCTTGACTCAGGACCTTGGAAGCCAGGTATTTCAGCTGACATAGCTATAGGGTAGAAAAAAACACACCACATCAGACTTTAGGTAAATCTGAAGTGAAGCATTTTACGGGGTTAAGCCACTGAGTTTTAGAGTTTTTAGTCCTTTTTAGGACTTACTGCAACATTAGCCAAGACTATCCTGACTAATACAGATATAAATCCAGAATTAGAAATTTCTTCTTTGGCCATGGAATTGAACGCATTTAATTCACATAAACTAGGATGTAACCTGTGATTTTGGCCTAATTTGCTTGTTTGTTATTATAACACTCACCCCAAAGTCCTGGGCTGAAAGCAAAAGATATAAAACCTGAAAATGTTCTGAATATAAATTAGATTTCTTCATCTGTTTCATGGGTTCGAAATAAAATATTTTAGTTTAGTATGCTATCTAGATTGTTTCTGCTGTAAATTCTAATTTCACCTAACCCATAGGTCGTTCATAATTTCTGAACAGAAACAATTAATTCCCTTAGAGCTGGAATAAGAAACAAATATTTGTACTCTTGGGGTGTCTTTTAGGCTGACAGCTGCAATGATGGTGAGTATGAGGAGGAGAGAGTGCTGTGGGTTCTCTGGAGTCAATTATTTCCCTGTGTCAGGCATTCCCAAACCTTCTGGGCTCATGGTTATAGTCAACTCAGGAATTTATTCATGGGCCAACAAATGTATAACATTTTAGATTATTAAGTAGTTAGGTCCCAATAACTCACAGACAGTCATTTTTATGGCGCCCGAAAGATGTTCCTGTGTTTCCCTCAAAATTTCAAAACCTCCTGCAGGGCCCATCTGATTCACTGTGGTGACCCTGGGAACCTCATATAGTTCAGGAACTCTAGATCTCTGATTTGATATTTGAGAGGATTTGAGGAGCACTATGTTTGGAGAAGATCTTTTGGGAAGTTCCTAGCCTTTCATGAGCTTCTGTTTTTTCTTCCTTCCTTCCTTCCTTTCTTCCTTCCTTCTTCCTTCCTTCCTTCCTTCCTCTCTTTCTCCCTTTGTTTTTAGAAGTCTATATTTGATTTATTTATTTTTAAATTTTTTTATTTTACTTTGGAGCATAGTTGATTAACAATGTTGTGTTCGTTTTAGCTGATTAACAATGTTGTGTTAGTTTCAGGTGTAGGGCAAAGTGACTCAGTTATACATATACATGTATTTATACTTTTTTTTTCCTTTTAGGTTATTACAGAATATTGAGCAGAGTTCCTTGTGCTATATGACCTTCTAGTTTTGTTTTTTTGTTTTTTTGGGGGTTTTTTGTAGAGAAATCTGAGTATCTACTGACAACATGTCCAAGGGTAGTAACTTGAGCTTCAAGTGAAATTTGGAGTGTTGTGGCCCTTGCTCTGAAGATTTAACATTTCACTGAAAGAAGAAGTCACCAAAATCACCAGAGTAGATGACACAAGGTGAGGTCAATAGACAAAAGAGGAGAGTGGGTGAGCTCGTTTATGGTACTTTCAGCCTCTGTTCTCTTGGCTTCCAGAGTCCACGTGCCTGTGGATTTCCTGTGACCACTCTAGATAATCCTTCCCAGCTTCTTTGATCAGCTAATCCTTGCTATGGAGCTTTTAATTGTTGACATTCTTCAGGTCTTGGTCTTAGATTTCAATTATAGTCTATGAGCAGATGCCGCCCCAAACCTTTAATTTTTTTTTTCCTTCCTACTGGTGTTTCCCTTTTAAAATCACCCCAGTCCTTCAGTAAAAGAAAGTCAGCCTTGACAGCCATGTGTAGAGATCTTGGGGAGACAGAAAAGCAGGGCAGTCAAGGGGTCCCTTCCTCAGGCCCCATAGATAGACATGGCATCTTATGAAGGGAACGTAGATGTGGAGGTTCAAGGGGTGCCCAGCAGTGCTGTAAGGGTGGGCGGCCACGGTGAAACAGGACCTGATGATGGAGACACATGACACCCACACACAGTGTCTTGGGACGTGACTCCAGAGACACTTGCAGGCACAGCTTCCACTTTCCCCCAGTATGCTGGACCAGGGGTTCTTCACTCTGGATGTACAAGAGAACCACCTGCAGACATTTTTTAAATGCCAGAGTCTCACTCTGACCAAGAAAATCAAATTTAGGAAGCTGGCTTGGGTATAGGGGGATTTTAAGAACTCCTAAGGGGATTCCAATGAGTAATCAGGGTTGAGAACCACTTTGCTAGAGGAAGATGACTTGAGAAACAGGTGGAGATGTGGGTGGGGCAGAATGAACTTGAATTTCACCAGCAGGTCCAGGGGATAGAGACCTGGACCTGTGGGTAAACATCTTGTCACCACGTGAAGCATAGGAATGAACCCAGCATGGAGGACTGGGGAGCCGAGATATGGAGAAGGGTCAAATCTTGATGACATCCTTTGAGGCGACCTTGAAGCTAGCACTGTGTCTCGGAATTTCAGTTTTACATCCCATACCTTCTCTTTTTACTTAAGCCAGTATGGCTTGGGTTTTCTGCCTTTGTATAGAGAGACAGCAGAGGGCTGCTTCCATGGCTGTTACTCCCTACCTCCCCCTTCTCTACCAACAATCTTCAAGGGACATTCACATTTTAGACCTTCTATAGAGGACTTTATTTATTTATTTGGTTGCGCCAGGTCTTAGTTGTGGCAAGCAGGCTCCTTAGTTGCATCTTGCTGGCTCCTTAGTTGTGGCATGTGAACTCTTAGTTGCAGCATGCATGTGGAATCTAGTTCCCCAACCAAGGGCTGAACCTGGGCCCCCTGCCTTGGGAGCGCGGAGCCTTATCAACTGCACCACCAGGGAAGTCCCAAGGACTTTGTTTTGCTGTGGTTGGCAGAGACTACTCATTGTGTCCCAATATTTTTTCTCCCTTTCTTCCACAGCATAGCATTTCTAGCTGAGCTGCCCAGAAAAATAAAGTCTATGATTCTTAGCCTCCACCGCAGCTACGGCCATAAGACGAAGTTTTGGCCAGTAGGATGCAAGCAGGATAATGTGATGTATCCAGAATCCTTAAAAGACAGCAAAAATGGGCCCTTTTCTCCCTCCTTTCTCCATTTCGCTACCTGAAATGTGGACGTTGCCATCTTTGACTTGACGATGAGGCCCTGCTTTAGGAATGGGACAGACTGGGGAGCTTGAGTCCTGGGAATCCCAGGGAGCGGAGCCACCCCACTGACTCTGGCCTGACACTTCCAGAGTTCATTTGTGTGAATGAGAAATACATTTCTCTCTTATTAAGCCAATGCTATTTTGGGTTTTCTGTCACTCAAAGCTGAAGCTAATCCTAATTAATATACCCTATTAAGTTTCATCCTGAGAGATTTGGACCATTACTTTGTGTCTTTGGGTACTAATGTCATCATTCAACATCTCTACCCCATCCAGCTCTCTATCATCGGTTAACGAGATCAGTGTGCCTGCTGCACTTCCACCCGTCATTAATAAAAATAGGACCAGGAGAGGGCCAAGGACAGCAGTCTCCAGCCTACTCCAGAGAGCTCTCTCACAGGGGTCCTGGTGACCCGTCCACCTTGTCTTTGGACACAGGTGTCAGATGGCGTGGAGGGAAGCTGAGAAGTGCCAACCGCAGATCAGCGGGTCTCAAGCTTTAGTGTGTAACAGGACCACATGGAGGGCTTGTTGAAACCCAGATTGCTGGGTCTCATCCCCAGAGTTTCTGACTCAGTATGTCTGGTGTGAGGCCCAGGTATCTGTGCTTCTAATAAAGCCCAAGTGATACTGATACTGATGGTCTGGGGACCACACTTTGAGAACCCTTATCCTAGGCTATGATCTTTCGGTTGGAAGGAGATCTATAAAAGAGAAAGAACGTTTAAAAGTAATTTGGCTATGGAAAGCAAGTCTTTGAGGAGACAAAAGGGGATGGACTGCAAAATATCAGGGAGGGTTGGACTCGTAGGGCCAGGACACTGCCTTGTGGCTTACAGGAAGAAGGCCAGCAAGACAAGTTGCAGATAAAAATACATTGGTCCCTTTGCTTTGAGGAGGCTCTTGGAGCTTCAGCCCAGTGGCTTCTATTTTCTCAGTGAAGCATATGCCAGAGCATTAACTGACGTGAGAGATATTAGCTGAATGAGGAGAAATTATGAAATAATTTTGGCCTGTCCAATATCCCAGGGAAGTATAATGTATATCATGGAATGATAGGAAGACTCAAGCAGGGTTGATACCTGTGTAAGGAGTTAATTGGCTAATCTTTGTATTAGTACATTACTAAGAACATCTAAGTATTAAACTTTAAGTAATTCCAGGGGGAATATGGCACTAAATTCATCAAAATGTCTCCAGGCCCAGAAAAGCGCTTAGTGAACGTTCAGTTCACGTTTAACAGTAAACAAGCATGTGAAGTTCAGTTTGTAGTTTAGATGGTCCCCCGGAACAAAATGACAGTTCGTCAGTTTTTACATCGGTTACTTTTTGTTACTTTTAATGAATGAGAACAATACAGTTTTATGGACAGGCATTATATACTGTGTGACGGTCTTAGTAGAAATAATACTTCATACATTGTTGGAGTCTCACACCTTAAAAAAAAAAAGACTACAAGTGTACAACTACCAAATCCTGAATTGCAATTTTCTTTTTTTTTTTCAAAGTATCTATAGATTTTATTTTTTTCAATTTTTTTAAGCTCTTTATTGAAATATAATTGCTTTACACTCTTGTACCAGTTTTTGAGGTACAGCAAAGTGAATCAGCTGTATTTATATGTGTATGCCCATATCCCCTCCCTCCTGCAACTCCCTCCCACCCTCCCTGTATTGGCCCTCTAAGGCATCACCCATCATCAGGTTGATCTCCCTTTGTAATACAGCAACTTCCTGCTAGTTATCTATTTTACGTTTGGTGGTGCATCTATGTCTAGAGTGACAAGAAATTCCAACAGGTGCCGTCACATAAGAGCCCTGACACACGAGCAGTCAGAATCATGGTTTAGCAGGTTTTCTCTGGGGACACGAGAAATCAGGGAATGAAGCAGGAGGCATCTACAATAGCCTCACACACCACCACAGAGATGGGGACTGGCTTCCCATTGCCACTGGTTCTGAGAGCAGGAAATCAAGACCAGTAGAAACCCAGAGGACAGCTCTGCCACCAGATTGGGTCCTCAGAGAAGAGGGTGGTGACCAACTGTCCTGATTTGCCTGGGACAGAAGAGGTGCCTTGGATATGGGATTTTCAGCGCTAAACCTCTGATGGTCTAGAACAAACCAGGACAAGTTGATCACCCTAGCAGGGCTGACCATTGTGGGGGAAAACCCCCAACATAGCTAGCATAGCAAGACTGCTGTTTTGATTTATGGTAGGGGACAGGGCTGGCTTCAGGGGCATAGTTGCCTGTCGTGTAGTCACACACAGTCCCACAATCAGAAGGGCCTGTACTTGGTGTAACACTCTGCTGACATCACTTAGAAGTCTTAATAATATTCGAAGAAAGGGTTTCTCATTTTTTTTTTTTGAGCTAGGTTCTGCAAGTTGTGTAGCCAGCCTGCAAATTATGTAGGAAGGGAGTTGGAGTTTCTGTTTTTACTCCTATGTGTCCTGATAAGAGATGAAGACAGGTTTTCTCTCCCTTCTCTGCCTCTTTCCCACTCTCTTTCTTCTCCTCTTTCTGCTTAAGCCAAATCTATGAAAGGTATTTTTTTATCTGTTACTTTTTTTTAAAAGGCCATGCTGTCTTATCACAACTATTAGTGTATAAAAAATTAAACTTGGTTCAAACGCAGCCTTTCTACCCTGGATGTGTTTCTCCCAGTAAGGAAAAGAGATCAGGAGAAGGAAGAAGGAAAGTATTTCTAAATGCTGAAGTAAGTGTGGCAGAAATACCAGCTGGAAGTCTCCACGATGGGAGAAGCCACACACAACCCTGGATCAAAGGGAAAACCCTCAGGGAAGATGAAAGGGGTGATAATTGTAAGTGGAGAGAGAGTTTCATAATAGAGGTGATAATAACAGGCACTTATCTGTGAAACAGGGAGAGTTAAAATTGGGCAGGGTGGGTGGTGGCCTGAGGAGGGTCCATTGACTTGTGTCTTCTGTGGGACTTTTACTTCTTTCCAAGTTATTTCTATTTTTTCCTCTTGGATGTTAAAATCAAGCTTTTTCAAACAACAAGGTGTTTTACTGTGGTATTTACTTATGCTTTTAAATATGGACCAGAAGGAGGACGGGGGATGGTTAGCTGAGAGAGGGTGAGTAACGCTGAATGTGGAGTGTGAAGCCCGGTGGCTCAGCTGGGCATAAGGCTGTAAAGGTGACCTTCAGAAATTGGCTGAGCTAAGCTGTGTTCTCACCCTGACCGCGCCTCCCAACGCGACCCAGAGGCGGGGCTCACCGGGAGGGTGAGCGCCATCCTCACCCCCAGGGATGAGGGGTTGGGGGGGGACCTCATTTTCCCCTGGCTTCACCTGAGCCAAGCCACCGAGTGACAGTCATCTCAGCTGCTGTTGCTTGGAGCAATTGGGGCAGCAGGAAGCAGGGAGCAGCTTAGAAAGGTAGGTGGAGTAGGGCCTGCTGTGAAAAACGCAGGCTCTTTGAGATTTAAATTGTATTTTTCTTTCTGTCTTTGGATGGATAGATATAAAAGCCGTGTGATAGATGAGGCCCAGGAAAGGGAGCTGTCATCAGACTCAGGGATTCTGCCCCGGGCGAGCGCTGAAAGGATGCTCTGGTCTCCGTTGTCTCCCTTCCCCCATCTTTTGCTTGTACGTAATTGGATTAAGAATCACTCAGTGGAGGTCTGGACAAACCATCCTGGGCTTCTTAGGGAGGGAAAAATATTCTGTAAATACAAAGTCTGACCTGGCTGGAAAATAATAATTTTTAAAGCTTAGAAAACTTGGCAGTGTGTACGTGTTTGGGTCCCAAGTTTTATTAAACTAAGTGATGAATGGCTTCCAGGCAATGAGGCAGAAAGGCAAGAGAGAAGTTTCCAAGTGGCTGCCAATATGTTTAAA
Source organism: Hippopotamus amphibius kiboko (assembly GCF_030028045.1). NCBI lineage: Eukaryota > Metazoa > Chordata > Mammalia > Artiodactyla > Hippopotamidae > Hippopotamus > Hippopotamus amphibius. The sequence goes on along the minus strand of NC_080190.1, from coordinate 106,272,829 downwards.
GCAAGGACACCAAAACCAGGTGCCCCTACTGCTTTCTTGCTAAAATGTCCTTATGTTGTAAAAGTTGCTCCTCTTGTACTCTGTTTTAACAATATTAAGTCTCAGAGCAGTGTTGCTGATATATGATTTTTAAAATATTGTGCATATCTAAAAAGTTCTAGAGGTAACTTTTTATGAAATAGTATACATTTAAACATTTTGTTGGAGTGTTTGTTAAGTCAGCTCAGGACTGCTTTGGAAAACAGACTATATTTGTGTATTAAGGTAAAAATTTCTCAGCCAGGCAAATATTTAACATATTTAAGGAAATGATGACAATGTCAGCATTTTATGAAAGATACAGGTAATTATTGTTGGATGGTGAATATTTAATTTCAAAAGACGTGGGTCTACTCCTGTTCTCTCCTTTAAAAGCATCCAAGCTTTAATTAACCATCTATTTTTAGCAGAAGGTTTTACTGAATATTCCACTAGAGGGCAGCATTTGATAAGGGTTTGATAGAAATAGCTATACATTCACTGTGTATAGATATCAGAGAAGTTTGATTTGTTTTTTAAACAATTATTATAGTAGAAAGTACTTTCTTGTTTTCATCAGCACTACTGATGAAGTAAAGAAGCTATGTGTGCTTGGTTTCAACATGGGGTAAATAGTTCTAAAAGCAGCGTATCCTAAGTTGAAGAGGGTGTGTTTGTTTTGTAGTTTTCAAGATGAAAAAGCAATCAAAGGAAATAAAAACAATTTAGGTAGTACTTTACAAGGGTTGGATTGATCCCATTGGCTTTGCTAAAAAGGAATTTGGTTGTTTTAAGTCAATCTCCAGCACACTATTTACCCTCCCTGGGAAACCATCCAAATTTGGCTGCATTCCATATGCTAGAAAAAGCTTGGAGCCGGAGCCAAATGTGGGTTTGACTGAGGTGACAGAATAGCACAAGGAGAGGTTGCAGTCTGCTTCCCAGGGGCCAGAGACATCAGAGCCACACCCCGGGGCGGCAGTGACTGGGAGGTGTCAGGGAGGTACACCGGGCTCACAGATATTAGTCAGTAAAGGTTGGTTTTTCTTTTATTCACTCGCTATGTAATTAAATCCTGTCTTGTGGTGCTGCTTAACTTACTGCAATTTTAAAAATGAAAGAAACTCATGCATATGGTAAACAAACAGTATAAGGTGGTGCAAAAAGTTAAAAATGTCTTTCTGACCCCACACACCAGGTCCAATCTCCAGAGGTTACCACCAGCAATGATGGTTTGATATATCATGCAGAAAATGTTTAGGCAGAAAGATGCTTATATAGGCTTGTGTATATGTCATATAAATAGGAGCAAATTATATAGACATTAGTCTGTACCTTGTTTTTTTCTTCCACATCTTATGGCCTAGCTTTTTTAGTTCTATTTTCCCAGTGAGACATACTTCTCAATGGCAGGAACTTCATGTTTTTTTCCTTTTCCTTTTTGTCACTTAGTGTCAGAGGGAGTACTGTCAAAATTCTAGGTGTTTAATAACCATTTTGTGGATAAAGAAGATGTGGTGTATGTGTGTGTATATATATATATACACACACACACACACACACACACACACACATATACACACAATGGAATATTACTCAGCCATAAAAAGGAATGAAATAATGTCCTTTACAGCAACATAGATGGACCTAGAGATTTTCATGTTAGGTGAAGGAAGTCACACAGAGAAAGACAAATATCGTACGATGTCACTTATATGTGGAATCTAAAAAGATGAACTTACTTACAAAAAGAAATAGACTCACAGACATAGAAAACAAACTTATAGTTACCAAAGGGGAAAGGGGTGGTGAGGAGTAAATTAGGAGGGTGGGATCAACTGATACACACTACTATACATAAAATAGATAAACAACAAAGACCTACTGTATAGCACAAGGAACTGTATTCAATATCTTGTGATAACCTGTAATGGAAAAGAATCTGAAAAGGAATATATATATACATATATATATATAACTGAATATATGTATAACTGAATCATTTTGCTATACACCTGAAACAAGTATCAACTATATTTCAGTTTAAAAAATTTAAAAAAACAAACAAAACCAAAAACAAAACCAAAAATAACCATTCTGGGATAGATTGTCTGGAATGTTAGTCTGCTCCTGGTGAGGAAGAAGAAGGAAGGATTATAATCACATTAAGGAATTTGTTTTGTTCTCTTCCAAAAAACAAGAACTGGAAAGAGTACATTGGGTCAACTTGTCTAGTACTTTTCTCAGCTTCTAATACTTGAAATTGACCTCAAAAGCCTTGCATTATTTTGTCCTATGGGTTGTCCCAGCTCCTTTCATTTGTCACTCAACAGTGAGCTGTGCCTTTGAATTGGCAGGTGTTAGTAATCTCATTATTACGACTGGATGCCCTGTGATGACAGGGTATAAAGGGATCCTCAGAAGCCAAAGATGACACTCATGTAGGTCTAGTGTTTCCATGCTACAGAGCACTGGTGATGGTCCTTCATCTTAAAGCTTGTGTATTAGGAGGGTTGAAAGCATTGCAAAAATTGTAGTATTTCATTTTTACACTCTATCCTTTGTTTAGCTTTTATAGCCTTGATTTGAGGAATCTTTTTTTGTTTCTAAAAGATCTATGAATCTTATCATTTAGAAATAATCTTACCTAGAGCCTTGATTGTGGTATAACTTCTCATTTTTTTTTTAAATCCTTGCATAGGTAACTAGAGGGTGTTATGCTAAGTGAAATAATTCAGACAGAGAAAGACAAATACTGTATGATTTCACTGGCATGTGGAATCTAAAATACAGAACAAATGAACAAACATAACAAAACAGAAATAGAGTTATAGACACAGAGCACAGACAGAGGAGAGGGGGTGGGGGGAGAAAAGAAACAGGTGAGGGAGATTTAGAGGTACACACTTGCAGTTGCAGAATAAGTGAGCCATGGGTATGAAATGTACAGTGTGGAGAATATAGTCAATAACTCTGCAGTATCTCTGCATGGTGACAGATCATAGACTTAAAGCGGCGGTCATTTTGAGATCTACAGGAATGCCGAATCACTTTGTTGTGTAACAGGAACTAATATAGTGTCGTGGGTCAATTACACTTTGGAAACAAACGACTAAGCAGACTCATAGAAAACGAGATCAGATCTGTGATTACCAGAGGCAGGGGTGGGGCAGGGGGAATCGGATAAAGGCAGGCAAAAGGGGCAAACTTCCAGGTATAAGATAAATGTGTACTAGGGATGTGATGTATCGTATGACAAATATAATTAGCACTGTTGTATAGTATATGTGAAAGTTAAGAGAGTAAATCCTAAAAGCTCTCATCGCAAGGAAAAAGATTTTTTTCTATGTCTTTAATTTTGTATCTATATGAGATGATGGAAAGATCGCTAAACTTGTGACAATCATTTCATGATGCAAGTCAAATCTCTATGCTGTACACCTTAAACTTACACAGTGCTGTATATCAACTGTATCTCAATAAAACAGAGAATAAATAAATCAAAGTATTCTGATACCGCTTCAAAAGTAAAAGCAGCGAGCTACAACCATTTCCTACTGAATAAAGACAAAGTCTCTTGGGTTGGGGCAAGATAGTAGTGAATTTGAAATGTCTATTTTCTTCTAAGGACCCATGTGTCAGAAAACTGGACTGTTTTCTAAACTTGCTCTCACCTTCTTGCTTCCGAGCCTTTTCCTCCTTGTTTGTTCTCAGAAGTTCTACTGGTTTCTTCCTTTCTTTCTTTCTTTCTTTCTTTCTTTCTTTCTTTCTTTCTTTCTTTCTTTCTTTCTTTCTTTCTTTCTTTCTTCCTTCCTTCCTTCCTTCCTTCCTTCCTTCCTTCCTTCCTTCCTTCCTTCCTTCCTTTCTCTCTCTCTCTCTCTCTCTCTTTCTTTCTTTCTTTTAATATATTTATTTATTTATTTATTGGCTGCGTTAGGTCTTCGTTGCTGCAGTCTTTCTCTGCTTGCAGCAAGCAGGGGCTACTCTTCGTTGCAAGGTGCAGGCTTCTCATTGCTGTGGCTTCTCTTTGTTGCGGAGCACGGGCTCTGGGTGTGCGGGCTTCAGTAGTTGTGGCACATGGGCTCAATAGCTGTGGCTCACGGGCTCTAGAGCACAGGTTCAGTAGTTGTGGTGCACAGGCTTAGATGCTCCATGGCATGTGGGAATCTTCCCAGACCAGTGCTTGAACCTGTGTCCCCTGCATCGACAGGCAGATTCTTAACCACTGTGCCACCAGGGAAGTCCCTCTACTAGTTTCTTAAGGCACAGTCTCAATGCTACCATTTGCATTCAAGTCAGCAGATTTTGAGTGTTCTCTGTGTGCCGAGAAGCGTGCATGGAGGCCTGGCTCTGGGGAAGACAGTACAGATAAGGCTCAGTTTCTTCCCTGAGCAACTCTGTAGGTGATGGGAACCACGGCCACATGGGCAGTGCTGCAGGGAGGCTGCAAATGTGCTTCAGGAGGAGACAGAGGAAGTAACGAGCACATACCAGGGATGACACTGTGGTTTTGCAAAGGTGATGCTTGACTTGGTTTTTCAAAGGTTTGAAGGTCTTGGTTGACCAGCCGCAGTCAGTAGAAGGATCTTCCAGGTCTTGACAAAGGCTGTAGGTATTTTCTAACCATGGCATGTGGGAGAATGAAAAATGGTCTGTGTCTAGAGGCTGGGATGCATGAAAGAGGCTGGAGGTAGACCATGTCTAGATTCGGATGAGCTCTAATTGTTATGCTCAGGAATTTGTCAGGGAAACAATGGAAGGACACGTGCCATGCAGGGGGTGATAGGATGGATGACGATTGTGTTAATCTAAACAGGGAACACAGGGAATTCCCTGGCAGTCCAGTGGTTAGGACATGGTGCTTTCACTGCCACGGACCCAGGTTTGATCCCTAGTCAGGGAACTAAGATCCTGCAAGCCACACGATGTGGCTGGGGATAAAAAAGTGTCCAGTGGTGGGGAGAGAGGAGACAATTATGTGAATGGGTCTTGTGCCTGCTGAGTTTAGGGTGCCTCAGAGACTTCTCATTGGTGATTTATGATAAGATATGGGGAGCTCCGAAGGGCCAGGAATAGGGAGCAGCAAGTAAAAGGTTAACAAGACATTTTCTTCTTTATGAAAAAAAATGACCTTGGGCTACCTTTCTAGCTCTGTTTGCCTGCATATCTGATGGAAGTGAATGCTAGCTGTGTTACCAGGCAACACTGCTTCTGCTAAGAATGACCCATGGTTGGTAAGCTGCATAGAGACTGGGAGGTCCGTGAATGAATATAACTGCCTGGTGAGAGGGCACAGCTTTGGATTTCTCCCCACGGGGACAGGGAAGCTGTGGCTCTAGGACTGTCGCAATGGAAATGATTCCTGATGTATATGGGGCTTCTACGCCGGGGAGGCTGCCGCACCCACCTGCATGTTCTCAGGCTCTCCTCTCTGACCTGTGATGTACACCCTCAAAACCAACCCCTGGTCAGCTGGGAGCAACCCTACTAGTGTGCTGCTTCCTGCCTGGGACCCCTAGTGAAGCCAGCACCAGGTGAGGCTTCCTGGGTTCTACACGTTCCCTTAGCTGAGCCGAAGACGACAAAGAAAGGACAATGCGGGAAGTAAATATTGGATTTAGTTATATGTGAGAGGCAAAAACTTAATTTCTTCTTTTTGCCCCTAAAAGAGTATATTCTGGCTTTGGGTGAGCAACCTTTTCCTCCACTGAACCCCCACAGTCGGTGCTGGTTTCATGGCAGACGCTTGCTCAATAATTGTTGCGTAACTGAAATCAATCAATAAATATTACCTTCCCGGACTTCCCTGGTGGTCCAGTGGTTAAGACTCTGTGCTTCCACTGCAGGGAGCAAGGGTTTGATCTCTAGTCGGGGAAGTTCTGCGTGCCCTGAGGTGTGGGAAAAAAAATTACCTTCCATATTTCAAGTGTTCTGTTAGTTGCCAGGATATAAATATGTGTAATATAGCCCTTCACGTGAGAACATCACATTTTATTAGACAGAAGGTTACATTTAAATTCTCAGATTTTCCTCTCTCTCTCTTTCTCATCCTCCTCCTCCTCCTCATGGTTAGAACTTACTGAGCACGTATCTGCCAGAAACTGTGCTTGGAGCTTTATGCAGACTATCTAACTGAATCCTCATAGCAGCCCCAGGAGGGGATTACTAAAAGTATCCCCATTTTACAGATGAGAAAACTAAGTTGGTGGAACCAGGATTCAAAACCCAAAGTCTGACTGCAGAGCCCAGCTCCTTTCTTATTTTTTTTCCATTAGAAAAAAATTGAAGTCAGGGCTTCCTAGGTGGTGCAGTGGTTAAGAATCCTCCTGCCAATGCAGGGGACACAGGTTCAATCCCTGCTCCAGGAAGATCCCACACGCTGCAGAGCTGCTAAGCCTGTGCACCACAATTATTGAGCCTGCGCTTTAGAGCCCATGAGCCACAACTATTGAGCCCATGTGCTGCAACGACTGAAGCCCACGTGCCTAGAGCCTGTGCTCTGCAACAAGAGAAGCCATGGAATGAGGAGCCCGCGCACCACAATGGAGAGTAGCCCCCACTCGCAGCAACTAAAAGAAAGCCCACGCACAGCAAAGAAGACCCAACACAGCCAATAAAATAAATGATGAAATAAATAAATAAATTTATATAAAAAAATTGAAGAATACTTGATTTACAATGTTGTGTTAGTTTCTGGTGTACAACAAGGTGATTCAGTTATATATGTGTATATATATATGTGTGCATATATATATATATATTCTTTTTCAGATTATTTTCCATTGTAGGTTATTGCAAGATATTAAATATAGTTCCCTGTGCTATACAGTGGGGTCCTTGTTGGTTATCTATTTTATATATACTAGTGTGTATCTGATAATCCCAAATTCCTAATTTATTCTCTCCCTTCCCTTCCCCCTCTAGTAACTATACGTTCTTTTCTATGTCTGTGAGTCTGTTTCTGTTGTGTAAATAAGTTCATTTGCATCACTTTTTTTAGATTCCACATTAAGTGATATCATATATTTGTCTTTCTCTGTCTGACTTACTTCACTTAGTATGATCACCTCTAGGTCCAACTGCAAATGGCACACTTTCATGCTTTTTTATGGTAGACCCCACCTTCTTAATCACTCCACCATTCTGCTTCTTGCTGCCATCACTTCAGTGATATTTCGGTGAAATATATTTTAGACATTTATCTGCTTGGGCCATAAAAAAGGAAAAAAATGCATCTTGTGTATGTCTGGAAGTAAAGTAAAGCCAATTATTCTTTGAATGTTTCATATGTACAGTGGTTTTAGGACTGATGTAGTAAAACTGTCTAGTTCTCATTTACATAAGAGTGGGAAATCACTTAAAATCCTATGTAAGGATTTTAAAAACAGACACAAAGCCAAAAAACAAATAATCCAATTTTAAAATGGGGCAAAGGACTTGGATAGACATTTTTCAAAAGAAAATATACAAATGGCTAACAGGTACATGAAAAGGTGCTCAATGTCACTAATCATCAGGGAAATGTAAGTCAAAACCATAATGAGATATCACCTCACTCCTCAAAAAATGAAAAATAGAACTACCGTATGATTCAGCAATCCCACTTCTGAGTATGTGTCTGAAGTAAATGAAATTAGTATCTTGGAGAGATGTCTGCAATCCCAAGTTCATTGCAGCTTTATTCATGACAGCCAAGATACGGAAACAACTTGTGTCCATGGATGGGTGCATGGATAAAGGTGTGGTAGGTATATACAGGGTGACATTGTTTAGCCACAGATATTGTCTGTCATTTGTGACAATGTGGATGAAGCTGGAGGGCATATGCTAATTGAGTCAAGCCAGATAAAGACAAATACTGTGTGATATCACTTAACTCGTGGAATCTAAAAAAGAAGGAGGAGGAGGAAAAGGAAGAAGAGAAGGAAGAGGAGGAAGAGGGACAAGAGGGAGGAGAAGGAGAAGGAGGAGAAGAAGAAAGAAGAAGAAGAAAAAGAAGAGAAGGAGCAGGAAAGGAGAAGAAGAAGAAATTTGCTAAGAGAGTAGATATTAAGCCTTCTCACCACACACATGTGCACATACACATGCACACACACACACACGGCAAAAACACACATGAACAAACAAAATGTTAAATCCAAAGTTAGAAATTTTTTTAAAATAAATTTATTTATTTATTTATTTATTTATTTATTGGTTGTGTTGGGTCTTTGTAGCTACATGCAGGCTTCCTCTAGTTGTGGCAAGTGGGGGCTACTCTTCTTTGTGGTGCACAGGCTCCTCATTGCCGTGGCTTCTCTTGCTGCGGAGCATGGGTTCTAGGCACATAGGCTTCAGTAGTTGTAGCACATGGGCTCAGTAGTTGTGGCTCATGGGCTCTAAAGTGCAGGCTCAATAGTTGCAGCTCATGGGCTTAGTTGCTCCGAGGCATGTGGGATCTTCCTGGATCAGGGATTGAACCTGTGTCCCCTGCCTTGGCAGGTGGATTCTTAGCCACTGCACCACCAAGGAAGCCCCAAAGTTAGAAATTAATGCCCAATATATTTTAGATAAAAGTTCAGGCTATAGGACTTTTCAGTTTTACCTTACCTTCCACGTGCTAGTTTCGTTTTATTATGTACTGGTGGAAATCTCAGATAACTTTATTTTAAACTTTCATTATGCCTTGAAGAATTTTACAAGATTCCATTTGTTTATCATGTAGAAAACTTGGCCATTCAGGTTTGCCCAAAGGGCCTCTTTTCTTTCTACTAAAAAGAACTATCTAGTAAAAATGCTCTCTGAGGTGTTTTCCTCAGAACCAAAGACCTATCTACCTCGAGATGAATGATCCCTCTCTCCCAGAAGGCAGAAAGATCTACAGTTGGTTGTGGTTTCTCGAAAGTTATGACACTGCTTTTCGAATGTAGCATTTGGAAGCAGTTTTATTACTTTATCATTGTACGGTGAATAGAGAAGTAAAAGAAGTTCTAAGTCAAATCCTCTATTTATCTGGCTATAAAAAGCAAAGAGAAGAGAATGAAAAAAGAATTACAGCTCAGACTTCGGCATGGCATCAACTTTTAAATAGAAAATATTTGACTTGTCCTGGGGAAGAGTCTGCACTGTGTTAAATAATCTTGCCAGATGGCCGTCCAAACAAATGAGGTGAAGCAAAACAGGCCAGATTTATGGTTTCATTGCAGTCAAAAATAATGTTTCTATTATTAAAAGTAAATAATTTCAGGTTAAGGTATTGTGGTTTACGTGACAGTTTGGGGTTGTGAGATGTGCTAGAAAATAGCTATATGACAGAAGATGGCCCATCTTTTCCCCTGGAAAAGAGGCTATTCCTTTCGTCTAGGCCATGCCAAGGGTGTGTGCTTATAATCCAGTTTTTCCAAATGACTATCAGCTTGTAAAATTCTGGGGCTGAAGCTTCTCTTCAGAAACATTTGTTGCTTGAGTTTTCTCAGAAAACCATATTTCTTCCATTGCTATCAAAAAACGTAAAGGGGAGATGCAGATTTTCACGTTTTGTTTTCCGTAAGTCATTTTTTTGAGGGACGATCAGACTCCATGTGACTGAAGTAGCCTTGCAGTTTCATTCTGTTCATTCACTTAATAAACTTTCAAGTGTGTTTTGATGTCTCTTCCTCCCAAGTTTGTTTGGAATTTACACTTCCATTTTTTTGCCTTTGGTAGACTAGGTAGACAGAAGCTATGACATTACGTACAAGGCAGGAAATGTGCCCAATTCACTACTGGAAATTTTGATCACCAGCTGAGCGTCATAAATTAAGGTGCATGATTTAGGAAAATAATACATAAGAACGAATGATGGATATTGAATAGAGACAAGCACTTTTTAGGTACCTAAGACTTAATTCATGTTTCCCACCTGGATCTCCTGCATTCTTCCTTTGTATTCTTTCATTCATGACCTACTGTATGCTAAGTACCAGAGGAGGAGCAAGTAACATTGGCCCTATCTTCACAGAGCTCTTGGGCCCTGACTGAGAGAGACCTAACCTCTGGCATGAGTGGAAGTCTTCCCTGAGGAGGTGGTAGGGGTTAGGTTAGCCAGAAGAAAGGGTGTGGGTAGAGGTGAGGACAGGGAAAAGGACAGAAAAGACAAGGGAAGCTACCTAGGCAGAGAGAAGAACAAAGGTAAAGGCGCTGGGTTGGGAGAAAGGATGTGTATGTAAGAGGCTGTAGGGCCAGCAGGTGGCGGGGCCGGTGGGGGGGTGGGGGCTGGTGGGGTGCCTTTGAACGTGGCCGAAGTGGGCAGGATCTGGCGTTGTATCCTGAGAGCAAAGGAAATTTGCCGAAGTGCACAAAGTAAGAGTTACATGATCAGATTTGTGTCTTTAAGATCTCACTGGCTTCTGTGAGAGTGCATCGAAAGGATGCAAAAGTGGCTGTGGGAGATCTAAGCAAGTACAGGTGATGCAGGATGGTGTTTACCACCTGAGAGCAGGGGAAACAGAACTGTGTATATTTATGAGATATTTAGGAAGTAAATTTCAACGGACTTCGTAATAGACTGGCCACAAGCAGTAAAGGGGAAGGTGGTGTCAGATGACACTGGGCTGGGAGAGGCTTATGACACTATAAGGTAGAGACTAACTGGGGACGGGGAGGAAGAAGAGCTCCAACGAGGCAGAAAGGAGAGTGCGGAGCAAAGCTCTGGTGCTGTCTCACCAGAGGTCCTACAGGAGTGGGAGGTGTGAGCGAGCAATGCCAAGTACATTTAGGGAGATTTCAAAGTAGGGTGTGTCTGTGCCCTGCTCTCCAGAGGGTGCTGCAGACAGTGGCCGTTATGCCACCAGAGAGGCCATGGAAGGAAGGTAGTGTGGCATGTCGAGGTGTGGGATGGCTTAAGACAGCTGTGCAGTCTCCCAGGACCCCAGGACAGAGGGGTTGTAAGAAGGCCAGGAGGCTGGAAGGGTCCTGGAGGAAGTAACATGGGGTGTTATCAGCAGGTGAACCATGGACTGTGCCAACTAGAGACCACAGCAGTCATGATGGGGTGATGAGTCAGAGTGGGCGATGGTCAAAGAGAATGAAATAATGCCATTTGCAGCTACGTGGATGGATCTAGAGACGATCATATGATGCGAAGTAGGTCAGAAAGACAAAGACAAATACCATATGATATCACTTACATGTGGAATCTAAAATATGACACAAATCAACATATCTATGAAACAAAAGCAGACTCACAGATATAGAGAACAGATTTGTGGTTGCCAAGTGTGGGGGGAGGGAAGGACTGGGAGTTTGGGATTAGCAGAGGCAAACTATTACGTATAGTGTGGGTAAACAACAAGGGAACTAAATTCAATATCCTGTGACAAACCATAATGTGAAAGAATATGAAAAAGAATACATGTATTAAAAGAAAAAAAAAGCGGATGATGGGATGGTAGAGACAGGAGCCCAAAGACCAAATGGAATTAAGTTCTCCTTAGCAGAGGATAGCACGTGACTTTCTGAGACCAGATACTGTCCACCTCACCATCCTCATGCCTAATCATGTGCACATGCCCAAAGAAAAAGGAGGCAGGGATAACTTGGGTTAACTGAGTTTGATCAGGAACAAAAGAGCCTTGAGAAGATTCCTAATTTTATAACACTTCAGTAGGTAATCGTAATCAAATCTGGAGAATGGCTCCGTTGACCATAAATGAGATTGGGACAATTAGCCAGCTATTTGGAAAAAAAAAATACATTTTAACTTTTACCTATACCAAAATATCCTAGATAGCAAAAAAAAAAAAAAAAAGATAACACAAATAAAACCTGAAAGAAAATATAATGGAGTATTTCCTGATACGAATGTGAGGGGTCCATCTAAGCTATAAGTAAGATGTGAAATTTTAAAGAAAAACATTGACAGACTTGATGATATAAAGATTTTAAAATTTGCATGCAAAAATGTCTGAATTTAAAACGCACATAAATCAGATATTACTCAGCCATAAAAAAGAATGAAATGCCACCATTTTCAGCAATGTGGGTCAACCTAGAGAACATTATTCTTAGTGAAATAAGTCAGACAGAGAAAGACAAATACTATATATCACTTATATGTGGAATCTAAAAACAGTACTAATGAATGTAAATGCAAAACAGAAACAGATACACAGATACAGCAAACAAATTTATGGTTACGAAAGGGAAGAAGGAAGGGAGGAGGGACAAATTAGGGGTATGGGATTAACAGCTACAAACTACTGTATGTAAAATAGATACGCAAAAAGGATATACAGTAAAACCTTGGATTGCGGGTAACTTGTTGTGTGAGTGTTCCGCAAGACGAGCAAACATTTCTAATAAACTTTAACTTGATAAACGAGCAATGGCTTGCAATACCAGTAGTAAGTGACACCGAACATCACATGAGCACAACTGAGCCAGTGATTCTCCTCTCTCTCCCGCTGCGGGATTTCTCCAATTGCGCTTGGAGGAAACTGTCGCCTGACTGCCACATGTTCTTGGACATGACTGAGCTCGCTCGCTCATGAACAGGAGCCGCCAGTTGTCGATGAGAATGTGTCCTTGGGGAAGAGCATGGGACTGGAGGTGAATGAGAACGACATTCAAGAGCTGGAGGAGGAACATGGCCAGGAGCTGACCACCGACGCGATGGATCTGCATCGCGAGCGACAGCAAGAGGTTATGGAGGAGATCCCATCCACAGAGGAGGAGGAGAAAAAGGCGGAGGAATCCCTCACTTCAGATGAGATTAGGGAGGTGTGTAAAATGTGGGAAACAGTGCAAAATTTTGTAGAAAATCACCACCCGATTAAGGCTGTAGCAGTGCGAGCGATGAATCTGTTTAATGACAGTGCAATGTCACATTTCCGTGAAATCCTCAAAAGGAGGCAAAAACAAGTGTCATTGGATAGGTTCCTTGTTAAAGTTGCACGAAAAGAAAAGAAAAAGATTCCATTGAGCCAATAGATAGCAGTGATTACGTTAGTGACAGTGAAAGTCATCCTACACAATAACCTTCGTCTCTCTTGTCTCCCTCACACCAGCCACGAAAGGTTTTGAAAGGTAAGTGCAGGTTAATTTGTTTATTTTTCTTTATATTTTGTATTTTCTTTATTATTTTGTATTATATTACAGTATTGTAATCATTTTTATATGAATATTTTTGGGTTGTGGAACAAATCATCTGAGTTTGCATTATTTCTTATGGGGAAATTTGCTTCGATATACAAGTGCTTTGGATTACAAGCATGTTTCTGGAACGAATTATGCTCGCAAACCAAGGTTTTACTGTACTGTATAGCACAGAGAATTATACCCATTATCTTGTAATAACCTATAATGGAATATAATCTGCAAAAATATTGAATCTCTATGCTCTACATTTGAAATGTTTTTTCTTTAAGAACTTTTATTGACATACAATTGACATACAATAAACTGCATATATTTAAAGTGTACAATTTGATTATTTTTCTTATTAGTAATGTATATATTGCAATCCCAATCTCCCAATTCATCCCACACCAACCCCCCTCGCTTTCCCCACTTGGTATCTATATGTTTGTTCTCCACATCTGTGTCTGTTTCTGCCTTGCAAGCTGGTTGATTTGTACCATTTTTCTATAGTCTGCATATATGTGTTAGTATACGATATTTGTTTTTTTCTTTCTGACTTACTTCACTCTGTATGACAGTCTCTAGGTCCATCCAGGTCTCTACAAATGTCTCAATTTTGTTCCTTTTTACAGCTGAGTAATATTCCTTTGTATATATGTACCACATCTTCTTTATCCATTCATCTGTTGATGGACATCGAGGTTGCTTCCATGTCCTGGCTATTGTAAACAGTGCTGCAATGAACATTGGAGTGCATGTGTCTTTTTGAATTATGGTGTTCTCTGGGAATATGCCCAGTAGTGGGAGTGCTAGGTCATATGGTAACTCTATTTTTAGTTTTGCAAGGAACCTCCATACTGTTCTCCATAGTGGCTGTATCAATTTACATTCCCACTAACAGTGCAAGAGGGTTCCCTTTTCTCCGCACCCTCTCCAGCCTTTACTCTTTGTAGATTTTCTGATGATGCCCATTCTAACTGGTGTGAAGTGATACTTCATTGTACATTTGAAATTAACACAATATTGTAAATCAACTACAGCTCAATCAAAAAGTGCACATAGATTGAGAAAACTATTATAGCAAATAAGACAAGTTTACAGCCTAACAATCTAAAGAATGCCAGCTAACGCATAAGGAAAGGGTAAGATTTCAAGTGACAAATAGGCAAATGATGTGAACTAACATGTTGTAAATAGAAACTGTAAATGGTTGACCTAGAAAAATGTTTAATATCTTCAGCTAGTATTTAAGAAATATAATTTATTTTTGAATTTTATTTTATTTTTAAAATTAAAAAAAATTTTTTTGGCCGTGCCATGCAGCATATGGAATCTTAGTTCCCCAACTCAGGATTGAACCCATGCCCCTGCAGTGGAAGCATGGAGTCTTAACCCCTGGACCACCAGAGAAGTCCAAGAGATATAATTTAAAGCAAGAATAACATAGCTTTTAAATATCTATCAACTAAGGAAAGATTTAAAAAATGATAATACTCATTTCAGTTGAGCATACGGGAAAACATTCATTTTGCTGATGGGAGAGAAAATTGAGCCAGATTGTTTGGAGGTTAATTTGGCAATCTGGATTAAGGGTTTCAAAGAGTTTAAAATTGGAAATAACCTATGTTTTCCAAATAGGGGACTGTTTTAGGGAATCAGTATATATCTATGTGCTGTACTATTATGCAGCCATCAAAATAGAGGCATTTGAAACTATTTAATGACATGGGAAAATGCATATGCTATAATGTTAAGTGGTTAAGAGCAACGTGCTGAATTATATATACAGTGTGATCACAACTGTGCAAATAAATACGCACAGAAATAGTCTGAAAAAAATTCAGCGATCTACCCGTGCTTATTTTTGAGTGTTGTAGTTATCAGCAACTTTATTTTCTTTCTACTTTTCTGCATTTCTATCCTGTGGAAGAATTCTAAGTTGGAAAAATTAGAAAATCATCTTTATTAGAAGTAAATATATACTTTTAGGTTTACTGTACCTTAGCGAATGGCTCCTTGCTCTGATGGTTCCAGATGATTCTGTTGGCTAATGCGTGTGTCTCAAGGTGTTTAAGTAACGCCACTGTTGGTGACTCACATAAACTTTTATGGCCCTCGATCTGTGTCAGGCACCATTTTAAACACCTTACACATTAACTCACTTAGAACTCACAGTATTCACATGAGGCAGGTCGTATTATTACCCACATTTTATGGAGCAGGAAATTGAGGCACAGAGCAGCTAATCAATCTTCCCAAGGTCACACAGCTAGTAAATGGTGGAGCTGTGATTTGCACTCAGGTAGTGTTGCCTCAGTGGGCCTGCCCTCTGTACTCTACCCTGTTATGTTCAAGAGAACAGACACCACTGTCTTTCAGAAAACTAGCCAACAATAAAACCTTATGCAAGCAAACTAGCATCAAACAACATTAATAAATGTAAAATGACGTTTCTTGGGTCATGACTCTTATCTACAAAATAAAGAGTTAAATTAGATGACCTTTAATGCCCCTCAGATGTAAATTCTATGATTATATTTATTAGCAAGAAAAAGTGACTTTCATTTACAGTACTAGGAATGACACTTATTTTCTCCCATCATTGCCTTCCCAACCGCACACATTTTTATTAGAGCCCTTCCCACGTGACACCTGACACCACTCCTCTCCCCCGCCCAGTTGACTGGAGCAGGGGAAGATACCTCGCCCAAGCCCGGCCAGTGATTCCTGAATTTGGAACTGGTGCTCCAAGAATCTAGCCTACTCTTAACCACATGTGCTACAAGTTCAATGTGGGCCTCTCATGGCCATTTTTCACCGTGTGCTGGAGAAGCACAGAAGGCAGCTATGTAGAGAGAGAAGAAAAGAGATGCACAGAGAGAAGAGGAGTCCTGATCCTGCCACCCCAAGTAGGCTGGGTGAGGGGACAGGACTAGAAAGGTGGAGAGTATGACTTTCTTGTTTCCCAATGACTTTCTTGATTTTGGTTTTAGGACTCCACGACGTCTGGCAACACTGTCTCACCTTGGATGATACTAGAGACCTTGTTTCCTCTCCATAAATCCTCCACTTGTGTTTGCTTAAACTGGTTTGAGTGGGATTATTACTTGCTTCTAGACATGTGAAACGCATGTGTGCAGCTGGTCCGGGACATGTCTGGTTTAGCCAAACAGTGAACTTTTGCCTTGAGCCCTTTTGCAAAATCTGACTTGAGATGTTTTCCTGTGATGATCCCTGGCATTGTCATGAAATCAGCTGGAGTAAGGAACACACCAAGGACCAGAAGTGGCAGGGAAGATGGTATTAAAAGAGATAGCAAGGGATCCACCAGCCAGTCTGTTGGCTGAACGTTTTTTAAGTTGGAGCTGAGGACTCTTGGTTGTTACCCACGGCTTACCGTGCTTTGGGGGGTGTTGGTTCATCATCAGCCATCTCGTGAGAGACCCTTGGATCAGCCAGTAGGGCAGTGTCTTGGTGCCCAAGGGGAGAGAGGTGTGTGTTACCCGGAACTTTACGTCTCCACCAACCCGTGTACAAGGGCCACCTGGGAGCAGAGGCACTGACCTGTGCTGGGCACTTTGCTAGCCCCTGTGCATCCTGCAGCATCCTTCTGGGCCCTGGCTCTCTCGCTTCGGATACCGTTGCTGCCTTGGCCTGCGCGGGTCTTTCGGTTTGCCAGGCAAAACTTGCACCGAACTTAGAAAAAATGGAATCAAGTTAAACGCGTTAGAAGCGGCTGCTTTTGGGAGCGTGATATACGGATGGAAAGGGGCAGAAGCGCAGGGCTTACTTTCAGTTTAAGCATTTTACTTCTCCGATTTTTATTTTCTTTTTTTACTGTGTACATATATTACGAACAATCACTAGCATACCCAGATTCCCATCGTAAAAGAGTGTTTATTTTTTAGGGCCAGCCTAGATTCTCTCTCCTGTGTGACTGACTCAAATCTTATTGACCTTCTTCCATTTACTCTGCATGCTTTTAACAGCACAGACCCATACCGCAATTTATTTCATTTAGAAGCGTTCATTTTTTTTTCACTTATATGTTTATTGAATCCTTGCTAAGTGTGAGGAGTTTCTACGTAAAAATAGTGTATGTTACTGTACACTTTGTCCTATATTAGGTAATTACCAGGTAATCAATAGAGTCATTTGGAGTTGGTGATATTTATTTATTTATTTATTATGTATTTATTTATTGGCTGCGTTGGGGCTTTATTGCTGTGCACAGGCTTCTTCTAGCTGTGGCGAGTGGGGGCTACTCTGTTGTGGTGTGCAGGCTTCTTATTGCAGTAGCTTCTTTTGTTGCTGAGCATGGGTTCTAGGTGCATGGGCTTCAGTAGTTGTGGCATGCGGGCTCAATAGTTGTGGCTTGTGGGCTCTAGAGCGCAGGCTCAGTAGTTGCAGTGCATGGACTTAGTTGCTCTGGGGCATGTGGGATCTTCCTGGACCAGGGATCGAACCCATGGCAGGTGGATTCTTAACCACTGCCCACCAGGGAAGTCTCTGGAGTTGGTGATTTTGAGAATGTACATCTTCTAAAGAAACTTTAAAAATGCCACCAAATAAATGTCTATGCCAGGCTTCAAAATGTTCACTTCCTTCTTCCCTCTTTGCTTTGTTCAGGCAATGGTAGATGGAAAGCAGAGGGTGTACCTACAGCCTGAAGAAGTGCTCTGTCTGAACAGTTTTTCATTCATTCACTTAAAAATTTATTGAGCACATACTACATGCCGGTGTAAGGTTTTGGAGGGTAATTTTTTGGGGGAAGGTGGCTTTCATTTTTTTACATTAAAAGAATACATTACTGGAACTTCCCTGGCTATCCAGTGGTTGAGACTCCATGCTTCCACTGCAGGGGCATGGGTTCAGTCCTTGGCTGGGGACCTGAAATCCCACATGCTGTGTGCGGAGGGCCAAGAAAAAAAAAATCCATTTCTTCATTAGATGTTTGCCGCAGCCTTCCTTTAGATGGTAGGCATTTGGTCAAAATTTGTTTTGCAAATACGATTTAAAAAAAAATTTTTTTTTGATGTGGACCATTTTTAAAGTATTTATTGAATTTGTTACAATATTCCTTCTGTTTTATGTTTTGTTTTTTTTGGCCCTGATGCGTGTGGGATCTTAGCTCCCTGACCAGGGATCAAACCTGCAACCCCTGCATTGGAAGGCAAAGTCTTAACCACTGGACCGCCAGGGACGTCCCTGCAAATATGACTGACATACAGCTTTGCAGGACAACAGCACCAGTCCAGATCCCCAATATTTTCTCATGCTCCCCACCTCTGAGGGCCATGCAGCTTCCTGGACGACCCTCGGAGGAGCAGAGCTTCCTGGGACCTTGGTGGAAGGGTCTGGAAGAAGCAGGAATGTGCAGTTTGAACACCATTCATGGAGGCTGTTACATCCATCATTCATCTTGGCAAAAATGTGGGCGCTAAAACTCAACTGTCTAGCAATCATCTTCAAGAAACCTGAGGCTGGAGGATGACATTGCTTTGTGGGGAAGGAAGTGGTATTTGATGTGGCCACAGGCTTGGCAGACAGGCTATGGAAGCACAGGGAGAAAGAACTCTTACTGATGGATGTGAATACAGGGCCAAACTTTCCCTGCAGTGGCTTTGGACTGTGCGAAGAAACTGGGCGTGGACAGTGGCAAAGAGGCAGGAGGACAGGGTGGAGAGGGAAGGCAGCCTGGGGGGAAGAGTAGCCCGTACCTGGTTCAAAGGTGGAGGAAACCAACAAGCAGAGAGAAGAGAGAGGAGCACTGCCTTCGATCACTTACAGCGGACCCACAGACGAATTGCCCCTAAAGATGCAGAACACCCACTGGGCGGTGTCAGGGGTAGGGGACGTCCAGTTCCATTTAAGGTCTGTGGCCTCGGGACAGTTCTTAACCTTTATGAAGGTCTCTCATTCTGGATAAAATGGGGTTGGTGGCTGCCCCCCCCCACCCCCACCCCAGAGCTGTTGTGAGGGTTAAGGAGATGATCACACGGAAGCCTCCGGCCCGTTGCCTGGCACTGTGCTGTAGGAGCAAAATGAGTCCTGGCTCCTATTGCACCGCATCTCAGGAAATGTCAGAGGGCTCCGGGTCCCTGTGCCGAATATAAGGGAGTCACAGAGGTTCAATGACGGGGAGCTGGGCTGGGGCTGGGGCTGGGGCTGCCTTGGAAGAAAGTAGTGGTGGTCCAACTGCACAACCTTCTAGTTCTTGAATAGGCTGAGCTGTAAAAACTCTGTCTCCACTGCTCGGTCTATTAATTGATGAAATAATCATGGCCAGGAGTAACCAAGAAAACATTCAGAAGCGGTATGTAAGTGACTTACTAAGGCCCGACGTTTTTAGTTTAGAAAGAATCTTCTTAAGAAATTGAAAAAAAAATTCTGAAGGCACTCATCCTGGATATCAGAGAATTCCAGCATTTGAGTATTTTGGCTTCCATTTGGGGAATACTTCTCTGTGTGTGATGACATGTTATTTCAATTAATTCTCACAAGAGCCCCATGATGTAGGAACTTGGAAGCAAACAGTAAACCATGAGTCAGAGCCCTCCCTACCCTAAGTAAGGCAGATTGGACTAGGAGTAGATAAAGATAGTGTGCAAGCCAGGCTAATTATTTTCATCTGTTTTATTATCATTCCTAATATAAAAACAAGACTTAAAAAGGTTAAATCACATGTCCAGTTATCTTGCAAGAGGCAGAACTAGGATTTGTGTCCAAGTCTGTTGAACTCCAAAGCCTGCTGCCTCACTGCATATATGCTTGGTCTTTGTAGGTGAATAGATCAAGTTCTAGTGGACATGGCCTTGGCCTAGAGGAGGGTCTTCAGGCTGGCTTGGTACTAGAATAGACATTGCCTTTCCTCTGTTTGCCAGCTTGTGTTTACATGACCCAGACAACAGGACCAGTGGCGTTGGGTGAGAAGCTAACGCATCTGGGCAGTCATTGCCAGGGGAATGGGTTCGAGTTGTAATTATCAGGGCTGAGCTCTGGACGAGAGATGTGCCTTCCACGTGTTTCTAAAAATAGCCTTGATGGTAAGCAGTCGAGATGGAAAAGAGATCCCTTTGGTTTTAAATGAGTTTTACAATTGCAGGTAAAACCTCAAACCTTCTAACCCCCGTGAGCCTTTCTCGGGTACCAGTTAGTTACCCTCTACTCAAATAAAAGCAGCCCCCAAATAGAAGCAGATACACAAAAACTTTTATTAAGTGGAAGTTAGACTTCATGGTAATTAACCAATTACAAGTGCATTTAAATGCATGTGTGTGGCCACCGTAGAAGTCAGAATGGTCTTCCTGAAAGTCCAGTGTTCTGGCTCGGTACGTGCCAGTGCAACCCAAAGTAGAACCATACACGCAGGAAATACAGGGCAACGATGACGTCAGACTAGATTGGCAACACCATATTCATTGTTACAGCTAAGCATTACAGAACATGAAAGTCCAAAGACCAGAAGACTATTACTAAGGTGATTCTTACTATAGACCTTTACTTCTACTTAAATGCTTCCATAGGACCAACGCAGCAAATCCTCAACTCCGGGGGGACAGCACCATTTCTGTATTTTATGCTTAAATGGGCCACAGAAACTGTAAACATGCGGTGGTCCTTGAGATGCCCATCGCAGGTAGATGCCAGCTGTCCCCTTGCGAAAGTGCAGTTTAGTTTAACTGGTGTCAACATTTTACACTGTAAATCTTCCATCTGAAATTTTCCTTCTATTTCAGTTAGCACCAGTTTATTTGAAATAGTTTTCCTGGTGTTAAATATTTAGGAAAGTTTTTTTTTTTTTTTTTTTAAACCAACACACAAAGTCCCAAACAATGGAAAGCAAAAAACATTCAAAAAGTTGTTTGAGAGAACAGCATTTAGAAAAACAACATCATTTAAACATTCGACAAATCTATGTACAAGGTGCCCAAAGCTGGCAAGGAGCATGGCTGAGGAACAGTCACATAAAAGGTTTATTAACCTGAACCTCCTCAGGCTGTATTTACAGTCAGAAATGTAGTATCAGAACATCTGAATTTGGCTAAAAATTATATAAAAACACACATTCCCGCCCCCAATTACTTCTAAATAGGTAGCAAACATATCCAGTATAACCACAAGTACCAGGTTTAGAAGTGTGTTTTTCCATATTTTACACACAAACAGCTGAGAAACTTTCTCAATGGACGCAGAACAGATCCGGAATGGCAGAGAAATGGAGTTCTTTATTTCAACATTGTCAGATGAAGGAAAGACTCTTCTTTCATGCCGAGTAATGTAGGAAAGTACTGATTGAGGAGCAAAGATAAATTCTTAGGGAAAAAGGTTTCATGAAAATACAAAATCCACAAGAGGACTGAAGTAATATGTGTATATTTTATATGGACTTTCCAAAAAATAGAAGTAATGATCTCCAGGTAATTTCAGGAAAAAAGGCCAATGATTTTGCTTTGCTGGACAATATTTTTACTTTTTGTTCTTTGAAACTATATGATCCAAACCCTCTGGAGAATAGTGTTATTTTCCTTAGATTGCGACTTAAACACAATAGACAGACACAACCTATGCTATATTTATCCAAGGCAATACTCATTAACTTCATGCAGTTTTCCTTGCTTGTTAATCCATTGTTACTAGAACATTCACCTCTAAAAAAACTGGGCCCATTTTTGTAACAGCCCACATTTCCCCTTTCTGCTGAAGAAGTAAAATATACATCATTTCTCCTTTATTCACCTTCGTGGCCGAATTGTTTAGGGTCTGAAGTTAAAATGAACTATCTTTAAAAATATCAGCTAGAACTATATAGATGGAAGTCCTACAACCCCATAATGATATGCATTGAAGTCTGTTTTGAATAATTTGCAGTTGTGGTTAAGTCTCTATGAAAAAAATTGACTTGGATTGGATACACGATAACATTACTCTTTGAAAATGCATAGTTTGTAACTTTTTACATTCATTCACGAATATTAAAGACTTTTGTAAGCCAGTACTTAACTCCAAATGGTGGTAAGATTGTATTTTGAAAGATCTCTAAAAATTGTAGAGCATTGCCTCATTGCTTTTGAATGAGTGCCCAATTCCAAGTTAATGCCGATCGTGTTAATGCCAGCATCATACAGGAAGGGCTGCTTCATCTCTCTTTCTCTTTTTTCTTCAGCAGGCACTAAAAAGCAATGCTTTCTACTGACAGCATTTCCACTACATACCCCATTTTAGGTATTTTATAATCTCATTTTAAAAGGTTAGATTTGGTGTAGAAAACAGTTTGAAGGATGGCTTAATTCTGAAAAGTAGAATGTTTTAAAACCTTATCATGGATGAAGGGCAACAGAGGTTTTGTGATGACTGTGCTTCTCTCACTCCCTGGCCCCCTCATTTGAAAACGATGACCGCGGGCCACTCGGCTGTTGTACTTGATGATAGTCACAAACCCTTTGGGACCTAGCGATTTTTTCTTATCCTGAGTTCTTCCTCTAAGTATATAGATTTTGATACATGAAACACTTTGGAAACTACACTAGTATCTGGTTATTCCAGAGAGCTTATGTTTCAATGGCTGACTATCGTCCAACCATTAATTATAAAAATAGGAATTTAAGGTCTTGTTGTAGGAAAATACTGATTAATGGCATTTTTTTAAAAAAAAACATATATGATCCTCATGCCTGGGTTATTTTACACCCAGGACATTTTCAGTTATTGAAGTCACGGAATGAGCATATTTCGGGGGTATTGAGTTCTTCCCTAAAAATCTAAATCTATGCTAAAGCTTTCTACCAGTGATCACAGAGTTTCCCCCAAACAGTCGGGATACTTTGGAAGAAGAAGCTTTGCTATCATCACAGGGCTTGGTCAAGTCACAGTCATTGCTTTCCAATTAGCAGATTATAGGGGAAAAGGCATAAAAAGCAAAGCAAGGGTCTGTAATCTGCAAAGTGATGTATCTTTTTTTTTTTTTAATTCCCCTGGGTGGGGGTAGTTTATGATTATGCTACACTGTAGATCCCTGAGGGGTAATCCCAACTGCGGAGCCACTGGCCCTCAAAACTCTGCCTCTTTGCTCTCTCTCTTGGCCATCTGTGCCCAAGCATGGGAAGGGGGCTCCGCCAGGGTGAGAGACACGTGCTTCACAACACAAGCAGATTGGAAGAGCCTGCTCTTTGCATCCATATACACGTAAAACAATTATACCCCGCAGGAACCACCTCCTTTCCACATAATAAAGGTCAATTCTGTTCTCCTGCTCTGGGCAGAGGTCAGGGCCTAGAGCAATGAATGTAAAGCTCTCTTCCTCCGCCCTGATCACTCCACTGGCTTTGCTCTGGAAGGGACCGGTGGGGAAAGGGGCTTAGGGGGACTTTGAGTCAAAGTGAAAGGATTAGGTTTCTGCCTTGTCCTTCTTTACCAGGGAGTCTGCGTGAATCCTTTGCGATGAGTGTGGCAGGTTGTCTGTTGATCGACCTGCTCTCTGAATGATCAGCCAGAACTGTTGAGACAAATGGAAAGTTTCCCCAAAGGAAGGGGGTAGCCTCATCGACTGAGCCTAACATACCAGTCGCGGTAATACTACCGCATCCCCCTGCCCCGCCCCCCCCAACTTTGGACCTTAATTGAAGAGTGAGAAAGCAGGAGCACAGAAGCAAAAATGTTTACTCAGGGCTTTTGGAAGCAAACATACATAATAACAGCATGGCCTCTGGCTTGGGCAGATGAAGGCAAAGAGGGCAGGGTAATAGTTCACTAGCGAATTCAAGGTGGTTGTCAAGATGGGAAAACAAGACTAGGAACTAGAATCGGGACTGTCCTTTATCTCCCTTAAAGCTCAATTTCTTCTCCAGAATGCTGGTTTTTCCTCTTCAGTCAGAGACGTAAAGAGAATTCAAAAGAAAATAAGAGATGAGCCACATTTTTTTTTTTTTTTTTTAATTATGTTCTTTAATGACAGTGCTCTTGCCTTTTTCAGGAGTTGCTACTTGCTCCCCTGGATAATTTTCTGAATTAAAAATTTGGAGAACTGCGCCTAGTAGGTCGTAAATGTAACAGTGTATTAGACTTGAGAATTAATTTTTAACAGTTTCATAATATAAATAAAGGGGATCTTTTCTTTGGACGCTGTTAGTTAATGATTATGTGGATGGCGCTCAATAGGAAAGAATATTTTTAAGAAACAAGGACTACAGTTGAAGTATTGAATTCATAACCTCTACCTTCTTTCAAAATCTATAGTTATTTTCTTTTGGGGTGGTAGCTTTTTTCTTGTTCCCTAGAGCTTGGGTCTTTTTAAGTTCTGCCACTGTCACGGCATTGGTGCTAACCATTGCAAAATGGGCTTCTTTTCCAGCAGAGGAGGAAAGCCCACTGTTTCCTCCTCCAGCACTGTATTGCTTTAGAAACATAATAAAAGCATCATGTATCAAAAAGCCTCTTAATGAAGGGCAGGTGACTGGACAAAATGGTTTAGGCCCCATCTAGCTCCATGACTACACTTGCGAGTGGCTTTACCCTGAACTCAGGATGTGAAACCAGTGAGCTGATGGGAGAAGGGGAAGACAGAAATCCATTCGTGGACTGGCCAAACTTTAATCACTCACAATGACAGAACTCTCACGCACTGCCAATGTTGTTTAAATTGTATTCGTATTTAAACTTGACCTAACCATATCACCAGGTGTTTCCGACTTTCAGTCGACAGTCCTTTTCAATCTGATTATTACAAATTGTAAATGTGAGCTTTTTTCAAATTTGGGGACATCAGTATAAGTTTACATGAATAACAAATGTTGAATGTTTGTGGCAAAATAACTTCTTTCCAAGGAGTAGAAACTTTTACTCAGAACATTGCAGTAGCTAATCAGCTCCTATTAATTAACCACTTAGACGGCTGGAATTTAGGGAATAGGAGCCTGGGAAGTACCCTATTTGGGGGTGACTGAGGCTGCATTTGACAATGTGAGTGAGCGGGCTCTTGACATCTATGCTGAAATACCTGGAATGTAAGGATGGGTGAAGAACACGGGTCCCTGGGTCTTCTCAGGTCTAGAGCCATTCTGGAAGACTGAGGTCTGACCAGCGCTTTCACACGCTCTTTCCCTCCTTCCTGCAGGCAGTAATGAGGCTGACTCCCAGGTTCAAGACCACTTGAACTGGGTTGACTTTGAAGGTGGTGATGGTCATTTTAAACACTCTCATTCTACACCGGGTTCTAGGGAAGGTCAAATGAAGTCATGTATCTGAAAAAGACATACTTTCTTATATACATGAAAGGGTTAGTGATTATCCCAACATCATCAGGAATCTCGTGTAAGATACAGTTTAAAATAACTTAGTTCATCCAAATGAAGGAAGCAATTTCTAATTTTTCCATGACACATGTATTCCCATTTTGTCTTTGCCCTTGGGGAAAGATGTTAAGGTTTTCTAAATGGAAAAACTCCATTTTGAGGTTAGTGGACACTCTCAAACACCTAAGCACCTACCAGTTCTGAAGCAAGGACTTTGCCATGTCAGAGGTGAAACAACGGAACTTTTATCCTGGGATGAAAACTCACGAGGCAGGATGGAGTGGGAGGGGGTGCGGAGGGGTTGGCAAAGGGCTTTGGCACAAGGAGGCAACGTGTGCTACGTGCAGGGGCTCCTGGCTGCCTTCTCCGAAGGCACAAGGCTGCTCTTTGCCAGCCCCTCATCACAGTGGTCACGGCAGTGAAAACAGTAAGGAAGTCAGGGTTACAGTCATTCAATGCTTTGGGGCCTGGCCTGGATACACCAGGAGGCAGTGTGAGAGCTGGATAATACTTATTTTAATTTTAATTTTAATCAGAGGGAAGGGGAGTTTAAGGATATGGTATATTTATATTCAAGTCTTCCATGAGAATGATTTCTGGGGAGAACCGACCGCGTTCCCTTCTTGGATTTTAGTTGCCCAGACGGTGCCAATGTATGAGTTTGTGGGGCTGATGGAAGAACTTGACCTGATGCCTATGGTAGGGGAAATCTGCTTTTCCCAACAGTTGAAACTGAGCGGCCAAAGGCTACATCTGCCCACGTATAGGTTCTCTTTGGTCTGCACACTGTTGGCCAAGCACTTGAGTTTAGCTGCAATGTCAGGTAACATCATATTTCCAAGTCAGAAGACCTAGCAGCCCCAAGCCTGATTTCTGTATGGTTTTGATTGTCTAGAGCTGGGATCCACCTACAAAGGGGGTGTGTGTCCTCTAGTTCACCATGGTCTCTGTCACTCTCTAGTGTCCTTCTCTTGCCTGATCTGAGTCATTCTATCACAGAATCTGCCTGTTCTTTCTAAGGCATCTGCTGTGTACCATTAAGAGGCTTCTATTTAAATAGGAAGCAAGACTCATTTGGTTCAAAACCATGCAGCAATAAACACTTCTTGAGAACGTTTAATACCAATATTAGAGATATTCCAAGAGAATGAAGATAGAGATTTGGACTGCTTCATCTCAGAGATGAGGCTGTACACCATTTCCCCCTAACTCCATGCATTTCTAGTCCTCATGTGTGCAGATTCTAAAGCCTATTTGAAAGCAAAGTCTGAATGACCCCTGACCACCTCATAGGGTTGCCCAATGGGTGTACGACCATTCTATCCCAGCTTTTCTTTTGATGTTATCTGCATACTTGACTAATTAGTCTAGCTTTTGAATTACTTAAATCTTAGAAAGAAAAGATGCTTTCTTGCTTTAACAGTGAGTGGGCTAGAAAAAACTGTAGAGCATTATGAAATGGTTTTGGCAAAGCTCAAAATTATTTGTGTGGCTAATCAACTCTCCATGGCTGCCTTCCTTGTTTCCCAACTCTTGGGAATATAGTGACTTTCTGATCTCATACTTGCCTGTCTGTAAATTCTTCATGTGAAAAATCGAGCACTTGTTCTGATAACAAAATTAAAGTTATTTAGTTAGTGCTGAGGACAAAATTATTTTAAACATCACCGATCACCTAGGAATTCCATCTTTGGGCTTATACACCATGATTTTAGAAATTTCCGTCAGATGATACCTGCTAGTTAAATGCAGCTTTGTGGTTCTGGTAGGTGGAGCAATAGGTTTGTCCTTGTGACAGAAATGTATCATTTTACACTAAAGAATTTACAAGGATATTTCTCCCATTGCCTGTAAACATATCTATTAACATTTTAAGGATTTAAGAGACATAAGATGATTCTTAAAGTGTTTTTTTTTTTCCCCAAAATACTCTGAAAAAGACACTGGTAAAGATAAAAGGAGTAGCTGTTGCCATCTTGATTCTCTTGTAATACTTTCCATCTGATCTGCATTTCTACGCTTGCTGCAGAGGGTTAATTGAAAAGATAGGCATCAACGCTTGCTTAAAAGAGGCATAGCCCTTTGTTTGGAGAGCAGGAATTGCTTATAATATTAACACTTCCTGTCTGGTAAAATATTGTATTTTAAAAAATAAGCTACAATGTATAAAACCAAGGTCATTTCCCACAAAATGTTCATGTTCTTTGTGATTACAAAACACTGCATCTTGTAAAATATTTCCAGTTCTGTTAACTTGAGAAGTAAAGTACTAATGCTTATTATAAAAGTGTCACATCTCTCAGAATTGTAGACGCCTACGCAGTATATTTCTTGACTTATTTGGAAAATTAACTAATAATTATTATTGTAGTTAAGATTACATTTTGACACAACACATAACCATTGTGATTCTCAGACTCACAAGAAAAGTTATAAAACATGAGATTGTCTTCAAAAAAAAAAGGAACTATTTACAAAACAGGACCAGAAGTAAAATTCCCATTTTGATTTCTGGTCCTATGATAGATACACCTTTTAAAGCATGTATATCATTGGAAATCTCGGCTTTTTCAAAGACAGTCACAATAAGCAAACCAGTGGGTCTTAAATACATTTTATACTTTCTTGCTCTAGTGGTGTGCGAGACTTTGTGATACAATTGTTACCTAAAAGTGCTAATCTCGTTTTATTTACTCACTTCTGGTTTGGCTAGTTACAATGAAAAAGACAGCAGGAAGCGGTTCCACTCTGGAGGAATCGCCACAGGTATGGGGAACAGGGAGAGCATGTGTGCTGCTGGCTGGGTTATTTTCTTAGAGAAATGAAATTCCCGGTTGACCTGTCTGCCCTGCACATTCTCCAAAATGACCCACGACCTCATTTGTATTCATGAACCCTGCTCTGTTTCCACTCACTTGTCTGCACAAATTCTTCCCTGCGTTCATACAGCTCAGAGCTACAGCTGACGTGGTTGGTAGAAATTCTACAGGGTCATGAGAAAAAGCAGCACCTTGTCCACAAAAGTCCATGGAAGTTTGCTCCTTAACCTGCTAGTAAAGCAAAATGCATGTCTTTCACGTCCCTCACCTACAGAATTCTGCGCACAGCTAACAGCCAGTCATCCAACCGGCTGATTATAAAAAGGAACACCGAGGCGTCATGTTCATAGTTACATTCAGAAACAGCCTTACGTGAGTCTGTGAAAACCCACCAGGGACTGCGCTGTGGTTCAGATGTCAGCCTTAGAACTCAGGTCTAAGAAACAAAGAAACTGCTCTGTTTCCTAAAGCATCCCTCCACACCTCAAAAAGTCGGTACTGTCCAGTTTATGGAAATTTGTCTTGAAATGGTATGTTCATTAAACAAACAAACAAACAAACAAAAACTGTTCTGACTAGAAAAGATGCTGGAGATAATAAAAACCTTTCTAGTCTTAGGATCCTCCAGATCTATTTTCACATACCCTTAAGTTTTCCCTGAGGAAATGAATATTTTTTTTTTACAGTATTTTGCTACTATTCTCAAGGTATTCTCTCCCATATGTACAGTTCGTGCCACTTTTTTCTAAATGTTCCCAAGTGAATGCTGTGCTTTCCTTTTCCAATGAAGTCGGATGAAGGCAGAAATGGGTTTAGCAGTGCCAGCTAATTTGAAACCCAGGGCTGCTTTCAAGTGTGGCTTAGTGGGACACCAGTGACAGTGGACGTCAATGCAAGTGATCTTGAAATTTGATAGAGGGCATGCCAGGTTCAGAAATCTTTTGCAACAGACATGTAACTATTTCTTTAAAACATTGTTGGAAAGCCCAAGAACTGTAACACGCATCATTCTCTACTGAAAGTTTTCATCTGCTACAGCTATGCCTGGACAAGGAATCATCTCGTAAAGAGCAATGCCCCCCTCCCAGCCCCCCCTCCCCCGACCCCTTGGTGCACGGAGCTGCTGACAGACATGCACATTCCACATTCCTGCTCAGAAACCCACTGCCCTCTTCCTGACACTGGCTTTTGCCATACAAGGGAGGAAACTTTCCAGCAAGTGAAGGGGAGAGCAGTTCGTGCCCACCAGAGATGCACAGGGCAGTCCTGCATCCCTGGCCTGAGCGCTTCCCATAAAGGTGTTCTCTCCTCGCTTTCAATCAGCTGCTCCCAGAGAGGGAAACTGGCAGCTCCCTCGGAAGTACCCAGGGACAGTCACCACCGGCTGATCAGCACTAGGATGGTAAGCCGGAGCCAGGTGTCCACAGCCTTCTCGTATCTCTGCTCTGCCCACCCCTCCACTTGCTACCCTGGTGTTTCCTCCAGGTGGTCACACTGCCTCCCATAAATTGGGTGCACGTACTCTGGGAAGAACTAATGCTTCAAATGACTGCTCTCTGCTGTGCAGCTATCTAGAGAAGCCTGTCCATCACCAGGAAATGGCTTCTTTGGAGAGAGATGAGAAATCTTTTCTGAAGGAAGGGGTATCGGGGAGAGAAAAGTCAAAGGCTACCATACGCCTTCTTTAGAAAGATTTTGGGACAAGAACCCACTGCACTGCCGTTCCTTTTGCACAGACAGGTCTCTGAGGTGCCCGTGACGGGCAAGGCTCCTGTTAAGCAGCCACGTGCCCTGGGACTTCCCTTCCCACCCATCTCCCTCCTCCCCCTGCCGGATGAAGACAGAAAAGAACGTGGTACCACAGAGAAGGCATAAAACAAACCTTGGACTTAATTTGGCACTTCATTTAGTTCCAAAATATAACAAAATAGCTCTACTTTTTAAAAAACTTTTTGCATGTACAATCAGTGCTGTATATTGCAATTTGTAGCTTTCTGGGTGGCTTAAAAGAAGTTTCATCCCTTTTCTTCAAGGCCAACCAGGTGAAGCCTGGTGGTTCCTTAGTCATCACATGCCTTGGTACAGGGAATGGGCGTCCGTGTCCAGGAAGTACTCAGGGTCTGTGCCCTCGTCGGAGCTAGAGAAGAGGACACACAGAGCCCCGCTGGCCAGCAGAAAGGAGCCCCGAGTGGGTGGGAGATGCAGAGAGTGTGCGTGAAGAAGGCTTTAGGAAGAAGAAGAAATTCCAGGGATGCTGCATTCAGCTCTACACTTCTGCTTATACCTGTGCATCGGCTAATCACCTGGTGATGACTGAGCTTGGCTCACCCAGGCCAGAGCCCAGCGCTAGTCATGGGCTGTACCTCTGGGGGCAGAGCCACAGAGCCTCAGGCCAGGACTGCCCCACAGCCACCATCGCTCCCTCCTTGTGTCCCAAAGTTCTGCGAGTAGGGGCTGGATTTGGCCCCTCGTTATTTTCATCTCGTTTGATTAGCGACTTAATCAACAGCCATGGAACTCTGCTGAAGAGAAAACCCTCTGCTCCAGGATTGCACCCCAACCATCACTGAAGTCCATGATGAGCCTGCTCAAATGGCTGACCAGCCCTGGACTCACCGTGGCCACTGGGCAATCCAGCCACAGCACAGGGCCTCCTGGACCAGGCCAGAGCATCACCTCCCAGCAGAGATGCTTGTGGGTGACGCGACAGGACACCAGGAAGGAGAAAAGACAGGCTGGCGTAGAGGATGCAAATATGTTTCTGCACTTAAAAAACCCTTTCCTGGTTGACCTTGTCAGTGTTCAAACATATATTTTAGCTGGTGCTGTATTGATTGGTAATCACCATGTGATATTAAATGAAGCTCTTTCTCTGCTCTCTTAAAATACGTGTTTTTAAAGAAAAAAATAAACCAAGGAGGAAAACAGGATCCCTTTCAAGGAATTATGTCTCAAATGTCATATGAGAGTTCAAAAAAATAAAATTGCCAAGATATGTGAATGCACAGGTTGCGGATGTTACACGGTAGAACCTCCTTCTTTTTCCCTTATTAAAAAAAAGGATAGCTCTGTGACTAGATGACTTCTTCCTATTCTTTCAAAAAAAGTGTATGTACAGTCTCGAAATATATTAAACTTTGCCCTGTGCAATTTCATTTAACATTCCTACGGCTGATCCTAGGCCCCCATCCCGACACAGTGCATCCTATAAGGTGCTCTTACTTCTTTGCATAGGTATAGGAGGAATAACTTTAGCAGGGCAATCAAGAGTGGGGTAGACAGAGAAGGAGCTTATTTACAGGGCTTGACAAATGCTCCCCTGTCCCCGCACCACTACCACCAAGACGGACAAACAAACACACACCAGGTTAGAAAGTCTAATAAATGGAACACAGTGCAAGCCCTGGTCTTACTAAATTGAGAGATTCCTATACCAACATACATTTTCCTTTTGGTGTTCTCTACGTTCCCTTCTGAGCGAAGTCTTAATGAATAGCTCCAGTATTTTGATAAGAAAAATAAAGGTTTGGACCTTCCCTTTCCCCATATAATCTTTATATTGTTCATTAACCCATCTCCCAGACACGCTAAAGCATAAAACCTATAAAAGTGCACTCAGAATGCATGTTGACCTCACATGACTTTCTGAACAGATGGGGCCGTGGAGGCTGTGCTCTGCTGTCTAAAGCAAACCTGCCGGGATGGTCTGGAGTTCTCTGTCTTTTCTGAAACCAGTCAGCGGTGGCGTTTTGAGGGAAGGAAGGCCCGATGACCCACTGACCTGGCAACAACTGTCAGATAAGCAGTGATGAAGAGATCCGAGCTACGGTTGGCATCGCATCCCTGAAGGAAGCTACGAGGCTTACCCAGATGGCAATGCATGCTAGGTCTTGAGTGCATTGTGGCAGGGAGAGAGTGGGCTGGGCCGCCCCTCTGGGAAGGCTTCCAAGGAAGACTCCCGGACGTTTCCCAACAGTGACAGCGGGATGTCCTGAACTCAGCTGGGGCTGAAGTCTGCTGGTGATGTCCATTGTCAATCTCTTTTCAAGCTTATGCCCTCCTGGGCCCTTCAAGGTAAGAGCTCTACCGTGGTTCAGTTTGGGGCCGTTCTTTAAAACAAAACAAAACAAACAAACAAACAAAAAGGACATAGGAAAGATACCCAGAGTGCTGCTATATCCCGGCAGCAGATCAGGATGTGTACTGCTCCCAAAAGTCCGATGGAGAACAGGGAAAAGACTACTCACAATGAAAACAGGTATCGTTCTTTGTACAAATGCTACTGAGTAGTAACATGTAGCTTTTTTTTTTTAAGTGTCAAAAAAAGAAAAAAAAGAAAATCTCAGAAACGGCATTATCCAGAAAGGTTATCAAAATAGGCCTCCTTTCGAGGAAAAATGGGCTTGGTTGGTTTGATTGCTACAGAAGTCCACAGTTTTCAGAGCCAGACATACAGCAAAAAAAAGAAAAAAAGTTGCCTTTTCTTTTTAAGGAAAAAAGTAGTTACAGCTGCTCTCGGCTGGGTTCTCAGCAAGAACAGTGAGGGTGGTGACCTTTCTTGTTTTTTTGTTTTTTGCTGTGATTTCACCAAGGTTCTCGGAAGTGCCTTCCCTGGGTTTCAAGTGTGTTTTGTTCAGAAGGAAAAGCGCTTTCCAACACCCTCAGCGCAAGGTGAGGGCAGGAGTGTCTGGGGCACCGATCAGGGGCCTGGGCATCAGTCAACGAACCGCTGGCAGGCCTTCTTCCAGCGGCAGGCTGTGCACCACATGTCGCGGTTCTCCATGCCGTACACCTTCCGGCACTTCTTGCCCTCTCCCCGGGGCTTCCTGTAAAACAAGCCAGGAAACGGTATTCAGTGTGAGGGATTCAGTGGGCATTCTTTGGGGGGCTCAAAAATCCCTGGAAAGATCCAGAAAAAGTTAGGAAGCATAGTAGGGGTCTCTCTAGGTTCAGAAGTTAACCTGTGCGGGATGTTTTCACAGCCACTACACTAACTGTTAAAATCTGCTGCTTATCGTACTCTTCAGCTTCTACTTGTCCATTTGTAGACATCCATTTGGGCATCTTCATAACACTGAATTAAATAAGTAAATACAAGAAATACCAGTAGAGAGCATTATTCTTTCAAGTTTTTAAATATGTACTTTCAAATGCTCTCTTGCATCTCAAATTTCTAGCCTTCTGTTAAGGGAATCCTGGGGAGGTCCTCCTTGATCTGGATTAAAAACTCTATCTTGTAGTTCATTTCATACACACGTTAACGCAACATGGCTTTAAAGAGACCCAGTAATTGGTATTACCTATTCTGCAAGAAAACTTACTGTAAACTGCTACCCCGGAAAAAAGAACAAACCTTCATTAAGCGTTAATAGACGGGGAAAACCATGGGAACGAAAGAAAAGGTGTTTCATCTATTCCAGCGGAATTTTATGGAAGATTGTATCTCTGGTTTCTCTTTTCCTTGCTGTTCTATTTTTCGGTTACTTTCCTGGAGAGGAGGCGTGTGGGGTTTCAAGCAGTCATACCTTAGGCTGACCGTCCCTCTGGGTGGGGAGGACAAGACGGTGTGAGTGTGCTGTCTCTGCTCTCCTGTGCCCACCGGGTGACTGTGGGTTGGTGACACCTGGTAAGGACATGGAAAACAAGGTTGATGGGACAGGCTGTCCTCACCATGCATTTCATTAGCCTTTGCCACGTGGGCAGGGGTACCCAATCATTAGACACAGAGAGGCAGCGCGTCCTTCACAGAGAGCACGTGCCAAAATGCATGGGGTGATACCCACGGTGGAATTTAAAGGCATCCCCCAACAGATAAGACCCGGCAACAATGAATACTTTACAAATCTTCATGACGTCACATCTCTGCATTCCCAGTTGCCCATTTTCACTTGAATAATATTTTAAACCTTAGAGCACATTCCTATTCCAAGCCTCATCCATCGCTCTTGTAAAGAAGAAAAGAGGTTAAGAGAGTTCTCTAAAATTATACAGTTAGTCAGTGGCAACACACAGTGCGGACCTTGGCCTTCTGTTTATTCGATTTGATCATTCACAGCCAATAAAAGAAATGGCTTTTTGCATAAGACGTTCACACAGCAGACTCTGGGGTCTGGACAGCGATAAAGGCAAGAAGCAAAGAGCCTGAGCAAAGCAAGAACGAATGTCAATCTTGTAGTATTTACTGAGCACCTGCTTTGTGTCGGGGTCTCTGACAACAGCTTTACTTTCACATCTATCCCATGTGATACGTACTCGCTGTTCCCATTGTATAGATGAGGAAACCAAGCACAGGGAGTTTAAATAACTTTCCCAGGGTCATGGAACTTGTCATGGCCAGGGCTGTACTGAGCTCTCCCTGATGCCAGAGCATATGTTTAACCCCCTTATGCCCCTCCTCTCTGTTGTAATGATGGGAGGGTCCCCTCTGTCCTCTCCTCCTCTTGCATTTCTCACTTACTCTCTTTGCATCCCATGCTCACAGAAAGCTACATATCTTCCCAGCAAATGGGATTCTCAAAAGCTACAAAAAACTGACTTTTATAACAAAAGATACGTTTCCACCAAATATACAATATTGGCATATACAAGATAACAAACATTTAATACATTTAAAAACTGAATCACTTAGAAGCCAACATGACCACAGAAATACCAGGACCAATCAATAGTCATGGGAACGTTTCTAAGCACACGTATAGAACTGCTGTTCTCTAGCACAGGGATCAGTACTTTCTATTTTCTCTCAGTGTAAAGGAATGTACATAAGTGTTATTTTCCCAGTCATTAATTAAAAAAAATTAAATACGTAAGAAAGAAACTAACATTTTAAACCACTGTTGCCATGAGTCTGATTTATTCTATACCATTGCTCTTTACTTTTTGCTAAAGTTGGGGGGATTCAGGGCCAGCAGAGGTGAGTAATGTACATAATTTGCTTTAAAAACAAAAGCTTTGGAGTTCAGTGTATGCATTTAATGTGGGTGGATGCGTAGCACCCCCACCTTCCACCCCTCCCCCATCCCATCGGGACCAGGACGCATGTTAGCAAACCAGAGGCAGTGAATGCTTCAGAGTTTTCCACCGCTGTACATGATCTAGAATCTGCTCATATGACTTGTTTTAAGTGCTCGGGGCAATGAAAAAAAAAATTTTTTTTTAAATTATTGTAGACCTTGTAGAATCCCAAGAATATCTCCTCATGCAGTCAGAGAACGGGAAATATTTAGATGACATGACAGTGACACTATTTCCATCAGCTGGGGATAATGTGGAAGGTTCTACGTTTTGCAAAATTGCCACATCTCTTTTGGGTGGGGTGATATGAGATTATAAATGCTTTTCATTCAACAAATATTAAGTACTTACTATGCCCCAGGCACTGCTCTACTAGACAGTGGGGACACAGCACGGAGTAAGATAACATCTCTGCCCTCATGAAGCATACATTCTAGAGGGGAGGCAGACAATAAACACAAAACAAGCAAGGGCATTTTTGTGATAGGTGCCTGAAGAAAATAGAACAGGCTACCAGGCCAAGCGTGATGGAAGGAGAAGACGTATTTGTTTAGAGTGGTAAGGGAAGGCCTCTTAGGGAGGTGACCTTTGATCTACAGGGCCCTCCGGGGAAAGGGACGGCAAGGGCCAAGGCCTCCCAAGTGCAGAGCGCCAGTGCGGCCAGAAGATGTAGCGTGGGAGGTGGAGGGTGGAAGGACGGGACGTGGTGGATTCGGGTCTTGCCTTGGAGCTGAGATGAGGATTTGAACGTCATTCTAAGTGTAAGAGAAGGCCAGTGGATGATTTTAAGGA
This sequence comes from Hippopotamus amphibius kiboko, assembly GCF_030028045.1. Classification (NCBI taxonomy): domain Eukaryota; kingdom Metazoa; phylum Chordata; class Mammalia; order Artiodactyla; family Hippopotamidae; genus Hippopotamus; species Hippopotamus amphibius. The sequence continues at coordinate 106,236,798 of NC_080190.1, read as the reverse complement.
AGTGAGACATCTGAGTAACGCTTTACAAAGATCGTTCTGGCTCTTTGGACAATGGATTGGCGAGAGCCTGGACAGGAGCCCTGAGGACTACTTAAGAGGCTTTTGCACTATTTTAGGGGAAAAATGCACTGGTGATTTAGATGAGGGTGTGGGAATGGGGGGGAGAAGGGGCTGGATTCGTATCCCATAGAGGCAGAGTCTGGGACTTGCTGATAGATGGGATATGCGACAGAAAATATGAAGACACATCTTTAGACGAATCAGGGATGAATCGAGTCAAGGTTGCATCCTAGATTCTGGCCTGAGAGGCCAGTGGGACGGGGGTACCACTTACTGAAACTGGAAAACTGAAGACCCGGTAGGTTTAGGGGAGGAATGAGGACCAGGTTTGGACCTACTGCAGAAATAACCTTCTCTACCATCTTTATTCCTGTTAAAGGCTTTCTTAACTCTGGAGTTGAGGGCACACGTGTTTCGTGTACAGTGCTGTCCAATGGCAGCCCCTCCCATGCCACAACAGACCTGGGTTTCCACAGGCTGCAGCACAGTGGAAGCCAGGACCCACTTCACACATCGGTGCAGCTTACTTCTGTGGGAGGATCTATATGACCTAACTCTGGAGCTTTCCTGGAGACTTTTTTCTTTTTTTTTATTTAATATTTATTTGGTTGGGCTGGGTGTTAGTTACGGCAGGCAGGCTCCTTAGTTATCGCACATGGGCTGCTTAGTTGCAGGCATGTGAACTTTTAGTTGCGGCATGCATGTGGGATCTAGTTCCCTGACCAGGGATCAAACCTGGGCCCCCTGCGTTGGGCGCATGGAGTCTTATCCACTGCACCACCAGGGAGGTCCGCGTTGGAGACTTCTGATAGCAAGACAATCATGTCTTGGCGTCTTATGTTAGCTGGGGCTGAGAGTGGGCAAATCAAGGGGGAGACGGGAACAGGGAGCGAACATTTATTCAGTGCTTGCCAATGTGAAAGACAGGCCACTGGGTTATTTATCATCTCTTTTAATCTTCACCAAAAAGCCTGCCAAATAAGCACTATCTACATTTTGTAGGTAAGACAATTTAGGCTTGGAGCAGGAAATTGGCCTGCAAGCATCCCAGACTTAAAAGTAGTAGCAGTAATTTATCGAGAGCTTGTTAAACCAAGTACCTTCCCCTGGGTTACCTAATTTAATTCTCCTAATGACCCCAGGATAAGCACGGCCATCACTTCCACTTTATAGATGAGGAAATGGAGAAGGTTCGGAAGTTGCCGAGGCCGTGCAGTTAGTAAATGGCGGACCTGGGATTTGAACACGGGCTGTCTGATGCCAGCTGACCTTGGAACTTGGTTCTGAACGGTGTCAACGCCCTGCTTTTCGCTCTCTTCCATCCTGCCTTGTAACCCATGGCAGGAATGTGTGCCCTGGAACACAGTCCTGGAGACAGGGTTTTGGCTTTCTCTCCACTGGCCCCCACACTCCAGAGTTCTTTGTTTTAGATCTTAAACGTTTTTAGGTTCTATTTGGGGACACGTTTTCTAACGTATATAATATACTTAAAGAGAGTACTACGTGGTATTATTTCTAAATAAATAAAATGGGCTATCTGCCTGTAATTGTCTCCTGAGTAGGTAGGACCTCAGAAGACTTTAAAGAACTCTAAATTACAGTCTGCAAAAACTGTGGCTGATTTTTCCCATATGTTGAGTATATTCATGTTATATGAGTCACTCCCACATAGGGAGAATCCACTTCCTCTCCTGTTTTACAGTAATGAGACATGTCACTGATAACACCACGAGTAAGTGCAGCGTAACGTCAGCCAGTGCCAGGCATTGTGTTCGACAATCCAACAGTACAAGGTGGTCGTTGTAGAGCTGAGGGCCTTGCTTAAGAGAGGTCCTGTGACCGGCGAGAGGTCACAGCTTGTAAATGCCAGAGTCCGGACGTGCCTCACATCAGAGCAGAAATACAGATGTTGTGTCCTTCTGTAAATATGTTGGAGACATTTCTCTTCTTTGTGATTTTCTCTCTCTCAAATGAGAAAAAGGAAAAAAGGCTCTTGTCTTGGTTTGAATCTCTTCTAACATATTATTCTGAACCCTCCATCAAAGTGTTAAAAAAAATAAACGAGCTAAAGAGCTCACAATTAAACGCTGCTATTTCAGGTCTAAAGACTGTCTCTCAGGCCCGAAGCCTCTGGAACGGCCCTTCGATCGCAAGTTGACTCGCTCCTACGTGCTTGCGTGGGGCCTGTTACAGACTGGATTTTGTGCCTGCCCCCCCCCAGTTTACATGTTGAAGCCCTCATTCTCAGTGTGCTTGTATTTGGAGAGGGGGCCTTTGAGGAAGTAATTAAGGATAAATGAGGTCAAAAGGGGGGGACCTGGATCCAATAGGATTAGTGTCCTTCTAAGAGGAGACACCAGACGGCTCTTTCTCCACCTCCTCCCCATAGAAAACGCCATGTGAGGACATGGCAAGAAGGTGGCCCCTGGGAAGCCAGCAGGAGGGCCCTCATCAGGAACTGAATCAGCGAGCACGTTGATCTGAGACTTCCGGCCTCCAGCACCGTAAGAAAATAAATGTGGGTTGTTTAAGGCACCCAGTCTGTTACGGCAAGTTGGAGCAGACTCACACAGGGGCCTAGAGCTCTCAACTTTCTGCCGTGAAAAGACAGAGAAAGAAATGGAAATGATTAGAAATGATTAGAAGAAAAGAGGGGTCATTGGGAAAAACAGGTCAAAGAAAGCTCTAATGAACGAAGGTCTTCTCCCTACCCCTGTGTCCACAGACTTTGGCTAGAAAAGGCTGACCCACTAGTTATATTTGTGAATATGCAGATTCTCGGCTACACACCACTGGGAAGAGGTCTTATTACCCAGGGAAGCTATTAAAGCCCCCCGTTCAGGAAGTCTAGTGCAGGCAAATGGAGAAATAAAATCCTGCAAACCATGGGATTTCTCAGGAGATTATTTCTACCTTCTAGGAAATGTACAAAAGCATTCCCGCTTTCCATACAAGGTCTCAAAGACCTGGGAGAAAAGGAAACCTTAAATGGGGTGGACAACCTCAGGGTACTTGCTTTGAAGTACAAAAAGAAATGTGTTCTTGAAAGAGGATTTAATAAAATGGCAACCGCTCTGTTCTTCAGTTTGGATAAGGTTGAGGCCATCACTAATACTTGTCCCTTGTCATTTAAAACTTCCAGAGTTTCTGTCTGAGAATCCTATTACACGAATTTGGGAGGTGGGGATTCACATGTTCTCAGAGTCAGTCTGGCTCCGCGTCTTCTAGGGGGTGGGACTAGCACCCCTGGAGAATTCAGGGATGGGTGCTGGCACCCAGTCAGTGGACATGTGACAGTCCTGTGCCTGGGTGGTGGAGAGATGTGAGATCCAGCCCCCAGAAGAAGCGGGCAGACAGCAAAGAGCCACTTTTTTTTTTTTTTTTTTTAAAGCATTGCTAGGGAGTAGGGTAATATGAAGTACCTTTTTAGTACCGCAGTAAGCCTTCTTTTCTTTCCAGTATAAAATAAAAGCCTTGGAAAATGGCAGCTCCCTCCATCCCTTACCTTATTTTTAAATAGCAATGGCAAGCTCTTTGCTGACATAGTTTAAAACCAGATAGATTGGGAATTCTGTGGCGAAAGAATACATTAGAAGCTCACATAGGATTTCAGTGGGATACCTAGTTCACTCAGTTACTCTATATACTTTCTGTCAACACTCCAATCCAGAATGTCCCTGGTAGCCCATCGGTAGTGAAATGAGGGAATCTGTGAAAAATCTAAGCCCTTGAGATGAGAATAGAGATAGCCACAGTGTCCAGAGAGAGAAGAGTTTTAAAATTTCACTGTTGAAAAACCAACAAGAGGAGGTACCCTGGCTGGTATTCTACCGTGTAAGACATTTAGGATCTTTGGAGGACGGGGAACTAGTGAAAAACCACTCAGCGTGATGTCACTATACTTCAAAAGGAAATGATTTCATTAATAGAACAAAGGGGAAAATATTCCATTAGGGCTGGTCACAGAGGTAATTGGAAAGGAAGTCTGAGCTGGGCTGTTCCGTCTACACACTCTACTTGTTTTCATACCACATGAGCTTTAGGGGGGGTGCTCTTAAAAATTCTGCTCACATCAAAGACAGGAATGAACAGAATTCAGAGGAGCAGGTCTCTGTCATTCTGTGATTGTAGCTGCCTTTCTGGATTAGAAGGTGGTCTCAGATGTCATGTTGAGAGCCACTCTGGATCTTTTTATGTCCATCAAAAAAAAAAAAGTCTCCCAAAGGGCTGATGGTTGACCTCTGACACCCACCTCAGGGATCACTGCTCTTGCCAGGAACAAAACGAACACCTACAGGTCTACTCCTTTCAAATGTTTACTAACAGGGCATTCATCGTACTCTCGCTCTTTGAGAACAACCAGCGGTTCCCACTCTTCACGAAGCAGGCACCTTTCATAATGACTCCAGATCCAGGATCCTGTTTAAAAATCCAATTCTAGGAGTATTTTCTGGAAGCCACAAATTCTCAAATTGCTGCCAGCAGGATGCTTTTTATTGTTGGCTATTCCTCTAGGGAATTGAATACATATTCACGGACAGAGCACAGCATAATTGATTGAGCCACTTTCATTTTTATCAGCTCCACAGGAGGCCTTAGTATTTGCTGGAAACCTCTGGGAGTTGCCACTGGTTACAATAAGAAGCTTTTGTGAGGTCCTTGGGGAGAGGCGTGGAGAGGAGAAAATATGGTTAACATCTCTTATGGTAAGCCACTTTCCTGAACCTCATCGGGAGTTCTAAACCCCCTTGAGCCTCAGCGGTGGGGGGGGGGGGGGGGGTCTGTGGATATTCTGTGATAAGCTATAAAAGACCCAATATCTTTTTAAATGAATAGTTCAGAATCAAGTAAATTCATGGTGAGTTTTCAGACAGCAATCATTTAATATGTCAAATCAATTCTTATATACTCCTTTAACCCGATGGCATATTTCGGCACTCATTTATTTGCAAATTACCCATCAGCATGGATTATCAGGCTTTGGAAGAAAAAAATGATTTCAATTTCTACTATTTGAACCTTCAAAATAACATACCCAGAAACAATAATTTCAAGGTCAAATTTTATAAAGTTACTTATAATGATAAATGCCATTTACATATAGGGTCTCTTATGTTCAAGGTCTGAGTTCAGCTATTAATTTTATAAATGCTTTTGGAAACATACAAATATGCCACCCACACAAAAAACCTTGATATATTTCCAACAAGTTGCTTATCAATAGATGAAACTGTCTTTTGGTTTCTAAAATTCCAGTTAAAACGCATTTTTACAGAGACATTGGGCCCATCTGCACCACAAGCTACCTCGCTGAATTAACAAGTACCATTAAAAAAAAAAAGAATTCTTCAGGCATTCCAATTTTTGTCTTTTTCCTGCATGTTTCTACAATTTGTTCTCTGAATATACATTTGGCTTTCACCAGAGTTCTGGCTTTTTGCTTTTGTACTTACTGGAATGCCGGTGAAGGTAACTGGAGGAGACTGCCAAGAAATGCTGAAGCTGCTGCCATTGGGGGTGAACTTGGCCGATCCTGGGATGGTCACAGGGGGCGTGGCCTGTCAAATAGAAAACAGAGAAAGTGGTTATGAGAGAACATGTCGCCTCCGTCTTCAGCTGTCATTACCAAAGTAGGGCCTCAGAAATAATCTCAGCTATGTTAATGACTAAATCATAATAGGAGATTAAACACAGTCAAAGAGAGTAGCTAGAGATAAACTTTTTATCCATCTAAGCAATCTAAGGTATAAAAGGAGAAAGTTTTTGACTACCAATTTCTGAAAAGAAAATTGATTATACATACATATGCCTATATTAGGACATCTGTGATATGTAATTTCTCCTCATCAAGTTGGGAAGTCACTTTTTTATACAGTGATGGTAGGCTGTAAATTACAACACTTTGGGGGGGTAATTTGGCAATACCTATCAAAATTCTTGGTGTTCTGCATATTAGCTATTCCACTTCTAGAATTTATTCTAAGGAAATGGATACAAGGATGTTCACTGCAGAACTGTGTGTTATGTTTTAAAAAACTGGAGACACATGTCCAATAATAGGGAAAAGGGTAAATAAATCATGATATACCCATGGAGCCATTAAAAATGATCTTGTGGAAGGGTTCTCATTGGCATGGGAAGATGTTTATGAGATATTAAGTGGAAAAAGCAAAGCATAGTGAAAACAGTACTACAGCAGATTCCATTTTTTTTTTTTTAAAGAGTATACATACTCACCTAGAACAGTCTTGAAGGACATACCAAAAGTACAAACTAAGGGGCTTTCTTGTTGTTGGGATGGATTTTCTTTCTTTGCTTATGTTTCTAATATTTTTCTGCTGAGCATTTATAATATATATAAACAGAAAAATCCCACTATTGTGAATATACGGTTTGGGAAGGAACTTCTAGATCCCTTAGTGTGTGTTCCAACTCTCATTGTATAGATAAGTAGAATAATTTAATTAAGTTGGTTCAGGTCCATGATTTTGAACCTAAATGCCACACTGACAAACAAGAACAAGGGAGTGAATAATTCTTTTTGACCACCATAAGAGAAGTCAGGAATGAAAGTTATTGCATCAACTAATTTAATGAGCTCTATTCCACTGCTCTTGAGTTGATGTCTACTAAATAAATGGCTGAATTCTTCTTCTTCAGGCTTAGTTTTTCTACTTTTATATAGTTGTTAGTGACAGTGGTTTTGTAACGGGCATCATCGGAAAATATTTTGGCAATAGCTGTTCATGTTATATCCTAAGACTCAATAATTACTCTCTGGAAGTTTAAAGAAAAAATAAAGCTACTGGCACAGAGGTATCCTCTGTAGACTTACTAATGATAATTAAAAAGCTAGACAGACTTAAAAAATAGATACCTAATGATAAGAGAATGATTAAAATAATTTGATTTAAATGAATTCAGTTATATATTCATTTCTTATGGGAAGTATTTAGAAAATAAGGGTGGGAGAACACAATTACAAATATGTACAAGAGAGTTTTCTTTTAAAAACTAGATCCAGTTATATTTCTACCTAAAACTTAGGATTCAATAGCCCTAGAAGCAACAGGAAGCTAAAGACAGTTATTTCTTATAGTCTTCCAAGTTAGAAGGGGTGCTGGGAAAAAGCGGAGTGCAGAGTCGACAGTCTCATCACCTGAATTATAATTGAATAAAGACAACTCCATTCAAATGGCTTAAAAAAAAAAAGTCACACAAGGTGGTTGATAATTATGGGAAAGTGTTTTTTTTTTTAATTTGAGTGTGTTAAAATTTTACTAAATCAACATTTAAAAGAGTTAATAATTGCTGGAGGAAGAGGAGCTTTAACCATGCCCTATATTTGCAGGATTTGTCTCTAAGGTCTTATCAGACTTTGGAGTGAAGCAGAATCCCTTAGAGGATCTGTTAAACACAGACTGCTTGGCCCCACCCCTCGCTTCTGGTCCCACAGGCCTGGCGCAGGCCCAAGAAATGTACATTTCTACCAAGTTCCCAGGAGATGCTTACGCTGTTGATTTGGGGAACACTGACAACCACGGCTCCAGCCTGAGAGAGTTAGGTACCAATTCAGAAGGTGGGGCATGAAGTCCCAGATGCAGGATGCAGGACGAGGCTGTCGTGCCAACACTTTTCAATGCTCATCTTTTCATTTATTTTATGTTTTATTTAACAGGTACGTACACTGTGTGCCAGATACCCTTCTGAGAGTTTTACAATATTAAGGATTTTAATCCTCATAACAACCTCTCAGGGACTGGATCTTCAGTCGGTATTGGGATGTCCAAGAACCCATAAGGTCCCACCTGTGTGAGATTCTGGTTTTAAAAGGAGAAAAAGCAAACTCTGCTATTGGGCATCTTGGATGCTGTTCTTCCACTGAGTTATCCCTTACTCACAGGTCAGAAGCTACTGCTTTTGGGGAGGAGTAACGTGCTGACTCTCACGGTCCCTGGCCAGTCACCTGGTAAGCGTGGTCGGTGTGCACGAGGTAGAGGGTGGTGGGAGCGGATCGGCTCAAGGGTGTCATCAATTTTGTCTCGGTTTTGCCACAAGGAGTTTCTGTTCGGCTGGAATCTGGGATGGGGAAAGTGGGAGGAGAAGCCAGCGACTGGGAGGGTGAAACTGGGGCCAGGCTGCTCAGTCCGTCTGCCACAGAGTCTGTGTTGAGCTTGATCTCAGTGTAGTAAAAGTCTTCCTCTCCGTCACTGTAGTCAGACTCCCCAACACGCCTGATGCAAAAGAGAGCAAAACAAGCCTACTCACCCAAGCCGTTTTCTCACCTTGAAATCTTGCACATGCTGTTCCTTCTGTCTGGAATGCTTTTCCTGTGTCCTGTCCACCTGGCAAACTCTTACTTATCCTGCAACTGTCCGCTTCCAAGGAAGCCTTCCTTGATATCTTACAGCAAGTTATTCAATCAACCAACCAATCGGTTATTCAACAAAAATTTACTGAGAGTCTACTATGTAATATTAGAGTCCCAATATTACAGTGAACAAAACATCAATAGACTCTGCTCTGATGGACCATACATTCTAGCGGGAGAGGCAGACAAGAAACTCATGACGGAACACATCAAAAAGAATAAAATACCTACGAATAAACCTACCTAAGGAGGTAAAAGACCTGAACTCAGAAAACTATATGCCACTGATGAAAGAAATTGAAGACAAGTCTTTCCCCAGGGCTGCCAAGCCCTGTGCTATCTTGCCTCTGCCTCCCATCCCACTCTTCTCCCATCACTCTCTGCCTGGTGTCCCGAGCACCGGCCACCCGCCCCTCATGTTGTAACACAGTGATTCCCAGCATGAATTCTGGAATCAAGATGTCCTGGGTTCAAATTCTGACAGCTTCTAGCTGTGTGTGTGATTTTGACAGCCTGCACCCTTATATAAAATGATGTAGCACAGCTGGCCCTCCATATCTGCGGGTTCCGCATCTGCAGGCACGGAGGGCCTACTGTATACATGCTTAGAAGTGTACCACACGTGTAATAAGCAGAGTCCTCATTAAATAAAAATAAGGCTGATGTTAAAAGGCCCCAATATTTACTATCACCAGGAAAAGTATCTTCCGGTACTTCCACAGTTTTCCTCCCTGAGACATCGAAAATCGTACTTTTCCACAGAAAGTTTGCGTAACATAAAATAACTGTCGAATAAATAATAACATGTATTGGATTTGTGAATTTCTAGGGAAATGGTGCACATCTGGCCACCTGGATTTATGGGATGGCCTCTGCGCATCACCCTTCCCTGGGGCATCCTCAAATTTCATGGCCATACCCGGCAGGAGCAGAGCACTGACGTGGAATAAACTTTTCCCCACTTACAATCCCTGTAGAGAACCTAAAATACAAACCTCCCCTTCTCCTCGGCCTTTCTGCTTAGCCAGATCGGCGGCTTCTCCCAGCCTCGTTCCGTTTCCCCTGAGCTCTCAGGCGGAGGCGTCTGGGGAGGTGTCTGTACCGTATCAGGTCAGGCTGGGCTTGGCTTTCCTACAAGCATAGCATCGAAGACCCCAGAGAGTGGGCCGAAGAATGTGCGTCTGTTCTATTCCTGTCCCCACTTCCTTTCCAGTAAAGGACAGGCAGGGTTGCTACTGGCTGCCTGAGTGCTACTAATAGACACACAGGCCTGGGGGAAAGTGTGCGTCCTACACGGGGATAAATCAGGATCAGGATCTTATACACCAGGGGGTGTATAAGAATGGGGTGAGATTTAGGAGGAAAACTGTACTTTTTACGCTGGTGTGGTGTGCAACATCAGATGCAAGATACATATGTCTGTGCTTTGGTACGCTCCCGCCCCTCCTCCCACGGGCCCACCAGCACTCGTTAAATATGCCCCATCCTCCTCCAGCCACAAAATTGAGGACATGGATTAAGGCAAAGGCGCTCCCTCTCCCCTCCTCCTCTCCAGTCGACGAGAGCTTCATACACACACAGAGCAGCCTGGGAGTCCTGCTCACCCAGGCCCGGTCCTGTGCAGTGGCTGGCAGGGACGTGATGCCTAACTCACCAAGGCGATGTGAGGCACACCGAGGAGGAAAGGAATCCCCAGGAGGAGAATGAGAGGCTGCATGCTGGATTTCACCCACCGTGAGAGCACGCCCGAAACTCCACAGAAAATCATATGATGCCACTTTGAGTCTATAAATACATACATACAGCACGTGTGTCTGCGGAGCGCTGAACAGGATCCGAATGTTGGGGCAGATGGACTTTAAAGCAAATATCCCAGCTCCTGATTATAGCTTCCGGAAGCTCTTCCTACACCTTTAAATAACTCTGAGCTATTTACACTGTGAGCTGTCCTGACAGTGAGGTTTCAGGGGAGACGCTGCAGGATTTCCTTCTCTGAAGGCTTTAGGAACAGGAGCGCGTTCCGCCCTGCAGCGTTTAGGTGTGGCGTTTCCTGGAGGATGCGATGCACCCTGTGGCGAGCCGGGCAGAAGCCCTACTTTGCTGGGCCACGCGCTTGGCGACTTTCCATGTGCTATGCCCCGGAAGGGTCTGGCTGTGCCTCCAGCACCCCAAGCCTGCAGGTTAGGGAGCTAGATCCCTGCGGCTCTCCAAGACACTGAAGGAGCCCACCCACACCAAATCAGCAAAATCACCTTCTTGTTTTCTTTTTCTACCACTTTTTTTACCGATGATGCATTCCCTAAATTTATCCCTTGCTGGGCAAAGTGACCGCAGTGTTTCTTTCTCAATGCTCATCTTGTTGAAAGGACTCCTCTGTGTCCAAGCATTTGGGGGCCTGGTCATGTGTTTGGATTTGCCGTCTGCACACTGGTTATGACTTACAGCTGCTCAGGGTCCCTTCTCAGTCCCAGATCCCTGGGCGAGAAAGACCCAGAGACTAAAGCACAAGGCTACTGAACTACCATTACCCCTCTGGAGTGGCCCTTAATTCCTGCTGCTAGAAACTTAGTTGTATCTTTCCTTAGAAAGGTTTCTATGTAACAAAAGGAAAAGTTTAAGTTGTACAAATAAAGCACTTATTTGGGCAACAGAAAATGATAGAGCAGGTCATCAGGCGTCCCAAGAATAGCAATAGTAGCGCTGAATGACTCCATGGTTTCAAACCCTTTTCAGGCTATGTCTGCCTTTGCGGCTCAAAGTCACAAATGCTCTCCATTGGGAAAAAAATACACATTTAATTTTATGGACAATTTCAGGGGGGCCAAGGACCCCTTAACCTACCCTGATGTACCCTAGTGTTCCATCTTTTGCAGATCACTCTCACATACATTTTATTTTTGACCCTCACACATGACCCTGCAGGGCTGATAGTATTAGCCTCATTTTCAGAGGGAACTGAGGCTCCAAGCAGTGACTTGCTTCGTATCATCTAGTGAGTATATTAGGGAGGCTTTACAACTTTAAGTCCATGTTCCATCCACTTGCCATACTGACCTATGTTATGTGCAGTGGCCATCTCCACAGTGATTAGGAAGATCAAGCAGGTTCAGAATTTTTAAGGCACAGGGTGGTGTGTAATTCTGAATGCAGGTGGCCCTGGATTGACCTGAGGGATATTCACCAAGCTCTGAAGAGCGGGCTGCCTTACCCAAGATGAATGGTCCGGATGTGCTTCTGGATACCAGCTGCCGTGCTCAGAACCTTCCCACAGTTTTTCCAGAGGCATTTGAACATCACCTTCATGGAGTTCTATAAAGGGGAGAGAAAGTTACATTAAAACGAAAACCTACCCATCATTGTTTTTTTCCTGTGGTCCCAACATACTTTTTCCTTCATTAGAAAAGGAACAGCTTCCCATTCTCTTGGTTATAACTCAGCACATCATTCTAGGAAACCCCCCAGCTGGTGATGATCTTGGTGACCTCAGAGATTTTCCTGCATCCTTCATGAATACCTAGTCCTGCTGGAATATTTAGTGCACTTTCATCAAGGCGGTCTCCGTTGTCATTCAGGCATTAAGGACAATGTCTAACATTCACTGAGCACTTACCATGTGCCAGGTGCTAGGCTAAGAGTTTATCTCATTTAATTCTAAAAGATGGATGCTATTATTAGCACCATTTTACAGATTCATGGAAAGCTTCAGTAAAACATGCCCAGTCAATCAGCCAGTTTCTAGCAAAGCTAGAATATGAATTTTGGGAGTTTGGCTCCAGGAACCACCCTTTCCACCAGGACACAATTCCATCTTCTCTTACAAGGATCTCAGAAGTTTTCCAAAAGAGTCCAGCACAGTGATTGAGAGCATCGGTTTTGGACTTACTTTCTCAAGTCCTGGTTTCCTTATTTATCAAGTAGGAAAAATAGTAGCTCTCTCATAGGGTTATTATGAGGATTAAATGAGGTCATAAAAGTGAATCATTTAGCACAATACTGACAGGACGAATTACTCAACAAATGGCAACTATTATGGTCTTATTATGATTAGAGTTCCCGGATTGAATTTGACAGGAAGTGAGTTTTCTCCAGGGAGAGTGCCTGTCATCAGGATGCTGTCTCTTTGCTGACTGTTTCCATGGGCATGGTGACAATCACTTCCATGTGCTCACCAAGCCCCATCCTGTTTCCTCCTGGCAACACAGCTAGACTTCATTTCCCAGCTCTCCTTGCAGTCAGGTGGGGTCATGTGACTGAATTAGGGCCAACAGAATATGGGCAGAAGTGACACACGTTCCTTCTAAGCCTCATCCCGAAATGACTTCTCAATGTCACCCCAGCCCCCTCTGCTGACTTAGAGGCAAGGGGATACCCAAGGACTTAGGCAACAGTAGAACCACTAGATCAGGGATTTTTTAATTCTCAAAATTTTTTGAATTGAAGTACACAGTGTGTTAATTTCTACTGTACAGTAGTGTTTCATATACATATGAACATTTTTTTAAAATATTCTCTTCCATTATGATTTATCATCACAGAATATTGAATATAGTTCCTTGTGCTACACAGTTGGACCTTGTTGCTCAGATCAGGGATTTTCAATCTTTTGTTTGCCATGAACTCTTTTGGCAGTCTGTTAAATTCCATGGATCTCTGCTTAGAATAATGTTTTTTAATGTTTAAAATAAAATACATAGGATTACAAAAAAACTGCAGGTGTACTGAAATAGTTATCAAAATATTTAAAAATTTTGCGAAATGGTAATATATGTACCAACTCATTAAATAACAAGATTTTAGGTGAGTCTAGTAACTATCATCATTTCAAAGTCACGTTAAGCATAAATGATATTTCGTGATATCTGCTAAAATTGTAAGGTGATATGAAAATAGCCATGATTTCTATTGGTAGTAAAATCACAGGTGGCACTCATATTATTGTGGTTTGATGTCTCCAGTCATAACTGCAGGAAGTGCTAAATTATAGCTAAAAGGTTAATGATAATAAAGATATACTTTTCCTCCCATCCAAGTCCACAGAATCCCTGAAATCTGTCCACCCCCTTTCCAGGACCTGTGGACTCCAGGTTAAGAACCTCTGCACTAGGAGGAAGGGGCCTGGGTCCCTGGAGGACTGGGTGGAGCGGAGACACCCCTTCACCATCCCCACTGACCTGACTGGATTGTGACATAAGAAATAAATAAACCTTTATGGAGTTAAGCCACTGAAGTTTGGAAAGGGGTTGTTTCAACCGTAAGCCTATCCTAATAAACACAGCAGTTGTGACACCTTCCCTGAACTGACGGAACTGATGTAGCTTTGTTTACAAGTCTAGTAGGATTTCTGCTCTCAAGCCCTGTTCTAGAAAGCAATCCTTTACACATTTAGAGGATGACTCATCAGCTATTATGATGGGATTAGTATCTTGATCCAGCCAGCCACCCCCACCCAAATCTTTCTCTAGGTTTCTCAACTGAGACAAGGTACCTGGAAACTTCCAGAAGTGGGGAGTATCCTGTGTGTTGGGAATGGTCACTTTCCACGTGGCAAATGAAGGACAGAGCATGGTGGCACACGGCCAGTTTGCTGGAGCAGATTAGTGACAGCAGAAGAAACCCACACCTCTGGCCCTGGGGGTCCCAGGGGCTGTCGCCAGGTGGCCAAGGTGTTCCTGACACAGCAACCTAACCATTCCCACTGCAGCTCGTGGACAGCTCATGGATAGCTCGCCTGCTGCAACGGGCAGCACTGAGCTCTAGGAGCTGTAACGGCAAAGAGCTGGAGCAGAAGCTGAGAGAGGGATGTGAGGGGAGCTGAGAAGCAGAGACAGGATTAGGAGACTTTAAGTACATAATCTTGATGAGTTCGTGTTTATTCTAAGGTGACAGTTCACAAATTTCAGGCTCCCTGATCTCCTTGAGCCACGGATCCAAATGCATGGGATGGAAGATGGGCCAAAGGGAGAGAGTTTAGATCCTGCCCACCCCCCCGCCCAGCCCCAAGGTGCATAAGAAAGATTTCTGCTCGGTGTTTTTTATTCAAAGCATATAACAATTTAAAAATATTAATGAACAGATCCTCATCCTATGAGTGCTTTCTGTCTATTTTTCAAACAATGAAGCTATACTATTAAAAAAAATATCTTTCACTTAAGGGAATTAATGACTCAAACCAAAATTACAGGTATCTGAGGGTCCAAATATCTGTCCGGAAATGAAGTCATGATAGATGAAAATACTTTTGATTCATTCCAAGCCTTTTTGCTGATGGTAATCCTCTGTTCATTAAACTAAATAGCTATCTGGCAAGGAATATTCCAGTGGCTGGTGATAGAAAGAAAAAAAGCTGTTCTCCAGGAACTTACTTTCTGGTGGGGGAGAGACAGAAATGATAATACGTGATGACTGTTTCGTGTATGGTAAGGTTACTGGAAATGGGGGTGGACGGCACTAGGTCAGACGAAGCCTCTAGAAGCTGACTTTTGAGCTGGGACCTGAGGGTTGGAGAGGGATCCAGCCATGCTATGAGCTTAGAGCTTTCCAGGCAGAGGGAAGCATTAATGCACAGGCGTGAAGAGGGGGAAGAGCGTGACGTATTGCAGGGCCAGATAGGAACAGTGTGTTTAGAGGGAAAGGAGAAAGGATGTGATCTGTGTGAGAAAATGTGGAGCGGCAAGGAGGCCCAGAGCATGCAGGGTCTGGTATGGGAAGGTACAGAATTTGGATTTTATTCTAAAATAAAGAAGCTACTGAAGGGGTCTCAGTAGCGGAGTGACATTATATGATTTAGGTTTTAAGAAAACATCACTCTGTTCTGGGGAGAGAACAATAAAATCAGTGGTGTGATGCTACTGCAGGTCAGAGAAGATGGTGGCTTGAAGAAGGTTTGGGCGGTGAGAATGAAGAAAAGTAGACACATTCAAGATCCACTGGGGTACTCTGTAATGACCTGTATGGGAAAAGAAACTGAAAAAGAGTGGATATATGTATACGTATAACTGATTCACTTTGCTGTATACCTGAAACTAACAGGACATGGTAAATCAACTATAATCCAATAAAAAATTTTTTAAAAATCCATTTTTGGGGCAGATCCAACAATAGTTGCTGTTGGGCTGCGTGTGAGGAATGTTAGAAGGGATGTATTAACGATGACTTCTATAACTTGGTGAGCTGTGGTTCTGTTTGGGGTATGCTGGTTTTGAGATATCGATTACTGATCAAGTGGAGGTGGCAAGTAGGACAGTGGGTCTGTGAGCTTGGAACTGAGGGGAAGTCAGGGCTGGAGATATACATTTGGAGTCAGGAGCTGAAGGATCTCTTAAAACTTAGATCTGCATGAGATCATCTAGAGATGATCAGAAGGCCCAAGATACTGCAGCATCCATTATCTCATGTAGGAGGGAGACAGGAAGGGGGGGAGAGAGAGAGAGAGAGAGACTAGTACAGTGTGGTATTACCAGCACAAACAGAAGAAAGTTGTTTGTTGTTTAATAAGGGATATATGACTTATCCAGTGTCACTTGGTGATTCCCACCAATTAGTTAGATTAAGTCTCTCGTAATTAATATAACAGTATTACACACATATAGCACCAAATTCCTTCTACATCTTAGGGATTTTTTAAAGCTTCAAACTGCTAATTGTTTTAGGAAATGACAGTCGCGGTGCTATTTTTGTGCCATAACAAACATTACTTATAAGCTTCTGTTCCTAGTCCTTGCAATAACATGTCGAGCATTTGCTTCTTGTATTGATTAGTAAAGCTTGTACTGATTATAGAAAAATAAATGGCATTGGTATAACTCCTTTCCTTAGTTAGGAGGAAATAGCTGATACAGAGGTAACAAACTCCCCAAATACAATGAAGCTGACCAATATCCTCTCTAAATCCCTTGGAATGTGGAAAACTACCAATTGCAAGTGTTTGTGTATCATCTCCTCAATTACACCCATACTTTTTTGGGCCCCTCTAAGGGCTCCAAAGAAATCTGTTGCCCAAAGAAAATTAGGTAATGGATATGAAGAAAAATGATCAACTTTGCTTCCTTCTTGCGCTTCTCTTTTGCTTGGGGGTACCGCACCATCCCTTCTGATTTCTTCTAGCCCTATCTACACCTCTACAAAGAGCCTCTTCGTTTAACTCTTCTCAATTACCCCACTTGAGAACACCACCATCTACCCCCAGGATCTTGATTGAAATGGGGAAAAAGTAGGTTATAAAAGAATATACAGACTTCCCTGGTGGCACAGTGGTTAAGAATCTGCCTGCCAATGTAGGGGACACGGGTTCGATCCCTGGTCTGGGAAGATCCTACATGCTGTGAAGCAACGATGCCCGTGTGCCACAACTACGGAGCCTATGTGCCACAATTAATGAAGCCCGTGCACCCTAGAGCCCGTGCTCCACAGAAAAGAGAAGCCACCACACTGAGAAGCCCTCTCACTACAATGAAGAGTAGCCCCTACTCCTCACAACTAGAGAAAGCCCACTCGTGCAGCAACGAAGACCCAGCACAGCCAAAATAAAATATATATATATGTATATATGTATATATACACACACACATATACATATATATATATGTAAAAACATTATATATTTGGGAGGGTATGTAATGCAAATAAAAGTATATTATTGCACAGCGGAAATACTGGGGAAGGGTATCTTATTTTTACATTAATTTCCAAACATAGGAATTACCCTATTTTAAATTAAAAATGAAAGTCACCCTATAATACTTGCTTGATTAATTTTTGGAGAGTAAAAGTATACTAGCATGAGCAACTTTAATGAAGTCAAGTGACTTCTCTCTACCAAGGTGGTGTGTCAAACCACAAGGTCCCTTAAATGTGGTGAAGTCCTTTTCAAAGTCCCCTATCACATCCAATGGAGACAAATTCTTTGTCTACAGACTACTCACTGTTATGCTAAAGGAAAGCCAGCCATGGGAGGAGGAGAACAGGAAAAATATAGCTAAGTAAACAGCGCCCAGATTGCCACATGGGTCCAAGCTTGCCCAAAGAAGCCAAACGAAGCAAAGCCAACGGCAGAGGTGCAGCTGCCAGGTCTGAACATGCCCATCTGTGCTTCAGCCCCGGCTTCTCCTCCCAGGTCAAACCGATGTTCACAAAGGTGGGATGTCCAAGGTAGAGAGAGGCCACTGGAGGTTGGGAACTGCAGTGTGCTAGGGTCCCCCACACAGTTGCCTGATTTAGCTGAAGCTCCTGGCAGTTACAAGCAGACTCACAGAATCTCACACACGCCCGATGTGACGTCCGCAGCAGCTTCCAGGAAAGCTCTTTAGAGTCACCCGGCGTTGGCCTTGTGGGCTACGATGGGTGGAGAGAACCTCCTGGGGATTCATCACTTTTGCAGCAGCTTCCAGAATGTCTCTCATACCAACCGCTCTGGGGCTACAGGCTGAGATCTTTGGCCAAGGCTTCCTTCATCGTCTCTCTGCTTCCCTTTCCATGGCAAGTTTCCATGCTGGTTTTGAATTATTTCACACTTAGGGTACATGGAGTAGCTTCTACTTTCCAGATAGAACCCAGAGTGGTACACAGGACTGACAAGATACCTGCTGAAGGTCACCTTCAGTTCCAAGAATGCAAACTGGCTGCATTTTGATGTGTTATATGATATGCCCAGGGATAAGTTCCATTACAGCTATATTCCAGAAGGTACATAGGTATGACTTTGACCAGTTTACCAGACAGCTGCCTGGAGTTAATGCCAAGTTGCCTTTTCTGGGGCAACTGAGAAGATCGTGAGGTATGTTTTATTTGGTGATTGGTGTGTGTGTGTGTTGGGCTGGGTGGGGAGTGGACACTCGTACATCCAAGCTTCCCAGGGACAAGAGGGTCCAATTATTCTGCACGGGTGAGTGTGCTGCATCACACGTGCCCCCTCAGCCTGCCTCACGGGAACCCACACCCTTGGCAGAGGCTCCAGTGGCTCCTTCAGGATCAAGAGGTCCACTCAGACCCTCGGCAGGTTCCAAAGACTAGTAAGTGGTGTCCTAAACACATCAGTAACTATTAGAAGTTGTAGGGATTCCAGTTCTTATACATGTCACCTTACCACTTTGGGGCTTTATTTATTTGTGAAACAAGAGGACTGAACAAGATTAGATGATTTCGGATCTGTGAGGTATGTAGGTAAATTCAAATGTATACCAAGCAGGGATTAAACATCTTCCCTCCAAATGTGCCACTTACAGATGCTGTGGTAATAAATAAAACTTAAAAATAACAAAAAGATGTTTGCAAGTGGAGTAATACAGAATATATTCTCTTATATTTGGCTTCTACACCTCAACAGAACTTTTTTGAGATTCACCCACTGTTTCCTATTTCAGTCATGAGTTCCCTTTTACTGTGGTGTAATATTCCATTTTATAATGTACCACAGGCTTCCAGTTTTGAGTGAATACAACTGCTATGAAATTTGTCTACAAGCGTTTTTGTGGACATGCTGTCTTCTCTCTTAGGTACATATCTAAGCGGGGAATTACTGGGTCATATGGTGAATATATATTTAACTTTATAAGAAACTGCCAAACTGCTTTACAAAGTGGTTGTACCATTTTACATTCCCAAGAACAATGAATGAGTGTTCCTGTGGCCAACATTTGGTATTCTGTACACCAAAAAATGCACCCCGTTTGATTCCATTTACAACAGGCAACATGGTTCTCTAGTGACAGAAGTCAGGACAGGGGCTGCCTGCCTGGGGTGGGGGCGGCCTCCGACTACAGAGGACACGAGGACTGCTGGCCGGGGTCAGCGTGGTGGTTACTCAGGCGGAGAGAGCAGTCACAACTCACTGAACTAGCCATTTAAAGTGGGTTCATTTTACTGTGTGGAAATGATACCTAAATACAGAGTAGATTTAAAATGATTTCTAAAACCACAACAAAAGCATTCCTGGATTCATAGAAATCCCTAGTCACTATATATTTTCTCGATCAGTGAATTCTAAAAGTGCATCTCATCTTTGGGGACCTCTGTGTATTTCCAGACATGATCAAGTGGTCCTGTAGCTCAGAAAAGTGGAGCCTGGGCTCGATGATTTCTGAAGTCCTCTGAGCTCCTGGACCACACACTGCCTGGCAGACTATTCTAAGATGCTGTCATTAAATTGCCTAGATCTCTCTTCTTTACCCTGATCCTCCCTGAGGTCAGTGAGCTCCCAGGCTCTGGCTGGCGATGCTGTGTCATCACCGTGAAATCCATACCGTGTGACCCCGAGCTGCTTTTCTTAGCACCACCCTCCCCAGCAGTTCTAACAGATGGGTCTATTTCTGGAGCAGCAGTTCTTCTTACAGAAGGCACTTCTCTGCTCAAAATTAGTGGGTTAGGAATTAAGTCTGCGCAGAGACTGGCAACAGGCATATTCATGAGGGCCTCGCGGGTCTGTTTTCTTTCTGGAGCAGTCATTCACAATTTAAAGTGATTCATCGCTTTCTGATTCTGAGAGATTGAACACGCACAGTGGAGCAAATGATTAACTCACTGTTTACTACGGTACAACTATGACTGAAGCATCTTGTGTGAACTGAGGCGTTTTTTTCTCTGATTTGAGACTCCCCCCAGTCCACAGGTAAAATGGTTCATGGAGAAGACACACGCGCCATAAATGAAAGTGATGAAGGCTGGAATTTCATGACTGCCTTTGAATCACGCTGATGTTCTGAAATACAGAGTCCTGAGTCAGCTTTCCTTGGAGGGCCCCGATTTCTGCCACCGTCATTGCTTCCTTCATCCCTCACCTGATGTAGGCTGGCCTCATCATTAACCCTCAATAAGCCAAAAGTGGCTGAGGCGACTGAGGGGCCCAGCGTGTCCTGAGCTGCAGCAGCCTTGACCTGGTCAATGTGGGGTCCGGATGGAGGATGGAGGCAGGCAGCCTCCTCTCTCCACACCCACGCTTCTCTAATTCCATTCGGTCCGTTGTCAAATGAGGAAAAGGGAAAGCCAAATTTTAGCAGCCAGCATTTATTGCTCAGATAATCCTCCCAACAGCTTGATCATTATGGTGCTACCGTTCTCACTATTTTACAGGTGAGGAAACTGAGGCTTAGAGAGATCAAGTGATTTGCTAAAGTCACACGAGTACTGCAGCCAGGGTGCTGATTCCAGAGCCGAATGAACTGTTTTATCCTGTTTAGGAATGGACAAATCCAAAATCTTCCTGAAGCAGGAATCCTACGTGAAAAAAAGCACATGAATAATTAGGTATTGATTCTTCTAGAGGTCCTCAGGAATTGATGGTTAACTCTTGGCCTTGCATAGAATTGCTTTCTTCCAGATGCCTGGAGCGGCTGTATTTAGGGCCATGGCATCACCTTGTGGTCATGATGGGAACTGCACCTTCCCCGTGGTCCCAGCATCCTGGCTCACACTGCAAGGCTTTTCTGAAATACCAGAGGAAAAATTCCGCTAGAAAGGCACTTGACGAAGTTGGCTGGCTGATCTCCAGAGCCAGGAGAAAGAAGCCTTTCATTTCCCCTCTTCGCACTCCCACCTACCTTGGCTGAAGGGCCTGTTAAGAGCAATGAGCGCTTCCCGCGGGAAGCTGGGCCCCCAGCAGACAGCCTGGACTTCCTCTTTGCCTTGGATTTCTTTGTGAACCCTCTGCACCCCATTCCCACCCAGCCTTGTAATGTTGGCTGTAGCTGGGTCTGACTGTTTTCTTTCCATGTTATTCTCTTCTGGACGGCAGAGCGACATGTGGATTCTTTGAATTAATTTGCCTCAAGAGTTTTATGTTTGCTATATCTGCTAAGCTGATCTTATTTCTAATACATCATAAGCTACAGGGCTTTGGGCAATTCATATAACCTCAGTGAGCCTCTTCTGCACAATGGGGATATGACTAAGCCAAGGATTTTTGTGATGATTAAATGACTTGCTGCATTTAAAAGCATTTTGTAAACTGTAACAAAATATACAAATATAGTTATTATCAGCAATTGTTTCTTGCACGCTACTGAGAGTAGGCAATAACGCCTTATCTAGGCAATGAATCTTTCTTCCTCTTTACATAAGTGGAACAGGGATCACGTAAGAGGTGAGAGTGAGGAAAAGTGATACGAAAATTTCCATAATGAGTTTCCATAATGAGGAGCAAGATCAGGGTCATTGCTGATCATCAGTATAGGGTATGCCTCTCCCCCTTTGTTCAGGGTCCTAAAATGTCTATTACAAAGTTGCTGCATTCCAGTACATGGGGTTTTAGGGCTTATAAGCTCTTTCTGCTTATGGTTGGTCACACTTAATCTTCATGATTGTCCTGAGAGAGGTCTGATAATACAGATGAAGAAGCTGATGGTCAGAGCGATGAAGGGTTTTCCTGAAGTTCTTAGGGTAACAAAGTTGAGTTGAGAATGTGGCTCTTTTGATTTCTGATTTGATTTCTGATCAGTTACCACTTATCATCTTCTCTCTTTATGATAAGGAACAGGGGCTTCCAAACTTTTTTGACCAGGAGCCACAGGAAGAGACACATTTTGTACACTAGACACGTAAGTGTACAACTGACACCAAAGCATCAAGACACAGCACTTATTCTGGTTATGTACACTGCACCCTATTCTGTCCTATTCATTAAAGATGTGCTGTTCACAGCTCATTAAACAGATTCACAACCCACTAGTGGATTGAGACGTGGCAAATAATGATCTAGAAGGTTCTCAAATGATCCCCACGGGACATGTGAACATCACAACTGCCCATGAGCTCAAATGGATATTATGAATCTGAGGGAATGAAGAGGAAAATGAAATGAATTCAGAAAATTTCACCAACTAGAACATACTGCCTATTGGATTAGGCAATAAGCTCAGAAATCTTTTGAAATATGATTTTAAAAACTCTAAAGTAGCTGTGTTATAGTTACTGCATTTCTACCACATCATGAGCACAGCATTTATCACACATAATTATTATTGCCTCTTTACACATGTGTCCACCCACCCCACTTTCAACCTTGAAGGAAGGGGCTATGCCTTCATCTCGGGGCATTGAGCTCTGTGCCTGCTGGGTGCTCAGTAAATACTGGCTCATGTAATACGTGAAAAAAAACAAATTGCAACCATCCTGCTTTCTTGTTACTCTCACTATTCAAAGTAAACTCAAAAGGCAATGACTTGGTCTATGTAAGATCCATGCATTAAAAATTAGGGACTGCGAGCTTCATCCCGTTGGTATTGCCCTGGGGAAATCCAGAGTCTGAATAGAGGGAGGAACGTGGTTCTCAAGCGTTCATTCATCCCTACTGTCCCAACTCCTGCAGAGTGGATCAGTGCCCTTCAAATAAATGCCACTTTGTAATGAATTTTTTTTCCCCCTTTGGTGACTTGACTGTCCTCTAAGTGAGTTGAAGCCTATAGACCTTAAATACGCGTCTGACTAATGCAACCTAATTGTGATGCAAGAGTATGAATTTTAGCTCATGGTGACATTAGAAAGGAAAGGCTGTGATGAGCCTTCATCAGTGCACCTTACAAGCATTGGGGGTTCCTTGTGCTGTGAGTCCTTGCCACAAGGCCTGGCCACTCTTGATGAGAGCCAAGACCACACACACTCCAAAGGCCCCAGAGAGAACGTCCGTGCAGCCTGAAGCAACAGAACAAGACTCCAGGTCCACACAGCCATCTTGCCTATGGGTTCCCACTGATACAAGTGCCAGCCTCTCTCACGATTAGTCAAGTGGAGACCCAGTGTCTCTGGAGACCCATGAGATGCCAGAACAACTCCAGGCTCCCTGCCTGAAGAACTGGTGTGTGAAACAGCAACTCCTCATACCACTGCCTCTGGGGAGGACAGAAGACTACAGTAACACCCTGTTCTCTGGGCAGAGAGAGAGCATGTACCACCGCCACTCTTACACATGCTGCGTGATGCTAAGAGAGCCGTAGGGAGGGATGGTGTTGGATCAATGCCATCTCTTTGTTTCTCTCTTTGAAATGAATTGGGGGGGAGAAAGGTTGCGTTGCAGTCCTCAGGGTTTTCTTTGGATTCTGTCTGTGAATAGTCATTAATAATGAAGCTACTAATTACAAATTAAAAGACTGATATATAATAAAATAAGTTTCATATTTACATGGAGGTTTAAAAGATAATGAAACGTTTTCTAGATATAGCAGTAGGATATCTTCATTCTCTGAAATAGAAATATTTTTTAAAATTGTGAGTGAACATGATTTAAATGTATGTAAAGAGAATGAAAAGAAGACGAGCTTTTGATTCAGGCAGACCTGGGTTTGAATAGCAGCTCTGGCCCTTTGTAATCTGCATGAGAGGGGTGGATTAAATGTATGATCTTCCTGGTCTTCAGTCTCCTCCTATCAAGATGAGAAAATAATACTTACCATACAGGACTGCTGTGAGGATTCAACAAAAGTATAATCAATTAATTTGTTATAATAATTAATTAGATCTTTTTCACTTCTCACTGAATAAATACATAATTTGGGGTATGTAAGTACTATATATGTTTATCTGTTAGCTTCCACGTATATTTCACATCTGGTTTTATAAAAATAAAATGCAAAATATTCTTTCCCACAACCCTTCAGGGCGCCGTGAAGCAGAAAAGAGAAAAACATATTAATTTTATTTTACAGATGAGAAAGTTAAGGCCCACGGAGAGAGCGAGTTAATTACCAAACCAAGCCTGAAGTCCAATTTTCTGACTTCCAAATACTGGTAAGTCCCAGGTTACCTGATGTTAACTCTTATCCAACTGCAGCAACTTACAACCAGGCGAGAGGATGCGAATGGGGTTGGGGGAATGTGTACTTGGAAGAAACATATTAGCATTTTAGTCATTTCTATTGGTCTTTCATCACGACCCTCGATTTATTTTGAAACCTCCAAGAACCTTGGAGGGGGAACAGAGGCTGTTTCTGTTGATCAAGAGGGGCGTGGGCTGAAGGAGCGCCAGAATCACCACCCCGGGCTCAGACCCGCCCTTGGAGGGCGGAGGGAAAGCACGCGCCCGCGGCTAAAACCCGAAACCAACCTTGCGCTTCCTGGGAATGGGCTCGTCAAAGAGAAGGTTGCTGGCCTCCGCCTCGTCGATGCCGTCGTCCGGGGGCGCGGGGCTGCGGAAGGGCTTGAAGCTGTCGGCGGACAGCGGCGGCGACGGCGTGGACGGGTTGGACTGGTCGCTGGGGGCGCTCCAGCTCCAGTAGCCGCTGCTGCTGCTGCTGGAAGGCACGCCGCCCCCCTCCTTCCACGATCCGCTCAGGCCCTCTGCGCGTTCACACAAGCACAGCATCAGTGCCCAGCCCCGGACCCCCGCGAGACCAGGCGTGGGTCGGCCTGGATTCCGCGCCGGTGAAAGCACCTGCAGCCCCCTCAGTAACTTGTAACAGCTGAGTACGTACGTGTTACTCTATTTATACTTCAAAAAAAAAAAAAAAAAAAGTCGCATTATAGTTTATAAACATTTATTTTAGGCACATGATAGGTTTTTCACCAAGAGTTTTCTGATAGGTGTTGCTTTGTGCAACACTACTTCTTGAGGATGATAGTGGAGATTACATAAACACAAGGGAAGAAAAAGATGTTGTGGTTCATTAAGTTTGGGAAGATAGGGCGTTTATGGACGGTATTCCTAGGGAAGAAATCACTTGAGGTATGTCTTCCTTCCCCCTCTCCCCCACCCCGTATTTAAATTTTAAAACGAATTTCTTTCAGGACTATGATTTTTTTTAATTAATTTTTTAAGCTCTTTATTGGAATATAATTGCTTTACACTCTTGTACCAGTTTATGGGGTACACCAAAGTGAATCAGCTGTATTTATATACATATCCCCATATCCCCTCCCTCCCGCGACTCCCCCCTACTCTCCCCGTCCCGGCTCTCTAAGGCATCACCTATCAAGGACTATGATTCTTGGAATGCATTTATAGAAAGAGTTTGTCTAAGATTTAAGAACCTAAGAGAAAGAATTTCTGATTAGTTACCTAAAGCCATTTGCCATCCTGCTTTTTATAACAAATAATCGTGCCTTACATTTAGTGTGTTTTACATCTCACAAAGCTTAGTCACACAGTCTCATGCATTCTCACAATATCTAACTTTCAGGTAAGGATTATCATGCCCATTTTACAGACAAGAACCCTGAGGCACCAGGAAGTGAAGTGATTTGCCACTTCACCATGACTAGTACATAACCCGGATGGGCCGGGGCCTCAACCCTGGTCTACCAGTTGACCTTCCTTCTCCTTCAGTGCATATGGGCCCTGTGTTGTGAGTATCCTCCTTTCTCTCTGGCAAAGCTGATATCAGAAAAGAATTTATTGGTAATAATTACTGATAAGACTGGTGTTGAGTTTTACCTTCCCACTTGTGGGGGAAAACCTGATGAAATGCTTACTAACAGGGAGAGATCTTTGCCCAGTTGGAATTTCTTCAGGGGGCTCTTTTAATCACTGAAGATTTGCTTTACTTTTCAAAATGCCCAATCTTAATTAGCATTTGTATAAATTCTACTTTCTTTTTGGATAATTTCTCTTCCATATTAATGTGGATTTTGAATATATTAAAACTATATTTTAACTACAAGGAGGAAAAAAAATCCCAGAATGCCTCATTAAAAAAATGCTGTTAATATCTGTGTAATTAGTAATGAAGACAGATGACAGACTAGCATTCATGGAAAAATTTCTCGACTGCCTTCACCTAATTATAGATTTCAAGCATATTCCTCAACTATATCAAGCAAAAAGTTCAGTTAGAATGAAGTTTTACATTGAATAGCAGAAGTAAGTTAACCATCTCATTAAAGCTAGGCTCTAACAGAATTACATGGTCATTTATGCAGGCTCACACCTTGACAGCACTAACAAAACCAAATTAGCATCTCACTCCCTGTAGTCTACACAGAGACTGATACACTCCCTGGACCCGAGTCGCCTCTAATAAATAAGAAAGCTCCATTCAATACAACATGACTTCAAGAGAGCCTAGCGTAAGGCCTTAGGTAATATTACCTGGTGTGGCAAACTCACCTGGCAGGCTCAGGAAGCTTATAAATATACTGCAGCATGCACTTGTAAAATAAAACAAGTTCATGGTGCAAGATCGGTAATCATGTT
Source organism: Hippopotamus amphibius kiboko (assembly GCF_030028045.1). Classification (NCBI taxonomy): domain Eukaryota; kingdom Metazoa; phylum Chordata; class Mammalia; order Artiodactyla; family Hippopotamidae; genus Hippopotamus; species Hippopotamus amphibius. The sequence continues at coordinate 106,210,255 of NC_080190.1, read as the reverse complement.
AAGTATGAGGAACTGAAATTCTTTTGAGAACTAACTGTTGTTACACTGTGGTTATACTGCTTCATGCCAATGCCAAAAGTTAACTTGTTTGTTTACGTGGAAATGACATTTCCTTTAGAAACACTATTTAATCAGAAGGGCAATGGAATACGGAAATACATTTTTCAAAAAAAAAAGTCAGAACCAATTCCTAATATTTTTTAGAGAGCAGTGTCTCCTTATCTTAAACAAGTATTTGTTAAAAATGCAGAGAGGAAAACAGATGATTGAACTTGGTGTACCCCCCCCCAAAAATAATAAATAAATTAAAAAAAAAATGCAGAGAGGCATTTTGCTGGAATCTCGCCCTCTTTGCCGACCCACATCCTAACAAAATGATCCTTTCCCAGCAGAATAAAGCATCTTATCCATTTCCAAAAATTTACTGATATCCGATAATTCTGGAGATAATCTTTATTTCTTAAAAAAAGCCTTCATTATCATAAATGGCTTTCCCTTTTTAAGAATTTGCTTCCTGTTGCAGAATAAATGAGAGATATCAGAAATTTGTGATTACTATTTGGGTAGTTATTTTTTAAGTCATAATGAACACATTCTTTATAACTATACTAAGAAGCAAAAAGTTTATTTTGATTCTAACATTTCAATACAAAGGAATATTTAAAGTGTTCTCAATTTAAAAAATTCAATCGTAAAAAGAATGATTACATCAAAATGACTGTCTTCCCCTGAGGATTCCGTGAAATTCTGTAATTCCTTTTTCCTAGAATAGGTTTTGGGGATGACTTCAGTTTTGCTTTTCCTATCATCTTTCTGCAGCAGCTTTGCCAAGCTGAGAAGGATATCAGGAAGGATCGTGCCCATTTCAAGAGCACGGTGTCTACTCTGTGTGAAGAGGTGACATCACCCCAGCTTGCGGTGAATCATGACGGTGGGCACTACTGATTGTTGGTACTGATCTGAATTCCTAGCATCTTGGTCATTCTTCCCACTTACAAATGGATTGGAATAGGTTTTGGTGAGGACTCAGTGGATGTTCCACAAGTTTACTTTAACATCTCCTGCTTACAACCAGATTATGGGTGAACCCTAGCTCCAGCTCATCATTGACTAGGCTGGCTTTTGAGAGAAGGTTTTCTCTGGCTGGTAAGTTCCATCCAGCGGTCACAGGGCACTACCTTTCACTGAACTGCAACGTGGCTTCTGCCCACGGGTTGTCCACTGTGAATGCCCCTGCCAAAGCCACCAAATTCTTCTTGATGCAGAACTGAGTCCTTTTCACCTTGACCTTCTGAAGCATCAGATGTTGCTCCTTGAAACAAGCTTTTCCCCTGACTTCCATGAAATCATACTCTCCTAATCTCCTCTGCTTCTCCAGTTACCCACCCCTCTCCCTCTTCCTGGGTTCTTTTCCTCCCATGATGAGAAGGCTCACCACTTCCCTCTTAGCACCTTATCTTCACCCTCCACTCTTCCACAACTCTCTCAGGGTCATCTCTTCTATGCTCACAGATTAAAAATGTTGCCTTCTAATTCCACATCAGCCCAGACCTGTCTCCCATGCTGTACCCAGATCTCCATCACGCTCTACCCCTTGGATGATCCTCAGGTACTCCCTACTAAAAACGTATTTCAAGCTGGATCTATCGTCTTCTTCAGCAACCTCATCTCTTGCTCCAAACATTCACCAATAGATGTCTTCCTCTGCCTTTGTTCCCCATCTCAGGGAATGGGCTTCCTTGCTGAAGCACAGCAACTTCCCAGAAGTCACCCTTATCACTCCCTCTCCTTCATCCTCTCTGTCCATCACCAACTCCTGTTGATTCTGCCTTCTTCACATTTCTCAATTATGCCCTATTCATCCCCACTGTGACCACCAAGGTTCAGGACACCCACGTGTTTTTTATTTGTTTATTTTTGTTTTTACCTGTAAACCCAAATATAACATTCCAGTGGTAAATCACTTAATGGCTCTCCTATAGCCTCAGATTAATGTCCAAACTCATAACCAGGCATACCTGGCCCCCTGATTTCCTGCCAGACTCTCCAACTTCATCTTCTACTGCCCTCCTGATTTATCATATTGAATTATGTGAGTCAATATTATACCATGACTAACAAGATCTGGAATCAGAAAGATACAGAATAGAATTTCAGCTCTGCTCTTTACAAGTTAATTAATCCCCAAGTGCCTCAGTTCACTCATCTGTAAAACGGTGATAACATCTCTTAGAATTGTTGTGAGAATTACATGAGCTGAAGCAAGCCTAGTACTTGGCACATAGTAAGTACTCAGTAAATGTTAGCCATTAATACAGCTGTGATAGTCTTTTGTTTCTTCCCCTCAAAGAGACTGGAGTATGGACACTGTTTCAATGATGTATTCAAGCCATATAGTGTGGTACATAATAAATATATACTGAATGAAAGAATAGGTTAAGGAGCCTGGGATAATGCTTTTTCAAAATATTTACTCTTCAGAGTTATTTGATCCAAGTACCTCTCCAACCAAACAGGAAAAAAAGCTGGGGAAGTAATTTCATTAGACCAATCTCCATTTACCTGGGAAAAAATGGAACACAAGTGCTCAAAGATGTGTTCTGGAGAGGTGACGAGGATATGTAAATGTGAGTTGAACGGATGCACATAGGAATGAGTTGCAGCGGGGTCTTTGGGATGATGAGGCTGGTAGCTCTAGGGTCCATTTCTTCTGCACTTCCCTGGCTTCCTGCTAATGGGCGAGGGTTACTTGTTCATTGTGTTTGGCAGGAATGAGACCCCTCAAAGAGAAGCTCTGCTCTTGGTGTCAGAGGGTCCTTCCCTGTGGCCTGTACCCCAGGCTTACCATTCTGCCGCACAGGAGGGCTCCGAACCAAAGGGCTTGTCGACAAGCTGGTTAGTACCATTGCTGCTGTCACCTTGTCCATGTCCAGTTCCTCCGAAGATTTCCTGGAAAATAGGGAGGGACATTGTTAACTGTGCTCATTCTGCATCTACCGTACCATGGACCACGTGCTATCATATACATTTACTCCTTTAGCTTGTCCCCATGGAAATCCAATGTTTTGTTAGTTTTATTGTGCAGATAAGGAAGCGGAAGTCCAAAGGTTAAGTGCTTCAGTCAAAATCATACAGTATTAGGAAGTGATGCATTCATTCACTGGTCATTCATCTAACAGGTGTTTATTGAGAATATAGTACTTGGCTAGACTCTTCTAGGCATGGATGATGCGTCGTAAACAACAGACAAGGCTGGTGGGGAGAAACACAGTTATCAGTAAACAAACAAAAAGGAACACAATACTTTCTGATAGTGACAAGTGGGGCACCAACAGTTTGACCTGACAATGACTGTGGCCAGCTGCACTCATCAGGGCCAGGAAAGTTTCTCTGAGGAGGTGATGTCTGAGCTAAAGTGCGAAGGAGGAGGAGAAGGGGAAATGGACCCCAAGCACAGGAGACAGCTGTGTGAAGACGAGGCAGCAGGAACCAGTGCTGGATATTTGGAGAGTGACCCACTGGTGTGAGAAGGGGGGAGTGGTGCTGAGCTGGTCCTGTGGGGTTGTGTGGCCATGGGAATTTTATTCCAAGTGGAACAGCAAGTCATTAGAAGGCTCGAAGTAGGTCTAGTGACATAAAATGATTAATATCTTTAAGAGCATGACCTGAGCTGCTATATGGAGAATGGATTTTAGGGAAGGCAGAATAGAAGCTGGGAGGCCAGTTAGGAGATAACTGTTAGGAGTCCAGACAGGAGGAAGGAGTGGCGTGGACATGTGGGGGCAGCGGCAGGTGGTCTGGCAGGACTGGCTGCTGTACTGGGTGTGGAGGGTGAGCAGAAAGGAAGGTGCCTAGCTGTCTGGCTTGAGCATTAACTAGAGCCACTTAGTGAGACGGAGAGAGTGGAGGAAAACTCCAGTTCTCTGCTTTACCACACTCTACTAGAGGAAGGCTAGGGCAGGGGGTAGCTTCCATGTTGCTCAAGGGAAGAGCCATGAGACAAAGAGGTTACTCTGGTATATTAACTGTGGCCAGTTAACCCCGAATAAAAGTTCATCAGATACTGATCATTGAGGACTGGAGCCCGCTTAAGCTGATTTCAATAAAGAAGTTAATATCAAGAGGCAAAAATGTAGGTAGTACCTTGACATCAGATAAATTGTACCACCTCCTGAGAGATGAACATTTCGAAAAAGGTAACAGTTGAAGAAGCACAGCAGAGGATTAATAAGCCATATCGACAAAGGAATTGACACTTTGACAAATGTGGCTTTCACTCACAGGTGTGCTGTATAATTTGTAAAAGCAATGAACTCTTAGAGAGAGAAACTTTTATAACATTGCTTCACAACAACAATGGGGAGAGAGATTCCAGAACTGGAGAAAAACCCAGTGGTTCCCAGTTTAGGTGAGTTGGATCAATTTCATCATGAAGTTACAAAAAGTATCACAATTTGACTCTCTGATGTTCACCATGGTGCTGAATTACTAAGCAAAGCTCACTCTTTAAATCTAAGGTACCAAAAGATGAGGGGGGGAGGGGCATCTTTGATATTTTCTTCTATAGTTCTTCTCAAAGTACCTTATGCTCTCTCTTGGCCAATTGATCCATCAAAAGACAAATTATCTGTTTCAGAGAAAAATACTTCTAGAATGCAAGCTTGAGAGCACACAATGAAATTCACTGCACAGAAGTTTTCAAGACAATTTCATACACTTAGGGAAGAAACTACTCACTCATTTGGCATAGCATTCAAAGATTTTACAGTATCCACAATTTATAAGATCCTCGTACGTGGGAGTAAAAGTGATGCCAGTTTTTTTGTTGTTGTTGCTATTTTGTTTTCCAGAAATGAGGCCTCCTGAAACAGCACCAGGGACAGAATGTAAAGCACCTTAAGGTAATTCTGAGTGTTTTATGGCTTGATCTTCCCATGTAGTCATGGTCACAGGGGGAAGGAGTTACTTTGGGGCCTTGAAAGAGAAAGGGTTGCTGTAGAGACTGTTATGTAGCCGGTGGGGCTTCTCTCACTGGCTCCCCTGCCCAGAGCCCAGCTGTCAGAATCACTCCACGCCAGCGGGGGGCGCACCTGAGCAGGTTGTGCTGCCATCTCTTCCAAGACTGAATTACAGGAGCTGCTGACTTATCTTTCCAACTGTCAGTCTTCTCATTCTCTCTATTTTTTTTAATTAATTAATTAACTTGTTCATTTTATTGGCTGTGTTGGGTCTTTTTTGCTGTGCGCGGGCTTTCTTTAGTTGCGGTGACTGGGGGCTCCTCTTCGTTGTGGTGCACAGGCTCCTCATTGCTGTGGCTTCTCGTGTTGCGGAGCATGGGCTCTAGGCACGTGGGCTTCATTAGTTGCAGCACATGGGCTCAATAGTTGTGGCGCACAGGCTTAGTTGCTCTGCAGCATGTGGGAACCTTCCTGAAGCAGGGATCGAACCCGTGTCCCCTGCATTGGCAGGAGGATTCTTAACCACTGCGCCACCTAGGAAGCCCCTCATTCTCTTTTGTTAACAAAAGGTTTAAGAACCCGGAAAAGAGGCCCATAAGCCTGGCACAGGGAAATGGCATGACTTTATAGGGAGAAGGTCCCCTCGCCGCTTCTCCGATCCCTCAAGGGACCTGCTATACAGTCACGGCTTTTCCCTCTTCTATCTCTTGATTTCAGGGATCTTCATTTTTCCTTCCTCCGTCTGCTCTGTAGCTTTTTTGATTTTTCACGTTTAACATGCACATTTTGCTTTAGAGGTCTCATTGATAATTAACTCAAAGCTGATCTGTGTTCTTTAAATGTGAAGATCAATAGAGCATGTATCATTAAAATTTGCATTTATTTTGCATTTACAAAAGCTGACATTTCAAAATAATTATTGCGTGTCATAAAGCAGATTTCTGATGAAGAGTCGAGAGAGGAATAAACATTAGTGTAATCAGAGTGTTTTTGTATTTGGATTACCTTTAAGTTTCCCATTGGCATTGGAGTTTACTAAGAACAACAGAAAAAAAAAATCAAAGGAATACATTGCTAATGATTTGGTTAACCTACATATCTCAGCAAGCATTTTTGTCATGCTACATGAAACATTACCAGATGATATGGCCTTGCGCTGAGTTGTGTTTTTGTTTTTATCTTTGTTTAATTTCTTTTAGTACAGTACTATCTAATTACTGATTAATTGGTGCTGTAAATTCAAATCCTTATAATTAAACACAAAGACATGATATACAAAGTAGAATTTGTTACACTTTGAGAAAATTGCTACAAAGGCCTTCTAGTAGATTTAGAATTGTGGAAGCTGAGGGGTGGGGTGTGGGGGTGGGGGGACCCTAAAGGTGATATTAAATATTCTCTCCTAATTTGAAATTGAATTTGAATCTACTGTTGAAAACCTTACTAATCACGTTTGTAAAAGGTTAAGACCTTTATCAATTAACCTTTTCTCCCAGACTTAGTTGAGTATTATGAGACTTAACATTTAGAATTATTTAAAAAAAAAAAGTAATATTCATGTTACTCTATATGTGATTTGTCCTTCAGGTTGACCTGGCTTCGATGCATGAATGGGATTTCAAGAGGGGAGAATCACCTTTCAGGCAAGGAATCAGGCAGGTCCTTGTCTTGTAATCTACTTAGGAGTTCTATTTGAAGGATGGGAGATGAGGACACAGAGCCTGGGCCAGTTCATGGGGCCTCATGTGCCAAGCTAAGTGGTTTGTTGTATTTTTATAAGCAGAGGGAAGCCACTGAACCTTCATGAACCTGGGGGAGAGACAGATGATCAATCTGTATTTTAGAAACGGGACAAAATGGAAAATGTAATGGAAATGGAAGAAGCTAAAGGTAGGCTGTTTAGCTATTAAACCATAATTCAAACCCAAAGTAAAAGACTAAGAGACAACTATTCCTCCATGAACAGATAGTATTTAGTCTCTGAGTATAGACTCCCTAGATATCTGCTAAGGAGGTGTCCTATGAGGTGGACAGACCTAGAGTCTGTCATACAGAGTGAAGTAAGTCAGAAAGAGAAAGACAGATATTGTATGCTAACTCACATATACGTAATCTAAAAATTGTACTGATGAACTCAGTGACAAGAATAAGGACACAGATGCAGAGAATGGACTGGAGAACTCGAGGTTTGGGAGGGGGCGGGGGGTGAAGGGGAAGCTGAGACGAAGTGAGAGAGTAGCACAGACATATATATACTACCAACTGTTAAATAGATAGCCAGTGGGAAGTTGTTATATAACAAAGGGTGTTCAACTCGAGGATGGAAGATGCCTTAGAGGACTGGGACGGGGAGGATGGGGGGGACTCGAGGGAGGGTGGGGGGGGGAGTCGAGGGAGGGAGGGAATACGGGGATATGTGTATAAAAACAGATGATTGAACTTGGTGTACCCCCCCAAAAAACATAATAAATAAATTTAAAAAAAAATAGACCTGTTGAGAGGATTAAATGAGAAAATGTACTCAAGCACCAGCACACAGCCTCACTGTAGTCAGGGGTCCGTGCATCTTAGCTATTACTAACCTTCAAGTTCATGAACACGACCGTAGCACATTCTTCCCCGTGAAAGAGGAAACTGTTAGGTCATTTCACTTGCCCTTCTTATTCAGCACTAGCAGTTGTTACTTTTCTTTTTTGGAGGCTGGGGGCTGGAGGTTGTGGTGGTAGTGGTGTTATTTTTCATAAAGATACAAACTTCACACGAGTCAGAGGTGGCAGCTGGCCCGGGGAAGAACAGCTGCTGGGTCACTCACTGGAGCTTCACGTTGGTGCCTTGGCAAGGCTACAGCTTATGCCATTACGGGTCCTGAGGACGGCCCACAAGTAGCTAAAGCCTCGAGTGCCCATTTGGATTTTATTTTGAAAAACTTTCTGCTTTCAGTCCTCACACCTGCAGTCCTAGCTGTGTGCTCAGGGCTCCTTTAGTTCCTGGAAGTACAGTCTCAAGAAAATTCGGCAGAGTCTCTGCCCTCTTGAGCTCTAGTCTGTTGGAGGACCAGATCGTCATCAGACACGCACAAATAAACATAAACTTACAGATGCGACAGATGCCAGGAAGGAGTGGATAGAATTCATGCTCCTGGCTAAGGGGAGAACTTCCGACTCAGGGGGACTGGAAGGGGCATTGGCGTTGTCTCACTGGGCCGTGCGAGAGTGCAGCCCGGGCTGCCTTAAAAGAATGGCAAGGCCGAGCGTGGTATGCTGTGCACTTGGAGAGGGGCAGGCCAGGTAGGGCCTGTGAAGTTCTGTAAGGCCCTTATCTTCAAGGCCTGGGGAGCACTGAAGTGTTTCAAGCGGGGTGGCGTTGGGAGAGGTCAGGTCAGGTTGGGGTAATGCTATCAGATTTGCTTTTCAAAAAGCTCGCTCTGGCTGCCATGTGGAAAATGAGTTTCTGGGGTTTGACAACTGATCTTCTATCTGAGGAATTGATTGCCTGGTGACTGTGGCAGCAGGCTGCAGAATGACATCACCTGTGACATGAAGAGGCAGTCAAGGGTATGTGCAGCATCAGTGGACACGGCCCCCGGCCCGGGGTCTCCTGCACGGGTGGGCACTGCCGGTCTGGCCCTGAGCGCTGGGCCGTGGCCTGCGTTGACAAGCCCGGCTATTGTTCACGCCGCAAGAAGCATTTTTCTTCTTTTGAAACACTTCATGCCTGAATGCCATCTGCTGGGAGGGTGCATACAAACATGGTCTCCCCTGGCTAACCTACCAGCTAAGAGAGAAGTGTTTTACACCCCAGAGAGCCATAAAAGACATTTATCTGCAATTAAAGTGCTGTAGTAACAAACGGAAATGAAAACGAATAATACATTCCTTAGATTAGCACTAATCCAGTTCCTTAGCAACTACTGAAATCTGCTGTCTAGACCGAGTTCAGTTACTTTTAAAACTCGTGGTACTCTTCAAACAAGGAATCAAGTCTGAAAATAAAGTCTCTTCCACTAGAAAGGTCACAGTGACATCCCCAGTCTTGGAATGCTGAGAAAGCTTTTCCTGACACTTTGGAAAACTGGACTCAGTAACTGTTAAATGTGATAAGGCACAAAAACTTCATTTTCTTTCTAAAGGCATTTTGTTGCAAAAGTGGTCTGTTAACGCCTCCAGTTTCAGTGTAGCTGTTGTTTGCTTTAAGACTATAGGGAAGATTAGGGAAGCTGCCTGTTGCAGTAAGGTGTCCAGTGACCTTGATCAAACAAGACGGGAAAATTAAAGCAAACACATCATAATAGGTAAAGCAATATAGGCCAGTACTCCTGAAATTTCTCCTGTGTGGAAGGATCATTTTTAAGAAATTTCTAATCTGTCATGAATCAATACTTTTGTAAAATACTTCTGTACGTAAAGATGGCCGTGGAAGATGTGGCCGTGGCAGACCGCCGTGTACATTTCTAAACTTCTGCTTCCTCTCACTTTCTGTACCCAGCTCACGGCGGGCTGGTAACAAAGTGCAGACTGGCACTGGTCCATGGACTGCACGTTGAGTACGTGGAACGAGGCAGTTGCTTTAATGCCCATTTCACTTTACCGGAAAAGACGACATCCGGTCCTGTCCCTCTTTCCCCCACTTTCTGCTCTGCTCCTCTTGAGCCCTCTCACCACCAACTCTTCTTCTGTCATCACTCTGCACCCTGGGCCCCAGGTTCCACCGTCAATAATCCGTCACCATCTCCCCTGTACTGTACCTGGGCTCTCTGATGTTACTCCTCTTTTCCGTCGGGGTTACTTTTCCTGTCCCCCTCACTGAGGTCAGGCAGGGATGTTGGCCTTTGACCTGCCTGCCTAGGAGACCATCCTTCTTTACTCTCATGCAGACACTCCTGGGCTTCTGAGGCTCAGCTGTGCAGTTCTCTTTCCCTCTTCCTATTTCAGCCATTCCCCGTTTTTCCATTAGCACCTCTCTCCCCTAATAGTCATCTCACACTTTGCCACATAAATTACAGCCATTATTTTTACCTTGCCCGGAATTACAATCCTAGGAGACATATTGAAAGCACCCAATATCCTAACTTCTGGCCCCAAAACATTCAGCAGAGCTGAATGCTGAGCTTGAGGAAAGGTACTGCAGGTAGACACCTCACATAGACTGAGGTTTCATCCCCAGCAATTCCATTTCCCAGTTGAGTGATTTTAGGCAAATTTTGTAGCTTTGTGCAGCTTAATTCCTCATGTATAAAATGCGAATGATAATGATACTAATCTCACAGGGTTTTGGAAGAATTAAGTAACATGTAAAATACATGACACATACTAAACACTCAATAAATAGTAATTATTATTATTATCCTTTATCCGAACTTATTTCAGTGAGCTTTTCTCAGGTTAAAAACCTGAAGTACACCTACTGAAGTATTTATAGGTAAAATAACATGAAAGCCAGGATTTGCTTTAATATACTACAGCCTTCCACTCTCCCACCCCCAAAAGTGTGATAGAAGACGGGCAAAATGTGAGTACTTGTTGAGGCTACGTGATGCGTACTGAGCGATTCATTAGACCATTCTCTAGACTTTTGTGTATACTTGAAACTTCCACAATACAATTTAAAAACAAAAACACGAACCTGGATATGGGCCATAATCCATCCTTTCTCTCCCCAAGCCTCACACTCTCCCGCTCTCTAGCTCACACTGCCTTCACTGCCCCCAGAGATAGCCGGTCTCTTGCATCTTCTGATTTTCCCCATGTTACCGGCTCGCTGCTGTCTGCTTCTTCCCTACGGTTTGGGGTCACCCGTTGATGCCCCGGACAAATCTTTCTTCAGCATCCTTGGATCCCTGGCCTTCCCCGCCTTTTGCTGCACTGGCCCAGAAGAAACAAACCCTGGCAGCATCCTCCCTGGCGGCTCTTCACTCCTGCTCTAGGGCAGCCAAGTGCTGATGGAAACCACCAGAGACTCTGCTGAGTGGGTCCAGCCTCAGAAGAGATCCCACCTGTGCTTCTCCTCGACAGGCCCCTCACCTGTCCTTGGTCAGCACGCGCTCCAGCCACACCCAGGATTACACTCTATCTTCACCTCTCTCTTCAAGGTGCAACTCCTGCAAACCCACACAGCAGATACTCTCTCTTTCTCCCCCCCCCCACCCCCGCCACCGCTGTCAATGCTACACTGTTTAAAAATTTTTGTACAATTTTAAAAGGTTACACTCCATGTACAGCTACTACAGAACATTGTCTGTGTTCTCCATGTTGTACAATACAGCCTTGAGCCTATCTTATACCCAGTAGTTTGTACCTCCCACTTCTCCACCCCTTTATTACCCCTCCCCCCCCACCCCCGGTAACCACTAGTTTGTCCTCTATATCTGTACGTCTGCTTCTTTTTTGTTATCTTCACTAGTCTGTTGTACTTTTAGATTTCACACATAAGTGATATCAAACAGTATCTGTATTTCTCTGTCTGACATTTCACTTAGCATAATGCCCTCCAAGTCCATCCCTGTTGCTACAAATGGCAAAAGTTCATTCTTTTCTTTGAAATAAATTGACTTCCTGTGTTCCCCGATGACTGAGTCATGTTTCCTGGTGCATGCTAACACTGGTGTGTAATGCTGGATACATTCAGGTCTTGTGTCAGAAATTCAGACCTTCCTGAATCAGTTCCCATAATCATTGGTGGCAGCTCAGCCCTGTTCCGCTAAGCGGGAGGGCCGTAGCCTAACAAGTCTCTTTAGGACTAGCCTCAGTCCACAGAAAGTGATGGAAAGACAGCATTGTTTCTTTGAGGGTCATTTTCTCATCTTTCTGATCTCTGCTTTCCGAGGTATTAGAGTATTATAGTGGCTGCCACAGAGCTAAACTGTTGTGTAATCCCCAGATGTGGCCCCTCGTCTCATGTTCATTCCTCATGTGCTTTTTATCTCTAAGAAAACGTGTGTACATAAGCTTACTTTTTGCAAATAACCTATAAAATTATAATGTGCCTGTTAAGTTATATATAAGCTGAAAATGCAACTAAGTTTAAAAGTGAGTATAAAATAAAAGTTATCAATACAATTATAAAAAAAAAGTTCATTCCTTTTTATGGCTGAGTATATTCTGTTGTACGTATGTACCACATCTTCTCTTTCCATTCATCTGTTGATGGGCCCTTAGGTTGCTTCTGTGTTTTGTCTATTGTAAATAATACTGCTGTGAACACTGGGGTTCACATATCTTTTTTATTTTTTTGATAAATTTATTTATTTATTTTTTATTGGCTGTGTTGAGTCTTTGTTGCTGCACACAGGCTTTCTCTAGTTGCGGCGAGCAGGAGGCCACTCTTTGTTGTGGTGCGTGGGCTCCTCATTGTGGTGGCTTCTCTTGTTGCAGAGCACAGGCTCTAGGCATGTGGGCTTCAGTGGTTGCCGCACATGGGCTCAACAGCTGTGGCTCGTGGGGTCCAGAGCACAGGCTCAGCAGTTGTGGCGCACGGGCTTAGTTGCTCTGTGGCGTGTGGGATCTTCCCGGGACAGGGATTGAACCCGTGTCCCCTGCATTGACAGGCAGATTCTTAACCACTGTGCTACCTAGAAAGTCCTCACGTATCTTTTTGAATTAGTGTTTTTGGTAAATAGCAGATACTCTAACCTACATTTTAGAGGAAACTGAGGCCTCCAGGCGTGACTTCTCTCACACTTTGTCTCTTCACCTCCTTTCTTCAGCCTCCCAGGTGGGTTCAAATGCTGCTTCTCCTGCTTGAAGCCATCCCTCCACCTTTGTCATCTTCATCCTCCTCTAAGACCCTGCTCCTTCTTCTGTGCCCACTCGCTGTTTCTCAGTCCACTAACATGCTTAAGGGTTTCTTCCCACCTGCGCTCAGGGACACTGAGCAGGAACGGACAGGGGTAGAACAGGAATGGGGACAGTGGTTGGAGAACACAGGAGACGCTCAAGGAGGGACAGGTTCACAGTGTCAAAGGAGGTGGAGATCAAGCCCATCAGTCCCTTGGAACTAGCAGGCAGGAAGTAGCAGAAACTTTAGCAGGAATGCAAGTGGGATTGCCTTGGGTTGAGGAGTGAATGGTTACTAGGAGGTGAAAAATTGGAGGCAGGGATTATAAACAGCTTTTTAAAGAAGCTTGGACATGATGGGAAGAAGATGCCGTTCCTGGAGGGAGTTAGAGGGTTTTCGTTGGTTCGTTTTTTCTTCAGATGCATGGGACTCTAGCACATTTAAATGCTGACAGGAAAGAGCCAGTGGCATGGAGAGGTTGAAGATCCAGAAGAGAAGGGACAATAAGTGGACAAGGTCTTTACTGGGGCTGCATAGAGCGGGGTCCCGGGCTCAGGTGGAATTCACTTTGCACAAAAGGGGAGCATCAGTCCCCTGTAACTGGAGCGAGGAGAACAGAGGTGGCCAGGGTGCAAGCATATGTGTAGGTGTGGGGCTCGAGGACTTGATGACATTTCTTTTTGGAGGTTTTTGCTTTAATTCCTTCCTCAGAAGCAGACACCTTTCTCCATGGGGAGTAGGGGATGGGATCCTGGAGGGCTGAAGGTTTGACATTGTTACGGGTAACGTTAAGAGAAAATTGAACGGGACACCAAAAGACAGGCAGCAAGGAAGGCTCTGCTGAGGTTGGAAACCTTGATTCTGTCATGGGGGTGACTGGAAGTGGAGCGGTAGGGGTGGGGGGGCGTGGCCTGAGTGCTGGAGCAGGAGTGTGGGGAGGCAGCTGCTGGGTTTTCCTGGTGGGGGTGGCGTTGTGCAACAAAGAGGTGCACAAGAAACTGGGAGGTTTTTGTAAAACTGCATTTGGAGAGAGTGTGATGCGATCTTGGCTGGCTTAGGAAATCTGTGAAGACTGGAGGGGACCAAAAGATGCGGGGGCAAATGGAGAGAAACCAGAGATCTTAATGAGGTCCGAACACGAGTGTGGTGGGAGCAAAAGAGCGAAAGAGCTGGAAGGACAGGAGATTCTGAGCAGGAGGGGAGTCCTGGAGACGGAGATTTCAGAGTGAGGGGAATCCTGGGAGATGGCAGGGCCAAGGCGCGGCTGCAGGACAAGAGGGCAGAGCCGCGGCAGGGGTGGAGGTCACTGTGTCACGAATCACGGTGAGGCTGCGTGTGTAATGGCCACTCATGTCATCCAGGAGAGGAGAGCTGTGACTGGATGGCTCAAGCTTTTAATAAAGGGTGAATGACCAGGATGTCAGCAGAGTTGAGGAAGGGGAGAGACGGAGGACACCTCAAGCAGCAGGATGTTTACGCCGGGTGGAGAAGGTAACAGCTTGTGGACAGCAGTGGGGACGTGGACACCTACATTCTTGGGAGCTGCCCCACTGCCTTCAGGATAAGATTCAAATCCCTGTGCAGGAAGCATGTGGCCCTCTCTGGTGGGGTCTCCCCATCTCACCCCCATTTCATCCCAGGTACTCTGCAGCGCAGCTCCCCACTCAGCGATGCTCCACAAGAAGACGCACCCTCCTCTCTGTACCTGTGCACAAGTATGCCCTCTGCTTTTGCAACAAGCTTCCTCCCCTTTCCACCTGGCCTGTTAGCCTCACCCTCCCATCAGCAGCTCGGTCCCACTGTCGGGAAGTCTGCTGACACCTGCCCAGGTGCCCCCGCTCCCGTGCTGTGTCGTCTGGGTCAACTGTGCTCGCCCCTCCTGCCCGTGAGCTCCAGGACTCAGTCTGGCATCTGTTTCCAACATCTAGCATGAGACATTGCTTAAGGTAAATTCTTCACGCAGGGTTTTGGGACAAATCAGCGTTAAATAGCGGCAGTTGGCAGTGGCTGAGGGGTGGCAGGAGCAGCACGGAAAGCAGATCTGAAGAACTTCTGCTGTTTTCCTCTGCTCTCTCTCAGCTCATTAGATCCGGTAATGCATTCAGTTCCTCGTGTGGAAAACGAGTTCTCAAACATACAGCTATTAAATCATTCATATGAATTTTTTTTTTTTTTACTGGCCCTAAAAATGTTAGCCTATCTTTGCAGAATTGATGTGGTTCCAGTGTCTGGGCTCCTTCTTCTGTATTCACCAAGGCTCCCAGACCCATCAGTGAACTCTGGAATGGCAGTAATAACATTATTAAATAATAAGTTCCAAATCCCCTGAAAACAATCCTGGGTGACTCGCTGGACCTCTGGATGCGAGCAGCGGCGGAGGGTAGCTCGGGGAAGCGTCGTGAGCACGCCTGGATGGCCTTTTGCTGTGTAGCTTTGATGCTTTTGATTGTAGCCAACATGTTCTCCTGGGAGCCATGAGGCTGATCTTAAATCCACAGTTTTCTCCAAACACAGACTTCTGTGAACGTGGAAGTGCCCTTCTGGGACGGCCTTTTAGGCAGCAGATGACAGAAGACCAGAGGGGGCCCATCAGATCCCCTCTTGTGACTCTGTGTGTGTGTGTGTGTGACTACGTGGGCTGATGTCCTGTGTGGGTCTGTGTGTTGGTGTCTGTGTGTCTGTGAGTATCTGTGAGTCTGTGTGTGTATCTTCGTGTCTGTGTCTGTGTGGGTTGATGTGCTGTGTGGGTCTGTGTGTGGCTGTCTTTCTGTGTGTCTGTGGGAGTGTGTTTGTGTGTGTTTATGTGTGTGTATATCTTTGTGTCTGGGTCTGTGTGAGTGTCTACGTGTGGACTGGTGTGTGCTCTGTGCACAGAGGAGAAGATGGAGGGAGTTGCAGGGGACCGTGGCCCCCAGATCCTGTCTCCTGCCTGAGGACGGCAGCCTTTCTCCCTGGCCTCAGGATGGCAAGGTCCTTGCTGATTCTCTCTAATCCCACAAAGCATCTGTCTGCTATGCAGCAATGGCCAAAGCAAGGTAGTTAGGCTGTCTGGAAAGGTCTCACGGATGTTTCAGCGAGATTCTGGCCAGGTTGCTGTCTGGCCGGGCTGTCACCTGGTCAGTCCGGAGTCCTGGCGAGCACCTGGTCAGGCGGGGCCTGCCCTGTGTGCAGAGGCGCTGGGGCCCAGGCTCATGCGGTTGAAGCCCCAAGTCATGCAGGCCATCTGCATGTTAACAGGCTGCAGGTCACATGTCACAGCTGTCCTCAAGAAGAAAACTCTAATCACAATTGCATCTCTCACTCTTACTTTTTAGTCCAAGTCGGGTCATTCCAGACTTTCTGGTGGGGTTAATTACATCATTGCTCTGAGGCCTGAAGTCCATGTAGGCCTCAGTAATGTAAAGAACGTCCAGTTACATGGATGGTGATAACAGTTATTTCATGAGGGCAGTTGGGAGAAAACATATCCAGTGTTTTCTGGTTTGCCAATTACAGCGAAAAGAGGTGATTTTTTTTTTTCTCTAGATTTAAAAAGAAATAAAAGACGTTCTTATTTCTGTGACTTCTCCTCTTTCATGAGCTGGTGGCATTATTATATTGGCAACAGGCCTACAGGTGGGCTAGGAGTGACTGTTGTTGCCATCTTACCTGACTGTTTTCCCAAAGAGAGAGCCTCCCCAGCAGGCTTCCTGGGAGTGAAAGAGGGAGCCCCTCTCCGTGGGAGAAGGCAGCTTTGGAGCCATCCCTGCCCAGGGACCGCAGGCACAGGGTACGTGCCCTGCCCTCCAGGAGCAGCTGCTCGAGCTGGGCAGAGGAGAGCTGTTAGCAGGTCAATGGGCTAACTCGCTCCCCGCCTCCAGGCTGAGGGGGATTTTGGGGCTTGTTGTTATGTTTCTAAATTTTGGTTTCTTTCATGTTTAGCCTGTCTGGGACGTGCTCGCAGACGTCGGCCACTTCTGGCTACGCCCGTGGCAGGACTGGTGCCTCCATTGTCTTATAAAGAGGGGGGCAAACTGGTATGTATGTAACTGAATTAACTCCTTTTTAAGCTGCTCAAGTTCCAGATTTGGCTTAAAAAAAAGAATAAAATGTAATTTTTTTAAAACTGCATCTTCTTTCTAGTAATAGCTATTTATTGAGCATGCCAGATGCTTCATGTATATTATTTTAAATTGTCACTTAAATTGATTGATATTACTGTCCCATTTTACAAATGTGGAGACTTGGGTAATTTTCTAAGGGGACTTGGCCGGTCTGATAGACCTGCCTTTTCCCAGTGGCCCAATGCAATTGTCACACCACACCAATGCCATTTTCATGATCTTTTCCATAACCTTCTTTTAAATTCAAGACATGCTTGTCATCATCTATAATTGAAATATATTTGTGAAATCAATGTAATTTGTTTTAGAATATACATTTTTTCCTGTATTACACTTAAAATTATCTTGTAATGAAAGGATTTCTTTTATATACATGGGTGATTCCACATTAATGAGAACACAGGATATGAAGGTTCAAGTTGACAAAAATAGATTAAATTTTAGGCTTATTACTCATATTAAAAAAGAGTTTTGCTTTCAAAAAGATTCTCTATGGATTTTCTTAAAATAGAATTCTTAAAATGTTTTGAATGATTAAATTTCACTTCAACTCATCTACCTAAATTCTAACCCCTACACAAATACCTGTTTTATACTGTTAGGTTGAACCATATGAAATTACTGATATTCACCCTTTTTTATCTACAAAAGTGTCAGTTTCATGTGGTTTAATCTGATATTTGCTCTTATAAAACATTTTTCTTTAGTTTCAAAGGCTAAAAGTGAACCAGTTTATCCTCATTTTAAATCGATTGTTTCAGCTCAATGAGCCAGACAATGGTTCTCTCTCCTGAGGTGTGTACTGTGGGTAATTTTATTTCTGGAGTTTTCTTTTATTGAAGATCATCTACTAATATAATTCACACAAGGTTCAATTCAGTATCTACTACGTGCAAAGCACTGCTTTGGGCAGAATTCCTTGCCGCACACCTAGACAGCGTTCTGCACGAGACACCTGGAATGTCCAGATTCTGGGAAATGCGTGGAAGCCTACATCGCCCTCTAGAGGGTTCTCATACATACATACGCAGCATCACTGGCTCCGTTTCCTATGTTCTCTCACTTATATTTTAACCATGTTAACGATATATATATTTCTGTCAATTTATACAATTTATTATTTGGTGACAGATCAATTCAAACTGTCAGTTAGGTATTTTGTTCCTAGAAAATGGTCATTCTATCCTTCTTAAATGTGTTCATAACAGTACAATCTAAGCACCATGAAATCAAACCTATTTACCGAACAGCCAAAGGCTGAACCATTGCACATTTGGCCGTGTATACTCCGTGTACAAGGAACGTGACTTTCCCAAAGGAATCAGCAGGAGAAACTGACACAGTCAGGAACACAATACAAAGGTTACTGCTGGACGTAACAGCAGATCAGTAACACAGCTGGATGGCTACTGGCCAGGGCATATCCAGTTTCCTGTAATAAGAGCTGGATGAATACAGGTTAGTAATGCCAAAGGGGGCTGAGGCTAAAGCCAAGAGAAGTCTCCAGTGGAAGGGAGGCAAAGCATTGTAGCTACTATTTCACATTTCTTCTGAAAACAGTATAAATGGTTTATAAGCCTAGGATGCTGGAATTAATATTTAATGTAAAAAGCATTACTGAAAACAATTATATAGATATCAGGTAGAAATAATAATTTCCAACTCTGCTGGTAATTTTTCACTCATTTAAGTTGTCATACTAGTGTAGCGGCAGTTTATAGGTGCACTTACGGTAATAGCACGTTGATTAAACTATGGTGGAATTACCCATTCAATATAGCTTTCAATTCTGTCCTATTATGAAGTTCTAAATATTTCAAATGCAAATAGGCCTCTATTAGTCAACAGCTCAGTGGTTGCCTATCTGTCTTCTTTCCTTTTTTTTTCTTTTTGTTTTTGACTCATGAGGAAGGCTTATAAATTTACTTTTCTGCATACTTGAAATGAACCGATAATCTCATGATAAGGAATCAACATGCATACAGACTAAGAATATGGATTTATTTGAAATCTGGTGAGAAAATGAGCCAATTAAAATGATTATAAAAATATGCAGGAAAAAACCCTTTCAGTGTGACACGTCACTGACGCCATGAACATTTCTCTTCTCACTTGGTATGCAGGTTCATCCAAAAGACAGAAATAAGCGCCTGCTTTCATCTGCAGGCAGCTGAAACTTCTATAAGTTCAGAGAGGTAGTAATAGCTGCGATGTCAGTCTGAGTCCTTCCAGAAGCAGCCACCAAGACAAGAGCAGTTCTGTATGTGACTTACTGGGGAAGATGCCTTATGAAGGGAGAGGGGGTGGGAGCTTGAGAAGGCGGGGGAGCCTGCAGGCCACCTGCCAGGTCTGACACCTGCGAGGAAGGAGTGAGGACAGCAGGATTGGGTAGGAAGTAGTTTGGAGCAGTTCTAAGAAAGTCTCAGCTCAAGCTGATGGTATCCTGAGCAGAGGTTTCCCATTAGAGGAGCCCCATGTCGGGCAGAATGGCCCAGCTCTAAGAGCCCTGCTGTGCCAGGTCCTCGGAGGGGAGCAGCCCAGGGGAAGCATGGTCTTACCAGCTGCGGCGGATTCAAAGAAGTGGCAGCAAGAGGCTGGCCGGCAACTGTGTTCCCAGCAGCTGCAGCTTCTTTTGAAAGGAGATCTGAGTGGTGTACTTCCATGCCCTCCACAAGTACTGTTTCTTTTAGGTGATTATGCAGTTTAACACAGGGATCTTGTTTCTTTCAGACAAAGCTTGAAAATCCCCAGGCTGGACACCTTTCCCAGCTTCCCTGGGACACATTCCTTGAGGACCAGCTGTCTGCCTATGTGCTTTTCCTGACCAGGTGCGGGTTATACTTGCTGTCATGGTATAGAAGAAGACAGTCAAAGTAAATAAAGCATCTGGGAGGATTTCCTGTCTCCAGAACTGTCCAAGGACCACTCTGTTATTTGCCCAACAGTTACCTTTATTATAACTCTTTCGGATTGTGGTCCTACTGGGTCAAACCCAGGGTGTAACCTACCTCCTTAAGTAAATCATAATAGTTAACACTTATACAGCATCTGCTACATGCCAGCCACTGCTCTAGCCTTTACTTTCATGAACTCAGTCCTCAAAATAAGTCTGTGAGGTCAATACTATTATTACCCACGTTTTTAGGGAGGAGGAAACTGAGGTACAGAGTGGTAAGGCAAAGTAAGTGGTGGATACTGCATTCCTATCTAGGAAGTTGGACACCACCATATGTGTTTCGGATGGAATGTTTGTGGCCTAACCCTCAACGTGATGCTATTAGGAGGCACAGCCTGGTGGGAGGCAATTTGGTTTAGATGAGGTTATGATGGTGAAACCCCATAATGGGATGAGGGTCCTTATAAGAAGAGAGACACCAGAGCAAGAAGACGGCCGTCTGCAAGCCAGGGAGAGGGCCCTCACCAAGAAGTGAATCAGCTGGCCTCTGGATCTTGGATTTCCCAGCCTCCAGAACCGTGAGACATAACTGTTTATTGTTTAAGCCACCCAGTCGCTGGTATTTTGTTAAAGCAGACTGCAAAGGGGTGCCTGTGGAGGCTTCCCCACGCCAGCAAGCAATTCTCAGGGGCCAGCAGGGTGTCTCAGACTTCAGCTCAATTCTGACACCATCTACCTGGGCTAGAATCAGAGTCCACAGGTGAAGGGCCCAGTCCCACAGGACTCCACCAACTTAGGATGCCAAGTACAAGTCCAGGTAGTTACCTGTGTTTCTGATGAACCAGCTACAAACTGGAGGTTCCCGTGACCCCCTCTTTGGGCTTGATTAATTTGCTAGAACAGATCACAGAACCCAGGAAAACCCGTTCACTTGCTAGCTTACTGATTTATTCCACAAAGATATTAGAGGATATGAGTCAACAGCTGAAGAGACACGTAGGGCAAGGCATAGGAAAGTGCTGGAGTGTCCATGTGCTCTCCAGGCGCAATGCTCTCCCCAGTGTCCACGTGCTCACCAACCCGGAAGCTCTCTGAACCCCATTCTTCTGGGTTTTTTTTATTTTTTTATTTTTTTTTTATTGGCATATGGGCTTAGTTGCTCCGTGGCATGTGGGATCTTCCCGGAGCAGGGATCGAACTCATGTCCTCCGCATTGGCAGGCAGACTCCCAACCACTGCGCCACCTAGGAAGCCCTGGGTTTTTTTTAAATGGTGGCTTCATGACATAAGCACAACTGATTAAATTTTGACCACTGGCAATTCATTCAACCTCCAGGCCTTCTCCCCTCCCTGAGGACGAGGTGAGACTGAACGTTTCAAGCCTCTAATCACATGGTTGGTTCTCCTGGCAGTCAGCCCCCATCCTTTGCTAGGATCCAAAAGTCATCTTTCCTGAAGCATTTTCAGGAACTGAGGACAAGAGACCAAATATTATACCACTGCTCTTATTGTTTAGGAAATTCCAAGGGTTCTGGGTGTTGTGAGTCAGGAACTGTGGATGAAGACCACATATATGTGGGAAACATATATATTTGGTCATCTGAATGACCAAATATGTATTTCTTATAAATCATGATACTGCACAGCCTGCAGTAAGACAGTGTTTTCAGCCAGTATGCTAGGGAAAGAGCTGGCAAGACCTCAAGTGGATAGGATGCCACACGTGTGAGTACAGCTTGCCACAAGCTGGAGACCTGTGACACACGCACTGTACAACCTGGGCCAGCTTGGCAGCAGGGAGAGAAAGGGCGCACCTTGGTGAGCTTGGGGTGCACTGCAGCACTGCAGGGCAAGCCCCCAGAATCTCAGGCCAGGGCGAACACAGCTCTTCCTGGTACCATCCAGCAGTGGTTCCCAGTGTACTTCTGGCCACAGTCTGAACTGCTTCGAGAGCTGTGTATGTTCTAGCCTGCTAATGACAGACGTCAGAGACTATAAACAGTTGGGAAGATGGAAACTGACAAGTCCTGATGCTACAGTGACAGTTTTGACAGTAGCAGCAGCAGTGAATAGTGGCAAACAGCAACAGTCTCATGGATAGTGGGACTGATGATGTTTTGGTCACACAAATAAGACTAGAGAAACCCACTGTGAATGGCAGGTTAGGTGTAAACTCTGAATCAGGAAAGAAAAATGGATATATACATGTACATAAGATTTTTTACATTATTTCAGTGAATCAATGGATTCCTTGAAATTGACTCACAGCCTCCAGCAGGTTAAAAACTCGCTGTTTTGAAGAAACTTAAGAGAGACCCTCTGAAGCTCAAAATATATAACCCGTCTTTAAATGGCCCCGTGCTGAAGGGCAGGATACTAGTATAAGTATTTTATAAGAAGAAATCCCAGGGGATTGTGGAAACCACCAACTACTGAGGCTCAGGGTTTTTTTTTTATCTTTTATGCTGATGAAAGTAAAAGAGTACAGCCACAGAACACCAAGCACATGACATGACTTCTGCAGAAGCAAATTATGCCGGATTCACCCATTATAAACACTTGAGGAGATAAATATGTATGTGGGTAGAGGGGAGGCAGTGAAGGTAATAGCTCACAGCCCTTCATCTCCTCCACCGATGTTCAGTGATAGTATCTAGCGGGTTAGACCATGCACAGCTTCCAAACCACCTCAAACTGCGGCAGGAAATACACTGAAGGGGATCCCTTTAATCTTTAAAAACGTCTTTAAAACAATTCCATCTTATGGGCTATTTTTAAAAAGTGGAGTTATCAGGGGATTGAGGGAGCCTTGTCATGAACAGAGAACCAGCTTAGATACAGGAAGCGGGGTGGAAACGAATGGAGACGTGTCTAAACTGCTGCTTAGACCATTTTATAAACGATGTGGGTGAGGGCACAGAAAAATATTTGGATTTACTGATGATCCTGACTTCTAGTTGATAAGGATGGATTCCAGAAGATATTTTAAGAGTGTGTGTGTTTTAAAGATTAATTAATTAGGCTGCATTGGGTTTTCGTTGCTGCACACGGGCTTTCTCTAGTTGTGGTGAATGGGGGCTACTTTTTGTTGCGTGGGCTTCTCATTGCTGTGGCTTCTCTTGTTGCGGAGCATGGGCTGTACGCAGGTGGGCTTCAGTAGCTGCAGCACGTGGGCTCAGTAGTTGTGGCTTGTGGGCTCTAGAGCACAGGCTCAGTAGTTGTGGCACACGGGCTAAGTTGCTCCATGGCATGTGGGATCTTCCTGAACCAGGGCTCGAACCCGTGTCCCCCGCATTGGCAGACGGATTCTTAACCACTGCGCCACCAGGGAAGTCCAAGAGTGTGTTAAATAGACAAAAACATTGGTACATCTGAATGTGAGGAAGTGCAAGGTAATAAATGCATTTAGGAAAAAAAAAAAAGTATCACAAACTTCCAGGCATATGAGATCTCAGGGATCAGTCACAACTCACAAGAGTTTCCTGGGATTAAATGACAGAATTCACTCATAGGCAAACTATCTCAGGGTCAGCCAGTCCAACTTGTCATCTGAAGCTGCCACCGCCTTCCATAGCATCCTGACCACATGAATTATGACCCTTTGCTCTCACGGTGGGGAACTCCTTGCGCCCAGAGGGAGCCCTTCTTCATTCAGACAATTCAGTGTTTAGAAAGTTCTCCGTGCTGAGGCAACAGCAGCCTTTTCCTTAGGTAGCTCAGTGTCCCAGGATGATACAGAGCAATACTGATTCCTCTCCCACATACATGTTTGAAGGACTAGAATGTGCCCTCTGGCTTTTTCTTTTTTAAACAGGTTAGACATCTGATATGTCCTTGCTGTTTTGCTTGGAACAAGTCTAAATGTCCTAATTACTGAAGTTGCTTTTCCATTGGTGACACAGCTTTACTTTGCTTCTGTTCTGTGCCCAGGACTGAATTCAGTATTTCAGGCAGGATGT
This sequence comes from Hippopotamus amphibius kiboko, assembly GCF_030028045.1. NCBI lineage: Eukaryota > Metazoa > Chordata > Mammalia > Artiodactyla > Hippopotamidae > Hippopotamus > Hippopotamus amphibius. The sequence continues at coordinate 106,186,566 of NC_080190.1, read as the reverse complement.
GACCAGTGCTCCACGAAGGGGACCTTGTCCTGGGGGATCCCCTTTTTATAACAGCTTTGTTAAGATATAATTTATATACCACAAAATTCATGCTTTTAAAGTATACAATACAGTATTTTTTGAGGATTTTGGTGCATTTACAGAGTTGTCCAGCTGTCACCACTTCCAGAACATTTGCATCATTCCCCAAAGAAACCCCACAGCATTAGCAGTCATTACTCATTCCCACCCTCTGGCAGCCACTAATCTACTTTCTGTCACTATAGATTTGTCTATTCTGGACATTTCACACAAATGGCTTCATACAATATGTGATCTTTTGTGACCGGCGTCTTTCACTTAGCACACTAATACTTTCAAGCTTCATCCATGTTGTAACCTGTACCAGAACTTTCCTGCTCTTCACTGCTGAATAATATTCCCTTGTATGGATATATCACATTTTATTTATCCATTCATCAGCTGATGGACTTTTGTGTTGTTTCTAGTTTTTTGTCTATAATGAATAATATTTTTGTGAATATTCATATATAAGCGTTTGTGTGGCCATGTGTTTTCAGTTCTCTTTGGTATATACTTAGGAGTGGAATTGGTGGGTCACATGATAACTCCATGGTTAATCTTCTGCGGAACTGACAAAATATTTTCCACAGCAGCTGCTCCATTTTACAATTCTACCAGTGGTGTATGAAGGTTCCAATTCCTCTGCATCCCCTCTGAATACTTGTTATTATCTATCTTTTTGATAATAGCCACCATAGTGGGTGTGAAATCACTTTGATTTTCCTTGCCCTAGTGACTAACAGTGTTGAACATTTTTTAGATTCCACATATAAGCAATATCATATGGTATTTGTCTTTCTCTGTCTGACTTACTTCACTCAGTATGACAATCTCTAGGTCCATCCATGTCGCTGCAAATGGCATTATTTCATTCTTTTTTATGGCCGAGTAATATTCCACTGTATATATGTACAATATCTTCTTTATCCATTCATCCATCTGTGGACATTTAGGTTGCTTCCATGTGCTGGCTATTGTAAATAGTGCTTCAATGAACATTAATCATAATCTTTTCAAATTATGCTTTTCTCCAGATATATACCCCAGAGTGGGATTTCTGGATCATATGGTAGCTCTACATTTAGTTTTTTAAGGAACCTCTATACTATTCTCCATAGTGGCTATACCAATTTACATTCCCACCAACAGTGTAGGCAGGTTCCCATGAGACATTTTAAAAGTTCATCTGAGTATCAAGCTTTCTGCTTTTTTTTTTTTTTTTCAATTTTGTTTTAAAATTCCTTCTTGATTAATGGACCACTGACTACTCCCAAGGCTCTAAGAGGGTATCAGTGACTATCTGGGAGCTTTTGGTACCTTTAGACAATCTCTTTCCATGAGATTACAGGATGCTATTAATGTTCTCCTCTGGCCTCCTCTGGGTACCTTTGATCTTTTTCTTCCTGGCTTCACATATTTACACCAGCAGTTTTCTGCAAGAAAAGAGGGCTCCAGAACTGAGTTTCTCTTGTCAACCACTGGTTTCCATTTGATTGATGTCATCTCATAAAGTGCAGTTGTGAATAACATACAGGTCACATTACAGGTCACATAAAGGGGATGGTGACAGGAGGCTGATAGGGCCAGAACTGTGATATTTCAGGGAGCATATATTTTGTTTAACTGAAAATCTCTCTATTTCCACTAATCTTCCTTTTCTGCCATTTTGCCTCCGTGCACACAAGGAGAAGTCAGATTTAATATTCATCAATTCAATGGATTCCATGGAAACAATAGTGACTTCTAAGATGAAAAAGAATTATGGATGCATGCTGATCGTATTTCTTGGCTGCAAAAACCAAAATTCTGACTCATCAGATTAAATAACTCATTAAAATACAGGCCAAAAAAGTACCCCTGCATTCAGGTACTGATGTCTATCGGATGGGACAGGGAATGAGATAATACCACGAAAGAATAATTCACTCCCCTGCTCTCATGGGCAGCAGTACGGGCTGAATTTCTAGGATCACTATTAATTTATTAAATCCATCCAAGATGTGGATTAAATTGCCCTTGTCCTTTGTTTTCAACAAGACTATCTGAGATGCATATCTTTGTGCTCCTCAAAGTGAACATTTTATTTTTTTTTTCTCATGAGAGGGGCACTGAGATCCCACAGGAGGGCTCTGTGGGCTTCAGAACAGGCTCCTGAGGGCACAGCATTTTGGGGACAATATCCCCAAGCGACAACTCACTTATGGCAGTGATTTTGCTATTTGGATTAGAGTGGCACCCTCCTGGGCCCTCTGTACTGTGGCTTCAGGCTTCTGTTTTGGGGGATGTGGGGCTACAGGGGAGCATGGGGCCCAAGGGAGGGGATGAGGCCAGAGGTTCCTGCACGCCCACCTTTCAGAGTCTTGCTTATAAAGCTGGTCTAATCCTGTATTCCCCTGACCTTCACACCCATTAGATTTTCTTATCTAGATGCCCAGCTCCATCCCAGACTAATTAAATCAGAATCTCTAGGGTGGGCCTAGGGTATTGGTACTTTTAAAATTCCTCAGGAGACCCTGAGTGGCTTAGGTTGAAAATTACTGAGTCTGATTCAGGGGTTAACACTTGAGGAACCCCTCGGGACAAGGGGCTGGGGACTTCTACCAACTCCTTTCAGAGGGACTCTCATGTTATCATTTAATTTCTTTCCTATTTTGTATAAACACCAGGAAGAGGAGCATGAAACCAAGTCACATAACATACTGGAATTACGGGAGCTTAATTCCAAAGACCTTGTTGGTGCTTATAGATCAAAAAACTTTAGGATTCTCTCCAACTCTTAACAGGATCCACACCCTTCTGCCCAGCCTGCTTTCTAAAATACCTCTTTCCCTTGATGGGGTCAAAGGAAATCAGATCACTTGAAAAGAAATCAGTGACTCACAGAACACATCTCGGTTCATCTGAGACCCCCTATCCTTGGATCACCCAAAGACATCTTCCTTTAGGCTTCTAGCCTCTGGAGCCAAAGTATACAAGAAGACACTTACCATCATCAAATACTACAGCTGATACTGATTGCTCAGAGGAAACTTTTTATGTCAGGACCTGATCCACACAGGAGGAGTTTTTGGACAGATGTCTAACTGCATGTCCGGAAAACTTCAACTAATCCATTTTGAGTCATTTGTCTGTTTTTGTTCATAACTTAGCAATTTCAAGCAAAAGAGTTACATTTTTTGGCACTGGTCTCTGTTCTGTATCCTTAAAATTGCATGTCTGTTCCTAGAATCTGAAAACAAGAACTCAAGAGTCTATTCAAACTGGGATTACAATATTCATCAGTTTTATCTACTGAGGGAGCTTTATATTAAATTCTACATGGTAGGCACGTGCTGTCAGGAACAATACCTAAGTGCCAGATTAGCAAGATTTGTTACTTGCTGTTATTCACTGTCAGCTGCTTCTGCTGGTTTGGTTTATCTGCCTCAGGGAAAACTAAGAAAGGCCAATTAAAACACTGCTTAAACTTTATCACACTTCCATTTTTAAGTTGAAAAGGCATTCCATACTCTTTAAATAACACCAGTAGTTAAAGCCTCTCTGAATACTTTTAGCTAATGTAAAAGCCTCCTTGGCAGGGAAAGGCTTAAGTAGAAAAAATATATGTGAAATGTCTTAAGTCCAACTATAGTCCACCCATCATTCCATAATTCTTGCCTTAACAGCAGGGCTATTACTTATCGTTGTGAGGAGACATTCAAATACCCTGTTACACAATCGAGAATTGTCTCCTTTGTCATATATTTATAGGGCTGAACTTGCATGTAAATGTTTAAGTGTGCACTTTTCTAGGATAACGCTTCAGAGCAATTCACAAAGTTGCACAAGGTAGGAACCAATGAACAACAGATTCTAAATGAACTTGGATTTTGGAATGTTTACGAACGGCTAAACTGCCTGCTTTGCCTCTGTTTCCAATGACCTTCCAATGACCCCTCGTTCTAGCCACCCCCAGAAGATTTTTCATTTGCTTATTAAAGTCAGTGTTGTCTATAATGTTCTCCATGGAATTCACTCTACCTGGAGTGCACAAATCCCCAGGCTGGCTTATCTAAATCCAACCCAGTCTTTACGTTATCTCAAATTCCACATTCTCCAGAGAGTGACAACTGATTTCCCCAGTTACAATTAATTACTCCCTATATTATGCCTCCCAACACTTTGCACTTCTATTATATTGTTGTGGTAGTTGGTAACTTTCTTCCCAGTACCTCACTTTCCCCTGTATCCATGCCCTTTTTAAGTTGACACTGTTTTCCTTCCTCTAGAAGTTGAGCATTCTTCCTCACCCCATTGTTTTGGGTGTGTCAGTTCTGAACCTAGGCTTCCAGGGGCATTGGAGGTTTCTGTTCTCCCCTGTGGCCCTTTTGCCATTACTGGGAGAAGAACACGCTCTGGCTAGATTGCTGGTCCAGAGAAGATGAGAGTCACGTGGAGCAAACCTGAACCCAACCTGCAGTTTGACTCCCAGTCCTGCCAAATCTAGTCTAGGTCAACAGACCCCTGGCCAACCTGCATACGAATGAGTAAGGACATGTAACTGCTGTTTCAAGCCACTGACTTTGGGGTGGTTTGCTCTTTGGTATTGTTGTGCCAAGAGCTAACTGATATAGTTTTTGTACAGTTTTGGAATTTAGCTTTTCATATACACAGGTCTGTTCCTTCTAGTAGGCAGGAGCCATACTCTCTCTTTTTTTTTTAATTATTTGGATTTTAAAAATTAATCAAGTTATTTATTTATTTATTTATGGCTGTGCTGGATCTTTGTTGCTGCACACGGGCTTTCTCTAGTTGTGATGAGTGGGGGCTACTCTTTGTCGCAGTGCAACGGCTTCTCACTGTGGTGGCTTCTCTTGCTGAGAAGCACGGGCTCTAGGCCCGCGGGCTTCAGTAGCTGTGGCTCGCGGGCCCTAGAGCGCAGGCTCAGTATTCGTGGTGCACAGGCTTAGTTGCTCCACAGCATGTGGGATCTTCCCGGACCAGGGCTTGAACCTGTATCCCCTGCATTGGCAGGTGGATTCTTAACCACTGCGCCACCAGGCAAGTCCACACTCTTCATCTTTGTATTCTCAGGGACTTACTTTCTTGCACGGAGTGGGCATTCTATACATTGCTGTTGGTTTCAATTCAGTAACAAACAATTTATTCAGGTTTAAAATCAACAGAGGGAGCTGTTGGTTAGTGATGTCTTGATTATCATCAAGGACTACCTAGTGTGCTCTGCATGGCGGTACCAAAACAATTTGACAAGCTTCCACGGAATGCTTCCAGGAAAGATCAAAGTAACAATAACTACTGATTAGTACACAAATAACTCTTAGTTGCTAGGCCAGTAATGGCAGGGTTACTCTCTTCACAATGTGACATAGGTCAATTATCACAAAGCTTTAAGGAGCTGGGACAAAGGAGCCACGACTTGTCTTGTAAATAGCAGATTTGGGGGTCTTTGACATGTGCTCAAAAAGGTTTCTAGCTTCCACAAATCTTCTTTGGGGGCATTTTCTTCCTTTTCACCAAGGATTTTGGCTAGTTCATGGCTGTTTAAGTCAAAAGAGGTTTGTTTACCACTTTGTTTTTAGGAAATGTGTTAGGAGCTGAGGGCTGGGAGAAAGCAGGTCACTGTTGCAGCTGACAGAAGTAGGTTACTGAGTACATGAGCGATGAGCTGACTGCATACTGAGAACTGGGTCTGCCTTCCAGCCCAGACTGGCTTCCATAGAACCGACTGACTCAGGAAATCTCTTAGCTTACTTGACATGGAAGGAACTAGTACTGATAGAATGCAGTCATTGGTTGAGTATTCTACACACGCTGTCTCATTTCATCCCCACAGTAATACCATGGGGAAAGGGTATAGCTTTAAAGATGTTAATTTATCCAAGGCTGCATGGGTATTAAATGGTAAAGCTGGGTTTGAACTCAAGTCTGCCTGTCTGCCTCTAAAACCCATGCTCTTCCCAGGACACCACTGCTCTCCATGGTGACCCCTGGTGCCTTCTCCCATCACCAGATGTGACCCCTTGGATATCAGCCTCAGCCCAGGTTGCCGCCAAGGTTGTCAAGCCCCCTACAAGGAGATGTATATTTCTGTGCCCCACCTCCACTGGAAATCAGCCCTAAGACTTTCAGCCCCAGCCGCCAAGCCACTTCGGCTCTCCTTCCTTTTTCCTGCCTGTTCTCAAAGTTTCACGGCCAAGGTTATGCAGGTTATGAGAGAACGTCTGAACTTTCTTTTTATATATGTTTGTACGTAGGAAATGCTAAAGCACGAGGTGAATTTTCAAGACTAGTTAACAGAGTCGTTTCTGTGCTGAGGCCACAGGAACTTCCTATATAAATTTCTTACTGTATGAGTTCGTAATGTCCCATGTCAGTAACTCGGCGTGGAGGGGGCTAAGTGTCTGGGTAAGGAGAGGAGTCATTCAACTGCGGCCTGTGGTCTTCTCCTTTCAACCACACGTAGCAGTGACAGTACGAGCTGCCAAAGCCGTTAGGGAGGGGAACCAGCAGAAAGCTCTTCTCATTCCTCAAAATGGCGAAGGAGGAAATAAAAGGACATTTTTCATCAGCCCCACGTTCTCCTCCATAAGGGAAAACTTAAAAGCTGGGACCAAAACCCTGCAATAAACCATTCAAAGGTTAATGAGCCACTGCCCTTTGGTTAGTCTCATCCATCTCAGTCAACCAGCTTGTCAACAAGGGAGTTAGTGAAATCATCATTCAGCCGACCAGCCAGTCAGATGCTCCTGGGCCAGGCAGAGGTCAGGCGTTTACAACACAAAGGCTGATACTTGATGCCTCATCTTCTAGGCCCTGCCAGGGCACCTTTCCCCACCCCTCTTGTATCACTTTTCATATTTGTGTGTGGCTCCATTGCTCACACCTTCTTCTTGACTATAAGCTCTGTGAAGGACAAAGCACTTTCTTTTTTGCTCCTTGCTCTATATCCAGAGCCTAACACAGAGTCTCGCCTGTAGGTAATGCTTGAACAGAGATGTGCAAATGAAGTGTTAACTTCTGAGAAAACTAAATTTACTTGGAATGATGTAACTTTAAAGAAATAGAAAGAGGAGGAAGCTTGAGGTTCCTTAATATAAAAAGGAAGGAAATATGAAGATGTTACAGTCCGAATATCTTGCACAGGCTAAATGAAAGCAGGGAATTAGGGAAGGCATGGAAGGTTGAGTAGAAGAGGATAGAAGTGGTCACAGATGGTTTGTATTAGAAGTTGCACTGGGGTTTGTCTGTTCGATTAAAATATATTGATATTTACAGTGTTAACCATACTCTGTGATGTGCCTAAAGGTATTCAGAGAATTTTTTTTTCAAAAGGCACACTAAACTAAGAGAAATAGATATCATTTTTGGCAAAAATTAGGAGAACTTGTTCAGAGTTGCAGAAAACACTTTAATATCCATTTTCACCAAGTATACAATGATTTATTATGTTTTTGTAACCAAACTGACTAAGCAGTTTTTGGACACTAAGAGATGCCCTGCATCATTCCTGACTTGTAGTTTCTAAAATAATAACCAGAGGTTATTATTTAACATTTATGGTTCAGTGGAAAACTGCTTAACATGCTTGCTAGATCAGTTACTCAAAAAAGCTTATCAAAGGGGAAAAATCATAAAAATGCTACATATGGACCTTATACATTTTAGTTTTAATTCAAAATCAAGATCTTTGCATTGAGGCTTACTTATTAAGAATGTAGACTCTGGAGCAAGACTGCCTGTTTGTATCACTGCTAGTTGTGTGATCTTGAGCAGGTTACTTTCTCTCTCTCTCAGTTTCCTCATCTGTAAAATGGGAATGAAAAGCTATCTACTTCATGCGGTTGTTGTGAGGATTAAATAATGAATACAAACAAATTAACTAGCACAGTTCCTGGCACACAGTAACCTCTTAATAAGTGTTAATTATTGTTGCAAAAATCATACATTATATAAAAGATTTGGTTGTGATTTAAAGTGAAACAAGAATTTAAAGACACTTACCAAGCAAGAGAAGTACCTACTTGTTAAAGATTTTTCCAGTCTTTTATAATGTTTTGTAGCACCTAGTGTGTCATCAATTTTTAAAGCAACTTGCCTTTTGCAAAGCAACCAACTTCATTTTTATAGAAACGATTTGTTACTGCACTCCTTAACTTGTATGTACATCTTCTACAACTGACCTGAGCATATATTTGCTATTGGGAAGGATGAGTTCTTTCTGTCTGTACCCCAAAGCGCCTTCTCCCACTTTATGAAAAAAGGCAACTTTTCATCTATCTTCCGTGTTGTAAGACCTCCAGGGTGGCGACTGGAGTCAATTAGAAAAATTAGTGTTGGTGTCAGAAAAAGTGAATGACTCTTGAGTATTGGATTTAAAAAGTTCTTTTGCAATTCAAGAGTTTCCAATTCTTTGGTTCCAAGAGAACTGAAGGAGAACTTACTCAAGTTAGATCATTAAAAATAATTTTTGATGATACAGTGCTGTGATATTTGGCACTTAACTTTCCTGAAAGCAATTCCATTAATTGAGTGACACTGATATAGTGAAACTCTTTTTCTTCCCATCTATCTTTCTATGTGTACATGCGTTGTTCAGTGTTCACACTAAAAATGAAAAATAGGAATAAAAATGATGCTCAATAGTGTCTCATTCTAGTAGTAATATGTAATATTTATCCACAGATAAATAATAGATTTTTAAAAAATCTGTATCTCATTAGAGATGTGGTTTTAATAACATTTTCTTTTCATATTCACTTGCTTATCAAATGTTTAATGTGTTGTGTTGGTCAAATGTGCACTACTAATAATTTTAAGTATAGCTTATACCAGAAAAATTGTTAAGTACTCAGAATCATATAGTCACAGGAGACTTCCCTGGTGGCACAGTGGCCAATGCAGGAGACGTGGGTTTGATCTCTGGTCGGGGACGATCCCATGGCATGGAGCAACTAAGCTCATGTGCCACAACTACTGAGTCTGCGCTCTAGAGCCCTCAAGCAACAACTACTGAGCCCACGTGCCTTAACTACTGAAGACCACATGCCTAGAGCCTGTGCTCTGCAACAAGAGAAGCCACCACACTGAGAAGCCCACACACTCCAATGAACAGTAGCCTCCACTCACCACAGTAGAGAAAGCCCGCGCACAGCAATGAAGACCCAACACAGCCAAAAATTAAAAATAAAGAATCATATAATCACAGGAAATGTAAAATATTTTAATTTAAATTTATGAGTATATTTTTCTTGCAGAGACATGTGGTAGGGTGATCAATAAAAACCTTTAAAGCATAAATATATTACATTAGGATAAAGTTTTGTGGAGAAAGTGGAATGGAAACAGTTAAAAAGAAAAGGAACATGTAGAATCTCTGCCAGTTAAAAAGTTTATTTGTGGACGTCCTTGGTGGCGCAGTGGTTAGGAATCCGCCTGCCAATGCAGGGCACAAGAGTTCGAGCCCTTGTCCGGGAAGATCCCACTTGCCGTGGAGCAAGTAAGCCTGCTCGCCACAGCTACGGAAGCCTACGTGCCTAGAGCCCGTGCTCTGCAACAAGAGAGGCCACCGTAATGAGAAGCCTGTGTACCACAACGAAGAGTAGCCCTCGCTCACCACAACTAGAGAAAGCCCGCATGTAGCAATGAAGACCCAACGGAGCCAATAAAAATAAATAAATTTATATGAAAAAAGTTTATTTGTGTATTGTGAAAAATGGATGATGGTGGGAATCAAATCTCTATGGTGTTTAGATTTTATTGGATACTTTAAAACGGATGCTATGGTTTTTTTAAATCAAAATATCAATATTACTTAAATTACTATTTAAATTACATTCCTACTTAAATCAATTATGCACAATTTAAGATGTCAACCTTAAAATGTGTCAGAAGGACTTCCCTGGTGGTCCAGTGGTAAAGAATCTGCCTTGCAACACAGGGGACAAGGATTTGATCCCTGGTCAGGGAACTAAGATCCCACATGCCACAGGGCAACTGAGCCCATGTGCCACAACTACTCAGCCTGCACGCCCCAAGGAGAGAGCCCACGTGCAGCAACTACAGAGCCCAGGTGCTCTGGAGCCCACATGTCACAACTAGAGAGAAAACCCTTACATGTGCTGCAACGAAGAGCCCGCGCACAGCAAGGAAAGTTCCCATGTGCCGCAACAAAGACTCAAAGCAGCCAAAAAAAAAAAAAAAAAAGAATGAATGGATAAATACATTTAAAAAAATGTGTGAGGGGTGCACAGTTTTCAAAATTCTCTAAATTTTGCTCAGAATTCATTAACAAGAAGCTTTGAAGACTTGTCTAAAGAGTAGCCTGTCAGCTTTGAGTTTAAGCATCAGGATGAAAAACATTGGTTAATCCAGGGAGTCAGTTACTAGACGTTCTACTGTTCTAAAGTTTCAAAAGGCCTTTATCATCATTACTTAATTATTAATGAGAGAAATACTATTTGGTGGTGACTCACACCCTGATTCTTATCAGCTTTTACACTTCCAAACCTATTACAAGCCTTTACATGGAACTGTACTACATTTGTGCATGTACATAAAAATACAGCTGCTTTGAAGATTCTTGGAAGTGATTACATTTAAATAATATTTTATTACTATCAATAATTATCTTGTGATTTTGCAAGTCTCACTTTTTCTGTCCCATGCTATTCAAAATATTTTGTAGACTGTATTCAATTGGTCTTTAACAAAGCCTGATGAAATATGTAGGAGGTAGTCAGAAAGGGGTTAACTGATCTTTCCTTAGGAAGTCAAAGATGGTGTCAACAGTAAATCAAATAAAACCAATGACTCTTCCTATTTATAAAAACATTCTGGATATACACTAGCAAGGCCCTATTAATGACTTGCTATTCCCTTTCCAAGCTGATGCTAGGTTCGGGCTCATTCAACCATATGCAAATACATACACACACATATATATGTATATATATGAGAGAAAATTCAACCCTATGCAAATACATAAACATATATGTATATATGTATATATATGAGAGAAATACATATCTGCAAAATGACATGCCCCAAGGCCCCTTCTAATTTAACCTTATACACTCTGGTTGGCTTCATCCATCATCATGGTTTTAACTCTCAACAGTCACTGATGATTTCCCCCAATACCTCCTGTCCAGATGTTCTAAAACTGTACTCCTGTTGTGCCCTAATGGAACCTTTGTCCAGACAGTTGTAGAAGCCAGAAATGGGGTCCAGGCCTCGTTCCCCTTCTTGAGCCCTTAGACCCAATCGATCCAAACTTTTGTTGATTTTACTTTAGAAATAACCCTAACATCTGTCTTCCATTTTGATAGTGTACCACCACTGCTTAATACTGGTCCTTGTTTCCTCTGATGAGTCCATCCGTAGCCACTTAACTGGTCTCCCTGCCCCCTTCTCCATTTAACCCATTCTCCATGCCATCCAAGCAACCTCTTCAGAAGTTAAATGAAATTGTGCCATTCCAGGTGTGAAAAGTTTCCAATGTCTCTCCAATACTACAACTTGAATTCACATTTCCATGTGTGGTTTAGAAAGCCCTGCATCATCTTCCCACCGTCTGCTTTTACAGTGACCCATCTCAGCCCTTCGCCCTGGCCATTCCAATCCTCTTGCTTTTCCCTGAGTACACCATGCTTGCTTTCATTCACTCTTTCAACAATTTATCAGGGGCTTCCTCTGTGCCCGTCACAAGTCAATGCATGGGCTCATATCGATGCAGACATGACCAAGTCCCCGTCCTTACAGAGGCTACATTCTGGGCTTTTTTAGTCCATTCCTTTGCATTTGTCCAGTTTCCTTCCTGGAGTGCTCATTTCCCACCCCTCGCCTGTCTAGCAAACTCCTACTTTACTTTAGGACTCAGTTTATTCATGAGAAATCTTGGAAGGTTACCTGGAAACCCTCACTCACATCCAGCCGTTGGATATTCCTTCTTCAGGAAAGGAACTCCAGGAGAACATGGGCTTTCCTTGTGTGTGGCTGCATGCTCAGTGCCCAGAACAGTGCCTGACATACACTGGGTTTTTAATAAATAGTTATCAAATGCATTATACCTACCAAAATACCTACCTAGTTATGTGTTTCTACCTTGAGATCATGAGCTGTGAGTGTCTGATGGTCAGAACTTCTCTCATTTACCTATTTACCCCCACTGCTTATCACAGTGCCTGGTACATTATTAAGAATCAATAATGGTGACTATAGGCCATACAGATATACATGAAGAAAACAAAACAAAATACCCAAAAGGATTGGGAAAAATGTTGTGAAGGGTTAATGCTATCCAACCCCTGGAGCAGGAAGGGGCAGTGGGGTATAAATACTAAATCCTAGACCTCTAGGAATAAGACACAGTGTTTGTGTTATGAAGTGGTAAGGAGATACACATACATACAACTAGTTAAAAAATACTGGGGTGCTTCTGCATGTAATTAGAGATTCCAGCAAAATGCTGTGGTAGCAGGGTGGCACTCGGGAAGGCTTCTTGGAAGAAAAGCCAGCCTTTGAAAAGTCTCCTTAGGCTAGCATCAACAGACAAAACCCAGGACTCTCAGTTAAATTTGAATTTCAGATAAACAGCAAATAACATTTTTGTATTAGTACGTCCCATGCAATATTGGGGATATACTTACACTAAAGATGTAGTCATTGTTTATCTGAGATTCAAAATTAACTGGGCCTCCTGTATTTTTATTTACTAGATCCGGCAACTTCAGCTCAGGTATGTGGAACAGCTTGAGAAGAGGAGCAGGGATGGAAAAGCACAAAGAGAATGGCCAGTTGTCCAACACGGTTGGGGTCTTAGGTATACGGGGGGTGGGGGAGAGAGGAAGTTATGGGGGATACTGCTAGGGAAGGAATGAGGCCAGATCTGAGAGGCTCTGAGTGACCTTGACTTGTCAAAGAAGAATATGATGTCATCCTGGTGACTTATGTTCAGCAGTGAGAGACTATATCCTTTATGAAAAATAGAGTGTGAACATAAATTTCTGTGGACATAACTCATGTGTCCCTGGAGACACTGTAACACTGATTGTATGAATTTTAAACATATCAGGAGCCACACACAATTTCCCCTTAAGTGGAAAAAGATGTACTTTCTGAAAGTTAAATTAAATGTTTACATTTAGCCAAGAACAGCTACTGGCAAACTGAACGCTGAAAATTTTTCTAAATAAATTTCTAGCACAGTGATTTACAGACATTAAATTGAGATGAAACAAGCTAATATCTGCAGCAAAAAGAATAAATTATGATCTTGTTATTACATTAACTGTTGGTTTAAGTAAGATTTTAAAGTCATATGTTTAGATAATGAGCACATTAAAATACTGGCCATCTGAATCACAGATATAAAATTAATGACTAAAAAATTAACACATATTTATTATTTATTTAGTGATTCTAACCAATACAGAACCTCTTACTTTAAGAGAAATCATTCAGGTTAAAAATTGACAAAAGCAAATTAACAATCTGTTTTGGTCCTACTGCATAAATATCAATACTTGTGTTTATTAATGTTTGAAATTTAGCTCTGAAAAAGCCGAGAATTCACATATTTAGAAACCCCTTAAAAAGTCTAAGCACTGAGGAACATTTCCTGTGATTTTTTTTTAAGGTATAGAAAGACATTTTTGAACAATTGGGGAAATTTGAATATGGACTGGACATTAGGTGATAATAAAGAATGATTTTAATGTTGTAGGGTTAAATTAAAAATAAAATCCTTTTCTGTTAGCGGCGTGTACTCAAGTATTACAGGTACAATGATATCATATCTGAGATTTGCTCTTAAAATACTCCACTTGAAAAGAAAGGATGGGGAGTAGATGAAGCAAAGCTGCCAAAATGCTGATGACTGTTGAACTGGGGTGATGGGTATGTGAGGGGTTCTGTATATGATTTGATTTCGGTGTATGTTTGAAAATTTCTATAATCAAAGGTAAAAAACAAAGCAGGTCTTTTTCACGAATGAATAATTTCCTTGGAAGTATATCTTACAATACATTTACATCCATCTTCCAATTTATATTTTAAATATAAATACTTATACACATATACATATTCTTTTGCAGTGACTGGTTAATAAAGCAGTTGAACATGTGTATCTTATTAATGATCACTCACATTTATTGAGCACACTCCATGGGCCAGGCACTGTGCCTAGTGACTCATTTAATGCGATATTCATTTAATGTCTGCAGCAGTCTTTTGAGCTAGGCTTGACCATCATCCCCACTTTACAGGTGGAGAGACTGAGGCTTGGAGAGGTGACAGTTCTCACCGTCCTAAAGATAGCGCCTGTGTTTGTGTTGAGATCCAGGCTTAGGCTGCCTGACTCTAAAGTCTGTATGTTTAATCCTTCCCTATACTGCCAGGTAGACTAGCAGGAGGGTAAATATACTCACAATACACACAATCATGAAAAGAATGTGGGAAATGGCTGGCGTGCTTCTCCCGTGCCACAGCCATGGCTCAGGGCAGGACTCGCGGGTTCAGCCACAGATCAGGCTGTTGTCTGAAGCAAAAATGAGGACAGATGCTGCTCTAGACAAAGAGGAGAAGCACAGACAACCAACACAAGTCTCTTCTCGTTGACAACAGTTCTGCAACTGTGTTTGTTTGTATTTAAGTAATACAGAATAACTAAAATGCACAGTGTGCCTTTTGTGCGCCTTCTGGAGCCTGTTTTTATTTTTCAGGACATCACCTCCGTTTTAAATCATTCATCTTGCAGTGCCTCTTGTTTGGCGCAGGCGGCAGGGGGTGGGTGGAGGGGGCAGCGGGGAGAGGCGAGCTGGAGGAAGCACATCCCACAAGTGCGGAACCGGCACAGCTGCAGCCCTGCGAGGCCCCGCCCCATGAGCTCACCCCTGGCAGTGCAAATTGGGATGACATAATGCTGCTGGAGAGCTTCAGCCCACCGCAGTGGGAGCGCTCTTGCTTTTCCTGAGCACAGGAAAAATTAGCATCGGTATTTCTAGCCGTTCCTGAGGAAGTGGCGTTTTATTCAAAGGTGTCGTGGGAAACAGAACACTGCCTGCCTTAGGATCAGCTTCTGTGCCAAAGGAAAACAGAGCTTATCAGTAAATAAGTCACTGATTACTGCCCTTATCAGACGAGGAAGGGAAGCGGCATTCTTCAAAAACAGGGTCCAATTAAAATGGCAAGAGAGAGTCTCAGTGTTTCTTCAAAGTTATTTTAGCTGAAGAGAATAAAAAAAATAACCATAGCAATAATATTAAATAATAGTAATAACCTTTATTATTTATTTATCTCTTACTGTATACTAAGAACTATACTAAATGTTTCACATGTTACCTTTTTTTTTTTTAAGCCCTGCCCTGTGGCAAGCGAGATCCTAGTTCCCCAACCAGGGATTGAACCCTGGCCCCCTGCAATGGAAGGGCAGAGTCTTAACCACTGGACCGCCAGGGAAGTCCCTGTTATCTACTTAGTTCCTTTAGTCCCTATAACAACCTTACAAAGTAGGCATGCCTGCCTGCCCCCCCGCCCGCCCCCCGCCCCCCGCCCCAACACACATGTACACACATATACACACTTTAAAGATCAGAAAACTGAGGCCAGGAGAGGTAGGTAATTTGTCAAGGTCAGACAGCAGCAATTGGCTAAGCCAAGGGATTCTGGTCCAGAGCCCACGTTTTAATCACTATGCTACATTGCTCTGTAGGCCCTGGGACAGGCCCATGCATGGTAATGTGTAATAACAACTCAGTAAAATAGAGAAGAGAGGCTTGTTTCCACCAAGAAATCACAGGCCAAAGCTGGGATATCTGCCATGCTTGGCATTTCTCATCTCATTAGACACCCCATCTTGTAAAGGGGAAAGGCGGGAAGGGTAGTATCAATTAAGAACCTACTGTGAAATAGTAGAAAAAAATATATATTCAACTCTGCCCCTGGTTCCTAGCACAGAGCTCCTAAAATTGTTATCTCCTAAATGATAAGAGCACCAGGAGCATCTTTAGTTCTAATATTTGGTCTTTGACCCTAGTTCCTGACACACAGCTCCTAAATCTCCTGGAATTTTCTGGGTGATGGGAATGTCTTTCGTTCTAATGGAGTGACTCTTGGTGGGCTCCTGGGCAGGGGCTGGTCACCAGAAAGACCAAGCAATGATTAGAAGCTTGAAATTTCAGCCCTGACCCCCAGTCTCCAGAAAGGGGACAGGGGCCGGAAATGGAGGGAATAATTGATCATGCCTATGTGAAAATAAAAATAAAAATCCTCCAATGTTCAGAGAGCTTCCAGGTTCATGAACACATGGAGATGCTCCTTGCCCCTTCCCACACACTTGCCCTATACATCTACTTCCAACTGCATCCTTTATCTGATCCTTTTACAATCAACTAGTAAACAGTAGGTAAACTGTCTTCCCGAGTCCTGTGAACTGCTTGAACAAATTTACTAAACACAAGGAAAGGGTTGTGGGAACCTCTGATGTATAGCTGATTGCTCAGAAGTACGGGTAAAACCTACACTTACAACTGGTGTTGGAGATAGGGGGGCAGTCTTTTGGGGCTGAGACTCCTGCACCACTTCAGATGCCAGCGGAGGAGAAGGAAGAGTAGACAGAGAAGGTGGGATGAAAACTACTGAAAGGAGAGGAAATGCCATGTGGCGTAATGGTTGTGTGTGGGGTTCTAGTGTCTGGAGAACTTAGGTTTGGGTGCAAGCTCTACTACAAAAGTTGGATGGCCTAGTGCAATAGACTCAAAGGCTTTGAGCCTCAGTTTTCTAATCTGTAAAATGGGGGTAATTATACATTCCTCATGGCGTTCTTGTGAAGATCAAGTAAGATAAAGCACAGTTCTGAACCTACGGCCTGGTGTGGAGTATGAGCTCAGTAAAGGGCACAGCAGGATGACTAAGGGTAGAAACCTAGAATCCCCTTCTTGGTACTTGAAACCTGGTGTCCTCTTGGCTCACAGAGAGTAACCATGTTTTACTGGATTAAGTGGGAACCGATCACTTTTCTGTGAATTTTGGGGGAAGATTTTTTCCATCAGAAACCCCTTCACTCCCAGCCCACTCTCTTTTAAGCATTTTAGTTCCAACACTGGTTGCAGTGCGGAAGTGCCAGCCAGTTGGCAGGTAACTGAGAGCTTAGGTTCAGCTGTAGCGCTGATGACTGATCAGAAATGCAATCATGGCTCCAGGGAATTCCAACTGACTACAGAATCTATACTGTATGTGTGAAATTTCATTAAATCTGGGCTGATTAGGTATAATGAAATCTCACCCACAGAGAGGAGATTTTGATTACTACTGGAACCCGCCCCCCAACCCCAGAGCGAGGATCAAATTTCTGATCAGCTCTATCTCAGAGAATCACCTGGATGGGGATGTCTTATTTGTACCTAAGATATCTGTCTATAAAGTTACCTGACCAGTTCTAACACCTATTAAACTAATTAGGCAGCTTGATTTTAACAGCACCAAAATTCATGCCATAGGGTGTCAGAAACAGAACACTTCTGGGGAGATACACTAAGAAAGGAACTTTAAGCTTCAGTCACATGGCGAGGAAGTAGACGTAAAAAATGTAATTCCTGTGAAAGCATTTCTTCTCTTACAGTTAAAAGGAGAAGTACATATACTTCCAGAAAATATTGTTGGTAGACTTCATGACTATATCTGAAATCATGCTGTATTGGCTTAGCAACCCTTCATAATGGTTGTGGATTTAGCTAATTGTGGTCCCAGATGATAAAGCATAAGAATTACCAACAGTAAAAACTATACTTTAATTTCTAATAAAAAGATTAGATTTATTTTCTCCACTTGTGGGAGCATCTCCTTCCCCACTATTTTAAACTGGATGTTTGCAAACGGCATTACTTCTGAACTTTGCCCTGGTACAGTAAAGCCGGTGGTGTATACTAGGAGGAAGTTAATCTTGTAAGGAAACAGAAAACGCTCAAACAACATGAGTTGAATTTATTACAAATTGGGAAATGAAAGGTGTGATGTCGATGCCTCATATGCCCCAAGTTTTTATTAAACTTTGAAGAAACAAATGGAATCATATAGTTTTATAACTGAAACTGACTTCAGACAATTACTTTAAATGCTCTTATATTTGGAGAAAAGTTCATTTGAGAATTTTTTTAAACAAAAGAGAGGCCAATCTAAGATATAATGCATTAAATCCCATCTGTTTTAAGGTAGCTGCTTTCTTACGACTAGCACCAAATCACTAGTTGAAGCTGGAATGGCCATCTGTCCCTGTCTGTGATGAACAAGAACCAGATTCCATCTCGAAACAGACAGCATCCTTGAAATGGACAATCCAGACCAATGTTTTGGGGGCTTGATGTTAATCAATTTCTATGGTTAAATTCTTGCCATTACTTAAAATAATTGCCATTTAAAAACAACTAGTGGAAGCAAAATTGGCAGTTTTTCTAAACAAAAGAGTCAGGTGTATATCAAGTTAACTTGTTGATACAGCATGGCCAAGGAATAGTGTCTGCCGATACTCAGATAGTCAATTACCCATGCTATACACATTGTCAGTTTCTAGCGAATTGGATTATATGATGATGTACTGAACGCCCCAAATATAATAAATACATCATAATGTTAAAAGAAAGATTTTGATGGGATTTCAATACTTCAAAAATCGTTTTTATAAATTTCAACTATCACTGCTTTCTACGTTTTGAAAGTACCAGTTAGTAATAGTTGAATGCTAGATAGCTAGATGACATCAAGTTAATGGGAGTTTTGTTCTTTGTTATAATGTATATTTTCCCTTCATATAATGCTTCAGGCTAATCCAAAGTCTAGTTACCAAGGACTAGGAACAATTAAGAAGGAAACACAAACAATACCAAAATCTCACATCACATTAAGGTAGGACTTTTTCAAAATTGTAAAAATGAACAACCCCATTCAAACAAGCAATAATGTTTTCAAACAGAGGCTAAAAATACTAAGCAAAACCGATTATATGTGCATATAGCATGGGAGAGACAATGGTTTTGCACTTTTATCCTGCTTGGAATTCATAGGGCTTCTTGAATGTGTACCTTCACAACAGTCAGCAGTTTTGGGAGATTCACAGTTGTTCTCTCTCCAAATACTGCTTCTGCCTTCATCTCTCTCCTCTTCTCTGAAAAAATCCAATTACATATCATATCCATACCCCCTCTTCTGGATTTTCTAGCCTTTTGTTTCTTTGTGTTCTGTTCTGTTCACTAATTCCCTTTCCCTGTTTACTTATTCTTCTGCTGTGTCTACTCATGGTAGCCAGTTATCAAGTGGTCTCTCTGACCCCAATAATCTTCACCATCTAGTATTCATACCCGTGTGTAGCTTCCCCTTACGTTAGATCAGGGCTGGTCTGTATGACCAGATAGGTATGACAGAATTTCATTGGGTATGAAGTGGTTCATATGACACTTTTGAGACTAGGTCATAAAAAGCATTGCATCTTCCGCCTCGCGTTCTTGGATTTCCATTTCTGGGGAAAACCAGCCACCATGTCATGAGGACACTCAAGCAGTTCCCTGGAGAAGCCCACATTGAAAGAAACCAACTTCCATCTGTATGAGTGAATCCCCTTCAGATGGCTCCAGCCCCAGTTAAGTCTTTTTCTAAAAAATTAATTAATTAATTAATTGGCTGCATTGAGTCTTCGTTGCTGTGCGTGGGATTTTTGTAGTTGCAGTGAGTGGGGGCTACTCTTCATTGCAGTGCACGGGCTTCTTATTGCGGCGGCTTCTCTTGTTGCGGAACATAGACTCTAGGTGTGCGGGTTTCAGTAGTTGCGGGGTATGGGCTCAATAGTTGTGGCTCGCGAGCTCTGGAGCGCAGGCTCAGTAGTTGTGATGCACGGGCTTAGTTGCTCCGCAGCATGTGGGATCTTTCCGGACCAGGGCTCGAACCCGTGTTCCCTGCATTGGCAGGCAGATTCTTAACCACTGCGCCACTAGGAAAGCCCCCCAGTTAAGTCTGTCCGTCAACCAGTATCTGATGGCAACCTCATGACAGACCTTGAGCAAGAGCCAGCCAAATTAGCCACTCCTGAATTTCTGACTCACAGAAACCATGAGAAAGATTTAAGCAGTTATTACTGCTTTAAATTACCAACTCTTGGGATGATTTGCTACATAGCAATAAATAGCTAATCCACCCATTAATCAAGTTTTAAAATTCAGTTCTTGGATTTTTCAGTCGGTTCATTTTTATAGTTTCTAGTTTTCTTCCAGTCTTTTAAAAACTCTCACAGAACATATTAAGAATATTTTTAAAAAGTCTGTGTGCTCAATTTATTATGCAGAGCCCTATGTTTTCATTACCTGTTATTTTTCTTGTTTTTTCATCCATACTGTTTTATCTCCTCACGAGCCTGACTATTACTAGTAGTTAAGTAGTGGACATGGTGTATGAGAATTTGTAGAAATAATCTGAGACCTTGATAACATTCTCTTCCTTGAGAGATACTTTACTTTGCTGTTGGCAGCTTTAGAAACCAGCAATCTGAGATCATCTTGATTCAATTTCAAGGATTAAAAATGACTTGAAATTGAGCTTCAGGCTTAGTTCATTCTTACTGCTAGTGGGTAGTAGCTATTTATTGTCTCAATCCAAAGCCTGGGGTATTTACCAGCCTCACTCTAGCTTTGGAGGGTTCCAGACTCCGGTTTTATTGCTCTAAGTCCATAGGGCTGTCAGGAGGCCTGTCCAGTTTCTCAGCCTTTCAGTTATGTTTCCTGGGGTCAGCAGACATCTGAGTGAAAAAGTGGCCCCTCGTGGCAGGTTCATCTCTCTAGATTTTCTTCTTTTCTATGTCTTTCCCATAATTCTGCCTTATTAGATCTCTGATGACTCCAAGCAATTCCAAGCAAGTATATTTTGTCCGGATTTCATTGTTCTCAGCCTAAATTTTGACCCTTATGAGAAGTGGAAGTCTTTACATTGTTTTATTAGCTAATCTAGAATTACAGTTACTTCAGAAAACAAAAACAAAATGTGCACTTCTTTTTTTTTGCTAAAGGTCTATCTAACACCATCACTTCTTCAAACCATTCCCATACTATAGAAACCAGCATTCTTGAAATAAAGTTGTAAAAAGCTGCCAATCCACTCATTTAAGGACAAGTCAGCTGGTCAGAACAGAATATGAAAATCCCCCAATTTATAGAAATAAACCGGTTCTAGAGAATGCCACGCAAATTTCTCCAAGGTGAAATCACTAGACAGGCAGGCCATTGCTCCTCACATTTAGCCTTCAGAGAAGGGCACAGGCTCTAGTTCTGCGGAGAAACTAGTAGCCGTGTTGTAAGGATACCCAGGCAGCACTATGGAGAAGCCCACAGGCCACTGAGAATATTCCCCCATTTTCTGGATCATTTGAAATTATCATTACATCAGAAAGCCTACCTAAAAGTTACTGAACAAAAGAAAGAAATGTTTCAAACACATAGGGAAAAGTTATTTTTATAGTAATATGACCATTAATAACAATATACACTTCTTGTAGGGGTCAAAATTTAGACCAACCCTCCAACTTCAAGTACTAGATGTCTAGAATAAGATCAAACAAGATAAACTAGAACTTAAAATGTCAGGTACGTTTGATTAGGAATGAAGGAAACAAATTCCTACATGTTACAATGTCATTTTAAAAGGAATATTTTAAGTATGTATTACAGACAAAACCTTTTTTCCTGCTGAAATATAGTTTACTTAAAATAAAAAGATGAACATTTAATGAAAATGTCTTTGCAAGTTTTACCATGTATCCCAACTGAATTACAGGATTTTACAAGAATTATAGGACTATAAAATTGCACCCCTGATTTATAGATTTGGGACTCAAACTAGGTTACTTGTTGATCGCATGTTTATCTCCATCACTATCTATTGATGGCTATCGGCCACATGAAGCTGGCCCTCAGACTAAGACATATCCACTAAAGGGAGACTATGGATCTAATTAATCATCAAGTCAGGTTTGTTGATTCATCTCGACCATGTCTGAGATTCGTCTATCTCTCTAATTTTCTACTCTTTCCAAATCATCCTGCAAATTGCTTACTCCTCTTACCCACTCCTCTGTACACATCCCCCCAGTTTCAATCTGTTCAAGAATCTTCAGTGACTTCTGGGTACTCAGACTGGTCTTCAAGGCTTCAACATTATCTGGTCTTGGTCTCCTTATTCCTTATTCCTTTTCAAATAAGCCTCTACTTTGTATAAGTCAGTCATTTCACTACTCCCCACATGATGCTTATTTTTGCTTTTTTGATTCTCTTCCAGCTTAGATGCTCTCCTTTCTCCTTATTTATTCAAACTACATTCATGATTTGGTCATCAAATACCAAGGACTTAGCACTCTTATTTATTAGAACCACACGCTACCTTCTCCTACATATCTTCTCTATCAAATCTGATCCATGCTTGTAATTCTTTTCCTTGAATTATTTATATTTTATTCATGATTTAAAATGCAAAACCTTGAAGGGCATTATATACCAACTTTCATTTTATCAATGGTGTTGCAAACCCACTGAGTCAGGGGAAGAATCTTCATAATCTTCTAAAGTGCCACTCACAAAATCTACACTCAACTAATGTCTTTTAAATATATTCAACCTCGTGTCCAAATCTAAGTAACAGACTTTCATTAGACCATAATGAGTCTGCTTAGCCCAGGAATTACCAATTGATTCACTTCTTTGCCAGTAAGCTACCCAGAGGACAAAAAAGAAAGGTCAGAACTCATTTTGGTAGAGACCTGACTCCTGGTGGATTATTTCCTTCCTTGGGTTATGCAAGGGGATGAAATGACAAACTCTTCTATGTTAATTATAGACTCCCTATTTCCTGGCTCCATATTTTCAGTATGAAATATGCAGACCTTTTTTTTTTTTTTGGGTCAACTAAAAGATATTTAAACAAATTTGTAATTAATTTTTTTCTAGATGCCTTAAGCAGATAATTCTCTTAGATTCATATTCAGCAAATGTTTCTTTGGTACTTATGTAGAGAGAGAGAAAGAAAATATAAACAGGGAAGAAGGAATTCCCGTTCAGCACATTAACCAAGGAAAACATTAACTGTCCTTTGGAATACAGTCCACAAATAGTCCATTTTTCTGCCGCAAGGTCAATAGAATTATCCTGCGGTTTCTCTGCCTAGTTGATAAACTCCTTTAGTTAAAGATTGCTTCATTCCTTTCAAAGAAGGCTGGCTATAAGATCACATGCTATTTCAGTGGACAGGTTTTAAATCTTTTTTTTTTTTTTTTGCAACACATTTTCCTCAGTGCATAAAGCGTATTTTGATGAATTAGCAAGAAATACAAATTTTTGCTCCCTAAGTACAGAGATCTTAGAATTTCAGTAGCCTTTATTTAAATGTTACTGTTTCTATAGCAGTGGTCCTTTACCTTGCCTGTCCAGGAAAATTACTATGGGAACTTTTAAAGCATATTGATGTCTGAGCCCATCCCAGAATTTATTTAATTAATCTGGCTTTGATCCCTAGGGCTGTTTTTGTTTTTCGTTTGTTTTATTTTTTGATTTTTTTAAGCTCTTTATTGGAATATAATTGCTTTACACTCTTGTACCAGCTTTTGAGGTACACCAAAGTGAATCAGCTGTATTTATACATATATCCCCATATCTCCTCCCTCCTGCGATTCCCTCTCACCCTCCCTGTCCTGGCCCTCTAAGGCATCACCCATTATCAAGTTGATCTCCCTTTGTTATACAGCAACTTCCCACTAGCTATCTATTTTACAGCTGGTAGTATAAATATGTCTATGCTACTCTCTCACTTCGTCCCAGCTTCCCCTTCACCACCGCCCCCCCCAACCCCATGTCCTCCAGTCCATTCTCTGCATCTGCATCCTTATTCTTGCCCTGTCACTGGGTTCATCTATTTTTTGATTTTAATGTGCAATCATGGTTAAGGATCACTGTGTCAAGTGGAAAGGAAATGGGAGGACAAGAATAATAGGGGAAGAAAAATAAGTTTCTTAGCAATAAAAATAAAAACTACAATTTATTGAGTACTTGTATATATATACCAGGCAGCATGCTAACCATGTTTCATACTATATTGGTTACCTATTGCTGCATAACAAAGACCCTAAATCTTAATGGCTTAAACAACAAGCATTTGTGTCTCACAATTTTGCGGTCAGGAATTCGGGAGTCACTTAGCTTGGTGTTCTGGTTCAAGGTTTCTCTTGAGGCTGTAGACAAGATATCAGTCGTGACTGCAGTCACCTGAAGGCCTGACTGGGGCTGGACAGCCCTTTTATAAAAAGGCTCAGTGGCAAGGGGGTTGGCAGTAGCAGTTCCTTCATGACTGCTGGCAGGACGGCTCAGTTTCTTACCGCGTGGGCCTCTTCACAGAGCTGCTTGGGTGACTTCACAACATGGCAGCTGGCTTACCCCAAAGCAAGGGATCCCAGAGAGAGCAAGGAGGAAGTTGACTTTTATGGTGTGGTCTTGGAAATTACATATCATCAGTTATGACACATTTTGTTCACTAGAAGTGAATCACTAAATACAGTCCACTCAAGGAGAAGGCAGTAAAGCTCAGGAGCATCCAAGAATTTATGGATACACACACATACACACACACACACACACACACACAGATATGTGTATTAAAACAAAGACAAATTTATTAGATTATAATAATTCTGGAAGTCAGAAGTTCAAAATGGGTCATCAGGGCTGCCTTTCCCCTGGAGACACTAGGGGAGAACCTCGTTCCTTTCCATTTCCCATTTCTAGGGGCAGCCTGCATTCCTTGGCTTGTGGCCCTCTCCTCCATCTTCAAAGCCAGCAGCCAGTGGAGCATCTTCCAGTCTCTCTCTTTACTTCCACTGTCACATCTGCTTTTGATTGACCCTCCTGCCTCCCTCTTATAAGGACCTTTGTGACTACATTGGGCCCACCCAGATATTTCCGGATAATCTCACAACTCAACAGCCTTAAATTAACACATCGGAAAGTCCCCTTTTCCATGTAAGGTAACATAGTCACATGTTTCAAGGATTAGGACATGGATATTTTGGGAGGGCCATTGTTCTGTCTGCTACACTATCTAGGCTGCTGGATATCGATACCTCCTGAAACCCATTCCAGATGAGTCTAAACATGCCAAAATATTTTAAACGTTTTATTATGCAAATAAAAATGAATATATAAAGGTATTCTCACTGTAAAATATGCAAATATTATGATAAAACTGAGTGTTACTTCATCATCACATGTAATTTCCAGGCCATTCCCTCCCGGTCACCATTACTACCAATGAGCACCATGTACGCTATGAGGCCTTTCTATATACTTGCATAAAATAAATGGACATATATTTCTTTCAATTAACTTTTTATTTGAAATAATTTTCTGAGTAGATTTATGAAAAAGGTGCAAAAACAATACAGAGATTTCCTCTTTACCCCTAGTTTCACTTTCCCCTAATGTTACCATCTCACATTACTCTGGCATGTTCGCCAAAGTTAAGAAACCAACATTAGTACGTTACTATTAAATAAACTCCAGACTTTATTCAGATTTCCCGACTTTTTTCATTAACGTCCTTTTTTTCTCTTCCAAGATCCATCCAGGATACCACATGGCGTTTAGTTGCTATGCTTCCTCTGATCTGTGATGGTTTCTCAATTTTTCCAAGTTTTTCAACACCTTGCCTAGTTTTAAAAGGTACTGGTCACTTCTTTTGTAAAATACGCTTCAATTTAAGTTCATCTGATATATTTTCTCATGATTAGACTGCGGTTATGTGTTTCGCGAGGGACTACCATCACAGAGGTCAAGTGCTGTTCTCATCACACCCCTTCAGGAGAGAGATCATATCAACATGATGTCTCTCTCATCCTGTTAACCTTGACCATTTGGTTAAAGGGGTATCTACCAGGCTTTTCCACTGTAAATTTAGTATTTTTCCTTTTCCATCTTCTCTTCTTTGGAAGTGAATCACTAAGTCTAGCCCATACTCAAGATGAGGGGATTTAACGCCTACCTCCTGGAGGAGGGGTATCTACCTGAATTATTTGGGATTCTTTGTAGAGGACATTTGGGTGGACATATTTTAAAGCTGTGCATATATACTCTACCATTTAGTTCTTACAACAACCCTATAAGGACTACTGCTATTCCTACTTTATTGATAAGAAATCCACAGCTCAAAAAAGTTGTGTCCAAGTTAAGATTTGCCCAAGGTAACACAGCTAGTAAGACCTGGCATTCAACATGAGGTTGGTTTGATTCCACAGTCTGTATTCTTTTACTGAGACCCTTAAACTTTGCACTACTAAGAACTTGTTTTTAGTACCATTCAAATGTATTTTCAGTATTCTACAAAATTCCCAAGAACTTGTTAGAAAGGGCAATATAGGGCTTGCTTGCTTATATCTTGTTGCATATTGTTTCCCTGATGTATGTCTGACTTTCCCAATCAGACTTGGGAAGCAGGGACATAGTTTTATATATTACTTTGTCTCTGCTGAGCACCTAATACACAGGTATTCAGGAAATACTTCGGGACTGAAAAGAAAGTGACTCCTTTCCCTCAGTTTCCCACACTGTCCTGAGTGTCTACCAGGGGACACCAAAACTTATAGTGGTTGATCCCTTCATGCTCAGACCCAGGGCTAGGAGCCGAGACATGGCAGGCTCACACCAGATGACTGAATAGAACTTGGGCATCAGGCTAGAACTGTAGGAAAAGCAGGGAATGTTAAAGTTTCCCCTCTCTCTACTGATTCTCTAATGAGCAATTATAATGAGAGCAGATACCAATTTGGGTTATTTAACAAATGATCAGCCCAGAGATCCACTCAGGCCATGAGTATAATTTTTGAATTTCTAAAGTAGTGCATTGTTTCCATCCCACCAAAGATTAGGCATCATATTTCTGGGTCATACATAATAAGTCATTCTCTCCAAATCTTGGGTATTTGGGAGTGTGGATTCCAGGCAAACCATTAGTCTTTCTGTCAACCTTTCTTACATGGCAGGTATCCAGATGGCTCAGGTGGGTGTCCCACACTTCGGTTTAATTGGAACACTCTGTCTCCCTGGGATACAGAGGCAGACCTTTCCTCTGGAGAGGAAGGCAGCAAAGCTCCAATCTTCTCTCCTCATCCTCCCTGACCTTGTCCTATTTGCTGTGTATATGGACAAACAGAAGCAGTCCAAAGGACGGGCTAGCTCTGGATACGCTGAACATGCTAACAAACTTACCGAGGTTTAGCAAAGCCTTCCATTGGAAAACAACGGTTCAGCAGATCAGTTACACTGCAAAACACTTTCTTCTCTTCAGCTTTTTAGCAAGAAAGTATGTTCAGAAGCCACCTCTGGTTTCTCTCTCTGCATTCAAAGCACGATCTCCTGGAGCAGCAGAAAAGGAGGGGAGGTTGCTTCCTCGCCTACGTCTATAGTTAAGAGACTCTCGGGTCTAGATCCTTACTCACAGACTCCAGAGGAAAAGAAAAAGCCTCCCCACCAAACAATGTGGGGCGTAAAGACTCAGCAGAATTTATAAATACACATAAGGATGTGTCTCTATGATGTTAGTAGGTAAATATTCTTATATGTCCTACTAAGTAAATATGAACTAAAATGTGGTCTGGAAAGAGAGAAGCTTGGGCCCCGGGATGTGCAGAAAAGCAGGTAGGTTTCAGAGCTGACCTAGCAGCCTTCCCAGCTGCGCTGTGCCATTCTGCACCCTCTCCATTCTGGCTGATCTGTGAGGGCCCCCGGTAGCTCAGTCAGCCCGGGGTCTCCTCTCCAGCCCATCACGGTCAGCACAGTGAGCTGGGGAGGGCCTAGCAAACTGGGGTTCAAATCTTGACCCTGCCACCTACGACCCACGTGACCTTAGCCAGGTAAATCAATCTCTCTGAATCTCAACTTCCTCATGTGTAACACAGAGATATCGGTGCTTAATGACACAGGGTGACGTGAGAGTAAACGAGACAGCTAATAAGTGTAACATGCTTGTTAGCGCAGTGGATGGTTCAGTATGTGATGCCTTTTGTAATTATCAAAACGTCCCTTCCTAATGCTCTTAAGACTTCAGGATAGTGAAATGTGGCTCTAAATTATGGGGAAAAGTTAGGAAATCTCACGATGAAACCAAGTGAGTGGCTTCCAGGTTTCAGGATAGGGAGATCTTTCTAGACTTGAAATGAGGCTAGTCTAAATTGAGGTGTGTTGTAAGTGTAAAATAAATGCCAGATTTTGAAGAAAAAGAATCTAAAACATCTCATTTGTAATTTAAAAATATTAATTACATGTTGAAACGATATTGTTTGGGACGTGTTGGGTTACATAAAATAGAATTTATTAAAGTTAATTTCACTTATTTCTTTTCACTTTTTAAAAATGTGGCTACCAGAAAACTTAAAATTACATATGTGTCTTGAAATATATATTTTTTGGACTGCACCATTCTAGAACACTGAAATAGCATTGAGAGAAATACTTCACTGAATTATACCCTCGGCCATGAAAGAGTTAACCCATTTCCCTAAGATACTGCTTGAAAGTAACTCAATTACAAGGAAGCATGAAGCCAAATATGTCACAAACTGCTAATCACATCATTAAATATAGTCTCTCCTGCTGCAGTACGTAATCAGTTATGAGAGCAAAGAGCTTAGGGACTTTCAAATCATGGAAATTTTCACATATCCATTCAAGAAATGTTCTTGTCATCCCTGCTACATTTGTCTTGATTTAATCTGGCTGCGATTTAACGCATGGCATTTTTATCACAATCCACAAAGGCACTCAAGTGGCACAAATACACTTATTTATGCACAGAGCCAGGGAAAGGGTTATCTTTGCTTAAAATAACGTGCTTAACTAATGGACCGTCCCTTTTACTGTTGGGGAGGCCAGAGGTAAGGGACAGCCACACACAAACTAACCAACATTAAATACTCAAGTAGCTAATTACATGGTTTATTTGAACTACAGGATAAACAGATGCAACTCCATTTTTGTTGGACCCTCAAAACTCAGCAGCTCCTAAGCTTTTAACTTATTCCTTTGTGGTAGTTAATTGCTATAAAAAGAAATCAAAATAATACAAAACAAACAAAAAGAAACAACCCCTGTATGCACTGATGAACCCTCTTTTAAAGAAATCTATGGTCAATCATTTAAGAAAAACATGTACAACTGCAATGGCTACCTTTTAAAAGGTGTAAGTAAGTTTAGAATAAAAATTGTGGTTGCTTTTTTATTTTTTTAAAGGAGGACCTTCTCTTCCATTCCTATCACAGCATGTAGCATTCTGTTTCTGTTCTTAATTTTTCTATAATATAATTTAAGTATAGGTATCATCATCTCAACATACTTAATATAAAAAATTTAAAATTCCCAAATTAATAATTAAGGAACTAAATAATTTTCCCTCTTTTTGAGCCCCGGTGGAATTTTAAAGTAGTGTTACATTATATTTTTGATGGCACCCCTTACTTCAATGTTATTATCTACTGTATTAAATGTGAAAGATAATCAAGATAAAAAGAGAAATTTCAGTTCAAGGAATCCCCTCAGCACAGAAGGAAATTCCTTAGTTACGGTTGATAGGGCTGCGGCAATTATGCAGCTAAGTTCCAGCTCCAGAAAAATGTGCTAAAGAGAAATCTAACTACAAATGGGCATAACACCTTCCAGGAGAAACAACTCTATGTGTTGATAATGTCCAGTATCTTAATATATCGGCCACCCATGGCAGTCAAAGTTTATTTAAATAAGGGAGATACCTTAAACTTATAATGCAGTACATAGAATACTCTTAAAAAATTTACATGCAATTTTTCTAGAAAGCATGTATATCACAACCGGAAGGATTCCTATACATAAGCGAATCCACTCAAAAAAAATTACTTTGCAAACTTTGCGATTCCCCTTTCTGAGCATGGCCAAATTCCACAGATCAGATTACAGCTGAAAAAACACTGTGCTTCAACATGAAATGGAACATGAGCTTGGAAACATCAAGCAAATTCTAAAGACAGACAGAGTGTACGAACAGGAACAAACAGGCCTTTGGAAAGATAAGGAAAACGTCAAAATGGTCTCAAGTGCTCTTAGCTGATTAAATATATTTCTGTCAAGGGAAAGTGGATTTAATTTGCTAGTACAACTCAGACTTTCTCAGGACTCTTGTGAGGATTGCAAAACGGTGCAATCATTTTGGAGAACTGTGTGACAGTTTCTTACAAAGTTAAACAAATACCTACTCTATATTTCTAGGTATTTACCCAAGAGAAATATAACCTCGCACAAGAATGTTCTCAGGATTGTTGAGAAGATTAAATGAGATCATGTACATGAAAGTGCTTTCCACAGAGTCGTGCACATGGTAGGAGCTTATTAAAAAATATTTTCAATCTTGTTGCACAATTTGGATGTAATAGTGTATAGGATTTCAATAGTGCAGACTTGGGTTTATGTCCTGGCTCTGCTATTCATCTATCATATCCATTCATCCAACCTTTCTGAGCACATAATCTGTGCCAAGCACTCTTCTAGGTGTTGGGGATACCATATTGAATGTGATGGCCCCAGTCTTTACTCTCATGGGGTTTACATTCCAGTGCCTTGAGCAAGATGGTTAAGCTTTCTGCACTTCCCTTTCTACCTCCATAATTCAATTCATTTCAGCATCTTTGACAGACTGAGCTGGGGCACACAAGAATCAACTAAATAGAATCTGTGCTTTCAAGTATTCTGCAACTCCCGTGGAGGCAGCCGACAACAGAAGCAAATTCAACAGAGAGCAGTAGGTGCTGTGAGAAGGGTCTCTGAACTCTGCTTGCTGGCAAGGAGATTGGTTGCAGGAGTGAGTCAGAGAAGGCTTCCTGGAGGAAGAGCATTTACATGCAATCTGCAGAGTAAATCAGGCAAAACGTACTCACAAATCCACCATATTATTAGGAAGATCAAATGAGAATATAGCTGTGAAGGTACTAATTGGTCCATAAAGTCCTTTATAATTTAAAGCAGCTCTGTTTCCATTTTAAGGGCAATAGCATTAAAACGGAAAATTGGTGGGTAGCCCTGGATCCAGTTTAGACTCTCTCTGAGAATCTGTAGTCTTACTAACACATGTGCTTAATCTGGGCTTTCCACAACTGCTTCTTCGGACCCCAGCACTTCTAGGTTTCTGCTTGAAGGAACTGGGTAATTGAATAAATTGTTTATAATCATATGGGGCCAATTCTGACTTCCAGTCAAGTTTCTGGGATTTGCTAAATTTACAGTCTGTGGTGCAGCTCTGTGGTCGACCACACTGGCCTCTAACCATGAAATAGGCTTTTGCAACAACCAAGATTCTTGCTCTTCTGGAACCCATTGAATACTTAATAATTTTTTTTTCAATTTAATTGAAAGGCTCTGTTTATGGGACTGAAATACAGTTTATACCATAAATAACCAGAACTTTATAGTTGTACAAAAAGCACTAACTCTGCTGGAAAACTTTTGATCTGTATTTGACGCTTGGTTTATATGCTGCACACACCTCTGGGGGAAAAAAAAAGGAAGTAGGAAGTGGGATTGGGGACAAAGGTGCAGAAAATTCCTCCTTTCAAATACTGCGGCATTAAAAGGGCTTGGAAAAGGATGTCATTAGAGAAATGCAGACTATGTTCAGCACATCCCCAATCTATGGTGTGCACTTAGGCTGACCTAAGGCCTTCATGATTGCATTAGCAGTTAGGATGGAAGTCACTCCAACCACACGAACCTTAAATCACTTGAGTAACTTTAAAAAAATTTTTAAAGGTACTTCATTTTCCTCTTGGGAGGTTGCAATAGTTTAAATAAAGCAATACTTCTATTAATGGCAAGTGTTTACGTGAATGTTATAGTCCATCTTCAGGAACAACTGTATTATAGTCCAATGTTAGAGATGTTTTCTCGATTGTCAGAAGAAAAGGGATTGTGATAAATAAGATGCCCTTCTCCCAAATAATGGCAAGTAGATACTCAGAAACCAAATCAGTGCTGTATCTAACAAAGGTGGGCCCTATGCAAAGTTTAATGGAACCCTCTACCCAACTGGGGCATACTCGAGCCCTCTCATGTGAAGAGGGAAAGTGTTATGAGGAAACAAGAAAGAAAGATTCCTTTATTTTTTGGAAAGGACAAGCTGACCGACAATAAAAGGTGCCTGCGGCATCTGGGTCAAGTCCATCATCCAGTCCTGCCAGCCCTGGGGTCAATGCCTTATACTCAGAGGCAACCAGACCTCTGACCTTAGAATTCTCACTCTGCCCTGGAAGAATCTCACAGGCTTCCCGCATAGCCTGATGGCCCAAACCAATGGCTTAGCAACATCCTCTTCTTTTTAAAACCGCTACATAAAATCCACATCTTAGATGACTGGAAATGGAACACGAATGGGCACTGACGGTAGGAAGCAGCAGGAGAAAAAGCAACTTGTTTTGGAGTAGGAAGAAGAAAGAGTAAGAGAAAGTTGTGGAAAGGGAAAGACTGAGTGGGGCTGGGGAGACGTGGCTTAGAATCAGAAAAGACAGCAAACTCTGGAAGGGAAGAAAAGATGCAGGAAGTTAACTAGTCTGAAGATGTCTTCTTCAGCTTCTAGGCCTCCAGGAGCCACGGCGGGCCTGGAGAGGAACGGGGAGCACGGAATTTCACCTCAACCGTTGTTCATTTAACAAATATGTATTCAGCACCCAACTGTCCAATCATTGTTTTTGGTGCTGGGGATTCAGCAGTGGACCAGCAGAAATGAAAACCCGTGTTCCCGTGGAACTCAGGTTCTGTGGGAAGGTCGAAAGCAGCTGGATATTCAGGCTCCTCTCCCAACGAGTGATGGGTGCTTCAGCTCCTCTGCCCACAAAAGAATGCCCCCTTCTACGTCCCAAGGCCTGTACCATTTTAACCAGCTTCAAATGACCAACAGCCTTTACCCTCCTCGTAGATAACAATCCCTTTGAAGTCAAAGACTATGTCTTTTCTTATTTTATCATTTAATGCACAGAAAGAAACGTAGAGCCTGGCCCATTTAATAAATGTGTAGTTAGTGTTCAGCAATATCTTCTGAGGGAAACTGTCCCCGTGGAGAGCAGCAACAAGTGAGTCCCGGTGACCCGACCCCGGTGGGGTCCGTCACCCATCCAGGGATGGGCCTGTCCTCTATCCCTCCCTCCTTCCTTCCTCCTTTACCAGAGGTGACTTTTCAAGCTGGATGTAGACAGTTTGGATTTTTCCAGGTGTGCAGATCTTGTCTCACCAGGGCTGTGCCAACTCCTTTTAGGCGTTCGTTTTAACAGAACTACTTGAACTTAGTGCCCAGGAAGCTTCTATTCCACTGATGGATCAAGAACTCCTCCTGGGTGGGCAAGTGAGTTGAGGCCAGGAGTTCAGAGCACTCTTTCCCACTCAGCCAAGGTATGGCCCCTGAGGCCTCCCCAACACACCCCTCAGGCAGCTGCGACACTGATGAGGGTTGGTACAGGAAACGATCCCTCGGGGTCACTCAGATCCACCCACTCTACTCCTAGAAGAGGCAATGAGTGCTGAGTGGTGGAGAACTGGGGGCCAGCTGTTACTCCTCACTCTTACTGACTCAGAGTTGGGGGGGGTCTCCTCATAGTCTCAGGCAGCTTTCAGTAAACATCTGTTCAGTAGAAATACAATGCAAGCTGTGTATGTCATTTTGAATTTGCTAGTAGCCACATTAAAAAAAATGGAAAGGAGGAATTAACTTTAATAATGTATATTATTTAGCATAACATACATAAAATACTATCATTTCAACATGGAATCAACATAAAAATTACTGAGATATTTTTCATCCTTTCTCCCATACAAAGTCTTCAAAACCCACTGTGTATTTTTTTATTTATAATTTAATATATTTCATTCTAAAATAAAAGAAACAACAGCAACAATCTATTATCAAATAGAGATGGTGGACAAGCTCTCAGGCTCCTTCTTATTTTTCAGGATGGATCATTGACTTAAAAAGAGAGACTGGAAGATTCCCCTTTGCAAACCACAGCTGCACAGTCCCCACTGTGTATTTTAAACTTGGAGCACATCTCAGCTCTGACCAGCTACATCTCAAAACTCAACAGCCCCTGAGGCCCGCGGCGACTGTACTGGAGAGCACAGCGCTGAAGACTTTAGTGAAATCTCTCAGGACATCTTGTTCGAAGACAAATCTTTTTGCATAAACATTAATTTAGGAAAAATAAAATGTTTACAAAATAATAGCTCTAATAAATCCTGTGTGGGAAAATGTTTATCTTTTGCAACATTGACTACTAACTTTATTTTGACAAAAGAATGTTATTATGAAACTTCTGCTCCTTTTCAACCACTAAAATCTGAATATCTGGACACATTTGAGAAGTGGAAAAGCTGAGGACGTTTTTAAACTTTCAGCCGGCAAGCACATTAATGATCGCACTGCAAGGTGAAGGGGGCGGCAAGACACTTCCCACCGCTGGGGCGCTCTGCTGCGACCAAAGGATGATTCCGTGGGTCAGCCCACTGCTTCCTTCTGGATCGTTGTTTACAGTGGCAGGACAAGAGCCCTATAAAGCGGCACAGAAACAGACTGCACCTTGGTCTCCAACCCGTGGGCCCTGATGATGTTATGATCTGTTAGTGTTATATTATGTTAGTGTCCCTCCGCTAACAATTGTTCCTCCACTGAATAGTGTTTAATTACTGACTGCTAATTATGAGGTGAGCACTGTTTCAGGGACTGCACGTTGCCTCCCATGTATCTGCATTATTTCCCAAATATGGATGGAAGATATAAGATAAAAATTAATGTAAAAGTATTAATGAATTCCTAGTAATTATCTCTCCCTTGCATTTCCTGAAGTAAATGGAATCTAAAAGTACGGGTGAGGATTCCTGAAATTGCCTGATGCTAACATGTGGCCTTTCAGTATCACAAGTCACTATTTACCAAGTTGAGCAGCACCAGATCACGGTTTTGCTCTCCTTCAAGGGGTACAACTCGTTGTCAGCCAGGGTTCTCCTGAGATGGGAACCTCCCATTGCTTCTTTGTGCCTGAGTTTAGGTCTCTGGTTAAGAAACACTGGGTTTAGGACCCACAACATGCTGAGATTAATTGTTCATTGTTAATACATTCAACATAGATGATTTCATTACATAACACGTACCAGCTACTTTGCAGTATTTCCTTAGGCATAATAAGCTTTTACCGTAAAAACCAAATCAACATTAATCTGCAAAGCTGTCATTTTATGTCCACTGCCAAGAGAAGAAAAAAAAAAGAACAAAAAACCAAAGTGAGATAAAGTAAACCTTTTTCAAAGAACTGGACCCAAACATTTAGCAAACCAGTTCTATTCATCCCCTTTGGGCAATCTGATTTGTAAACTGACTTTCTAAACTATATTTTATTTAATTGCTGAGGGCAAGAGCTCAGTAGGTGTTTTTGAGCTAAGCTCTTTATTGTGCTGACCTGCTCTGCTTTTGGGGAAAACTGAAAAACAATCTTTTAAAGTTGGCATTTCCAAGCTGGTCTACTAATCCTACTGGCTCTATTTCCTTTCAATTGCATCAAGAGTAAATAGGTAGGAAAGATAAAAAGCCACCCTGGCGAACAAGAGAAAAATAGTCAAGTTTCAAAGCTGGCTGGCAGACAGTAGGCAGCAACACCCTCCTGCATTTCCAAGCAAACACAGGCAAAGCACCGTTTTTTCTACCTCTTACAAACAATCTGTGTTTACACAAGGCATCCACCATGCCTTCTCCCCAGTCTCTAAAAGCTGGCCATTGTTACGTGTTTAATTGCACGCCTCAATCCTAAAGGGTAAAGAAGCCAGCTAGGTAGTGACTGTTTGATCTACACATCTTGGCTGGAGATGCGAGGGCAAAGCAAACCTGCCCAGGCTCATGGTTCTGTGCTCTGCAGTCGGGAGGAGAGCCCGCGACTTGGAGGGCTGAGGAGCCAAAGCCGCCCCTTCCCGCTGGAGGGTGGCGAGGAGTACTCAGCACACACCAGTTGCATTCATGAGGAAACAATCTTCCTGCCCACCCAGCACTATATTTAGAGCCATCTCTTGGCATGCAAACTTATATTTCTGGGCTTTCTGCCACTCAGACGGAAAAAAAAAAAAAAAAAAAGGGGACAAGAAAAACTGGTTTGGTTCCAGTGCTGAACCCAAACAACAAACGTTAAATATGGCCTTCCCCACTGATGCATTTCTGTGTCAAACATCACTCCTTCTTCAAAAGCAATGAGCACTGGAGTGGAGCTGAAGAATACTTTTTTTCTCCTAATTCTAATGAGTAAAATGTGCTCCACTCTCTAAAGGAAGCAGTGAAGCACATATCTATGAAAAGGACAGAGTGTTTTGAAATTTTTAAAGTAATATCATCCAGGCTGCGGCTGTCGACTTCCCCACAGATGTGTTAGTCCCTGAACAAAGTTACATCCCAAAGCTGGCTGCAGAGCTGATGGGAAAAGAATATGCAATGCTAAATCACCAGCCTCTCTAGGCCTCAAATGCAGACCCAGCAAGAAACACTCCCTAGCATTCTGCTGTTTTGCCACAAGAACATCTGGCATTTGGGAACACCCAGATTCTTCACCAGGAAGAGAAGTCACATGGGCAGAGACCTTGATACACACCCCCTGAGCTGGTAGCTGCAAGTCTTGCCCACACCAGTTCCAACCGTGGACTGCCAGGCTGTATGAGAAACGAGCAAGGCAAACGGCTGTCTCCAACCTAAGGGCCCTTCCCGACTTTTCTCTTCCAGTGTGTTTGTTCTTACAGTCATATTTACTGAGTTAAGTTCAATAATGCTTTTTGCTCGATATCCTGCCTTGGCACTCACTGCCGAGACAGGTAGCAGCAGGACAGCCAATCTCGTCCATAAACGCACTGTCACGCAGCACAGCCATTTCCTCCACGTCGGCACGTGTTGTCACCTCTAACGACTTGAACGAATATCTTAAAGGAAAGAATACAAATATCTGCAGCTCTGTGGCCATTCTCCCACGCTGAAATTAATATTATGACAAAAAGCTAAAACAAGTAATTAAAAAAAAAAAACCCTCCACAAAATTTCCTAAAACTAGTAAATGATATGGACACAAAATAGATTCACTGGACGTGCAGGAAGAACACTTCTGAACGTTACAGTTTCATATAAGACCTCTTTTCGTTTGGGATTTCATAAGTGAACAAACGCAAAGGAAACTGACTAGCTGTGCAACAGAAAAACATCGTCAGTGTCCGGGTCTTTGGGACTGTTCACAAGGCCTCCTTCCTCCAGGCCCAGGGTGGGATGCGAGCTCTGCTCGCCTGATGTTTAGCATGGCCACACAGTTCGCTTGGGTGAGAGGAATGTGACTGGAAGGGACACGTGTCACCTTTCTAATGCTGGTGCTCAGGCCTCTGTGCCCTCTTCCTCTCCACATTTACCTGAGTCCTAGATGGACATGAAGCATAGCCAGAAATAAACCTTTACTGTTTGAATCCAATGAGATTTGGGGGTTGCGTGTTACCATAGCAAATCAAGCCTAACTGATCAATATAGTAAATTAGTAAACAATTAATAATAATTAGCAGAAGATAATTGTCTCACAGGTCTTGGTCCCAAGAAGGCACCCAAGTGGATCCTTACAAGGACCCCCATTCCACCACAGCTTAAGATTCATGGCCAATCTCCTAGCACCTCTCTTGAAACCCAAAGCAAATAAAACACTTAAGAAAAAACAAAACAGAAAAGGTCCAGCTAAGGAAAACAGACATGACTGCTGAGAAACAAAATGCTTCCCAGAATCTCTAACTCGGATGTTCTCAACACTGAGTGCTCCTCTGGGCCAGGCCCCAAAGATTCACATTTACTTGGTTCCAGTTAGAATCCTGGCATCTTCCCAGTCTCCCTCTGTGGTGTCAGTGTGCAGCCCGGCTTCAGAACCATGGCTTCACATGACTGGGCTCTGTTATTTTCCAAAACCCAGTCCTGAGACATTAAACATTATAGGAAAGAAAGAAATGCACCAACAACAGTGCCCTTAACTAGCATGTTTGTGTTACATGAAATGAGTGTCCTCAGGTACTGGGGTTGTCATTTTCCCCCTGGTCTAGCAGTAGAGCACGTTCTCAACCCATGATTCTCTGGTCCTCTCCTACTGTCAGTATTCCATCCTTGGAGTAACCAGAAGCAATAGCTCTAATGCCAGCTCTGTAGCATGTGACTGTCCAACAGTCAGGGAGTCAGCTGTCCTACAGGACTCTGAACACGAATTCAGTACGATTCAGGATCTGGGCAGAAAGTCAACTGGGTTGAGGGACACTACAGATATATGGGGTGCGTTAGCAGAGAAAATGTAGCTGAGGGGCTGGAGTATCACTGGATCCCCTCAAAGGATATGTTTCGCTGCATCAGAAACCCAAGCCTCCTGGGTACCAGGAGAGAATATTCAAGGGCACTGTACAATCTCTCTCCCCAGTCTCTCTGTACCCAATATATGAATACATATGTTTCCACTGTGATAATATGTTATTTTCCATTCATTCACTGCTTTCTATGCACCAGGAACAATATTAGGTGTCCTGAAGATACAGTTTCCTTTTATCCTCACTTCAGTCCCATGAGGAGGTGTTATTATGCTTTCCATTTTAGAGACTAGGCAACTGAGACTAAAAGTTTAAGTGACCTGCCCACTGTCACATGGCTATGGACATCACCGAAGAACAAAGAGAGCAAAGGGGATCACAATCTGTGCCACAGTCTGGAGTAAAGCTGAGGGACAGGTGCTTTATAACTATTCTCTACTGCTCTTCCCGTTGTCACAGTACCTATGTCCCAGGAACTTGGTTTAATTGAGAGAACATGCCTTAATGGTGGGCCATGATGCAGAATTTTGACAAACTGAACAATCATTTCTGTTCAGATTCAAATGAATTTATTTTAAATTGAAATGTTGATGAAGTCTGGCATCATTATGCTTAATTCACGCCTCTGCTTCCTGGTAAACATATCCACTCAATCATCCAGTGAAGACTTTAGAACCTTCTGAGTGTTCGTTACTGCAGGTATAATGGGAGCAGGAGAGACACAATCACAGCCCCCTCAGCACTTACAGTCCAGCTAGACACACTGGCAATTAAACAGCAAGAACCCTGTGCTTAGGAATACGATGGGACAAGTGTTATGAAGTCTTTCAAGGTGTCAATGGAGACAAAGAATGGCCAGCTGTCCTTCCACACACCTGAAGTGCACTGGGCTTTGCTTCGTCTACCTGCAGCCAATTTAACACACACCCTCTCTGTCGAGGCTTTGTCCGCCTCTGGTGCTGTCTTATAGCTCTGCCTTTAGAGCAACTGGTATCAGTATCACGTTGCTTCAAACAACTCTTCCTTGTCATTCGAAGCATTGCTGGCATAAAGGCCTTCCTTTGGTTTACTGTGGAGCAATTGCTCAGCTAGTCACCAAATTATCAGTTATCACAGGAGCAGGCAAGCAGAGCAGAGCTGCATTAAAAGATGACTTTCAACCTGTTGAGTTACTAAGCATAATTTGGGCCTTTATTCTACCTTATTTTAAGACATGAAATGTGGGACACACACTTCCCACCAAAAGCCCTTTGTCAAGTGTCACACTCACTAAGCTTTTTGGATAGAATCACAGGTCTGAGACAGACATTTTGCTGATACCCCACTCCTTATTTGTAAAAATCAGCACTGGCTTTGTAGATCTGTTCTGCTACTTGACTTCAGGTATTAAAAAAGAAAACAACACACAATGATTTGTTTTAGGATTTGCAAGATGACCCTAATTGCTAATGACAATAAAATAGCTAATACTTATTAGACTCTTACTCTGTAAAAGGTACCATTTGCTAGGTGTTTTATGCATGCCATCTCATTTTAACTTTATAAAAACCATAGCAGGTCAGCACCAGCACAATACATCAATTCTAAAGCACACCTTCTTTTCCACATTCTGATATGTTTGCAAACAAGGTACATCTTATAATCAATCAAGTTATATCATAGTTTAAGACTCACAGACAGAGAGAACAGACTTGTGGTTGCCAAGGTGGAGGGGGATGGGGGGGAAATGGAGTGGGAATTTGGGATTAGTAGATGCAAACTATTATGTATAGAATGGATAAACAACAAGGTCCTACTGTATAGCACAGGGAACTATATTCAATGTCCTGGGATAAACCATAATGGAATAGAATGTATATACACATAGAACTGAATCACTTTGCTGTATGGCAGAAATTAACACAACATTGTAAATCAACTATATTTCAATTTTAAAAAGTTGTATCATAGTTTAATGGGTAGCAATTTTTCTTTATGAATCACACATAAAATAATGCTATACTCTAAAACTCATGGTGTCTTGGATGAAAAAATTATGGTATTATTAGCTCCATTTCACAGATAAAGAAACTGAGGCTTTGAGAATTTGAGTATCTGCAAATAAATAGCACAGCAAGGATGTGATCATAGGTTTTTCTGGCTCCAAAGTTCGTGCTGTGAACTGGTACACCCTACTGCTTCCTACCACGTGGAAATAGAGGCTTTAATAAACATTCATTCATTCAGCACTTAGCATCTATTATCACCAAGCTGGGGATTCTGGGGCTACAGAGATGAGGAAGACAGCTTTTCATAGGACTAATTAGGGACCATGGGTATCTGAGCAGTTAACTAGAATGTTTAGCTTAGTACACTTTTGATGGACTCTAGAGTAATAGCAGATCTAAGTTTGGACTTTCTTTTCAGGGCCATTTATTTTTTTTTCCACTAAGAGCTATTTTTTTCACTAGCTAAATACCTCCCTTCTAGCCTTACACTGGGTTTGTACTACTTAAATCAACATTTTGGTGTGACAGACAGATGCTGAGATGGCCGCCAATGGTCTTTCCCTCCTACTACTCACACCCTCACCATGAGTGCAGGTAGGACCTGTGACTTACTTGTAACCAATAGAATACAGCAAAAGTGATGGGCTGTCACCTTTGTGATTAGGCTACGTAAGATTGTGACTTTCATCTTGCCAGCAGACTCTCCATCTTACCGCCTTCAGTGAAGCAAGCTGCCATGTTGGGGAGGCCCACGTGGCAAGAAATTGAGAGTTGCCTCTGGACGACAGCCAGCTAGGTACCAAGTGCCACAATCCAGCAACCTTAAAGGAGGTGAATTCTGCTGGTAACCACCTAGGCGAGCTTGAAAGAGGATCCCTCCCTAACTGAGCTTGCAGATGAGACCTCATCCCGGGCCGACACCTTACATGCAGCCTCATGAGAGAGTCTCCTAGCAGCTGGCCCAGATTCCTGACCCACAGGAACTATGAGATAATAAATGTGTGTATTTTATGCTGCTAAGTCTGTGGTAATTTGTTATGCAGTAATAGCTAACTAATACACTTGGCAAAAAGGTAAATTTCTTTGAATCGTGGGCCTTTATGATGTTCTCAAATAGTTGATACCAAAAAATTCCAATTGCGATTTTAATCTCTTGGTTACATGAGAAAAATAACAGCTAACACTTATTGAGTACCCTCTAAGAGCCACGTAAATTCTAGCATGGTATTAGTGAACCTAGGGTCACATTTACTAAGCAACATTCATTAGTGTAGTTACTGCATATACAAGATATATTAGGTATTTATTTCATTTGACAATTTTTGAACAAGGTCAGTGGACTTTATCATTTTATTGTCTAACTACTCCCTTTCTTTTGGTAAATGTAACCATTCCTTCTAGAAAATGCTACTTCCTTTAACTCCAGTCATGGTGTTCTAGTGGGTCTTTATCTCATCTAACTCACTTCACTGCTCACAGTGACTGACCCAAGGTTGGGCACCTCATCACCCAAGACTGCGCTAACAAGCACCTTTCTCTAAGATTTTGTTTTCAGGTACGGCAGGAGAGAGTACTGGAGGGTCCTTCTTGAGTTCTAAAGCTGTGAGAGATCAGCATGAATTCTCAGTGGCCATGCTCCCTGCTATCTGCAGGAAGACATTCTGCAGGAGGAGAGAACGTCATGATACTCAGAAGCAGAGACAGACAGGGAGAGCCTGGTTCCTTCCAGTCCTTGCTGATGGAGTTCCCAAAGTCCAGCTGCGCCCCTGCCCTTTCTCCAGGTCACAGAAACCTAACTCGAAACTCACTCTGAGATCCCAGCAAGCATCCCCTGAGATTCAGTCACCTCCACTGAAAAAAGACTTAGCTAATAAATGGATGAAGATTTTTCACTATTTCAGACTATCCTTTCCTGATTTATGTTATTGATGTTTTGAAATACCTGGGCCCCTTATATTTGTTTAAAAACAATTGTTCTATTACTAAATTATACCACAACCAGCTGACTGCTATAGCACAGAATGTTAAAGGGAGAGAGACATTAGGGGTTATATGGTCTGACTCTCATTTATAAAGGAGGTAACTGCAAATCAGGGAGGTGAAGCTACTTTCCAAGATAAAAGGTAGTTCATGCCGGAATTTTCTAAAACTTGGCCTTCTGTATCCATTCCAATGAGTGCTGTCTATCATACAGCATTACTTTGAAGAATTTATAGAGGCTTAATTTAAAGAATTTGACTTTTGTTATAAAGCTCCCTCACAAATCTGTCATCTTTCAAAGACTTGTAATTAACTTCATTAATTAATAAGTAATATAAAAATTAAGAAGTTTATTTGATTTCGCCCATAAAACTACTCATTCCTGATTCTAACCACACAGAAACACATAGTTTGAAAACACCAGTTTTCAAGTTGTTTAAATACAAGGAACTCTGTGTTTACTAATCTATATTCTGGTTTACTTTAACCATTTCACTTCTAGATTGTGCAATATTTGCTACACAAATAAGAATGAATTTATTTAATCAATGATGCTATTTCATTTTCTAATCATGTAAGATTTTTAATCACAGGATAATAAATATTAAAGGAAATATGAAAATACAGAGAGGTAGAAAGAAAACAATGACTCATGTCATGTTTGAAGTTGATATAAACAATGACCTTGAATCATGTAATTCTTAGGCTAGTTTTTTATAAAGTTTTTAATACTGAGCAGCTAAAATCCAATGTCCCAAAGAAACAGACCTTAATATATTAATCAATACCCTGGGTGTTCTCTCATAACCATGTTTACAAAGAAATTCTCCCACTTTCCTCTACTCAGCGTTTTTGCTGCTTTCACAATTGCCCTCTCAAGCCAGTGTCATTAAATCATACTTCCTATGGGTTCCCTTGCCTGCAGAATGCCCAGGTCTACTAAACACCTTGAGCTTCAGAAGATACTAAACTGGCTTCTCTGAGGTTTTCTTGTACAGTTTAGCTGCCTTGAAATCTCTATAACAGCCCAAATATACAGATATCTTTGGAATCGATAAACCATGACAAAGCAAGCAGAGATTGTGGCCCAAGGGCATGTGTGTTGCAACACAAGCTTTGAGTGTAGATTGTGTAGCGGCTGCAGGACAGAGTGAAGAGAAAATATTGTTTTTGAAACTGTTCAGAAACATTCAACAAGAGTGAAAACAAGCAGAGGGTAAGTGCAATTACGTTAGAAGTAAGGATTTAATACTGAGAAACAAGCACACAGTAGAAAGCCAACAGGAGATTTCTCCTTTTTAGAGTCTTTAAAAACA
The DNA here is from genome assembly GCF_030028045.1 of Hippopotamus amphibius kiboko. Taxonomy (NCBI): domain Eukaryota; kingdom Metazoa; phylum Chordata; class Mammalia; order Artiodactyla; family Hippopotamidae; genus Hippopotamus; species Hippopotamus amphibius. The sequence continues at coordinate 106,142,805 of NC_080190.1, read as the reverse complement.
GAAAGCTTTATATTGTATATCCTTTTAAGTATATCACCCATAAGCAATCACCCCAAGAAGAAATAAAAAGGCTGATTAGACAAAATGAGCCTGCTTCCACCATAAGTTGGACTTGTGTAAATCACTGTAATTCACACCTTCCTCAGCTCTCCACACAAACATCCTAACCATCATGAAAAGGTCTGTATTCACCAATAAGAAGCGATGTCCTTTTCTATTTTTATTTGCTCGGTGGAGATCATGGGTTTACTTTGAACCAACTACTTACGAAGTCTCATTGGATCTCTGAAACCAATGTAACATCCTCGTGGAAGAGACTAGGCAAGAACCTGACACCCACTTTGCTTTGTAATTTTAACTGGACGACACAAGGTTGACATCAGAAAATAAGGGCACTTAGCATGACACACTCTCCAACTCAGTTCCACCCAGCTTATAGGGATCATGAAGGGTGATCATTCACACCTCTTCCTGACTCCATGTTTAGAGATTGTGAGTTGGTTGAAAAATGGCCAAATAGAAGTATTTACAACAGAGAAATCAGTGAGTGATGCAAATCAGGGATTTCTTTTTCTTGTGGAGTGCTAATTATTAACCGTTTACCAACAAAACACTGTTTTTATCCGTTGATGCATCCATCTAACAAATTTTTATTGAAATCTAATGTGTGCTAGCTAGACCTTGTGATAAACTTGGAGGGTACAAAGACAACCTACATTCTGTGCCATAGAACAGCTTACAGCTTAATTTACTAAAATGTGTGGACCAGTTAAAATCCTAGTCTATCCCAGCTGAGTTAGATGGTCCTTTATGGTGCCAGCATCTTGACAGATTCTAAAAAACTCCATTAGACAATGAAGTGGAACCTAAAAAAAACTGCACTTTTTTTTGAAAGTATAAAGACTAATTGTTGAAATATTTGATTTGGTGATTTTCCAGCAGCTTGGCACACTCCACTGAGCTATTTTTTTAAATTAAACTTTTTATTTGGAGATAATTGTAAAGTCACATGAATTTGTAAAAGATAATATGGAGAGATTCCACATATACTTTATCCACTGTCTTTTACAACTTTATCATATTGTGCAAAACTATAGTATGATATCACTACCAGGATACTGACACTGATACAATCAAGAAAGAGAACATTTCCATCACCTCTAGGATCCTTCATGTGACCTATTATAGCCACATCCCCTCACCTGCCACCCCAACCTTCTCCTTAACCCTCTAGCAACCACTATGTAATCTGTTTTCCATTTCTATAGAACTGTCATCTCAAAAATGTTAAATAAACGGAATTGTACAGTATGTAATACTTGGGAATTGGCTTTTTTTTTCACCCAGCATAATTCACTGGCAATTCCTTTTTATTTTTGAGTAGTATTCCATGGTGAGGATGCGCCACAGTTTATTTATTTATTATTTTATTTATTTATTTTTAAAATTTATTTATTTATTCATTTATTTATTTTATTGGCTGTGTTGGGTCATTTTTGCTGTACGCAGGCTTTCTTTTTAGTTGCGGTGAGTGGGGGCTACTCTTCATTGTGGTGCGTGGGCTCCTCATTATAGTGGCTTCTCTTGTTGTGGAGCACGGGCTCTAGGCGTGTGGGCTTCAGTAGTTGCAGCACATGGGCTCAACAGTTGTGGCTCATGGGCTCTAAAGCGCAGGCTCAACAGTTGTGGCGCACGGGCTTAGTTGCTCCGCGGCATGTGGGATCTTCCTGGAGCAGAGATCGAACCTGTGTCCCCTGCACTGGCAGGCAGATTCTCAACCACTGTGCCACCTAGGAAGCCCGCCACAGTTTATTTAATCATTCATCCACTGAAGGTCATTTGGCTCGCTTCCAGTTATTGGCTATTATGAACAAAACTGCTATAAAACATTCATCTACAGGTTTTTGTGTCAACATAAGTCTTCATTTCTCTGGGATGAAGTCCTCTGAGTAAACTGCTAGGTCATATGGTAGTTGCATGTTTAGTTTTTTAAGAAATTATTTTACAGAGTGGCTGCAACATTTTATATTTCCGTCAGCAAATATATGAATGATCCAGTTTCTCTGCATCTTCTCCAGCATTCAGTGTTGTCACTAATTTTTATTTTAGCCATTCTTTTAGATATGTAGTAATATCTTATTGCAGTCTTGATTTACATTTCCTGATGGTTAATGATTTTGAACATCTTTCCATGTTCTTATTTGACTATCTGTATATCCTCCTTAATGAAATATCTGTTCATGTCTTTCACCCATGTTCTACTTTGATCACTTGTCTTGTTTTTCTACTGTTCAGCTTTGAAAACTTTTATATATTCTAGATATTAGCCTTTTGTTGGGTATATGGTTTGCAAATATTTTTTCCCATTCTTTAGCTTGCCTTTATATCCTCTTAAGAGAGGCTTTTGCAAAGTAAAAGTTTTTAATTTTATAAAGTCCAATTTACAATTTTTCTCTTATGAACTGTACTTTTGGTGCCAAACCTGAGACCTCTTTGCCTAGCCCTACATTGCAAAGATATTTCCCTGTTTTTTCTAGTTGTATATTTTACATTTAAATTTATGAGACATTCTGAGTTAATTTTTATATAAGGTGTGAGACAGGTTAAGGTTCTTTTTTTTTTTTTTCTTTGCCTATGGATGTGCAATTGTTCCACCACTGTTTGCTGAAAATGTTATCTTTCCTACATTGAATTGCTTTTATACCTTTATTAAAAATCAGGCATTTATGTGTATGTCTATTTCTAGGTTCTCTACTTTGTTCTGTTGACCTATTTGACCATGTCTCTGCAAACAGCACACAGTCTGGATTATTATATGATTTGAAATTTATTCTTCCACTTGATCCTTCTTTTTTTCAAAATTGTTTTAGCTATTCTAGTTCCTTTGCCTTTCCCTTTAATTTTAGAATAATATTATGTACGACTACAAAATATCTTGTTGGGATTTTGATAGCAATTATGTTAGACCTGCATATCAATTTGGGAGAATTGATCTTTTCATTTATTCAGATCTTCTTTGATATCTTTCATTAATTTTGAAGTTTTTAGCACATAAGTCCTATACACGTTTTGCTGTATTTACACCTAAGTATACATTTTTTCCTTTGCATAATTGTAGGTGATATTGTATTTTTAATTTCAGTGTCCATTGCTAGCATAAAGAAATACAATTGTATGTTTATTTTGTATCCTGTGACTGCACTTAACTCACTTGTTAGTTCTAGGAGAGTTTTTTGTTTTGTTGTGTTTTGTTTTGTGTTTTTGGTAGATTCCTTGGAATGTACTACATAGGCAATTATGTCATCTGCAAATAAATACAGCTTTTTTTTCTTTCCAATATGTATGTTCTTTAGTTCATTTTCCTGCCATATTGCATTGGCTAGAACTTCTAGCAGTATGTTGAATAAGACTGTTGAGAACAGACATCCTTGTCTTGTTTCCAGTCGCACAGGGAAAGCAGTTTTTCACCATTAAACATAATATTAATTGCTATTTATCAGGTTTGGGAAGGTGCCTCTATTCCTATTTTTCTTAGAGTTTTTTCATGAATGAGTGCTGAATTTTGTCAAATACTTTTCCTGCATTGATATGATCAAATGATTTTTCTTCTTTAGCCTGTTAATGTGGTAGATTACAGTAACTGATTTTCAAACACTGAATTATCCTTGCATCCCTAAAATAAACCCCACTTAGCCATAATGTAAAACTTGTTTTATATATTGCTGAATTCTATTTGCTAATATTGTGGTAAGGATTTTCAATTTTATGTTCATGAGAGATACTGCTGGGTAGTTTTCTTTTTTTGTACTGTCTTTGTCTCATTTGGGTATCAGGGTAATATTAACTTCAAGAGAAGAAAAGCCTGTTGTATTTACACATATTTTTGCTTACCATGTTCTTTCTTCTTTCCAGATGTTTCAAGATTCCTTCATTTATTGTTTAGAGGACTTCTTTTAGTTATGATTTTAAGGTATATCTGTTTGCAACAAATTCTCCTAGTTTTCTTCCACTTAAGAACGCCTTGATTTTCAATTCACTACTGAAGGATATTTTTGCTAAGTATAAGTGCTGGGTTGATAGTTCTTTTCTTTCAACAGATGAAAAATATTGTCATTTTTTTTCTTGATGGTTTCTGTTGAGATGCCTACTGTCACTCAAGTTGTTTTCCCCCTATAGGTAAGGTGTTAGTTTTCTTTAGCTGCTTCCAAGATTTTAGTTTGTCTCAGACAAAGAAAACTTTCAGAAGTGTAATTATGGTATATCTTGGTGTGATGGTTAATTGTATCTGTCAACTTGACTCAGCCATGTTACCCAGAGAGTTGGTTCAATATTATTCTAGATGTTTCCAAAGTGAAGGTATTTTTTAGATAAGATTAACATTTAAATCAGTAGACTTTAAGTAAAGCATATTAGCCTTCATAATCCTCCATAATCCTGATTGGATGGGTGGACCTTATCCAATCAGCTGAAGGCCTTAATAGAAAAAGGACTGACCCCCTCTGAAGCAGAGGAAATTCTGTCAGCAGACTGCCTTTAGACAAACTACAGCATCAACTCTTCCCTAGGTCTACAGCCTACTGGCCTCCTGTGCCAATTTTGGACTTGTCAGCCTCCACAGTCATGTGAGCTAATTCCTTAAACTAAATCTCTCTCAGGGAGACAGAACCAACAGGATGTGTGTGTATGGGTGTATGGGTGTATGTATGCTCTCTATGTGTGTGTATTATATATATAGAAAGAGATGTATAGATTTATGTGTATTATATATACAATACACACATATACCTGCATATATGTTATGTACATATATTTGTGTTATATATACTTGTATATATAGACATATATGCAAATATATATATTTAAATGCACATACATTCTATTAGTTCTGTATCTCTGAGAGAGAGAGAGAGAGAGATTTATTTTAAGGAATTGGCTTAAATTATTGTGGATACTATTAAGTCCAGCATCTGCAAGGTAGACAGAACTAATAGGATATGTGTGTGTGTGTGTGTGTGTGTGTGTGTCTGTATGTGCGTGTGTGTGTGTGAGAGAGAGAGAGAGAGAGAGAGCAAGAGAGAGAAAGGAAGGGAGGGATGAAGAGAGGAAGGGAGGGAGGGAGAAGAACTGTAACTAATACGTCTGGCATGGGTTTCTTTAGGTTTATTCTATTTGAAGTTCAACCATTATCTTAAATCTGTAGGGTTAAGTCTCTAGCCAAATTTGTGTCATTTTCAGCCATTATTCAGCCCCTCTCTCTTTCTGCTCTCCTTCCAAGGATCTGATGACACAAATGCTAGATCTTTTGCTATAGTCCCACAGGTCCCTGAGGCTCTGTTCACTTCTTTTTAGCCTATTTCCTCTCTGTTGTTCAGGCTCAGTAATTTCTATTGTTTTCTCTCCCAGTTCATTAATTCTTTCTTCTGACCCCTCTATTCTGCTCTTTTGTCCATACGCTGAGCTTTTTATTTAGGTTATTGTATTTTTCAGCTCTCAAATTTTCATTTGGTTCTTTTTTATATCTACTATGTCTTTGCTGAGGTTTTCTATTTTTCTTTTTTTTCAAGCATGTTCTTAATTTTTCATTGAAGCATTTTTATCATGACTGCTTTTTAATCTTTGTCAGATAATCCTAACATCTCTGTTGTCTTGGTGTTAGCCTTTACTGATTGCCTTTTTCATTCAGTTTGAGATCTTCTGGTTTTTTATATGATGAGTGGTTTTCAATTGAAACCTGGACATTTTTGTATTGTGTGATGAGACTCTGGATGTCATTTAACCCTCCTGTTTTAACTGGCTCTTTTTTAAACATTTCTGGCAAGGGAAGTGGGGAGGTTCTATCTGGTTACTGCAAAGTGGAGGTAGAAGTCCAGGTTCCCCAATTAGTCTGTTGACATGAGATGGGGGGCTCCTGCTGGTTGGGGGTGGCAATTCCAGTTCTCCACATGGTCTCCACTGAGGGGGTTATTACTACCCAGTGGGGATGAAAATCTAGGCTCCCTATATGGCCTTCTCTGAAACACCCTGGTGGGCCCCTTATAGCTTCACCAGGTGGACTTCTAGGCTCCCCACTGTGCCTGTGCTGCTGTGGGTGGAGCTGAGCCCACAGTTTTTTCTGCGGTGTTTGGCTGAAGTAGAATGGTTATTGTCCACAAGTTTTCTGTCGTCCTAGGTTGCCCCTTTCCTATCTTTGGGCTGAGAGAGCAGGCTTTTTTGTTGCTGTTGGAGCTTTTTTTGTCTGTGCCGTTGGCATTTCCTGCTTGCCAGCTTCTTCGGCAACAAGTCCGGGGTTTATGAAGCAAAAAGAAAACCCAGGGAACTCAGCCCCCTGTTGTTCCTCTGGTCCCGAGGTCTTTAGCTAGTCTGCCTTCTCTCTGTTTTTCACCTTTGTTTGTTTTCTATAAAATGTGCAGAATTTTTAGTTGTTCTTAGGGGAGGGAATAGGGAAACGTATATTTACTCCATCTTCTGGAAGGCTGGTCTCCAAGCCAGCTATTTTATAACTAGTTTGTCACCTTAGGGATTAAAAACAAACAAACATACAAACAAACAAGCAAACACTGAATCCCAACAAATCAGTTGATATTCTTGCCATCATTATGAAGCAGCAAATATCTTGCTTAGATTAACTGCAAAGAATTTACTGATAACGTATGTAGAGAAGATTATGGGTTTACTGATCTTTGTTTCATTCTCTATTTACATGATATAGAGTGGTTTTAAAATTAGAATATCAACTTTTCCACTTGCAGTTGGATGAAAGCATGGATGCTGACGATTTGGCAGTCCTATCGGTCTGCCTTTTTAAATTTATAATAATGGCATCTGAGAAGCCATGAAAAGTGCTTGAAGGTAAAATAATTATCAAGTTGTTTTCAACAAGTTATTTTTCAGTATTTATAGAGTATATTGGTACAAATTATACTCAACTGTATACGTAGACCTTGGAGTCTGTACACAGATGGGGCCAAAACTATGATAGGCAAAAGTTTTAGAATAGTAACCCTTACTTTGTGGAATATCCCAAATATATCATTCTCTGGGAATATCTTCCCTCAGTGTGCTTGTTGATTTACTCAGAGTGTGGTAAAAATGATAGGGTGGAAAAGTGAGAAAATTATACAGCGAGAACAACAATAGAATATAGTTGTTGAAATACTTATCTTTCTGGACAACTCTAGAGTGACATGGCAAGTGATGAAAATTTGCTCTAATACATAGATAAACACTGTATTACATGGGAGACTTCATTGAATTATTTTTCTTCTTTGATGGGGAGAAAAAGAAATACTCTAAAGGGTGAAAACTTTGGTAAGATGAATGGATATTTATCTTAATTATAAAGAGCAGCTCAGAAAGTTGGCTTTAAAAATATCATTTGCATTGTGCATGTAATTTTTCAACATTTTAAAACTTCACATTTCAAAATAATTTCTTCATGCATTCTCCATAATCATTATTTTTAATTGCTGCAACAATATTCCTTTGGGCATTATATCATAATTCGTTAAATAATCCATATTGCTAAACATTTAACTCACTTGCAATGTTTCACTTTTATAAATAATAATATGAGTAACACATTTTTTGCACATGGTTTCACCCTACCCAGCATTTTGGATTATTTTCTTAAGGTAGAGCCTGTGAAATAGAATTACATCATATCACATTGATGATATGATGATTCTTACAACTCATAATAAGAACTGCTAAATTATTTCCCAACACACTTGTATGGATCTTAATGCCACCAACAACGTAGGAGAACAGGAGCTTGTCTGCATCCTCTCCAGCAAGTCACTGTTATTGAAAAAAAGAGAGTGACTTTAGAGTTGAAATATTAATTGCTTAATTTGCAATGACTGAGTTAGTCATTTACTAGTTTTATTTCTTTTTTTTGTTATAAATTTATTTATTTATTTATTTATTTATTTATTTTATTGGCTGCATTGGGTCTTTGTTGCTGCACATGAGCTTTCTCTAGTTGCGGTGAGTGGGGGCTACTCTTCATTGTGGTGTGCGGGCTTCTCATTGCGGTGGCTTCTCTTGTTGCAGAGCACAGGCTCTAGGCGTGTGGGCTTCAGTAGTTGCAGCACATGGGCTCAATAGCTGTGGCTCACGGGCTCTAGAGCACAGGCTCAATAGTTGTGGTGCATGAGCTTAGTTGCTCTGCGGCATGTGGTATCTTCCTGGGGCAGGGATCGAACCCGTGTCCCCCGCATTGGCAGGCAGATTCTTACCCACTGCGCCACCTAGGAAGTTCCTAGTTTTATTTCTTTTATGAAATATCTGTGGTTGACCTTTGCCATTCATAGCCTCGGATTTGGGGATTAGTTTAAATCAGTTTGGATGAATTCTTTATAATAATCAAAATATGAACTTGCAAATTATTTTCCAAATCAGTATTTTAATATTTTTAATGTAATAAGGTTTTTATTTCTATAAAGTCAAAATATCTGATTATTTTCTTTGATTCATTCAATTTATTCTAGGCTTAGAATGTCATTTACTATAATTCTGCTTTTCTTTTTCTTTTTATATTTATGCATATTTGAAACTTTCTATCCAATATAATGTAGTTCAGTGTTTGTTTTCAGTGTAAGGGCAAAGTTGATTTTTTTTTTAAAATTGCTAAGAATTTCACTCACGATGATTTCTTGAATAATCCTGTCTTTCACTATTGATTTATCATGTGAGAAATTCTTAGTTATGCCAGGTCCTTTGGCTGTCTATTTCAGCCCACTGATCCCTATTTAACCTTGCACTGTTAAACCACTGTTTGAACCACTGCAGGAATACTGAACATAGCACACAGTCAATGACTGCTCGTTCAATGAATACAAATCTGGCAGAGCTACTAGGCCCCATTACTAATTTTTTTTAATTTCCCTTAATATTCTCTCGTGTGTGTTACTCTCCCCCCACACAACATTTCATTTTGAACAATTTCAAATCTACAAAGAAGCTGAAAGAAGGCTACAATGAATACCTGTATACCCTTCACCTTGATTCAACAATTACTAACATTTTGTCACATTTTATTTTCTCTCTACATATTGGTATACAATAGCACATGTACACACACATTTTATTTTTCTGAACTCTTTGAAACTAACCTGGAGACATCATGATACTTCATTTCTAAATATTTCAGTACATATCTCTTAAGAACAAGGTCATTCTCCTTTATAACCATGATACATTATTACACTCAATATTATTATCCAATACACAGTCAATATTTAAATTTCCTCAATTCTCCCACAATTAACTTCATAGCTTAAAACAAAAAAAAAGATCCAACCAAGAATCACCCATTACATTTAGCTGATGTCATGTCTCTTTAATCTCTTTTAATACAGGTCCTCAGACCACCTTTTTTCTCTTTGTCTCACCCTCTCCCCCAACCTTCCTTCCTTCCCTCCCTCTCTTCTCCTCTCCTCTCCTGCCTGCTTCTTCTTCTCTCTCACTCTCACTATTTCTCTCCATCTCTCCCTATCTCTCTCTCTCTCTTTCACTTTCATGACATGACATTTTTAAAAGGTCCAGGACAGTTGTTTTACAAAATGTTTTTAAAATTGGATATCTCTGACAGTTTCCTCACTTGAGTATTACTTTTAATACATTTTCAAATTCTTTTAAGCTCCAGTCTCATCTGTTCCTCTCTTCATGTGAAATTCTACCTTAAAAATCCTACTGGAATTTTGAGCAGTACTGTAATTATATAAATAAAATTTTGAAGTAGTCCAGAGAAAACCGCACTGAACCTTACAACAAATTTATGAAGAATGGACATTTTTATATTATTTAAAAGAGTGTATATTTCTTTAAGTCATCTTTTCTTGTAACTCAGAATTTTAAAAATTCTTCATATAGATCATATGCATAGTAACATTATTTTGTAACAGTTACATTATTTTACAAATGAGAATTTTTTAAAGTTATATTTTCTTACTGGTTATAAACTGAAGTTACCCTCTAACTAGAGGGCCACTGCTTTTCTTTTCTTTTTTAATTGGTCTTATTTGCAGGCACTTTATTAAACTCTAGAATTACTTCTATTAATTTCTTATTATTTAAATTTTTCTAGGTATGCGATCAAAGTATCTGTATATGATAATTTTATCTCTTCTTTCCCAACATGTATACATATTATCTTACTGATGTGATCAACATTTTCTAAATCAATATTAAATATGAATATGATAGTGATCATTCTTCTCTCTTAAAGACACTAAGCAAAGATGCTTCTAAAAGAATTCCAAAAATATTTTGAACAAAAGCAGCCTTTCTGAAAGCCAGGAATTACAATTACTTAATAACCATACAAGTATTTTAATTTATAACTCTTGTTTGATAGAATAAATTCTTGTATTTTTTTGTTTAAAGGTTTAATTTTGGATATACTTCATATATCTCTTTTAGCTCCGATCCAGCACAATATCTTTTCTCAAAGAACTTTTAAAATAAAAGTAACGTGTTCACTGAGAATATAGAAACTATTTTGTATTACTTTGTGTCTGTAATCAGATGTATTTACTTACAGACAATGCCCAGGATGTAGTTAAGTTGCTTACAAAACAAGTGTTAGCAGCTGCCCGGCACACGGCCATCTCTACGGCACACGGCCATCTCTACCCCCATCCCCGTTCCACCCCAGCCCTGTCTCTCCCATCAGCGCTGCTGTCCCAGAATCGTACACAAGCCACCTCACTTCTCTTCCTTACATCGCCATTTTTCCTCCCTTAAAAAGATCATGTTCAAGCCACGTTTTCCCTTTCCAACAACACAAAGCATCAAAGTCATCATAAGAGGCTATCCCTCAGGTCACGAGGGCCTTCACACAGGTTCTACTTCTACAGGCTGACATGCTTTCCTACGTATCTCAGGAAAACCATTCCTCACTTCACTCAGACAGGTACCGAGGAAACTGCACTATAAGAAATGAAGTGAGGACTTCTGAGGTGGCACAGTGGTAAAGAATCTGTCTGCCAATGCAGGGGACATGGGTTCGAGCCCTGCCCTGGGAAGATTCCACATGCCACGGAGCAACTAAGCCCATGCGCCACAACTATTGAGCCTGTGCTCTAGAGCCCAGGAGCCACAACTACTGAGCCCATGTGCTGCAACTACTGAAGCCCATGTGCCTAGGGCCCGTGCTCCACAACAAGAGAAGCCACTATAATGAGGAGCCTGCACACCACAATGAAGAGTAGCCTCCACTCTTAGCAACTAGAGAAAGCTCGTGTGCAGCAATGAAGACCCAACGCAGCCAAAAAATAAATTAAATAAATAAATTTATTTAAAAAAAAGAGATAGAAATGAAGCGAAATGAAGCGACAGCTTCAGTTCTTTGAACCTTTATGTCATTGAAAAAACATATGTTTCCTGTAGACTCTCGCAAATCTCCATCTACATTCTCACCCTACATATTCCTCTGATTAAACTTGTTTTTCTTTCCTTATCAGTTTCAAGAGTAGGAAAGTTCATCTCTTTTTTTTTGAACTTTTTTTTTTAGAGCTTTTATTGAGATACAGTTAACAGACAAAAAACAGCATATATTTAGAGTGTACAATTTGATACCCCAATCTCTCAATTCATCCCCCCCCCAACCCTCCCCACTTTCCCCACTTGGTGTCCATGTGCCCTATAATGTGAATGTTGGCGCGTTTAACATTGTCCCAGGGGTATCTCAGGCTGTCTTCAGTTTTTGTCATTCTTTTTTCCTTATTCTTTTCCGCATCAGTGATTTTCACCATTCTGTCTTCCAGGTCACTTATTCGCCCTTCTGCCTCAGTTAATCTGCTGTTGGTTCCTTCTAGTGTATTTTTCATTTCAGTTATTGTGTTGCATATCTCTGTTTGTTTGCTCTTTACTTCTTCTAGGTCTTTGGTAAACTTTTCGATCTTTGCATCCAGTCTTTTTTCAAAGTCCTGGATCATCTTCATCATCATTATTCTGAATTCTTTTTTCTGGAAGGGTGCCTATCTCCTCTTCATTTAGTTGTTTTTCTGGGGTTTTATCCTGTCCCTTCATCTGGTACAAAGTCCTCTGCTTTTCCATTTTCTCTATCTTTCTGTGGCTGTGGTTTTCAGTTTCACAAGAGGAAATACTGCTGATACTGCTTGATCCTGCTGTCTGCCCTCTCGTGGAGGAAGCTATCTAGGAGGCTCGTGTGTGCTTCCTGATGGGAGGGACTGATGGTGGGTAGGGCTGGGTGGGCAGAGCTCCGTAAGACTTTAATCTGATTTGGTGGGCAGAGCTCAGTAAGACTTTAATCTGCTTGTCTGCTAATGGGTGGGGCTGTGTTCACACCTTGTTGGTTGTTTGGCCTGAGGCTACTTAGGACTGGAGCTTACAGGCTCTTTGGTGGGCCTAATGGTGGATTCTTGGAGGGTTCACACCAATGAGCACTTCCCAGAACCCCTGCTGCCAGTGCCCCTGTCTCCTCGGTGAGCCACAGCTGCCCCCCATCTCTGCAGGCAACCCTCCAACACCAGCAGGCAGGTCTGGTTCAGTCTCCTATGGGGTCCCTGCTCCTTTCTCCTGGGTCCTGGTGAGCACACCTTTTTGTGTGCCCTCCAAGAGTGGAGTCTCTGTTTCCCCCAGTCCTGTGGTGGTCCTACAATCAAATCCCACTGGCTTTCGAAGTCTGATTCTCTGGGGATTCCTCCTCCCGTTGTTGGACTCCCAGGTTGGGAAGCCTGACGTGGGGCTCAGAACCCTCACTTTAGTGGGTGGACTTCTGCAGTATAACTGTTCTCCAGCTTGTGAGTCCCCCATCCAGCATTTGTGGGATTTGATTTTAACGTGATTGCGCCCCCCCCCCACTGTCTCATTGTGACTTCTCCTTTGTCTCTGGATGTGGGGTGTCATTCTTGGTGAGTTCCAGTGTCTTTCTGTCGATGATTGTTCAGCAGTTAGTTGTAATTCTGGTGCTCTTGCAAGAGGGAGTGAGCACACGTCCTCCTACTCTGCAACCTTAATCCAGGAAAGTTCACCTTATTGGCTTTTTGTTTTGTTTTGCTTCGTTTGAACGAGTGGTACTGAACTTGTTTCAGCTTTGGTTATCAAAAAGGCTAGGGGACGCCACATCATCGCCTGCATGCTCCAGGCCTGGAGGGGAGGAAAACGGACATGGGCGAGGGCCATATAGCAGAAGCTGGGGTTTTGGAAAGTCCATGCAAAAGCAGCAGTTCTGGGGAAGGGTCAGCATCACCAGTCAAGCCCAAATGAGGGCCAGAGCAACACAAAGGCCAATGGCAGCTCGAAGTAATGCAGTGGTGGGCAGTGGGGCATCCCTGGGAATGGGACATGTGCACAGCTCATTTCCATAACGTCAGAGCGTTATATAGAGTACGGCAGTAACTAGAAAAATGCATCTAAGGTTGCCAGGGAGGCATGAGTGGTGGTCAGACTGTCTAGAGCTTGAGCACTGGGGATAAGTGGCCTGGGTTGGAATCCTGGATCTTGTTTTGTTAGCTGTTGGATCTTAGTATCTTTTTTAACTTTTCTAGTGCTTTGTGTTCTCTTATCTAGAAAATGTTGATAGCAAATCTCATAGGGTTGTAAATACTCACTGAATCAGCACATGTAAAGCATCTGGAACCATGCCTGGTGTATAGTAAGTGCTATGTGTGCATTAGTTATTATTTCTAAAATCATTATAATAATTATTCTTTAGGCACAGAGTTTCCAGGTTGAATGAGAAACCCTGCATACGAGACCTGGACACAAACTGCAGAGGAAACTACCATCTGACAGTGTCTCTCAAACCTAGACAGCTTTAGTTTTCAACCAACAGACTTACCAAACCCCAATACAAAGAGAGACTTGGAGAGAAAGATGAAAATTATCTACTTGGCTACTCTTCCCTGGTTTTCTGAGGGGTGAGGTTCCTGCCAGGTGGCAGGCTGCTCCCTGTGGACAGGTGGGGTGGGGCAGAGACTGACAAATAGTATTTTTTAAATAATTAATTTGCTGCATTGGGTCTTTGTTGCTGCACACCGGCTTTCTCTAGTTGCAGACAGTGGGGGCTGTTCTTCATTGTGGTGCACAGGCTTCTCATTGTGGTGGCTTCTCTTGCTGTGGAGAACAGGCTCCATGCACATGGGCTTCAGTAGTTGTGGTAGGTGGGCTCAGTAGTTGTGGTGCATGGGCTTAGTAGCTCTGCACCTTCCCGGACCAGGGCTCAAACCCATGTCCCCTGCATTGGCAGGCAGATTCTTAACCACTGTGCCACCAGGGAAGCCAGTATGTTTGTAAGGATACATTTTATTGCCAGTGTGTTACATTTTGGCTACATGGTCGGTTAAACCAGTTTTGTTTGTTTGTTTGTTTGTTTTATTATCCTTTGAAGTGAACTTAGGGGGAAGAAAAGATGGTGGTGAAGTAGAAGGACGTGGAGTGCATCTCTTTCCACAGATGCATCGGGAATACATCAAAAAATGCAATAATTCCCACAGAAAACTGGCTGAGCACCAGCAGAAGTCCTTGGACACCAGAGAGGACTGCAAAGGTCCCAGCATAACTGGGTAGGATGGAGGGGAAAAAAAAGGAGAAAGAGGAGGAGGAGAAAGGAAAGGGACGGGTCCTACACCCTGGGGCAGAGGGAAGCTGAAACAGAGGAGAGATTGCCAAATTTAGTGAAAGCCACCTTATCTGATGGGGATACCCCCTCTCCAAGGGGAATTTGATTGGGTCAGAAGGGAGGCATTTGGGACTGTCCAGAGAGGGTGAACCGGCTGATCTATGACAGACGGGAAAAAGTGAGAAATACACAGAAGGTCTGTACCATGGACCTGTGTGTCCCAGACTGAGATGTGGGTTCACAGCAGTACAGGGGGTCTGGGAGCTGGAATGTGGGAACCGGAGAACTGGCCCAGGGTGAGAACCATTGTTGGCTGTGGGGAGACGGACTGAGGGGACAGGAGGGAAGAAATCCGCAGTGGAGAGTGACTACCGCGGAAAGCTGGGCAGCCACGGTGGCAGCTCATTACTGCTGAGTCACAAGCAGGAGGAAGGAGCCACTGTTGCAGCCTCTCTTTCAGCGCCCGTGACAAACAAAGGGAGGCCCTCTCTGGGCCTGGCTGTCGCAGTTGACAAGGGATAGGAAAAGCCCCCTTGGAGGCTGCCCGGTGTGCCTGTGGCCGAGAGCCAAAAGAAGTTGGCAGAACAGGCCATCTCTGGAGACACTGCACTTATACCCAAGCCTGCTGGCTTCCCTCTGCAATTGGCACCGCCGCCGCTGCCAGGGTTCCCGCAATCCAAGCAGGGCACGACTGCTGAGTCACACACAGGGGAAGGAGCCACTGTTGAACCCTCTCTCTCCCCACACACTGGAGCCTATAGATGAACAATAAAGGAAGCTCCGCTGGTTGCAGAGTAATACAAAAAGCCCCTGAGGGCTGCCCATCAGGCACCTTGCACCAGGCACCAGTAAAGAACCACCCTAAGGCCAAATTTCCTGTACCCATGGCTGCCGTATCCCTGCACATTTGGCATCACCCCTGGGGCTCCCTCGATCCAAGTAGGGCACTATTGTTGAGCCACACACAGGGAGAGGAGCCGCTATCAAAGCCTCTCTCTCCCCACACACCTGCGTCTGCAGATGAACAATAAAGGAAACCCTCGCTGACGCAGACCCAAAGAGCTCCAAGGCTGCCTCAGGACCAGACTCTGGTGGTTAGACCAAACACAGAAACAGGGACAAAACCGAAGCTGAATGTCAGGGACAGAGGGACTAAGGAAGAGATTCTAAAATCCTTCCATCAGATATACAAGCTGCAGACTAAATCCCCGTGATCAGCTAGGTAGATCCTATGTCTTTGAAATATCTAAGTAGACAATGCATGTTCCCACAAATGAAAAAGGTCTAGGTCTGGCAGCTGTGGACTTTGGGAGCAAGCACACACAGGAATTGGGCCAGATCAGAGCCTAAGTGGGCCCCATAGGACCCACAGCAGGTCCAGAGTCCAACCCAGAGGCAGAGGACGGCCTCTTGGGGAGGCAAAGGTGGCCTGAGGCTCAAGGCGTGTACAAGGACACTTACAGCTGAGACCCCAAGGAAATGGAATTATTATTAATAATTCTATTGATGTGATCCATTCTGTTGTCAGTTCTGGCTTTTTTTTTAAATTATGATCTTAGTCCTAAGGGATATTTACATTTTATAACATACTTTTTATTCTATTTTTTACTTTTATTTTTATTTTTATCCTTTTTGTATATTTCTATTTCTAGCTAGCTTTTCTGTAGTGCTAAGTTTGTCTCCCATATCTTTTCTTCATCTTTAATACATTTCTATTTTATTTACTTATTTTTATATTTCCAGTTATACTATGCTCTTCTGTTGCTCTGTGTTTTATCCCATTTTATTTTATTTTATTTATTTTATTATACTTTTAATCAATATTATTGGTCTGCTCTGTTTCCTTGCTTTATTCTTAAGATGACACACTGCATTGGTTTTTGTTATTAGGTTTTGTCTTTATCTTAGTTCTAATTATAATTGTTTGATTTCGTTTTGGGGATCTTCAGTCTATCTGGTTGTTCTCTTGCTCTTTGTTATATTTGCTCTTTGTTTCTATTTGGTCGCTGGTATATTTGGTCCTTGTTTTCACAATTCCTCTGTTTTTGTTTTTGTTTCTTACCATGCTTGTTGGTTTGTTTTCTTTCTATGCATCAGTCTTTAGTTGGCACTCTGCTTAGGTTATTTTTTTTTTTGTTTTTTGGGGTTTTTTTTGTTTTGAATTTTTGTTGGTTTTCTGTTTGATTGTCTGATTGTGTTCTGGGGTTCTTCTGTCAGGTTGCTCTAGTGCTTTATGTTCTATTGGGTTCAGTTTTTGTGTTTCTTGCATGTGTACATGTTTCCTTGATTCAGTATTTGTTTGTTTGACTTAACCTTTTACCATTAGTCTGAGGCTTGGACAGTCTTTTTTAATCCCCTTTATTGCCAGGATGAGTGACCTCTGGAGTCTGGATTCCTCAACCAGAAGTCAAGTCTGAGGCTCTGGGGAGGGAGCACCAAGTCCAGAACACTAGACCACTAGAGAGTCCTCAGCCACAGGGAAGATTAACCACAGAGAACTCTCTATCAGAGTCTCAGACCCAGCTTCAGCTGACTGCCTGCAAGTGCCAGTGCTGGATACCTCACACCAAACTACAAACAAGACGGGAACACAAACCCACCCGTCAGCACAATGACTACCTAAAGCAATATTAAGTTCACAGATACCCTAAAACACACCACCTGACACAGCCCTGCTCATCAGAGAGAAAAGACACAGAGCCACACACCAGAAAGCAGGCACCAGATTCCCCCACCAGGAAGCCTACTCAAGACACTGGACCAACCCCACCACAGGGGGGCAGAGGGCAGAAACAAGAGGAATTACTACTAGGCAGCATAGGGAAAGGAGACAGCAAATCCTATAAATTAGACAAAATGAGAAAACAAAGAAACACCTTGCAGGCAAAGGAGCAAGATAAAAACCCACAAGACCAAATAAATGAAGAGGAAATAGGCAAATTGCTGGAATAAGAATTCAGAGTAATGATAGTGAAGATGATACAAAATCTCGAAAACAACATAGAGAAAATACAAGAAACACTTAATAAGGACTTAGAAGAACTAAAGAGCAAACAAACAGTAATGAACGACAGAATAACTGAAATTAAAAATACTCTAGATGGTATAAACAGCAGAACAACTGAGGCAGAAGAGCGAGTAAGTGGGTTGGAAGACAGAAATAACTGCCACAGAGCAGGAAAAAGAATAAAGAATAAAAAGAATGGAAGACAGTCTCAGAGACCTCAGGGACAACATTAAGCGCACCAACATTCAAATCATAGGCATCCCAGAAGAAGAAGAAAAAAAGAAAGGGTCTGAGAAAATATTTGAAGAGATTATAGTGGGAAACTTCCCCAACATGGGAAAGGAAATAGTCGATAAAGTCCAAGAAGCACAGAGAGTCCCATACAGAATAAACCCAAGGATAAACACACTGAGGCACATATTAATCAAATTAATGAAAATTAAACACAAAGAAAAAATATTAAAAGCAACAAGAGAAAAGCAACAAATAACATAAGGGAAAACCCATAAGGATAACAGTTGATCTTTCTGCAGAAACTCTGCAGGCCAAAAAGGAGTGGCAGGATATACTGAAAGTCTTGAAAGAGAAAAACCTACAGCCAAGAATACTCTACCCAGCAAGAATCTCATTCAGATTCAACAGAGAAATCAAAAGCTTTACAAACAAGCAAAAGTTAAGAGAATTCAACACCACCAAACCAGCCTTACAACAATTGCTAAAGGAACTTCTCTAGGCAGGAAACACAAGAGAAGGAAAAGACCTACAAAAACAAACCCAAAACAATTAAGAAAATGGTAACAGGAACATGCATGTCAATAATTACCTTAAATGTAAATGGATTAAACACTCCAACCAAAAGACACAGACTGGCTGAATGGATACAAAAACAATATATATGCTTATATATGCTGTCTACAAGAAACCCACTTCAGACCTGGGGACACATACAGACTGAAAGTAAGGGGATAGAAAAAGATATCCCACGCAATTGCAAGTCAAAAGAAAGCTGGAGTAGCAATACTCATATTGGACAAATTAGACTTTAAAGTGAAGTGAACTTAATAACTTTGCTTCTATGGGTAAAATACACATTAAATTTCATAATAAATAACTCATAAATGAGGACAACCCATGTGTTGCGGAATTTATGTATGTCTGGAAGAAGTTAATAATATCTAAAAGGGCCTGCAATAGGATTGCTCAGTAAAATCCCAGAGAACTTTCAAAGAGCAAAATCCTGTGAGACCAGAAAGCCCGACACCAGAACCCAATATCAGCTTAATCAGGTCTTTGCTTTATAAACTGCAGTATCTGTATTGGGGCAGATTGATCTTGGTAATCCAGCTGTATTGCCAAGTTCTATAATTACAGCAACTCCTCCAAAATGTGTTCAAAATCTGATTCTAAGCCAGAGCTCTGCCCACATTCTTTTACTACTTCTGACCATGATACCCAGAACTGATGTTGTGAACAACACATTTTATGGTACTGATCAACTCAGTGGCAGGGCAAGAATAAAGATGCAGATGTAGAGAACAGACCTGAGGGGCACTGGGGGGGAAGCTGGGATGAAGTGAGAGAGTAGCATTGACACATATACACTACCAAATGTAAAACAGATAGCTAGTGAGAAGCTGCTGCAGAGCACAGGGAGGTCAACTCGATGACTGGTAATGACCTAGAGGGGTGGGATGGGGAGGGTGGAAGGGAGGCTCAAGAGGGAGGAGATAGGGGGACATATGTATAAATACAGTTGATTCACTTTGTTGTACAGCAGAAACTGGCACAACATGGTAAAGCAATTATACTCCAATCAAGACCTGAAAAAATAAATAAAAGAAGAGGAAAAAATATAGAGACAAAATTAAAAAAAAAAAAGGAAAACACATTTAAATTCTCTTTAGACCCATGTTCATCACCTGGGCTAAAAGGCTTAATGACTGGCCACCCGCTAAACTCATCCAGCCTCAGGGTCTGTCAGAGCTGGGGACCCCCTGCAGCCACCAGGATTGTCCTCTGCCTGGAACCCCTGTCCTACAGAAGAGCTTGTTAGATCATGAATCATGAAGCAAGTGCAGTCTTCTAGGGCCATATTAAGTGGGATTTGCTACAAGGGCACTCATCCTGATAAGTATCACCAGAGTCTGAAAAGAAAGCTATAAATTATGAGTGACTGGCCGGTATCATAGGCCCATGGTTCCTTTTCCTTTTCCCAGGCACTTGCTCCTTTCAACGGACTTTATAAAAATGAAAGTCTTTACCCTTTGGTTACTTCAGGTTATTTGGTGTTTGGCTGAAAACTAGGTTGTGTGATAGAAATCACTAAAAAGTAAAACCATATTTAACCACCAACTATCCATTTGATGAAAAGAAACAGCATCAAAAAATAACATCATAACAGAAATTTCTAACAATACTATACAGCAGAAGACAGGAAGTTGGTTTATTTATGTTGGTTCTTGCTAAAGACACGTCATACCTAGAGATGAGGGCCAAGCAGAAAAACTCAGGTCACTGTTTCTGGTCTCAGGTTTGATCAGTTAAACTCTCTGTTTATTCAGTACCTACTTATAGAAGTCCTTGTATTAGCAACAGGAAATAGCGATAAGAAAATAATGACAGCTAAATTTTTCACGTTTACTGTATTCCAGGTACTTTACAACACATTTTCTCGTTTCATCCTTACAATAATCCCAGGAAGGAGTTATTATTATTATCCCCATTTTTGATGAAAAAATTATAGCAAGGAGACCTCAAACAACCTGCTGAAGGGTACATGGTGCTAAGTGACTGCAGTCTACCAGGCAATCTGACTCAGAGCCCTAGTTCTTAACCACTGAGTAATACTATCCCTCACAGTCCCTGACCTGAGGAGTTTAATTTAGAGGAATTTTACATCTAAAACCATGATAATGCAAGTACAGACATTATAATACAAGGCAGGATAAGGTAAATACCATAAAAGGTACAGAGGCTCTGAGGTTTACATTCAGTGGGAGGGAGCAGTGAAGCTTTCATGGGGAAACAGGACTTCAAATGGGCTTTGAGAGATGCTTAGGTCTTAGGTGGTACAAGGGTGATGATGGAGGAAGAGCCAGTCTCCCAGTCTTCCAGGAGGAAGGAACAGTGTACGTGAGTTCAGGAAGAGGGCAGGATCAGGGAGGGTGACAGCAAATAGCCCAGAGTGGCTGGAAGGTTAAGGGACACGAAGGAAAGAAGAGAGAGAAGGAAACGGACAATACCGCTGGCCAATGTGACAGCAGAATGGTCCTAATTCCAGGCGCAGACATGTATCCGGAATTTTGCAAAGAGTAGGACGCCATCATAAACTTCTAAGTCGCGAATTCCTGATGACAGAATGGAATCATAATGGTACTGGAGAGGGAGGGATGGAAACTCTAAGACTTGGAATCTGAATGGTTGTTGGAAGGGAGGGAAGGACAATGGCACCTGTACTGGGTTGAATGGTGGCATCCCCCCAAAATACATCCATGTCCTACTCCCTGACCTTATTTGGACCTTAACTGCATCTACAAAGATGCAATTTTTGAGGATCTTGAGATGAGGTCACCTTGGATTATCTGTGTGGGCCCTGCATCCAACGACAAGTGCCCTTATAAGAGAAAGGTAGGGGAAGATTTGAGACAGAGAGAAAAGACGTAGAGAAGAAGAGGAGGAATGTGGCCGTGAAGGCAGAGATTGGAGTGATGAGGCCACAAGTCAAAGAATGCCAACAGCCACCAGACACTGTAAGAGGCAAAGAATGGACTCTTCCCCTAGGCCCCCCGGGGGAACACAGCTCTGCTGGATTTTGGACTTCTGGCCTTCAGAACTGTGAGAGAATATACATCCGCAATTTGAAATCACCCAATTTGTGGTAATTTGTTATGGCAGCCCTAGGAAATGAATACAAGCATTCTTACTATAAGATAGAAAAATCTGGAAGAGAGCTGATATTGAGAAGTGCTTAGAAACTGATCAATATGATTCATAGTTTGTAGAATAATTATGGCCCATAGGATGAGACAGTAAGTTGGACAGAAAAAGCAGGGCCGAATCTCTTCCTTCCCTATACCCTAGTGCATCATCAGTTTTGT
Organism: Hippopotamus amphibius kiboko; assembly: GCF_030028045.1. Taxonomy (NCBI): domain Eukaryota; kingdom Metazoa; phylum Chordata; class Mammalia; order Artiodactyla; family Hippopotamidae; genus Hippopotamus; species Hippopotamus amphibius. The sequence goes on along the minus strand of NC_080190.1, from coordinate 106,121,114 downwards.
CTTAGTGTTTGTGTAGGTGTGCACGACATGAGCTTGCTTTAAAGGCACATCTTGGACCCCATCTCCAGATTTTGATCCCTTTGGTCTGGGGTGGGTCAGGAACACAGTCTCAAAAGCATCCCAAGTAAGTCTGATGCGAGTGATCCTTTAACACAGGGGTCACCAAACTTTTGCTATGAAGAGCCAGATAGTAAATATTTTAGGATTTATGGGCTGTAAAGCCTCTGTTGCAAGTACTTGAATCTGCTACTGTAGCACAAAAGCAGCCACTGACTATATATATATATATATATATAACAAATGAGAGGGGCTGCATTGCAATAGAATTTTATTATGCATACTGAAATTTGAATTTCCTAAAATTTTCATGAAATATTATTCTTTAAAATTTTTTTTTTCCCTCAACCGTTTACCCATCTATGAAAACAGGTGGGGAGCCAGATTTGGTCCACAGGCCATAGTTTGCCAAGCCCAGCTTTAGCATGCTACAGTTGGCAAATTGCTGCTTTAAATGTTGGAGCTGAGATTTTTCTAGCCAGTGGCATGTCATGAAGCAGCAGGAGAGAGAGGAGTGGTGAACATCTGATGCACCAGGATCATCCCCAGCACACTGGGAGCCTCTGCTAAAGTAGCAGCCGTGATGAGCAGCCACACTGTGAAAGGGTGTCACTCATGGGGACAAGATCCTCCAGGCATGCCACAGACTTTAAAACAGACTCAGGGCTATTGTGCTGGAGCAGTGATGGGCAAACCCAGTGTATAGGCTGGAGCCTATGTGAGAAAGCTTGGTTTCCACTGGTTTCATTCCACCTCTTTCTCTCCCATTGAAGAATGTCTCAGAGCATGTAAGGGAGTGGGAGGGCTGACAGAGATGGTCTCAAATTCCCTCTAATTTTTAAGTCCTTTATAAATTTCAGTTTGTTAAATGCACTTAGCAACAAATGACTTTCAACATATTTCACAATGTCGAATTGTAACCTGCCACTAACAATATTAGAGAATTGCTACTTTGTTAGAGAAGGCAGGTTGCCTTCTCCACTCCTGGGCAATCATCACTGATGTCTCATCTCTGTTCCTCTGGCTTTGAGTTAGTCCAGCTGGATAGATTTATTTGCAAGCTTCCTCTATCTGGGTCGTAGACAGAAGCAAGTAAACATAACAGAAATCCATGACTGAACCAAGATTCAATAAGTTCTCAACAGGCTAGAACTCGGCTCAAAATAATAAGATGAAATTTAACTAGGACAAATGTAATTGTCTGCATTTACATTTAAAGAGATTTGATTATAAGAGCACAAGTTGAAGGAGAGACTTTATGAGCAGCTGTGTGATGCACCAGTTCACAGGATAAGGGCCTCAGGGATGTTTTTGACTACAGTCTCAACAAGAGCTAGTGAGACAGGGCTGCTCAAGTACTTAATATAATTTTTGGCTGCATTATCGCAATTACAATGTCCAGATGAATACAAGAGTCCACTGTACTCTGAAATAATCAGATGGTACGTAGAGTCCTTTGAATGCTGGGCATTCGATTTTAAAAGGAACATTAAAATAAAATAATAAGAAAGGTATTTAGTGATAGGAGTGTAAACACAGGAGGAAGAACCGGGTAAGAGAGAAACTGAAAACTAAATGTCACTGAGAATATCTGAAGGGGCTGGAGTTGTCAGCAGCGCATTTGAAGAAGTACTTGGAAATATTTGGAAATGAAAGAAATATCACACTTTGAAAGTTAAACTACACAATCAAAGCGTAATGGGTCAAAGCCATAAATGCATGAAGTCTATACACCTGGATTCCTGGAAAGCTGACCTGAAGGTACAAAAGATAGAATATGATGTGTGCTCCAGCAGAGGTGTGGATGTCTACCAGGACGCAGGAGCAAAGGTGAGTCACAGAAGCAGACACTCGTCTTGTTCATCCTGCAGTGCACAGGGACAGAAGGCCTGTCCATCCGAGAAAGATGAGCACATTCTATTCTTGAGGTTTGAAGTCATTTCACAATTTAAATCATATAACCTAAGTCTCTTCTCGTTCTTACTCCACATTCCAGCAACCTGGTTAACCCTGGGATAATCTGACCTTAATTCAGCTTGCCTACCAGGAGAGGACATAATATATTTCTTGTTTTAAAAGTTAATAAATTTTATTTTTTAGAATGGTTTTAGGTTCACAGCAAAATTGGGTGGAAAGTACAGAGAGTTCCCATATACCCACTATTGGCATCCCCCACTACAGTGGTACATTTGTTATAACTGACGAACCTTCACGGACACACCATTATCACCCAAAGCTGATAGTTTATGTTAGGGTTCACTCTTGGTGCTGTACATTCCATGGGTTTTCTCAACTGCATGACGACCCGTATCCATCCCTGCAGTATCACACTGTGTAGATTCACTCTAAAAATCCTCTGTGCTTTGCCTATACATCTTTCCCTCACCCTTGGAAACCACTGATCTTCTTACTGTCGCCACAGTTTTGTCTTTTCCAGAATGTCCTATAGTTGGAATCATACAGTATGTAGCCTTTTCAGATTTGCTTCTTCCACTTAGTAATATGCATGTCAGTTTCCTCCATGTCTTATCATGGCTTGATAGCTCATTTCTTTTTAGTGCTGAATAACATTCCATTGTCTGGATGAATCCTAGTTTCTTTATCCATTCACCTACTAAATGATATCTTGGTTGCTTTCAAGTGTTGGAAATTATGAATAATGCTGCTATAAACATCTGTGTGCATGTTTCTGGTTGCAAACACAAATTTTTAACTTCCTTGGGTAAATACCAAGGACTGTGTTTTCTGGATCACGTGGTAAGAGTATGTTTCATTCTGTAAGAAACTGCCAAATTGTCTTCAAAGTGGCTGTATCATTTTGCATGAATGAGAGTTCCTGTTGCTCCACACCCCCTTCAGCATTTGATGTCACCAGTGTCCCAAATTTTGGCCATTCTAATAGGTGTGTAGTGGTATCTCATTGTTGTTTTAATTTGCAATTTCCCAATGACATATGACGTTGAATATCTTCTCATATGCTTATTTTCCATCTATATATCTTCTTTAGTGAGGTGTCAGCTAAGGTCTTTTGTCCATTTTTAAATTGGGTTGTCTGCTTTATTACTATATTTTGAGGGTTCTTTGTATACTTTGGATAAAAGTCCTTTATCAGATGTGTCTTTTGCAAATATTTTCTCCCATTCTTTGGCCTGTCTTCTCATTCTCTTGTCCTTGTCTTTCACAGAGCAGAAGTTTTCCATTTTAATCAGGTCCAGCTTATCAATAATTTCTTTCATGTATTTTGCCTTTGGTGTTGTATCCAAAAAGGCTTCACCAAACCTAAGATCTTCAAGGTTTTCTCCTAGGAATCTTTTAACATTTTTAAAAAATAAACTTTACCTCTTAGAACAATTTGATATTTACAGAAAAATTGAAAAGATAGTACAGAGCTCCTCTAAACCCCCTCATTCAGTTTCCCGTTACTAACTACTTACGTTAGAACGATACTTTTGAAACAATTAATAACCTAGTATCGACACACTATTATTTACTGACGTCCATAATTCTTATTCAGGTTTCCTTAGTTTGCCTAATGTCTTTTCTCTTCTCTGGATCCTATCTAGGATACCGACACTAAATATAGTCATTATATCTCCTTAGGCTCCTCTGGGCTGTGATAGTTTCTCAGAGTTTCCTTGTTTCTGGTGATCTTACATTTTTTGAGGAATACAGGTCAAGTACTTTACAGAACTTCCTCGTTTGGGATTTGTATGATATTTTTCGCATGATTTTTACTGGGGTTATTGGTTTGAGGGAAGAAGACCACAGAAGTATAAAATGCCATTTTCATCACATCCTATCAAGGGTACAATAATCATAACATGACATCACTGTTGATGATGACCTTGATAACCTGGGTGAACTGTATTTGTTAGTCTTCTCCACCAGCTACCATTTTTCCCTCCTTTCTATACTGTACTCTTTGGAAGGAGGTCACCTTCTGAGCAGCTTATACTGAAGGAGTGGAAGATTATCTTATGCTCTATGTCCTTGAGGTGGGAATATTTACATAAATCCTTTGGAATTCTTCCGTGAAGAGATTTGTTTAATTTCTCCCCTGTAATTTACTTATTAAATTGTGTGTGTGTGTGCATATATAGATAGACTCATGGATATTTATCCTACACTTTGGGTTAGCATCCAATTCTGCTTTATTCTGTTGTTTAAATTGTTTCTGCTTTGGATGTTGGAAGTACTTTCTGTTGAACCTGGGCTCTCAAATGTGCACCTAGCAATGTGATTTTTTGTTTGTTCTTTTTTACTTCCTTACTTTCTTGCATGATGAGAGGCTCCAGGCTCATTTTGTATATTTCTTGCCTCAGCCCTAGCATCAGTCATTTTTCCAATCCTCGATTCCTTTTAGGGGAGAAGTGTCGAAAACCAAGATCTGAGTGCGAGGTGTGCTTGCTGCTGCAGGAGTGTTGTTGCCTCTTGGCCATCTCAGCTGATGGAAGAAGGAAATATATGTGTGTCTTCTCACTCACATATACAGACGTATCTATAAATGTGGCACCTGCATTTAAACCCCCTTCTCATGTGAGCTGCTTAGGTGCTGAGTCGCATGCAATTATCTGGTCACCTCTGAAGAGATCCAGCTTCCGTGTCTGCCTGAAGCCTACAGGCCTTTACTTGAAAAAATTGCCCTGCTACACTGCCACACACGACTCCTCCTTTGCTTCAAACACCCACGGGGATTTTCATTCTGGAGAAGAAAATATTTAGAAAGATATAATAGTTGCATTCAAATATTTGAGGAAGCGTCACATAAAAGAGAGATAATTTGGGGTTGCTCCACAGGGCAGAACCAGAACCAACCATTAAGTTTTATGGAAGACAATTTTAAGTTAACATTAAGAAAAAATATGTAAAACTCAGAACGTTATTTTAAAAAGGGATGAGCTGGTCTTGAAAAGTCATAAAATCTGCACAAACAGATGTGCTCAGAGGCTGGATCACCATCAGCTTGTCCTGGATGTCACGGTGGAGATTCTTGTACTGGGCATATACTGGACTTACTGAGAGCCGTGAGTCGTAAAATAAGAGCTGCTTTTATAAAAGCGGTCTTAAATCCTCAGACCAAAATCTAATCCCCAAAGACTGAGATTTATTATCAAGAAATGAATAAATAAGCCTCCCGATTATTATTATACAAAAACCTCCATATTTTAGTAAGTCTCCTTTAGTTGTTAAATATGGAAGTAAAATATACTAAAGAACAGAAGAGGCTTGTTTTTATTGAATAAGTGTGACTGAAGTAGAGGTGGATAGTATACACTTTAATTGCTAAGATTACAGCAAATATTTGAACCACTGCAATAACCTCATGCAGAGAAAAGATTTCAAGCGCTATTTTACATCTGCTCTACGCTGTGTGCTGGTTCATCTGATGAGAAGCTTCTGGGATAGCATCCAAGGAAATCAGGCAATTCTGAACACCTTTTTCAGAAATGCTGCCAGGTTTTTTTTTTTTCTCTTTACCTCTCCTTTCCCTCAAAAATTATGCATATGGGAGCACATATAGGTGCAGGCAAACACATACACTTTCACTCTCCTTAAATAAGTGATAAAGATCTAATCATGTCACCAACACATCACTAACAACCCAGGTGCTCCTATTCAGGAAAAGAATAACGCAAACCCCACAACAGTCAGGAGATGAAAGCGCTTCCTAAGTTAAGCTTTCAATAAACACAGCCACGGCATCATGTGGAGGGTAATCGTATTTACACAGCCGCCTATGTTCTTATAAACTATGCAGGATGAAGTCATCAGGAACTTAAATGAAAAAAATAATGTACTCCGAGTCAATGAGAATGGCTGACTCGTCTAATTTTCCTTCTTTTAACATTGTTTTTTAACAGCAAGGCAAATTTTTATTGCCTCGTGTTCACCCCTTCCCAGTATATTTTGCAGTGACAACAATCACAAGGCAGTTGCACTCTCCATCTCTCCAGTTTCTGGGGTCCGAGGTCCACAATGGAGCTTGTGACTGAAAATGACCCCTGGGTACCACCAGCATATTGTAGAGACAGAAGAAAAACATTATAAAGAAATTTATTTCTTGAAAAAATGATCTTTCATAAAATCTTAACTACAGTGTATTTTCCATCTGAAAATGCCCACTCTGTTGAGAAGCGAGAAACAGTTTCTTTGCCATATTGTAGCCATAATGATTCAGCAGGTTCCTATTTTCCCATATTAGCAGGATTTCAAGAATATTTGCAGATCTCAAAATCAAAACACTAGGCAGCATGAATTTATGACATATTTTATTTTTATTAATAAAATTCCACGCATGACAATAATCAGAATTTTGTGCAAATGCAGTGACATGATTTTTTTAAAAGTGTTGAAGCAATTAAAGTATTTGAATAATTCTATAAACAGAGGAAAAAGGAAAACCAATAGAGTAATACGCTACTCAGTTGAACCCGACTCATTTATAATTTATAGAAATCTAGCAAATCCCAGTCTTAATAACTCTTTTAAGATGATAAAATTCATAACTTTTAGCAAAAAATTATGATAGAAAAATTAAAATAATCAATGGAATAAAACGGCAGACATTGCCAGCTCTCAATTCTATAACCAGCCTCCCCTTCTTTCTCACTACCAGGATGTTTGGTTTGTTTCAGACGGCAACATTTCCAGCTAAAAAATTTACATTTCTCAGGTTGCAGAACTGGCTGAGTGACAATTCTGTCCAACGAGATGTGACTGGAAGGCACAGCGTAGCCTTCAGGGAAAGGAAATTCAGGGAAAAGTTCTTTAAGAGGGCAAACTCAACTGTTCACTTTTGCTCTGCCTGTCCTCTTGTCTCTGCCTGGAAAAAAAGGCCAATGTTGGAAGCTACAGAAAAGATCTTGAGTCTAGAAGGATGACAGCCACCTATGAAGGACGGTGGAGAGTGAAGTCAAGAAACATGGGCTTCCCCTGACATCCTGAGCTACTGTATAAACTACGTAGTGGTTCTTTAAGATGTCTTGTTATATGAAGCGGGGGGAAACTAATTTGTTTAAGCCACTCTTAGTGAGGTTTCTACTACATGTTGCCAAACCAATTTCAACTATAAAAATAATGTCGAGCACCCTTTAGTAATTTAAAAATACCCACTTGAAAACAGCTAATAGACTAACCACTACCCAACTGTTCTCACAGCAGATCTCCTGAGGACCTCTATTCTGATATATTGCTGGCTGATTTTGAATAAATATGTGCTCCTGAAAGTAATGTACTGTTTTCATTAAGAATATTTTAAAACTGAAATTGTCATTGTTTGAGGGATAATGTATGCCAAAGCATTACAAAGTGTTCAAGTAAAATGCAATACCGTTATGTGTGCAGTAATTAGTTTCAGTTACTGAGCTTTCCTATACAATGGCACAATGCTAAACTCAAGGGAAAACATCAGTAAACATACTCCAAAAACACTTATTAGGAAGAAACCAGAATGATTCTGTGAAAGAAAACGCTGTTTTTCACAGCATTTTGGATGAGAGTTTTAAAGTGAAGAGATGATTAACAACTGGCCTTTGTGGGGAGTTACACAGCACGTACATCAACACGCGCTTCTGAGAGGGTCTCAGCGTAGCTGTGTCGGGCTCTGGTGGGACAGGAACTAGCTACTGATTATCATGTCTGCTTTCAGTCATCATACTTAGATTGGTATATCCACAAAGAGAGAATATATTGTAAGTTTAAATGAAGTATTGTAATGGACTAAGTTAAATAGGTTGTTAGAAATGGTAGACACCAAGAACACTACACAGGTCATAAATAACAAATAAAATCAAAGTCAAGCCTCGTGGTTCAGGTTAAACAATTAACACCGGATGAATGAAACGAAGTAAGTGTCCCCAAAGCTTCGCCATTCTCCCAAGGCTGTGCTTCTATTTGATGGGGATGAAGATTATTAGACAAAGGTTGTCAAGGAGAAATAGTGAGAGGAAAGGGAGATCTTCACAGGTGTGTTATTTATATGTGAAAATCAACATGTCGATCAACAGATATTTACCAACAAGTATGCACTTCAGCATCTGGCCAGAGAATAAAGGTAAGCAAGGTAAGAAAAACGTCAGTGTGGGGCTGCGTGGAGCCGGTTATAAATGCCGCAGCATCACCAACATGTTGTATCAGCTCCAAGCTGTTGTTCTCACTCCTGAGTGTGTATCAGTATCACCTGGGGGAAAGTAGAACGAAAACAAAGATGCCTGCGTCCCACCCAAGAGTTCAGGTTTCAACTGTTCCAGGACCCAGTCAGGGTAAAATATTATTTAAGCAACACCTCAGGTGATTCTGATGCCAGGTAGGGTTGAGATTCCCCAGGCTGGAGTGATAGGGGATGGTCTTGAGCTGGACCTTGGCGATGGGCAGCACAATAGATCAGTGGGGAGAAGCAGGATGAGTATTCTAGAAGGAGAAATAGAAAAGGAATGGAGGAAGGGATGACCAAGGGCAAAAGACAGTGATGAGCAGTGTGTTAGAAAGTTCTGGGAAATAAAAAACACATACATATGATACATACATACGTCAGATGGGACCCGTTCATAGAAATTTTTAAGAACAGTGGTAGGAAATGGGAAATTCTGGGCAAGCACACGACCAGATGACAACGAGAGTAGGGCAAGGAGCATAATGGATTAGGGCCAATGCAGAAAAACAGGAGCAGAAAGAGCAGCTAAAGGCAGATGCAGAAGTCCTAGGTGGAATGACTTGAGCAGGGGCAAGCCAGGCAGAGAGGGCAACCTGGAGAAAAAGAAAAACCTCTGGGGGCACGGAAGCAAGATCATTGGAGGATGCTGGGGGACAAAGGTCAAGGGGGAGGAACCAAATGAACAGAGGAGACATTGAACGAGCTGCAGACAGCTAAGAAAGAGGTCACCAAAAATCCAGGTGCAGAGAACCTTGTGGAAAAGGAAAAAAGAAACTGTACTTCGCAAGGCCTGTGTCTCAGCGGGGAGGGAGGGTGAAGGACAGAGCTCACACAGTACTTAAAGACACAGTATGAGGTTGGGGGTGGGGAGGGAAAAGTGGGCACTCCAGCAAAGAATTACAGGTTGAAGTGGGGCTGGTTTGGTAAATGCATGAGATCTTACAGCTCATCGAGAGTGAAAAATGATTGCTCTGCCCAACAGATTCACATGAAATGGAATTAAGATGAGAGTACAGGATGTACAAGAATATTTGCCATGTGCAAACTCACTTGCACTTTGGGGTGGAAGGGGATAATTAACAAGGACCTTCTGTTCACGCTCTGCACTTGTGAAAGAGGAGCATGTATGCGGGTGAAGTGGGATAACAGTGTGTCACTAGCTAGAGCAGTTGCTGTCCCTGGAGATCCTTAAGCAGAAATAAACGCAGAATCATCCCAGGAAAGGGTAAAGAGATTTCCATCTCCAGTCAGAGCTGGTAATAAATGCAGGACCCGGAGTTACAAATTATCAGAGGTGAAGGCTATCGCAGCAGCAGGGAATGATGGGGAGCTTGGTGGCTCACCCACGGGTGTCCTTAGTGGGGAGGTGACCACTGAATCTCAGCCACGGGAGCCCACGGCTTACTACTGTCTTATTAGTAGACTGATCCGTAGGCGTACATAGCTCACTGAAGTCCTCTACAACAAAAGCGACTCCTACCTACAACCTCCAAAACACTTCCTTACTCTGTGCAGGCAGAATCTGCTGAGGCTCCCATGGCTGTCTTTTCTCTGTGCGCAGTTATCTGGGCTGGAAGACTGGCGGCCGCGCTGTCAGCAAGGGAGAAGGGCACAGCCAGGAAGTGAAGCAGGTTTCCTGGGGAGGAAGGACCAAGGAAGTGATGCATTTAGTTGGACATCTAGGCAGGCACAGCTGTAGATGGCTGGAATTATGGAAGCAGAACCAGGAGAGGGGCCAGGCTGGATTTCTGCTTGGGAGTCCGCTCACAATGAGGGCTCCCTGTCCCGTGAGCGGGTGCACTTCCTAAAGGCACAGCATATTGTCGGCCCTCAAACATCTGCTGAATGACTGGAGAAAGAAAAATGGGACTGGACTGAAAGCTGAGCCTTGGGGCACATCTTGTGGGCTTGGGAGGAACAGAAAGAAGAGTAAAGAGACAGAAAGGAAAGGGTCAACGGATAGGAATATTGAAAAGTTCAACACCACAGAAGTCAAGGGGAGAGAGTCAAGGTAATCCCATTTTCACTTATTAGATTGACAAAGACTGTAAACAGAGGGAACTGCTCAGGTTTTTGGGGAGTGCAATTGCTGTTGGGTATGCAAGCTTGAACAACTTCTGTAAAGCAATTTGGCAACAGACATCAAAACCTCCCCAAAGTACGCATAGCCTTTAATCAGGAATACTTTTCTTGCGTTTATCATTTGGAAATATGAAAGCATATGCACAAGGCTTAGCTACAAGATAGCTAACGTGGCCGGAGTGCTCTAAGATGAATTCCAATGATCTCTGCCTCCTGGTATTCACACCCTTGTACAATATGTTCCCCTTGAGTAAGGGCTGCGCTAGCAACTTGCCTCTAACAAACAGAATGCAGCAAAGGGGAAGGGATGTCACTTCTTTGATTAGGCAACATAAGATTGTGACTTCTGTCTTGCTGTCAATCTCCCCAGCATAGTAAGTGCATGCTATCATTTTAACTTGTCCAGGATAAAAAAGGATTCCTCTTGCTGGCTTTGCTGAAGCAAACTGGCTTGCTGGGGAGACCCATATGGCAAGTAACCGAGAGCCACCTCCAGCCCACAGCCAGCTAGGAACTGAAGCCCTCAGTCCAGTAGCCTTTGAGGAAGTGAATTGTGCAGCAATCACATGAGCTTAGAAGTACATGTGTCCTTAGTTGAGCCTTCAGATGAGACCCAGTTCTAGCTAACACTTTTTTTTTTTTTAATTTATTTATTGCATTGGGTCTTAGTTGCTGCGTGCGGGGCTTTCTCTAGTTGTGGCAAGCGGGGGCTACCCTTTGTTGTGGTGCGCAGACTTCTCATTGCGGTGGCTTTTCTTGTTGCAGAGCACGGGCTCTAGGTGTGTGGGCTTCAGTAGTTGTGGCACGTGGCCTCAACAGTTGTGGCTCGCAGGCTCTAGAGTTCAGGCTCAGTAGTCATGGTGCACGGGCTTAGCTGCTCTGCAGCTTGTGAGATCTTCCCGGACCAGGGATCGAACCCATATCCCCTGCACTGGCAGGCAGATTCTTAACCACTGCACCACCTGGGAAGCCTCTCTAGCTAACACTTTAATTGCAGATTTGTAAGATGCCCTGAAGCAGAGGACCCAGCTAAGCCATGCCCAGATTCTTGACCCACAGGAACTGTGGGTTCTCTTAAACCAATGGGTTTTGGGGTAATTTTTTATGCAGCAATAGACAACTGAATTAACTATAGTGCTATCTGTAATAAGAAATAAATGGAAACAAACTAAAATGACCAGGTTTTGGTTGAATAAAAAAGTATACAAATATGATGTAATTAATAATATAATTCATCCATTAAAATCATGCTATAGATGAATATAGATAAATATTTATGAAATATGTCTGCAGTGTATTCATTACAATATACATTTTAAAATTTCAAAATATTCTGTGCCACAAAACCATTACTTGGAATAAATATGTTTTATGTATATGCAAATATAAAGGAGTGAGTAGAATTATACACAGGAAGGTGCTAATAGTGGTTATCATGAATTCCTTGCATTAGGAGTGTTTTAGGTTTTTTTGGTTTTATTTCTTCTGCTTATCTGTACTCATAAATTTTTTAAAATAACTGTGCACTGCATGATAATAAAAAACACAATTAAATGCACGAGTAAGAGGAAAAGAATAATAAAAGGGGATCAACGACAACACAGAACACCACAAAAAATTAAGGAGGTCTCATTCATTCATCAGTTGCCTTCTACGTGCTAGGATGAAAACTGAGAAGACATTTGATTTGATTTGGCAGGAAAGAAACAACTGGTTAACTAAGACAATGTGGCCGCACCTCTTCATCAGCAGAAGAAGGGTAAGTGATTAGCTTCCACTGGCTAAATGCACTTGATGGTACACATTATAAACAAAGAAACTGAAGAATTTCAAAGATAGTTACCAAGACATCATAATTGTTTGAAATGCATAGAATTACACAGACATCTGAAATTGATACAAGATATAAATAATAGGAAAATTGACATCAATTGGACAAAACAGAGGTAACAAAGTTACAAAAATGAAAGGGACTAGGCAATGCAAATACAAATAGAGGAGATGTGTACACACTACAGATGAAGATAAATGTATTATTGCTAAGGAAATCTTAATATTATTTTGATTTTTTTTTTTTTTTGGCCCGGCTGATCTCTTAGAACACGGGTAATTTTAGGGCAGAAACTTGAGTTTCTTCAACTCTATTGGCCTTATGAAGAAATATACCCATACAGTAATCATTGAGAGTTCGAGTCTAATGATAATTATGTAAGAAAAAATATTAGATCAAGTTAACTATCAAAGAAAACTGTTGTTCATTTTGTAGCTCATTATTTCAAAAATTTTTCTAGGAAATAGTCCATAAAAAAGACAACCACCCAATATAAAAATACTCTTCAGAGGGCATGCCAGTTCTTTGGGGCAGTAAGATATCATGCTGATAAAAACAAAAGTTATATATATTTTGCATTTAAAAAATTATAGTTCTATTGATTTATAATATTTCAGGTGTAGAGCAAAGTGATTCAGTTATATATATATATATATATATATATATATATATATATACACACACACACATATATATGTATTTATACATACATATTCTTTTCCATTATAGGTTATTATAAGATATTGAATATAGTTCCCTGTGCTATACAGTAGGTCCTTGTTGTTTATCTATTTTATATATAGTAGTGTTTATCTGTTAATCCCAAATTCCTAATTCATCCTCCTCCTCTTTCCCCTTTGGGAAACCATAAGTTTGTCTCTGTCTGTGAGTCTACTTCTGTTTTGTAAATAAGTTCATTTGTATCATTTTTTAGATTTCACATATAAGAGATATCATATGATATCTGTCTTTCTCTGTCTGACTTACTTGTATGATAATCTCTAGGTTTATCCATGTTGCTGCAAATGGCATTATTTCACTCTTCTTTATGGCTGAGTATAAAAAGTTATTTTAAGTTCCCAACATGTCTCCATTATTCCCAGGGAGAAAGCTATGAGCACAAAACAACAGCTCCTAGACCAAGGAGCTCAAACAGTAAAACTACCAAAGTCTTTGCAAACAAATGCAGAGTTAATTACAGATTCTGCTTCTGTTTGGACACACACAAAGCTGTGTCTGGGTACAAACCAACAACTGGATGTGAATAAGTTTTGAATAAGTGAACCATTGATGGTAAATGTGTAAAATGATGAAACTGCAACTCATTTGAGGCTTAGCGTTGGAGAAACTTAGGATTATTTTCCCTGCCTGGTCTCTATGGTCCAATGAGTAGAATTCTAAGGAACTTTTTTCATGCAAGTTTATGAAAACAGAAGTAAGGAGTCACAGCATAAATATATGGTACACGAAGCATCACATGGGGATAGAACTGCAGAGGGTGAACACAGAACTGAGCAGTCTGCATTCAAAACCATGAAATGAGTGACATATCTTACTTTCTGGATGCAGAGAGGATCCAGCTGTCTTTCCCTCCACCCCCAACACACACAGGGAGAACCTACATGAATAGCAGCAGAGATAATCAGCTGGGACAGCCGAGAAGCGCCAGCACCCCAAAATGCAGACAATGCGAATGAATGACCCTTGGGTTTCTGAATGGAACTTTTTCTTTCTAAAAAATGCTGTTCACTGTGCTTAAATGGCACGGTATAAAAATGGCACTGTAACTAGTAATTTCGAGATATAAAATGTGGAACAGAAAACAAGGGGTTATAAATCAGCAGGAGACCAATTAAAATACTCAGACTGTCATTCAGAAACATTCCACAGAATGTAATAAAATGAGTGGGTGGTTGGTTCTATTTTAATAACTGAAGGCTGCAGGAAGATTTTATTTCTTCAAACTATCAGCCAAATATATCCAGGACTGACTGGAACATGGAAAACACAGTTTTACATTATGTTAAGCTAAAAAATGAAATGTCTCAAAAGACTGCATCTGAACAGTGTTCTGATTCACAGCAAGGCTCACTTGAGGATAAACTACTCTTTATATTCAGTATTTTGTACAGTTAACTTCATAATCAAATTATATTCGGCTGTTATTCTACCATTTTGTCATAAATATGAAAGCAACCAATGTTTCTCAGTGAGGGTGGGCTGGTATTTGGGGCAGGAAAATTCCTCCTTTTGTTGGACTATTTTGCACAACCCAAACTGCCTCCTAGGCATTTCCAAATGCTTCGTGCGTGGAGTGGGGTTTTGTGGCAGTGATGAAACTAATCACCCACTGAAAACAATTGATTTTGACTGTTGTGAAATTTGCGTTCTTTAATTGGCATAACCATTTGCTTCTTTGAAAAATGGATCCTTATTTAGAAACCAAATAAAACCTCGAAATACTGCTAATATTCCAAATTGTAGGATGCTAATAATACATATAAAAATTGCGAGGAATAATTATAATAATGCACTATGCTGAAGTATTCAATCATAAAATGTTTTAGAGTTTAATTGGATTTATCTTTTAATTTATAGACCTGAACCTAAGATAAAGGCTGATTTCTTCTGAAACAAGACAGTATTTAATAATAAATCCCGATGTTTCTTGATTTTTCATGTTGGAAGGGATTTTAAGAGCTCAACTGATACAACTGTTTAAGACATCTGTAAAAACAGGTGACAAAATGGAGGTTCTTATATGCCGAGGGTATGCAATCAGTAGAATGGAAGAATCCAAGTCTCTTGACTTTTTTTTTTTTTTTTTTTTTGAGATTAAAAGTTTGGTATTTTTAATGTGAATGAGTAGAAGACTTTTTTTTTTCTTTTTTTTAAAGCTCTTTATTGGAGTATAATTGCTTTACACCGTTGTGCCAGTTTTTGCTGCACAGCAAAGTGAATCAGCTGTATTTATACATACATCCCCATATCACCTCCCTCCCGCGACTCCTTCCCACCTTCCCTATCCCACCCCTCTAAATCATCACCCATCATCGAGTTGATCTCCCTGTGTTATGCAGCAGCTTCCCACTAGCTATCCATTTTACATTTGGTAGTGTATATATGTCAATGCCACTCTCCCACCTGGTCCCAGCTTCCGCTTTGCCCCCCAACTCATGTCCTCAAGTCCATTCTCTAAATCTGCATTTTTATTCTCGCCCTGTCACTGGGTTCATCAGTACCATTTTTTTTTAGATTCCACATATATGAGTTAGCATACGGTATTTGTTTTTCTCTTTCTGGCTTACTTCGCTCTGTATGACAGACTCTAGGTCCATCCACCTCACTACAAATAACTCAGTTTCATTCCTTTTTATGGCTGAGTAATATTCCATTGTATATATGTGCCACATCTTCTTTATCCATTCATCTGTTGACGGGCATTTAGGTTGCTTCCATGTCCTGGTTATTGTAAACAGTGCTGCAATGAACATTATGGTACATGTTTCTTTTTGGATGATGGTTTTCTTAGGGTATATGCCCAGTAGCGGGATTGCTGGATCATATGGTAGTTTCATTTTTAGTTTTTTAAGGAACCTCCATACTGTTTTCCATAGTGGCTGTACCAATTTACATTCCCACCAGCAGTTCAGGAAAGTTCCCTTTTCTCCACACCCTCTCCAGAATTTATTGTTTCTAGATTTTTTGATGACGGCCATTCTGACTGGTGTGAGGTGATACTTCATTGTGGCTCTGACTTGCATTTCTCTAATGATTAGTGATACTGAGCATCTTTTCATGTGTTTGTTGGCCATCTGCATGTCTTCTTTGGAGAAATGTCTATTTAGGTCTTCTGCCCATTTTTGGATTGGGTTATTTGCTTCTTTGATATTGAGCTGCATGAGCTGCTTGTATATTTTGGAGATTAATCCTTTGCCCGTTGCTTTGTTGGCAAATATTTTCTCCCATTCTGAGGGTTGTCTTGTTTGTGGTTTCTTTTGCTGTGCAAAAGCTTTTAAGTTTCATTAGGTCCCATTTGTTTATTTTTTATTTCCATAATTCTAGGAGGTGGGTCACAAAAGATCTTGCTTTGATGTATGTCACAGAGTGTTCTGCCTATGTTTTCCTCTAAGAGTTTTATAGTGTCTGCCCTTACATTTAGCTCTTTAATCCATTTTGAGTTTTTTTTTTGTGTGTATGGTGTTAGGAAGTGTTCTAATTTCATTCTTCTACATGTAGCTGTCCAATTTTCCCAGCACCACTTACTGAAGAGGTTATCTTTTCTCCATTGTATACTCATCTCCTTTGTCAAAGATAAGCTGCCCATATGTACGTGGGTTTATCTTTGGGCTCTCTATTCTGTTTCATTGATCTATATTTCTGTTTTTGTGCCAGTGCCATACTGTCTTGATCACTGTAGCCTTGTAGTATAGTTTGAAGTCAGGGAGCCTGATTACTCCAGCTCCATCTTTCCTTCTCAAGATTGCTTTGGCTATTCAGGGTCTTCTGCATTTCCACACAAATCGTAAAATTTCCTGTTCTAGTTCTGTGAAAAATGCCATTGGTAATTTGATAAGGTTTGCGTTGAATCTGTAAATTGCTTTGGGTAGTATAGTCATTTTCACAATGTTGATTATTCCAATCCAAGAACATGGTATGTCCCTCCATGTGTTTGTATCATCTTTGATTTCTTTCATCAGTGTCTTATAGTTTTCTGCATACAGGTCTTTTGCCTCCTTAGGTAAGTATCTTGACTTTTAGGGAACAGTTCTTTCCTTTAGTTTACAAATTTTGGGGTTTCAAGACCCCCAGATATTCTTTTTTTCCATTTCAGAGTTCTCTTTTTTTTTTAATGGGGATATGTGTATAAATACAGCTGATTGACTTTGGTGTACCTCAAAAACTGGTACAAGAGTGTAAAGCAATTATATTCCAATAAAAAAAAACTAAAAAAATAAAAGTTAATTCTTATTCAAGTATAGTTGATTTACAATGTTGTGTTAGTTCCAGGTGTAGAGCAAAGTGAATCATTTATACATATACACGTATCTACTCTTTTTCAGATTCTTTTCCCATATAGGTAATTACAGAGTATTGAGTAGAGTTCCCTGTGCTATACGGTAGGTTCTTATTAGTTATCTAGTTTATATATAGTAGTGTGTAAGACCCCAGTATATTTTAAAAAATTGGAAACTAACAAGAGGTCACTAATGTTTTAAGTTGTCCACAATTTAAATATTAAAAACAACCTATTATCTAGCACCATGATTTCATAAAAGAAAAGCCATTCTAACACCAAAAAATGTAGGAACTACACAAAAGACTGCCCATTAGGCTGCAAACTTCATCCTGGACCAGTGTGTGGAGGCTCCAATATACCACTTGATAATTTTACCAGTTCCTTATTTCTGATCCTCATTGCGGGCATTCAGTTAGTGACTGCTAAGGTTTATGGGGTCTTCTTTTAAAAATGCTACTGGGATATAACTATCAGTAAAGTGATCAAACTGTAAAAATTAAATATCTTACCACTGAAGTAGGCAAAGTCTAGGTATGTAAAACTTCGTCCTTCCTCAACAGACCAGCTGCCTGCTGTGGAAGTTTCAAGCTTGGGGATCTCCCTTGTCATTTAACTAAACTATCATTGCCTTTGAAGCAGCTGTCCCATGCTCCTCCGCAGCACTTCTGGCCTGTGATGCGGTGGCTCTGGCAAGTGTGGAGAACAAAGTGGAGCTAGGAATTCTGGGCTCTCTGAGAAGACACTGCCCTGTGTTTCAGAGTCCACACCTGGGACCAACACCAACTCAATAGCAGGGATGTCAGTGGGATCACGAGGGACCCAGCCTTGATCTAACACCTGCTCTTAGATAACATAGGAGATGTTTCTTGGGAGTAATTTCAGTCAACTAAGAGAAAGAAAGCCCCTGAGGGTCATGAAATGAACATTAAGACTAGAGTTTGGGATTAACATAAACACACGACTATATATAAAGTAGATAAAGAACAAGGACCTACTGTATGGCACAGGGAACTTATACTCAGTATTTTGCAATAACCTATAAGGGGAAAGAATAGATGTATTTGTGTGTAAAACTGAATCACTTAGCTGTACAACTGAAACTAACACAACACTGTATAAATCAACTATACTTCAATTAAAAAAAAAAACCCTAGATACTCCATCTCTCTCTCTCTGTAGGATTACTAATTTTCTTTCTTCTTGCTAAATTAAAAAAAAATTTTGTTCATTTGTTTTTAGTGTCCAGTGGTAAAGGACTAGGAGAACAAAAATAAAGTGTTCTATCTGTCGAATTAGACATCCATTTTCCAAAAGATAATTCTAACTAGAGTAACAGTGGCCTTTGTAATAGTTCCTAAAATGGTCAGATTTACGTGCAACTGTTTGCCTATCCTTGATTTTCAACTTTTCTCCTTTACCCTAGGATTCGTGCTGGGCTCCTGTGCATCTGCACGCAGCAATGCATCAACAGTGGTTGCCTTGATCACCCCTTAAGCTGCCACCTGCTATCGCCTCCTACCTTTGATCCTTTGCCATCATCAGTGTAGTCTTCAAACAGCACTGCTGTGTTCTAACTGCAGAAACAAGTGCCCTCCTCAGTGGAAAAATACCACATTCCAGCTTGGTAAAGCAGGTGGTGTGTTTCAGAGGATGGAGCAGAAAGTCGCATCTCTTCCTTTCAAACAAGAAGGAAGACTATTAACACATCAGCAAATAAAGTCGTGCTCGATGAATTTTAAGTGCTGCCTCACAAATGAAAATGTGGCAAAATCTGAAAAATCAGCTTCTGGAAAGTGTTTCAGTCCATTTTTCAAACCCAAACTCTGAGCTTTTCTTTTTTAAAACCAATTTTCCCATTTTCAAGGAATGTGGAGAGACCAGATGATTTTCAAGATGCTCATGCTTCTTTTTGCTCCGTGAGATAGAAAAACATGACACTGGCAGAATGCAATGACCATCACACTCAGCACTACTCTCGCACATACAGTGCAGATGCCTGACACGTTTTAGACGTATCATCCGGATGAAATAGCCTATTTCATTTCTAGCCCAGGAAGGCAGAAGAAAAGGCTTGTGTTTTCACTTTATGTGGATAATTAGAATTTATATAATTAAATTACTCAGAGTCTGGGAAACAAAGTGAAAGCAACAATCATATGTGGACTTTGAAGTTTCAGCTATAACCTCAGAAAACTTAGTGTTTCTTCATTTCTCTTCTTGGAAGAAGGTTTTTCTCCCTATTAAGGCTGGTTCATCTGAAGCCAAATAGGACACATGGAGTTTCAATAATGTGAAGACAAAACAAAACCACAACCAAGAGTGGGAACTGTCCCTCTGCCACTGACAGATCCTTGCAAACACAGGGAAATCTGCCCAGTTTTGACGGGGGCTAATAAAGAAGACTGACACCAAAGCAGAGTGGTGTCCTTCACGGCAAAGACCTCCACTACTGGGTAACTTCCAGCTGCGACAACTATCCATGGTCATGCTGTCATTGGGTTGATGACATAGGCACACAAAGAAATAGTTTTTCATTTTTGCATATGGTTGCACCACACATTGAAGGAATGGCTGAAGCAGAAGTTACTTTTTCTTTTTTTTTGCCATGGATGCTGGAGCGAACTTGCAAACTGGTGGTTTCACATTTGATATCAAAGGAAGCCAACATCAGACTCAGTCAGCTCAGCTGGGCCTGATTCGGAAGGAAATGCAAGCAGCATTATAATTCCAATCTAATAACGCCTCCTTCTATTTACAAGGATGGTAACAGAAGGAGTGATTCAGTACATGTAGAAAATTCTGGGTCTGAAAACCTCAAACACATCAGTGAAAAGCTGTAGAAACCTATTCCTGACCAGACGTATTGCCCTGGCCTCCTGCTTGTCCAGAGGGTAGGCGAGAACCTTGTCTCCGGGTGACACATTCAGGTGGGTTCAGTGGCTGCTGCTTTGTCACTGCTAAGCGGAGTCTGCCATCATGTGATGAATGGACAAGAGCAACGGATAAGAGCCCACTTAATCAGATTCCTAACAAAACACCTATTCAGTGGAGAAAAGTGTGTAGGTTTTTTTAAAAATTGAAATATGTTAATTGATGTATAATATTACATTAATTTTAGGTGTACTACTTGATGATTTGACATTTGCATATATTATGAAACGATCACCATGATAATTCTAGTAACCATCGATCTCAGAGTTACTACAATATGACTGACCATACTCCTTATGCTGTATAGTACACCCCTGCAACTTATTTATAACTGAAGGTTTGTGCTGCTTTATCCTTGTCACCTACTCGCCTACCCCTCCCTTCTGGCAACCAGGCATTTGTTCTCTGTATCTATGAGTCTGTTTATGTTTTGTTTTGTTTATTAGTTTAGATATACACGTAAGTGAGATTACGTGGTATCTGTCTTTCTCTGTCTGACTTTTCACTTAGCATACCTTCTAGATCCATCCATGTTGGCAAAAGGCAAAACTTCATTTTTTTTTGTGGCTGACTAAATTCCATTGGGTATATACGCCACATCTTCTTTATCCATTCACCCATCGATGGACACTTAGGTTGCTTCCATATGTTGGCTATTGTAAATAATGCTATAGTAAACATTGGGATGCATATATGTTTTCAAATAGTATTTTTGTTTTCATTGGGTAAATACCCAGAAGTGGGACTGCTGGATCATATGGTAGTTCTATTTTTAAGTTTTTGAAAAATCTCCATACTGTTTTCCTTAGTAGCTGCACCAGTTTACATTCCTACCAAGAGTGCATGTGTTCCCTTTTCCCCACATCCTCACCAACACTTGTTACTTCTTGTCTTGTTGATAACAGCCATTCTGACATCAAATGAGGTGGTATCTCTCTGTGGTTTCCATTTGCATTTCCCTGGTGATTAGTGATACTGTGCATCTTTTCATGAGCTGGTTGGCTATCTGCATATCTTCTTAGGAAAAATGTCTACTCAGGTCCTCTGCCCATTTTTTAATTGGGTTGTTTGGGTTTTGTTTTCACTACTTTTATTTTATTGATGTTGAGTTGTATGAGCTGTTTGTATATTTTGGATATTAACCCCTTATCAGATATATTGTTTGCAAATATCTTCTCCCATTCAGTAGATGGACTTTTTGCTTTGTTGAGCATTTCCTTTGCTATGTAAAACCTTTTTAGCGCTATGTAATCATATTTGTTTATTTTTTCTTTTGTTTCCCTTGCCTGAGGAGACAGATCCAAAAAAATATTACTAGGACCAATATTAAAGAGCATATTGCCTGTATTTTCTTCTAGGAGGTTTATGGTTTCAGGTCTTGTATTTGTCTTAATCCATGTTGAGTTATTTTTATACACAGTGTGAGAAAGTTATCCAGTTTAATTCTTTTGCATGTAGCTGTCCAGTTTTCCCAACACCATTATTGACAAGGCTGTCTTTTTCCCATTGTATATCCTTACCTGCTTTGCTGCAGATTTACTGTCCACAGACTGAGTTCTTTTCTGGGTTCTCTGTTCTTTTCCATTGAACTATGTGTCTGTTTTTGTGCCAGTACCATACTGTTTTCTTTTTTAATTTTTTTTGTATTTTAAAAATTTTTTATTGAAGTATAGTTATTTACTTCAATACTATACTGAAGAATAGTTATGTTGTGTTAGTCTCAAGTATATAGCAAAAAGTAATTCAGCTATATATATATTTTCTTTTTTCAGATTCTTTTCCATATAGGCTATTATAAAATATTGAGCATAGTTCCCTGTGCTATACAGTAGGTCTCTGTTGTTTATCTATTCTACATGTAGTAGTGTATATATGTTATTCCCAAATTCCTAATTTATCCCCCACCCCACCTTTACCTTTTGGTAACCATAAGTTCGTTTTCTACATCAGTGAGTCTCTTTCTGTTTTATAAATAAGTTCATTTGTACCATTCTTTTAGATTCCACATAAGTGATATCATATGATATTTGTCTTTCTCTGCTTGATTTACTTCAGTTGTATGATGATCTCTAGGTCCATTCATGTTACTGCAAATGGCATTATTTCATTATTTTTCATGGCTGAGTAATATCCCACTGTATACATACACCACATCTTCTTTATCCTTTCATCTGTCAATGGACATTTAGGTTGTTTCCATGCCTTGGCTATTGTAAATAGTGCTGCAGCGAACATTAGGGTGCATATATCTTTTCAAACTATTGTTTTCTCTGGATATATGCCCAAAAGTGGGATTGCTGGATCATATGGTATCTCTATTTTCAGTTTTTTGAGGAACCTCCATACTGTTCTCCACAGTCGCTGTACCAATTTACATTCCCACCAACAGTATAGGGTGGTTCCCTTTTCACCAAACCCTCTCCAGCTCTTATTATTTGCAGACTTTTTGGTGATGGCTGAACTGATTGGTGTGAGGTGATATCTCACTGTAGTTTTTATTTGCATTTCTCTGATAATTAGTTATGTGGAACATCTTTTCTGTGGCTTTTTGCCATGTTACCATACTGTTTTGATTACTGTAGCTTTGTAGTATACTTTGATATCAGGGATCACGATACCACCCACTTTCTTCTTTCTCAAGATCACTTTGGGTATTCAGGGTCTTTTGTGTTTCCATACAAATTTTAGAATTATTTTTTGTAGTTCTATGGAAAACGTCATTAGTATCTTCATAGGGGTTGCACTGAATCTGTAGATTGCCTTGGGCTGTATAGTCATTTTAATAATACTAATTCTTCCAATTCATGAGCAAGGAATGTCTTCCCAATGTTTGTGTCATCTTCAATTTCTTTCATCAATGTCTTATAGTTTTTTGAGTACAAGTTTCTACCTTCCTAGTTAGATTTATCCCTAGGTATTTTATTCTTTTTGATGCAATCATAAATGGGATTTTTTTCATTTCTCTCTTTATAGCTTATTGTTAGAGTACAGAAACAGAACAGATTTCTGCAATTTTACTGAATTCATTTATTAGTTCTAACAGTTTTTTGGTGTTGTTGTTAGTATCATGTCACCTGCAAACAGTGACAGTTTTACATCTTCCTTTCTAATTTGAATTCCTTTTATTTCTTTTTCTTCTCTAATGGCTATGGCTAAGATTTCCAATATAATGTTGAATAAAAGTGCTGAGAGTGGACATTCTTGTCTTATTTCTGATTTTAGAGGAAATGATTCAGTTTTTCACCATTGAGTATGATATTGGCTGTAGGTTTGTCATATATGGCCTTTATCACGTTGAGGTATGTTCTCTCATACCCAGTTTACTGAGAGTTTTTAATCACAAATGGATGCTGAATTCTGTCAAAAGCTTTTTCTGCATCTATTGAAGGGATCATATGACTTTGTTTCTTCAATTTGTTAATGTGGTGTATCACACTGATTTGTGGATATTGAATTATCCTCGCATACCAAGGATAGATCCCACTTGATCATGTCAATGATCCTTTTAATGTATTGCTGAATTTGGTTTGCTAATATTTTGTTGAGGATTTATTCATTTATGTTTATCAATAACACTGGCCTGTAATTTTCTTTTTTTGTGTGTCTTTGGCTGGTTTTGGTATCAGGGTGATGCTGGCCTTGTAGGATGAGTTCTGAAGCATTCCTTCTCTTCAATTTTTTTTAGAATAGTTTGAGAAGGATAGGTGTTAACTCTTTAAATGTTTGGTAGAATTCACCTGTGAAGCCACCTGGTCCTGGACTTTTATTTGTTGGGATTTTCAAAATTATTGATTCAATATAATTACTGGTAATCAGTCAGTTCATATCTTATATTTCCTACTGATTCAGTCCTGGGGAATTGTAAATTTTTAGAAATTTATCCACTTCTTCTAGATTGTCTATTTTATTGGTATATAATTGCTCATAGTAATCTCTTATGATCCTTTGTATCTCTGTGGTGACAGCTGTAACTTCTCTTTCATTTTTGATTTTATTATTTGGGCTCTTTCTCATTTTTTTCTTGATGAGTCTGATGAAAGGTTTATCAATTTTGTTTCCTTTTCAAAGAATTAGCTCTTATTTTCATTGACCTTTTCTATTTTTTATTTTTTAGCCTCTATTTAATTTATTTCTACTCTGATCTTCATGACTTCTTTCCTGTTACTAATTTTGGGTTTTGTTTGTCTTTCTTTTTCCTGCTCCTTTAGGTGTAAGGTTAGATTGTTTATTTGAGATTTTTCTTGTTTCCATAGGTAGGCTTACATCACTATAAACTTCCCTTAAAACTCCTTTTGCTGCCTCCCACAGATTACGGATTGTTGTGTTTCCACTTTCATTTACTCCAATCCTGTTACATTTTCAAATACTCTTTGATTTCTTCACTGACCCATTGCTTGTTTAGTAGCACATTGTTAGGTTCCACGTGTTTATGTTTTTACAGTTTTTTCCTTGTAGTTGA
This sequence comes from Hippopotamus amphibius kiboko, assembly GCF_030028045.1. Classification (NCBI taxonomy): domain Eukaryota; kingdom Metazoa; phylum Chordata; class Mammalia; order Artiodactyla; family Hippopotamidae; genus Hippopotamus; species Hippopotamus amphibius. The sequence goes on along the minus strand of NC_080190.1, from coordinate 106,096,582 downwards.
TATCCAGTCTCATGCTGTTGTGGCTGAAAGATATGCTTGATATGACTTCAAGGTTCTCAAATTTATTGAGGCTTTTTTTTTGTGGCCTAGCATGTAATCTATCCTAGATGAAAGGTGTGCCTTTCAAATGATGAGAAAGAAAGCTTACTTAATTCTATACAGGATAGGCCTTGGGACAGTGTACCACACTGTTACTCTTAAATGGCCATTCAAAAAACTTCTAAATGGTTGTCCAAACAGTTGACTCTTGAACAATGCAAGGGTTGGGGTGCTGACAAAAATCCATGTATAACATTACAGCCAGCCCACTATATCTGTGGTTTTGCATCTGTGAATTCAACCAACTGCAGACTGTATAGTACTGTAGTACATACTTATTGAACATAAATCTGTGTATAAGTGTACCCATGTAGTTCAAACCCAAGTTATGTTGTTTAAGGGTCAACTGCAATTGATTAAAAAAAAAGTTAGACAGACAATAAAGCAACCAACAGACAATAAAGCAACATTTTTAGAGTAGAAAATGTGAAAAATACATGTGCTAACATAGCTTATGAATATATCAGCTCTGCTTAATGTCTTTTTCATTTGTTGTTATAGAAAAATAGTTGAAGTATAAAAAATATAAATGCATATATAATACACATTTGTCTGATACACTGAGGAGAGCAATGACCTATCTTTTTTAATATTCATTATTGTCGTTACAAAAAAAAAATGACAGTTTAGTTTAGCATTGTAATAAGCAAGCTAACACTTTAAAAACTTGAGTTGAATATTTTCAAACCAAAAAAAAAAAAAGGGGGTGGGGGGGGGCTTTTACTTCTTTTTAACCTTAGGAGATTGTTGAGTCTTCTAGTTTTGAAGGAGGTGATAAAACCTTTTTTTTTTTCTCTACCCAGCCTGATTATATCTATGGAAAGTGAGGCTACTCCACAAGATTTGGACAAGCAGTGTTCAGAGGAGGGAAACTCCCTGGATAGCTGGAGAGAAGCTGAGACATAGCCAGAAAGCAAGACTCCCAAGGGGAAGAAGCGTGTGCAGTGCCTGGCCCTGGACACATGGGAGAAGTTCAAAGGACTTCCTTAAGATCAATGAGCAGCAGAACCTCCAAATTCCTCCTTCCTAACTACCATTTCTATTTTCTAAGCTATTTTATCTCCAATATAGAAACACATTCTTCAAGAACTCTCTTCTTCCTTAAAATTATATTCTTCTCAAAGTGATTTGAAAGTGACAGCAGATTTTGGTTTTTTTTTTTAAGAATTTTACTTTTTTTTGTTTAAATTGCCTACAGAGAAAGGGACAGTTATTGACTAGGAAAATGGATTTGAGACTTAACATATTGGTGGCAAATCACAAAAATTCATTTCCTCTCAGGTTTGCAGCAGTTTCTCTGCAAATGCATATGTTAATTTTCAAGTTGTATTATTATCTGTTGATATGAGGAAAATATGACTGCCCAGTTTACTTGTAAGGGACAAATCAAAAGGGAAACTTGTTAGTCCTGAAAAATAAATATGCGGAGGGACAAAATTTTTAAATATAGCTTTCAATGGGGGTAATGCTTTCTATGAAGGTTACGAGTCCTTGTAACTTTCATATAATACAAGCTTAATGCCATGCCCCCCCCACCCTCCCCCCACCCCCTGCCCCCAGCCCTTCTTATAAATGTGGTGCAGCTGTCTGGCACTTCTGCCAGTGATACTTTTGTATGATCATTAACACTACCTGCTTAGTATTTGTGAAATTGCATCACATGTGTAAACAACTGAGGTGATATTTTGAAAATAACATGGTTAATGTATTTACCAACTGTGGTTAGAGAGCACAGTTTTTCTAAAAACAGTTCACAATTACTAGTATTTAAGATTCAATGTTGCATTTTATTCAGTGGCTTTTGCAGAACTGGGTACAGTCTGGTCACATCCAAGTAACATTAAAGACTAGAGTCATCCTGATGTAATCAATCCCAGGGAACAAAAACGCAAGTTTCTAATGTGATTTGATGAAATCTCACATTCTGAAGATGAAGCCCACATTTTATTTATTTTTTAGTACGTGGTCACAAATTGGATATAGAAAATAGCAGATGACCCTTCAAGATGTTATTCTTAGAAAGGGGCAGTGAAATTAGGCAAATCTATCATGTGACTGCATCTGAGGGCTGACTTAGGAGAGGGGAGTTCATGTGCTCCACGGAAGAAGTGAATGTTGGCCAAATCCACTCAGAACAAATCCTGAGTGGGGGGGCAGCCATCAGAATCTTTTCATCATTTAGGGATTCAGCTGTGCAAGTAAAGCTCACCCCAAGAAAAGCCAATACATGAAAATCAAGATGTAGAGAGGAGGTATTTACTTTAAAACAAAATATCTTAAGCTAGCAAGCACTTCTAGTAATGTTTTTACATTATGATGTTTTGACTATTTAAGTTGGTCTATATACCATTCTTCACAAACACATTTATGATGCATATGACTTCTGCTCAAATGTGCAAACCTTTGTTCCTACAGTTTTATTGCTAAAGGCAAATTGGATTTAACATGTCTGAAACCAAACCCCTTACTTCCCTCCATCCAATCTATTTTTCTTTTGTATTACTTCTGAATTACTTTTTTTTTTTTAACAGCATCACCAGCCAGATGCCCATGCCAGAATTTCTGGGACCATCCACAGTACTTACTAAGCTTCCCATCTGCTTTATTCCCCCAAGTTTTGCAGAGTCTGCACTTCACACTCTTTTGAACATAGCCTTCTTCCGTGATGCTTTTGTCCTAGTTAAAGGTTTCACAATGATCGCGCTCAGATTTCTACATCTGCCTCTTATTCCTTCTGCCTTCAGTGTCAAAACTTATATATATGTTCTCCCTACCTCCTCAACTCTACAGATACCAGACGACTTTTCTGAAATGTTAATCTAAGTTATCACTTGAATAGCTCTCCATAACCTAAGAGATAAAAATCAAATTCTGAAAGTATTCCAAGTTAAGCCTAACTCTCCAGCCTTATCCCTTAACACTTCCTCACCCGGAACTCTATTTATTGGGGGGTAGCGGGGAGGGGACTGAGACATAGCTTAATATTTAAAAGAAGAATTAATAATAGTTTAAGCTAGAAACAAAGTAAACCCATTGTTCTTAGGAGCCTTTCTAAAAAAGGATATATTTGTTGCATTTCCTACTTTACAAATAGCATGTATTCATTAACTACTTTGTTACTATATAAAAAACCATAAGAAATGCATTAAGTGGGACAACCCAAGTCCAAGCCTGAAGTCCTGACCTGGCCTGTTAGAACTGGTAGCAGTTGTTACTGTAGGGAATGTCAGAGTATCTGGTAACAACTAAAGAGGCCTTTTCAAACTCTGAAAATAAAGCTGCTTTCATATTTTTAAAAAACCAGAACACTGGCTATATCAATTTAACCTTTCTTTTACTTAGATGGAATTTAAACATCTTCATAGTAATTATAATTGTGCAAAAACATCAGTTATTCACAACTGGGAATGATTTTCCCTTTAGAAGATATCCTGGAATTGTGCCGCAGATTTTTTTCCAACTAAATACTCCCTGACCCACAGATGCTGAAACGTCTCTCCTGACATGGCATACTCCTTCCTCCCTCACTAACCATAAGAAACACTGCCGCAAAAACTGGCACAACAGTGTAAAGCAATTATATTCCAATAAAGAGCTTAAAACTAAACTAAACTAAACTAAACTAAACTAAACTAAACTAAACTAAACTAAATAAGAACCTACTGTACAGCACAGGGAACTCTACTCAATACTCTGTAATGGGCTTTACGGGTAAAGAATCTGAAAAAGAGTGGATATATGCATATGTATGACTGATTCACTTTGCTGTACACCCGAAACTAACCAAACATTGTAAATCACCTATACGCCAATCAAAATTTTTTAAAAGTCAAAAAAAGAAAGAAAAGAAAAGAAAAGAAAAAGAAACTGCCACAGAAAGCTACCTGTTCCACCCCATCAGTGTGAGTGAGGCATTTTTTTCATGTGTGTCAGAGCAGAAAAAAAGAGAAACCACTGTCTTAGGGATAAATGATAAGCTGGACTGAAATGTATAATAAACATGCTTTACTCTGAACCTGCACCATTCAATAGTCATCACTAACCACTGGGCTTTCGATCCCTTGAAATGTGCCCAGTTCAAATTGAGAGGTGCTGTAAGAGCAAAATACACACTGAATTCTGAAGACTTAGTATGCACAAAAGAATGTAAAAGATCTCATTAGTAACACCTTATATTGATTAACTGAAATAATTATATTTAGGATATGTTGAGTTAAATAATATATTTTAAAATTATTTTCACCTGTTTATCCTGTTTTTAACATAGCTGTTGGAAAATTTTATTTTATGTATTTTTTAATAAATTTATTTACTTATTTATTTATTGGCTGCGTTGGGTCTTCATTGCTGCATGGGCTTTCTCTAATTGCACCAAGTAGGAGCTACTCTTCATTACGGTGCACGGGCTTCTCATTGTGGTGGCTTCTCTTGTTGTGGAGCACAGGCTCTAGGCATGTGGGCTTCAGTAGCTGTGGCACGTGGGCTCAACAGTTGTGGCTCGCAGGCTCTAGAGCACAAGCTCAGTAGTTGTGGCCCACAGGCTTAGCTGCTCTGAGGCATATGGGATCTTCCCGGACCAGCGATCAAACCCACATCCCCTGCATTGGCAGGCAGATTCTTAACCACTGCGCCACCAGGGAAGTCCTGGAAAATTTTAAATTACATATGTAGCTCATAATAACTTTGTTGTACAATGCTGCTCAGACATGATTCTTTTTTAAATAAGTAAATGACCAACATCTTGTTTAATTATTATTTGCCTTACTGTAATAAAAACAGAATACGGAATTTATTATTTTTTTTTCTTTTTTTTTCGGAATTTATATTGGCAGGAGGAAGTGGGAAGTGGGAGGCAGTGGGAATCCAATTCTTTCTACTACCTGACTGTTTAAATTTTGAACAGAAGCAGGTAGAAAAAGAGATGTTGAGTAAAATCTAAACAAAAAACAATTCTTCAGAGGCAACCAGTGGCGTCAGGAAAGCAGAATAATGGCACTCCTAAGCATTCTGGAATATTTCCATGTACCCAACCTGTACAACAAAGTCAGCAGTCCACTTAGCACAACAGAGCTACTGGTCCACCTGAAGCTTCGGGTGTTAAATTTTCTCCATTTTGCTGCCAGAAATGATTTAGATGGAAGAGCATTTATTAATTATCCAGAGACTCTCTGAAGTGATGCCTGCAAATGCCTAAATGTCACACTTCTTAAAAACTGAAGTATAGTTGATTTACAACACAGGGTTAGTTTTCTATGTTCAGCATAGTGACTCTGTTTTTTTGTTTGTTTGTTTGTTTGTTTGGCTGTGTTGGGTATCTGTTGTTGTGTATGGGCTTTCTCTAGTTGTGGTGAGTGGTACTCTTCATCGTGGTGCATGGGCTTCTCATTCAGTGGCTTCTCTTGTTGTGAAGTATGAGCTCCACGCGCGTGGGCTTCAGTGGTTGCAGCACGTGGGCTCAGTAGTTGTGGCTCATGGGCTCTAAAGCACAGGCTCAGTAGCTGTGGTGCACAGGCTTAGCTGCTCTGCGGCATGTGGGATCTTCACAGACCAGGGATTGAACCTGTATTCCCTGCAATGGCAGACAGATTCTCAACCACCATGCCACTAGGGAAGTCCTGATTCTACTTTTTTGTTTGTTTCTTTGTTTGTTTGTTTGTTTTAAGAGTATATTCCATGATAAGTTATTATAAGATATTGGGTATAATTCCCTGTGCTGTACAGTAAATCCTTGTTGCATATCCATTTTATGTATAGTAGTTTGTATCTGTTAATCCTATACTTCCAATTTGTTCCTCCTCCCCCCTCTTCTCTCCCCTTTGGTAATCACACATTTGTTTTCTATGTCTGTGAGGCTGTTTCTGGTTTGCATATAGATTCATTTGTATTATTTTTTAGATCCTACATGTAAATGATACAATACAGTATTTGTCTTTCTCTGTCTGACTTATTTGATAAGCATAATATTCTCTGGGTTACACTTTCAGTATTTTATTCAATACTACCCAATTGATGCAGAGAGCATATCCTTCATTAATAGCAAAGTGACTTAAGTTATTAATTATTTAAAGAATTCATATTGATAACCACAATTCAAAATTCACAATGCAATTATAAACAGGTGGTACATTCTAATTTGGTACTAATGCGTGCTTACAATAAATGGATATGAAACAAAATGATTGGAAATAAGTGAATTTTAAACGTCATTTAAAGTCAATACAAATAAGAAGTGTGTCAAGTTTTCTCTCAAACACACACACATATACTATGTGAGCCAAGTTTACGTCACGAAACACAAGCTTTCCTAAGTTATCACTGAGAAAGATAAGATAACGTCAATCAATGCTATCGGAAAAGAGATAGAGGAAAGAGAACTGCTGGTTCTCTGCCTTACCTAACTAACGTCCTTCAAAATTTTCTTAAAAGCATTTATTTATTTTTTTGATTGGAATATAACTGCTTCACAGTGTTGGGTTAGTTTCTGCTGTGCAATGAAGTGAATCAGCTGTATGTGTACATGTATCCCCTCCCTCGTGGACCTCCCTCCCACACCTCCCAACTTCTTTATAGTTTTGTAGAATATTATGAGTAGAGTTGTAGCATACGTGCACTTAAATTACAGAAACTCAACTATAAGCATTTGGCAGGAAGAGAGAACTTTAAAAAAACAACATTCAGAAATCCCATCATGCTGTTCAATGAAATTTTGAGTAGGAAGGGGGAGAATAATTGTCTTTTTTTTTTCAATTGGTTTCGGATCTTAAGTCTTTCATGGGGGGGTTCTGGTCTAAGAGGTGATCAAAGACATTGCAAATAATAATTTTGTTTCTACTTAATCTTGATTTATTTGTTGACGCTAGAATCTAAATCCCCAGCAAGATGTGACTTGATTGCTTTCTGATGACACAATGGGCTTCATCAAGTCATGCTGTCAATTATGTGGGTTCCCAGCAATTTCCTGTTTCCGTCCAGCTATCCACATGCTTATACTTGTGCTTTGGGAAGATCATTTTGGCTACTGTGTAACAGACCGCAGCAAGGAAACAGGAACAACAGTTACTTGCTAACCTGAATCACTAAAAGGGTGGGAGGGTATGGAAGTGGATAAAGGTTTCCTAGAAAAGATGGTCTTCATAGCTACTTTGTGGAGATTGCTTCAGTTCTTCACAATTACATAGCATTAGTCTTTCTCCAACATGCGTGGGTACATTTATATTTCCCTCCCAATATGTTTTTTAAAAAGAAAACATTCAGTGAGATAAGCTTAGAGACCTTTTAACCTTTTCTCCCTTTTCAGTAGTTTCATATGGGTTACAGAGTTTGTGACCTGAAAAGTATTTAATACATTTAAACATTAAACTTTTGCTCCAGAAACTACTATGCTTCTGGAGATTCAGGAATAATGATGCCAGTCTTACCTTATCTCTCACTTAATTTCAAGTTTGACATAAAAGACTTTTCTAGGGCTTCCCTGGTAGCACAGTGGTTAAGAATCTGCCTGCCAATGCAGGGGACACAGGTTAGATCCCTGGTCCGGGAAGATCCCACATGCCTCAGAGCAACTAAGCCCATGTGCCACAACTACTGAGCCTGCGTGCCACAACTACTGAAGCTCGCGCACCCAGAGCCTGTGCTCCACAAGAGAAGCCATGGCAATGAGAAGTCTGTGCATGACAACGAATAGCCCCCGCTCTCTGCATCTATAGAAAGCCCTCACGCAGCAACAAAGACCCAATGCAGCCAATAAAAAATAAATACTGCCTATAAAAAAAAAACTTTTCTATAAGCTATATATATTACATAAAAGACAAAGGAGAAAATGTAGAGAGCATCACTGAAAATGGTAGCCCAAATTAGTTCACAATTTTCCATTAAACACATAAGATATTACTTGTAGCTCAGGTCATCTCCTAACTTTGAATTCAAAGGTTAATACATTTCTGAAGTTCTTTTTAAATGATACAATTCCCAGAGAGGCATTCTATAAGGAGAAGATGACTTCATTTTACCCAGAAAGTGATATATATGACATCACTATAATTTAAAACCCTGGAAAACAAACAGTGCCGTATGGTTCAATTTTTTCCAACAGCAAACTAACAATCTGGAGTATTCTAATAAGCTGCTGTTAGGTCTAGGAATATTTTTGGCCAAACTTTTCTTTTTCCCTTGTTACAACTGGTTTGCTAATAGATTTCTTTAGCTCTAGAGTTATAATTAGAAGACAGTTACCACTTTGCATAATCAAATTGTAATTGCTATTTGGGTGAAATCCAACCAATTTAAGCATCAGTACTTCCAAAAAACAATGTCTGGCAGAAAGAGAATAACAAATGCCATGCTCTAATGATCCAGGTTATCTAACAATGTTTGCCTAACAGTTGAGGTTTTTCTTTTTTTAGAGGCTGGACAGCAAGTGAAGTTAGAATTATCAATATATTTTAAAGCATCACAGCTGTGACTGACAGTAAATGAATGGTTTCTGAGAAACACTAATGGTGGTAATAAGAAACAAAAATTCACTCAGGGTCAGAAACTACCAGTCCTAGGTCTGTCATGTGTTCAATTTGTGCTCCAGTGGCTGAACTCACTTCCAGTGCCCGGAGAATTTCCAAACACTCACCTCTCTTGCTTTAGAAGCCAAAAAACCCAGTTGCAGACCCTGGTAGAACGAACGAACGTAACTGCGTTTCTAGCTGCCCACCCTCTTGCTCGCTTTCTACCTTGGTTTTCCAGCCTTCCTAGAAACTCTGTCTTTCAGAAAATTCCATCCTTCCTTAAATCAGCCAGTCATTTTCTGTTGCTTACAACAAAAAAGCTTCATGTTAAAAAATACATCCCAAGTCTGTCCACCTCTCTTCATCTCAGCTGTCACCACTCTTACGTAGCCCAGACTCTCATGACATCTGTTCTGCACGGAACAAGTAGCTTCCTGACTGGTCTCCCTGCCTCCATCTTGTCCTTCTCCAACCCAATATACACAGAACAGTTAATGTGATCACTCCTAAACAAAAGGAACATTAATCATTCTTCTCTGTAAAATTCTTCTCATTGACCTAAATACACACTTTAAAAATCTTTAACGCAGCCAAGATAGCTCAACATGATTTGGCTCCTGCCTGCCTCTCCAGCCTCATCTCTTGCCGCTCTCCCCCATTCTCTGTGCTTCAGCCACCTCGGCATTCTTTCTTACCTTTCTTACCTTCAAGCATACTCTCCCCTACCTGGAATACCTTCCTCGCTAGTCAATCTGTCTAACTCTTCCTCATTCTTTAGGTGTCAGCTGAAATGTACTTTCCTTAAAGAGGCCTTTCCTTATGCCTCAATCTAAAATAAGTCTTCCTACTTAAGAACCTCATAATGTCCTGTACATTCCATCTGTTAAAATTATTATAATTTATAATTATGTATTTACATTTGTGTTGTTTAGAATCTCTCTCTCTTCTCAGTTCTACCGGGGCAGGAAATATGTCTAATTTATTCTCCCTTGCATTCCAGTATCTGGCACGTAAAATCCACTTAATTAATAAATCGAACAAATTAAAGAAATGCACATTACTCAGTGAAAGAAGCTAATCTGAAAATGCTGCATATTATATAATTCCAACTATAGACATTCTGGAAAAAGCAAAACTGTGGAGACAGTGAAAAGATTAGTGGTTTCCCAGAGTTCAAGGGAGGGGGAGGGACCAGTAAGCAGAGCACAGAGTATCTTCTAGGGCTGTGAAATAATACTCTGTATGGTACTTTAATGAGGCACACATGTCCTTATACATTTGTCCAAACCCATTTATGTACAACACTAACCTTCAGAGAAGTAAAATTTAGGACAAAAATGATGACAAGTTGGTAACGGGAGAGGTGCTATGTATGTGTAGGGACAGAGGGTATATGGGAAATCTCTGTAACTGCCTCTCAATTTTGTTGTGAACATAGAACTGCTCTGAAAAAGAAAATAAAGTTTTTTAAAAATAAGATATTAAGGAACAAATCCTAAATACAAAGGAAAAAAAGAAACAAAATATATGTTTCTAATCAAGCTAGATCAACGAAACAAAAGGCAGGAAAGAGAAAACATAGTAAAGCATGGTTTAAAAAAGAAAAAAAATTAAGATGGCAAAAAATTCTAAACATATCAGTAATTATAATGAATGTAATGAGTCAAGTATCCTATGTCAAGAATATACTCTGCATTTCTGTTTTCTGGATTATTTTAATTATAAATAATAAGATGAAAATGTATTATTATATCTCTTACTTTTAAAAATAAAATCTAATTATAATAATCTAATTTTAAAAAGAAACAACCTAACAAAATTTGGGAGGTGCATATAAAGTGCTTAGAAGGAGTTATAGCTTTAGATGCTAACAATAGAAAAGACTTCTACAATTAACAGTCTAAAATTCTACCTTAAGAAACTAGAAAAAAAAGGAGGAATTTAAACACAAAATAAGCAGAAGGTAGGAAATAATAAAAGAAGAAATCAATGAAATAGAAAATGGACAAACAGAGAAAATCAATATATGAGGAAGCTAGCTCTTTGAGAAGAGCCATAAAATTGATAAACTGCTAGTTAGACTGGTTAAAAAAAAAGATGATGACACACTAACCAATAGCAGAAATGGAAGAGAAAACATTACTGTAGATTCTCTGTATTTTTTAAAAGGCAATATTATGAATAACTATATGCTAACAAACTTGATAATTTATATGTAATAGATAAATTCCTTGAAAGACACAAATTACCAAAACCGATTAAAAAAAAAAACAAAAACCATGAAACCCGAATAGCACTACAGTTGATCCTTGAACAACGTGGGGGTTAATCTGTGTAATTTATAGTGGGACTTCTGTATCCACAGTTCCTCCACATCTGCTGATTCAACCAACTGTGGACCGTGTAGTATGGTAGGGTAGTATTTACTATCGAAAAAGATCTGTGTGTTAGTGGACCCACACAGTTCAAACCTGTGTTGTTCGAGGGTCAACTCTAGAGCAATCTTAAACACCGAATCTGTCATGAAAAACACTCCCATAAAGAAAACTCCAGGTCCAGATGGCTTCATCAGTAGACCTCCCCTTTAGAGAAAAAGTAATACCAGTCCTAAAACAAATTCAGAAAACAAGGAGGAAGGAACACTTCCTAATCCATTTTATGAGGCCATCATTAAACTGATATCAAAATCACACAATGATATCCAAGTAAATACAATGATAGGTCAGTGGATGGAAATGGATGAATCCTTAATAGAATTTTAGCAAAAAATTGATCCTTCGATATATAAGGGGGTTTTAGCTCAGGAATCCAAAGTTGACTCAATGGTCAAAGACTAAGCAATGTAACTCAACACAGTAAAATAATTGTTAAAGTATGCTCATGCAGGTGCAATTTTTTTTTTACAATAGTCAACACTTATTGATGATAAAAACTCTCAGCAAATCAGAAATGGAAGAGTACTTCCAATATTCTCATAAAAAAAAAATCTTGTAGCTGTTATTATTCTTAACAGTGAAAAGACTGAACACTTTCCCCTTGAAGAACAAGATAAGGATATCCCTTTTTGTTACTTACATTCAGAATTACATTGGAGGTGCCAGCCAGTGCAAAAAGAAAAAGGTAAATGAAAGGTACACATATGGGAGAGGAAAGTAATGAGTTGTCTTTATTTGCAGGCCAACATGATCATTTATGCAGAACCTCCTAAGAAAATCTACCAAAAAAGCCTAAAAAACCTAATGCCTGAGTTTAGTAAGGTTTCCATATACTTGGTCAAAATATAAACTGTATTTGCCTGTATCAGCAATGAATAACTTGAAGCTGAACTTTAAAATAATATTATTATGTGGGGGAGTGGCCAAGATGGTTGAGTAGGAAGACCCTGAGCTCACCTCCTCCCATGGGCATAGCAAAATTACTGCTATTTACAGAGCAACTATTGATGAGAATAACCAGAAGGCCAGCAGAAAGGCTCTTCTGCAACTAAAGATATAAAGAAGGAACCACAATGAGATGGGTAGGAGGAGGAGGGACAGAGATGTGATACAGCCGAGACACCACACCCCTGGCTGGCATCCACAGATGAGAGGATAATTACAACTGAGCGGTTCTCCCCAAGGAGCAAGGGGTCCGAGCCTCACACTGGGATCCCCAGCCTGGGGTTCCTGCACCAGAAAGATGAGCTCCCAGAACATCTGGCTTTGAAGGCCAGCAGGGGTTACTTTCAGGAGAGCCAGAAGGCTGTAGAGATAGAGACTTCACACTTAAAGAGCGCACACAATATGCCCCCAGGGCAGAAGCAATAATTTGAAAGGAACCTGAGTCAGACCCACCTGCTGACCTTGGAGAGCCTCCCTGAGACAGAAGGCGTCTGGAGCTCATCCTGGGGACCAGACACTGGTAGCAGCCACTTGGGGAGCTCACTCAACTTTAAGGATCCACCTTAAGGACTGCTGGCAAGTGCCATTTTGGAATCCTCCCTCCAGCCTGTTAGTGCCAGGACCTTGCCCCACCCACCAGCCTGTAGGCACCAGTACTGGGACACCTCAGGCCAAGCAGCTAGCTGGGCAGGGAGGGACACAGCCCCACCCACAAGCAGGCTGGTTCTTTAAGGCCCCCTGATCCCACAGCTGCCCCGGGACCCAGCACTGTCCACCAGAGGGCTCAAGACCTGAAACGAGGCCTAGACTCCCCTAGAGCCCCACAGCCAGCATCAGGACCTGGCCCTGCCCACCAGCAGGCTGATCCCCACTCCTGGACCCACAAGGTCCTGTGGCCAGAGACCCCACAACCTGACTCCAGCCACGAACGGGCTGACACTAGCCCTGGGACCAGCCTCACCCACCAGTGGACAGGCACCAGCCCCAAGACCCCCTAGGCCCCAGCTCCACCCAGTAAACGTAAGAAAATAAAAATCCTACCAAGAATCTTTTCTGACCACAATGATAGGAGACTAGAAATCAACTGTAAGAAAAAACTGCAAAAACACAAACACATGAAGGCTAAACAATCAATGGATCACTAAAGAAATCAAAGAAAATTTTAAAATACCTGGAAGCAAATGAAGATGAAAATGTAATGATCCAAAATCTATGGGAAGTAGCGAAAACAGTTCTCAGAGGGAAGTTTATAGTGATGCAAGCCTACCTCAGGAAATAAGAAAAATCTCAAATAACCTAACTGACACTTAAAGGAATTAGAAAAAGAAAAACAAACCCAAAGTTAGTAGAAGGAAAGAAATCATAAAGATCAGAACAGAAATAAATGAAATAGAGAAAAAACAAAATCAATAAAATGAAGAGCTGGTCCTTTGAACAGATAAACCCAATTAATAAACCTTTACTCGGGTTCCCTAGTGGTACAGTGGTTAAGAATCCACCTGCCAATGCAGGGGACACAGGTTCGAGCCTTGGTCCGGGAAGATCCCACATGCTGTGGAGCAACTAAGCCTGTGCACCACAACTACTGAGCCCATGTGCCGCAACTACTGAAGCCCGAGAGCCTAGAGCCTGTGTTCTGCAACAAGAGAAGCCAGCACAATAAGAAGCCCACGCACTGCAATGAAGAGTAGCCCCCATTCTCTGCAACTACAGAAAGCCTGAGTGCAGCAACAGAGACCCAATGCAGCCAATAAATTAAAACAAAAACAAAACAAAACAAACCTTTATTTAGACTCATCAAGAAAAAGAGAGGGCCCAAGTCAATAAAATCAGAAATAAAAAAGGAGTAGTTACAACTGACACCACAGAAATATAAAAGATCATAAAAGATTACTATGAACAATTATATGCCAATAAAATATTTGCAAATGATATATTCAACAAGGGGTTAATATCCAAAATAAACAAATAACTCACTGAACTCAACATCAAAAAAATACCAAACAACCCTATTAAAATATGGGCAGAGGAACTGAATACACATTTTTCCAAAGCAGACACACAGATGGCCAACAGGCACATGAAAAGATGCTCAACTTCCCAGTGATCATCAGGGAAATGCAAAGCAAAACCACAATGAGACATCACTTCACATCTGTCAGAATGGCTATTATCAAAAAGACAACAAATAACAAGTGTTGGCGAGGGTGTGGAGAAAAGGAAACCCTCCTGCAGTGTTGGTGGGAATGTAAATTGTTGCAGCCAGCATGGAATTTCTTCAAAAAATTAAAAATAGAACTGCCATAAGATCCAGTTATTACACTCCTGGGTATTTTTCCAATGAGAACACAAACACTAATTTGAGAAGATATATGCACCCCGTGTGCACTGCAGCATTATTTACACTAGCCAAGATATGGAAGCAACCTATATGCCCATCATAGATGGGTAAAGATAAATGGATAAAAAAGATGTCACACACACACACACTGGAATATTACTCAGCCATTAAAAAAAATGGAATCTTGCCATTTGTGACTACATGGATGGGCCCGAGGGTATGATGCTAAGTGAAATAAGTCACAGAGAACAAGAAATACTGTATAATTTCACCTATATATGAAATCTAAAAAACAAAACGAAAAAACATAGCAAAACAGAAATAGCTATAGATACAGAGGAAAAACAGCTTGTTGCCAGAGCAGGGGTGGGGGGGAAGAGGAAAGAAATAGGTGAAGGAGAATAAGAGGTACAAACTTCCAGTTACAAAATAAATGAGTCACAGATATTAAATATGCAGTGTAGGGAATAGAGTCAAAAACTATGTAATGTCTTAGTATGGTGACAGACACCCACCAGACTTACCACGGTGATCATTTTGAAATGTATAGATATTCAATCACTCTGTCATGAAACAAGACCTAACATTGTGTTGCAGGTCAATTATACTTCAAAAACAAACAGAGATCAGATTTGTGGTTACCAGGAGGCAGGGGTGGGAGGAGGGTGAATTAGATAAAGGCAGAGTCAAAAGGTACAAACTTCCGGGTATAAGGTCAATAAGGACGAGGGACGTGATGTACAACATGATAAATGGAAGTAACACATGTTATATATGGAAGTTGTTGAGAGAGCAAATCCTGAGAGTTCTCATCCCAAGGAAAAACATGTTTATATTTATTTAACGCTGTATCTACATGAGGTGATGGATATTCTTTAAACTTACTGTGATAATCACTAGACTTCTAATCATTTCACAATGTATGTAAGTCAAATCATTATGCTGCACATCTTAAACTTATACAGTGTTGTATGCCATTATATATCCAGTTTTAATTGGAAGAAAAAAGAGGATGCCCAAAAAAATTAAATGATATTATTCAGAACAGTATCTAGAAACATAAAGTACTTATGAATTAAGTTAATAAGTGCAAGACCTAAGCACTGAAAACTACAAAACACTACTGAGAAGAGTAAAAGAATTAAATAAAGGTAAAGACATAGTATGTCTGTAAATTGGAAGATTCAATGTTCTTATAATGTCAATTCACCCTAAACTGACTTATAGATTCAATGTAATAACAGTCAAAATCCCAATAGGATCTTTTTTTTTTTTTTAATAAATTTATTTATTTATTTATTTTATTGGCTGTGTTGGGTCTTTTTTGCTGTGCGTGGGCTTTCTTTGGTTGCGGTGAGTGGGGGGGTGCATGGGCTCCTCATTGCTGTGGCTTCTCTTGTTGAGGAGCATGGGCTCTAGGCGCGTGGGCTTCAGTAGTTGCAGCACACGGGCTCAATAGTTGTGGCTCACGGGCTCTAAAGCGCAGGCTCAACAATTGTGGTGCATGGGCTTAGCTACTCCACAGCATGTGGGATCTTCCTGGAGCAGGGATCGAACCTGTGTCCCCTACATTGGCAGGCGGATTTTTAACCACTGCGCCACCTAGGAAGCCCCCCAATAGGCTCTGTTGAAGGGAAGAAAATGGCAAGATATTCTAAAATCTATATGGAAATCCAGCCAACCTGGAATACTTAAAAATATGTTTGAAAAAGGGGAACAAGGTTAGCGCATACTCATACTACCTAATATCAAAACTTACCATCACTACAGCAATCAAGAGAGTGTAATACTGTCATAAGAATAGACACATAAATACAGAACAGAGGAGAGTCCAGAACTAGACACACACACATGTGGTCAGTTGATTTTGAAAAAGATGTCAAGTTAATGCAACGGGGAAAGGATAATATGCCCAACAATTGTAACAATTGGCTATCCAAATGGGAAAATAAAAAGAAACTTCAATCTTTACCTATAACCAGGCAGAGTTAAAATGAGTGGAAAATTTCTCCTCCAAAAGTGGCTCTCCTGAGTCCTTTATGTTTTATTTTCTGGTATTTAAAGGCTCTACCAACATGCCTAGTTTATCCATCGGGGCAGGTCAAATGCTGAAATGAACATTTCTTGGACTTTGAAAGAATTTGGTGTTACCAACAGTATTCAATCAGGCCAATTCATAGAAGTCTTGTGCAACTCCAATAGCTTGGCACACATTCCAAGAAATGAACTATTCCCTCCAACTTGTTCTATGCCCTACATCCCTGGAAAGATCTGTAAATTCCCTACTTTGGATTTCAAATCTTTCTTTCTTTTCTCCACATTTCTACCACTAAACTGGGCAAGATTTATTGATTATCTGGACCCAGGCTCATCATCTTTTTGCAATCAGGCTAAAATTACTGTCTTGGCTAATGGACCAGGGAGCTCTGCCCACAGGAAATCTCCGCCTGGCCTTTGTCTTACTTACTGATCTTCGACCTCCAATTCACTTCTTGGGCCAAACTCCAGCACTGGAATTTCATTCTGGCTCGACTCTTCACACCCCCGTCTCTTTGTATTCCTGTGCTTATCCTCTTAAATAAGGCTTATTTCCCTCAACTTTCCATAGAGATCAATAAAGCTGGCATTTTTCCTGAAGATCAAAAAATACTTAAGATTACATGTTTATAATTAGTAACTCCTCATTCTCCATTCTGGGGGGGGAGGGTGTTATCGTTTACCCCTAGACACTACTAAATGAGTAAGTGATGACACCTTCAGCGAGAGGGGTCCGTCGTTTAGAGCCTGCTGCCCCCACTATCAGCACTGGCAGTCCCCGTACTGGTTACCTCACCACCCAAATTATTCCTCCTCAATAATCTTTAAAGTTGGGAAGCGTTTTTTTTTTCTATCAATGATGGATCTTTAGGTCCGAAGCCGAACGCTGCTCATTCGCATGCTGTCTTACATACTCTTGTGCTCTTCCTATGTGGTCTTCTGCACTGAAGAACTTGGAATAATTCAAGGGATGTTTTGAGGACCTCACCTTATAATACAGTCACCCCTCCGCGCCACCCCCTGCCCCAAAAAGAAAACACTGTTTCTTCCTGAAATCAAGCAAGCAAGAGTCCCACGGATAGGTGGACTCTCCTGCATTAATATAATTAACATAATTAAGATAATGCAGGAGTCCCAACGGCCTTGCGAGGTAGTCTAGGACACTTCCGTCCAACCTTCCCTGGCTCTCTCCCTCAGTGGGCTCAGACCTGCACCTCAGTCTGACTCGTACCTCCTTGCCTTCCCTGCCTCCACCCCCACCCCCATGTGCTTATCCTAATAAAACGCTTGCACGTCCAATCCTTGGCATTTGCTTCTCAGATGATCCAGCCGAACACATCTGGATGAATAACTTACTTAAATTTGTTTTCCTGAAACTAGGAACTTTTAAGTGGATCCTCAGAAAACAGGTAAAGAGAAGGGGATTTTGTAATGCAGATCTCAGATACAGAGTTCCTCCTCTGTTCCATTCATCCCCATCTTGAAAAAGATACTAATAAAAGGAAATTAGGCTTTCAAATAGCGTGTCACCCTAACAACTTTCCTAATATTATGAGATTCTCCGTTACATACAAATTCACCCAGTTCTAATGAGAAGGGAGCAAGTTAGGAACTGTTCTTTGATAGTAACTACTCAGCTGCCTGTCTCTTTGATAGTAAGGTCCTGGAGGGTTAGCACCCTGCCTTATTCGCCTTTTTACTGAGTACTGGGTTCATAGCAGGTACTCAATAAATGTCTACTGAATGGAGATGAAATCAGTGATGCTTAATTGCAGTGAGATACAGAGATTAAAGGGGGCGGTGGTAGTTCTCAGACTTTTCTAGGGATATGAAAAAACACACAAAATATATCCACTGTTTTCATTATGCAAACCATAGGGAAAAAATTTCATATTTCACTTTACAAGCCATAGAAAGTGAAGTTCAACAAAAATCCTGTTAGCTACAGTGGCAATAAGCAAAATATAAAGTGAGAACAATTACAGAGAACTGATTTTAAACCAATGAGGAACTTTGCACCAGTGATACTCTATTCGCCTAAAATGGTTATCCTGTCTTTCTAAGAGCTGGCCAATACATAATGACTGGATTTAGGAGAGTAAGTTGCGATAACCATGTGGATAGATATAGCTATATAGAATATATATATATATACACACACATACACACACATACACACAATATATATATACAGTACATATGTATTATATATGGTATACTATTTAAGATATAGATATATAGATTTACTTACACCAAGGTTTCCTTATACCTTATACCTGTATGTATTATACACGATACACTATATAAGATATAGATATATAGGTTTACTTATACCAAGGTTTCCTTTTACCTTATACCTGCAGACTTACTCAAACCTCATTATTTACACATTGCCAACAGATATAATTATTTCTTATGAAAAAACAAAAAGAAAAGTCCTGTAACTTTCTACATGTCAGGTAAAGGAGCTTCTTTAAAACAAAATATTGATCTATTTAGATGATAGTGGAAAGTTGACATTTACAAAATAACTTGATAGCAGCAAAAGAAAATAGAACAGAAAGAGTTGAGAGTTAGATAAACTCTGCAATTTCTGATATCTTCATCATCATTTTAAAAAAGAGCAATTTATTTCACCAACTGTTGGCATATTTGTGATAATTAAACTCTTACTACAGCAATGAAAATAAGTGTATTAGTGGAGATCTCAAACAATGAAGCTTTAACTAGTCTTTCCCATAATAGATTAACACATCTAACTATACGTTGTCATTGGGGAATTTTTGCTGCACAATAATTGATTTAAAACCTACTTAATTTCCCAATATTGTTTAAGGACTCCATAACAACACTGGCTTGACTTTTAAGTACACTCAGTGAATTTGAGAAGGAAGAAAGACTATTCCACACAACATAGTCAGAAAAGGCAGAAAACATTTTTCTTCTCCTCTTCATTATTTTCTCCAGAAACTACTGCAAGTGGGTAAAAATTAAAGATATACCTAAAACAATCTATGACAATTTAAAATTATGAATTCCAGTTCTTTCAACATATAAAATGGTCTAACAAAAATTTTATGTACAGTAATTTCTACAGAATTGCAAATTGGCCCTAAACCATATGACACTGGGAAGTCTAATTCTTGCTCTACAAGCTTAGGAAAAAATAAAACCATAGCTCTTCACATTTCAAATTACATGTCATTTTACCTATGAATCAACCAAATAATAGATACAAATTAAGGTGCCTACCAGGTTCAGGGGATGATAAGACATTTCATAAGGAACCCCCCTTTAAAGGAACTAATCCTAAAGAATTCAGCATGTATTTTATATGAAAAATTAGAAAAGCAAATAATTCCAGGTAAACAGAGATAATGAACATAGGAAAAGTTTCAATTAAAAGTTATTTTACAAAGTTTGACAAATTTGGTAGAAAAATATGTATTTTTCTGGAGAAGATACTTTTGATTTCATATAAAAAGAAATGAAATTCTAATTACGAAAAGTGAATAGGTAGAAAAGGAACACTTATTCCTTTTCCAAAGATACTATTTTCCCAGTTAGCTGTCAGAAGCCACTTGAACAAATGCAGACCTTCTCAAACAATTGCTTATATAGTTTCATTATAGATGGTTTTTGGCAACAAAATATATTTCACATATTAAAAATAAGCAAGCTTTCATGCTACAGCATTTCCTTTCTTTTCTTCATTCAACAAACATTTATTGAGCCCTTAATACATAATTAAACATGGTTCTAGCGCTAGGGATACAGCATGAACACAATGGATCAGAATCACGGCCAACACAGAACTTACTTTCTAGGTGAGATAAATGATAGGCAAGAAAATAAGTAAAGGTCTAGCATGCATAATCTACTACTATTCCACTGTCATTCTGCCATAATATTGTCCTTTGGTTCAATGCTGCTGGATGTCATTTAAGTAGAATTAAGTGTGATAAAAGCCTTTTAATATTTTAGATAAACCCTCTGCCAGTTCTAAGCTACATCTGTATTAAAAGAATTACCATGATATAAACCAGGGAAAACCAAACTTTTTCTGTAATCAGTCACACATAAATATTTTAGGCTTTGAAGGCCACCTATGATCTATATCCCATATTCTTCATTTTTTTTCCCCTTTAAAACTGTAAAACTATTCTTATCTGGTAGGCCAAACAAAAACAGCCTAGGGGCCGAATCTGCCCTACAGCCATAGCCCTGCAATCCCTGACCAAAAGATATGTATCCTTGTTTTTAAGTGGCTATGCTCAGTCCTACATTTTGTGTTTCTTTTCTTTTTTTATATTTATTCTTTTGCTCTTTGTTGTTCATTTGCCAAAACCTAAAAAAACATTCCTTTCTAGAGCTACAGTAGTTCCAACTACTACAACCTCAAAGTCAGTTCTGAAGAGCATGGCCACTTGCTCTGTTTCACACAAGCAACAGAAAAATGTTCTTGGCAGAAAAAGCTTCCTAAGTCTACAAACTTAGAGAGACACGGCGCAGACTGTACATGCCCTCCACGGATTTCCCGGAGCAGACATGTAAAGTCTAACGGTCCCTTACCTTGCTGGAGGAACATCAATATTGGAAGAAACAACTTTCCGTTTTTGTTCAAGGAGACAGATGGAGCGAGTGTTTTCTTTTTCATGGTCAAGGGCTCGGTTGGCTTTTTTGGTGTCTGCTGTTTTCACATCTTCCTCCATGGCCAAGGGGAACAAGTGTTGATGAGACATTTTTTTACTAGAGTCACGTTTTAAGTCCTCTGGTTGAAATGTGAAGGTCATTTCCCGTTTAATGCTCCCCACCTGTGAAACGAAACACAAAAATTCTTATTCACCCAAAATATCAGCTTTGCACGACTATGTGCAGGTGGCCGTGACGAGGGACCTACAGACTCTGCTATCCCTGTTCATCTTGAAGATTTTATAGTTTAAATGGGAAAAAAGTAACAAAGAAATAAAATAACTGACATTACAAAGTAATGTAATTGAAGCATCACCTGTCATAATGCAAACAAGAAGCATCACAAGCACAAGAAGTGCCTTTTGGACATGCAAAAACTTTGAAGATTTGAAAGCATGAGACTTCTAAAAAAATAACCTAAAAATTTAAAATACTGTTTTCTCTTCTACAACTGAGAAAACAATTAAGTAAATAAATTCTTAAATAGTTCATGCTGATTATGTTTAATGGAAGAGCTACACATATAAACTCGAGCCTCATATCTTCGACTCTAAATACTGATCCTAACCACGCTCCTCATCTCATGAAGAATCGTTTTTTATCCTTTACCTATAGCAATTAAGATCTTAATGAAATCCCTTCATTAGTATGACAATTAAAAAGTCATATCAATTTTTCTTATTTTTTACTAAATGCAATGATGATAAATTTTAAGACAAATATAAATTTAAACCTCAAGGAATTAAACCTGGTTATTTCAGATTTTACAATTGTGATAACTGAAAAAGGAGTTAAAAAAAGCATTTTGGATTTTGTAAGGTGACTGGCACTGTACATGAGGTTTGAAATGAACTTGTTAAAGTCCTAAGCATACAAAGAAGAACCAGACTATCTGGCAACCCGGAGCCCCACTAATCAGTGGTGTATGTATCAAAATATGCAAGTCTATAAGACATTTCACAGGTCCAGAGACGGTCTCTCCCTTTTGTGAAATCAGTGTACGGAGTCAGTAAATCTTCACTCACCCGCTTAAATAGAAGATATGCTTATTTGTTTTTGTTTTTTAATTTTAGGTAGGAGGAAAAGCACAAAGAATTTGATCAAATAGATTTAGAATTATAGAAGTTAAAGCCACAAACATAAGGCATTTTCAGAATAAAATGAGAATATGTGTGTCCAGTAATAGCAGAGACTGGCAAAGTATGGTATATATTTGCTGGAATCACAGAACCCGCTCTCATATGCATTTTCCCTGAACCCAGAGATGACTCAGGATCACCTTGGCTGGAATGTCTCTTTCATGTGAACACAGAGCCCTAAACTGAGCTCCCTGCTCTTCCTGGCCTGCACTTGTCAGGGAGTAGAGAATATCTTCCACGGTGCTCCTGCCAGACCAAGCCCCAGCTCCACAGGACGATGGTTAGCCACTTGGGTCTACTTGCAACTCATTAAAAAGTTACCATATTTCTTAGAATGAATGCACTAATTAATGATGTAAAGTAAGAGTCCAAGAAAAATGAATGCTAACTATTTTAATGACATCAATACTCTATAGAAAGGAATAAGAAAATATTTCATACACCTTAGAGGGCCAGGACAGGGAGGGTGGGGGGGAGTCACGGAGGGAGGGAATATGGGGATATGTGTATAAATACAGCTGACTGACTTTGGTGTACCTCAAAAACTGGTACAAGAGTGTAAAGCAATTATATTCCAATAAAGAGCCTAAAGAAAGAAAAAAATGCAATAAATTTTCAATAAAAATGTAGTTTGGAAAACAAACTAATGTAATTATAAATGTTTTAAATATCCAACACTAATCACTTTCAATGCAACTTTTTCTGCCTGGAGGTGGAAGAGAGAGGGAGGCATTTTTTCCGCTTCTATAACAGCTCATTCCCAGCTATGCTACAACAGGACTATGCCAAACACCAGGCATAAAAGATGAAAATGAAGGTCTGGTTTTGATAACAATAAATAGTTTCCCCCTAAGTGTCAAATATTACATTAATTAAATATTTAAGTAGTCATTAGTATTAAGTGGTAGCAATAGTTTGACATCCATACCTCTCCTAGGGCCAAATGGACTGGTTAAATTAATTCAATCCAAAGAGAGGTGGGGTTGGGGGAGAACATTACAGGAAGTTTAGCTTTTAGCTTCAAAAATTGAGGGAAAAACCACAGCATCTAAAGCAAATTAATGCAAAGTAGAATAAATCTCCTATAGAAATGATATTATAATTGTATGCCATGCTTTCAGCCAAGACTTCATAATAAAATAAATTATGGTAATATTCAACAATGTAAGCTATAAATCTTCCATAATACATTCTTAACATAAAATTAATCCCTCAACAGTAATCATGAAATTTTAGCAATGTAATGAATTTCAAAGACTATTTAGCCCAGACTCCTTTTTTAAAAGTGGAATTAAAATGAGTTAGAAATGATCAAAGAGGACAAAGAAAGTGTAGAGATGAGCAAGAGACTTTAGGTACTTTGAGCCATGGGTTCCACTGTTTGTAAGGCTGGTGGAAGCAGTGGGTGACAGGCAGATGTTCCCTATATCACTATGCTTTAAATTCACATGTATATTACATGTTCTTTTATTCATATCAGATATTATATTTTAATAGATTTTTTTAAAGGAGGGTTCACAGGAGAGAAGAGAGTGGACAAGTACCTGAAGTCAAATCTTGAGACATGGGCTCAGAAATGGCCCAGAGAAACAGGGTGGTGGCTGGAGAGGATGCTGGAGGACGGAGAATGTCCTAAGATGGGGGGTAATAGAGAACATTTGAATGCTGAGGTAGGATGGAAAGAAAGGGATGAGTGAGGGTTTGTAGGAGCAGCAGCAGGGGGCAGGGCCAACACCCAGCCACTGCACCTCCAGCAGATCAGCCGAGGAAAGCAGCAAAAGGAAGATCGAAACCCCAATTAAATCTTCACCCCCTATTAGATTAGCAGAAGAAAGCAGCTAAAGGAAGATATGATCCTATTTTTATGAGATTTCCAGAAAAGGCAAATTTATAAAGACAGAAAGCAGATCAGTGATTGCCTGAGGCTGGGGTTGAGAACAGGAACTGATTGCAAATGGGCATCAGAAAACTTTCTGCCATGATGGAAATAGTCTAGAACTAGACTGTAGTGATTTGTACAATGCTATACGTTACTAAAAATCCCTGAGCTGTATTCTTACAATGGGATGATTATTATCATATGTAAATTGTACTTCAATAGTACTGTTGATTAAAAAAAAGAAAGAAAGGAAAGGAAGAAAGAACCAAACAAGGAGTAACTGGTGTAGAAAGTGTACTCCCTGAGAATCCCCTAGACCAGAAATTGGGAAACTGTGCCACAAAGAGGCAGTCACGAATGCTGTGACAACCCAGGCTGCTACAAGTAGCTATGCTGTTATAGCCTGTGGACAAGTACGATGGACTAAAATCCAGTCCCCACTCAAGCCAGGTCCCCAGGCTTCTTCACACGTGAAAGAGGGACATCTCTAATTCATCCACCAGAGAAGAAATTTTTGTACTTCATCTGCCCAAAGAGGGCACTCTTACTTATTTTTTTCTCCCAATTTGCACAATGCCCTGGTGACAAGAGGAAACCCTTCTGGTGATCTGCCAGGGCCTGGGCCAAGTTAGCTTCCTTCCTTGAAGCTGATATCAATTAATGGTGTGACTCATATAAACTGATATTTTTGCTAATAGAAAAGTTGGAGAAATCTGAGAAATCTCTCTGTGCAACAGCTCATAAGGAGGCGAAGGGTTCAACCAATAGAAGACAGCCAGAGAAAACAAACAAACCCCCAAAATCTAGATGCCTTGGGTGGCAAATAATGAAGAAAAACAGCCAAACTCTTAATTAAGAACTTCGAGAAGAAAATACAAGGCAGAGGAATAATTTGAGCCTAGATTTTTAAACACGTGTCTCCTGCGCGAAGAAGGGTTAATCTCATTGTATCCCACAGCGAGGAGACTGCAGGTTGGAAGGCAGTAGTACCTGATTCTGGTCACCAAATTTCAAGATGGACATTGACAAATTGGAACAAACACAACGGGGTGATCAGGATGATAAAGGATCTTGTTGGGAGGAACCGGGACTATTTTATCTAAAAATCAGAAGGTTTAAGGCCCACATAGCTTCTCTTAAACGTGTGTAGAGCCTCTTGAAGAAGAGGGATTGGAGTGTGTTCCTCTGGAACCAAGATCAATGGCGTCCACTTCTGCTTCCGGCTGACTGCATCCTGACCTTACGGTTTATTCTCTCTTCCTCTTTTCTTCTCACTCTTCCACCACATGGCGAATGAGACATTCTGTATCTCTAAGGAAGCTTTACTACTCTTTACCTGACTGTGATTTCATGGACTCATGATCTGTTAAGCAGGTGGAACCTCAGAGACTACCTAGCCTCACTTCAACATTCTTTCACTCTTCCTCTAGAGTCTGAATGTACCTTTCATTTTATCGAATGTTCATTTATTACAAAATATGTGCTTGTTGTTAAAATTTCAGTAAAAATGTGTATAAAATAAAATGGGGACAGCTTTCTGTTCCTCCCCACTCTCCTCCCAATCATGCCCAATCAGGTCCAACCCCTAGAAAGAATAGCTTTTAACAATTTACTGCAAAACTTCAACTTACTTAAAATGCGTTATACCTATCTGTGTATATATATTGTTTGGACTGTCTAGACGTGAATATGAGTATACGACATGTATTGTTCTGCAACTTATTTTTTCACTTCACAGTAAGTCATGGGCATCTTTTCATGTTAGTAGTAGATGTGCCACATTTAAAATTTTTGAATACAGCATTTCACAAGATCATACTTTTTAACCCATCCCTTCCTCACAGACAGTGAGGGACTTTTCAATTTTTCATCATTAAACATAATGTCACAGTGCACATCCCTGCTGTATGCATGTGCCTTTCTATGCCTGTGCACGCATTTTTGTAGGAAAATGTGGAGGTTAGAATTTCTGATTCAATCAACCAAAATTTTCTTTGTTGGGGAACAAACTCTGGAACACCCATGCATTGCACATATCAGGAAGTTACTAAAAAGAAGGGCATCAGAATACATCCACGATCTAGCAAGAGGAACACATTTGCTCATGAACTCCTAAGAGAAACAGGTAAGTTGCAGACTAATATGTTAGGTATGATTTCACTGCTTTTCAAAAACAAAACAGTTTGCTTAAAAAAAAGCTGCATACCTTATGGGCCAAGAAGGTTCTTCTACTTCTTTTCTTATATAATTACATCCACGCATACACACATACAGACACACACACAACTTCCAAGTGGTGAGATTACGGGTTGGTCTTTTTCCTTTACTTTTTTAAGGTTTTCAAATTTAAAAAATTAAAACAAAGAGACAGTTTGTTAGAGATTCACAAAACGTAAGAGGAATACTGCTCTGTGCTGGTCCACGTATGAGGGAACTGGCACTCAACTGCTGATGTGGGGATATGCATGGTGAAGGAGGCCAGCACAGCAAAAGGCAGCGAATTTAATCGTGCACCCCTCTGATTTAGCAATTCTACATCTACGGGGAAAAAAATACCTAAAAAGGCACAGAAGAATATTTAGCACAGAATTTCCTATAATATTAACAACTGCAAATACCCTACTCATCCATCAATAAATTTTGGGTTAAATATGAATAAATAAAATGTATAGTTAAAAACAAAGACATATTTCTTTATTTATTGAAATGGAAAGACATTTAATACATTAATTGAGAAAGGGAAATTCAAATGAGTTTATGTAATATAATCTCGGGGAGGAGGGATGTATAGATATATAAAGAGAAAATCAATTCTGAAAGGACATTCCAAAATGTTAAGAATGGTTTTGCTTAGAAGCAGATTTATAGTCCAATTTTGCCTTTTATCTTGTCTGTAATTTTTACAGTGTTCATGTATAGTATGGTATTTCAAAATCTATAAAGTTATTCTATTCTAAAAAAAACCACGTCATTTTTGTATAATTAAGTTTCTCAAGAATGTGGCATTTATATAACTAATACTTTTTCTTCTACTGGTTTTCAGTCATTAGTATATATGCATATACTAAAGGGGAAAATGAATTACTTAAAATTATCTATCCAATTGCAGTATTACGTTCCTTGACTACCAGCACCTCTCAGCTATATTGTACTACAATCACTACCATTGAATTCCTTCTTCCTACCCAACACAGAAGCCCTTCAATAGCACATTACAGACACACGCCTTATCCAGTGTAACTGCTTGCAAGGGAACAAAGCTTCAGTGTTCAATTATATGAGAATACTACCAATTACCGAGTTAACTGACAAATAAAACTCAAAATCTTTATTTCGAAGAACAGTTTTTGTTTTCCTAGACGAAGATAAACAGCACATCTATAAATATACTTGGGAAAATTGCAATTTTTTAAACAAGAAGTTAACAGTATCTATTTCAATTTTGAATTTCTCTAAATGGTGTCCTTTGTAAACTGGACTGAAGCTCATCAGCTTTTCTCAATACAAAAACATCTGGTTTCCATAGGAGGATTCTAACAGCACTGCAGAAAAAAGAATGCCTTCTAGCACCAGTCCACTTACTTGATCAATCCTTCCTTCTGTCCACATTCAAGTGCATTCCAGGCTACCTTAATCCCAATACCCTCTCCATGAACATACAGTAATAAGATGCCAAAATGCGTGTCTCAACATTCACTCTTGGAAACTGTCCTCACTTACTCATTTCAACCCAATAAGATTTGAGGAGTTGGCTCTGGAGATTAATTTGATTTCTAGGAATAGTCTCTAGAAAGTCAACCCACTTGCCTTTTGGGGCTTTCAGAATAGTAGGAAAGTAGTATAGAAATTTTGGAAAAGACAATGAAATTCAGGCCACAGCAAAAACCACTCTTGGAGAGAGAGCCATGGGAGGCCAAGTCCACTTGCCAAGCAACTCTTTAAGACTCTTCCATTCACCAGGCAACCACACAGTCACATCTGGCAAACTGTAAGAGAATTTTCCCTATTTCAGATTGTGTTTCCCCACCTTAGGATTTATTTTTTTAAACTTGCTTCCAAAACACATAAATATACGTATTTAGTAAGTGATGACCAAGACACATCCACTACAGTGTGGAGCATGCAATCAGACTCCCAGGGTTTAAAACAAACTACAAAAGGAGCAAAGGTTACATTAATAATAGGAACAACTGATTTTTAAATTAATTTAAAATATTACTACTAAGGGTCATGCTTAAAGAAAGACCAGACTCTTGAGTCAACTGATAAAGACTGTGTCCAAAACAATCAACAGAACTTTACTCATTACTTCAAATTGAATTCTTCAACTTTCATGCTACATACACAGAAAAATAAGTTGGATGGCAACTCCATCCAATCCTAATGAACAGCAGTAGTAGAAACGCTTTAAAAATAATTCTTTCCAATTGCTAGCTCCTTGATTATCTTATTCCCTTAGCCCTCTGAAAACAATGAAGTGGTTTTTGACTGTTTTACCCTCGAGTTTATTATTTCTCTATACCAAGACAGAGTAACTGGCTGATGAAAATCACCCTGGTTTGCTAGTGTGATGACGGGGCAAGAAGTAAAATTCAGCGCGACAGCCTTGAGACCCTCACCGTGATAGCGACCACACAGCTACGCTACCGCAGTGATCAGTGTTGTTCACGCTGGGTTTACTACAGCAAGTTTCACCTCTAATATCTTGACAATTTAATATTCAACAAAGCATGATCTGCCTAATGGCAGATTAGTCAGCCACACATTTAGCAAAGTTATTGCAAAAATTTTTGGTGGGAGACTACTTGGCTGAAGTTTCAAGCCTTCTATTAAAATCATGCAAGTGAGAACAAACTATGTGGGTATTTTTAAAAATCCTTTCTGAAAAATCCTGAATGGCAATATCTATTTCTGTAAAGTCCAACATTAAATTCAAGCTCAGCTAAAGTCACCTGTATATTTTTTCCAACCAAATGTCAGGAGAGAGAGGAAATATCAGTACGGGTCAACTTCACTGGATTTAACTTTAGTATAGAGAATTTTGAACTTAATACAGTCATTAAATATGCCATTTATTTTATATAACTCAAAGTTTAATTCAACCAATCACACCCAGTCCATGTGAAAACCCTCTTATATTATCTTCAGAATGTATCCAGAATCCAGTCATTTCTTACTACCTCCACAAGTTACCATCTTGGTCAAATCACCATCATCTCTTGCCTGGATTTGTACAACAGTCTCCTCCTTGGATCTCCGTCTCCATCTTTGCCATGCCTTTCCTACCTTCCAGTTCCTCCTCAATAACAGTAGCTGCCTTGTCCCTTACAAACCAGAGTCACACAATGCCCTCCTCAGCTCAGAATCTTCCAATGGCTCCCCATTTCACAAAGAATAAAAGCCAAATCCTTGCAGTGGCCTCCACGGCCCCATTTAGTTTAGCCCCCCTGTATCCTTCTTTTCTTCCTCTCATACTTCCTCCCTCCACTCTTACCTCTCCCCCGACCCTCGCTGGCCTTGACCAGGCCAGGCACACCCCTGCCTCAGGCCTTCTCAGTGGCTGTCCCATCTTCCAGGACATTCTTCCTTCATACATCCACACTGCTGGCTTCCTCACCCTTTCAGTCTTTGTTCAAACATCTCTTTCTCAGTGAAGCCAACTCTGATCCCCCCTATTTAAACTGCAATGCTCCTCTCCCACAACTCATCTCCCATATTCTATCCTGTCCTGTCCTGTCCTGTCCTATTCTGTTCTGTTCTATTCTATTCTATTCTATACTGTTCTATACTATTCTATTCTAGTCTAGTCTAGTCTAGTCTAGTGTTATTCTACAGCACTTATAACACACTGTATAATTTACTATTTATTATGCTTATTGTCCAGGCTGCACGGCCAGAATCTAGCTCTGAGAGTAGTTTTGTTTTGTGTACTGATGTTTCCAGTACCTAGAAGAGTATCTGAAACAGAGTGGGCCCTCACTTAAGCATTTAGGGAATAAATAAATGAGTGAATTTTCAAGTGATGATATGTGCTATACGGTAGCACCTACTAATAAATGTCTAAGCAGGATGGATGTCAAGTTCCTGAAGCTGCAAAGAGTAGGATAATAGTAGTTTCCTAAGCTACCAAGAAGGAAATAGTGAATTGTGCTACAATGTAGAGAATAGGTGAAAAATAATTACAGGATGGCTACCATATTAACCCTTTCCTTATTAAGTGTTCTATTTTATTTCATGGAGGATTTTATCTCCAGGAATGAAATCTTTATTTTATAATAAAATCTACAGAGAAAATAGGGTTTGTTTTACTTTTAAATTAAGGGACTCTGAGCCTTTCTTCTACACATATCACACAGTTAACCCTGGACAAACCTGTAGAGGGAGAAGGCAGAATTTCAGAACCAAGTCACAGTTGAAGTTAACTTTCAAAACTCCTGGGAAATGGAAATTCCTATAAAGGGCAAGACCCAGAGCAGCCTGGTCCCCAGGGAGGCCCAGGAACACTTCCCCCAGCTGTCTGAGGCTCACAGCACATCCAGCCCACTTACTCTCCCGATGAATTCTAACCTTTAGAGTCAGGAATAACCATGATGACGGTCAACGTCATCTTTCATTTCTTCCACACCTGGTTTATAGTGACTATTCTTGCAGATGGAATTTGGGCCCCACCTGAAGTATTTTCTTAGAAGTTTCTTTCTGAAGGAGAACAGGCAGCTGTTTTGCTGAGGGGCTGCTGACCTATAGAAGACTTGTCCACTCTAATTGCTGTGACTGCCACACAGAGCCCACGATCGCCACTGCCCACTGCCACCGCCGGGAGGAGCTGGGGCCCCTGAGCACAGAACAGGCCTTTGCTGCCTCTGGCCCTTCCCCCTTGCAGCTTCGCCCCAGGGATCTCAGTCTCCTCTCACTGGAACCTTCCCCTGCCCATCACACTAAACAGAAAGGCTACTTCAGAGACTACACGCTTCACAGAGCCTCTTCCACGGCCCCTACTGGGGCCCATCCCCCATCTCCCTGGGGTCCTCTCTCCTCCCCTACTGAGGGCCTCTGAGCAACCCTGTCCCCACCTGGCCTGAATCCTAGATGCAAACACACACAGCAAAAAAGAAGAGAGTCTTAGCAATTCAATTAGTATGTTAGAGTTCATTTTCTTCATGGGTTATATGGTTATTTGCCAATGACCTTGGACTCAAATCAGACTTTAAAACATGATATTTCTGAGCAAGCTACACATTTCCCCAAAGTGGTTAGAACAGAACGTTTTGGTAAGTTGGAGAAGGTAGTTCTGATACGTATGAATTAAAAGGCAAATCAGTTCTCGAAAAGGACAATGAACATTTCTCTGGGCACAAACAGGACCAAGAAAATCTTTTCTTTTAGGAGTCTAATCTGAGAGACTAGAAACTGATGTCAACTAGCGCTGGTGGCTTGGAGTGATAGCTCACGTGACCAGGCCAGGTCACGGACACGTGAGAAAGTAGAGGAAACCAGGAAAGAGTGAGGAAGACTCTGGAGAGAAGCAGGAACAGAGGGCAGGAGGGTCCTCAGACAGACCAGGCATCTGAGAGCTGCCTCGTTCCCCTCCCCACCCCACCCCCCTGGCCTCCTCCACACTTGACCCCACTGGCTGCTGGTCCTCTCTGTGCCTGTCCACCTGCATCTTCCTCCTTATCATCAGAATCCCTGCCCCACCCACCTCACCCTGCCTTTCTTCATTGCAAAACCTGAGCTGGTTTCAATTTCTCGCAACAAAAGAGAGTTGCACTAACTAACCCAATGCCTTGAACTCCTTTGGCAATAAGAACTATAAATACAGCGTTTCCAATTCATCAGTGGTTGCCACAGGCTAACACAACTTCTTTAATTTTCAGAGCAGATGAAGAAGCAGTTTTTAAGTAAAAAAAGGATGTTGGTTGCTAAGGGTTTTTCCTTAAATATATATTTTATTTAAATACAATTTTTCATTCCTTTGAGCAGTAAACAGCAGGTGAAATTAAAAACTAAAGTTGAAAGCTAATGAATTCGCATTTTAGCTTGAGTTGTGTGCTTAATTCACAGACAGCCAATTACTTCTACTAGCTGCACAGATGACTAAATAAAATCTGCTAATAAATGCAGCTACAGTGTATTCAAGAAATTAAACAGTACCTATTAGAATAAATTTGTATATCTACTTATCATAAATTTAATTCTTTAGAATAAAGGTCCAACAGGTATATGAGAGAGTAGATGGGAACATGAGAGAGAAACACCTCCTATTTCAACACAGTCCTTCATAAGGAGGTAGATGGCTCAACAGGAGAGCCAGGCTAACCCATGAAAATGAGTGTAGGAAGAGCTTAAGCTAGAAAGGTGTGCTCACAGTGTTTCAGTCTGGTCACAATCCCTCCTTCCTGCCTTGCTGCCCGTGGACTTCAGGCTTGTTTGGCCAGCTACCATAAATATGCCTGTGTACATGCATGCATGTATGTACAAGTGAATACATACAGCACACAGACACATACTCACACACACCTCCTAGAGGTTCTGCTCCTGCTAGAACCCTGCCAGATACAATATAAAACGTGGCATATAGTAGTCACGCTTCCCCTAGCTCTCTCCTCTTGTAGTCCAGATGCTCGTTGGAGGCACAGAACAAGTTTTGCTCAGTTTTGTGTCCCAGATACCTGATATACGCATACTTGGCACTGACCAGGTGCTTGGTAAATGTTTACTTAATTAATGTAATTAAGTGATGATAAGACGGCAATGGGGCCAGCCTGCAAGAGCTGAGAGGAAGATGTGTAAAATCAGGAGACAGAAGTGATTCCACACTCTTAATACTCTAAAGTATACAGAAGACAATAACAATAGCAAAAGCAGCAGTAATAATAATAATGGCCACATTTATTAAACTCTTACTAAGTACAAGACATCGCATTAAAATTTCTTCATATACGTTATTTAACTCCAGTCCCAAAAACTCCTAAGAGGAAGATCTTATTATCAGAACATTGTAGGTAAGAAAACTAAGGCACAGAGAAAGTGACACAATTGACTCAAGGTCTCACAGGTTTTCTGCCAAATTGCTCTCTCCTCTCTACTGGATACTTCCCATCAGCAATCAAACATGCTCCAATATCCCTTATCTTTAAAAAAAAAAAAAAAATCACGTTCTTTTTTTTTTTAAATAAATAAATAAATAAATAAATAAATTTATTTATTTTATTGGCTGTATTGGGGTTTTTTTGTTGTTTTTTTTTTTTTTTTTTTTTTTTTTGCTGTGTGCAGGCTTTCTTTTAGTTGTGGTGAGTAGGGGCTACTCTTCATTGTGGTGTGCGGGCTCCTCGTTGCCGTGGCTTCTCTTGTTGCAGAACACAACATGGGCTCTAGGCGCATGGGCATCAGTAGTTGCAGCACATGGGCTCAATAGTTGTGGCTCACGGGTGCTAAAGCGCAGGCTCAACAGTTGTGGTGCATGGGCTTAGTTGCTCCCCAGCATGTGGGATCTTCCTGGAGCAGGGATGGAACCCGTGTTCCCTGCATTGGCAGGTGGATTCTTAACCACTGTGCCACCTAGGAAGCCCCCCACGTTCTTTTGACCTCTGATCCTGCTCCACTACTGCACCTCTGCTGTATTCCCTGTCACAGGCCAGTTATCTACAGATAGGTGTACATGAGCTGTCTTCACTCCCTACCTCCTATTTACTCTTCAACTTACTGTCATTGATTTCTACTTCCTCCAAAACAAAAAGAAATCATGCTCTGCTAGAGTCGCAGTGAAGTATATACATCACTGAATTTAATAAATACATATTTAAAAATTTCCACTCTCTCAGTACTAAACATAATTAGCCTCCCTGAAGCATCATCTTCTCTTGGCTTTATGATAGCAGGACCAGTCCCAATTCTTATTTGCAGAGCACGACAACAGACTCTCTAAGATGCCTGGAGAGTCAGGCTGGGATGTTCAACAGGACAACTGCACAGAGCCAGAGGGAAGGTCCGACCACATCACAAGTCTGAACTAGCAGAAGTGCCACAGCACTGCCTCCCACCACTCAAATCCCATGACAACAGGTACCGAAAGCTAGAACTTCCACAAGCGATGCTCCAGCAGCACTAGGAGACTTCGTTTTTGCTGTAAGATCGATTCTGTGTATGGCTACCCCTCACTGCCTTCCTTGTGCCTTGTCACATGCCTCATGTGGGTGCACTGCTTTGACAGAACCTGTCACACAGACTTCTAGCTGAAAGGTATTCTGGGAAGTTCCAGACACAGTAGCAAAGAAGTAATATAGGAAGGGGATGCAGAGGTGTTGAATAAGCCAATCTACAGTATTTGCCATGCCACCACACGTTTCTGGATTTCTTTATTTTTTTTCCTTTGCAGCCTTCTCTCTCTGCTACCCCATCACATATTTTTAATCTATGCACTTTATTTCTATTGCCACCATCATTTTTTTTTGGACTACGGGTCTAATTTATGGTCTAATCTACCCACTTCTATTCTTAACTCCGCAGGATGATATTGAGAGAATAAAATCAGAAAGATTTTATAACTGTAACACACCATATAAAAATTAATGCTAGTAGACTAGTATTCTTAGTTATAACTATTAAACTTTTTAAAACATCACTTAAGTTGAAGGTGCCTTAAAGATCCCTGGTCGAGATATATATTCCAATGGCTAAGAATGATGCCAGAAACGTTAATCAATAGGGTTTAATCATAGGCTTAATTATATCATTAACCCTGCATCCTTGGTTAAACTATAACTATCCCAAGAAAAGGAGTCTATGTCTGCTGTGAAATCATATACAACTGAAATCAAATCCCACCCCTTCCACTTACTAGATGGTTGATCTGGGGAAAGTTTATTAACCTCTCTGCACTTTAAGGTCTGCTCCTCTTCTTACAGATGGGGGATGATAGGTTGGCAGAAAGGATCAAAGGGAAATATCTAGTAAAGTGACTGATGCATGGTAAACAGGTAATGAACTGTAGCCCTTTCTCTCTGTCAATACCTTACTGAGAATTTGTTTGTGAGAGTAGTTAATATCCAGTGTGCTGGTAAATGAAAGGCAAAGTGCTGCAGCAATCTGACATAGGTTTAGTGCATCAAAGGGACCACAAACATACAGAAAAGGAGGCTCTGGTGAGAAAGAATGGGGCTCTGCACAGAGAGAACAGTGTATGTCACCAGGGGCAGCTAGAGGTAGATAAGGCTTCTGGGAACCTTGAGTGGTCATAAGAAAAATAGAAATAGCAATAAAACCAGGAAGAGATAACGAAGCCCATCTCTCTCTTAAAAGCTTTTGCCTGGAGTGAGCCCAGTGGGGTGCTGTCAATGCCTCTGACCATGGTCCAAATCATGCCACTTCCTGAACTCTAACCTCACTCAGGAAAACACAGGAAATAGAATCCACAGTGGAAGATGGGCAGGAAGCAGGAAGAGGAAGTGTTCAGCGATAGCACATCATCCCTTGCTTTGCTCTATATCCCAAAGCTTGTGGAACAACAGTAGCAATCTTCTTCACATCAACAGGATCCTGCACAAGTCTCCTTAACAGAGAGCCTGGAAGCTAGAAAACATGCCAAATAGAGGTTTACCTTCTCACCTGCTGACATCTGCTTTCATCTTCAACTCAAGAAATGAACCGACATCATCAAAAAATCTAGAAACAATAAATGCTGGAGAGAGTGTGGAGAAAAGGGAACTCTCCTGGGAATGTAAATTGGTACAGCCACTATGGAAAACAGTTTGGAGGTTCCTTAAAAAACTAAAAGTGGAACTACCATATGATCCAGTAATTCCATGACTGGGCATATACCCAGAGAAAACCATCATCCAAAAAGAAACGTGTACCATAATGTTCATTGCAGCACTATTTACAATAGCCAGGACATGGAAGCAACCTAAATGCCCATCAACAGATGAATGGATAAAGAAGATGTGGCATATATATACAATGGAATATTACTCAGCCATAAAAAGGAATGAAACTGAGTTATTTGTAGTAAGGTGGATGGACCTAGAGGCTGTCATACAGAGCAAAGTAAGTCAAAGAGAAAAACAAATACCACATGCTAACTCATATATATGGAATCTAAAAAAATGGTACTGATGAACCCAGTGACAGGGCAAGAATAAAGATGCAGATGCAGAGAATGGACTTGAGGACATGGGGTGAGGGGGTCGAAGGGACAAAGTGAGAGAGTAGCATTGACATATACACACTACCAAATGTAAAATAGATAGCTAGTGGGAAGTTGCTGCATAACATAGGGAGATCAACTCGATGATGGGTGATGCCTTAGAGGGCTGGGATAGGGAGGGTGGGAGGGAGTCGCAGGAGGGAGGGGATATGGGGATATATATATAAATATAGCTGATTCACTTTGGTGTACCTCAAAAACTGGCACAACAGTGTAAAACAATTATACTCCAATAAAGAGCTTAAAAAAGAAAAAAAAAAAGAAATGAGCCGAAAGACAACTCTACTTTGGCTGTTACTAAAACGTACCTAACACTGTTTACTGCTGCAAATCATGCAGAAGAAATTATTTTCCACCAATTAAAAAAATATATTTAGCCCATAGATTAACTCAACTTACAGTTTTTTAAAAATAGGAACTCCATATTGGTATAAACTTTACTAATTTAGTAAAGTAAGAACTTTGCATTAGTTGTATATTCTAGAATGGTGACATCTAATTTACTACTTTCAAAGACAGAATTTGTAGGGGGTGGGATTTTGCAAGTAGTTTGACAGACTTTGTATACTAAAATTCTCCTCATAAACAATTATGTGGCCCTGACATCCTCGGTATAAGAAATGAAACCTGGCTGGGAGCCAAGTGCTTATCAGTATGTATCACAGGACCCTACACAGAGCAAATGATTCATGTGTGTTTATGAACGTCAAAGAGCACACATTCAGTTTTTTAAAAGTTGAAGTCTTTTGTTCATATGTTAGTTATTTAAAGGACATTCTATAAAAAAGAAGGTAAAATCTGAATAAGCCATAATTTATTCTCTAGCTTCAAAAGGCAAATAAGTTATTTACAGCCAGAAGCATGTACATCCTTCCAGGAAAACAGCAGACGAGTGATAGACACTATATAAACACCTTCTGTATCTCTGTATAACACACAATTTTAAAGTATATGTTAATACATTAATTCCCAACTAAAACATCTCTTAATTTTCTTATTTAAAGATCATTTTCCTGGAACTCTTTCTAAAAGAGGCTGTATAAAAGATTTCAAAGGAGATAAAAATTCTAAAGCTTGAATATTTATTCCAACCCACATATAAAGCAATCTCCTTTTTCCCAGTGATAATAAGAAAGAAAGGTATTTTAGTAGACCTTTGAAAAGTGTTTGCTTGAAAAGTAGACATTCATTTCACAAATATTTTTACTAGATATTGAGGCACAAGGGATAAGAGTGATAAATGCATATGTGAATATACTAAAAAAGTACAGAGGTCCCTATACTTATGGAGCTTGAGATCAGTGGGAAGGAGGGGCATAAATAAATGAATCACAAAAACATAAATAATTTCACAACTGCAACAAATGCTCTGATAGAGAAGTACATGGAGAAGCTATGAGCAAATGAAAGGAGAAAAATCAGAGAGGTCTGGGAAGGCCACTCTGAGAAAGTGTCTTTGTCAGTTCGTGCTGCTATAACAAAAATACCATAGACCAGATGGCTTAAACAACAAACACTTATTCCTCACAGTTCTGGAGGCTGACAAGTCCAAGATCAAGTCACTGGCAGGTTTGGTACCAGGTGAGGGCTCGCTTCATGGTTCACAAACAGATGGGTCCTCTGACACAGAGAGAGGGCTCTGGACTTTATAAGGACATCAATTTCATCATGGGGCTCTACCCCCCAAGACCTCATCCAAATCTAATTACCTCCCCAAGGTCTCATGTCCTTTGGGGACACACTGGGGATTAGACCTCAACATATGAATCTGGGGTTGGGGGCGGGAGACAGAAACACTCAGTCCACCGCAGGACGTGATGGTTGGATTGAGATCTAATGAGAGGTGGAGCTATCTACGTGAAGGGTGGTTGTGGTACGAAAGCACAGCAAGTTTAAGAACTTGAAAGAAAGCCAGTAAGGCTGGAGACCAGAGTAAAGCATGGTATAGGGCATGGGATGAGGACAAAGAGACAGTGGGGGCTAGACCGTGTGTTATGAGCTAAATTGTATTCCCTTCATCCCCCAAATTCACATGTTGAAAATCCTCAGTCCTAGTACATCAGAATGTAACTGTATTTGGAGATAGGGCCTTTAGAGAGGTAATTAACACAAAACGAGGTCTTATAGGGGGCCCCAATCCAATATGACTGGTGTCCTCATAAGAAAAGGAGATGAGGACAGAGATAACATGCAGACCAAGGGATGGCCACATGAGGACAGAGAGACAAGGTGGCCATCTTCAAGCCAAGGAGAGAGAGAGAGCTCAGAAGAGACCAAACCTGCCAGAACCTTGATCATGGAGTTTGAGCCTCCAGCAGTGTGAGAATATAAATTTCTGTTACCTAAGCAACAAGAGTCTATGGTACTTTGTTATGGTAGCCTTAGCAAACTAAGGCCTCACAAGAAATGGTAAAAACTATGGTCCTGGGGAGGGGGGAGTCAAGGAAGGGAGGGAATACGGGGATATATGTATAAAAACAGATGATTGAACCTGATGTACCCCCCCCCAAAAAAAAAAAAAAAAACTATGGTCTTGATCCTAAGATCATGGAATTCGTGGTGGGGGTTTAAATTGGGAAGAGGTATAGTTATAGATCAGCTGTGTCATTTGCTCTTGCTGCCGTGTCAAGGTGAACTGCAGAGAGGCTGAGTGGCTGTAAAATACAGTAGGTTGAATAATGGCCCCCAAAGACATCCACATCCTAATCCCAGGAAGCTGTGAATGTTACCTTACATGGCAAAAGTAACCCTGTAGATGTGATTACGTTAAGGATCTTGTGACAGAGAGATTATCCAGGTGAGCCCGAAATGTAAACACAAGAGTTCCTATAAGAGGGAGGCAGAGGGAGATTTCACAGTAGAGGAGAAAGGTATGTAACAATGGAAGCAGAGAACAGAGTAATATGCTTTGAAAACGGAGGAAGAGCCTACAAAACAAGAAATATAGGTGGCCACCAGAAGCCAGAAAAGGCAAGGAAACAGAGTCACTTTAGAGCCTCCAGAAGGAACCACCCCTGCTAACACCCTGACTTTAGCCCAGCAAGAACCATTGTGGACGTCTGACCTCCAAATCAGTAAGAGAATCCATCCGTGTTGGTTTAAGCCACTAAATCTGTGGCACAGTAACCTCTTACAATGGCAACAGAACCCTAGTACACGGGGAGATCAGCCAGGCATCTGGAAGCAGCAGCCTAGTGGAGAGACAGTGATGCTCGGATGGTGATGGCACAGAAGGTGAGGAGGAGACTGACTTGAGAAATAGTTAGGAAGTAAAATCAACAGGAGTGGATGCCAGATTTGACTTGGGGGAGAAGTGAAGGAGAGGGAGCCAGAGAGAAGGATTTGTGTTCTTTACTTTCCGACCACAACCACCAAATAGGGGCAGAGCAGGGGATCTACTATCCCATTTTGGGAGTCAGGGATCTGACAAGATGTTTAAAGATTTGAAGGCAGGAAACAAAAGCTTGTTTTCTCATTATACTTCATCTTGGAGTTTAAATTTTAAAAATCTACCTCCAACTTAAATATGCTATTAAAATGTTATATGGAGACAATCAAAACCCTCAGTTTAAAAAGCTATTTCTGAATGTGAAATATTTCTTGACTTTGATTTCAAGAAAGCCTGAGCACCTGAGGTGCTTATCATAAAGACTTACAAATGGAAGCTACAGAGGACTTCTTCTCTCTTTTCTTCTCTTCGCTTTGCTTATTATATATTTATGCTCTCCTCAATAAACCTTCAGCCTCTTCAGACCACCAAAACCTAATATACATAGAACACATATTACTTCGTAATATATAGCCCTACAGCACCTACACCACACCCTTCCTCGCTTTTGTAGCAAGCCCGATTCCACAGAGCTCTAGGCAAACACAGTCATCAGTAGGGCCTTCTCAATGCCAAATCTAATGCAGGTCATTTCCTGCACTTGCACTTCAATTTCCTCCCACCGGAAGCTGACCCTGCTGATAAGAAGAGTCTTGGCTACACTTAGGAAGTTCAAGCATTTGATGATTAAAAGTGGTGCTGATGTGACTTGTGCTATTTGCCTCTCTTACACTAATTGCCTAGTTTTCAACAGAACAAAAAAGAGCTAGTATACACCAATACTCTGCATTCCTCTTTTAAGGATAGAAGTACTGTATGTCTAGATACAGACTTATATGAACATCACCAAGAATTTGGAAGATCTCTTAGCACTGAGAAAGGAAACATCAGTCTTAAAGACTGTGGGCTTTCTAATAGTAAAATAAGAAACTGTTCTCAGAACCATGAGTTTAGATTTGGTTATAAAGTAAGATTGTGAAGCAGAAGAGGCATACCCAAATACCCCCAAAAGGGGAAGAACACCAAAAAGTCTGCAAAATTATAGCAATTAGGGGCCATTTCACTCAGATGTTAATGGCCTTGAATGACCTAAGAGTCTCCACACTGAGACCTCAGTACCTGGTGTTCCTAAGTCACCATGTCCATCCTCAGCAGGGAGGGAAGTACATGCTTTAATTTTAGAAGATTTTAATAAAAATTGCTAAAGTAAAATAGCTAAGCCCCGAACCTCTATGACAACAAGAACTATGTTGCACTATCCATTTATAGTAATACTAAATAAATGAAATAATGTCTTGTTGATTTCTGTATTGCTGGGTTTATGTGTTGGATGTTCAGGCTTTTGAAGGACAGGATGAAGCTACCTTGGAGTGTTATCAGGAAATGCTGTTCAGGAATCAGGAATGACTAAATCAGCCTTTTGGTTTTGCAGAGATTTGCAACCCTACCAAATAATCCAGGGCCATACTGATCTTACTGATGGACTCAATTCATTGAGAATGACTTACATACTCTTCACTGGTGTTTTTTAGCAGGTGCTCCTGAGTGAAACTTACATGTAGTTTGCAGCAGCAACAATTTATTTCCTGAGCAGAAACGTTAAAATATAATTGATATTTATTTTGGAGGGTACAACTAAAAGACATTCCAGACTTACTGAGTAACCCAGTTTTTAAAGTAAAGAGACTTAATACATACACACACACATACTCTCATCTTAATTTTTCTACTTTGAGGATAGTGTTACCAGTACATTTTTAAAGGAATCAAGAGATCTTTGGGGTTTACTAGCGAACTAAATAGATTATCTAAAGCCAAGCAGTATGTCTTTCATGAAAAGCTAACTATAGCACTGTCAGAACTCTCAAAGAAGGAGGAATTTTCTAGGCAGTCTATTGAAGTGGTCCCGTTTTTGGTTAAGTTCTTCTTCTGGTTGGACTTTACCTGATTTCCACTCCATAAAAACTTAACTTGGTTTGCACTCATTCTACCTTCATTGGAGATGAAGAATAATCAGTCAATGTCCTTTTAGATTCTCAGAGCTAAAAGGACTCCAAATCTAGCTCACCAGCATCACAAGACACAAGATTAACAATGCAAGAAACAATCACATTTCTATGTACTTAGAACAGACACATGGAAAAAAATTTAAAACACAGTTACACTTACAATAACTCAAAATAAAATGAAATACTTAGGTATAAAGCTAGCAAAACCATACATAGGATAATCTGTTTCCTGAAAACTTAAAAGCACTGCTGAAAGAAATGAAGGAAGACCTAAATATAAGGAGAGATGTATCAAGGCAGTGGATTGCAAGACCCAATACAGTAAAGCTGTCAATATAGGTTTAACAAAATCCCAGCAAGGGTTTTTTAAAAAAATTTTTATTGAAGTACAGTTTATTTACAGTGTTGTGTTAGTTTCAGATGAATAGCAAAGTGATTCACATATATATGTGAATATATATATTCTTCTTCAGATTCTTTTCCCTTATGGGTTATTATAAAATACTGAGTATAGTTCCTTGTGCTATATAGAAGGTCCTTGCTGGTTATCTATTTTATACATAGCACTGTGTATATGTTAACCCCAAACTCCTAATTTATCCTCCTTCCCAACCCCCTTGGTAACCACAAGTTTGTTTTCTATGTCTGTGGGTCCATTTCTCTTCTGTATATAAGTTCATTTATACTTATAGATATATAAGCTCATTTATATCATTCATTCTTTTAGATTCCACACATTAGCAGTATCATATGATATTTGTGTTTCTCCGTCTGGCTTACTTCACTTAGCACGATAATCTCTATACATAAGACACGCCCATTCTAAAATGCATATGGAAAGGCATGGGGCCTAAAATAACTAAAACAATGTTGACAAAAATGAGTAGAGTCAAAGGAGTCATCCCACCCTGTATAAAGGCTAATTCTATAACTCTTGTATTCAAGACAGTGTGACACTGGCAGAGGGAGAGACACAGAGACCAATGGAACACAACAGGGAGCCCTAAAAAGACCCACACAGACATGTCCAACTGATTTCTGTCAAAGGTGGAAATGCAATTTAATGGAGGAAAGATAGCTTTTTAAACAAATGGTGCTCAGGTGTTGGACATCCATACACGAAAACATGAACCCCTCAATCTAAACCTCACAAATTTAACTCAAGACACATTGCTGGTGTGAATGTAAAATGACTCAGTCACTATAGGAAAGACTATAGCAGTTTCTTACAAGACTAAACATGCCCTTCCCATAATTGAACCAGCAACTGTACTCTTGAGCATTTATCCTAGAGAAATAAAAACTTACAAAAGTGCACATTCATGTACAAAAATGTGTAAGTGAATGTTCACAGTAGCTTTATTCATAATAGCCCAAAACAGGAGACAAACCAAGAGTCCTTCAATGAGTTAAACAAACTGTTATACATCCGTACCATGGAATACAACTCAGTCATTAAAAGGAACAAACTACTGATACATGCAACAACTTGGGGTTTGTTCAAAGCCTCGGGAGTTTCCCAGGTGAAATCTGGAACAGGCCCCATACACAGAGGTCAGGGAGAGATGGAAGAAAGAGGCAGCCACTCCAGATTGGTGGGTGGTGGTTTTAATAAGCAAGGGAACTTACACAGGAGGCTTGCCTTAGGCGGCTGCAAGATGACTAAATCTCCGCACACCCACCAGAATCTTAAGAGCTTGTATAGAGGCTTTAACTGGGTTCAGCCACTATCCAGTCCAGATGGTCTCAGCCAACACCTTTCTCTCTTAAGGCTGCATCCTTGAAACAGCTCCTAGTGTGCAAACAGTGAGCAGAATGTACTTTCCAAGGACAGGGGTGTGGGTGAGGAGCCTCCAATTGCCCAGATCCAACGCTTGGGTCAACCGGTGGTCACATCCTCTTGATGACCTCCTCCAACACCTGGGTGGATCTCAAGGGAATTATGTTGCATGAAAAAAAGCCAGTCTCAAACGGTTACAGACTATATGATTCTATTTACATAACATTCTTGAGTGACAAAATTATAGACATGAAAAACAGATTCGTGGTTTCTAGGCATTAGGGAGGTAGAGGTGGGAAAGAGGTAGCTGTGGCTATAAAAGGGTAACATGAGGGATCCTTGTGATGGGACTGCTCTGTATCTTCACTGTGGTATGGGTCACATGAATCTACACATGTGACAATGTTGCACACACACACAGGCGCATGTAAAACTGGTAAAATATGAATAAGGTCAGTAAATTGTATCAATGTCAATTTCCTGATTGTGGTATTGTACTGGAATTATGCAAGATATTCCCACTGGAGGCAACGGGGTGAAGTATGTAGAGGATCTCTCTGTATTATTTCTTAGAACTGTGGGTGAATTTACAATTATCTTTTAAAGTTTTGTTTTAAGCTAAAAAATGTAAAAAAGAAAAATATATAGTCTACTCCTGTTTTACAGGTGAACAAAGGAACAAGCAGTAAAGCAATTTACTCAGGATTACACTGTAATCTTTCAGTTAAGAGCTAGGTCAAAAATAAGATTTAGGCCTCTGAATTTTTCACTATGCCACAATCTTTAACACAAATAATAAAATAAGCAATCACTACTGTCCCACCCCATACTGGGGGATTAAAATAATAAAGGTACCTTCAAGCAGCTAAAAATGCAGTTGAGGATACAAGGAATAATATTAAGGGAATAAGTGAGTACTAAATTTAAGTATTATATGGTTCTAACTTAAATATAATAAGAATATATATAACAAAAAAAATATAATAAGAACTCAGAGAAAAAAAGTAAAGACATATTTGCCACACAATTCTACAAATCTGAACAAATCCAAGGCAGGTAACCTCATTTATATAGAATAACACCTATGAAAGAGACGTCGTATTCAGATGCCCAGACTTACCTCCAAATACGTACTATGTTTAGGACATCATGTTATGGGCAGAAGGTGGACTGCCACACAAGATGGTAATCACAG
The DNA here is from genome assembly GCF_030028045.1 of Hippopotamus amphibius kiboko. Lineage (NCBI taxonomy): Eukaryota > Metazoa > Chordata > Mammalia > Artiodactyla > Hippopotamidae > Hippopotamus > Hippopotamus amphibius. Next base: position 106,052,003 of record NC_080190.1, on the reverse strand, counting down.
GTGACGGGTTACCAGACACCACTGTGCTGCCCTGCCCCACCCTCCTCAGCGGCAAGCCCGGCAACACAAAACATCCCAGGAAAGACACAGGTCCTTTCCTTCACGGAAATAAGCCACATGCAACAAATACATCCAGCCCATCTGAGGTGGAATTCATTACTTTCCTTGGACCCAAGATTTAAATTTATTACTATTGTAATCTATGGCCCAAAGATGATGACAGAGGCATTACTATAATACTCAGTTCCATCTTAACAGTATAAACTTTGCAACAAAATACTGTAAAGAACTGGAGAGTGGTACCCTGCACAGCGGGCTGACTAAATTTGCACTGCAATGAGTTCCAATAACGATTTGGATTTTGGCAATGATGATGGATTTTCAGGTTCTGTCTACCTGGCTCTGAAGATGATGGACTTTTAAGCTCTTGAGGATGAAGATGAAAACTTTTATGATGATTTTGTTACCATTTTGGGAGCTTTTTATATAGCATAAACATTCACTGAAATGTTTCTTTTTAAAAATCAATTTTTCAGGACTTTCCCAGTGGTGCAGTGGTTAAGAATCTGCCTGCCAACGCAGGGGACACAGGTTCGAGCCCTGGTCTGGGAAGATCCCACATGCCGCAGAGCAACTAAGCCCATGCGCCACAACGACTGAGCCCACGTGCCACAACTACTGAAGGCTGTGTGCCTAGAGCTCATGCTCTGCAACAAGAGAAGCCACCACAATGAGAAGCCCCTGCACCACAACAAAGAGCAGCCCCCACTCGCCGCAACTAGAGAAAGCCTGTGCACGCAGAAAAGAAGATGCAACACAGACAATAAATAAATTAAATAAATGAATAAATTTAATAAATAACCAACCCATTAAAAAAAGAAATCAATTTTTCTTGCCCAATAAAATATGTTTTTATTGTGCTATGAGCATCACACCAGGATTCCATTCAGTCTGTTTTCTGTCTCACATTAGTTTTTCCTGAAATATTTTTTTTCTGAAATATTTTTTTGCATTCATATTCAATGATAACTTTTCGGATTTTACTCAAATTTTGTGTAATTCTGTTGATTTTGTACCTTTATTTACATTTGCTTTTCAATCATCTACTGGATAGAAATTCATTCTTAATCTTGACTATTATTGTGGCTTACTTTTAAATTACAGCCCCATTACTTGCTTTATATCACATGCATGGTACGGGATTGAACTCACCAGAAAGTTGTCTTTTTTTGTTTTTTGTTTGTACAGTATTCTCTATCAGAAACTTCGCTGCTTGCACATTGTTTTTTCAGAATTGATAGGCTATAGTGATCTTTCCACAGCTCGCTATTTCTGTATTTATATGAACACAACTTAAAAATGATGTATAATACATACATGGGATAAAAAGTCCTTAAGCAACACCCCCCCAATTAAGAAAAACAACAACAAAACCTCCCTATAAAATTGAAATGCTTTTACACGATGGTGTGTTACAGGCTAAGTCAGCAAAACTGATGCTGTCTGGTGCTAAGGCCTGCTGCCATCACCCCGTCATTCCGCCAGGCTCCTTCCTGTCCCCTGGTCTCTGCACTTGCTCTGTGCTTCCCACTGTTGTTTTGTTCTGCTTTGCATTTTGCCGATAGTGTCATTCTCCTCCTTCTCCATTTTACAATCTCTTTCTCAGCCTTTAGACTTAGTTCTAACCTCATGGACTCCCCTAAGCAGCTAACTTTCCCCTTTGCATGTTCCTGGGACACTTCTGAGCTCGTTACTACAGAACTCAAGAGGCTGGACTGTGAATAATGCAAACATGTTTGTTTTCCCCTATTTGACAGGAACACCTCAGGTGGGGACCGGGGAAAGCGCCTGACAAAAAACAGGTGACAAACTGAGCAGGCTTGCTTCCTGATTGGCCCCAGCCACCAGTCTGCTGGACTGGGCTATTGTTTCATTTTTGGAAAACAGGAGCAAGTTTATCCTCACGATCTAGGAAAAAGGCATGCGCCAAGTACACACGCTGGGACATTTTTCTTTTTTCTTTTTTCCAGCTAACCCGGGCAGGGATCTTTCAGGACTCCCATTTAGAAGGAAGAGCTGAGAGAGAAAATCTATGTTTGTTCAGAATCCTGTATGTTAGCAGCCACATGAGGGTGGGACTTGCTTTTCTGGTAGGTGAATCTAGAGGGCAATAGGACTTGGAAAGCAATAGCTAAGAAAGGAATCCAGTACCCTCAGTCAACAGGGATCCTCTTGAAAAACACACTCTATGTTATATGTCCAGTGTACTTTGGACACTAAGGTTAGAATATCACCTCTTGGATCTTTCAGATCTGCACCTGGGGACTTCCCTGGTGGCACAGTGGTTAAGAATTCACCTGCCAATGCAGGGGACACGGGTTCGATCCCTGCTCCAGGAAGATCCCACATGCCGCGAAGCAACTAAGCCCATGCGCCACAACTACTGAGCCTGCGCTCTACAGCTTGCGAGCCACAACTACTGATCCCATGTGTCACAACTACTGAAGCCTGTGCACCTAGAGCCCATGCTCCACAAAAAGAGAAGCCATGGCAATAAGAAGTCCGCGCACAGCAATGAAGAGTAGCCCCTGCTCGCCACAACTAGAGAAAGCCTGCATCCAGCAATGAAGACCCAACGCAGCCAAAATAAATAAATAAATAGGCAAACAAATGAATAAATAAATTTATTTTTTTAAAAAAAGATCAGCTTGCCTATGTGATGGTGAAACAAATTAAAAAAAAAAAAAAATCTGCACCTGGAAAGGAAAGGTAGGAAAACAACAGGGGGGTTTGCTGAGAAGAACCTTTAGACAACTGTTGGGAATGAATGAAATTCTTTGGGGACGTACTTCCACACTGTTGTACTCATGATAAAAATAATAAGCCTCACAATGTTAGTACATTTATGCCACATAAATCGATTTTTAATAAAGGAATTTTCTACTGCTCTGACTGATAAACTTTAATAATTTTTGTTGTAAATTTCTCAGACATGCCTTAGTTGCTTTCTTGCTTCTCTACTGAGCATAACAAACTTGGCTAGATGGTACAGTGTCATGGATAGTTTATACACTGTAATGTAGAGTGGTATGCCCTCAGGAACTCCTTGCCACCATGTTAAATGGATCCAGAGTTTTAACACTTTTTATTTCATGTGCTCACTTGCACAGCGCTTTAAACATAGATTCCATGTGCTCCATCAACATCGGTTTCATGCTTGCTGCTCTTAGGACACTGACTGTCAATGGAGAGATGTACTCTCTTTCTCATAATCCCCACCTTTTCATTTGCTGTGGGCCAAGAAACCACAGAACCACATTTGCTGGGAATGAGTGTCAAAAGGGAATAAGGCAATAGGCTCCTGTTTCTCACTGGACTGAGTATTCCTAGAAAATAAATAATCATTGCTACCTTTGAGCCCCCAAAGTGCCCAGCATGGTGTTTTGTATGCCATGACCCAAAGTAAATGTTTTCTGATTTGAATTAGACAAGTATGGACTTCGCTGGTGGCGCAGTGGTTAAGAATCCACTTGCCCATGCAGGGGATATGGGTTCGATCCCTGCTCCGGGAAGATCCTACATGCCGCAGAGCAACTAAGCCCGCGTGCCACAACTACTGAGCCTGTGCTCTAGGGCCCGTGAGCCACGATGATTGAGCCCATGTGCCACAATTACTGAAGCCCGCGAGCCTAGAGCCCATGCTCTATAACAAAAGAAGCCAATGCAATGAAAAGCCTGCGCACTGCAACGAAGAGTAGCCCCCACTCGCTGCAACTAGAAAAACCCCGTGCACAACAACAAAGACCCAATGCAGCCAACAAATAAATAAATAAATTTATTTTAAAAAATGTATGAGCTATATTCCTACATCTATTTCAGCTCCTCAAGCATTGTTAGCTTAATTTCTTTTAAAGGTAGATCACCAAGAATAGAGTTTACCAGATAAGTGCCCTATGAATGATGCCACGCTCATGGTCTGGAAGGATATACACAGCAAGGGGGAAAGATGACTGGAATTTTAGATGATTATCATTTCCTTCTTTCTTCTTATGGGGACCTTTGAATTATCAGGACAAATATTGCTTCTATGACATGAAAAAGTTACATAAAACCAAAGATTATCTTAGCAGTTTTGTGGAAAACAGGGAATGGAAGCAAAAAGTAAGCAATGAGGATACTACAGGAATGAAGAGAGTATCATTAGGGAAGAAAAAAACATGGTAAAAAAAAATGACGTTAATAAATGAAATAGCAGGAAAGTGGTAGAGGAAAATCAACAGAGAATGTTTGTACAATGCATGCTTGTTCTTTCATCTTCTATGCATATAAACATTTATTGAGGACCCACTCCTACTCAAGTATCTTTAATGGGGTCAGGTACCACTAATAATGGAGAAAATCAGAATCAATGCGTGTTTCTGGAGGAAGGGAAGACAATGATGATGGCTTGGAAGTCCCTGGGAAACAAGGTAAGTATCACTAGGTTCGCCATGGGTAAGCAGAATACTAAAGCAAAAACGAGTCATAATGGAACATATCAACATGAAAATCTACAAATATATAGCAGATGAGACAGAAACAGGAAGAAAACCAGAAAGAAAGGATTCAGAGTCATTTGTGAAGTCACCTTGAAATAGCCATTTAACCTCTGGCCAGAGGTGCCTCATGATTAAATTGAAATGATAGTGACTCTCAAAAATATAAGAAATATAAAAGGTACTGTATGTGAAATGACTCTAAAGAATACACAGCACTGTGAGAACAAGACATAATAAATATTTTGCTGTCACAAGTGCAAGGGTAAAAAAGACAAAAGCACTCATTGCCCATTACCCATTTACTTTAAAAAGTAAAGCCTTCTTTCCCAAGTGATATGCTCCAAGTCCTACATTTTTCTCTACTTCTACTTCCCAGCGCCTTCCTGTTAACTTTGCCAACTTTAAAAAAAAAAAATACACCAAAACTACTTAGCAAAGCAAAGACTAGCGGAGCTGCCTGAACAAAGCTGTCTTTTGCAACTCACTGGGCACTATACAGCAAGAGAATATCCTTAGAGAAACTTGCCTAACTTTGATGTTGACATCAGAGTCTGAAAAACTAACTTTAAAACGAGGCTTTAAAACAACAATATTGAAATGCAATTTCTTAAAATAGCTACAATTCCATTTCTCTTCCTAGTAAACTAAAAGCATGAATACCATTTGCTAGTTGATCCTGGCCACCAAGCTTAAGTTTAAAATTCCACTCCCTTTTCTTAGAACAACAGAAAGAAAGGGGGAAAAAAAAAGGTGGAGGGCAAGGGGGAGAATAAGAGTCAGCAAATATGAGCTTACACCGGCTTTGCAACTTATCAAATTATTAACCGCTGCCAGGTTTCTACATTTGTAAAATGAAAACCGTAATATGAGTTCTATGCTTTCACCATCCTCGCAGTTGTCATTGCATATTGTAATTATTTATTCATCTATTTCTCCCACTAAATTGAATGTGCCATGAGGACAACATCTTTCTTGCTCAACAGTATATTCACTGCATCCAGCAAATGGGCTGGTACAGAGTAGGCATGAAATGAATAATATGTTTGGATATTCCCAGATAAAAGTAATAGCAGAAGAAATTTATTTAATTATCAGTCTATTTTCTTAATTGTGTCTTTTGATGGTCATACATATCTAAATTTGATAAAGTCTAATTCATTATTTTTTTTCCTCTATAGTTAGTGCTTTTTTGTATAAAAAGTCTTTGCCTACCCTGAGGTTGCAAAGATTTTCTATTTTCTTCAAGAAGCTTTATAAGTTTTAGCATTTATACTTATATTTATGATTTATTTTGAAGTAATTTTTGTATATGGTGCAAGGTAGGGGTAGAGGTTTTTTCTTTTTATTTCTATATGGATAGTTTCTTTCTGGGACCATTAGTTGAAAAAGACTTCTCCACTGAATTTCTTTGGGGCCTTTGTTAAACTATTTCTGTGTGTGTCTATATTTGGCCTCTCTATTCTGTTGCATGAATCTACCTTTCTATCCTGTAGCACCAGTAGCACACTATCTGGATAACTCTCACTTTACAGTAAGTCCTGAAATCAAACAGAGTAAGTCTTGCAATTTTGTTCTTATTTTTCTGTTATGTTATTTCGTATTTCCATAGACATTTTCTATTAGCCTGTGAATTTCTACAAAAAGTCCTGCTGACATTTTCATCAGGATGGCATTGAATCTATAAATTAATTTGTGGAGAACTGACATCCTTACCATATTGAATTTTCTCATTGAACATGGTATATCAATTCATTTGTTTAGGTCTTCTGTAATTACTCTCATCAATGTCTAATAGATTTCACACATATTTTTTGTACACTTTCATTAATTTTAACCCCAAGTGTTTAGATTTTGATACCAATGTAAACATTTTTTTTAAATTTCATTTTTCCAATGCAATACATGCAACTGATTTTTTTAAACTGACTTTATATACTGTGACCTTGCTAACTTCACTGATCAGTTCCAGTAGTTTTGTTATTCCTTAGAATTTTCTCTTTAGATGATCATATCATCTGCACAGAGAAACAGTTTTACTTTCTTTTTTCCCTAATCTTTATGCCTTTCAGTTATTTTTCTTGCCTTATCACACTGGCTAAACCTCCAGTAGTATGTTGAATAAAGGAGTTAGAGCACACATCCTTGTCTTGTTCCTGATATTGGTAGAGGAAATTATCTTTTGCTATTGAGTGTGATGCTATAGATTTCTTATATATGCTCTTTATCAATGTGAGAATTTTCATCCTACTTCTAATTTGTTGAGAGGTTTTATTTTTTTTTAAATCATGAATAGGTGTTGAACTTTGTTTTCTCTGCAACTACTGACATGATCATGTGGCTTTTTCCTTTCTATCTAATTAATACAGTTGATTATACCAAATGATTTTCAAGTATTTAACCAAAATTACTTTCTTGGAAGAAAAAAAAGAAACTTTGTGCATATAATGTATTTTCCTAGCCATGTACACGGCTAGGTTTGATTTGCTAATATTTTGTTTAGTATTTTTGTGTCTATGTATATATGAAAGTCTATAATGTTCTTTATTTGTTATGTCATTATATGTTTTTAGTATTAGGGTTATGTTGGCCTCATAAAATTTATTGGGAATATTCCATCTCTCTCTTTTTTGGTAAAGGCTATTGTAAGATTAGTATTACATATTTCTTCCTTAAGTATTTGATAGATTTCACTAGTGAAGCATCCAGGCCTGGAATTTTCCATGTGCAAAAGTTCTCAATTATAAATTCCATTTCTTTAACAGATGGTACATTATTCAAACATCCTATTAATTCTAGTGGTCAGTTTTGTTAATTTATGTTTTTCAAGGACTTTTCCCATTTCATCCAAGCTGTCAAATGTACTGGCAAAAATTCCTCTACTAACATAAATATGTCCTAATTATCCTTTTAAAGTCTGTAGAGCTGTATGACACCCCCTCTTTCACTCTGGATATTAGTGATTTGTGCTTTCTCTCTTTATAAAATCAGTATAACTAGTATATCAATTTGATCTTCTCAAATAATCAGCTTCTGATTTCACAGATTTTCTCTATTGTTTTCTACTTATTTCATTGATTTCCCACCATATCTTTTTTATTTATTTCCTCTTCTTTTTCTAGCTTCTTTGGATGGAAGATTAGATCACTGACTTAAAGCTATATATTTCCCTCTAAGCAGTGATTTAACTCCTGCAAACTTTGATGGGATGCATTTAAATTTTCAATTAAAGCTCTTTTCTAATTGCCATTGTGATTTCTCCTTTCTTCTAAGTGATTATTTAGAAGAACACTGATTGGTTTTCATATATTTGGGGATTTTCTAGTTACCTTTTTAAAATATTTTTAAAATTTAATTCCACTGTGGTCAAATAATATACTCTGTTTGATTTCAATCCTTTGAAATTTACTGAGGCTTGGCTTCCTCCCCCACCACCAGTATACAGTGTATCTCTGTAAATATTTATTACACAATTAAAAGCAGTATTTATTTTTCAATTATTCAGTGTAGTATTCTATAAATGTTAATTAGGTTAAGCTGGTTAACAGTATTGTTCAAATATTCTATACTCTTATATTTTCTTGCTACCAACCATCAATAATTGAGAGAGTAATTAAAATATTCAGCTACAATTGTAGATTTGTCTATCTCTCCCTTTGATTCTGTAGGCTTTTGCTTTATATATTTTGAAGCTGTATTAGGTGTATAAATATTTAGGATTTTATGTCTTCTTGATAAATTGACTCTTTTAACATTGACATATTCTTCTTTATCTCTGATCATAGGTTTTAGGTTCTAGGGCTAGAAAATAGCCTGGATAGAGAAGCAGTTTTCCTTTTGAAGAGAGAGATGTTCTATGCTAAAGTAAAAAGATAAAACATAAGACCAGGTTAACAGGCTCAAGAAGCTACTACTTTGAGTGATGGGGACTCTCTCGGGGTAGGGCAGGGTTCTTTTCTGTCTTGTCTCCTCTATGACCCACTGTACAAGGTCAGGGTTCTTTTCTGTCTTGTCTCCTCTATGACCCAAGGGTACAAGGTGCTCGGAACTATCCTAAGCCATGGGTTATGAGAGTAGGAAAAAGGGTGTTGGGATAACATGTGAAGGCCTGCTGCCTCTAGGATTCACTCTCCTGCCGTTGTGGTCTATTACAATTTTATCTGCTCATAACTCTAACTTGGGTCATGCTTCCCCTCAGGATCCCAACAGTACTAGCTATGTAGGAACGACATCTGTTGTGTACTTACATTTTTTTCTTTATTTCTCTTAATATAACTCTTTTGACTTTGTATTTTTGAATACATTATTCTGAGAGGCCCTCATTTGCACACTGTGATCTCAGGTATAGGAGGAATCTCAGAGATAAGTCAACAGCTCCAGGGCTACAAAGCAGGAATAACCTTATTCTAAACAACTCTGACTTGCCTCTCAAGTGGATGACTGTAAATCAGCCCTGAACAGGAAGGTGACACAGAGAGGTTAAAACACGTCCAAGTTAGCAAAAGGGTCTGAGTGAAAACAAAGAGTAAGGCGTGTGTGTGTGTGTGTGTGTGTGCGTGTGTGTGTGTGTGTGTGTATTTTTTAAGGATTCCTGACCAAACCTTTAATCCTGGGACACTGGCTCACTTTCCACATGAGATCTTACCCTCCATTGGATCAGGTTAAGTCTACATTACACAAAGGTGTGTGTAGGGTGTGTGTGTGTGTGTGTAAGCACACATACTCTTGCATGTATAAAAATCTCAAGATAGTGTTAGGTAAGCAAGATTTTAAGAATGAAACCGCTGTACTTTCCCATGCTGCCTGAGTTGTGGGCCTGGAACAAAATTAGAATCCTTAACCTTTCAAAACTCTGTACTTCCGTGTGGCTTCCAAATGGTCCTCTAAATAAGAGCTTCTTTGTGGTTCCAGGGCCAGTGTCCCCTGCTGCAGTGGTAATAATAGTGTTCAGCTATTGGAGATAATAGATAATAGATAATAGATAATAATAGCTAATGGAGAAAGGAAGACGCTACTGACAAACTGGGAGATCAGCACAGGCCTACCTCGCCAAGCACTATGTGCTGACATTCGGCAAATGTACTAGAACCCAGTGGGCAAGGTGTATCATCCTGGGGGCAGTCTACCCAAATCAAGCTCCCTCCAGTTTCTGGGTTTATCCAAGCTTTGTAGGACTTCACAGGTTGCTGGTTTGGTGGTTGCTATGTGATCTACTTTGTGTAAATATAATGTGCTGGTCTTTCTCATATTGTTTTTGGGTGTTTATTGTTTACAAATTTCTTTTTGTATTGAAAGAACAATAATCAAAGCACTTTTGTCAAGATTCTGCACCAGGCAAGAATATCTGAACTACAAGCTCGCTGCCACTTTTCACAAAGCAGGAGTTCCTTACCCATTTTCTCATCCTGCTCCTTCCCTTACTTCCTATTTTGGACAAGTTCTTCTGCCTTGAAAACTTGACTCCTGTTCCACCTTTAGCCAAAACAAACAATAAGATACACATACATATTTAAATCTCGGGATAAGTCTAAATCCTAAAGACTAGCCTAAAACCTGAATAAACTGGGAATTCTCTAGCCCTCATTTCCAACCCACAGAAAGGGGCTTCCACATAGAAGCTCGGAGTGGGAGACTGAGAAAGGAAAGAAAGCCTAGGCAATTCACTCAGGGACTCTTCTGCTGATGCAGGAATCTGATGTCAAAGTGCACACAAGATTATCTAATAGGATGTAGACTGGATGTAATTCAACTCCGTGTTTACTGCTAGAAGCTGAAGTTTTATCTGGAATTTACAAGAAGGAAGAGAGTGGGGGAGGAAAATGAGGACCTGTCTGTGTCCTTTCTCCGATTCCTTTCCCCTTTTTCCTGAACTGCAGGCGACTGGAATCCCTGGGCTGTGGTGACCCCATCACTGGGGTATATTCATTAAATAGTTGATTCTGCTGTACTGGATTCTTCTTTTCTCTTCCTCCTCTTTCTGTTTTCTAACATGTTAACCCTCCTCTCCCTCCTGCCTTCTTTCCTTCCTGTAAAAGCACCATGAATGAATAAAGACTTACTGGCACTGAAAAATAAAGTAAAACAACATGAGTATGGAGTAGTGACTACTACTGGGTACAGTGTTTCTTTTTGGGGTGACAGAATGTTCCAAAACTAGACTGTGGTGATGGCTGCACAACTCTGTGACTATACTAGAAAACATTGACTTGTGTACTTTAAAAGGGAGCATTATATGGTATATTATGTGAATTATATCATAATAAAGCTATTGAGAGAGAGAAACAGAGAGACGGAGCATTACCTCTGAAGTGTTCCAGGGCTCAGTCCTAGGCACCTTCCGGTCTCTACCTGCACTGTCTCCCCATAGGTATTCTCACCCAATCCCATCACTTTAAATACTGTCCACGTGCCCATGAATTCTGATTTATATTTCCAGCCATCTTCTCCACCAACCCCCAGCCTACCTGACGTCTCCACATGGGGTCTAACGGGCATCTCACACTTAACATAGTTAAGCCAGAACTCTAGTCCCCCTTTCCAACCCAAATCTCCTCTTCCTCCACGTATTCCGGTCTCAGCAATGCACCACCATCCACGAAGTTTACTGTCTCTCCAGCTAGAATGGGAACGGGAACCCTTCCCAAGTCTTTTCTCTCCTGTGTCCTTGGAGCTGACAAAGACTAGGAGCTCAGTGAGTAGTTGTTGAATGAAACAACCTTGGGATTGAATGAAGTAGCAATCCCCCCCACCCTACAGATTTTTTAAACAAATCAAACCATTAATTTGTCACTGAATTTAAACAAGACCTTCGAGATGTCTCAATTTTAACACACAAAGATAAGCATAGTTTACAAACAATGAAAACTACATCATTTCTATTACAGTTTTTAGAGTAAAAAGAATTTTCTCTAATAACCTCTGTGCTAGATTGCAAGAAAATTTCAAGTCACAAAATCAATACAGAGATTTGAGAGACCTATTTCAATAGAAATCTCTTTTAGAATGAGAATAAGAGCTGAAAAATATTGCTGTCACCCAACAGATGGCTAAGAGCACATTTTCTGAACCTCTTAAACATCAACCAAGCACTCATGTAATGGGAAATGCAAACAACAGTCCCTGTTCCTTTTCCATAAACCCTACCCTGGGTCATTTCAAACCTTCCAGTGGCTCCTCCCATATCATTAACCTCCTTTTTCCCACCCTAAGATGCTATAGTGTTTGGTGCTTACATAGGTTCATGGGTCCATTTTCCTCATTTTTCTGAGATAATGTTTATTGCAAGTAATATCTGATGAAAAAGATTATTTTTCCTTCAGATACTCTTCACATACTCATTTTTATAAGTCCTAAGATCCTTATGCTAGTATTTCTGCTATTTTTCTAACATTTTGTTAAACTAGTTTTGAGTTGTAAGTACATGAACTTGCTAACTGAAAACACTGTCAAAAGCTTACATTTTAAAAAACTGTTCTTTAAGTTAAACTTTGGATCCTAACCCAAATTAATACAAATTAGTGAGGTTTGTTCTTTAACAAGCACTTGTAGCCGCTTTCAAAGCATAAACAAGCAACGTGGAAGTGTTTATGACAACTTATGAAAATTGTGTTACACGTTGCTTTAATTTAAAATTTACTCCAAAATAAAGCCTTTCTTTCCTTAAATTTCCATTGTTGCTTAGGTAACAATTCCAATTATTTTTTAAATCTGTTGGTCCCAAATGTTTTCTGAAATGTTTGACAAATATGTCATCTGATAAAAAAAATTCTATATATATTTTTTGGTCCACAGAAACTGCCCTATTCTTCTCCAACACTTATTTTCCGCATCTATAAAATGGAGATAATAAAATCCACCTTCCAAGACTACCAAGTGAGCTATGAGAACCCTCTGTAAATTATAAGGCATTAAATGTTGGGTAATACTGAAATAAATATTGAATGATAGCCAATACAGAATCCTTACATAAAGTACTGAGTGTTCACAAATGCTTAACCCCTTTATTTGCAGTAGTCATACTGTTGTTGGCAGAAACTATCAATCCTAGTACCCTACCGAATTTATAGCTTCTTTCCATTTAAATGATTGTGATACTTTCAGTCTTTTTTCTTCTGGAATGTGGAAAACATATTATTACATATACCTGCCTGAGTATAAGTATCATGTGATTTTCTGCTCTCTGGGCACCTTGTAACTCTGCCATGATGGCACTTCCCACACCTCCTAGCTCCTCCACTAGACCCACCATAGAGTCCGAGTTACCAAGAGAAGTAGGGTTTTCTACCACTTTTTAAACTTCACACATGGGAATGGTATTCACGGATAGACCAGTGAAAATTCACCACATAAAATAATCCTTTTTTTCCTAGAAACTTGATACTGAAGAAATTAGCAGCTTTATGAAGAAAAATATTTCAAAGCTTGCATGACCCACGAACAATATTTTAACCTTTCTCTGTGTGTGTGACAATTTATTTCTTTAATAATGCAGTCTTAGTAATTTATCTCAGTATAAGCCATTTATTCATGGATCTCCCATTTAGAAATAGTATTTTAAACCGGTATTTCCCAAAATATATCCCAAGAGAAAGATGCTATAGAAAAAAAAAAAAAAAAGGCCCTGTAGTCCAATAAATATGCAAATGCCACAATCTACAGTCACCTTCTTAGAAATACAAAATGGCCCCGTCACCTATGGACAATAACTTCTTCACAGGCAAATGGGTGTTGTACTGCCCTCTCAGTTTCCTCTATATTTAAAACATTTTATAACTTAAAAAAATCTGTATCTCTCTTTTTAACTGGAATTTCCACAAGCTGCTTAACCGTAGTCCTTTTCTCCTCCTTCTAGATATCTTCTAATAGTAGAAGCAAGTAGTTACAAGAGTTTAGAAGTATCCTTTGGGCTCTGCATCCCCACCTACCCAAAGAACGGTGACTTCTTCACCAAACAAAAGCACAATAGGTCATAGACACCAATGCAGAGGAGGACGGAAAAGCAAATGTACACCTCAGGGGTTCTCAGCCACATGCAAGTTAGAGGTGAAAGGCGACATCACTGTATTTCCATCGCAGGTTTTAACGACACAAAATTCAACATGTGTGGTAAGCCTTTTCCCGCCGGTACAGCTAGAAGCCAGGTTTTTTCCAATATAAGAGCTATAGATCTGAACACACTGATGAACCTGAGAGCTAGAATGTTTCTGTCTTCTTCCCACAAGTAGATAAATGACTCACAGCTTCCTGAGATGAAAGGGAAGATTCAAGCTCACCACTGTTACAATGGAACACCCCAGAGTTCAGATGAACGAAGTCACTTCAGGAAGCAGCTCTCTGAAATACCTTGGTAGCGTGGAACAAGCAGGAGGCCATAACAGTCAAAATAACGGTAGGAGTTTGGAACCTCAAGCAAAGTTTCACAAAAGACTCTTTTCTGGAACCACAAAGGAGATAAAGTGCCATCCATGTCTAATCTGAGGCGGTCTCTGGGCCATATTTAATAACAACAGGTAATGACAGAAAAAGATTATCTCAATTTCACCTGATGACACTGAAGCATGGAGACGTCAAGTTACCTGATAAGGCCGTGCAACCAGCAATCGGAGAAGCCAGAATTTGAACCCAGAGCCCGTGCCACCTCACGTCCTGATTTACACAAACAGTGGGGAGGGGCGGAGATAGCAGGGAATCATTGCTCTGACTCAACCGTGTTCCCTCCCATCTTACTAACGAGCCCACAACACAAGTCATATTAATGGACGAAAATCATCCTGTCTGTAAGTTTTATTAAATGATATTTCAAGGCACGTAGCCTTTAAAAAACCGGGTTTAATTAAAAATGTCGGAGCACTTTTGACATTCACTTATTTTGACCAGCCATCCCTGGACTTTACTTTCACTCAGCCTTCCATTATGACAGGAACATAAGGAATGCAAGTGTGTCACTGGTAATTGTTGTGTGTAGCACGGAGACTACACACTCTTAGTCCTTGTGGAGACATGCACAGGCAGAACCTTTGTAATTCTTTGCCCCTCAAGGCTCCATGGTCTTCTGCAAGATGAACAATCCCCTCTTGTATGTTACTGCAAAGTTCTTATTACAGACTCTCCTTCAAAACTCTAGAGTTGAGCCTATTTACCTGATGTATAAATTGTAACACTGGGCCTTCCTAGGTGGCGCAGTGGTTAAGAATCCACCTGCCAATGCAGGGGACGTGGGTTCGATCCCTGCTCCAGGAAGATCCCACATGCCGGGGAGCAACTAAACCCGTGCGCTACAACTATTGAGCCTGCGCTTTAGAGCCTATGATCCACAACTATTGAGCCCATGTGCCACAACTACTGAAGCCCACGCGCCTAGAGCCCGTGCTCCGCAACAAGAGAAGCCACGGCAATGAGGAGCCCGCGCACCACAACGAAGAGTAGCCCCTACTCACCGCAACTAAAAGAAAGCCCGCACACAGCAAAAAAACACCCAACACAGCCAATAAAATTTAAAAAAAAATTGTAACATTGGATTTTCCAGATAGTATCTTCAATGAAGTGTGAGAACTTAATCACTCTAATTTCACTACACAAATCTCAGAGTTATATCCTGTTTCACTTCATCTAGTAAATGAGCGCAACAGAGGTTATTTGCCAAATTTGGTGATCTAAACTCACCCTTGGACTAGCTATTCAGGAATTACCTCCTGGCCAAACCATATAATCTTCTTCATATAGACTGGCTACAAATGTTTTAGGATATATATCAAAATTACATCCCAAACTCTGGTAGCCAAGGAAGGTCTCTCAGCAGATCTAATCTTGATCTCGGGGATAAAGAGGAAAAGCGGCTTTGACCTTCTTTATCGACAGCGTGGCAGGAATTTGCCAGGAAGTGGAAGTCCGCCTTATGCACTGTTGTTTCCCACATGTGTATCAGGAACACGGCAAGCAATGGCCCATAATAAACATCTCCTGAGGGAATGACCAGAAATATGGACAGCAAACCCAAAGAAAATCATCCTTCTTTCAAGCAGAGATTCGGCTAGGCCGGAAGGTTGGTTTTGAGGGTCACTAAGCATTCTCAAATATTTCAGAAAGTCTAATGGAAATCAGCATTTACCTTAACAGAGACGGGACAGGGATACTAAAGGTCAAGTTTCCTCAGCTTCAGCAGACTTTGTATCAAGCCATGGTGCAAGCCTGGCTGTTCCCCGCAGACCAGAAGTTCTTCAGGGCCCACTGTAGTGGGGAGGGAAAGCCTCCCACTCCTCTCTGCTCTGAGTCCCCCTGAGCAGGGAGGACAGGATTTACTAATGAAGAAGGTCTGAGGGCTCTCAGAGGTCAAGGACATCCTGACTGTAGCTCCTGGATCCTTCACACTAAGCTCAGGTGAGTAGATTCCAGGCATGGCTGCCTTCTTGCTTTTCTTCCTTTCCTAACCCTTGTGCTCTGCATGGGGTGCTGCAGGCTCAACTAGCGGTAAAATCTAGTGGAGGAGGAGAGGCCCTAGTTATGGGCTGAGTATAGATGATGGCTTCCAGGCTGGTTTACCAGGCACACCACACCAGAGATTAAGGGAACTTGCTTCACAATGGGTCCCATCTGCCATTTATTCTCATCCTCTGAGTAAACGTGTCCGCTAGGAACTGCACAGGGAGGGGGACTGACCTGGACAGGATTCACAGAGGGTCATGCCCACCTCCCACAGCCACAAGTGAGACCACCTCTCCCTAAGGTACTTTAGGAAGGAAGAGCATTCCAAAAATAGACGTTGATAAGCAGTGAGTGGTAGATCACTTCAGGAAACTGTGATTTTTCTAACCACAACTTTAAGGGAGTGAACTAACTGCAGGTTATTCTGGGCACAAAGGACTAACCCAGCAAAGAGGGTGATAACTTGGAGTTGGCAGACCAGGTGCTGATCCTGGCCTCACCTAACTCGCTAAGCAGCCCTAGCTGGACAACGCATTTCACCTTTCCTAGTCCCAGTGTCCTGAGCAGTTGAAGGGGGGTGTTGGGTTACCAGATAATCTTTGTTTCCCTTCCAAGTCTGGCAGTTGACAATTCAGTGAATGACAGCTTTGTCTGGTATCAGAAGCACATGCTTTCCCCTCGAGCCAACGCGGACCATTTGCAATACATATACTTGTTAGCAAACTGGAATTCAGTGCTTGCCGCGAGGTCCCTGCCAAAGGCTTCTTAAAGTCATCTGATAGCCCAGAGATAGGCCAACAGATGTGCTAACCACCCCTGAAGAGCTGGCACACACAAAGCAGGCGCCTTTCAATTAATATTTATCAGGCACTGAGAGTGGGTACTTTGACATATGTTTATCTCACTTAAAAATCGTTCTTCCCAGTTTTCCAATAGGTGAACTCACGAGAGAACTACTAGCAGTCTTTCAGCTCCAGGTTTCTCCTAAACTTGTGACAACAGTACATTATCAGTCCCTTCAGACTCTCTGGCTCTTGTCCCTAAACTAATCCACAGCATTGCAGAGCACCGTCCTGGGCCTTGTTTTCTCAGCCCACTACTGTTTTGCCTTCACTGAATAACAACTTATTTTAGAATCCTTCCTCCATCTGACAGTGTCCTTGCATTTTTTTATTTATTTTTTATTATTAAGCTCTGGTTGAAGATATTATTTGCCTGGTGTTCCTCAATCAAAGGCCCAGGAGGTTAGTTTTTGTTTTATGGGGGTGGGGTGTGGAATCTTACCACTGCCCATAAATGTGTAAACTTCTTTGATCAGATATTGAAAACTGAGTAATACAAAGTTTCTCTTCTTGTCTCATTTAAAGCCCAAATTAGCGGATGTTATAGTAATCAAGCATCTCAGATACTTAGCAGCAACTATTCCTCTATTCCCCGGGCCATCCCAAATCTTCCTAGATATAAATGGGCATAAACATCACAAATAAATAGAGGGAGATTAAAAGCACAGGCTGTGATTGTGAACCACGGCTCTGCTTGTGACCATACAGCCTCGGGTGTGCTATTCAGGTCCAAGTCAGTATATTCAGCTGGAGAATACTGATTCCCAAATCATAATTTCTCAGGAGATCTTCCTTCACATAAAGCATTTAGTGCAGTGCAGTTCCTGGTTTATAAGTATTTGGCAAATATGCATTCATATTAACATTATCTTGGAACCCAAGTTGTCCTGCATTTCATTCCCATTCTTTTAATGATTTTATTGATGCGTCTTTGGTTTCTCCAACCCACTGACCCCTGACTTTTTTTTTTGTTTACCAGCCCATGGGCCCCCTCCTGTCCTTACTTTTCTTAGATGCCATAGTCCATCATTATAGTCACAACAGTGCCAACTTCCTCAACAATATGTCCCTTCTCTCTTTCCATTGCTCACCTACCTGGCTAAACTGCATCTCTGCTGAATCCAGCTCTCTGCTTTGTCTCCAAGAGACTGCAGAGTATAAGGCCTAAGGGTTTTAGCTCCGGAGTTAGACTACCCAGGGCTCAAACCCCTGCTCTGCCGCCTCACACCTGTGTATTTTTCAGTAAATTGCCTGTCAATTCTGTAAAATGAGGGTAATATAATAATGCCTGACTCAGGGATATGTAATGAAGTGTCAGTGAGACTGTACACTTAGACTTGCACTAGTGTTGTAATTAAATAACTTAATACACATTAGCTGGGACTCTTTTTGTTATTATTAGTCTATGCTTGAGCCAATGGAATTAAGTTGGCTAATTACATACCCAGACAAACTGCTTACTCTGTACATGGAGAACCACAAACATCAGATGGGTCCTTGACACTGTCTAGCAACACTATTTGATTTCCCTGGTACATTTGCTCTCCTACTCTCCCATAACACTACCGCCTGGCTTTAGCTCTTGCTTCAAAACTCCTTCACTCTCAGCTGAGGGCCTTCCCTCCTGCTGCAGGGGGAAAACGGAAGCCATTCCATGAGTACTACTTCATCTGACCACCATCCAATACACAACTACCCACAACTGGATTCACTTTCTCTACCTTCTCTCTAATTCAATGCAGGAAGGGTCTTTGCTTCTGTCAAAGGCCAATCCCTACGCTTGGGTGCTAGGTCCCCTGCCCTATGACTTCCCCAAGGACCTTCCTCTTGCGCTTCTCCTTCTTTTCTGTGCATCTGCGGTTCCTCCCTAACATGACCCTCAATGATCCTCACCTCCTGGTATTCATGCCCTTGCGTATTTCCCCCCTAAGTGTGGGTAGAACCCGTGATTCACTTCTAATCAACAGAGGATGGCAAAGAGGATGGAGTACTGTTCCTGTGGTTACAGTGCCTTACCTGAGTCTCCATCTTGCCAGCAGACAGGGGCTAAGATTCTCCTTGCTAACTTGAGGAAGCAAGAGGCCATGCTGAGGAAACCCTGCAACAAAGCACCGCAGGAATGAAGGAGAGGGGAGGGGGAGGGGCTGGGAGGGAGGGGTGCTAGGCGCTGAGGACAGCCTGCAGGCAACAGGCAGCAAGCTGGATCCTCAGACCTACAGATGCAAGGGAATGAATTCTATTAACAACCTGAGTGAGCTTAGAAGTGAATTCTTCCCCTGCCAAGCCTCCCGATAAGAACACAGCCCACCCAACACTTTGATTGCAGACCTGTGAGACTTAGCAGCAGACCCAGCTAGGCCTGGCCCTGACTCCTAACCCACAGATACCAGGAGAATGCTTGAAAGCCAAAAACGTTGTGGTGTAGTAAGTCCCCTACATAAGAATGAGTTCCATTCTGAAAGCGCATTTGTAAGTCCAATGTATTTGTAAGTCCAATGAAGTTAGCCTAGGTATTCGACTAACACAATCGGCTATATAGTATTGTACTGTAATAGGTTTGTAATACTTTTCACACAAATAATACATAAAAAGCAGACAAACGAAAAATAAAGAAAACATTTTTAATCTTAAGTACAGTACCTTGAAAAGTACAGGAGTACAGTACAACAGCTGGCCTACAGGGGCTGGCATCGAGTGATCAGGCAAGAAGAGGTCCTGACTGCAGGAGGGAGAGGAGGTGGGAGATGGCAGAGCTGGAGGATCGTCAGCAGTAGAGATGGAGGGCGAGCTGCAATTTCACTCAGGCCTGACCCTGATGGCACAGGCTCCAGTTTCTTGCTGGATTCAATTCTATCTACTCTCTTGAAAAAGTGATCCAGTGATGTCTGGGTAGTAGCTCATTTTTTCTTGTCAGAGATGACATAGGAGCACTGGATTGCATTCTGAATGGCTGCTGCAACCTTCAAGTACCGTTCTGCGTTTGGGTTCTGTGCCTCAAAAACTAACAGTGCCTCCTCAAATAAAGAAAATCCCCTTGCCATTTGCTGCATTGTGAATCTCTTCAGTTCTTCAGCAAAATTCCTGGGCAGCTACCGTATCTGCGCTCTCTGCCTCGCCACCTACTTTTTTTAAAAAATTATATATTTATTTATTTATTTATTTTTGGCTGTGTGGGGTCTTCGTTGCTGCACGTGGGCTTTCTCTAGTTGTGGTGAGTGGGGGCTACTCTTCATTGTGATGCCCAGGCTTCTCAGTGTGGTGGCTTCTCTTGTTGCGGAGCACGGGCTCTAGGCGTGCAGGCTTCAACAGTTGCAGCATGTGGGCTCAGTATGTGTGGCATGTGGGCTCAGTAGCTGTGGCTTTCGGGCTCTAGAGCGCAGGCTCAGTCGTTGTGGCGCACGGGCTTAGTTTCTCTGCAGCATGTGGGATCTTCCTGGACCAGGGATCGAACCTGTGTCCCCTGCATTGGCAGGCGGATTCTTAACCACTGCGCCATCAGGGATGTCCCTCACCACTTACTTTTACATTGTGAAGTTGGCTCTAGCCTTGAACCGATGAAACCAGCCATGGCTGGCATTGAAGGATGCGCCCTCTGATTCTTCTCCGTGTTTCTTCTTCAAGTCTTCATGAAGGCTTTTAGCTTCTCCTGAATCACATTAAGCTGAGCGGGACTGGACGCTGATGCTGACCCTGCACCCACACACTGAGCAGTGTCTCCATCTCCTCCACTGCTTCTTCGATATTATTGTCGACATCAACGGCACATGTTCCATGACCTTGTCCTTGTTCTTTAGAATTGTGCCGATGGTTGAACAATTCCTGTTAGAAGAATGAGCAACATCTACCATCTTTTCACCTTGCCCCACTCTCGCAATTATTTTCACTTTTGTTTCCATCGTTACCGCTTGGCGCTTCTTAGCAGTACCAGCTGCATCACTGTTGCTTTCACGCTTGCCTGCAGATATCCCCGGCTTGTAATAAACATACTGTACTACTGGACCCTATACAGTACTGTACAGTAAAGTACACAAAAGCACAACCACTTGTAGAAGATGCACGCATGTGACACTGTCTGCCAGACACAAACTAACTTACATGATTGGACACATGAATGCACGTTCGCATCTTTGAAAGTTCGCAATCTGAAGGTTCATGTGTAGGGAACTTACTGTACTTTGTTACATAGAAACAGAAAACAAATACACTCCCCCCCCCCCCCCCCACTCACACACACAACAGATCATTCCCATCGTGCTGTAGTCACTGCAGTAGAGAATACTGTATCCCATCTTTAAAAAAATCTAGACCATATGCTCTCCAGATTCTCCCCCTTCTCTCTATTCTGCTTTCCAACAAGAGTTTTAAAAGAGTTTAAAAGAGTTTTTCACTACTTCCTCACCTCTACTCACTGCTCAGCCCAGTCGGGTCGCATCACTGACTTGACATGCTTTGGTTAAGGATACCAATACATTCCATACTATCTAATCCAAATGAACATGCCTCTGTCCTTACCTTACTCAGTACCCCAGTGGTATTCAACACAATTCACTACTCCCAACTTTGGTTACTATCTCTCCCCTTGGCTTACTGGGCTTCCCATTTTCTAGTTTTCCTTTGACTTGTTTGACTTGTTTGACTTGTTTGGCTTAATCGTCTTTGCTGGCTTCTCCTCTCACACCCGAACCTAAACAGTGTTGTGCCCCAGAGTCTGGCCTAAGACTGTCCTCTGGCCTGTGGCACTCTCTTTCTCACCCCCAGCTTTAAATGGCATGAACACATCTCCCCAGATTTTTCTCTCTAGCCCTGACCTCTCCCCTCAGCGCCACACCTTATAACCATCACCTACTTGTGGTTTCCACATGGATGTCCAAGCG
Organism: Hippopotamus amphibius kiboko; assembly: GCF_030028045.1. Lineage (NCBI taxonomy): Eukaryota > Metazoa > Chordata > Mammalia > Artiodactyla > Hippopotamidae > Hippopotamus > Hippopotamus amphibius. The sequence continues at coordinate 106,030,331 of NC_080190.1, read as the reverse complement.
TCATCTTGGACTTAACATGCCCCAAACAGAAGACTTGATTTTTCCCTTCACAAAAATCTGCTGTTCTCCCAGTTTTCCCAATCTCAGCGAATGGCATATTTTGCCAACCTTTACATCAGGGCCTCATCCTGGATTCCCTTCTTTCTGTCACACCCCTGCCCCCACCTAATCCATCAGCAAGTTATTGCAGGTGGATCTTCACAATCGATCCTGAATTTGTCCCCTCCTCTCTAACTCCGCTCCTAGTCCAAACCACCCTTGCCTCTCACGTGGACTTCAACAATCACCAACTAACTGGACCCCTGCTCCTCCTTGCTGTCCTCCATACTCCACACAGCAAGATCTTATTAAAAATACACCGGGACTTCCCTGGTGGTGCAGTGGTTAAGAATCCGCCTGCTAATGCAGGGGACATGGGTTCGAGCCCTGGGCCGGAAAGATACCACATGCCACAGAGTAACTAAGTCCGTGTGCCACAACTATTGAGCCCACGTGCCACAAGTACTAAAGCCCACGTGCCTAAAGCCCATGCTCCGCAACAAGAGAAGCCACTGCAATGAGAAGCCCATATACCACAACAAAGAGTAGACCCCACTTGCCACTAGAGAAAGCCTGCACGCAGCAACGAAGACCCAACATAGCCAATATAGCCAATAAATACATATATACATACATACATTAAAAAAAATACAAACCACTCTGTGTGTCTTTGCTGCTTAAAACTTTCCAAAGACTTCTTACTCTACTTTAAAAGGCCCACCAGGCTCTATGTCACTGGCCTTTACCTGCCTCCCTGGCATATCTCCTACCTACCAATTTCTAGCCACACTCACCCGTTTCTCTTTACAACATCCAGACTTTCACAATTGTTATTCCTGAAGGGTCTTCCCAAGCTGCATGTCTCGAATCTCAGATCAAATGCCTCCTCAGGGAGGCCTTCTCCCTACTAGCTTTCTCCTCTTTCTCCTAGGCGCTGAGATATCATTTCCCTCCTGGCATGCATCACAATCTCAACTGTCATGCTTATTTATTTGTTTGGTTGGTTGTTGCTCTGCCTTCTCTTGCTGGATGAGAGCATCTGAAAGGTGCTTACTGCTGTGTTCTAGAGTAGTACCTGGCACATAGAAGGTGCTCAGTAAGTATTTGAATAAATAAATGCCTAAATACATATGATATTGACATTATTATACACATTAGAATGAAATGATCCTATTTTACTCATTAGAAAACCTCTTCAGATGCAGTGTCAAGATGGCTTTAAAGTAGTAAAAGATTATAAGAATTAGTCCTCAAACTACTCAATATATAAATTCCTGAAAAGTTATGGACAAACCAGAACATTATAAAATGAAGCCCATTTTGAAAGAATTAAACAGAAATTTGCTTGGAGGTGTGAAAAATCTTTTTTGATAATGTGAATGATTACACTTTAGTTCTTTTGTTTCTGTAGATTTGACTTTTTTTTTTCCTACATTGGGTTTGCTTTGATCACGGAGCATAAATTATAATTAATTTTTCTATCACAAATTGTGCAACCGCTGTCCAGACCACAAGACATCTTTTCAGTACTTCTGGACGAAAATGCTAAGGAATCACTACTCTTGTTACTTAATGTCACTGATGCCATTTGATTTAATTCCAAACCCAGCTATATCCTGTAGCCACACAATGCAGGCTTTTTATTAGACCATGGTAATGAGGGTGGTTATGGTCCGGATTCCAACAGCAACTGTCAAAAACTATCATCCTAAATGACTACTTGCTGAAAATGTCTCACTCCCAGAGCTGGTACTTGCAGGGTGGTCTAAGAAAGAAATGTGTGCCCATGTCTACTCCCGGGCTACTCTAAATGCTGATGTTTAACATTTCTTTGGAACTGCAATTTCATGCTTTGAGCTGACTTTTTTCTGCAAGCTCCTGAAGGCCTTTTTTTAAAATAGTCTCTATCTATTAAACTCATCTGTTTATGTGTTTTTCTTCTTGAAATACCAATATCTTCTGAAAACTCCCATCGATAGTTCTATTCAGTTGATTTTCAGCACCGCTCTTCAGAAAAATCACTCACTCCATTGCTTACCACTTGCTGCCCTCAAAACTTCTTAGCAACATACACTGTGCAGGAACCACAACGTGGTTTGCTTTGTCCAATCACACGCCTGAAAGCCCAGCCAGTCAGTTGTGTAATAATAAACCCCTTATCTCCTGAAGATACACAAACGGAAAGATCTCTCCGTGTTTTAGTACACAAGGGACTTTGCTTGAATCCTCAGCAGAAATTCACATCCATTTTAAATGCCAAATGCTCCCCCCCCCACTCCCCCCCCCCAGTTTCCTTTTTTTTTTTCTTCTCTCATTTGCAATTTTGAGGAAGGGGGTAAAAACCCCAAATGCTAAACAATGTCGAGTTTAAGCGGCGGCGGGCGGGGTGGTGGGGGGAGAGGCAGGGAGTGCCAAAAGCCGCCAGCAAAATGCACGTAGAAACCAGGGCTTGGTTTTTGCTGTTTTGGGTTCACCGGTTCCCCCGCAGGCGGCTGTGATGGAAAGTCGTCCACAATTGTTCTTGGATGCAGAAAGGGTTGAGAGATTGACAAGAGAAGCTGTCTGCTAGTTTCTGTGAGCTTGACTAGTCCTCAGAATGAGGGGAAGGGGGACACTCGTGCTTGGGGAAGAATACAACCTCCTGCCTCTCACCTCGCCCGTCCCCACCGGGCGCGGACCCGCGCCCACCTCGTCCCATCTGCAAGTTCCCCGCCTGAGCCGGGAGAAGCGTCCTTTGCCCGCACCCACACCAGACAGCACGCTCGCCCTGGCCTGGGAGGAAAGGGGGAGCGGCCGCCCGGGAAAGGTGCCGGGGCCCGAGCGGTGAGCTCATCAGTCCCCGCGCTCTGCCCGCGCGGCCGCCGGCGCCGCCGGACACACCCCTCCCGGCCGGGCCTCTGCGGTCGCCGGTCCCGGCCTCAGCCCGCGCCGCGCGGGGGCCCCGGGCTCGTCCCCTCCCCTCCCCGCGCCGGAGGGTCCCGCGCGCGCGTCCCCGCCACCGGCACGCACCTTCAATGTGCCCCGGGCCGGGCCCTTGGGGAGCGGGCGGCCGGGGCCGAGGGCCACGAAGCGCTCCTCGCCGTCCTCGTCGTCGTCGTCGCCGTCCACCACCTCGACGACCACCTCCTCGTCCTCGTCTTCCTCGTCGTCATCCTCCTCCTCCGCGCCCCCTCGGGGCTTCGCCTGCACCCTCCCGAGCCCCCTGCGCCGCCTGCTCCCGCCCTCTTCGTCCTCGTCTTCCTCCCCCAGAAGCAGCAGCACCGGAGACGAGGCGGCGGCGGCCCCGGCGGCCCGAGGGGGGCCGGTCCCGGCGCTGCGCGGCGGCGGCAGCGGCGGCCTCCAGCTCTCCGGGGCCGGGAGCCCGGGCAGCGCGCCTTCCCGGGCGGGCGCGGGGCTGGCCGGCTGCAGCGCGGCGCTCCCCCGGCGGCTGCCCAGGCTGGAGCGCTTGGCTAGACGCCGCGCCTGCATGCCTGACCGCGGGCTGCCGGCCGCCGCGCCGAGCCGGAGAGTTTGTCACCTCCCCCTCGTCCTCCTCCTCCTCCTCCTCCTCCTCTCCTCTTCCTCCCGGGGCGGCCGCTGTGGTCGCAGGCGCCCGGAGCGCGGGGCTGCGGGGGGCTGCGGGAGCCGCCTCCCCGGGCCGCCGGCTGCCACTGGCTGCAAAGGCGCGGGCGCCGCCTTCGCTGGACCGGCCCGCGGGGACGCCGGCGGCCGGCGGCTACGGCGGGGCGGCGCGGCGGCCGCGGGCGGGGGTGGGTGTGAGCGAGCGGCGCGCTGCCGCCTCCGCCGCCGCCGCCGCCCCGGAGCCGCGGGCCGCGCTGCGCTCCATGCGGCCGGCGGCCAGGCCCGCGCGCTCCGGGCCTACAGCTGCCGTTCCCCGGCGCGAGCTGTTTGTGTTGTGTATTTTCCACCACCGCCCCCCTCTTCGCGAGCCATTCCTCGCAGCCCTCCGGTTCTCCCCCCGCCCCCCCCACCACCACCCCGGGCAGACAAAACCCGGACTGGATTTATTTCCCCAACCCACAGCCTCCGAAACTCGGGCGCTTCCGAAACTCGGGCGCTTCCGAACCGTCGGCCCAGCCGCGGGGGCCCACGCTCACCCGTGGTTGCTTATTCTCGTTGGAGGGAGGAGGATCGACTTGGCTGGAAGTAAGGTTGGCGGTCCAAGGCAGACTTTGAAGGAGGAGATTTGCCGCAAGTCGTGTGATGGTCTCTGCCGGGCAAGGCGACTACTCTGGAGCTTGTCTGAAATCGGGAAAGGTGTACCCACCTGAGATGTGGGGTTAATTCCTAACCTGAATCATCAGACTCATCTGGATTGTTGAGGTACTGTTTCAGGACATTGCCCTGCGGTCTCTCCGTCTCCTTGAACACACCATGCTAGGCCCTGCCTATTGAGCTCTCTTGGCACTGTGCTAAGTCTTGCCGCTTTTTATTTCTGCATTTTTACCTTGAGTGCCTGATTACAACGGCGAAATTCCAAGAAGCCGTCAGCTCTCACCATTCAATGTGGAGACGACTGGCACTGTCCAGGCCCTTGGAGAAACAAACGAGGAGGGAGGGGTGGGGGTGGTCAAGATTCCTTGAGTTTGTTATTGTTATTGTAAAAATTAATACGAAGTAAGGTCAAGTGTGGAAACCAAGCACATAACCAGTTCGCCACGTAAATAATGACATTGTCACTTTCTAAGGATTTTTAGGTGTGACAAAGAAAAGTCATTTGCTACTGTTTGGGGTTAGGCTGTATGGTAAGTCGGGTCCTTTACATTAAAATAAGTCAGATTCAACCTCTGTAGCTGAGAGCTGGGGAGGATCTCACACACCAAATACTCTGGCAGGTGCCTCCAGGAGGCCAATGTAAAAGATGCCCTCACCCTCAGCTCCCTTTCGTGGTAATTACTGTAGGAGGTTTGACATCCTGTGCCCTGTTAGATACTTGAAGGCAGCTCATTAAATGCTCACTTATGGTGTCTTCCAACTGTTGAACATTCCACTGGGATGATGGCAAAGATTCTAAAAGGGACTTTTTGTTCTCCCTGAATCAGATTAGCTTCCTGATAGACCTATTTCAGGTAATGACACTCTCATTATAATTGTTCAGGCCCAAAATAGCGGTATCTTATTCATTCCCTTCTCTACCTTATTCCTAGAGGCAGTTGCCCGCAAGTCCAATCCATTGTTCTTTGTGAAATGCCTCTTGAATCCACCCCTTCCTTTCCATTCCCAAAGCTCCTACAGAATTTCATGAGCACAAAAGTTGAAAGTTTCTAACAAGTGTTCTATCCTCAGTTTCTCAATAACAGACCCTGTCCTGACCCCCTCCAAACATCAGCACCAGATTCATCTTCCCCAAACTTCATTCCGATCAAGGCATTTTCCGGTTGAACTTTTCATTTGTCAGCATTCCATTGGAGAATTCAGAGAGAGAAAAGAAAATGGTCTGAGCATTTTAAGAGATGGGTGTGTTTGATCAAAGCATGGAACAGCAGAGGTCAGCCAAGAAGTAAACTAGTCAGTATTAGTGAGTGAGTGCAAAGAATGAAGGGTCACTGAAATGATTTCATCTCAATTGCAAGAAATTTACCATTTGGGGGATGACTTTAGAAAAGGGCAGCAGGGTCTTTCTCTGACCAGAAAGAATAAAGATCAGAAGCAAAGCGTTGGCTGACAGGTACAGGGAGGCTGAAGGAGAGGAACCAAGGTGAGACAAGTGGGCTAGTGGTTAAACATGTGGTTTCAGGGGCCAGAGTACCTGGTTCTGAATCCCAGTTCTGGAATTTACCAGCTATATGCCTTTACTCACCCTCTCTGTGCCTCAGTTTCCTCATCTGTAAAATGGGGATAATAGTAGAATCTTCCTAATAGTAAAGTTGTTTTGTAGGATAATGATTTAATATGTGTAATCATCTTAGAAGAGTGCCTGGCACAAGGAAGGTCTATATAAGGGCTTGTTATATTAAATGTATTGATGGTGGTGTATAAACAAGGTGTTTTGGGGGTACTGTCAAAGAATAACAGGTAGCTCTCTTTTAGCAAGCTCAGAACTGTCAGTGACTACAAGAACCTGCTTTTAAAGCCCAGCTACATCTTATCAAGGGCCTATGGGCGGGCCAAAAGAAGCTTTTTCTGTGTAAAATGATGGAAAATGAGTATTTTCCTGAAAACTGAGAGGAGAGACAGAGTAAAATGAGTTCGTGATTGGCGTTCATGGTTTAGTAGCAGAGATACTAATTCACACCATTGTACTTTCTTTCAAAATCACTACATGTACTTTGAAATCAACTTGTTCTTTCTCTCAGGCCACCTCAGTGGAGCCCGCACACACCCATTCCCTGGCCCCACAGGGCCCAGGACGCTGCCCTCAGAGGAAGAGAAAAAGACTAATCTTGGTATTGGGACCACTAAGTTAAGGCCAACGTCACAAAAGAGGTTTGGCCCAAGCTGGGCTTTGAGGGAGGAGAAGGATCTAGATGGGCAGGGAGACCAGTATTATCCAGGCAAGTGCAGGCCACTGCAGACCAGCCTCATGAAATCAGAGCACATGTAGCGAGAAGTAAAATCAAAGTACCTAATTCATCAGGAATCAAAACATATGTCATGACATGGGCTTGGCGCACTGCTCAGGGCACTCATGGCTCAGAAGTCCAGAAATATCTTGTGATACCAGGCACGTGGGGAGACGCTGGTGCTGCTTCCCTCCCCTCTGTCCCCTAAGCATAACAGATTTCTACTTCTAGTGCTGGGGACACTTGCCACTGAGGATGAGGTGTGCCTCTAAGTCACGGGATATGGAAGGTACGTCTTCCAGAGAGTCTGGTTTAACACCATTTAAAACACGCCACCGTCCATTCAATGTGCCAGGCGTTCTTCTTGGCACTGGTGTGCAGCGGTGAACAAAATAACCCTCACTGGAGTGGGGATTAGACAACCACCGAAGAAAATAACCAAACTCTATGATTTCATAATTGCCATATAGAGGAAAATAAAGCTGAAGAGGGGGTAGAGAGTGCTAGAAGTTTAACATAAAAAAGTATTTATATTTGATATTTAATGTCTTATTATTTGTAACTATTATATTTATTGATGATGATCTGTAATTATATTTATTAAAATTTATTATATATTGCGCTGGCCAAAAAGGTCATTTGGGTCTTTGGGATATCTTACAGGAAAACCCAAATGACCTTTTTGGCCAGCCCAATATTTCTCTAACATATAATATTTCATACTATATTTACTGTAAATAAATATATTAAAACAGACCTAAGAATAATACGGATCATAATGTAAAAGTTGAATGAAACTTGCAGCAGCAGGCCATTTCCAGCATTACAGTGAACTCCATCTTTTTCCCTTGGATAGGATCAATTCTCTGCATCCTGCAGGCTTTGGCTGAACAGTTCGAGAAGGGCTGAGGAGGAAGACAGAGGATGGGCTTTGGAGTAAGCGCCATCCCACAACCATAGGGCAACTGGCTGCCTCATGCCTGGTTTCTTCTGATCCTAAATGATTCTTAAACCTTTGAATTCTGAGCCTGAGAGATACCCAACACATTTTTTTCCACATGTACTGAGAAACTGTACAAAGAAAATAAGGCTCCATTTAACATTTTGTTCAATTTTTAAAAATCCAAGATTCAGGAAAAGAATAATCACACTCCCCAAATCCTGAAGTATAACCATAACCAGGCCAGAAATGAACAAATGTTTACCCTCCCTCAAGAGCTAGTTTATGTCCTTGAGAACCTTAAGGAGATGGATTCCCTCACCATGGCAGCTCCTTTTAAAAATTATTTTAAAACTAAAAGTAAAAATTTGCCCTTTAAACAAGTCATAAAAGTAAGATTAAGTTCATTTTTCCACACTTCTGGGAAACTTAAAAATGATTTCAGACGATGACTGTCATCCCACCATATGAAAAATAGATTGAGGTTAAGAAAATCACTCATCTATTACACCCTTCAGGCTGAAAGCCTGGGTAAGTCAAGCATAATAAACCTCCCCCCAGATAAATGTTTCTTCCATGAACAATTAACTCAAACCCTCTTTAACAACACGATGTACTTTCTACACAGCTCTTTAAAATGTCTCCCAGAGACTTGGATTTTTTTTTCAATTTTATTTCTATTATTTTTAGTGAGTATAAAACTCATAGAATTACTTTCTTTATGTGACACATATTTGCTATTTTGGGGTGGTGTGGGGTGTGTGCGTGTGTGTGGAGAGAGAGAGAGTTTGTTTGTTTCCTGATCATTTGTCGTATCGGCAGTTGAAAGGCAATAGAAAGAACAGTGGACTGGGATCCCAGAGACTTGGGTTCAAGTCCTGATCTGAGGATTACTTGCCGTGTAACTGGTTAAGTCCCCTAATCTCAGCAGCTCACAGTTCTAAGATTAATGAGTTGTAGTCTTTAAGGTCTTTTAACTTTTGCGTTCCATGATGTAAGATATGGACCTGAAGTACAATATGTTTTAAGTTTAAGATTAAGCCAAATGCCCGTTATTAAAATCCATGAATGGAGTCTGATATGTTTACCTACACAAGTACGTAGGATCTCTTATAGACATCTCCTCTAAGCCAATGTGACGGGCTGTATTTTAGGATTGCCATCTCTGTTCCTATCAGCCTCACCCTTAATTTCACCGGCCCTCCCTGCTTTGCTGGGAATGCAAAATTATGAAATTGTGCAAACACTTGCTACCATCTTCTTTTACTAGTTATCTCTTTGGTGATAAGATGCCCTATTGACTGCAAACCGAGTAGTTGCTATCTTATATTCTTTGTATTAATGTCTCTTTCCACAAAGTGAGGATTGCCTCCACCTCAGATATGTATTTACTTCCTACTAATGATGTTTTCCTATCTCTGAAGCTTTGCTCTCATCTTTCTTTTCCTATCACTTTTTTTAAGCCAAGATCCTTCTGGTACAAGTAACTGAAATCCCCACTCACCCAAGATAAAAAACGAGGGAAGGGATTTATCCGTTTGGGTAACTCAACCACAGATGGGTCTGAGTTTGGGGAAAATTAGATTCGAGGCTTATGTGATCTGTGGTCCTCTCTCTGTGTGTGTGTGTGTGTGTGTGTGTGTGTGTGTGTGTGTGTGCCACTTCTTTCATTCTCTGGTGAGCCAGAACAGATCATAGGCAGCTCTGGCCACTCGCCTGTCAGCCTTGTGACGGGGGGCAGGGGAGCTCTTTGCCACCTGCAGCAGTTAAGGAAATCCCAGCAAAGGACCCTGGATGGCCCTCTGGGTTGGGAGTCCATGTCTGTGGCCAAGGGTGGAGTGCTGTGATTGGCAGCCTTCACCAAACCACACGGTTAAAGGGAAAAAGGATAGTTACTGTCTGGGGCAGAAAAAGAATATAAAAGGCCACCATGTCTTATAAATATAACCAATATTATCTAAAATCTGAAACATAAAAACGAGTCAAAGGAAAAAAAAAAAAAACCACATCTAATCTAATCTCCCTACCCAAAGACAACCTCTGCTATTGTTTTGGTGTATTTATTTTATTTTCTATGCATTTTTTTTTGGTTTCGTATTGTTTTTCCACCTGGTTTTATAATTTAAGCTTTTGCTCACATATGGCAATATAACTTGTAGATGGATTATGAGCTAGTAGGAAAAAATAAGTGGTGAAAATATTACAAGAAAATGTGCATGAATATTTTTATAAACCCCAGGGAATGACAGCCATTATAAACAGGATATCAAGTCAGAGCCATAGCAAAAGGCTGATAAATTTGACCACAAAACAAACAAACAAAAAAACCCTTTAAACTTTATGGCAAAGGTACCATTAAAGAGTTTTAAAAGGCAAAATGTGGTTGGTTTTCAACATAAAATCAAGGATTAATATACAGCCAAATACAAACAATTCAGTTTTATTAAAACAATTAGATATAATATTCACCTATCAGACTGGTAGAAATGTTAAAGCTTTGATCATATTCGGTGTGACTGACAGTATGGAGAAACAGGGCCTCATGTATACTGTTACAATATCTATCATAATTCTAAAATGCACTGGCCATTGGAAACCAATGATTTCACTTCTAGCTATGGATCCTAGAGAAACATTAGTACATGAGCACAAAGGAGCAGAGAGAGAGGGTCCTTGTTACAGCACTGGTTTTAACAGCAGAATATTGAAAGCAGCGTAAATATTCATCAAAAGGAGAATGGTTTAAAAAGAAGCCTTTGCCAACGTGGGAACCAGTATGCAACAGCTAAAAAAAGTGAGGGAGGTCACTGTGTACTAGAAGCCTCAAAGTTTTAAGTGGAAAAGGCAAGTTGTAAAATTATATTTATACATGATCTCATTTGTGTTTAAAACAAAATCACACAAAGTATAATGAACGCTCTACATAATGTGATTTCCGATGGAAAGGTGAATAGCTACACGGGAAGGTGACTTGAAAGATACCTCCCAACCCTGGGAGAGGTGAACAGGATTGAGGGAAAAGTAAAAGAAACCTCTTACTTTTTGTATTTTTGGCTTTTTAAAAAACTTGAATTTGTGTTCAGATATTACACAGGTCACTTTAAAATAAAGAGTAAAAACTCTTCATAGCATAATTTTTACTACAGAGTATTCTGTCCAGCCATTGTGCCTTGACTTCACCATGTCTTGCTATTTTCACCAGGGCACTGCCAACCTTTGTACAGAAAGCATTACACATCTTCTGGATTTCTGCTTTAGGATCAGAGCCGGAAGTGGAATCAGTGGTCCCAAGGTGTGCACTTTTTCTTGATACATTTTACTAGATGGCTTTCCAGAGGAGTTACTGCAATTGACATTCTGACAACCATGGGAGAGTGGCGGATTTCCTGTGCTCTCTCTTGCTTTGATCGTATCATATCTCATTCTTTCCATCTTTCCCTCTCTTTGCTACTTTGATAAATGTTCCATCAGATCTCATTTTGTTTTAATTTATTTCTTTGATCATTAACGAAGAAAAGTATTTCCCCATGTGTTCCAGTTGTATGTCCCCTTCTGCAAACTCTTTTCTTATCCTTTGCGCATATGCCTACAAGAGGCTGGCTTTTCCTCTCCAGCAGTATGAGCTCTCCACATTAAAAGTCCTCTTGTCATAGTTTTTGCAGATACTTGCCTAGCTTTGCTGTTTCTCTTTTAAATTTCTTCACATTTTCTTCCCCAAAGCTATAGATTTATCTATGGGCCTTTCTTTTTCTTTCTCTGCTGATTTTATTTACAAATTCCTACCACTGTTTTCCCTCGAGGTTTGTACTAATAACCTCTGCTAGACTTCATCCTTTATCATTTTCCTTCAATTCTTTTTTTTTTCTTTGCTGCAAGGCTTCATTTCAATTTTGTTTATATGTTATCCAACATACTAATTTCCTTATACTACAGAATGTGCTATTGCTTATTCTTAAAATTAAGTTTTCAGATTTTATTCTTATTTACTTAGTATTGATTACATGCCTTCCTGTCTGTATTTTAATTAATAACTCTTGGTTAATCCTTCATTCTAATAGAAATATTGTTTAAATAATTATCATCCAATCTCTCTAATAAGTAATGTTTTTTGAAATACTCAGCTTAACCCTTTAAAGTATTTAACATTAATACAAATGTGAGCATACAAATGGTTCATGTGCTAGCGCATTCTGTGAAAATGGAATTGGTCTAGATCTGCACTGTCCAATATGGTGGCCACTAACCACATGTAGCTATAGCGCACTTGAAATGTGGCTAGCACAAATGAAGAATTAAATTTTAAATTGCATTCAATTTTCATTAAGTTTAAATAGCCACATGTAGCTAGTGGCTATGGGATTGGACAGGGCAGGCTCAGACCTTTCAAGGGCCATTTTCTGCTTTCCAGACCCATTTTTAGGTGAACCGGACTGAGCTGATCAGGGAAACAGAAATTATACCAGAGATACTTTGCTGCAAATCCAAAATCCAAACCACCATAACTGTGTTTTCTCATCTACTTACCTAATTTTAAAAACCTAGTGTTTTTGAATTATTAGCTTATATCTAACAATTCTCATTTATTACCTTCATCAGGCTTCCAATTAGGCTATTTTCAGGTTGAGGGTGGTGAGATGTCAAAAGTACCTAATCTATCCCCTCTGCCTCCAGAACTATTTTTACCTACACCATCTTAGCTCCTATGTTTGTTATTTTATTCTCAAGCTTTTCCAAGGAAAGAAGTACCTGAATTAACCCTAGTAACCTATTATAAGAGTGTTGAAAGCCATAAAATATAATGAGACATTAACACATGCTGATATAAATGCCCCTGGGATTTCTTAAAAGCTAGTTGTAAACTTCTTTTTGTTGTTAATATTATGCCTGTTAATAAGGGGGGAGAAAGGAGGGAGACAGAATTTTGCAAACTGTCTAAAAATTCCTCCATGCTCTATACCCTCAATACTAGGGTCCAGAATTTTCCCTAGGCAGTGCAGATATAAAGACTGTCCATCTGGCCCACGTGGCTGGAGTGAAGGATGATGGGGGGGTGGGGGGTGCGGGGGGGGGGAGTAGCAGCCTTGATCATCTTCAATTTCTTACATTACAGATGCAGAGATTACTTGCAAGCTTTTTCTGTCATTTCTTTAAAAGCGATGGGGAAACTGCTTGTCCCACCACGTCCTGTATATAGACCCCACTCTCCACACACCCCCAGCAACTTCATCTCTTTACCTAGTCACAGCCACTACTGCCACTTGATGTGTTACTGCCACATGGCAGACAAAACTGACTTCCAAGACCTTTGGCCTAAACTGAAATTTCAAACAAAACCTGGTACAAATGCTGTTGTTTCATGTTCTTTTCCAGAAGTTAAGGGAAGGGAAGAGAAGAAAAATGAAGGAAAACAGAAAAGGAAGGAGGAAAAAGAGGCAGGGACAAGAAGACAGAGTAGCAAAAAATAGACGAATAGTCTTGCATCTCTGGTAATTTACTATGTTATATGTAAAAATCCACACATAAAAGGTTTTCTTCTATTTAGCCTGAGTGTGTCCTTCAGAAAATTAGGGCTAATTTCCTTTATTCAATTCTCTGTGAAAAGAAAAAATTGCTAGTTGTGATCTTGGATATAAAAATACCGATCTTTACTATTTTTTAAAAATCTTTCCCGATGGGTTTTCAATACAGAGTTTCAGCCGCAATGCCATCGTCGTTTCACCCATGTTGTTCTACGAGGTTTTTTTTTTATTTTCCACTACTTCTATATTATTCTACTGTTAGTGATCCTCTTTTCTTGTTAGCTTTAAATACCTCTCTCCCATTCTCACTTCATGTTCCATTTCTTGTTCTCAATGACCTCTGTATTCCTTTTCATACCTTGCAAATCATCACTCATTCCCTATCTTCTAGAATCTAAAATCAGATGTCACCCTGAGTATATGAGCTGCCACCTTTTAGAAGAGCATTCAGCTTGTATTACTTAGGACTATATGTATTCCTGGCCGGAACTGGCTACATAATTTGCAGAGCCCAGTGAAAGATAAATTTGCAGGGATCCTTGCTCAAAATGACCATAAATTTCAAGACATACAGCAGAGGAATAAACCAAACACGGGGTCTTTTCAGCCTGAGGCCCTGGGTGACAGTCGGCAAGCCACGAAGTAAGCCCCATTTCAAGCTTTGCTCTATGACACTGAGAAGGGCGGGTACAATACACTTATGGTTTCTTTCACTTCCTGTTCTCCAGATTCTTCTCTTTCCTTAGAGAAGGAGAATTCCACGTTAGGAACTGAGAGTTATTTTGTGCTTGGACCTGTGGGGTTTTCAGAATCTACCTGTCCTAGGAGGACTTGGGATCTCACTGAGGACACTGAAGAATTTTTGAGCAGAGGAGGAATGCGGTTCAACGTGCATGTTGGGAAGGTTATTCTGGCAGAAGCCTGGAACACAAACTGAAGGGAATGTTCACAGAAGCAGGGAGTTCTGCCTTAGTCCAGTGAGAAAGGAAGAGAGTCTGAACTAAAGCTGCAACAGAGGGTAAAGTGAGGAGAGGGTACCTTTAAGGCATGTACAAAGCAGAAATCAACAAAACCTCTTGATCAATAGGACTGGGCAACATGAGAGAAGAAGAAACAAAATAAAATTGTTTGGTTCGGACTCATGGGACTAGGTGGAGCCCGGTGAGAGTCACAGGGGTAGGGGAGCAGAAGCAAGCAGGCTTCATGCAGAAGACAGTACCGTTTGTGGAAATGTTGAGGTTGAGGTGCTCATGGGTATCCGGGGCAAGCTGTGTAATCGCGTTTTGGGTATACTGACTTAGGAGCTGTGCTGGTCCTTGGCCAGTTTGCCATTGGATCCATTCCTTGCTATCCCCCCAATGTGCTCTTTTTTGTAGGTTGTCAATCTCTACAGGCTGTTTCTCTCAGACACTCTTTTCAGGGGCTGCTCACTGAGCCCAAAGAGAGGCACTGATGGGAGATGAGAGAGAATATGGCAGAAGCCAGGAAATGTCTCCCCGTCTCAGCTCTAGGGGTGTCCTCCCACGGGGCTCATCTCCTCCAAGGTTCCAGCTCCCGCACATAGACCAGTGGCTCCAGTTTTCACCAGATCCCTAGAGCCATTGGCCATGGCATAGCCCTACCTCTTCCTGCCATCCCTCCAGCCTAGAGGGTAGCAGCTTCCAGTCACTCATTTTTGGGCTGTCGCAACACCCCTTGTTTGTTTGCTCAGCTCTTCCGTCACCTGGTGAGCCGATAAACTGATTTTTGCATCTTTTTGTGGCAAGCTTCAGTGGTTCTCAAACCTCGCCACACCTCAGAATCACCTGGAGGGTTTATTAAAACGCAGTTCAAACAAATATAATGGGTTAGTAAGAAGTGGGGGTTGAGATGAATAAAACCAGTACTTAATTATACTTGGACCTTTGTATTTCTTGGAATCTCCACGTAAAGGATGAACCGTGATTGAATACTTGAGTTTTCTTTCAAATAAAATTTTAAAGAAATAGAAAAAAAAAAGAAAACCAGGTTAATGGCACACAGCCTCAACGTCTCTGATTCCGAAGATGGGGGTGGGGCTGGAAATAGCACCACAAGCAAGTCACCAGATGCCACCCGTGCTGCTGGTCCAGGTACCCCACTTTCAGAACATAAGAAACACACGTCCCCTCCAGCGGCATCCCTCTTTCTTGCCTGTCTCTCCCAGCCCCACTACCCTTTCCGCAATTGCCAATCGTGTCCCAGAAAGCCAGGAGGACTTGTGCCTGGGCTCTGCTCCTCGATAGAAGGGCATCCTTGTGACACGAAGCACAAGGCCTCCACTTCTCACTCTGGGGATTTTGTGCTGTAGTCAGACTCTGAGAAAAGTCTGTGGGAAAAAAGAATGCTTGTGGAACATTATGCATTCTAATTATGTCAGAATGTATAACGGGAATGCTTTTCACCCTCACGCCCTTGTCAGGCTTTAAGCCAGTGCTTTCTGTGCCTTGTAGAATATGTCAGGGTCACCAGCACTTAAAGCTGTGGTTGGCCACAGACAATCATACGGGGCTCTGTGGTGGTGATTGCAAGTCTAGGCATTGACTGGTTGTTTAACTTCTGACCTGTGCTATTCAGAGGGAACAGGAGAGAGATTCAGTTCTTAGGCTGCAGCAAAGAGACTCCTTATTTATTCCAGTAGGTAATGGGGGTGGTGGTGAAAGGAAGTTTCCGAAAGGCGCCTCATTTTAAAGATGTGCACTATGATCTGAACGTCCGTGTCCTCCCTAAAATTCATATGTTGAAACCTAACCCCCAAGGGGATGGTATTAGGAGGTGGGGCCTTTGGAAGGTGAATAGGTCATGAGGGCAGAATCCTTGTGAATGAGATTAGGGTCCTTAGGAAAGAGGCCTGAGAGAGCTCCCTCTCCCTTCCTACTATGTGAGTTTGCAATGAGAAGACTGCCATCTGTGAAGAAGTGGCCCTCAACAGACATTGAATTTGCGTATGTCGTGATCTTGCACTTTCCAGCCTGCAGAACTGTGAAAAACAAATGTTTGTCATGTGTAAGCCACCCAGTCTATGGTACTTTGTTACAGAAGCCCAAACAGACTAAGACAGGGTGTGTGTGTGTGTGTGTGTGTGTGTGTGTGTGTATGTGTGTTAGCATCCACTTAGATCATCCCGGTGCACTTCTGGCCATATAAGAGGCTTCTGAGCTTCTTCCCCACCCCAAACATTTTCACGCACGTTAAAAGTTGAGTGATAATTCTGAATCCCGTGTCCCTTCTGATTTCTCCCTTGATGTTCTCCTACTGCTCAGAGCAAAATTATTGAAGCTCTCTCTGAGCATACAATGATCTTGGGGGTGTGCTCTAGTCAACAGTTATCATCCACTAATACTCTAGCCAGAATTTATCTGTGAAGGGTTAAGCATGCTTTTAGCAGGCCTTTGACCTCAGGAGAGAAAAGTTTTGTGAAAATGGTGCAGAGGTGGGATCAGAGAAGGTCTAGGGTAAAAAGAGTGTCAGACAAAAGACCCTTGTGACAGACTTATTCTGAATCTTCACTGTTGTGGTGGTCACAGAAATCTACACGTATGATAGGATTGCATAGAACTATACACACACGTGCATACACGACTGCATGTAAAACTGGTAAGATCTGAATAAGGTGGCATGTATCAATGTTGATATCCTGGTTATGATATTATACTATTGTACTAGATGCTACCATTGTGGGAAACTGGGGGAAGGGTATACAGGATCTCTCTGTGTTATTTCTTACAACTGCACCTGAATCCACGATGATCTCACTCTTTAAAAAAGAAGTGCTACAGAGAAGACAAGTCTGGTTCATGCTAGAATGCAGAGTCCTGGACAGCTGGGACATCGAAAGGGCAGTAGGAGCCCAGAGGAAAAGGGAGGACCCAGATCTAAAGGGAAGAGGGGCACAGACATGTTCCTAAGGAAAACTTCATTCATTCTCCTCCTGTCTTTAAATCATACCGCAAGGAAACTATAGTCTATCACCAAACTGTAATTTCCAGAATGGTCATCCCTCTGCACTTGCTGAGTGCTGCCAGGGGCCAGTTCCTTTACAGGGGTTACCTCATTTGATCCTCTCAATAGTCCTATGAGACAGTACTATTATTACATCTACTTTACAGATGAAAAACTTAAGGCACAGAAAGATGAAGAAATAAAACCGTAATTGGCAGAGACGGGATTTGTCTGATTTCAGCAGCAGCGTCACCAACCATAACTGGGTGCTCACGTGTGCCAGGTATACCATCCCCAATGATTTTCTCTTCATGATGAAGAATGTGCCTATCATCATTCCTGGAAAATTCTCCATTATATATTGACATCGAGTAACCACATTTGTTTATGGTGTGCTTTCTAAGTGCCAGTCATGTTCCGTAAATTATTCCATCAAACCTTCATAGCAAGTCCGGATGTACTATCTTCACTTTATTGATAAGAAAATGGAGGCCAAGTCTTGTCCAAAATCACACAACCAACAGGTGCAGAAACAGTGGCGGCCCCTGGGTGGGCAGACTCCAGAGCTACCCTTCAACCTCTGAGCTCTACTGCCTCCAACCCAGGAACTTCAAACTCACAATCATTCAACTTTCCCCCAAAGCTAGATGCTTTTCCATCTCCCGGTGTCCACTGAGAAGGCATGAATCTGTTTTAATTTGCCTGCTGTGTAACAGATACAGATCTTGCATATTCATTTTGCAAAGCACATTCTTGGAACTTTCTTTGCTCTGTTACTCTATTCACCACTCAAGGTTCGGGCAAGTTATTGAACCGTGGAAGTAAAAAGAACTTGTGGCTGGAGCACACAGCGACAAGCACGATGTCACATTTAATAAGCATCCTCATGATGATGGTAATGACATTTTCACATTTGCAGGAAGCTAGCGACATCTCAAACCTATAAGCCATCAACTCCTTCAGTTTCTCTCACCTGTGTCACTGCAGCGCACCTGATGGGGTAAGGAGGCCTTAACTGGTTATCTATCAGTCCCCTCCTCACCCCCTCCCCCGAGTGGAGAGGACACATCCTGTTACTCCATTGCCCTGTAATCACAGGGATTGTATACACGGAGTCAGAAGGATTTGCCAGGGAAATTTCTTGCAGGAGTTAACCAGGTAAACTCACAGCACCTTGCCGCAGGACCTGGGTGACCACGCGGCTTCCTCCCTGGCCGTGGGCCGCACGCTTTCACTGTCCTCCCCGGGCGGCCGCCCACTCCGAGCGACTCCACGTCCTGGTTTTCCCCGGGGCTCCCTCCTCGGCAGCGGCTGCCTGTAAACACGCGGGGCTGCAAGGCAGGGGCGCGGCGATTGGAGGAGCCCAGCCCGGCCTCCCCTCCGCCGGCTGCCGAGCTGTCAGTTACACGTACAGTGCGAGCAAGATTTTGGCGCCACAGCTGGGAGTGAGGCTTTTGTTCCATAACAAAAACAAGCGCCTGAATGGCAGGGCTGCCAGCGCCCAGCCCCGGCGAGGCAGGCATAAAGGAACCGCCTGGCAAATGTTTGTGACCTGTCATTAGAGACAGCCCCCTCTTGCTTGCAAATGATAACGTGTACCCGCCACGACCTTCCTTGCTCAAGCCGCCGGGGTGAATCCTGGGCACCAGGCTCTAATAACCGGCCTGTGAGCTCAGGTGGAAACGCACCTGGGTGGTAACCAACGGAGTCCTCTCCAGTGCTTTCTGCCTCCTTGGTCAATGAACTTCTGTTTTCCCTCTGCACCTTAAAGGCTGGCCTTCTGGCTGAAACGAATTAAGTGATGGATTCATTTATTCCAGGAAGAGAAGCTAGGCATTGAATGTCATAAGGCAGTTCACCTGATTTGTGCCTTCTGGTTATAAACACGTATAGTCTCTACTGTATGATTTGTTTGCTTTTTGCTAAGTTAGAACACGTCCAGATTCAAGTTGTTACCTACTTTGGGAAAATTCATGTGTGAAAATCTGAATCATAAGCCAGATAGATTAGGTGTGAATATTCTCATTTCAGAAGGGATTCTTCAAGTTCCAAAAGCACTTAGAAGACTTGAACGTTCCACACCCCCCACTCCCTGCCTCAATCTTGGGAAAACACAAAACAAAACAAACACCATCTCAATTAGTGGTGCTGCTGTTTAAAGTGTTACAATTAAATTTTTATTCCTTCTGCTGTAGACTCAGTATTGTTAGAATGAAAATGTTTTGAGGACATTATGCAGTTAAAAGGTAGTCATTTATACCTCAGTGCGAATAAGTTTAATCACTTTCATGAGAACAGGTTTTTAGGAAGGAAAGAAACTAGTTGCAACCAAGTTCCTGAAGAGAGAGGAAGAAGATGAGTGGCAGTGAAGGCAGAAAAAGAGAGTCCGGGTGCCTCAGAACATAGATGTTTGTTGCTCCACAATTCTTGGAAAATCAGCTTTTTAAAGAGAAGAGTTTTTTGTTCTGTTTTGTTTCATTTTTGCGGTACTGTCCAATAGAACTTTCTGTGACAATGGAAGTGTTCTAGATCCACACTGTTCTGAAACAGTAGCCACTAGCCACATGTTGTTATTGAGCACTGAAATGTGATTAGTGTGACTGAGGAACTGATTTAAAATCTTATTTTAATAGCCGTGTGTGGCTAATGGCTTCTATATTGGACTTTTTTTTTTTAATATTTATTTATTTACTTATTTGGTTGCACCAGGTCTTAGGTGTGGTACGTGGACTCCTTAGTTGTGGCTCGAGGGTTCCTTCGTTGTAGCATGTGAACTCTTAGTTGCGGCATGCATGTGGGATCTAGTTCCCTGACCAGAGATCGAAACTGGGCCCTGGACAGTGCAGCTTTGAAGCATTTTGAAAGTTGAATTTGCCCATAAATGTTCAGGAATAAGGAATTGCATAAAGTTAGTGTGGTGGGCAGCCTCTAAGATGGCCCCCAATGATCCTGCCTCCTGGTATTCATGCCCCTGGGTGAGATCCCCTCCCTCTGAACAGGGGCTGGCCTGCTTCTAACAATAGAATACAGCAAAAGTGATGGGGTGTCACTTCCAAGATCAGGTTACAAAGGGACTGTGACTCTGTCTGGAGCATCCTCTGGGGCTCTCTCACTCCTTTGTTCTGAGGGAAGCCAGCTGCTGTATCATCAGCTGCCCTGTGGAGAGGCCTCTCTGCAAGGAAATGATGTCTCCAACCAACAGCCAGAAGGGATCTGAGGCCCTAAGTCCAACACCCCTCAAGGAACTAACAGCTGTCAACAGTTACAAGACTGAGCTTGGGAGTAGCTTCTCTGCTGTTAGAGCCTTAAAATGACTGCAGCCCTAGCCAATGCCTTGACTGCAGCCTGGTGAGCCCTGGAGATAGAGACACCCAACTAAGCCATGCTGAATTCCTAACTTTCAGAAAATGTGAGATAATAAACGTGTGTTGTTTTAAGTCACTACATTTTGAGGAAATGTGTTACACAGCAATGAAATTTGATTGTAATATGGTTAGGCCCATTTAAAATACATTTTTAGGGACATCTCTGAAGGTCCAGTGGCTAAGACTCTGTGCTCCCAATGCAGGGGGCCTGGGTTCGATCCCTGGTCAGGGAACTAGATCCCGCACGCCGCAACAAAGATCCCGCATGCAGCAACAAAGATCCCCCGTGCCGCAACTAAGACCCAGAGCAGCCTAAATAAATGAAAAAATAAAAATAAATAAATAAAAATAAAATACATTTGTACTAGTTAGGACATCCCTAGATCCAGAGAAACCTCCAAATATCAATGTCCAATGCAATAAAAGTTCCATTTTTTCAGCAGTCCAATGTGGGCAGTCTTCTGATGGTGATTCAGGGGCCCAGCCCCTTTTTGGTTTTGGCTCTGCCATCTTTAACTTACAGCTGCTCAAGTTGCCCACAAGAAGGTGAAAATTGGAGAGTAGAGCCATGGGTGAGCTGTTTTGGTAGGGGAACAGACCTGGAGAGGGTGCATGTCATCTCTGCCCACATTCTACTGGCCAGACCTCAGTCAAACAATCCCACCGAACTCTCAGTCAGACCAGAAGACGTAGCCTGTGTGTCCAGGGTGAAGGAGAAGCAGATCTGGGATCAGCTGGCAGGTTTTGCCACGGCACACTATCCTTTTGGGAGGTAAGCTCCTTGACAAAAATACGCCTTTTCGTGCCTTGTCAAACCCCAGGCTCTTGCAGGCAAGCATCTCTTCACAAATAGTGATGGTGATGACAGAATGGGAAAGAAACTGACTGTGCTCCCAGCCCAAGAGGGGCATTCGCCAAAGTTGTCAGAACTTTCTAGTCCTATAATTGTCTATGAGTCAGTGCCAAGTTAACCAAATCAGAATTGTTTATAGGAAGGTATGGGCACAGTTCTGGAAATGACTATGGAAGAATCAGGAAAAGATGTCTGTGCTTGTTCAAAGGGGGCTTGGGAACTACAGAGTGGGATCTGGGGTGGAATTTCATGAGCCAAGGCACCCCTCAGATGTGGTTTCAAAGGTACTGTCAAACTTATCATTACTGGGACTTCCCTGGTGGCACAGTGGTTAAGAATCCACCTGCCAATGCAGGAGACACAGGTTCGATCCCTGGTCTGGGAAGATCCCACATGCCGTGGAGCAACTAAGTCTGTGCGCCACAACTACTGAAGCCCGGGTGCCTAGAGTCCGTGCTCCGCAACAAGAGAAGCCACCTCAATGAGAAGCCCACAAACTGCAACAAAGAGTAGCCCCTGCTCACTGCAACTAGAGAAAACCTGCACACAGCAACAAAGACCCAAAACAGCCAATTAATTAATTAATTAAAAAAAATTTTTAAATCTATCATTGCTTCTGAGGCCAACTTGGATTTTTCAGCTGCTGCCCTCAGTGTCACCATCTGTCCTATTGTCTATAGATAAAGAAAAGATTGGTTTGATGGATTTTTGTTGTTTTAAATTGAGGAGATATCACTCATATATCGATACATTTTTAAAATGTCACTCCTCCTTTCATCTCCTTGGGCTCACTTCCCTTCACCCTAACCTGTAGCTTGTTCCCAAAAAATGAGTTAGTGAAGATGGGAAAGCTCATTTAACTGAGTATGTATCTGTCAACATTACTTTAAAAAAAAAGTTTTGGCACCCTGAAGTAGTCACATAACCAAGAGAGAAAGAAAGCAAGGAAGGAAAGAAGGAAGGTAGGAAGGAAGGGAAGGAAAAGAAAGAAGAAAAGAAAGAATGAGAGGAAAGAGAAGAATGTTTGGAGCACATCCAAAGACAGATTTCCTAGGAAAAAATGCAGCTTAAGCTTCAGGGCTCCTCACTGGTTGGCACCCCTTCCGAGGTTGCATGCTTCCCTCCAGAGAGAAGCAAAAGAAGTGGTAGCTCTAGCACATACCTGAGGTCAGGAGTGCTGCCTTAGTCTGGGCTTCCCCTGTATATACATAATTTTTAAAAGCTTTACTGAGATATTATACAATAAGATAAAACACATCCACTTAAACTGTACAATTCAGTGTCTTTTAGTATATTCACAGAGTTGTGCAATCATCACCATAATCTAACTTTAGTGCGTTTTCATCGCCCCAAAAAGAAACCCTGGACCAATTAGCAGTCTCTCCCCATTCCCATCCCCACACCTTTAACTACTTTCTGTTTCTATAGATTTGCCCATTCTGGAAATTTCATATAAATTGAATCGTGTAACATGTGCTTTGTTGTGACTGGTTTCTTTCATTTAGCAAAAAGTTTTCAAGGTTCACCTGTGTCGCAGCATGTATCAGAACTTTATTGCTTTTTATTGCCGAATAATAGTCCATAGTATGAACCACATTTTCTTTATCCAGTCGTCAATTGTTGGGCATTTGGGTCGATTGTATAATCACTTTTGTGTTGATTTTGTATGTGCCCTACCAGTTTGTCCCAGAGTTGTGGGTAGGGTTGTCAGACTGCCAGCACTGCCTTCATATCCACTTGGCCTCTTGTGACAACAAGCCTCCGGAAGTTGTCAGGGAGCATTTGGACCTCATTTTTGAGCCTTGGAGAAGGATCTGAGACTGAGGCTGCACTGCACCCTGCTCAGGGTACATTAAGATCGAGGCTTCCAGGGACTTCCTGGGTGGCGCAGTGGTTGGGAATCTGCCTGCCAATGCAGGGGACCCTGGTTTGAGCCCTGCTCCAGGAAGACCCCACATGCTGCAAAGCAACTGGGTCTGTGCACCACACCTTCTGAGCCCGTGTGCCACAACTACTGAAGCCCAGGTGCCTAGAGCCTATGCTCTGCAACAAGAGAGGCTGCTGCAATGAGGAGCCCAAGCACCACAATGAGGAGTGGCCCCCACTCGCTGCAACTAGAGAAAGCCCGTGTGCAGCAACTAAAACCCAACAAAGCCAATAAATGAAATAAATTAATAAACAAATAAATAAATTTATTAAAAAAAGAAATGTATATGTTTTAAAAAAAAAAAAAAGGACCCAGGCTTCCAGGTGTCTTCCCTCAACCCCAGGACCAGCCCAATGTGAGTATGAGGAAGAGGTGAAAGGACCTGACCAAACCGAACCAGCTGCTAAGGTGCCGGTTGCAGGAGCCATGCCAACTATAATCAAAGAGCTGGAGTTCTCTGAGGGCTTGCTCTAGCAAGAAGCCCTGCCTGAGCAAGAAACTGGAGGAAGTTATAAATGTGGCATTCCTAGTAGCTGCAAGAAATTGTTCTAAACTGTCAACTTCTTTTAAAGTTTGGTCAACTATTCTAAAAAAAACAAAATACTGGATTATCCTTCTACTTTTTCAATAGAAACACATTACAAAACTGTTTTCATATGAAGAAATAATAAAAGAGTATACAGTGAGGAGTAGTGGTGTCAGTGGTGGTGTCAGTGGGGAAAATGGAAAGGAATGCCAATATTCTGCTTTTCCATAAAATCAAAAAAAAACCTGGCAAAAGATGTCAGAATCAACTTTTCCACAACCCTGGAAATTAACTAAGGGCTTACAGTAATTAGGGAGTGCTTATTCAAGGAAAATGGTGAATCTCAGTAAGAACAGTGAGCTTTGTGGCATTTTATTCTAGCCTGAGCCCTTCCCCACACCCCAGCTCAGAGGTAACCTTGAAAAAACAGCCTGCATTTCCAGTACTGGAGGGACAGAATGGACATCATTTGCAAAGAATTGTAATTATTTTCTTTTTATCTGGTGGCTTCATGGAAGACCAGCTCAAAACACTTGTCTTTATTTGCCCTGATTTGGAACTGGTCCAATTCAAAAGCTACGGGGAGGGAGTATGGCATTTGTCCAAAGCATTTACAGGCAAATGTTTTAGCTGCTGCTGCCTGAGGCTATAGATAACAGTTGGCATAAACCACAAAGCTTGGGAGAAAAGGCTGGAAAATGAGATGTCCATAAAGGCTTTGAAAAGCTTGCATGTATTCCTGGGACTCTAGAATACCATGGGTGCTTAGGAGCAACATGAGAAGACTGTAGGATCTGACCTCTGGCTGACCTTAAGGTTCTGCACAAGAAGAAAGTGAATGCTAAGGCACAGTTGTAAACTGCCAGGCTGAGTGATGAAGGCATGCCACCCACACACACAGAGCCCCTTGGCCGAAACCTTGAAATGTTTTTGGTATCAGGTATTTAAGGAAATATCTGTTTAATCATTAGCTGACTACTAATCTAACAGAAAATTGACTTCAATGTCCGAATATGACAAAGAATACAGAGTTTTCAGTATTAGTTTATAAAAGTCATTAAATAAATAGACAAAAATAAGTAAAATAAACAGCAAACAACAAACCTTGAAAAGAGGAGAGAACCCTATTTCTTGAGTTTCCACATTATAATATACATGTCCAATTTTCAACTAAAAATTATGCAGCATGCAAAGAAAAAAGAATACAAGGTGCAAACAGGAAAAATAAACATTAATAGATGCTGTCCCCAAGGAGGTGCAGACATTGGCCTTACTAGTAAAAGACTTTAAATGAACTACTTGAAATATGTTTAAAGAGCTAAGGGAAACCATACCTAAAGAACTAGAAGAATCAGAATAATGTCTTACCAAATAAAGAATGTCAATAAAAACAAATTATATTTTTAAAAGAACCAAATAGAAATTCTAGAACTGAAAAGCACAATAACTGAAATAAAAAATTTACCAGAGGAGTTTAACAACAGGTTTGAGCAGGTAGAAGAATCAACAACTTGCAGACAAGTCAATTGATACTATCGAGTCTGAGGAACAAAAGAAAAAAGAATGAAGCAAAAAGTGGCTAAAATTTTAGAAACCCGTGGGACACCATCATATAATGCTAGTCCTAGCAGAGGGAAAAAAAGAGAGGAGCAAAAAAAATTTGAAGAAATAATGGCAGAAAACTAAAATTTGATGAAAAGTATTGTCTACAAATCCAAAATCTCAATAAACTCCAAGTAGGATAAACTCAAAGAGATCCACAATAATACACACCATAACTAAACAATCAAAAACCAAAGCCAAAGGATCTTGAGTGTGCAAAGTGAAAAATGACTCATCACGTACAAGTGCACCTCAATAAGATAAACAGCTGATTTCTCATCAGAAACCATGGAGGCCAGGAAGCAGTAGAACAAGCATAGACAGTGCTCAAAGAGAAAAAGAAGTCAATGAAAAATTTTATATCTGGCAAAAGTATCTCTTAAAAATGAAGAGAAATTAAGATATTCACAGATAAACAAAAAGAGAGTCTGTTGCTAGCAGACTTATCCTACAAGAAATGCTAAAGAAATTTCTTTAGGCTGAAATAAAAGGATGCCTAGATGGTAATTTATAGCCATATGGAGAAATAAAGATCTCTGATAAAGATAATTACATGAGTAAATATAAAAGGCAGTATGACTGTATTTTTTGTTTGAAACTACGTTTTTTTCTATCTCATTTAAAGACAACTGCATAAAGCAATATTAATCAACCTATGTTAATAGGCACACAATATATAAAGATATAATGTGTAATAGTAACAGCATTGAGCAGGAGAGGAGGAAGAACTGAGCTGTGTAGGAGCAAAGATTTGGAATACTAAAATTCAGTTGGTGTTAATGTTAATTAGATTGTTATAAACTAAGAGATTTATTGTAATCCCCAGGGTAACCGCTAGGAAAGTAACTCAAAAATATATAGGAGAAGGAATAACCAGGGAATTAAAATGGCACCTAGAAAATATCTATTTAACATAAAAGAGAGCAGTAATGGAGGAATTGAGGGACAAAAAATATCTAAGACATATGAAAACAAATAGCAAAATGGCAGAAGTTCTCCTTTCTTATCAGTAGTTACATTAAATGTAAATGAATTAAACTCTCCAATGAAAAGATAGAAGTTGATAAAATGGATTTTAAAGAAGATCCAACTATATGTTGTCTTACAAAAGATACATTTTAGATTCAAAGATTACAAGTAGATCGAAAGTAAAAGGATGGCAAAAGATATTCTGTATAAATGGTAAGTAAAAGAGCTCAAGTTGCTATAGAAATATCAGACAAAATAGACTTTAATTGTTATTAGGGCAAAGAATACTTTATAATAAAAGAATCAATCTATCAGGAAGGTATAACAATTATAAACATGCATACACCTAATGATGGAACTCCAAAATATGGAAACAAAAGCTAACAGAATTGAAGGAAGAAATAAACAATTCAACAGTAATTGTGGGAGACTTCCATGTCCCACTTTCAATAATGGCTACAACGAGACAGAAGGTCAGCAAGGAAATAGAAGAATTGATAGTAGCAAATAAAGAATATTTACAACTCAACAGCAAAAGGACAAACACCCTAGTTAAAAATAGGTAAAGGATCTGAATATATATTTCTCCAAAGAAGATATGCAAATGGTCAACAAGTATACACAAAGATGCCCAGCATCATTAGTTATTAGGAAAATGCAAGTCAAAACAATAATGAGATACAACCTCACACCCATGAGGAAGACTATAATGGAAAAAAAAAAAAAGGAAAACAACAAATACTGAGGAAGATGTAGAGAAATTAGAACTCTGATACATTCAGGTAGGAACATAAAATGGCATAGTTGCTTTGGAAAACGGTTTAGCACTTCTTCAGAAAGTTGACGTAGAATTACCATATGACTTGGCAATTCCACTCCTAGGTATAAACCCCAAAGAACTGAAAATTGCTACTCAAAGAAATCCACATACACATATGTTCATAGTAGTTCTATTTACAATAGCCAAAAGGCAGAAAAAAAAAACCCATATTTCCATCAACATAGGAATGGATAAACAAATTATGATATATTCATACAATGGAATATTATTCAGCCATAAAAAGCAATGAAGTATCAATACATGCTACAAAACATTATGCGAAGTGACAGCAACCAGACACAGATGGTCACATCCCATATAATTCCATTTATATGAAATATCTAGAGTAGGTACATCCATTGAGACAGAGAGTAGAGTGGTAGTTGCCAGGGGCTGGGGGAGGGGGAAATGGGAAATAACTGCTTAATGAGTATGGGGTTTCCATTGTGGGTTATAGCACTGTTCTGGAACTAGATAGAGGTGATGGTTGCACAACACTGAGAATGTATCAATGCTAAATCCCATGTGAATTGCTCACTTTAAAATGCTTAATTTTATGTGATGGAAATTTCACTTCAATACAATTTTTAAAAGATATAAAGTCTTCTGCAACATGGATGAACCTTAAAAATGGTATGGGAATTGAAAGAAGCCTGACAAAAAAAGACCACATACTGTATGGGCATCATTTACATGAAATGACCAGGATAGGCAAATCCATAAGGACAGAAAATAGATTAGTGTTCCCAGGGGACAGGGAGATGGGGCAATTGGGCTGAGTGCTAACAGTGACAGAGATTTGGAGGCATGATAGAAGTGGTTTGCAATTAGATAATGGTGATGCTTGCATGACAGTGAATATACTAAAAACCACTGAATTGTATGCTTTCAAACAGTGAACTTTATGTTATATTAATGTTATCTCAAGTTTAAAAAGTACTCAGTGAAAAGATGTAGGGGAAAAGTGTTGTAGAGGTGGGTCAGGCAGCTAATGGATAATAGTTATAATAAAATTATGATGTCATTTTATGAATTTTGTGGGGCTTTTCAGCTTTTTATTTGTAATTTGTTGTGATTTCTTCTCTCCCTCTAAATGAATATTCATTTTCGTACCTATCTTGTATTTTTTTTTCCCTAAGAGGGTTCTTAAAGTTAATTACACTTCAGGTCCCACAAAACCTGGATGCCACCCCTATATTAATAGGTGCAGAAACCCAGCCACCCATATCTCTATAGGATTAAGGAATTCTGTCACCAAGCAAGCTGTGCAGCTTCAAGGGCACTCACTGCCAACTCCTCCACACCTATCTGCCCCATCCCACAGGTCCTCCACCCTCCTCTGAGATGCCCTTCTACGCTCACCCCTTTCACTGCCACTGCCTTCATCCAGGTTATGAAGAGCCACATCACCTAACTGTTCTACATTTTCACAAACCACTACCTCCAATCATCCTCCAAACTGTTGCCAGGGAAAATCTTGCTGAAACACATATTCTCTCCCTTTTCATTCCTACCAAGAAGCCTTCCAAGGCTCTTTATCTTTAGGGTAAAGAACACATTTCTCAACAAACAGGTCCCAGCCTGTCTTTCCAGACCCATCTCATAGTCTTTCCCTCACTAAAATGTACCTCTGCATCACTAGTCATGTTCAACTCTTCCCTGTTCTCCTAAGCTCAAGTTTTCCATGTCTCCTCTTAGCTTTGTTATGGTTCTTCTCTCACCTGGGATGAACCACCTCCTCTCTCCTTGGAGAGTTCTTCATCTGTCTGTGCCCAGCTCAGGTGTTGTTTCTGCAAGGTTTCCTAATCCCCTCTGCAGCTTCTATGATCTCTCATTGTTGGTACAGATAGGTGTGCATTCTATACATTCACATATGTTTACAAATCAACTAAGAGTTTTGAGCTATTTCCCTGTGTATATGAATACACACACTCACACATATATATAATATAAAATGTATATGTATTTCCTAAAGAATTATGTGTCTATCAACATACCCAAGGCAGGGAGAGTGTCATATCTATTCTAACAATGTTTTTCTCAGTAGTTACTATATTTTCTGTACACAGTATATACTTACCCACCTGCTGGGCACAGATACCATGGAGTAAATGCTTTCTGAATGTAATTGAATTAGAAGTATCCATGTGTGGGATTTCCCTGGTGGTCCAGTGGTTTAGAATCCACCTTTCAATGCAGGGGACACCGGTTTGATACCTGGTCGGGGAGCTAAGATCCCACAAGCCCTGGGACAACTAAGACCATGCACCACAACTACAGAACCACGCGCTCTGGAGCCCTCATGCCACAACTAGAGAGAAGCCTGCGTGCCGCAGTGAGGAGCCTGCACACCACAGTAGAGGATCCCACGTGCCGCAACTAAGACCAGACCAACTAAGGCTGCAGGCGAAAAAAAAAAAGTGTGTGTGTGTGTGTTGTTGCGTGTGTATATAAGCATCCTTTTCTTTAAGGACTTTAGACACTGAATAAAGAAACAAGCACACAAAAACAATTAAGAATCTCACTATTATTAGTAAATGTCCAATGGTCTACTGCAAACCAATTAAGTGAAGACTGATGGCTCACAGAGTAGAGTGGATTGAATCATCACCACCACTGTCATCAACATCATCGCAAGTGGGTTAAAGCTAATCAAAGGCAAACTTTGCGGAGTAGAGAGGTAGTGACTAGTGCTGGTTCAGGGTAAGGAGGGAAAGTGGCTCTCCATGAGAGGTAAAGAACTTGAAGGCTCTAACACGTGGGAGAGAATTTTAAGATTTTCAAGGGGAGGCAAGGGAATTCTTTGATCCTGGTGGGATGCACTTCAATAATTGTGTTTTCTGCTTGTACTGGTATTAAAGACATATAGTAATCTAAGAAATTTTACGACTCCAGTGGAAGTTCCCTTCCAAACCCCAAATCCCGTTTTGTGAGGAATAGGGAGATGGAAACCCTGCTAGGCACACCAAGTCAATTATGGAATCAAAATAAAAAGAAGGTAGGAAAGTACGGTTTGTTTTGCTCTCTTCCTTACTCTGTCTTGCTCTCAGATGGAGCATCGTGAAGGCTTCCCAAGGGAGGTGGCAGGATGTGCTCCACAGAGGCTCAGTGTGGATTAGTAGAAAGCAGAGGACACTTTCCTCACCTTACTCCAATGGGCCACAATTCCCAGAAGACAATGAAAACAAAACCAAAACCAAAACCTAACACCCTATTTCTGGTGTGTGTGAGAGGAAATCACCTCTCTTTTGATATCTGATGAAAGACATTTGTAAGCTCTTGGGGTAAGGATGTGGCTTATTTATTATGCATATTTTTATTTATTTTAGTGCCTATGGTTTCCTCTTTCTCTCTCTCTCTGTAACAAGCAAGCTTCGGAAGGCTTGCTTTGATGCCTTTCCCCTTCCTTTCTTGCTTGTGTCTCAAAGCTTGCTTGTGCTCGGAGACCCTTCAGGAGGACTGGACTCTACCTCAACCTGTGAATGATGACGTAATGAAAGAAGATGCTTGCTAACCCAGAAGAACTACTCTCTAATAGGAGAACTAATCTGAAATCATGAGATGAGCCAGGGGAGGTATTTTGGGGATTTAACAGAAAATCTCAAACCACAGCAAAATCAGTGATTTTGATCTTTTCTTTCTTCTTTTCTTCAACAAACCGTTGAATGTGTGCTACGTATTTGGCACTGGCCTAAGCATTTGTGCGACGCTGATGGGTAACTACACAAAGGAGACAGACATCAAAGAATCATATAAATAAATGTAAAGTTACCACCGTGTGCTAGAGAAGAGAAGTTAGGGCTGGAGTCAGGGGTGGAAGCACGTCTGGGTAAAGAGGACATCACATACCAAGGTCCTGTGGCCAGAAGGACATGGCAACTTGGAGAGATTAAAAGAAGGCCAGTGGCCATTACTAGATTTGATTTTTTAAAAAAAAAATCACTCTGGTAGCTCTATGGATTGGATCCAAAGTAGACAGAGAGAATTTTTCAGGAGGACACATGGTGGCTTACAGAACCTCAAGTCTGGAAGCACAGCTGGGCCTCAGGAAAGCCTGGAGCCTGGTCTGGAAAGCTTCTCTCTGTCTCTTTGTCTCTCTCTCTCCCACACATTCTTTCCACACCTCCTTCACATGCCCGTGATCCTCTTTCCTGTCTCTGCATCCCCTATTGGACCTTATCTGATCTTCCAAGTTTGAAGATCCAGAGAAGACTGAATCTCTTGCTGAAGAGGAAAATTAGAAATTTGCGCTCAGCTAGAAATAACTTCATGCTTGCTCTGCTTCTGTAAAATCTGTTTGCTGTGCTGAGATAAGAACAAGATGACCTAGCAATCAACTGTAACCTTAAGATGTTCTGATAAGTATGGAATGTTCTGCTCCTGCTCCTGCAAGATTCTGTTTGGAAACCCCCTGCATGTAACCCATAGTAACTCCCGTGCTCTGTAACTGTCTGTAACCTATACTAACCAGGTAACCAATCAATTAATGCTAACTGTAACCATATGCACTGACCCCTATAAAAGTAAAGCTCACCCTGAGCTCGGGGCCCCAGAACTTTCGAGCATTAGCTCGTCTGGGACTGCCGGCTTAATAAACCTGAGTTCTCCGACCCTCCGAGTGTGGTGCTTGGTTTCTCGATGGACCGATTTGATTTCCGCAACAATGCAACTCCCCACCCCACCCTTGTTGATTCCTTGCTGAATTGGCTGAGACTCACAACTTGGAGGGAGGAGCATGTGGTGGGATCACAGGTGACTCTAGTGTCTCACCCCCAGAATTCTCAGGGAAGGGGATCGGTGGGCCAGCCTCCCCATATTTTTCACTAATATGTAATGACACATCTACATGTTCTTATGCAGTGAGGAAACACACAGATTTTTAAACAGCTTCATGGAGTGGCAGTCTCTCACTCTAAGACAGAACAACCATCACTCGTTTGGCAAACATATTACTTACCCAGAGCATTCGTGAGTGTTATGTACCAGACTGGAAATCTTTGCCCAGTATCTTTCCCTGCATTGTTGGAAATGAGAAACCAGTTATGTCCAGGATTGGGGGTGAGGAAGTGCAGTTGTGAGTAGAAGTTATTCCATCAAGAAACTTGTCTTTGAAGGCATGGAGAGAAGAAAGTCAGTAGTTAGAGGGAGGCACTGGGTTTCGGGAAGGGTTTTATGCGTCAGAGTCTTGAACATGTTTATAGATGGAGGGGAAAGCCTGTTGAAAGGGGAGCTGAAGAGCGAGAGGCTCTCAGAGAGACAGAAGGGGACGGACTCTGAAGCACATTTGGAGATATTTATCTTCAACAAAGAAAAGAACACATCTTCCCCTGAAATTGTAAGAGTGGCAATGGATGTAAAAAGGTTGTGTGTGTGTGTGTGTGTGTAAGGAAAATTTAGGAATTTTAAGCCTGATGGCCTCCATTACTCAAGAAGAAGTCCATTTTCAAGGCTGAAGAATCGAGAAAGAAGATAGGCACTGGAGGGCAGACTGTTTTTATAGCTGCTGTGGACATTGGAGGAATGAAACTCACAAAGTGGAGCTAACCGGGCACTGAGACCACTGGAGGGATCATAGGTTCATGGAGGCACCTTTCAGCAGTCCAGAGGTTCCAGTGCCTTGCTCATCTCATGCTACTAAACCTTTGTCCGATACACATTTAACCAGGCTGTCTAATTTCTAGAAGCTCAGGGTTTTTTCCCAATGAGCTAAGTTAATAAAGTTAATAAATTAATATAAAACCAATGCCAAAGGAGTACAGTAAAATCATTGAATGAGTGGACTCTGTTAGTGGTGACCGAAGGCAGCTTTTCCAGCATCAGGAGACTGCTGTCTAGCTGTTTAGTCTTCATTGAAAACAGGACAGTAGACAATGGGATTAAATTGCAGCAAAGTGTCAAGAAAGGATGATGTTCTAAGAGTGGGCTGTGAGCAAGGACAGAGAGCAACCTGCCTGGGTGATCCTCAGGAATAAATGCACCTCGGGTGGTTCTGATTCCATGCTCGGAGGATGGTTTATTTGGATTTTCTACATTCTCTTTTAGCTCTACACCACAGTTTGATGCTAAGCAAAAAGAATATACAGCAGCACACCCCATACAATGGAGACAGCACAGAGTACTTTGTTTTCCTTTGCTTTACCTTTTTTCTTACTCTCTTCTCTAATGCGCACATGAGAAGTAGCTACCATGTAAAAAATAATCTGGACACTAAAGCAAAAGAAGTCATATGTAATTATTAATTGTGTCATAGCCCCATCAAAAAAAAAAAAAAAAAAAGAGAGATTCAATCCTCTATGCTGCCTTGTTGGTTATCTCTAGCTTGATTAAAGGGAATGATACTCATTTGTAAATGCATTTGGCAAACTTACCCTGCTATTGTTTCCATTATTTTGCAAATTACAGACATTGAGATGAAGGCTCTGTAATTTCCCAGCGTTCCCTTTATTCCTGCTTGGAAAACTGGTATTGCCCTGGCATACTTCCACTTTGCTGTTATTTCATTTGAATACAGCAAATTCTTTATTGTGATTAACAAAGACTTCTGCTCCATTCCTCTTTGAATATCAGTCTGCTCTTAGAGATGAGTTGATGGTGAGCACTGTTGTCTCCTTGCATCTCTCTGCTTTGCTGATCTCAAAGACGTTCAAGACAGCAGACACCCATATATTCCTAAGTGACATGTTTTTTGTGTGTTCCCCCATTTGAATTTGTTACATGTTTAGTGATTTTACCATCGTCTGGAACTTTTTTCTCTTCTTTCCATTGTCTGATTCTAAATGTCTCCTTCACTCATTACTTAAAAGCCTGAAAATATGCAGGCAGTTGGGTTTCGTAACCTTGCTGTTTTTAAGCTTCTTTCTCTTTTCATTTTTCAGTTTTCCCTTTTCCTCATACATATACTTCCCAAGATGTTACAATGTTTGTTAGCAGTCTTGGTACCAGGCACTTTGGGGCATCTCGAACATACAGATGACCTTCCCAGAACACTCTACACTTCTAATCCATTCGTTAATCATTGCACTGGAATGACTTTTCCCCCAAATCAGGCTCTTCCTCCTTAAATCTTGTGGATATCCACCCAATTTAATAACCCTCTAGCAGTCCTCACACCTAGAGAGTACTAATTAAATATTCGCCTTCTAAGATTAGTCATATTATTACCCAAAAACTGAGTTCACCTTTTGGTGGGTGTTGAGCTAAAAGTTACAACCAAGCCAAAGGTCGGGAGAAGGAAGGATTTATTGCATGCAGCGAGTAAGGAGAATACCAAGGATTTTTCCCAAGGCATTGTCTCCCCCGGGAGCAAAATTGGGGAAGTTTCAAGCCAAGAGTCCATGCATATTCATGAAGGGCCTTGAGCAGAGGAGCATTTAGCATAGAATTGGGGCAAAGGTTGCCAGAGTCCAAGCTTTAGTTGACTGAAGTCACAAGGGCCAAATTATGTATATCCCTTAAGGAGGAACTAGGACTGTGTTTATCACTGAACTACTGTTTCTTGACTGCTTTTCCTTGGATCCTGTATTCCCTTTCTTCCTTTGACATCATTAATTACTGAGACCTGTTCAAGGACAAGCATTGTGGCCAGGCTTAGATCACAAAATGGCTTAGGCCAAAAATGGCTTCTCATGTCAAGAAAGCCATGCCTGCTTCTCTTTCTCCAGGGGTCCCCCTACCCTATCTGCTTACAAAATTTAGAAGAAATCACATTCAGCGGGCTCTTCTAGGCCATAGGGCTTGAAGGAAAATGCTGGAACCCAAACAGGTGCATGGATGTGACTTGGGGGCCCATCTTCCATGATCAGATATCAATGCACAAATTTCTTCTCTTATCTCCTCTGGCCTTATTTTCCCCTCTCCTCCGTGAGGTCAGCATCTTTGGTCACTCCTCATTGCTTTAACTCAGTTGGGCCAAATATGAGGAGGAGCGTACTGAGGTGAAGGTAGTGCAGCCCCTTTATTCATACTGGGTAGGCAGCATTGTAAAAAATGAGGATAATACCAGCAGCAACAATGTCTCACATTATTGAGAGCTTAGTATGATGAGGGAATTGTTAAGTTTATAACTTTATGCCAGCTCTGTTTCTGTAAAATCTGCTTGCTGTGCCACGATAAGAACAAGATGACCTAGCAATCAACTGTAACCTTAAGATGTTTTGATAAGTATGGAATCTCCTGCTCCTGCTCCTGCAAGTTTCTGTTTGGAACCCCCCCACCCCCGCGTGTAACCCATAGCAACTCCTTCGCTCTGTAATTGCCCGTAACCTATAGTAATTGTGTAACCAATCAGTTTGTGCCAAACTCAACTAGAGCCTTGTTTAAACCAGCCAATCAGTCTGTGCCAATTATAGCTATATGCCTTAACCTATATAAGGAAAAGATTCCCCTGAAACGGGGCCCAGAATTTTGGAGGGTTAGCTCATGTGGGTCCACTGGCTCAATAAACCCGAGTTCTCCAACCCTCTGAGTGTGGTGCTTGGTCTCTCGTGGGATCGGTTTTCTGCAACAAGTGTATGCCAGGTACTGTTCCATCTGCTCTACATGTTTCATCTCGGTTTATCTTCCTAACAATCTGGTGAGGTAAGTAATAGCATGGAGGTGGACCCTGAGAACTCAGAGAGGTTGAGGAACATGCCTACGGCCCCACAGCTAGCTGCTGACTAGCAGGTGCAGGATTTGAACCTGGGATGTCCGCCGGCAGAGCTGGAACTACACTCTGCCTGTGCAGGGGAAGCACTCAGTGAACTGTTAGCATTTTATGGTGATTATTATTCAGATATTTCTCCC
Source organism: Hippopotamus amphibius kiboko (assembly GCF_030028045.1). Taxonomy (NCBI): domain Eukaryota; kingdom Metazoa; phylum Chordata; class Mammalia; order Artiodactyla; family Hippopotamidae; genus Hippopotamus; species Hippopotamus amphibius. The sequence continues at coordinate 105,994,524 of NC_080190.1, read as the reverse complement.
CCATGTGTTGAGTCCTACTGCACATTAGGCTGTTTGACCTTTTCAGCTCATCAACTGAAAAAAACAAAAAACAAAAAACACACCACAATGTAAGAGTTGCAAGGACTACAGCCCAGGAGACGGCGTGTCAGAGAGCTCTGAGGAACTGCTCTGAAGAGGCAGGCGGTGGGGAAGTCAGCGCATTTGTGATTTTGTGCAGGGGGATGCGTTCAAGCAAGCACACCCTTTGCAGAGGCTCGCGGCTAGTCTCCTAATGGTTGCTGCTGGTCACGAGGAGCAGATGTCTCTACTGATGATTCCAGTGCTCTTCTAGATCTGAGAAGAGGCAAGAATTTGGACTCATAAAATCTTCTTCTGAAAATACCTCACTGTCTGAAGACCTGTTCTGCCTGTTTTTCCCAGAGCACAGAGGGCCTCATGCCTGATCTCCACCTTGAACTCCTTTCCGGGTGTGTTGAAGGTCAGTGACTGCAGCCATCAGTGACTTCATCCTTAGAGAGGCACATGGCAAGTGCCAATTTTTGGCTGGCAACCTCGTTTAATTTTCACAATAACCCATGGAATTACTGTTTCCATTCAAGGAAACTGAATCTCAAAGGCCTTCTGTAACTTGCCCAAGCTTACTCAGCTCTAGTAAGAAGGAAAGCCCCTGGGCACTCCAGCTAGCCCCCACGCCCCTTTCATTCCTCTTCAAAGTTTTCTTTGGAAGACATATTGCATGTTTCCTCGTTAGGTTTTAGCATCCAGTGAGGTCATATTGATGGTGATAACCTCGGCCATCAGTGACTGGCGTTTCCACTTGCATCAGCCTGGCTGACACACTTCTCCTCTTTCTGGGAGCTGTTCCTGCTCTGTGGGGGCACTGCTGCCTCATGGAATCCCCTCCCCTAGGGGGCATGTTGTCCAGTGGTCTGAGGCAAATGGGGAAGAGGGAAGACTCACATCAGCCTTAACTCAAGCAGTATTGCTTGTGCCCAGGTGCTCTGATGTCTAGAGTTATAGTTTTAGTGTTTTCCTAAATATGTAAGAAAAGCTCTTTGGCTTTTCTTTTTTTATTCTTTCCTTTTTTTTTTTAATACCACTGTGTTATTTTTCTATTAATACAATCACAGGCCCTGAATATTTTATTTGATTTGATTTTTTAAATTTTTATTTATTTTTGGCTGTGTTGGTTCTGCATTGTTGTGTGTGGGCTTTCTCTAGTTGTGGCGAGTAGGGGCTACTCTTGGTTGTGGTGCACAGGCATCTCATTGCGGTGGCTTCTCTTGTTGCGGAGCACGGGCTCTAGGCATGCGGGCTTCAGTAGTTGCAGCACTCAAGCTCAGTAGTTGTGGCTTGCAGGCTCTAGAGCCCAGGCTCAGCAGTTGTGGTGCACGGGCATAGCTGCTCTGTGACATGTGAGATCTTCCTGGACCACGGATTGAACCTGTGTCCCCTGCACTGGTAGGCAGATTCTTAACCGCTGTGCCACCAGAGAAGTCCCAAGAAAAGCTCTTTTGCTTTTCATTTATAGCCCGTCTAATATCTGACTCAGCTATGAGTGCATTTGGGGACCAGGGTAGGGATCAGGACCACATGGCAGGTGGCATTCTGTATTCAGAATCATCCATGGACTAAGATGTAGGCTGGTACCCAAGAGCCTCTAATTCTTTTGGGGGGAAATTCCTTTTTCCCAAACTATATGGCCTGGGTGGAGGGTAACACCTGCCTCCTACTAGGGAAGCTGAGGGGCCAGAGCCGCCTCTCCTGCAGCCAGGGAGTGAGCATGTGACCTCACTTGACCAATCAGTGCTCTCCTCTGAAACTTTGAATCTGAGTGAGTGATACAAAGACCAAAGGGGTGGGGAGTTATCAGGTGAGTCTGTCCCAGTAGAAATGCTGCCTGCTGACAGGACAGCTCCTGCCATGAGTCCTGAGGCCTGGCCCTCACACTGCCCTTAATGTCTGCAGTGTCTAAGCCTCTAGCTAATTCTCTGAGCTGTATCCTTTCAATAAATGACCTTTTATGTAAAATAATCAGGGTGCATTTCTGTTGCACACTATCAAGAAGCCAGACTGAAATGCACACGGATTTACAATGTAAATGTAGCAAGAACATCTTTGTGGCCCCTTTTCTCTACTTTTCGTTCCCCTTCCTCTTAGCTTCTTCTCTGCTCCCAAGTCCTCATGGGTCTGGTACTGCCCTCACTGCAGAGGCCCTCTCACAACACTCATTTTACTAAGCTTCCCTCTCCAGAACTGAGAGGTGTAGGTTTCCTTCTCCACTTTTTACCACAATCCACATAACAACATATTTTGTGTTTTCTTCAGTAAGGGCTGCTGTCCAGCAGGTCTTCATGGTTGTAGAGGGATACCATAAAACCATATATTTTAAATGATAGAATACTCCTGAAACAAAGCCTTATAGGAATAATATGTGTATCAGATAAAAGAGCAGCTGCTCTGGCCCACATTGAGCTTGAAAACCAGTGTTATAAGCCAATCCACGGATACTCCTAGCTCCCCAAGAATATTCACAGCTAAGGATGGTTCTGAATGGGCAGCAGAAAGGGTATTTGACGGAGCAATCTCCTCCCATCTCTGCCACCATCCCATTGTGTAGTTTTAAACAAATCACTGAACACTCTTGGGTTTCACTTTTTGAGTTTGGAAAAATAAGGGCATTATATTATATTTTCTTTAAGTTTCTTTCAGTACTGTGATTTGAGTGTTACGTGTTCCATTGGTCTTTGCGTTTTAGTAGAAGACTTTTGAAAATTTCAAACTCTTGAGTTCCAAACAAATACTTCATCACTCTCCAGAAGTCAAGCTTCATGACAGGCTAGGAGGAGAAATAGTTTTGGTTTGCTTGGTTGGGGGTGAGAGAGAAGGGAAGGAGAAGAGAGGAGAGGTACCTCAATTTTACTGTTCAGGCTTCCTGGCAATTGCAACTCCACAAGGAATTCCTTCTCTCATTAGACTAAGAAAGCAAAGAGCCTAACCCCCACACCAGCATGGTAGGAAGGGGCTCCCTGGTGTGCTTCCATATTTGGCCCAAGCACAAGACAGACACTTTCCTGCTTTCCTGGTATTACCGCAGGGTTCTTGGCTTCCTTAATCAATAGAAATTGATAAGAGGCCAGACAAAAAATTCAGGCATGGCTTTATTGGGTCCCCTGCTGCCGCAGTGGGGAGTGAGAACAAGCAACAGTTTTCCTTGCTTACTTCTTGGGGTGGGGGGGGCAGCGGTGGGGGGGGGAGGTGAGCTAGTTCCTTATAAGGGTGAGGGTAGGGGTGTGTCCAGGGTTGGGCTGGAGCGGTGGCTTAGGTGGTTTGCCAACCCCTTAGTTGGTGTTGTGTGCTGGGGGCACACACAGTCCCCTGCTTTTGCTCCCAGCTCTTCAGAAGTGGCGGTTGGGTTTTGAGTCTTTTTGTATCTTGTTGTCCATAATTTGCCCCAATAGCACCAGCATGTGGTTAATTTTCATCCCTTATAGTTTCTTTGTATTTTGTTGCTTGAGGAGACAGTTGTCCAGGTGCACGCACTGCAGCAAAGGGTCCCCTGTCCCAGGTCCCAGCCTGTCTCATTGGTACTTGTGTAGCATAAGTCATCACTCAAATGCAGCAATATCAACTCACCTTGGAGGACTTTGGTTCAAAATCCAGTAAGTGAATCCACATTTTCTCCTTGAAGAAACAAAACTCCCTGCCTGCCACCCTGCATGGAGCTGGGTAGTTTCTCTCCATATGGGGACATGTCTTTGTATTTCTGTCCCTTTGCCTGATGGGGATGTATTTATATTATTACCTTAGTTACAACTCATACCAATGAATGTTAGCTAATCGTACACCATTAGTACTTACTATCTCTTCAATATTTACCCTAAAGATTCAACGTTTGTAAATACATTTTTAAAAAAGCACCGTTTACTTTCAACACTTGTATGAACGAAATGTACTTTGATCTTTATTGTAACAGATGAGGAAACCAAGTAATGAGAGTATCAGTAACTTTTCCAAAGTCCCACAGACGGTAGGAGGCAGAGCTGGGATATGAACCAGTACGCGTCTGTCTTAAAGCTCTTATTGTTGAAAAACACCTGGAAAAGGACGGAGCTTTTCCAGAGCTTGGGCAGATCACCTCAGGAATTGGAGGCAGACAAGCATCTATTTATCTCTATTCATTTAGACTCAGGGCTCTCTAAAAGCAGGAAGTGGAAGGCGCGAGGGTTTGCCACAATATTTGCAGTGCATAAGTTAGAAATAAGCAATCAGCCCCTTTTCACGTGGGGCACTATAATAAACACTGGCACAGTCCCTGCAATTTAGTTATGCAAAGAAAACAGGAAACAAGCACATTTTCACTGCGGTTTCACTCTGAGGAGGGCTGGCATCTGCTGACAGTCGGGCTAGATTTTCTTGTCAATACATATTTACTATCCTGGTCGCATGAGCAGAGAGAGGAGGATGAGTCACAGTCAACCGACTGCTAAATTGGGAAAATGTAATCCATTTGTTTCTTTTAAATTAGACCCCCACCCCCACCCCTACCCCAAGCATTTTAAAGCTTTTTTTTCCTCAGCAATCACAGTCACAACCTAAACAAGCTAATACACTCTCAATTTGTGTTAATCTATCTCTCTCATAAGTAAATAAATCATCATTTTGTAGCATTCCTTTCCGATGTGAGGAAAGGAGTTTGAGTATACTACTTTTTATCTACAAATGCCAAAACCCTGTAGACTTTCTGACTTTGCTTTTCTTATGCCCGCCCCTCACTACTCACCTGCAGGGCCATCAAACTACAAGGGGGAGTCAAAAATCCTCTGCACTCTGGGTGTAGAATTTATAGAAGTTTTAATATAACCAGAGTGTGGAGAATTTTTGACTCACCCTCGTATGACGCATCCCTTTCCACGTTATTTTGCTAGCAAAGCATTGCAGGTCTTAACCAATAAGAGTCACAGATCAGCAGCTCTTCAAGGAATCTAGCAGGTCACTCGATGTGACTTCTTCATTTTATAGATGAAACTGAGACCCAGAAAGGTTTAAGCAATTTGATGAAATCAGGTCTCTGGATGCCTAATTCCCCAACAAAGCCCCTTTCTCCCTGTTGCACACCTGCACTCCTGGAAATCAATGCCACTCAGGCAACCCTGGTTTAAATGAATGAAATGTGTGATGGTCAAAACAATCAATCAATCAAACAAATAAAACAGCAGGTCCACACACCATGCGGGCGGAGCTATCCCTCGGGAGGGGTACCAGGGTAAAGGCACTGGCTCTTCCATAGAAAGTAGTTCGGTTTAATCTCTTGACCTGCACCCATTTGCTTCGTTTGCTTTTAAAATTTCCTGACTTGAATCAGAGCCTGATTTCCTATTTAACCCAAACTTAGCAACGAGGTCCGAGAGATGTGGATTTATTCAAGCATGTACGCAAGGTTGCCTGTTTTGAGCCCTATTTTCAGGGTGTGCTGCCGCTCTTTGGAAACCTCTGATTGCTGTTTCTCCAAATGAACAGAGCTGTGCAGAGCACATAATAAGCACCAAATATATGTTGTCTGTGACGGTATTGGCCGGGACAAAGGATGGGAGAAGGTAGAGAGGGTTGGGGGTCAGCTAATTCAGATACTACACTTGATCTTAGCCAAAAGGCCGAGAAGCGATGGTCAGCTAATTCAGGATTCAAAAGGTGGATGAGGGAAGAAATAAGTTGAGGCTTGCGGGACCAAGGCATGAGAGATGAGTGCAGGAATTATGTAGGAGGACACGGAAAAGGTAATGTGAATAGGAAAAAAAAATGTCTACATGTGTGTATTCAACGAGAGAGAGAGCAACTGTTACATTAAGTCTAAGCAGTGGACTAGTTTACACAAAGCCATTTGAAAGGCAATGGCGTGGTTAATATTTTGTGGTGAGAAGAGAGTCAGTGAGTTCAGCGGCACCTGCATAGCTTTGCAAACCCCGACTTGGGAAGTAATCCACCTTTCAGTCCTAGAGAGAATGCTCATGTCAAAGGGCCTCATATTTTAACATGCCTGGGTGCAATAAAAAAAGAATAGTCAGGGCACTTTGGTGAGTATGGACACGTTTACCAGGCAGTACAACAGATTTCAGGACATGAGGCTCCAATAATCGGCCCCACTTCTGTGGAGCGGCAGCTCTGATTACAGTGTTCTCAATAAGCACCTTCCAAGATGTGACTCCAGGGGAAAAGAATAACAGGGCCATGACAGAGACTGCAACCCAAATTGGCTCTGAGGGTCCTTTTTTTTAAAATAAATTTATTTATTTATTGGCTGTGTTGGGTGTTCACTGCTGCACACAGGCTTTCTCTAGTTGCAGAGAGTGGTGGCTACTCTTCGTTGCTGTGCGTGGGCTTCTCAATGTGGTGGCTTCTCTTGTTGTGGAGCACAGGCTCTAGGCTCGAGGGCTTCAGTAGTTGTGGCAAGTGGGCTCAGTAGTTGTGGCTCGCAGGCTCTAGAGCACAGGCTCAGTAATTGTGGCGCAGGGGCTTAGTTGCTCTGCAGCATGTGGGATCTTCCCAGACCAGGATTTGAACTCGTGTCCCCTGCATTGGCAGGTGGATTCTTAACCACTGGGCCACCAGGGAAGTCCCGACTCTGAGGGTCCTCTAATGAAAAAATTTCCACTTCACCTTCACCCGCCTTCACTCCCCAAATATTCCGGCCATGTTAGACTAGGTGTGAATTCCATAACTTGCATGCAGGAAAAAACTGTAATTCTTAGGGTCAAAATGCAGAAGGGAGAAGGGGGAGGGAATAAGGTATGAGTGGCTACAGACCATTGGGACTCACAGCTAACTTGCTCCATGCTCCTTGGCGCTCAGAGGCTTCTTTCTGGCAGATGCTCCCTTGAGAGGGGAAATAGAATACAGATTTGCAGCAGGTTAGGGTCCAGGAGGCCTTGACGGGTGCTCTAGAATCTGGGGAAAGATGGTATCAGCTGTGTTGGCAAGCTATGCTCTGTCTTGCAAGGGCAGTGGGTGGAGTTTTTATGGGCAAATATTTTCAGTTTCCTCCCTCTCAGGCCCTCACCTCATCCACAGATTTCTGCTTCTCCCTTTCCATCTGCTAAGTGAGAATCCATTTGGGTTAATAGGGGGTCAGAGAAGTAAGGACTGAAATGGAAAGGTCGGTGGAAAGGCAGTGGGATGGAGCAAATTGCTTAGTGTGGCAATGCTGACCTACATAGGAAGAAGAAGGGAGAGAAGGTGGGGTGGGCTATGCTGGAGAGGGAGTTTTGGATTTTGCAGGTGAGAGGCTCTGCAGGAGTGTACAAAACCTGTGAGTGTAGAAGGGGCTTGGGGCTTCTCAGTTAGAACCTCTAAGAGAGACGAAAATAAAGATTCAAATCCTCTGAAATTGCTGCTCGGCAGATGGACTGGTCCTTTGAATATAGAGATGAGACCACAGGATATCCACTTCTATTTGGGTTACACAACGAAGGCAGAGACTTGAATATCCTCTAGTATGCATTCTCTTTGTTCTAAGAAAAAAACTCAAATGATGCAAAGATCATTGACTGAAATAAAGATTGATGAGAAGCCGATAGCTCTAAGAAGCTAAACTCTCCTATGAGACCTTGGAAACTTGTTCTGAATGATTTAGACTGAGATGCTTAAAGGGGTTGTTTTTGCAGCAGCACTGTTTTTCTGTGATTGTATCAGATAGAGCTGTATCTCTGCAAATCAGGTTTCTTTCAGAGAAATTGCCCCTCCCCCACTAAGAACATGCCCTGAAACGTATCAACAGTGGTAGAAGCAGCCAATATTCTGGGAAGTTCGAAAGCTAAGAGAACTCTTACAAGGACTTGAGAGCAATTGATTTAGGAAGATTACATTCCAGAGGCATTCATTCAACCAGCTGCTTCCTGTTGCTTTCCAGATGAAATTTCAGGGAAATTGAAGTTCTTGTTATAAACTAGGTGAGAGTTTCATTTCATCCATTCACCACGACCATAGTTGCAAAGGGCTTTGCTCATTCTAAGGTACCCATTTTTTTTCTTGTTTTCAAAAATAGATGTTTTCTAATCTAAGAAAATAAAGTCCCTCAAAAAAGTCACCCTCTGATTACTGCTCTCAGTCTTTCAGAAGGTTACAGTGTGGATATCTGAGCCCCTGTTCTGGTGAAATCATCACTTCTTTAAAGATTATTTCTAGCCGTTGTGTGATCAAAGGGATTGCTCCTGGGGTACCTGTTTAAAAAGGGGGGTGGAGTAGGAAGAGGGAACCACAAACAGTCCCAGATCATAGACCCTTTACAAGGTAACAGTATAATAGATTGCCTGAGTGTAACTGAAAATTCCTGCTTGTGTATGAGGTAATATTTCTTAACCTTTGGCTTTAAAATCAGTCTGGGACGTTAAATCTCTCAACTTCCCACTCTCTCCTCCCTTAATGAACTCTCAGCAACAGCTACCAAACCAAACCAAACCAAACCAAACCAAACCAAACCAAACCAAACCAAACCAAACCAAACCAAACCAAACCAAACCAAACCAAACCAAACCAAACCGTGCTTTGAATTCCCTTGTGTTTCAAAACTTCCAAGTCAGAGGAAATTGTTTAAAATGATTTACCCCGACAGAAAGGAGTATGAGAGAGAGAGAAGGAAGAAAAACTTGCCAGTTCACGAGATCACTTTTTCTCTACCAACTGCCTGCTTTTGCTTATCTGACAAATTAAAAATACGTTATTTCCTCACAGTATTTCAGACCTACTTGTAGCAATGTTTTGAAAGAGGAAAAAGAGTCCTGTTTGCCTCCACACACAGGCCTCTTGGACTTCGGTTCCCTGAGTGTGATCCTGGGTTTGGAAGCCCTCCAAATGACAGAAAGTTGGCAGGTTCCTCATCATTGATTCCTCGCTGGCTCTTTGGGGAGAAAAGGAGTTCTGCTCAGGACTTGGCCGCGTTCTTAGCTTGGCGTCTCAGCCAGTTACTCAAAGTTCAAGGAACTTGACAGACAGAGGCTGTCTGTCTGGCGAGAGATGTGAACTGGCCGGGTTGAGTCTGCCATCTCGTGCCGGCACCTTCTGTCTCCTTCCAGGGAAGCTTGTTTCCCACCAGGCTTACAATGCTGTATTAGATGTGAGAAGACCTTTGCCTTTCATGGGTGGCACTGGCCCTGTGCTGGGGTGAGTCCTGGGTCCCTCCAGTGTCCTAATCCATATAGCTTCATAGTGCACTGCAGGAGTACCGGTAGTGTGTGTGTGTGTGTGTGTGTGTGTATGTTTTATCCAAACAGTTAAAAAAAAAAAAGACAGAAGGCTTAGACAGATTTCCAGGAAACAGACTGTGTTAGTCTAGACTAGGAAAATCCAGCCAACTTAATTTCTGAATTTGTGATCATTATTTCCATATTTATATTATATTTAACCCCCCTGAAGGTGAGTTAAAAAGTGAGAAAAACTATGTGCATCAGGCTTTCAAATGACCAACAAATTTCAACTGCTATACTGGCATCAAAAGAGTTAAAATTCCAAGGATTGGATTTATACATTTCATCTATGAAAAAGAAACTTTGTGTGAATCTTTAAAAAGCCTACTGTTTTTTTTAGTAGCAAAAGCAACACATATTGTTGAAACTTTAAAAGAAATAAGCAAAAAGAAGAAAATTAAAATCGTGTATTTGCACTATCTATATATAAGATTACACTGTTATGTTAGGTAAGACTTGGCTTCGAGTTAGGTAGAGCAAAATTCAAATTATGGCTTCCTAGGCAGTGCAGTGGTTGAGAATCCACCTGCCAATGCAGGGGACACGGGTTCGATCCCTGCTCCAGGAAGATCCCACATGCCATGGAGCAACTAAGCCTGTGCTCTACAACTATTGAGCCTGCGCTTTAGAGCCTGTGAGCCACAACCATCGAGCCCATGTGCTGCAACTACTGAAGCCCACATGCCTAGAGCCCGTGCTCCGCAACAAGAGAAGCCACAGCAATGAGGAGGCTGTGCACCACAATGAAGAGTAGCCTCCACTCACTGCAACTAAAGAAAGCCCGTGCACAGCAAAAAAAAAAAAGACCCAACACAGCCAAGAAAATAAATAAATAATTTATGAAAAAAAATATGGGTTTAACGGTATGATTCAGAGCAAGTTCATTTACCTTAGCATTAATTTTCTCTCTGTAAAGTGAGATATCTATATTATAGAAGTGTTGAAAGGCTGCGGCAAAGTTTTGGAGTACAAAATAATTGCTGTTTGATAATCTGTATTTTACCTCCTGAATTACTGATCATAGCTCATTATTTGGTCCCAGCAAAGGTTTCAGAACATGAGCTCATTTCAACGTCTCATGCTCCTTTCCTATATTGCTATGACATGTATTTATGGCTCCAGTATTCTGGTTATTGTGTCTATTATTTATACTCATCTGGGAAAAGAAGTATATGGAACTATATTTTGTGGTGAGCAAACCTGATTTCATCACTCCATTATTTTTGGCAGTAAACGATGTTGAGGCAAGTCTGAGACCAACTTGATTTTCTTCTTTATAGGTGATTTATTTTGCCTGGTAGATGCCTGATGATTTTCTTCAAGTTCAGTGGTGTACTTAGGATAAACTTTGATATTGGTATTCTAATTTAAATATTCCTGGAACATGGTATTCACTTTTCATCTACAACTTCAGTAATGTCAAAATTCAGACAATTCTTTTGTATTATATCTTTTTTTTTTTTGGAGGCCCTGCTGGGATGTATTATATCTTTGAATAAATCTTCTATTTTGAGGTTTTTCCACTCAAATGTATCATTTATTCTTATATTGGATTATGTTTATCAACCGTATATATATAATCTCTTTGTTTTTTTCATTTGCTGGGTCAGTAATTGAATTTTCAGTGTTTTTATTGTGTTTTAATTTTATTAGCTCTAAAATATTGCTGTTTTGTCTTTCAATTCATTTACTTCATCTAGAAATTGTCTTTTTAAAAATTTCATTGCCTTTCTATCCTACTGATTTGATGTTTTTATTTGATTGTACTATATTGAGAAGGGAGTTGAGTAATATGCTTCTGTAGCTTGAATTAAGTTTTTATCTAGATTAGACATTTTTGTCTTTTGCATGCTATGATGTCTTTTTCTCCCTTTATTTTTTTCTGCTTAATGTTTTAAGTCAAAATTTTTATTTTATTTTATATTTATTTTATCATATTCTTTTATGTATTTTTAATTAAACTTTTTATTTTGAGATAATTGTAGTTGCACATGCAGTTGTAAGAAATAATACAGAGAAATTTAAGGTATTGGTTGTTGGTTTCCCTCAGTGATAATACCTTGTAAAAACTATGGTACAATATCACAACAAGGATATTGACATTACTACAATCAATCTTATTCAGATTTCCGGTTTTACTTGTATAGGCATATCTCAAACCTATTTTGGGTTTGGTTCCAGACCACTGCACCAGAGTGAGTACTGCAATGAAGCAACTCACATGAATTTTTTGGTTTCTGAGTGCATATAAAAGTTATGTTTATATCAAACTGTAATCTATTAAGTGTGCAATAGCATTATGTCTAAAAAAAAATCAATGTACATACCTTCATTAAAAAATTCTTTATTGCTTAAAAATGCTAACCAGCATCTGTGCCTTCACAACTGATGTAGGGTCTTGCCTCAATGTTGATGACTGCTGCCTAATCAGGTGGTGGTCGCTGAATATTGGGATGGCTGTGGCAACTTCTTAAAATAAGACAGTCATGACATTTTTTGCATTGGTTAATTTCATGGAAGATTTCTCTGTAGCGTGCAATGCTCTTTGGTAGCATCTTACCTTCTTTCAAAATTGAAGTCAGCCCTCTCAAACCCAGACACTGCTTTATCAACTAAGTTTATGTGATATTCTAAACCCTTTATTGTCATTTCAACAATCTTCACAACATTTTCACCAGGAGTAGAGTGGTATTTCATTGTGGGGTTTTTTTTTTAAATTAATTAATTTTTTATTTTTGGCTGCGTTGGGTCTTCATTGCTATGCTTGGGCTTTCTCTAATTGTTGTGAGTTGCAGTGTGTGGGCTTCTCAGTGCAGTGGCTTCTCTTGTTGTGGAGCACAGACTCTAGGCGCTCGCAGGTTTCAGTAGTTGTGGCACATGGGCTTAGTTCCTCCATGGCATGTGGAATCTTCCCCGCCCAGGGCTTGAACCCGTGTTCCCTGCTTTGGCAAGCAGATTCCCAACCACTGTGCCACCTGGGAAGTCCCTCACTGTGGTTTTAATTTGTATTTCTCTGATGGTTTATGATGTTGAGCACCTTTTTATGTGCTTTTCGTCCATTCATATGTCTTTGCCCAAAAATTTATTCAAATTTTGGCTCATTTTTAAATTGGGTTATTTTCTTGTTATTGAGTTGTAAGAGTTCTTTATATATTCTAAATACAAGTCTCTTGTAAGACACGTGATTTAAAAAAAATTTCTCCAGTTTTGTGAGGTGTTTTTTTTAACTTTCTTGATGGTGTTCTTTGAAGCATAAAAGTTTTTAATTTTGATGAAGTCCAATTTATTTTTTATTTTGTTGCTTGTGCTTTTGTCATACCTAAGAAATCACCATCTAATCCAAAGTCATGAAGATTTACGCCTATGTTTTCTTCTAAGAATTTCTGAGTTAATTTTTGTGTATGGTATAAATTAGGGGTCCAGTTTCATTCTTTTGTATGTGAATATTCAGTTGTTCTAGCACCATTCGGTGAAATGACTATTCTTTCCCTGTTGCATTGTCTTGGTAGCCTTGACAAAAATCAGTTGACAAAAAGTATGAGGGTGTTCTTTTCCCCCCTGAATTCTTAGTCCTATTCCATTGAACTATGTGTCTGTTCTCATGGTAATTACTGATGCCTCTTCCCGGGCCTATGTGTGCCCTGTTCCTCTCCCCTGCCACCCCAATTCATCCATACACATGGCTACTTTTAGATGGCATAATTTCCCTTAGAGTCTCACCTCTCCTTCTTCTCAGGGCTTTGGATGTCCTATTGCACTCCTCTGCCTGCAATCTCTTGGTTCCAGGCACCCATGGGTCTGCAGTCCTCCTGCAGCTCCCCCTGCAGCCTGTGCTTCTAGCCGCCTCCAGTTTGATATCCCAATTACGTCAGGATTCCTAGCAGCCCTCTGTGTCAGGCAAGACTGAAACCAGTCACTTGGGTAACCCCCAGACAAGCCTGAAAGGTGCAAACAATTTCCACTTTTTTCCTTCCATCCTGAGAAAGGAACTGGGAATTGGGTGGCTTCCTTCTTATTTCACCACGTGGGGGTGGAGATGGGGCAAGGGTGAGCACAAACACTGAAATTTCCTTCCACTTCGAGTGAGGCTTCTTTTGTTTAGGGATTTGATTTGTTGCTGTAGATCCCAACCAGTGTCTATAGTTCTCACCAAACTGGTTTGTATGTTATTTGGTGTTTCCATGAAAGAACACCTGTAGCTTCCTAGTCTGCCATCCTGCTGATGTCAGTGCCCTGTTCCACCATTTTTGAGTCTCTCACAGCTGTGTGTGCTGCTTGGGCTCCAGCAGCAGTGTCTCTCACCCTTGGCTGCACAGTAGATCATCTGGGGAGTTTTAAGAAAAATCCCAATGTCTAAGTCACACCCCAGACCAATTCAATCAGAACCTACGGAGGTTGGACATGGTCATCGGGATTTCTTTCTTTTCCTTTTTCTTTATTCTTTCCTTCTTTCCTTCCTTCCTTCTTTCTTTCTTTCTTTCTTTCTTTCTTTCTTTCTTTCTTTCTTTCTTTCTTTCTTTCTATTCATTCATTTATTTATTTATTTTATTGGCTGTGTTGGGTCTTCGTTGCTGCACACGGGCTTTCTCTAGTTGCAACAAGCCGGGACTACTCTTTGTTGTGGTGCATGGGCTTCTCATTGCGGTGGCCTCTTGCTGCGGAACACAGGCTCTAGGCACGTGGACTTCAGTAGTTGTGGCACAAGGGCTCAATAGTTGTGGCTCACGGGCTCTAGAGTGTAGGCTCAACAGTTGTGGCACACGGGCTTGGCTGCTCCGTGGCATGTGGTATCTTCCCGGGGTAGGGATTGAACCTATGTCTTCTGCATTGGCAGGTGGATTCTTAACCACTGTGCACCTAGGAAGTCCCTTTTTTCTTTTTTGAGACTTTTTTCTTATTGTGGTGAAATACAGACAGATAAAATTTACCATTTTGTCCATTGGTAAATTTCAGGGTCAAGTTCATTAAATCATTCACTTAAGTACATTCATGAGTTGTGCAACCATCATTACCATCTGCCTCCAGAACTTAATTATTCCAAACAGAAACTTTTGTCCCCATTGAACACGAACTCTTTCTTCCCTTTTCCTCTCCAACATGGTAATCACTCTTCTTCTTTCTGCCTCTAGGATTTTGCCTATTCTAGGTATTTCATATAAGTGGAATCATACATTTGTCTTTTTGTATCTGCCTTATTCACTTAGTATAAAGTCTTCAAATTTCATCCATGTTGTAACATGTGTCAGAATTTTCGGGCTTTTTAAGAGTGAACAATATTTCATTGTATGTATCTACCACATTGTCTGTCAATGGACATTTGCTTTTACCTTTTATTGTGAACATGCTCTATTGAACTTTGGTATAGGAATCTGTGTTTGAGTCCCTGCCCTCAATTCTTTTGTTATATACCCAGGAGTGGAATTGGTGGATCATATGGTAATTCTGTGTTTAACTTTTCAAGACACCTACATCAGTATGCCTTAAATTTCCCCACATGACGCCAGGGTGCAGCCCAGTTGACTTTCACTGCCATCAAGCCTTACCTGATCCTTTCAGCTAAATGAAATCTCTTCTACTTCTGAGCTCAGTTAGTATTTTAATGAACTTTTGTTATGGCATCTCTTTATTTCTATGTTGTGTAATTTATATTGTTATACATATTATTTGTGCTAGAGGCTGAGTATACAGTGACAAGCACAAGCCCCCAAAACTAACTGCTTTCACGAAGCTTGCAATTAAGTGGAAGAGACAGATATTAATTACACAATCATATAAATGTATAATTACAAACTGAATTCTCTACTGTGAAAGAAAGAAACATGGTTCTATTGAGGGCAAATTAAAAAATAAATTGACTTAGACTGGAGTTGGGGTCAGGGAGTCTTCCCTAAGAAAGAGATACTGGGGTTTAATTCTAAAAGATGAGGAGTAATGTAAGCATTTAGTGAGAAGGAAGATCATTCCAGGTAAAATAAATGTGAAACAGAATGGATGAAAGAAGGTCAGTTTGTCTAGGATATGGGAAGCAAGGGGCCAATATTGCAAGATAAAACTGGCTATTTGCAGGGGATGGATGATCTAAGAACTTGCAGATATTTTAATGGTTTTGGTCTTTATGTAAGAGCAATAAGAGCCATTGAAGGGTTTCAAGCAGTGGGGTGACAAACTTGGACTGGCATTTAGAGAAGATCATTCTGCTGATGTGTGGAGAAGGGATTGGATGGTGTTAGAGTGGGTGTGGGGAAACCAAGTGGTCACACTGGTCCAGGTGGGAGAGGCTGGTTCCTTGGACTAGGGAGGAAGCAGTGGTGATGGAAAAAATGTCAGAGTTGAGATATACTGAAGATGGATGATTTTTGATGATGGATTGGATGCAGGCATCCAGCTGAGGGCACTGTCAAGGATGATGTCTACTTTTCAGACTTTCCAAAGCTTTGAGATTGTAACTATGCTTGATTAAATTTTGCATGTCTCCTGAGTAGCCTGCACAAAACATATGTTCACTGAACAATAATCTTCAAATGAATTAATGAGTCAATAAACCAACTATCATATTATATTGGACACACCTATATCAAGCAAACTAATAGCAGAGATGGATATTTGCATGATTGTTTCAATTGAATTAAATTCAGAATGTTTTCTCCTTCTGCTACAGCTAGCATTGTGCTAGGCACTGAAAATACATATATAAATAATATATTGTCTGCCTATGTGTAGTTCCAAAGACAGTGGAGAAAAAGACATACAAATAAATAATTACAACAAAACATAATTGTAGTAATAAATGCACACTTTAATTGCAGAAGGAGTACAGAGGAGGCAGTGCTTAATATTTTTCTGAAGAGAGCTAGGAAGCTTTTCAAGACAGAAATATAAGTGCAACATGTTCCAAACTGAGATTTTGTTTTTATTTTGTTGTTGTTGTTGTTTGTTTGGTTTTTTAATGTACTTGGATGTTTTGGGGAGTGGCAAGCTTATTTTGGTTAGAGCATGGGATACTGGGCAGACAATATCACCAAGGTGGGAAAGAATGTGAGAGAGAGGAAGCAAGGGGGATATTTGATCAGAGCATCATGACAGCATAAAGATTGGGAAGAGAGAGGAGGCCAAAGTATATTCCATGGTACACTGGTCCTAAGATGTTTTTGTAAATCAAAGAGTTTCATGGTCAAATAACTTTGGTAAACAACTGATAATTACTTCTTGGAGATTTGTATGCACATTGGCATATCAAAGGCTCTGCAGGATAGAAATTGGTTTAACGTTGTTCAATACAGTATTTCTCAAACTTATTTGACAGGTAAAACCCCTCTTCTCCCCTGTAACATCACACATATTGACATCCTGCAGGAGACAGCAGTTTGGAAAGTGCTATATTGGGCTATAGATCGAAGATGATTTATACGGTTTTGCTGTCATTGGGGTCAAGATATAGAGTGTATTTTTGCTACTAATGAGTATGTATGGTGTGACAATAAATCTTGCATGTGGAACACTGAGCTGAGCAGGACACGATAGAGAGCAGGGTTCAGCTCTCTGCTAGCAGGAGGCAAAAGGAAAGAGCCCTTGATTGAATATTTACTAAAACACCCAAAATGCCACTTCAAGAGTAGAAAAGATAGGGTGGTTAGACTCCTAAATCCTTGCAGCACTGTAAGTAGTGGATTGTTCTATAAACTCTGTGAGACATTGTTAAACTCTCATAGTGACGGAGTCGTCATTTTTACTAACTTGTTTAGTGTTGATTTGAACCATTACTCCTTTGGAGAGTACCGCCCACAATTCTAATATTTGAAAGGGTTCCATGAGTGGAAAAAGTTGGGACCCATTGCTACACCCTTGTCAGTGTCTGAGGGATACAAGAGTGTCAATCCCAATTCTCGGGGACCAGCCATTGGGTGGGTAGGGTTTCTAATGAGATGAGCAGAGCGCAGTGGCTAGGGAACATAAGGCTATTGGTTTTTCATGTCCAGCATTTATTTCCCCTTCTGATAAAATGCCCTGATTTTTCTTTCAGGAATAATTTCCTGAAATTTATTTTGGGCACTGCAGTGTATAAGAGCCATCTTATCCCTATGTGGCAGTACAGCACATTACTCTCCTCCTCAAGCTTCAATATTACTCTTCGGTTTATAAATTCTTTTGCTACACAATGGCTCATGGGTTTCTCCTCTGACGATTTTGTCCTAGGGAGCAGAATCTTTTAATTTTTTTACAGGATCCTACAGGTCGTAGACAGTACATGTCATATCACCGGGTCTAAAAATACAATGAGTGAAAGCTGGCTAGATCCAGCATAAAATATCTCTTTGATCAGAGACTTGCTAAACCACTTCACTGCAATGGAAGCAATGATAGGGTACACACCAGAGCCCACCTAATTCTTATTTTCTCTGAATAATAATTACACAGGTCTTTTCTTTCTGGCTTCTTCAGGACTTACCCATACGTTCAGATTAGATGGCATTCAGGCAGCCTCAATATTTTCCATGAAAAAAATAGTATTGTCTTGGTATTCCACTCATAGACATTTGCTTTTGCTTTTTCTAGGGTTAAAGTTCTTGGTTTGCAACCCTCAGTGTGCTTTCAAATATTTTTTTATTTGATCTTCCTTTTGAAGCTCATGTAGCTCTTCCACGTCTAGAGTAAAGTAATTCTTCCGTCTGTTCCTGGATTTCTTTAAAAAACAAATCAAAATAAAAGACATCTTCATTCTCTGGTCCTCTCTGCTTGGGATATGGCTTGGAGCTCATCTAAGAAGATGAGTTTTACCTGAGGTATTTGGGTCCCAAGGTACTCATCTTTCTTTTACTATCTTAGTCTGATCTAAACTAATTTTATATTTAAATTCTCTCACTTGAGTGAGACAAGTTTATTCAAAATAATATGTACTTTTAGGTGGGTCTCATGTATTTTCATGGCATCAGATACTAGCACATTAATAGAGTAGCAGGAATAGAACTCTACTAATCCATTAGGAAGTGTAAGATGTAATGGAAATGGAAATGAGCCCTTGAGCCAATAGAAGAGCTCTGATTGTCACTACTGGGAGTGGTAGAAATTGTCATAGGGAAGAAGTCAGACAAGCACAACTGGTTTCAAAAAACTCACTGGGATTTAGGAAGGGAAGACCATGACTTTGTCTATGTCTGGAAATCTTGAAAGGTCTTAGTGCCAGGGTAAACAGAAAGTAGACACAGTGGTCATCTTGGGTTTTTTTTAAAGGTCTCAGAGAAATTTTCCCTTTACACAGTTGTATTAGGGCACAAGGAAGGACTTGATTACAACTTGACTGTGTATGCAGGGAAAGAGAAGACTAATCCCTGACACAGAAGCTTCCCAGACCAAGACTGGATCCAGTAAGATATTAAAATGATGTACTTTATACGAGAAAGCAGGTCATTGGTGATCCAAAGCAGAAAATTACAGCATAGCAGGTCCAGTAACACCCCACTGATCTGAACTCATCAAGGAAAAAGGGAAACTTCACACTGGTAAAATATCTAGATCATATCCATTCACTCATTCATTAAAAAAATTATTACGTTCCCTGCTATACACCAGGAACCATCCCACATGCTAAGAACAGAGTGGTGAAAAGACAGTCCCTGTCCTTGTGCAATTCATTTTCCAGTGGGAGACAGACAATTTACATAAATGAAATAAATCATTTTTCTCTTATTGGCAACAATTCTTATTTTATTAAGAATGTGAACAGAAAAACAGGATAGAGCATGACTGATGTGGACTGGGTGTGGACTCAGTGAGCACCACCTAGGACAGTTAGAGGAGACTTCTCTGTGGAAACCGCATCTGAACTACAGCTGAATCATGAGAAATAGCCAGTCCTGTGAAGGTGGCAGGAGAACATTCTAGGCACAAGAACAGCAAGAGCAAAGACTTTGAGGTCAAGACTAGAATGAAGGCAAGAGTGACTAAAGCAGAATAAAAGGGGAAAGAAAATGGAAAGTTATCCATTTAAGCTCCAAATTTAGATGGACTGTTTTTTTCTTTTCTTTTGGTCAACTTTATTGAAGCATAATTTATGTAAAATAAAATGCATGTAGTTTAAGAATAAAATTCAATGAATTTCGACATACATATTCACCAAGGTCTCATAGATTTTTCTCTGGTTTTCTTTTAAGAGTTTTATAGTTTTAGCTTTTACGTTTGTGTCTATGATCTACTTTGAGTTAATTTTTGCATTTATTTTAAGGTAAAGGTCAGTGTACATTTTTTTTCCCCAAAAGGTATCTAGTTGTTGCATCAGTTGTTGAAAAGACTATCCTTTTTCCATTGAATAATCTTTGTTAAAAGAAAAAATCAGTTGATCCTATATGTGTGTCTCTGTTTCCATTCTGAAGCATTGATCTCTATGTTTCTCTTTTTACTAGTGCCATAGCTTCATAGTGAGTCTTGGAATCAGGGAGTGTAAATTCTCCAAATTTGCTCTTTTAAAAATAAAGTCGTTTGGCTATTTGAAGTTCTTTGACTTGATGTATGAATTTAGAATCACTTATCAATTTCTACAAAAAAACCTGCTGGGGTTTTGATGGGGATTGCATTAAATCTATAAATCAATTTGTGGAGACCTTACATCTAAGAAATATTGAGTCTTCTGATCCATGAGCATTGTATATCTTTCCATTTATTTCGGTCTTCTTTAATTTCTCTTATCAATGTTTTAAAGTTTTTGGTTTACATGTCTCATGCATTTTATTAAATTTATTCCTAAACATTTCATGTTTTTAATGCTACTGTAAGTGACTTTTTCTAAAAGTTTATTTTCTAATTTTTTATTGGTTATATATAGCAATCCTTTTGATTTTGTTTTTTGTTTGTTTTAATAAATTTATTTATTTATTCATTCATTCATTGGCTGCGTTGGGTCTTCATCCTGAAGAGCTAACCGATGAGTCATGTTTGGATAAAGGACTATCAGTTTTTGGGATGGAGAAGCTGATAAGACGCAAGATTCTTATTTGCAGCAAAGACTAAAGAAGCTGTTCCACTAAAACCTTTTTTTAAAAAATGGAAGTACAGATGATTTATAATATTATACTAATTTCAGGTGTAGAACATAATGATTTGATATTTTTATAGATTAAATTCCATTTACAGTTATAAAGGATTATAAAGTATATTCCCTGTGCTGTACGTTATATCCTTGTACCTTATTTATTTTATACCTAATAATTTGCACCTCTTAATCCCGTTCCCCATCTTGCCCATCCCCCCACCCCTCTCCCCACTGATAACCACTAGTTTGTTCTCCGTATCTGTGAGTCTGCTTCTCTTTTATTGTATTTTTTAGATGTCACATATAAGTGAAAACATACAGTATTTGTCTTTGTCTAACTTTTATTAAGTATAATACCCTCCAGGTCCATCCATGTTGTTGTTGGTATATATATATATACCATATCTATTTTATCCATTCATTTCTTGATGGACACTTTGGTTGTTTCAATATCTTGGCTACTATAAATAATGCTGCTGTAAACATTGGGGTACATATATCTTTTCTAATTAGTGTTTTTGTTTTCTTTGAGTGTATGCCCAGGAGTGGAATTGCTGGATCACACGGTAGTTCTATTTTTAGTTTTTCGAGGAACCTCCACACTGTTTTTCATAGCAGCTGTACTAATTTACATTCCCACCAACAGCGTATTAGGGTTCCCTTTCTCCACATTCTTGCCAACATTTGTCATTTGTAGACGTTTTGATGGTAGCCATTTTGACAGGTGTGAGGTGATTCTAGACTTTGTTTTAAATTCTACTTTGTCTGGTATGAGTATTGCTTCCCCAGCTTTCTCTTCATTTCCATTTGTATTTCCATTTTTCCATCTTCTCTCTTTCAATATGTACATGAGTTTAACTCTGAAGTAAGTCCCTTGTAGGCAGAATATAGATAGGTCTTGTTTTTTTTTTTTTATCCAATCAGCCACCCTATGTCTTTTGATTGGCACATTTTGTCTATTGACATTTAAAGTGATTATTGATAACAATGTACTTATTGCCATTTTGTTACTTGTTTTCTGCTTATTTTTCTGTTTCTTCTCATTTCTTCTTCTTGTAGTCTCTTCCCTTGTGGTTTGACTTTCTTTAACGTTATGTTTGTGTTCCTTTTTCTCTAGTTTTTAATGTATCTGTTGTAGGCTTTTGACTTGTGGTTACCATGGAGTTTATACATGTTGACCTATACCTCCAGCTACTTGTTTTAAACTGATAGTCATTTAACCTCAAACACATTCTAAAAGATCTACATTTTTCACTCCTCCCCCTCAATGTTTTATGTTTTTGATGCCATATTTTATATCTTGCAAGTCTATCCCTTAACTGTTTATTATAGTTATAGCAGATTTTACAATATTTGTCGTTTAATCTTTGTACTAGCTTATTTAAGTGATTGATCCACTGTTTTTACTATATATTTGCCTTTACAAGTGGAATCTTTCCCTTCCTATAATTTCTTATTTCTTGTTTTAGCCTTTTCTTTATCACTTAAAGAAGACCTTTTAATTCTTCTTGTAAGGTTGGTTCAGTATTAATGAACTTTTTTAGTTTGTGCTTTTTAAAGAAGCTCTTTATCTCCCCTTCAATTCTGAATAATAATCTTGCTGGGTAGAGTATCCTAGGTTGTATGTTTTTCCCTTTCAGCACTTTAAATATACCATGTCACTCCCTTCTTGCCTGCAAAGCTGGTGCTGAAAAATCAGCATTATGGGAGGTTTCCTTGTATGTGACTGTTTTTCCTTGCTGCCTTTAAAATTCTCTCTTTGTCTATAACTTTTGCCATTTAAATTATGATATGTCTTGGTGTGGATCCCTTTGGATTCATCTTGCTTGGAACTCTCTGTGCTTCCTGTACCTGAATATCTGTTTCCTTCTTCAGGTTTGGGACGTTTTCAGCTATAATTTCATTAAATATATTGTTTACCTTTTTCTCTCTCGCCTCTTCTTCTGGGATCCCTATAATGTGAATGTTAGTATGCTTGATATTACCCCCAAAGGTCCCTTAAACTATCTTCTTTAAAAATTTTTTTTTCTTTGTGCTTTTCTGATTGGGTGATTTTATTATTCTATCATCCAGATTGCTTATGCGTTGTTCTGTATTAGCTAATCTGCTCTTAATTCCTTCCAGTGTATTTTTCATTTCACTTATTGTATTCTTCATCTTATCTCTCTTTTAATATTTTTTTAAGCTCACATAAGAGTGTGTTTTCTAAGGTTTATTTATTCATTTACAGAATATATTAAGGACCTTTTATCCACTAGTGTCTAGCATTCTGATGAATTGATCATTTTATGACTATGAACTTGGCCTCTTTATCTCTAGTTACACTCCTTGAATTCAAGAATATATTTTCTCATTTTAATATAACCATTCCCAGTTTTTTTTAAAGCTCTTTATTGGAATATAATTGTTTTACACTGTTGTGCCAGTTGTTGAGGTACACCAAATTGAAGCAGCTGTATTTATAAATATATATCCCCATATCCCCTCCCTCCTGCGACTCCCTCCCACCCTCCCTATCCTGGCCCTCTAAGGCATCACCTAATCCACAAATAGACAGAAGAGCTAAATAGACATTTCTTCAAAGAAAACATGCAGATGTCCAACAAACACATGAAAAGATGCTCAGCATCTAACTACTAATCATTAGAGAAATGCAAGTCAAAGGCACAGTGAGGTATCACCTCACACTGGTCAGAATGGCCATCATCAAAACATCTAGAAACAATAAATGCTGAGGAGGGTGTGGGGAAAAGGGAACCCTCCTGCACTGTTGGTGGGAATGTACGTTGGTACAGCCACTATGGAAAACAGTTTGGAAGTTCCTTAAAAAGCTAAAAATGGAACTACCATATGACCCAGCAATCCCACTCCTAGGCACATACGCAGAGAAAACCATCATCCAAAAAGAAGCATGTACCACAATGTTCATTGCAGCACTATTTGCAATAGCCAGGACATGGAAGCAACCTAAATGCCCATCAACAGATGAATGGATAAAGAAGATGTGGCACATATATACAATGGAATATTAGCCATAAAAAGGAATGAAACTGAGTTATTTGTAGTGAGGTGGATGGATCTAGAGGCTGTCATACAGAGCGAAGTAAGCCAGAAAGAGAAAAACAAATACTGTATGCTAACTCATATATATGAAATCTAAAAAAAACAAAATGGTACTGATGAACCCAGTGACAGGGCAAGAATAAGGATGCAGATGTAGAGAATGGACCTGAGGACACTGGGTGGGTGGGGGGAAGCTGGAATGAAATGAGAGAGTAGCATTGACATATATACACCACCAAATGTAAAATAGATAGCTAGTGGGAAGTTGCTGCATAACATAGGGAGATAATCTCTTTTAATATTTTTTAGTTCTTTGCTGAAATTCTCACTGTGCTCCTCTATACTTTTCCCAAGCTCAGTTAGCATTCTTATTCCTATTTCTTTGAATTCTTCACCAGGTAAATTATTTATCTCTGTTTCATTAGGTTTTTTTTTTTTTAAGTTTTCTTTTCTTGTTCTTTCATTTGAAACATATTCCTCTGTCTTCTCACTTTGTTTACCTTTCTCTGTCTCTAGGAAATTAGGTGAAACAAGACCCTGTCCTGTTCTTGAAGGGGTGTCCTTTTGTGGGAGAATCCCTATCCAATCTGTGTGTGCCCAGTGGCTTTGGTGGGAGAGCTGGCTCTGAAGTGAGCACTGACTTCACCTTCCCCTGGAATGTGCTGGCAGCCACAGCCTTGACAGGAGGTAGGGCTGGAGTTGGAAGGGCTAGAGCCTGAGCCGGGTGTGAGCCTGAGCTTCTCCTAGGCTCAAATGCAGTCATCACCCCATTGGGGGCAGGGTTGGGGACCCAGGGGTTGGAGCAGGAGCCTCGAGGGAATTGGGTTTCTCCTGGGCAGGATGCAGCCTCCTCCTTGGTTAGGGTTGTGGCCAGGGCCGGGAGCTTAGGGCTGCACGTCTCTTCTGACGTCATATTTTTCTCAGCGAGCATGTCTTGGTTAGAAGCCGGGTCAGGGCTTGAGGGGTTGGAGCCACACTCCTAGGCTGGTTTCGCTCCCTCCCGAGTGTGCTCCCAGACAAACGCACTGGCAATGGTGGGCTCAGCTCTGGAGCTGTTTTGCTCCCTCCTGAGTGCCTGCACAGATGTGCGAGGTGACGGCTGCCCCCACCCTGGTCGCAGGCAGGGCTGGGCCGAGGTGGCTTACCCCTTCTAAGTGTGTCTGCTCTCGTGGGCAATGGCAGCCACCACCTTAGTGGGAGCCGCCCCGGAGCCAGTGTGGGCTCGGGGGGCGCCCTGGGGTGGGCCTGGGAAGCTGGCTAGAGCCCCAGCACTTTTGTATCAGCAACCTCTGTGCTGTGCCTGGGGGCGAGCAAGCCTGTGTGCGTGCACTTCAAGAGCAGGTCTAGGTTTCTTACAGCCCTCTGGTAGCCTCTCTGGTTTTCAAACCAGCTAAGGGGGGCTCCTCTTCCCCGTGTGGGACCCCAGGGCAGGCATGCCTAATCAGTGGCTCCAAACCCTTGCTCCTAGTGAGGTTCCTTGAGCCTGCGACATCCCCCCTCTTCTTCTGGGTCTCGCACCAGGGGTGTGGGTCCCAACCAGACAACTTCTCTTCTCCTACCAGACTCCACTTTTTTTTTTACAGCCTTGGTCTTAGAAGAGCCATCTTGCTAGTCTTCAAGCCTATTTCAGCAAGAGTTGTTTTTTACGTAGTTGTAGTTTTGATGTGTTCTGTGGAGGGGTGAGCTTAGCATCCTCCTCTTCCACCATCTTGATCCTGCCTCACCAAACCTTTTAAGGCAGGTGGTCCTTGGTAAGCCGCTTGGAATAAAAGGTAACCAGAATCTCAACAAAGGGGGGGATTTCATTTTTTTCCTGTGCTTGTGCTGTGTGTGTGTGTGTGTGTGTGTGTTAGAGAGAGAGAGCGAGATAATTTAATTTAATGAGAATTTAATGAAATCGTGGACTGAAAACTAATTGAAAACAAAGTATCTTGCAGAAATTCCATGCCTCTAGTCTCCCTTTTCCCCACAAACCCTGCAAGCATTCCCCACACCACAAATGCTTAGTCAATTATATTAAAAACTACAGAGAGTTTTTGTTTTTGTTGTTGATGTTTGAATAGTTAAGTGTTATGGTTGATTGCAGTGGCATGGGCCAGAGCCAAGCAGTGGTCATGACAATAAAGGGAAAAATTTGGCAGATTTTGGACCTCTGCAGGGCATGGCAAAAGAGGTCAAGCTGACCTCATCCATAACTCATGGGCCAGGCTATTCCAGCAAACATCTGGAATTCACATGTAGCCACAAAGGCTGCATCTTTCTGTCTCACCTCCTATCTTCACAGCTGTGTTGGGAAATGTGCCCGTTTGTGATTTTGGAGAGGGTTTGTCAGAGTAAGAGTTAAGGCAATTCCACAATCCTAGAACCTCACATTTTCTGGTCTCTTCTCCACCTCCTTGAGGGGCTGTTCGGAGAGCATTTATAGGGGACCTCCCTGTTCTCTCTGATCATTTTAACTCCACGTCAGAGGCTATGCCCAGATATTTTGTTCATTCATTTATTCACTCATTAATTTAAAAAAAGTATCGAGAAGCCGCTATATGCCTGGCATTGTTTTAAGAGCTGGGGATTCAGAGCAAATAAAAGAGACAAAACGGGACTTCCCTGGTGGCCCAGTGGTTAAGAATCCAGCTGCCAATGCAGGGGTGACGGGTTTGATCCCTGGTCTGGGAAGATCCCACATGCCACAGAGCAACTAAGCCCGTGTGCCACAACTACTGAGCCCACTTGCTGCAACTACTAAAGCCTATGTGCCTAGAGCCTGTGTTCTGAAGCAAGACAAGCCATGGCAATGAGAAGCCATGCACCACAACGAAGAGTAGCCTCTGCTCTCCACAACTGGAGAAAGCCCATGTGCAGCAACGCAGCCAAAAACAAGTAAAAGATAAAATAAACAAATAAATAAATAAAAAGAATCCGGAAACGAATATATATATATATATATATAAAGTAAATTGAGTTCATTTTTTTAAAAAAACAGACAAATCTACTTATCTTCATGGAGTTTATGTTAAACCATTTCTTCAGCAACCATTTGTACTGATTTCAGTGTCACTTGGGGGTGGAGAAAATAGCTACATATCATACAGGCTGATAAATGCCCCAATGTGAGGTAAGTGCAGGCTACTGTGGAATTAGCGAACCTATCCTAGGTAATCAGGGAGGGCTTCCTGAAGGTGGTGTCAGCCCTGGGTAGGAAGAGAATGGAAGGCAGGTAAAATTTCCCTCCACCCTCCTAGGGGTTCCAGCTGGGGCTGGCATAAGACAGATGAACAGAGGAAATGCATATAAATTCCATTTACGTGGAGCCACAAGGAAAATGAAGACCCAAAGAAATGACAAGGCTTTAGTGTTAATATGGCAGGTTGAACAAAGCCTAGCCATTTTTGTCATAGTATAAGAGTAACTAATACCTATGGGGGAACTAAAGGAAGATAAGAGTTTTTTTTTTAATTCAATTAATTAATTTTCTTTCTTTTTTTTTTTTTTTTTGGCTGTGTTGATCTTAGTTGCAGCATGCGGGGTCTTTGTTGAGGACTGCGGGATCTTTTCGTTGCTGCTTGGGCTTTTCGTTGCGATGTGCGGGCTTCTCTCTAGTTGTGTCGCGTGGGGTCCAGAGCACGTGGGCTCTGTAGTTTGTGGCACCTAAGCTCTCTAGTTGATGTGCGTGAGCTCAGTAGTTGTGGCACGAGGGCTTAGTTGCCCCGTGGCATGTGGGATCTTAGTTCTCCAACCAGGGATGGAAACCCCATCTCCTGCATTGGTAGGTGGAATCTTTACCACTGGACCACCGGGAAGTCCCAAGATATGAGTTATTTTAACAAAGTCTGTTTGTCAGATTTCTCTAGGCCTCTACTCCCTGTCTCTGATGATGAGAATTTTTTTTCTACTGGTAGTGAGGACACCATTCACGTGGGAATTTTATCTCCTGTTTTTTAGGAAGAAAAAGGAGGGTCAGAGTGCTTTCCTTGCATTTGCTGTTTTTCAAGTGTCTCTAATTCAAAATAAACAGTATCCCAAAGTGGCATATTTTGGGGTGGCATGTCTTGAATTCTTCCAAGTAGGAATTAGCTAGGTGAGAAAATGGGGCAGATGTTCCTGGCAGAGGGACAGTGGTACACACAGCAGCCTGGGGGACTACCCCAGCGTGACTCTGGTGTGGGGGGATGGGGAGGAGAGGGGCAGTGGAGGCTGGAACTGTAAGCAAGGTTTCCTCATCAAAGACCTTGTATGTGATGGTCTAATAGTTTCTTATGGCTGCTGCAACACATTCCCGAAATACAAGTTTATCATCTTATAGTTCTGGAGGTCAAAGTCTGAAAGGATCTCACTGGTCCAAAGTCAAGGTGCCCACAGTGCTGCATTCCTTTCTGGAGGCTCTAGAAGAGAGTCCATTTCCTTGCCTTTTCCAGCTTCTAGAGGCCACCACATTCTTTGGCTTGTGGCCTCTTCTCCATCTTCAAACAGTCAGCATAGCATCTCCGAAGCTCTCTGTGCCTTCTGCTTCCCTCTTCTACTTTTAAGGACCCTCGTGATTAGATTGGGCCCATGTGAATAGTACAAGATAATCTCCCCATCTCGAGGTCCACTGAATAGCAGCCTTAGTTTCATCTGCAATCTTAATTCCCCCTTGACAAGTAAGATTTGCATATTCACAGGTTCTGGGAATCAGGACCTGGACATTTGGGTGGGGGGACATCATTCTTTCTACCACAGGTGGGGAGGTACAGAAGGATAGAAGCAGAGGAGCAATGTGATCAGATTTACATTCAGAGGAACAGCTTTTATGGTCGTGTGGAAATTGGACTGGGGGTGGCATGAGGTGGGGATATAGAGGCTATAACCAAAAAGCCCAGTTAAGAGACCAATTCAGTAATTAAGTGAAAAATGATGAGTGCCTGTATACACACACTCTAGGTAATGTACCCCTAGGATTGTTAGAAAAAATTAATCTCATTAAGTTTGGGACACACCCCACAGCGTGGAGAAAAGGAAATTGTTTTTTAATCCTGGTTTAAGGCATGAATAACTTTGGAACAAAGGCTAAGTCTTTGTAGAGAATTTCCTTACCTTTCCTAAGAAGAAAGTTTTGCTTAGTTTGTAAAATGGGTGTGTTGGACTAGGTCATCTCTAAAGTTTTCTCCATCCTAACTTCTCTGATTCTGTGAAAAGGAGATGGGGGTTGTTTCCACCTTATTTAGATTGTGGCTTAAAAATAAATGAACACATGACTGAAAAGACCTTTGCAGATATAACAACAGAGCTAATGCTGGGCTAAGTGCCATCAACCTACCTAACTACAGAAGACGAGAGCAAACACGCCAATGTAGGGAATGTGAACGACTCAGTGAATCTGAGAGCTGGGAGACTCTGAAATTCTCAGAGTGTTTCTAAAGGAAACTGCACAGGTTTTAGTTTCAGTTCTTTTCAACCTTGCAGATGGGAAGAACGCAGTGAGGAGTGGATTCCTACTGTGTCCATCAGGACCCTTGGTGGCAACCGAGGGGAGCTGCCTCTGCCTTGGGGCATCTTGAGGACACAGAGCTTGGCTGAGGGGCTGAAGTCTGGGCTAGAGGACCCCCAGGAAGCAAGGGAGCACAGGGGCCCCAGAGCTGAGAACACACACAAGGATGCTGCAGAAATGTCAGGGATTTCTGCAGAGTATCTGACCGCATATTGTTCTCGCCATCTTCAGATTACCAGCTGGAGATTCAAACCCCTGATTGGGCTGATTGGTCATGGAACCATTCCCTTAGTTGGAGAGGAAGAATCTTGCCCCTCAGTTTGGCCTCCAAACTAGCCCACTATTCACAAGGAGAAATCTCCTATGCGGAAGAGCAGATTCCAACAAGTGCGGTATGTTGTGGGAGTGGAGCTGGAGGATGGTTGGTTGCTAGGTAGCCAAAAAATGACCAATGTCTTCTAACCCATCTATCTTGGTTTTTGTCTCTGGCCCATTTGTCTCCTCTTGGCTGCCTTTCAGTTTATTAACTTAGTGTATGGGAGGTATGCCACATCAATTTAGACTGGTGTAAATAGGTTCCCAATTGCCAGGGTGAGTTAGAAGATAAGATTTTAAGAGTCACTTTGATTCTTTTTTGAGATTGCTATCCTGATATAGCATCCTGGATGCCGCAAATCTAAACGCAACCGAAATGAAATTTTTAAGCCAGTTTCTAATTTGTGTTTGTGGTACAGATGCAGTTTCTTGTAGCTCTCCAGTTAAAGCTGTGTGGACAGACAGGACAGGCGTGGAGAATAGTCTTCAGGGACCATCACTTTGGGAGATGGGTGCATTTGTAGCAGTGATGTTTGACCACACACCCAGATGCCTGTTGGGTTCAGTATCATCCTTGTGTGCATGTAGTCAGCACTCAATGCAGAGTTACATTGACTGCTTTGTTCTCTGGAAGTGTCTGAAGAGGACCAGAGATAGAGAGGGATAGTTATCACTGCTAACTTTCACCACGATATTGGATGTTGGTCCAAAGTAAGGAATCTAGATGAAACCCAGCCACTTGGGAATGAAAAGATCAAACTTTTAAGGGCCACCCTTTGCGTCTGGCTGAGAGGCTGGAACCGGCAGGCTGGCCAGCAGGAGAGGAGCTGGTGGGCCAGGCTTGATGACTCCAGTTCTGTGGTGGTCCCCATGCTGGTTGCAGAAAAGCAGACAGAACAACCACTTTTTCCTCTGTCTGCATCATTAGAATGGTGCAGAAGTACTCAAAGCCAGAGATTTTGCAACGGAAAGCAGCAGTAGCCGCGCCCTCAGGAGGTTAAAGCTTTGGCTCTTCTCTTGTCCTCTTTGTATGCACTGCAGGGGCTGTAAGTCCCTCCCCAAGCTTGGCCAGGGAAGGAGTTGAGAGTAGTAATTGGCAAGGTAGTGATTGGCAAGGTCTATGGCAAGGGCGGGCCAGCCTCTCCCACAGTGGCTGGAGGCTGGCTGAGGGGCAGATCCTCAGACACCCATCTCAGCATAGACACTGGAGGTAGGGATGAGTGCAGTGAGCGGTCCTGGGAGGAACTGACATTACCTCCCAAAGACCAGGACTGATCCCCACCTTGACAACCAGAAACTGGGAGGCCTGGAGGAATGCTGTGGAGAGCAGGTGAGGAGAGAGGCAGCGGCTGCTCTTGCGCTGCTGGGTGGGTCAGGGACGTCAGCATGCCCACAGGCACCATTTAGAAAGAATGGAGACCTGCCCATCTGGGCCGTCACTCGGCCTGTGTGGGGCTGTGGGGTAGCACCAGGGGGTGGAATTGAGGCCAGGATGAGAGGTTGACTCTGGTGCGTGTACATGTGCCCTTGGGCCATCTTTGACGGTCTCACAGATCCTTCCCATCAAAGAGCTGGATTTTGGATGCCTCCCATGGCTGAGAGACTGAACAGCTAGGCTAAAGATGTTTTACTTCTTTTCACCCTCCTTTCCTGTGCTTTTACTCTCTCCAATCCCTGGAGTGGCCTGAAGTGGCAAGCAGAGGTAAAGTAACAGAAGAAGATTCAGGTAAGGAGAGGGAAAGAACAGACTCCCCACCTCCATTGCTTCGGAGCTCTGAAGAGGGCCACTGTCAAGGGAGAGGGCAGCTAGCACGTTTGGGAGGGAATTAGGTCCAAGTTGATATTTAGTTAGGAAATAGTTGTCTGAGTTATTGAGACTAGGACTCAATGAGCAGAGTCTTTTATAAGGTGTGATCACGAGAATATACATGACTAGAATGAAAATGGTGAAAGGTGGCAATCTCATTTCTATTCACTCATTCATTTATTTATTTAACAAATATTAATTGAATCCTTGCCACGTGACGGCTATATCTGCAGAGCTGGTGTTTCTGTGTTTAGCATTGAGAGGGCTCAAGCCCTTTCTTGAGTTTCTACAGCTGTTGACAAGATGCCCCTGGCGGTCCTTAGATCCATCTTCCAGAAGACACTAACGTGTCCTTTCTTGTTATGACCAACATTGTTTAATCTAAAGTGCACACACGATAAATCAAATGAGCGGTTCTGAACTGAGGAGGGAATATCTTATCATTGCACTCTGGCACTTTATTTCCTAAATATTTCTAAACCAGTCAAGTACTCAGAAACGGAGAAACTTTAATCCCTCCGAATCCTGCCTGATAGGCTCAGAAGTACTAACCACCCACCACTCTGCTCCTACCTCAGATCCCGGAAGAAGGGGGCTGTTTCTCACCTCTCCATCGCTAAATTAGAAGCGAACCGCTTTCCGCAGCTGAATTAAAGGCTTGTACTGCAGCCAAAACACAGTGTGGATTAGACAACTAAAGATGTCTTTTCAGGGGAAACAAAGAAATTAATTAAAGCCAGACAGGAAGCATCTCCGGTGTGGTGTCTGGCATTGCACCCTCTCTCGCGTTTGCTGGCGCCGACAGGGAGGGTGGGATGTGGCAGGTGGTTGTTGAAAACCTAAGCCAGACCTTGAGGTTAACGGAGAGCCCCTCACAGGATAGGTGGCTGCCACCACTGCGCAGGTTGGTGCCCGTGCCCACAGCAAGGGAGTCGGTGGGGTGTGTGTGTGTGTGTGTGTGAGCATTTGTGTAGGACCTGGGCTGGGTAAGGGGAAGAAGGACGTTAAAAGAGTCTTGATGGTGATAAACAGGCACCTTTTCTTCCTTCCAGTGTAAAGGGATAGATAGGTCTCTGAAGGAAAGAACAAAACTAGTAAACTAAACTAAACGTGTTGGGAGGAAAATGTCAGATGCTTTCATCAATGTTATTTGGTGTCATTCACTGAAGTGAGTGTTGTCCCACTTTTAGAGATGAGCGGGGAAAGGTAGACAGAGGGGCCAGTTCCGCTGACAAAAGTTAAAAGGTGAGCAAGTTCAATTATTGGGATTTGACTTCTGGTCTTTGACAGCAAAGCGAGCCTGCACATGCCCTTCTGCACACCGCCTCCCCTGTGACCCCTTCTTGTAGTGCCTTCCACGGGCTGTGTACGGTGGTGACTTAAGCAGAGCTCCAGAGGAACATCACTTTGCCTTTCTAGACCTCTGGGCCTTCATGGTGAAAGGAGGCAGATGAATCAGGTGAGCTCAAGATTCCTTTTAGCTCTAATATTCTGTTTGTGAAGACTGGCGGATTTGGAGAGTGGGGAAGGTAACCCAAACTCTAGACTAAGCTGATCGGGGTGGAAACCTTACCTCGTCATCATGTCCCAGGCGCACAGAATGGCATTTAGTTTCTCAAAAGCTGACTTGGAATCGCACACTAATCCCCGCTCTCTTCAACGGCAGCCCTACTGCTTTTAGAGGGAAACATAGTGCCTGGCACATTAAACACTCAGCAATTATTTGACAAATGAATGAAAGATTGAATGGAACCCAGCGCTCATTTGGCCCTGTGTGTGGGGGTGGGGAGTAGGGGAGGGGAGTGAAGGACCTGTGTGCGGAGGCGCATAGGGACACACCTGGACATAACAGACCTTAAAATGATATTTATTACCGGGGCCACGTGGTGCAGTTTGGTTTTTATTTTGTTTTTTTTTTAAAAGCAAACAAAGATCCAGTTTCAGTGGGTTGGTTAAATGACTTACTTTGATGTGGCTATTTTGTAGATGGAGTTATTCAGCTCAGCACAGGCTGTTTTGGGGAAGAGAAGAAGTCAAACGTTAAAGCTACTGCCTGTTTATCTTTGGTGCAAAGAGGGAGACCAGAGTAGGTGATCTTTTGTATCTAGGAGGCCCATTAATCAGTCTTGGAATGTGTAACGGAAGGTCTCGGACTCTGCTGGGAGTGGAGAACGGAATTGCACAGCATGTTCAAATCAGGAGATTGGGAGGCGAGAGGGTGGGGAGGAAGGACGTGGGGGTGGGCGGTGGGGGGAGGGGGAGGTAGGTACCTGCGGCACGGCTGAGATGCTTAAGAAGCAGTTCTCACTTTTACCTGCAGCGACATCTGTCACCTTCAGAAGCACTTTGCGTGAGTGATTTTTGAGGGAAATTTAAAAGATGGGCTCTGGGTCATGGAAGAACAGGAAGGAGAACACCTGCAGGGGCGAAGGAGAAAGAGAGATGGATGGTCTAACAAGGAGTGGTGTGTCCCCAAAGCCCCGGCACTCCACGGAAGCCTCAGGACAACCTGGGACTTCCCACTATATACCAGTGCTGATTTTGTTACATTTCAAAAGAACATGACCATGACCGTAGCTGACATCTTGCAGCCTGGCCACAGAGCCCTGGGTGTGCGGGGCACCGCCAAGGCAGGGAGAGAGGGCATGTGCTTTAGGAATCACAAAGCAGAGCCCCGCGTGCACACGGCTGCTTGATTTCAAGACTCAGTGGGAAACCACTGGTGCCAAAGTATATGAATATTTAACGTTTTCCCGGGGAAACAGTCAATCTGTCAGGTTTACCCTTCTGCGTATCACAAGATGTAGATGATGAGCAAGTGAACGTCACGGGGGACGATTGAAGGTCATCAGATCCAACTAGTCATGAAAAAGAATGAAGTGAGAAGCACTGCAGGATTGAAGACCATGTAGGAAAAAAAACGCTAACAGTAATTGTAATTGACAACCAGAATCTCTGAACTAAAAACATTTTGTTTTCAAACGCTTCCCAGCCATTAATGAATAATGAGTAAGAGAGTAGGGAGTATGTTTGTGGGAGAATTATTTTTACCTCAATTTAAAAATTGCTGCTGGGTGTTACTGAACTGATCAGTGGAGAGATTTTAATCCCCTGTGCATTCCGTCTTCCCGATAACCGCTGCTCACTCTGCTTTATTGAGTCTCCGTCCAGCTGCTGTGATAGTCCCCATTCAGGTGACTGGAGATTCTTTCAGCCAGCACGGGTTGTGATTATAACAGAACACCTACTCGTTGGGGCTGCGGTTAATACAAACTAAGGTGATGGAAGAGAACTATGAGTTTTCAGCCAACCTCCTCTTCAAGCCCTCAGGTGGGAGGACCCACGGATTTGGATCATGGCTGGTTAATCATGTTTCAGTGGAAACTCCAGTTTTCCAATGTATTATGATTGGAGAGTTTACATCTCCCCCCCTCATGTATCGTATTACATGATATCTTTCACCAAGAAGCTCAAAACAATATTATTGCTTAATTATAAAACCAATAGGTAAATATTAAAACCAATAGGTAAATATTACACTACTAGTTGTGGAAATGGAGATGCAACTATTCAAAGCTCAAACTGAAATCATTACTTATCCCCCTTCAAACCCTCTCCTTCTGTATTTCTAATTCATTAATATTATCATTCAGGAACCCAAGGGGTTTCATCTATGCCCAAAACCCTCTAGATTATCAGTCACCAGATCACTTCTTTCCTACTACCGACTTACATCTAGAATTAGCAGCTTTGTTTTCCCCATTCCCTTTATTCTGGTCAAGCCCTCATTATGTTCAAACTGGTCTCAGCATCCTCCAGTACAAACTCCAGGTACCTCAGACTGAAGCCTCTCAGCTCCTTGCCATTGTATCTGCAAATGTCACCTGTGTCACTCACAAGATTGAGAGCTCAAGGGGAAATGCGGGACGTCTGTCTGAATCACACTTGTGTTGCCAGCATCTAGCATAGAGCCTGGTACAATGGCGCCACAGAAACCTCCACACATCCATCATCCATCCTTGCAACAGATGTTTATTGAGCTCCTACTCTGTGCACACACACCTGTGGGGGAGTGAGAACATGGCAATGAACGAAACAGATACTGCTGTCCTTACATATGTTGCTTCTCACACTGATGCATATATTTAAACTTTAATAAAGAAGTTTTGCACATTGATGGAGTCTAACATATCAGTGTCCTTTAGAGGAATTATTATTTGTGTTTTTTGTGGACAGTTGACCCTTGAATAGCACGGGTTTGAACTGCAATGGGTCCGCTTACATGCAGATTCTTTTCAATAAATAGGTACTACAGTACAACGTGACCCACAATTGGTTGAGTCTGGGGATGTGGAACCGTGGATAGGGAAGGCCAACTATAAACACATACCTACTCCGATTTTCGACTGTGTGGGGTCAGCACCCCTAACTCCCCACATTATTCAAGGGTCAACTGCTTAAGAAATCCTTGGGTTCTAAATGATAATAAAAATCTCCCATAGAACAATTATGATTAAGAACTCAGGCCTGCAGTGAAACTGTCTGAGTTCAAGTCCTATCTTTGCCAGTAAAAGCTGGGTAATTTAGCCAACTATTCTGTACTTCAGCTTGATCATTTGTACAAATATGAGTATTTAAGGGTATTTAACACATTGCAGTTCTGGAGATCAAGTGAGCTAATACAATTAAATATATATAGAATTGTGTCGGATACATTGCAAGCTTGTGTTATATAGCTATTATTTTACTATGTCCTTTATGATTGCCCATTGAATCCATATAAAATTTATTTTCATTTGTGGGGTAAATTGGGAGTCCAATTTTATGTTATTCTTCATATGGAAAACCAATTGTCCCCAGAGTTTTGTTTGTAACCTTTCAATGGTCTCTCTTTGCTCCTAGAATCATAGGACAGCTCCTCATCTTAATCTGTGCAGCTGCATGGGCTCTTGGCCCACCTGCTCTTACCACTCTCCTCTGCTGTGCTACAGCCACCCTTGCCTCCTCTGTGGTCCTGGGACACACCAGCCTCTTTTCCTCCCCAGGGCCTTTGCACTTACTATTGCCTTTCCTTGGAATGTTTTTCTTCCCGAGTTTTGTACGGGCATTCGGGCCTTCCCTGTCCACTCAAGATTAAACATATGCCTCCCCACTCCCCCTACCCCTCACCCCCAAACCACTCCTTACTCTCTCTCTATTTTGTTTTCTTTCCTCCATCTTATTGCATTCATCACCCTTATGATCTGGAATTGGTTTTGATAAATCATTCTTTTCTTTCTTCACTGGAACATCAGCTTCATTGGAAGAGCAATTCTTGCCTGTTTTATGTAGTGTGGTATTCTCAGAATCCAGACTAGTGCCTAGGAACTAGTAGGTACTTAATAATTACCATATCAGGAAGTCTCTCCTTTTCTCCCAACCTTGCTTGTTTTAGAAGGATAATGCTGGTGACACTATGGAGGTTGGTTTATCCCATGCCTGGACCACTGTCTCTCTGGCTCATCCTTTGAGTCTCACGTTAACTGCAGCCTGTTCACAGAGGCCTGTCTGGACCCTGGAATCCAACATGATTCTCCAGAGACTTGGTACAACCAGTTGAGACACTGAGATAGTGAATACCCTGAGAATTTAAATGGGCATGTCAGGCATGTAAAGGTAAGCCCTGGGGCTGTCAGAAGGTGAGCTCCCATGAGGCAAGAGTTTGTTTTTCATCTATCACGGTTCCCCAGCGCCTGGCACATTGTAAGCGCTCAGTACATATTTATGGACTGAACCAATCAGTGGTTTTTCTGTGGTTTCCTTTGTTTTCCTGTTAGCTTGTTTCTCTATTTTGATGTTGCAATTAGTATTATCTTTCTATTGTGGGCATGAACATTTAAAGCTGTTTGCTTTGAACGCCTTGTCTATTTTAGAAGACAACTCTGCCAGGTTGTGGTGCTGTTTATCTACATGTCAGATGTTTCCCCTCCTCCCCTGGCCACCAATTTTGGGGCTGGTTTAACTTGGAGGACATCCCTACCTTGTCACTCTGCCATCTCTTCAGAAATTCAGTCACAGAGAGGCTTTGGGGAGGAGAAGAACTCAAGTATAAAACCCTAAGAGTTTATAAACATTAGTCCAAGAGAGGCTCACAAGATGATGGATGACAGAGAGGTACGAGAATTCAGATCAGATCAGACGTTTGTTTAGTGCTTGCTGTGTGCAGGAAACTGTGGTATATGCCACAGGGAACACTTAAAAGCTAAACCATGTCTCAAAGGGCAAAGGTGCAGCTGGGAAAGATGCTCTCCACTCCAGAACGATCACATTTGAGATGACATTAGGACATGCAGATGGAGAAATCTTGGAAACAGATGTGATGCCTGGTAAACAGTTGGCTCTGGAGCCCCCGAGGTCCAGCCTTGAGATTTTAAGAATCATCTTAGATGAGAGCAAAGATTCAGAATGGTGACTTTAAGGGACAGTAATATCCTGCGTTATTAAAAAAAAATTAAAAAGAATCACAGTGCAGATGGACAGAGGTAGAAAGGTAAACCTATGAAGAATTTTTAACAATAGGAAACTAGAGTGGAGTATGTCTGGCTCAGCTTACCTAGGGACTCAGCATTCTCCAGTCCTCTTCATGAACACATGTCCTGGAATTGGCAGCCCACCTCGGGCAGAACTGCCAAAACTCCTCCATTCCCTAGGTGACTGGACACCTGCCAAACTTCTGAGCCCCAGAAAGTCAGTTACCCCAGATAGCCGGGTAGCAAACCTGATTCTGAGATCCAGAGACCCAGAACAAACTTTTAACTGGGAGCCTCAGCACACAGAATGGAGTTGGGCCAAACAGCGCTGGGAAGGGAGAGGCAATTCTGCCTAAGTGGTGAGAAATGAAGCAGGGGAGTGAAACCAAGATGGTCAGGCTCTTGCTGCTTTTGCCTCGAGGCTGCTGTCATTGCTTTGTGTCACACGCAAGAAAGCAAAGCCCCAGGGTGAGCTCAGACTCAGACATGGCGCACGGGTTTGCAATGCCCATCATGCGAGGCAAGGGTGCGTTAAGGGTAGTTTGGGCTCAAGACTGAGACAGGCAGCAAACGCCTTAAACCGTCAACAGTCTAGGAGTAAGTGAGGATAGTAACCTCCTGTACAGGGAGGCGTTGGTTCTTTAAAAATAAGCAGGGTCAGTCCAGGGCAAATTTGGGACAGGGTAAGTATTTATAATTGTGCAGATGGGATGCGGCAGAAGGAAGGAATGTGGAAACGGCCCGGACAGGGGGACTGGGTCTGGGGACGTGGGGTGTCTTATAAGAGGCAATTTGTGGGTTTGGGGGCATCCTGGAGTTGAGGAGCAAAGACACAAAGGAGACGGGAGCATGCACAAAGAGAACCCATTCTTGCTTCACCTTTTGGCCCCCAGGCCTGTCTTTGGTGATTAGGAAAGGGGCAGCCAGTGTCAGAGGCTGACCAAAGCCGTTTGCTCTGAGACTTCCTGCTGGGTTATGCCCCCTTCTGCCCTCAAGCAGGTGGGCTTTCCTCGTGGCCTGGGGCATTATTTGCTCTCAGCTTGCACTTCTCCACAGGGATGGCTGGCCCTGTGGGTAGATGTCATCAACATTTTCCCAGACTTCTTGTGAAGAGGGTCTGTTGGCATTTACAGAGCATTTAGCATCTTCGAGTGCCATGCTCAGTACCTTACTGGGGATGACCAAGACAACCTTGCTAGCAGGTTCTATACTATGATCCTTCACTTCTTAGGTGGAAACAGGGGCACAGGGAAGTCCCCAAGCTTCCTCAAAGTCATCATGGAGCTGGGATTCAAACTCAGGTCCTTTTCTGCAGAGTTTGTGACACTAACTACTCCACCCCATAGCCTGCTCATCAGGCACAACCTCTTTCCTGCCAGGTAGTGAGCTGATTGTTAAAACCCCCAAACCCTGGTGATGCCCTAAGGGCCTACAAAGTAGCCATTCTTGATTTTTCCAAATATCAAATGAATTTTAACAAGTGTTTATATAAAACTGAACTTTATTGCAATTAAAAAAGAACAAAGACAATTTGATAAGTGCCTTTAATTACAATGTACCTGCTATTTACATGTAATTATACTTTTATACACAGCTTGGGTAAGGTTCATTACTGTAAACTATAAGGTACAACAAGTTAAACTCCAGCCTTTCGGGAACATTCAGAATAGAAATACTATGGGCAGAAACACAGAAAACGAAATATCCATTTCAGTTCCTTAGGTGCCATTACTGGATAGATGATCAAGATCTGGCCACAGAAGAGAATTGTAAATATGCATCAAATTGAAACTTATTCTTAACATGACTAACAGTACTGCTATTATTTAAACCCTAAACATAATAATTGGATCATTAAAAACAACACAATTTCAATTAATATAGCACCTTTCTTCCAGAGTTCAAAGCATTTGTATTTATATCATCTCATTTGTCCCCATGACATCCCTATGAGGTAGGCAATGGTTGGTATAATTATCCCCATTTTGTATATGGAGAAACTGAGGCACAGAGTAGTTAATCACTTGCTCAAGGTCACACAGTAAAGTCAATGCTGGAACAGGGACCAGAGAGCCATGAGCTCGTCTCCAAAACCAATGCTTCTCTTTAAACGAAATTGTCCCCTCTGAGAATTTAATTCAATACTTCGCTTTTCCAAGAAATAAAAAATGTGCATTTTTTTTCCTCCCACAAAAATGACTGAAATACTATAGCCAAGAAACAAACACTCTGGGGCAGATGTTAGACTGATGCTACTTCCTCTAGAAAGAGTTTATGGAAGTCTCTTGCTGGTTTTGTTTTTTCATGACTAGGAGTTTCTTTCCCCAGTTTAAAAAAAGAGTTAGACTGAAGCATGTTTGAAAGGATGAACCTAGCTACCTACAAATTATAGCTTTAGTAGCCATATTTGCTATCCACAAACCAGGTTTATTCCTGAGTTTACAAAGAAGAAAACACCTACACAATAATTTAAGTCTTTGAGATAATCCTTCTCAATCTTATACACATTTACAGTGTGCTCCTCAAGAGACTCAGAGTGGTAGGTAGGGCGTTGGAATAAAACCTTTTCCAGAGTGGCACACACAGAGGCAGGAAGCCTCTCCCACATCACTTAGTTCAAATTTGACTTCTAATTCCTGCCCTACCCACCTCCTGAGAATCAAATGTGTAGTTGGTACTCAGACAAAAATAAAGAAAAAACTTTAACAAATGTCAAAATCTGAGGCATACCGGACTCTTTCAAACACTTGTTGACTTGGATGTAAAGTTCAACATGTTCCACAAGCTTCTCCCTGAGAGGCGAGCACTGCTAATGGTGGTGCCAGGCTTCCAGGACATCAGAAGGCAGCCGTGGAGTAGCCCACAGGAATTAAGTTTCTGGTATGGCTCCAGGAAAAACAAGAGACGCTTATATTTAAAAAGATGAATGCGAAAAAAAAAAAAGCAGGCGAACTTACTGGATGGGTCACGATCACCATGTGAGGTCCATCAATGGGTTTTATATTAAAAATACATAAAAACTTGTCACAGGAATGTTCAAAGACCGACTCAGGCCTTTGGTTCTAGTCTCTTTGCCTAGGTAAAGGCACCGCTGTCTGTCAGGGAAGACTTTACTACCTAAAATTACATTTCTTTTTCTCCTGAAGCTTAAAAAAGGAAAAGGAAAGAGTTTGCACTCATCGTTTCCCACTTGCTGAGTGAGAAAACAAAACGAAATAAAACCAGACATTGCCACAAGTCGGTTCTGAAATGCAGGCTCCAGGGGCCAATGCTGGTCTCTCTCTTTTAGCCTTAATTGTCCTGTGATGGGTGCCTAACTGGTATACTAGGTAGGCTTTTAAGAATTCGCATATAAGAATGAACAGATATCTGTTCTGTTAATTTGGAAACCATGTTACACACTAGAATACCCATTCAAATAATTAAGCTATGATGAGAGTGAAGTTAAAAAAAGTCAAAACTAAACCCATTCTGGATCCTCAGGTGTGCACAAAGAGAGACCCCCCCCAGTCACTGGATTACCCGTTCATGCCAAACAGCAGAGATTTTGCCTATAAATGCCCAATTGATTTTCAACATCTGGTAACTCCACAGTTAAGATGCCTGAACCTTCTCCTACTTTCCCTGAACCCTGGAGAGGAGCTCAAACTAGTTAGAACTAACATAACTCATAAACACTATTTCTCAGGGGGTGTGGTGCAATAGTTACACGGCTCACAAAATGTGACACTCGTTTTACTTTAAAAGTGATTATTTCTTACAGGAAAGGGTTGTTTTTCCTCTCAAATTAATCACTGTCCTGCTTTACAGGTAGCTGTTGGTCTGCTGTTCTAGGGATTTACCTTGCAGGGGACCCGAGAGCTTACCCAGTGAGGGCACAGGGCTCATTTTTCTGCATTTGTGAGTCTGAGTCCTCAACAAAGTTCTTTTCCATGGCTCCTTAGTGCCAACCATTCTCATGAAAGATGTGGGCAAGAGTGTATACAGTTTAGCAAAGTTCATGGCAAATAACACCCAGCATCTGCTTCCCCAGGTGGATCTGTGCCTTATCTAGACAGCCTGTGACGCCAGAAAACATGAGCTGGGCAGAGCCGTCTGCAGTGGTGGGGGACGGTTCCATGCTTCCAGGCAGCATCTGTGACACTGATGATTGTAACTGGTATTAGAAAAGAGGGAGTGGAACATCCTGGGGGTACAATGCAAAGTGACAGATGGTTTAAACATTCCCAGTACTGAAAACAAATTTCCCACTCTTTTGCGGATTGGACAATCTGACCATAACCAAGACCTTTGGAGACAATGGGGCACAATGACACTGACTGTCATGAATTACTTTTGAGCAGGGGGAGTACTTTGAAATTGATTGGGGCCACCTAACAGATAATGGCACTTTTCTGGGAAACTATTTTTATGAGGAAAAAAAATGCATGCACAGTGAAATGCAAATTCCTATTTGTTTAGTTATATTTCAAACTTCCCCTGAAAACATGACGCATGTTAATACGATGCAATATTTAAAAGGTAACAACACTGAAACAGTTTACTGTTGCCAATTGAACATATAGAAGTCTGAGGAATGACAATTACCAACCTTTATAATCCATTATGCTAGGTGATCTCAGACAGTCAGAGCACAATACATTTTTTCAAAAACACCCATAGTATATAAGTGGCAAGCAAGGAAAAGTCGAATCTAACTGCATTAAGATACATGATTACCAAAGTGAATGCTTTTTAGAAAATTGCCTTTTTAAAGAAAAAATTGTATTTCTCATTTCATCTGGCATTAAGAAAAACCCGAACTATTATTTCCCAGTAAAACAAAAGAAGAACCTGGAAAAACAATGAAATATTTTATAAACATCAGAGACTGGATGTAAATACAACTTTAAAATGAGCAGTAGGGGAAAAAACACATTTATGAATGTTTGTTCTCTTCTGGACCATGATTTTATTTAATTTACTTTGGTAATTCCTGCTGAAGACTCTAATTTAACACAGTTTCTGGATTGATCTCTTCAAGTCTAATACTTTCTAAGTGTATACAACTCATCTAATGATACTGTAGGAATAATGTATTTAAGAAAAGGTACAACACAGAGCAAGAAAATACTACTACAGGACGAGAAATTTAGACTTCACTGTAAATAAAGCCATATTTGATATTATAGACACATGTTCCTATTTTCACATCAGTCACTTATTAACACCAAACATTATACTTTAACTTTTCCCAGTTACACAGTACAATAAGCCTGTCAAGATTTCCAGGAAATAACCATCAGTACCTACTGTGCTTCCAGGAGCCAAAGCTAAGCTGGCCGGGTACCAGAAACCAACACTTTCAGAAGAATGGCATCACGAGACCACACGGACTCATAGCCAACTATCACAAGGTGCATTCACTCATTTACAAAATCCTAAGTCAGTCTTGAACTGAGGCTCTGGGATTCTAGCCACGTTCTATCACCATCTCAGAGCAGCTCTTCTGCACACCGTTCTCTACCACTGCCTGCTGATTCTGTGCTAAAATCTCATGGTTTTTGAAGACAGTGAAATAAAATGCCCTCACGTGATAAAGGGCCCCTGCTTCTGCCAGCTGGTGGGAGGGTCACCGTGCCGTGACGCCACCCTGGCTCACGTGGCTCTTGTTGCCTTTGGCCAAATCTCTCCTCAAACGCCCGTCTGAGGAGGACATCTATTTTCATTTCCTTCTGTCAGGTTGAATATGTAGGGAGTCTAAAACTATTTAAACATACCACTGTTTTTCAGCTAAGAGAATGATGGACATAAATGAAAATTTGGGCTCACTAACTGGAAAAATTCAATGAGGGCAACTTAAGAAGGTTTTCCTGTAATTACCAAATGAAAATGATTGGAGAACTGTTTCTTCTATTCTGTTTTTATGACAATAGTCATCACACCAGTAGGATAAACATTCAAATACATAAT
Source organism: Hippopotamus amphibius kiboko (assembly GCF_030028045.1). Taxonomy (NCBI): domain Eukaryota; kingdom Metazoa; phylum Chordata; class Mammalia; order Artiodactyla; family Hippopotamidae; genus Hippopotamus; species Hippopotamus amphibius. The sequence continues at coordinate 105,951,170 of NC_080190.1, read as the reverse complement.
AGGATGTATCCTAATTAATGAAGCACCAGAGCGACTTTATATATATACATGTGTATATATGTACGTGTGTGTATCATATATACATACAATGTCATATATATATACAACATATATATATTTTGTTATTGGTAAAAGTAAGTGAATGCTCTAATTTGAAAAATGAAAATCAAATAGCAGAAATAGATCTAGTGACATGCTGAGGTTAAATTTCAGTTCTTTGTGTTGACTACTTATTGTTAATTTAGCACTGCATTAGAATTAACTCTTGGATTTTAAGGGCAGATAAATCAGTAATTAGCCTTTTTCCCACAAAGGAGAGTGGTACCTTTAGAAGCTTTAACAGCCATAATGACATAATTTAGTGCAGGGCAGGAAAGAAAAAATTTTTCTGGCAAACATATTTGTAAAAATTACTTTCTTCTAGAATTCAAAATTTCCTCAAACATTTCACATAAAACAGGTTACACTTCCCTGCTGACAATATCTGAGAAATAGTAAAAGCAGCATAACAAATTCTTTAAAACCTTCAAAATTCTGAATAAAAACAAAAGATCCTACTTTTAGGCAAGATAGGTTTATAATTCTGATTTATAAGAAAAAAAATTTCCTAAAAACTTGTTTTTACCTTTTTGTATAATTTCCAATACCTAGGTTATTATAGTTGAATGCATACATAATGTGGGTGCCCAAATTACATTTGAAGATATAGTAAACTCTTTTTTTTTGGATAATATCCTTTCATACATTTAAACTATGTAGCATTTAACTCAAGATGAACTTTTTTTTAAAAAGAAGCCATAGGCTTCCAACTCAAAGATTCTAGCACAAAGTTTCAACAAGTAAAGTAAAAAGTGATGGAATTTATGACGTACTGTACGATAGAGTCTAAACAGTGAAGCTACATCCATAGCGATACTTCAGTAAGGCAATGGTGAAGAGCAGAGCCATCTCCTCAGGTTTACTCTGCTTCTCCCTCCCCTCCCCCTCATGGACTGTGCTATCACTCACTCTTTTAGGATCTGTTCTGGAGGGCCTTGGAGTCCCTTTTAACACTTTACATCACCACTTATTCTTAGCACAGGTTTTCAAATCAAGAGAGAGATTTCACTGCATACTTTACGGCCACAGGCATAGCCTTTATTTTGAAAAGTCTGGTGGAATTCTGATAATGAAATTTCAAGATGATATGACTATTTATAAAGAACTTCTCTACTCTAGAAATGGTTTCACTCTTCAGAGATCATACCCACTTCCCTGGCAATAAGGAAGACATCATGAAATACAACTTTTGAGCTGCCAGGGGCTCATAAAGGATATGATATGACTGCAGCATGCACAATGCTAGGTGTGCAGAGTGACACAGCTGTCACCCGGTACCAAAGCAACCCCATGATGTTGAGATTGTTGGGTCAAACTTATTCATACTAAGCAATGAGAATCACTGGGCCAAACCAGTGCTTATAAAGGATGTGAATTCAGAGAGCATGGGGCCTTGCACCTTCCTGATAAACTTCCTATTCTAAGGTTATTCTGCCATGATCTTTTGATCAGTGATGACTGTGCTTATGTACACGAAGTCTTCATGGGAGAGACCAGGGTGACTGAAAAAAAATGACAACCAACCAATTTACCCCAACCGAGCTACTTTACAATTTCAGAAACGTATTACAGAGCAGTCACAAAATCAAGCCATGAATGCAAGGAATGGAAAACACATGCCCAGGAGCTGGTCCCTACAATTTTCAAGATGCTTCATCCTTCCAATTGCATTCTTTGTCATAATGAGTGAAAACAGTAAGATTATTCAATCTGAAAAGTCACAGATATCACAGCAGTATAGAATAATTGCGTCTTTTTATTTTTCTTTAGCAGCGTAGGAAAAGCTCCTTTTCTGCAGCCCACACTGCATAATAGCACTTCAACCAGGTTCCTTTTCAAATGAAAAGTGAACAAGTTTCCCAATGTTGCCCTTATTAAATCTAAAGAGATGATTAAATTCAAACTGCGCTGAGCTCTCAATCTGAGTTATTTCAGCCACCGATTTTTGTAAAATGAAGGGAAAAAAAAGTCCCAATAGGCAATTTACATTTGCAAGCACCAGGCTGCAGAATTCATCACCTTTTTCTCAAAAAAAGTAGCTAAAACTTAATGGAATTATAATACCTTCTTGAGGTTAATCGTTCACAGTCATCCCTAGTCATATCTAGTTCCTCTTTCCATTTTTACCATTTCAAATATTTCAGTACTTTCCACCACAAACCACTGAAAATGATCACTTATGTTTAGTCCACTTATTTCTCCAGTGAGCCAGATGATTTTGATCAGGAGCTCCAAGTACCATTTGGAAAGTCGAGTCTTTAAAAACCTTCAATGTTTTCAACACTTGGTTAGAAAAAAGATAGCAACTGCTTGTGATTATCTAGCTTATGTGCTTTATGGTGTCTTTTCCAAATGAGAATACAAATCACTGTACATCAAATCAAAATAGTTAATATACATTTTGTCTGGCACTTTCTAGAAATTAGGCGTTAAACATAAAATACCTTATAAATTTATATAACAAAAATAAATGTTTATATTTCAATCTCAGATAGATTACCTTCGGGGAGCAGTTCATTTATGAAATCCCACACGGCTGGTGTGGCAGTGGAGACCATCAGAAATACACATTCACGCCCACAGCCCTTGGGAGGTGGATGCCGCGGCTACCGTCCAAATATGTGGTCTGTCCCAACTTAGAGATTAAGGCTCTCTGTTTTGGAGGAATGAGCTCTGGGCTAAAACAAGTGTAGAAGTACCATGACATTCATTGAAAATACTGCAAAGGCTCTGAAGAGTTTCAAACACTGGGGGAAAGAAACCCATTTTGACTATAAAAATAAAATAAAGCATCTAACAACAACGTCAAGTACTTTGGAAGACGTTGCTGACATGAAGTGCCCAAATCAGAAGGAATGAAGAGCTAAGACGCTCCAGGGGCGTCCCCAATCCTAGTCACTGGCCGGGCTTGGAATCCCAGGTGCCGCTCTTCCAAGGCGGCTGGGGGATGGTCTGGAAGCAGCAACCACAATTTCTTACCATCGGAAAACAGCCACGTTGAAGGCAAAGGCCAGGCTGGTAGAAGAATATCCTCGGAACGATTATACACTGGAAGCTTTCAAGGGGGAAAAAGCCATTCATTTTACCATTAGTAACAGGCAGCAAAAAGGGGAGAGTGGGAGAGAAACCGGGCTTCTGTGAATGGCAGTGTTTCAGGCAGGTGGGCTGTGGTTTGTGATGAGCGCTGTTCTTCCTTAGCACGTGGCTTTCTTCATGAAGAGGGGGAGACCCCTGACAGCTGGGATCCTTCCAGAGGGTGCGGGTGCACGAGGGAGGTGTGCTTGGGTGGGCCAATGCCCCGGCAGCAGGGTGCATACGTCACTATTCCCCAGACCGAGAAGCCGTACCGGCATCTCCCATCGTCTTCCATTTCCTAAAGCAGCATGTGAAGTGTGGTGGACATCGCTTCTTGTCTTCTGCAGCAGCACGGGCCCCGCCGGCTGGTCCTATGCTAGCTGGGTCGTCTTCCGGGCTGCTAGAGCCTGGTGATGTCTCGGCACTGCTGCAAGTCCCCGATGCTCTCGTAGTCGTTCTCCTTGGGGAAAAGGCCGTGGTGACTGTTGGTTTCCGGGGCAGCCTTCTCTTCCTCTCTGTTTAGAGCCTGTATTGCTTCATAATCTGGCTCAGGCTCCTCGCTGGGCCTCCCTGCTGCTGGAAGTGTGCTGATGCTGTCGGGAGCTTTCTCAAGGTCTTTAACAGTAGCATAGAGATCGTTACAGGAGGAGGGTGACCTCGGTGCGGCTCCTTGGGTGGAGGTGGAGGTGGACTCCGGTGGTTTCAGTGACTGTCCTGATTTGTTCCCTGCTTGTCCTTTTTTATGTACTGATGAATACATGGCCGAGATCTAGAAAACAAAGGGTGACGTGAATAAACAGGCTTCAAACTTGTTTTCTCCCTCCCCCTTTTTACTGACAAGCTAGATTCTTAGGACTACGGGGGAGTGTGTGTCCCTTTAAGACTTCCTTTCTGATTCCCAAGCTTTACTGAGATATTACTGACACACAACACACGTAAGTTTAAGGTGTATATTGTGATGATGTGAAACATGTATTGTGAAATGATTACCACAATAAGGTTAGTTAACTCCATGCTGTAATTACCATTTTTGGGGTGTGTGGTGATAACATTTAAGCTCTATTCTCTTAACAACTTTCAAGTATATAATACAGTATTGTCAATTCTAGTCACCATGCTGTACATTATATTCCCAGAATGTATTATATATGCAAGTTTGACTCTTGGACTAACATCTCCCCATTTCCCCCAGTCCCCAGCCTGTGGCAACCACCATTCTACTCATATCTATGAGACTGGCTTTTCCAGATTCCACATATATGTGAGACCATACAGTATTTGTCTTTCTCTGTCAGACATTTCACTCAGCATAATGCCCTCCAAGTCCATCTATGTTGTTGCAAATGGCAGGATTTTCTTCTTTTTTATGGCTGAATAGTATTCCATTGTGTGTGTGTGTGTGTGTGTGTGTGTGTGTGTATAAAATTACATTTTCTTTATCTATTCATTTAGGTTGTTTCCGTGACTTGGCTGTCATGAATAATGCTGCAGTGAACTTGGGGTACAGGTATCTCTTCCAGACAGTGGTTTTATTTCCTTTGAATATATACCCAGAAATGGGTTCTTCATTAGCTATATTAATCCCGGAGTACATAACTACAGAACAATTACCCATGGTCACCTCCAACTTTGTAAGTAGCATAATTCCATGAAAACCAGGTTCTCTCTGGGTCTGCTGAGGGTGTGAGGAGAGCAGCTGGTGTGAGCAGAGCAGCTCAAGACCCCCAGGACCTGACCACAGCATCAGGTTTTATTTGATTTCTTTATCAGAATGATATTTCAGCTGCAAAAAGGTTTGACTGCTTCACAAAAAAGGGTAACAAACATGTATTAGACCAGCGATTCTCAAAAGGGTGGGCTTCAAACCAGCAGCAGCAGAATCTGGACACTTACGGGAAAGGCAAACGCTGGGGCCCCACCCCAGAACCACTGAGTCACAAACTCTGGCGGTGGGACTCAGAAGGGCTGGTTCTGATGTCCACTAAAGCGTGAGAACCACTGAACGAGACTGTTTGATCCACGCTTCCTGCATCACAAAGGTCTAAAGAGTAGTTCTTGGACTCTGGTTGGCAATATACATATATCTGTCAGAGTATCACGTTCCACTTCTTTCTTTCTTTTCTTTTTTACTTCATTGCATACAATTGGTTAAACAGACATTTACAGACAGGGCTAAGTTTTCTTCAGTGGAAAAATTCATTCTTATTTGAAACCAACTCAGAATTGAAATGGGGAGACAATCAACTTATGGGATGTTCTTTCCTATGGGAAGAGCAAACTATTTTCTCAGCACACCTTCTCAGTCTCACTAATATAGCTCATCTAGCCACTAATATCAGGAGAGATTTCATTTTCTTTGATAGAAAGATGGACTGATAGAGTAAATGGACCAATTAAGAGATTTTGGGGGGTATTGTTTTACTGTTAGAAAGCATGGTTGGAAATAAATAAAAATATCCTTCATTACCTGTATTTGTCTTTGCCGCAGCAACTGATTTATTCAAATACCCAGGAAATAAATGAACATACTTCCTGACAGATGCTTGGCTTTGCAAGTGCAGGGAGAGATGTCCTGCTCTCACACATCTCACATACTGTGCAGGAAGCTTCCAGCTGGCTTCCAAAGCTTCTTAAGACACCCCTGCCGCATGTTAACCGGTCATTTGCATGAGAACTTTTCACTATAGGCTGGTGGCTCAGATCTGCCAGGCCTTGACAATCCAAAGGTTTCGAGTCAGAGAAATCATCTTTGGGAAACGCTCGCCCCATTGATCTGACCATTTTCATGACTATGAAATTAACATTCTCACCTTAGAGGTTTTAGAGAAAATATTACTCTTAAAATGAAGAATTAGAATTTCTTTCAATGTAGGAAGCAAAAAAAATCCTCTGCTTTTTCATAGTGAGGTGCAAACATATGGAAGCTTTTCTTGAAAAGGTGGTCCAAGCCAAAAATGTGGACAGATTATAAAGGAGTAAGTCACGGACGATGGAGATGAAGGCGACCAGCATTCTAGACATTCAGTCCTCACCTTCGGGGGTGACAGCAGGAGGACAACGGGATGAGAGCTGGCCCCTCACCACTGTTTCTGTTTCTCTTCCCTACTTTCTTCTCCATGGTTCCTGCCATAAACGCCTCCCCCCTCCCCCTCTGTAAGTGTTTGGGTCTTCTTGGCCTTTATAGTCTTTTAAAAAATTTTTTTAAAATTACAGGCTCTTTCGTTAACGTGCAACTTAATAGTATCTCTGGACATGAACCAAATGTACAGAGGGTGTCAAAAATTTGAACGCTTATCAACGTTTCTCAAGTCTTCTAATATTGCTTTTGAATATTTGTCTCCTATGACTGTTTATATTTTGTATAAATAAAAGGTTTCTCTTCAAGCCCTCTTGCTATTTAGCTTTGCAGTTTTTCTCTTTAAAATTTTTCATCATTATTATTCGGTCTGTAAATTGTTATGATGTCCTCATAAAGAACTCCATTTTCTCCACTTCCCTCTCTCTCTCTCTTTTTTTAATATTCCACCCTTCCCCCCATCATTCTGTTAAACTGGGATAATAGTACTTAAAATTCAGGTCTCAGTTTCAGTCTGGACTGTAACATTATATTACATGAATATAAAAATAAATGATTTCCATATTTTTTCTATATCTTCTTCCTAAAATGAATATATGGGAATTACAGTTCTTTATTATATATTAAACATCCATCAGTATAACAAGGTCCTATTTTCAAAAGCCACAAACAAATGTAAGATAAGAAGAAAAGCCCTTTAAAATTTTACAGTCTCCATTTTAAAGGATTAGTTTCCAGATCCTCCTTCCTTCCTCCCTCCCTCCCTCCTTCTCTCTCTCCCTCTCTCTCTCTTTTTATCTTGCCTCGAGGCTTGTGGGATCTTAGTTCCCCCGCCAGGGATTGAATCTGCACCCTCAGCAGTGAAAGCGCAGAGTCCTAACCACTGGACCGCTGGGGAATTCTCATATTTCTTATCCCAAATGGAATGGCTCCAGGACTGTGAAAAATGCTGGAGGAGGCAAAGGAGCTGCCACAGGCCCTGGCAGGAGGGCCCTGCCTTAGTCTCGTGAGGGGTGGGCCCACTGGAGATGGAGAGTGGTGGGGGGCGCATGAAAGTTACTTTGGAAGTGGAACTGAAGGGACTGGTTACTGACTTCATCTGAGGACAGTGAGGGAAATGGGGTATGAAGGATGACCCCAGGGTTTTGCCTCGTGCAATCAGGTGGACAGACAGCAGGACCATTCCCTGGAGCAGGAAACATGGAGGCGGTTGGGAAGTATCACCTAAGGAAAGCATTTCTGCTCCTTCAACGTTCAACGTGGAATTGTAGTCTAGCTTCATATTTTAATACTCAGAGTCCTATATAGGAGGTGATGTATCCACATACGTACATTGCTTTTGTACATGTACAAAATTTACTAAGCCAGGCATTCCAGAAAGAGGTTATAAGTAGCTAGATAAATTAAGGTGCTCAGTTTCCTCTGAGTCTAGCTTGACAAAACAACATAAATACTGGCTTTTACAATTTTAATGCTTCGCTGAAAGTTTAACCAGTGAATCTTCAGCCCTGCGGCTTGGGAGAATACATCATCCTTTCTTGTTGGTGGCCACGTCTGACCCTACTTCCAGCCTGGATGTGAAGTTCCCTGATCTCTGCTTCTCAAATCTCTAAGCCCTTCTCCCTCTGTCTCCCAGCCTGGAGCAAATTCTCTATACTCACCTGCTCCAATTTCCTGTATTTTCCAACTCACTATTAACCTCCTTCTGATGGGGACTTCCTGACTGATTAAAATTCCCATGCTTACATTTCGGTCTTCTCATTCCCTTTCTATTTTTGTCCACTCCTTCTTGCCTAGGGAGTTTTCTTTACTTAGCTGACATGTACATCTTGCCCTCTTTCTTGTCTTACCATCTGCCAGTCACTCTCTCTGAGCCATTATAAAGCCAACATTCCCAAACCCCGACCTCCAACCATATGCTTTAGCTTTTTCAGTCGAGGGGTAACATGACAGTGCGTTTACTCAAGGAAGGAAGTGCTATTCTCTATTACAACAGCTTTCTGGTTATTTAAAAAGTAACAAAACTCACCTCTTCTTCTGTGAGAGTTGGGTCTTCTTCCCGGGACTTGTATGACATCGAACTAAGTCTCTGTTAGAACAGACATAAACCAAGAGAAGGGATTGTGAAGCCAATGATCTAACCTTTCTTGTGCATATACTCTGACGCATCCATCTACAAAAGTGTTTTCAAATGATTTTTAGGGAAGAAATGGTTTTCTGCGAAGAAATTATATAAAGCACCCAAGGAATAAACACATAAAAAGTATGTTTTTACACACCCAGTATTATTACACTTAGAGAACTTTCTTCTAATTCTTTTTTGAATCCGTAGGTACAAATAAACCAAATAATTATGAAGACTACTGTTTCAACTTCTAATTGTCACTGAAGGATTGATCATCAATGAGAGATGGAAAGATTGATTAAGAAAAAAACAAGGCTTCTTTATCAAATGTCTGAATTTTATATCTTTACAGTTTGCATGAGTCATCAGGAAGATTCTTAAGTCATCTGGAAACTTTTCTCAGCTAGTGGAGAAATCAACTCACGTTCTGTGGCGTGCTCCCTGCCTCATTTCTCAATGATTTTGGCTCCCGGTTCACTGATTCTCTCCGTAACACAACTCCTGCCTGAATTCTTGCTGATTTCAACCAGCACCTCTACTTCCAAACCTGCCCCAGCTCCCTGACCTCCCTGCACCAACCATGTCCTCCCTCCATCTCTCTGCTCACGTGCCCAGCGGCACCTGAGACTTCCCTCACCCTAAACCACAGCCGCTCCACCATCCCGACTCCCTGCAGTCCCCTTCAGACCAGCACTCCTTGTTCAAGCTCACTGTAATCCAATTCCAACAATAATGTAAAACTGTGGGGCCCCAACCACTTTTTTCTATGCATTGCTTCTCCTTGGTGTCCTTCCTTTCTGCCCTATCAAATTCCATTGTCATACTTTGAATACTCCACTCCCTTTCTGGTCACTGGTGAATTCATCCCTCAAGTGAGTCCTTAATGTGGCTCTGAATCCTACTATACCTGCTTGTACACCTGTTCCCTGGTCTCCCAGCTGCCTACTTCACATCTTCTCCTTTCTCTCCAAACCCCCAACACCTCCTCATTCACCCTCATCCATAGCTGAAGACCTTGAGGAAACGGAAGGAAACAAAGGAAATTTCTATAAAATTCTACCTCCCCCCGCCCTACCCCCAGGCTCTGCATTCACATATCTTCCTGCCAGTTGCCACAGATAAACTTTCCATGCTTCTCCTTAAGGTGATCCCTTCCTCCTGTGCACTAGATCCTGACCCGACACACCCACTCATGGATATGAGATCCAGCAACTCTCCCATTTTGTCTACATCATCAGCTTTGCCCTCTCTGGAATCATCCCCATCCACGTAAAAACAGGCTACGTATCTATTCCACAAAGAAAACAAAACCAACGCACCCTTCTCCCAGTTCCATTATTCACTCCTTCATAGCAAAATCCCTTCAGAGCGTTGTCTGAAAAAGTCATTCAAGTAATTTTTCTCTTCCTATTTTCGCTCTAAGCCCAGTTTAGTCCAGTTTCTGCCTCCTTTACTTCAATGAGACTGCTCTTGTCAAGGACATTGATGTCCACTGTGTAACCGATCTCTCCTGACCCACCTGCCGCATCTGCTGTAGGGGTCACCCCTTCCTCCCTGAACATTCGACCCTTGGCTTCTAGGACACTGTACTTTCCTGTTTTTCTGTCTATTTTGTTCTCTTCTGCTGGTCCCTTTTCTATCCTGGACCTGCGTCCTTGAACTCTTTTAGGCCCCATTCCCATGCACTCACGCAGTGATCTCATCCGATGTCAGCTTTAAAAACAAATTTCTGCTGCTGACGTCCAGATGCACAAACCCAGCCCAGGCTCTTCCTCATACACCTGCTCCTCCATCCAGCTGTTCTCTGATGTCTCCACTTGGACGACCAACATCTACCTGACGCCAATATGTCCAGCCCTGAACACCCAAGTTTCCTCCCAAATCTGCTCTGCCTGCAGTCCTTTCTACTTCGGTTAATGGCAATTCCATCCTTCCAGTGGCTCAGGCCAAACCCTGGATTCATCACTGTTTCCTCTTTCTTTCATCCACATCTGATCCATTAACAAACCTCCTGGCTCTAGTTTACTGTCTTCCGTCACTTCTGCTTCTCCTGCCCGGATCTGAGCCGCACCGTCTCATTTGTTTATTAGCATGGGTACTGACTGGTTCCCTTGCTTCCATTCTTCACAGGTGAATTTCACCTCCATCAGAGGGATCCTTTCCAAACCCAGATTAAGCCATTCTTCTGCTTAAGGCCTTCTAGTGACCCCATTTTATTCAGATTATACACCAAGGCCATACAGGGCTGGGCCCCTGGTTACCTTTCTTCCTACTCCTGTTAGTTTTGCTCTCCCCTCTCCAGCCACACCCACCCCTCCTCTTTCCTAGAGAGGCTGACCATGCTGCAGCCTCAGGGCCTTCACACTGGCTGTTCCCTCTGCTTCCTGTGCTCTTCCCCCAGATGTGTACAACTCACTCTCTCACCTCGTTTAACTTTTTGTTCAAATGCCCCTTCCCAGCCAGGCACACCCTGACCACTCTGTTCATAATTGTACTCCCACCGAACTCTCCCAATCCCTCTGATTCTGCTCTAATTTTGTCCTTTAAACTTTAAAGCCTTCTAAGATACCATATACTTTACTTACATACATATTTATGTCTCTACTGCCTCAGTAAAATGTAAGCTCCATGGGGGCAAAAATTTTTGTTAATGTTTTGTTCACTTAGCGTATTCCCAGCACCTAGATCACATGGCTTATATAGTAGGTGCTCATGGAAAACTTCTTGCGAATGAGTGAAAGGATATTAAACATTTCAAGTTCCCCTGATCACTTAAAGTTAGGATGGTTTCCATGGAAATGATGGGTCATTCATTCTCATATTACTATAGAAAGGTAATCTGGTTCCTAGACGGTTATTTCCAGTTTCTAATGGGACGTCTGGAGAATTGCTTACTTAGCAGTAGATAGACAATCGACTCTTTATCGATCAAATGCTTGTAAGTAAAAAAAGCTTTAATTGCTTTAGGCAGCATAAACTTCACATTAGTTTTATAATCTCTGGTTATACAAAGGGCAAAACATTAGGCTGTGTTTTTGCGTTTTACAAATATGTTCATACACGCTGTTATTGGTGCTCTCAATGGCTGGCTTCATGCATAACATGAGAAACTGAAATGCATTCAGAGAATACCATACAAAATTACTCCCTGGTATAACCTGTATAATCCTAGCCAGGGTTCACCTTTTGATCATGAACTCCAGAAGTTTTTTAAGGCTACTGTTGACTGACTAGCCCCTACTTGGCCTTCCTACCAAAACCTGAGAAGAGAACTCTGCTTTATTCTCTGCAGTGAGGGGAAATTAGATAACAGCTGCCCAAAGAAGATGGGGCCTAGTTTAAATCCCAAGGAAATGCTGACAGCTGGAGATGTGAATTCCAAGCTACCGTGGCTCAGATATCAGCTTATGAGACACCCACAGAGAAGGCTTGGGGACTGCTAGCACATTTTAGAGCTCTGCTGAATATCTACACTTAAGAATTACAGGTTATTGTTTAGAAACTGTCACAAAATAAAACCTCTTACTTGATTCACACAAAAGTCTCTACATTATCAGATATGGCCAGTGGAACCTGAGGGCCGGTCCCCTCTGTCTGTTCCTGTGCTCTGATTTCTGAGACCCGGGGAGGAGGGAATTCACCCTGCTGCCTGGGCTGGCAACAAGTAGAAGAGGCTAAATGGGCAGCGAGTCTCATCTTTGTCGTTTTTGGTCTTCAAAATGAAGAAAATAATACTTGGCCCCAATTAGACATGATACAAAAACTGGAAAATATCCAAGGAATGAGCCAAGAGAGAAATATTTTGTAAACATGAGCTTTCAGTATTTTATTACTTAGGGGGAAAAAAAAAGTCACACACGCTTACACTAAAACAGCTTTCACCACTCAATGCACGTGAAGGTGTTAGCACGTATTTCTCAGAACAACGTGCAAGCAAAAGCCTCAGGTTTAGCTAGATTCCCAATCGTGACAAAAGCACTGAAACCAAAGCGCTGGAGCCCACCTTGTTGGTTTCACTGGTCCCCTCGGCGGCGGCTCCGTCTTCTGCTTTACGCTCTGCCTTCTCCCGAAGGTTTTCATTTTCATCCAGAAGTTTAACGGGGACAGGGGGTGGGGCCTCCTCTTCTGGATCGCGTGAATTTCCAAGAATACTCTCTGCATTAGCACTCTGTCGACACTTTTTGTTTCTGTCCACAGAGGCATATTCCACGAAGTCTGTCTTGCCATCGGCCTGGGGCCCCGGAAGCTCTTTCACAGCGGAAGTCGACTTCGACTTGCTGTTGTGGCCTTGAGCCGGGTGGGCAGCTGACGTCACCTCCTTGATTTCTTTCACGGTTTCATATAAGCAGTCCTCCACCATGTTTTCCTGGGAGGAACTATCCTTGAGCACTTCATACGGCCCCTCCATCCCCAGACCCTGGTCCCCGTCTGCGCTTCTCCCATTGAGCGTCGCGTCCACTTCACTCTCAGGAGGAATTCTGGGCAACTCCCGGCTCTGATGACATTTCGGCTTCCCTGTGCTGTCCTGGGAGTCCAGCAGATCCGAAGCCGAGGTCTGGACTTCCTCATAATGCTGCATGCAGGTCATCGTGCTGTCTTCTGAAAGAACTAAAGCAGCGGGAGTGTTAAAAGTGGAGAAAGACGACTTTTGACCTAATTATTACAGTGAATCAGATAATCTCAAGCTAGGTGAAATCAAGGTGTTGCCTTTTTATTTTACTCGAGGCTATAAATTACAGATGTTTTGCTTGTTAGCGGATATTCTTATTTTAATCACAACGTAAACTAAAGCCATCCATTCCATGTTTCCAGTACAGTATTTAATAAATTGTCTTGGGTATCAATTTGGGTCACAGTTATACAGTATTTGCTGTTACGCCTGATAGGCAGAGTTTCCCATGTAACCAGAGGATGAAGGTGACACTCCATGGGGCCAAACTGTGGGAGGCTGGACTCCAAAGGGGGGCATGTGTGGTGGCCACTCTCCCGGCTCTACTGGCCTCCTCTTGTGTGGAGGAAATAATTGGGAGCCAGCCCCTTTCCTGGGTCACTTTTGTCTGACAGATGATGGAAACGACGGGGCAAAAATGTGCCCAAAGCAGTATCCCACAGGGTCCGCCTACCCTGTGCCTCTTTAAAGCTCTTCCTTCCATCTCACTGTCCCCCGGCCTCAATATTTCTACCTCAAATTAGAAAATCTATATTTGAAATTCTTAGATTGCCATGGAAATGTGACTGTGTGGAGTCATTCAGTCATCTGTTTATCAAATGTTTTTTGAGTGCCTGCTAGACACCAGGGATGGCTGAAGTGCTGGGGATACACCATTCATCAATGAGGTCCAATGAGTTCTGCCTTTCAGGTACTTACACTGCAGGGAGCCAGCTATTAAATTACCGTGTCTCCACTGTGTGTTCTTTACCTACTACATTCCTTATACACATGTGCATGTAAGTGTACACTTAAACATATTTATACTGGTATATTCATATATTTACTTTATATATTCTTTATATAATATATATTCCATATATATTATAAGTATTCTTCATACATGTATGTGTGTGTGTTTATAACGTACAGTTTTTAACCCCCTTGTTTTTACTGGGATTCTCTAAGACCCTGGAGTCCAGAAGAGCACGGCTGGCTCCGCTATGTTTTTACATGAAAAACTAAATGAGTGAAAGAATGAATAAAATACTTACTTCCTGTCCTGAAAAAAAAAAAAAAAGACTACTCCTCTTTGGGGGGACTAGAAATAGTATCCCTAAGGAGTATCTGGGGAAAATGATAATGGATGTCTCATCTCTCTTCCCAAGTTCCCATCACCAGCCATTGTGTTCTAAACGCTTGATCGTCAAGGAGGGGGTGAACTTTCGCCCTCTGGATTTAGACATCTGTGTCACGGTGGACAGAGAACAGGCAATGCAGTGTGAAGACTCTGGTGCCAATCCTGACTGTCCCACAGTTTCCTTGTCTGTAAATGAAGGTAAAGGAGGACCTGCTACCCCAGGCGAAAGGGCTCGGTAAGCTGGGGAGTGGAAAGGTAGCTGTGACTCTGGTCAGCAAGCACGTCCTGGGCGTGAAACAGGCAGTGTGCAGCGTGGTCCCAAGGGTGTGTCCAGGACTCAGATGGAGGGTTCGAATTACAGAGCCTCAGGGCACTAACCCTAACACCTTATGCAAATTCTTAATCTCTCTGTGCCAGGCAGAAAAATCCCCCCCCCCCGCCCCCGCCCCCCTACAGGTGTCCACGTGCAAATCCCTGGATTCCGTGAGTGTGTTTCATCACTGCCAAGGGAGGAATTAAGGATACAAATGAACTATTAGCTGATCTTGAGACGGGGAGGAGTCTGGGGCATCCAGGTGGGCCTGGTGTAATTAGGAGGGTCCTTATAAGTGAAAGAGGGAGGTGGGAGAATTGGAGAGAGACTCGAAGATGGAGGGAAAGGCCAGCACCAAGGAAGGCGGGTGGCTTCTAGAAACTGAAACAGGCAAGGAACTAGATTCTTCCCTAAAGCCTTGGGGAAGACGTGTAGCCTTGCTGATACTTTGATTTTAACCCAGGGAGACCTGGCTCAGACTCCGACCTCCCGAGCTATAAGTCAATAAATCTGTGCTGTTCAAAGGCACTACATTTGCGGTGATTTGTTGCAGTAGCAATGTTTCAGTTACCTCATCCACAAATTGTGAGGAGTTATAATCCCTACCTTACAGGGCAGTAATAATATTAGTGCTAGTAATCTTATAGGGTAAGTGATAGTACTTGTACAGTTGTGCGCATAAACGAGTTAGCACACACACACATCTTAGAGCAAGGGCACACAAGCTGATTCACAGATATTCATTTCTCATCCAAATGAGATTATTTTTGCTACAACTGGTGGTAATGCAAACGGTGAGCAGAACACATTTCCTAGTTTTTGAGCTACATTTTGTGAGATCCCGTCCTTTCTCAGGTGATGAGACCTGCACGGAAAGCTGGTATTTCTGCAGAACTTACTGTCGCCGTTGGTGAGTGCCCCATTCTGTTCGCTGCTGGCAGGCACGTCTGTGGCCAGGCTGGTGATTGAACGGCTGAACATCTCCTTGTCGGAAGGCTGCAAAAACAAAGACACCAAAAGAATCAGACTGCGTGGCAGAGGAGAATATCCAGGGCGTTGTTTTTTTTTTTTCTGGTTTGATTTTTTAAAATCATTTAATTAATTAATTATTTTGCCAAACCGCGTGGCTTGCGGAATCTTAGTCCCCAGACCAGTGATTGAGCTCGGCCCTTGAGCACAGAGTCCTAACCACTGGACCACCAAGGAATTCTCTCCACGGCTTTTTCTAAAAATTAATACAGCAACAACAAAACCCAAATCTGCTACTTAGATTTAAATTAAGTGAAATGAAATAAAATCGAGTCCCTCAGCTGTACTAGTCACACTTCAAGGGCTCAACAACCACACGTCGACAGTGGTTACCCTATCAGTACAGTCACAGAACACTTCCATCTTCATGCAAGGTTCTATTGGACAGGGCTGTCCTGGGAATCTTCCGAGGCTGCCATCCACAGAGCTGCCCATCTGGTGGTCACAAATGGGCTACAGTATCAGTCCCTTAGCTCAAGGCAAGGAGGGACCAGAAGCCCCAGGGCTGATCAGAATCAGCTCCAGTGGAGAGTGGCCTCATCCTTCTCCCAGGGGTGCTGCAAATGGTACTCTTCTTAAGTGTGTGTTGTGCTGAGGAAAACATGGGAAAGCATCACCTTTGTCATTGAAGGGAAGAGACTTAAACCTGATCAAAGATAATGTCACTGACGTCTGAGACTTTCATAATCAGCCACGTCTCTGCTTCAAGGTTCACCAAAACCAATATCTGCTAAAAAGTAGGTTTGCAAACCTTTCTTATTCTCAGAAACAAATTCAGGACATTGGGGAGAAGAATGGCATTGACTGTTTTCTTTTGGGCTAGCATGAGTGGACAGTACCTGGCAGGACACGCCAGGCTGAGCTACTAGCTATGACTAGTTAGAAAGTAAGTTGGTAGCTCACGTATTTCTTCAAATACGCAGCTGATCCCATGTAGCGGCTGAATCACTGCTGATAGGATCTGCTCCTCCATCCCGCTCATGGAGTATACGGTCCGTGGGAACCAGAAGGCCACACCAGACCGTGATCCAGGAGTCCACAGGGGATGTTCTGAAGTAAACAGCACCGCAACCTTGGCTGTTGGCTTCACAAATTCTCTGACTCCTGATGGGGAACCAAGAGAGCAAATAGCTCATGCCATGTCATCATCCAAAGGCTTGCAGGGAATTAGCTGTTTCAGTCCCGAGCAGCCCACGAAATGGGTCGTTTTGTTAGGTTGCCGGGAGCTGAAAACGCAGGTGCTGATTCACTGAAATTATGTCACACCTGGGCAGGAGTCAGGCGTGGCGGAGGACGGCTCCCAGGGAGACCCACCACAGCACAATCTAGCCATCACAGCGGAATTACCATAACCTTGACTCTAACCACCATTTCTTCTCTCAGCTTCTATGAGAAAACGCCTGCTGGAGCTCCCAACACAGAAGCAGGGAGGCCGCCTCCCTCTCACTGCAGCTCCAGGTGCAGCCATGGGACGACGCCCCCCTGGCCTTTTGCCACTAGGATTTAAAGGTAGCTCCTCTGGGACTGGGGACTGATCAGGGGGGCTGTGTCAGAGCCGGGGAGAGGGGTGGGGAGAGCTGGCTGACTACAGGGGCTTCTCCAGCCTGGGATGGAGAATCTGCAAGTTGTACAAGATTGAGAAGCTAGAAGAGAAGCTCATCAAGAGAGCCCTGTGATGTGTGTGTGTGCAAATGTGCTCTAGCGTGCATGCCCTGCTCACGCATTCCTATGAGAGAGGCGAGGGGGGGTGGTTATTAATGAAGGATACAGCACATGGAGAGTCAGCGCTTCCTTTTATCCACCCACCACTCTCTTCCTGTCTCACCCAGGGCTGCTGCTGGCTGTTAGCAGAAGAGCAGGAACTGAAGGTCTAGAACACAGCTTCTCAAACCTGAGCAGACATCAACATCACCTGGAGGGCTTGCCTCCAGTCCTGCCCCTCCCCCACCCCAGGAGACTGCGCTCTTCTAACAAGCTCCAGGTGGTGCCGCTGGTCCAGGCCAAGCTGGAAAAGAGCTGCCCTAGAAGGACAAGAGGCGGGGAGGATGATGGAGATGGAAGCCCCTCCCCCAGTCCCCACCTTTTCTGCCAAAGGGCACCGAGGAGAGTGGGGGAGGGGAAGAAAGCCGGGGCCTGGGACCTGAGTGTGGGAGGAGCCGCGGAGGAGGCACCGCCTTCTCCCCGCCTGCCCTCTGGGTGCCTGCACAAGAACAATCCCACAGAGGCGCTGGGGACAGGGGAGTGGGGACATAGATAGCCAGAGACTGCAGTGGGGGTGACAATGCGGGTAAGGTGGGGGGAGGTGCTGAGAGGTCCGGAAAGCAACGGGTGGGGTGAGTCGCCTGCACACAGACGAGAGGAAGGACCTCCCCCAGGGGCTCCTAGAGAGGAGGTCTGACCACTCGTTGCCTGCGCTGGAAGCATCCCTCCATTCACGGTGCCCTGAAGACGCCTACTGGGTGAGCTTGGAACCTGGCTGCTGGCTGCATGTTTCATCCCAGACTCACATACTTCTCTTATCCACCCTCCCTTTTGCCCCTTCGTCCTCCGACCAGTCTATGCCTGATCTTGAGAAATCGTGTCTGGGACAGGAAGCATCTTCACCATTTTAAGCCTGTGAACGTGAGGGCGGCTCCCCACCTGGGTGGATCCGAGAGGCCCGCGGGGCTTGTCAGGACCCTTTAGAACACAGAGTAAGAAAACCCAGCCAGGCCAGGCCACAGCTAGGATGCTGGGAGTCCCAGTCCTTAATGATCAGCTGCCATGGCTTGACTTTTATCCTCTCCTAATTCCTGTACTGAAGTCCTAACCCTCAATACCTTAGAAACAGGATCCTTGCAGATGAAACAGGTTAAGATGAGGTCGTATCAGAGGCTTTAAAAAAGGAGGACGTGGACAGACACACACAGAGGAAAGACGGTGTGAAGAGTCACAAGGAGAACACGATGTGACAGTGACGGAAGAGATCTTCAAACCAAGCATCGCCAAAGACTGCCAGCCCACCACCGACCACCGGAAACTAGGAGAGCAGCCTGGAACAGATTAACCCTTGCAGCTCTCAGAAGGAACCAAGCCTGCTGCCACCTTGATCTCGAATTCCTAGCCTCCAGAACGGTGAGACGATCAATTTATTATTTAAGCCACTCAGTTCGTGGTCCTTTGTTACAACCGCTCTAGCCAGCTAATATACCGGCCGGAGCCTGGGCAGAGGCAAAACGGAAACATCCCTGCGGCAGGTTGGAACCATCTGAGGATCTTCCCGGCAGTGGCACAGTGGCATCCGTTCCAGAAAGTCTCCCAACAACCCAGCTAATGACACAGGCCTCTAGCCACAGTGAATATAAACCTGCAGCATGAGGACACAGCTCAGGCAGCCAGTTAACCCTGGTGCAGTTGCTTCCCTCGGTTTCTTCAGGCCGTAAGCTTGTAGGGACCCACTCAGATAAGCGGCTGATGCTTTAAAATATGCGCGTGCGCACACCCCCCCCCCCCCCCATGCACGCGCGCTCACCACATTCATCAGGTTCTCATGGTCCCCGCTGTGTTGTCTGGGCTTCTTTTCTCTGAAACAGGAAAGGGAATGTGGCTGTAACATCCAACATGCCATCGAAAATCGAACATACACTCCGCTTTCCTATCCAAGCTTTTATCAACATGTAAAGCTCTCCTTTAAGAACCAAGTTTATTTTGGCAAGGAAGCAGAACCCAGACCATTTACTCTGTGCCTCCTCTGCAGGCAGCAGGGGCTCAGGGGGTCAAGTCCTAGCAAGGGGCTGGTCACCTCTCTTGCCCCCCCCCCCCCCAGGAGTAGAAAATACAAGTTAATAAGAGGACTCGTTTCCTGAGAAGAAACTGTTTATACCTAGAATACTGGAATGAGGTATGCTTTTCTTTTTTAAAGGAAGTCCTGACAATTCTCGTCTCTTCATTTTTCTTAATTCAGTCTCTGCAAAGTCACACACCGCAATGGGATTGAGAAAATAAAGAAAATACAACTTTTGGTTCGTCGGGAAGGGTACATGCTCTCAGGATGAGTCATATGTACTTCCAGTCTATGGAAAAGTCCAACGAGTAAAAATAGAATTTATTTTTACTCAGGAGAGGCTAAAGAAAGCCTTCAGTACTAGAGGCTGCCTTTCCCATAGATGTATAAGGCAACAGTGACACCTAGTGGGAGTGTCAATATTACAGAGGCAGGCCTTCCCAGGCCCAGGGGAGCAAACACTCTTCTGGCCTTGCGTCTATTTCTTCACCTTCCTGGACAATTAATCTCTCTCCCAGCTCTGGAGGCCTGGTCCAAACCGGGCAGGGATTTGGAGGCTACCCGAGTTCAGGAAGTCCGAATTTTATCCTCCTGACTGAGACTTTAGGGCAGGAAGCCACATCCAGGCTTTTAAATGACACTTGTCCAGCCTCTTGCAAGGTTATTGCGAAGTCTGGAACAGGGCTGGCTGTCAGCTGGTCTGCACTGGCTCTCAGCAGCAGCTGACTCACCAGAGAGTGGAATATGTGGTAGCAATGTCTGAACACCTGGAAAATCACTCCTGGTCAGAAAGGACTTTGCTTTCTCTCCAAGCAAAGATCTCATTTTATATGGGGGAGACAAAGAGGGAGCAAGGGGTGGGGAGAGGGTGAGAGAGAGGGAAGAAGTATAATTCTAAAATAAGACAAGATGGTTATTTCCTACACAGGATGTTTCTCTTTTAGAAAAAATGACTCTGTTTCTTAAGAAACTGCAGTTCTAGATTACAAATCTTCAATAAAATGACCCCTCCAAAGCTACACAGCTGCAAAAATTCTCAGCAACTCTCAAATAGTAGCAAAAAAAAAGTATCTTTAATGCACATCATACTTAGATTTCCAAATGTCCACAGATGGAAAAAGACAATATAAATGTTGACAAGCGTGTGCTCAAAAGCACAGCAAAAATTTCCTTCTGAGAAGTCTCACATATAAGGGCTTTTCCAGGTGCTCCCCAGGAAAATCAAACATGGCTCTTCACTGAACTAATAAAAAGTGTCCTGGGCCCTTTTGCAGCAGAGAAGGCAGTTAATCTTAACACACGAGTTTCTGTGAACGTCTGTGCAGTGAGATGCCATTCATCACAGGCTTTTCATATGGAGAGTCTTCTGGGTCCGGGGAACGTGTTATTTTAAGGCTCCAGTAGACACACAGCGCTCTCACCTGTTACAACTGGAGCACAGGAAGATGAGGAAGGTGATGAAGAAGAAGGTGGCCACCGCTGCCAGGCTCCCGCACACGATGATCTGCGTTTGTCCCTCATTCAGCAAGCTCCCCTCGGGCCCCATGGTGGGAGTGCGAAGTGGCACAGGCTGCTGGAGTCGGTCAGTCCTTCCAAGGTGGCGACATGGGGGCAGAGGGCTGCGTCCTCCTGCAGAGAGAACAACGTGTGTTTTGACAGCTGCTCACGTGAAGTGCCAGAATCTGGTAGTACATTCCTGTGGGGGGCGGGATGTGAAGGGGGGGGGGTCCGAGCAGAGCAGGGAGGTGTGCACAGAATGCACTGGACTCAACTTGAAACCGGCCCTGGACAAGTTCCCCTCTGTGGTCCAGGCCTTTGTCTTCTCGCACAAAACGCAAAGTATACACTGCCTAGCAAAGTGTTTGAGGCAACGGATGTCCTGTTATTTTGATATGTTTGGGGATAGATTCTTAAGTCTTCAAATAAAGTAAGATTCCAAGTACTCCACAACAAACAAATAAACGCTTATATAGATTCCTTTTTTTTTCCAGAACAGTGTAAATCATTTATGTAGTTTGCATCTTCCCCACCCTGGATCCCCAACTCCCCAAACCTGCTTCTCTTCAAGAAGTTTTATGGTTAATACAATTGATGAAATAGAATGTCTTTACATGCACTTTCATAAAGAGTCATCTGTTCTGAGTCTGTGACTGTTTATTTTCAGGGCTGGCTCTCACCAAATTTTGTAAGCACTCAATGAGTCCACTTTCAAAGGGATGCATGAAAGTCTGTGCTAAGGCTGCATCCCCGGCAGCACATAAGACCTATTTATAAACAACTGCAAACTGGGTCTAAAAGCTAGGACCTGTTAGTACCCGGCATGTGCCCGGGGCCTCAAGGGCTTTTCTCATTTGATCGCTGCCACCAGCCTGTGAAGAAGGCACGGCTCATCCCCATTTTTCAGACAAGGAAGCTGAATGCAGAGACACTAAGTTCCCCCACGGTGTCACCACGCTCAGTGGCAGGAGAGAACCTGAGTCCAGCCTGCTCTGACTCTAGCCCCAGTGGTCTCAGCCCCTAGAGGGCGCTCCTTCTCACTGGGCGCTGCCACTCCCTGGTCCAGCCACCAGGCTTCTAAATGAAAATGGCTAACGTGTCTTGTGAAATATTTTAAGACTTTTAGATTTTAAAAAAGGAGTAGTATATCAAATTAACGATGATCTCTCATCAGAGATGCCTCGATTAAAGAACATTTGCTGTGCTCAATTCTAGAACATTCTCAAACAGCCTTTAACTTCATCTCCAGTTTCATCAATAAAGTCAGCAAATAAATATTTTTGTCATGACAATTCATCAGAACTCAAAACATTTTGTTCTTGAAAAAAGATGGTTGATGTGTGCATTTCCATTTGCTTCCCTGACAGACCTGAGACGCCATGTAGCCATCATTAAGCATCTACATCAAGCCAGCACCTGGTGGCTCAACGGGCCCAAATTTTCTCCAGGTGACACATTTCACATTTATTTGAATATTAAGGGTGAAAAATGATACAAAGCTGGAGAAAAAAAACCTTTTATCTACAAGCGTGCACCAAGAATTCTAGGAGATGAAGTCGATTACTTTCTACACGGCCTTGAACCAACATGAACACTTCCTAATGCTCTATAAATACATAAATGTACAACTTCCTGGGTAATACAGAACTTCTTTCTTCCTGTGTTGGTTATATATTATGCCTGTAAACACTACATGCATAGACTAATGCATGGCCAAACTGCCTTTGCCTGTTTGCCCCTGGACAGCTGTAATGGAATGAAAATCACCAGCACTTCTCCTATGATTTGTTGAAACAATGAATAATTCACTTTAAACACGGACTACAAATTGGCACCACAGTAAGTTATTAAAATACATTCAAGTCAGCATATGAATCGTGGAACCTATGAATATAGATGCAGTAAAGCTTTATATCCAGGTCCATGCATAACACATTTTAGGAGGTACAAACAAAAGCTATCTGCTGTACAGGCATCTGTGTGTTCCTTCTTTTGCTCACTCATTCATTCGTACAACGATTAATCAATGTCTATTTATAAAGTGCCAGGTTCTTAGCAAATAGTTTGCTGAATGTATTATTCGAAAGCCACACATCCATCCTGCAAGCCCCTCTCTCCATCTCTGTACACGCTGCTCTTTTCTCTCTCTCTCTCAACAGGGGGAGGCGATAGAATGTAATGAATCATGTAGTGCTCCGCCTAGCAGAACAGTGTGAGGAGAAAAAAAGGATGAAAGCAGATTATTACCAGCTCCTGGTAATAAGGGATGTAGCTCAGAGAAAATGTGTCAAAACTCCTGGCTCACTCCCTTTCAACTAGAATTTGCAAAAAAGCTATGACAGAAATACTTTTTACAAAAGTGCTCTTCGTGGACCAAAGAATCTCAGACTGGAAAGAATCATCATCATTTGGTAGGTGTTTCTGAGTCAGATACATTGTAACCCCAAAGGACAAGGGCGCCAATGGTGTGCCTAGCTTCCATCTCTCAGACACCTCTACCTGCAAGTCGAGGGCAGGACCAGGAGCCACACAGGTCATAGCTGCGGTGGCAGCATGGCAGGAGCAGCTACTCTTGCAGGGGCCAGTGTGTTGGGGGAGCTGGTGGTCTACGTGTTGGGGGAGCTGGTGGTCTACGCACACATGACCTCCCTCCTGGTGGGATTATTCTGGTTTTAGAGAAGGTCTGCACCCCTGTTTCTCTTGTCTCCTGATCTTCTTCTCTTTCTGATCTTCTGTTTCCATAATTCTCCTGCCCATTTCTTCTCTGGCCATCTCCTTCTTAAATTTTGGTGGCTTATCTACTATTAAGACTTGACTCCACCCCCCCATGAGTGTAGATGGGCTGCCCCTCCCTCATGTGGGTTGATTGACCACCCCCAGTTGTGTGTAGAGGGACTGTCCCCACCATGTGTGTAGAGACTACCCCTCCCCGATGTGTGAGGATGGCCTGTTCTTCCCCCATGTGTGTTGACGAGCTGCCCCTCTGTGTGTGTGTAGAGGCACAGTCCCCTCCTCCCATCTTGTGTGTGCAGATGGACTGTCCGCCACCCCCCCACCCCCCCGCTGTGTGTATAGATGCACATGTGTGGCTTCCACATTCCTGCTTCTTAGTGGGGATGAGAGCAGAAGCTTTGTGTGGATGGTCCAGGGCTTTCCAAGAAGTGGAGTGGACTTTCCCCCAAGTCTGGACCCTCCTGCACTGGCTTCACGGAGCTTAAATGCAGTGCTCAGGGGTCCTTCACGTAGTATAATTTGAGGAGTGGGGGCATTGGTGTCCTTCCCCGAGACTCAAGGCTTCTCTCAGGTTTAGCGGCAAAGAAAATAAGGACAAGAAACAGGGTCCAGGCAGTAAGAAGTCACCCTGAAAAGGAAGGGCCCCTGAAAGAGTGAGGGTTTTCCAGACCAACTAGGGTTGACATGGACAAGATAATCCACGGCTGATGCTGTTACTGGTCTTGGGGACCAGCTAATTTTCTGCTAATTCCTATATCAAGTAAGATGTTTCCTGAGCATCCAGAATCAATACACACCAGCAGAAATACATGAACAATTTGGAGGTGATCTCTCATGATTTCTTCAAGAAGATATTTAAGCCTATTTCTCTCAATTTTCTTCCTATCTATCTCAATAAAACTGCATTCAATTACAGAATACTCTTTCTTCAAAGTTAAAAAAAATCCCATTGTCAGACCACACGTGTAAATATTATATGAGTTATTCAACACAGGGTAAAGAAGGACCATTCACTGCACCTCAATAAACATTTATTACAGCACCTAAATGCCCCACTAAGATGTGGTGTAAAAGAGAATATTAATGAAATAGCAGATTTAGTTTAGTAGTTGTACATCAATTCTTTTTGTTTTAGAATAGGCTTCACCATTGGCTGCGCTGACATACGATCATGACCAGAGACTGTAATTTAATGTATGATATTGACAAGAGGCAGCAGCATCCCTCCCAGCCCCCAATTTTATATCATTTCAGACTACTGTAGGAAATTGTCATTTGGCCCTGAGAAAGGTCGGTGCCTGAGTTTATAGGACTGATGTTGGGGATTCTTTTAGAAGTTGGGCTGGATAACTGTTTTGAACTAAAAGCTCCGTAATCACTCATCCTTTTATAACCATTCATTTCATGATTTTAATCAATAAGTGATTCAATCTTGAGAAAAACCAGGGCCTCTTACTTTAAAAGCAGCTGCCACTTTTGACCACAAGGGGGCAGTATAATTCTATTCTCAGCCCGAACCCGCAGGCTCCCCCAGGACAGACCGCAGTTATCCTTGCTGTTTATGCCTCTGCTGAGCATCTTAACGGTCTCCATTAGCTTGGACTATCAGCCACCCCAATCGATTCCAACAACAACAAAAACCAGATGAAAGGAATGAAAGTTGCAGCCCAAATACCAGCTATTTATTTCTTTAGCCAAACACATTTAACAGGTAGGGGCTCTGATGGCTGCAGATTCTGTAAATAGTAACTTGGTAGAGTTGGGACGGCTGGTGAGATTAGCTATAGAAGCAGACCCTTAGTTCCTCTGAAACCGGTCGAGGTCAGTAATGATGGTCATTACCATTCCCAGCTGTCCTGGTTGACTCATAATTAAGCGTGATGGAAACCAGCTCCACGCAAGACCCCTCACCAGTGGCCTAAATAAGGAGGTCAAGGACCCATTCCCACGGGAACGTCCCCTTCCCAGTCATCACCATGCGTGGGAACCACACAGTAAAATGACATTTGAGGAGCAACAGATTAAGTAAGCACATGTAACAGGGCTGAGGACCTAAATTCTCTGCTGGGCTTCTGTCCACTGAAACATGTGGGCACATGCCCAGGCTACAGGCAGCATAAACCTCTCCACTGAATTCTCCGGTCTCCTGAAAGAGTTTTAAGCTCAAGTATTTAAATTCGGGTCGATTTCTCCTCAGACTAAAGGGGCTCTGCAATAGGGAAGCCTACACTGAACTCTGTGTGAGAGTCAAGCAGGTCTGCTGTAAACACGGGGCCACCTCAGCAAATGCCCACTGTCCTCACGGGCCCTACTAAGGCCCTAGGGTCTCTGAAAAACCAGTTGTTACAAAGATCTCCCCATTTCTCTCTTTCCCTGAGTCAGGGAGGAACACACCCAAAGAGGAGAGGGCGGTAAAGGACTCCAAGCTAAGATTTTCTTTATGGATTCCCGAAGCATTTGACATCACTGTGGAGCAGTATCCTGACATTTCTTCCTGCAGCAGCTTGAAGCAGGAGAGAAAGGAAGCTGGGAAGCCTTGACATCACTAAACGGGCCCCGCCATCAAGGCTCGCAGCTGCTGCAGAAAGAGCCGGGTGTTCATCCCAAGAGCAGGTTATAAATCCTTCAGGCCATCTGTCAGCGTAACCTGATTTCTTCTTGTATAAACCAAACCTATTGATCCCCACAGGAAACGGGAAATCTGACCTTCTGGCGGGGGGGGGGGGGGGGGGTGTGGATGTCCGTTGTCTTCAAAAATACATTAAACTTACATTACAGAAGTAATATCGTTTATTGCTTACCAAAGCCCTGCCGCCATTTTGGTTTTGCCTTCAGAAAAGCCAACAGGAGAGTGACTTTGGTGAGTAAGGACTGCCTTCTAAGGTTGCTGTTCCACATATCCTGACTTGAACGCCAACCCCAAGGTACATTTTTTTATTTTTAATGGTACATCTTACCAGAGAACAGGAGAGGCGTGGGGGAGGTGGGGAGAGAGAGAGAGAGAGAGAGAGGGAGAGAAAATGATTCTGACAGACGTGGGTGAGAAGCCCAGGTAAAGGGTCTTCAATTTGTATAAGCAAGCCTTAATGGGTTGTTTCACAAAGTGTGCAGTTTGAACGTTAGGTTCTGTTTCTTCCTGTCTTGCAAGCTGGCTCATCTGATCAGAATTAAAAGGAACTTTTATTCCTTGAAGGCAGGGATAGATCCATCTCATACCCCACCATATTTTCAGCATCTCCATGAGCTGGAAAACAGGAGCCCGTCAAGAAATTTTTATTGAATACATATTTCTGTGAGAGGTGGACTCCGAAGCTGACTCTCAAAATGCAATTTTAATGAGTAATTTATGAGGTAAGGGAGAGAAGGAGAATGAAAGAGAAGAGCACATCAAGCAAACAAAAAATAAGCCAGGTATGTCTTAAGGCAAAATCTCAGCTCTGGAACAAACACAGCCACCTGCCTTTTTTGTATTGTCACCGAAGCAGCCTGATGTCTCTTGAAAAAGGTCCCAACACTGGAACTACCTGCTTCTCTGTATGTGACGCGTCACTCTTACCAGGTCTCCACACTGGCGATCTGTGTCCCCAAGCTTAGCATTCCTCTGGCCCCTTCTCAGCCATGACACGTCACACCTTCCTCCTCTCCTAGGAACCCTGATACACACCTCTCTCTTCCCTCCCTCACAAGCCCTGGGCCTTACATTTCTTAAAGGAAAGGGAAGCCTTGACTGTTCTTGGCCTTCTTCCCACATTTTTCATCTGATGGAAGCCTAACCATCCTTCGGGTCTCAGCTTAAATGTCACTTCCTTGGAGGAGCTTTTCTGATGCTGCTTCCCCCTCCCCAGTTTAGTTTAGCCCCCCCCCCCGCCTTTTTTTCTTAACAAGACTTTCCCTTCATAGCATCACTCAAAAGTGGAGTATGTCTCCTCCACTGGTCTGAGCCCCAAGAGGGAGGGTGTGGACAGATGTATCTGGTTCACAGCTGTAGCCCTAGTGTGCAGCGATCCGTAGGTGCTTAATACACAAGCTGGATGAATGAATAGTTCCAAGGATCTAAGAGGAGGTGGATATTGACCAGCCCTTCAAAATGGTAAGACCCAGAAGAAGAAATTCTTTTCCTCAGTCTTCTCAAATAAAGCTGAAATTCCATAGGGATACAAGGGGTTCCAGAAGTCGGCTTGCCTGCCTGACTACCTGGTGGGGAAATCTGCATGGTGCTGCTTCCATCCTACACACGATCAACTGGCCTCTTCCCAGGTTCCTCCCAGGGTCCTGAAGGGGCCCAGTGCATATTCATGTTGACTCATAGGCTTAAAAAAAAAAACCTGCCATCCCCACCATGTTCATAACCCCCAGGTGTGTGCCCGCCTGGGACAAGAGCAGACAGGTGAGGACATGGGAGCTCTGCCACCTTCCAGACAAGCTCAGCGTCACTTTATGGTGACTTGTTTTCTGCACCAGAGAGAAGAAAGCTCACTCTCCCCTGGTCCGCCCGCTGTTCACTCCCAGCTACGTCCTCATGGGTCTCCCTTCCAAGGGAATCAGAGCACTTTGCAGCCCTGACACCACCCACTTTGCTGGAGTCCAGTGGGGATGTGGTGTTTACACACAGGCTGGTGTACTGAGGTCAGGACTTTTAATTTATTTATTCTTTTTTTTAAAATTTATTTTGTTGAAGTACAGTTGATTTACAGTGTTGTGTTAATTTCTACTGTACGGCAAAGTGATGCAGTTATACATATATACTCTTTTTCATATTCTTTTCCAGTATGGTTTATCACAGGATACTGAATATAGTTCCCTGTGCTATACACTAGGACCTTGTTGTTTATCCATTCCACATATAATAGTTTACATCTGCTAACCTCACACTCCCAATCCACCCCTCCCCTCCCCCACCCCCCCTCGGCAATCACAGTTTGTTCTCTACGTGAGATCAGGATTTCCACATCTTACTCTGTTAAGCACTGCTTTGCACTGTTTTTATTTGGCTTCTGATGCACGGGTGATTCAGCCACTTTTTTTTCATAATAGTAAAAGACTTAACCAAAAAAAAAAAAAACCCAAAAAAAACCCTTCAGGGTTTTTGCTGAAAGGTTCCGAAATGTACCGTGTGGCATAAATGCCTCTCAGATCCTCCACTCATGGATCATGATATTTAAAAGATCAAATTCATTTTAACACCTGGACTGTGGCTGGACAGCTAATTACAAATGCTCTAGTATCTGTCACATCCCCATTAGCTTTCACCAAGCCCTCACCGGACCACGCTACCTCGTGGAGACTGCACGTCAAAGGACGCTTATTCTGGGAAAAGGAAACCGTCACGATGGACGAAGTAGAATTTCAGAGTTAGATAGCAATTTAAGCCATGCCCAAGGGGAATCCTAGTTCACAGTGCTGGTTTCATTGTGAGTTAGATCAGCCACACCTTCTGATGTAAACCACACCCGGATGTAAGGACTCTGACTTAAGAGCAGCACCAGGCACTAGCAAGAAGGTAGCTCAACTTAGTACCCAGTGCTTCGCCCATCAAAGCGATCGCTAATTCTCACCTTTCCTCCATTTAAAAAACATTCAGAATTCTTTACATCATAAAATTGGCCGACAAAGTACTTTTCATTGACTTCTAGAAAGCAAAATCTTCCGAAAAACATCCCTGCAAGTGACTCGCTAGTGTTCCCGGGAATTACTCAGGGCTGGGAGACAGAGTAACAGCTTGATTAGAATGAGTCAGAACTTGTATTTGAAAATGTAGGTTCCTGGGGCTCATCCTCCAGGCTTTCTGCCGGGAGGGTGGGGGGAGTGGCGACTCAAGGGGTATGACTCACAAACCCTCTGCAGAGGAAGCCACAGGGCCATGGACCTTGTAGAGCAGAGCTTCTCCAGGGGTGGTTCTGAGCAGAAACCTCACCATCATCTGGGAACTCATCAGAAGTGCAGAATTCTGGGCCTTCCCTGAGGCTTATGAATCAGAGAATCTGGGGTGAGGCCCGGCAATCTCTGTTTTAACAGGCCCTCCCGGAGATTGTGATGCACGCTGAAACGGGAGAAGACTGTTCTAGAATAGCACCTTCCTGCCTCTCCAGACCACCTGGGGATCTTGTTAAGCTGCAGATTCTGGATCCTGCTTTCCTTTTTTTTTCCCCCGGTTTTAATATTTTTTTATTGAAGTATAGTTGATTTATAATTTACTTTGCTGTACAGCAAAGTGATTCAGTTACACATATATGTACATTCTTTTCTTTCATATTCTTTTCCATTAAGGTTTATCATAAGATATTGAATACAGTTCTCTGTGCTATACAGTAGGACACTGTTGTTTATCCATGCTATATATAAAAGCTTACACCTGCTAACCCCAACCTCCCACTCCATCCCTCCCCCAACCCCTCCCCCTTGGTAACCACCAATCTATTCTCTATGTTCCCCTGAATCCTGTGTTTCTACCTGGCCCTCAGGTGAGGTCCAGGCTGCTGGTCTGAGGGTCACATATGAATAATACTGGCGTCCATGTTCATCTTCTTTCAACTAGGGCTGAAGGGTCATCCCGCCAGATCCCTGGGGCTGAAACTTGGCCTTCATCTTACTCAAACTTACGTGAGATGAGGTCAGAGCTCCTGTCCCCTAGGAGGCGTCCTGAGTGCCACAGAGGCGCCCTAACACAAGGCTGCTCCCCACAGGGTCTAATGAGACGGCGGCGAGCGGACGAGTCGCTGGTGTGTGGAGCCACAGACCCAGCTTCCACTCCATCCCTTCCCGCCACGTTGCTGAAATGTGGCCTGAGATGAGCCCAAACCCCCTGTGCCTCAGTTTCTCCTTCTGAAAAGTGAGGTCATTTATAAAGTTCCTTTTCAGCTCTGAGATTCTTTTATAAAAGTAGCTGGTGATTCCTAAGTTCTAAGACACAAATCCAGACCTTCCCACACAACAGGAAGTGCTGACTCGGCAAGAACCGGGAATTCTCAGCGTGATCGATAGTTTCGACTTCCCAAGAAGCACAGTCTTAGTAATTCATGAGAAAATCTGATGAGGTCATGCCGGTCACACAGATGTCAGGAGAGAACATCACGGGCGGTCTTTACGGTCAGTGTCCAGTGCCGGGAGTCAATCCCGACAACGCCCAGAATATCAACAGCGCATCTGGTAACAGCACCACTGCACCCTGGCTGCAGGGCTGACGGATGAGTCTCTTTATCTTCTCATTCACGTCTAGTTGATACATTTACACTTTTACTATTCATAGTTATAAAAGCCTTTCAACAAAGTGTGAAGATCAAACCAAAGTATGTGGGTGGCCGTGCCCAGGTAATGTAGAGAGAAGACATTGCTCCTGGAAGCTTCTGAGGCTTTTAAAAGGCATATGCCCCCCCCCCCCCAAAAAAAAAAAAAGGCATATGCCCCAATCTAGGAAAATCTTACAAAGACAGCAAGTCTGAAAGGGATCCGTCTAATTTCCAATCTCAATACTTGATAAGCCTGAGGAGATTCCAAATGTGACAGAACATTCTGGAGACTTTCTCTGTCTTTATTATTAAAGATGCTCAGCTCTTTGGGGCGATTTCATTGGTTTCTTGACTAACACCTCTGATATTTCTTACTCTTTGACACTGAGGCACACACTGTATTTTACTCTTTGACACTCTGTAATTCACTGAACAAATAATTGCTAACTACCTACTCTGTGCCAAGGACTGTTTCATCTTCTAATCACACCTTGAATATGAGATGACACTGGTCTGCTGCAATTCAGCCGCCAAATTCAACTGGCAAGAGGTGAAACACATGTAGGGTTAAGTTCCTAATACAGCGATATATTTTGATCAAAGATGAAAAACAATTTGTTGTGGAATTCCAAGCATGGGAAGTCAGGGAAAAAGAGCCAGAAAAAAAGCCTTTCATTTCCACCACTTTGCATGAGAAACAACATCTAGTCGCAGTAATTGCTGCGTGATTCTGTTCAGCTTGACAGCAGGGGCACCGTGGCCCTGATGCAACAGCAGTGCCCTTGGACTGACGGTGTTTCAAGCTGAGAACTGTCCTCGTTGTGTCTGGGGGATTCCAGAGGCAGCCTTCGCGTGTGCACGGGGTGGACAGAACCACCTCCGCGAACCCACACAGCTACTCAGCACAGTCAGGGTGAGCCAGCCGCTGAGGACAGGCCAGATTTCGAGGACCTGGAGAGAGCACCCCTTGCTCCCCACCCCATGGGGGAAAACTGCTTTCACTTTACAGTTAAAGCAAAGCTGAAAAAAAACAAATATTCATGGAGGAAGTGGCACACGCATGAAAAATCCCATTAGGGCATAAATGATGGAACAGAGCAAGTTACCAGGTGAGGAAAAGGGAGGGAAGGAGAAGATGAGAGGGCTGAGGCCACAGCGCAGACACACCGTTCGTGGAGCGAGGCGAGGGGAACCCTCAGAGGACTTTTCTGGGATTTTTTTCCTGCTTTAACCACTTTGTCTACAGCTGCCCTTACTCCACGGGGTACTTTGGGAGCTAAAGAATAACGTATGCATATACATGTCTACATACTTCAGTACATTTATTTTCTTCTCCTTTTCCCATTTGAGGGAGGATAACAGTCTCTTGACGGAAATGCGGAGATGGGTATAACAGAACAGCAACCCCTGCGGAGATTCTGTTCGTACGTGGTGTGACGTGACTAAACACGGAACTCAACAATCAGAATCTGTCATGCTCTTTAGCCATTAATACCATGGACAGCCAAAACCACTTTGAGCTAGATACAGAGGCAATATGGAGTATTTGAGAAGATGCGGTGTATATTTCGCACAATGAAATATTACTCAGCCATAAAAGAGAATGAAATATTGCTATCTGCAGCAACGTGGATGGACCCACAGAATATCATACCAAGTGAAGTAAGTCAGACAAAGACAATTATTATACGGTACCACTTATATGTGGAATCTAAAACATAATACAAATGAACCCATATACAGAACAGAAACAGACTCACAGACATAGAAAACAAACTTATGTTTACCAAAGGGGAAAGCAGGGGTCGGGGGCTAGGGAAAAATTAGGAGTTTGGGATTAACAGATACATACATACACAAAATAGATAAGCAAAAAGGATTTACTGTATAGCAGAGAGAAGTGGAAAATAACCTAAAAAATATATATAACTGAATCACTTTGCTGTACACTTGAAACTAACACGATTGTAAACCAACTATATTTCCATCAAAAATGTTGTTTTGAAATAAAAGGGCAATATGGAGTCAACTGTAGGGTCTTGAGTACAGACAAGACAGGATAGAACAGCATCTCACTTGTGAGCAAGAGAATGTTTTCTCCCCTTCAATGGATGAGTGTTTTGACTGTGGTCCTACCGCATAACCAGCCTTGACTGGTATCAAACGGCACGGCGTCCGGCCCCTCCATCTATCGGCCCCATTGGTTTCACTCGGCTCCCTTCCCAGGCCACGTGAGAGCACCAGCCACTGCACAGATGCCCCCAGAAGCCCCTCAGTCCTGCTCACAGCCCCGGGCACCTGCTACACTGCTGATGCCCAGGCCTGACCCTCAGATATTCTGATATAATAGAGTTAAAGTGGGGCCCAAGAACCTGTATTTTTAACACGTCCTAAGGGATACTGAAGTAAGTAGTTCGCTGAAAACCCCAGGCTCGGAATTTGTTAGCAGTCCCACGGGGAATGCCAGTGAGGTGGGAGTTACTTACCCTATCAAGCCGTCACAGGGTCAGAATTACTCAAAACTGACATAACATTTGGCGAGGGGAATCACAGTAGAAGGAATTCGGAAAGAGTGAGAGTCTGTGTAAACATGGTTCCTACAAGCTGTAGCCTTTTCATTGGTTCATCTTATGAAAGGAAAAATCTAATCCCGTGTTGAGTCCCAGTGGGCAGGAGTAGTGAAACTCTGGGGAAATCCACGGGGAAATCTCCGCAGGGCGTTTCTTCCCTTACAAAGCCACGTAGCTAATATGATTATAAGACCTAATGAGCTGAGACGAACGCAATTTTGAAAATCTTCATAGCTAATGAAAATCCCATCTTCTCCCTCAAGATTTCCCATTTTTTTTTCCTGTTTACAAATCATGAATGAAATGAAGTCATGGGTTAAGGCTGTGTTTATGAAAAGTCTTTATAATTTGGAGAGTTTGATATTTTGAATGTCACAGTGGTTTCCAAGCAGAAGGGTCACATTTGGAATGTACATTATATACCACAGTATTAAGAACTTTTTGGAGAGACCTAGAATATGGACTTATAACATGATCTTTAAAAGAAAATGGATGAGTTTAAAGCATTTTGTACGTCAAGTTGGCAATATAGCCACTCTGCCCCAATGTCCATTTTTGTTTTTTTTGGAAAGTAGAGAGCAATGAGAGCTAATATCAGGGTATAGCTTTGACACCCTCCCCCCACCCTGCACTTCCCTATCCTATGTTTTCACCCCTTTTGGGGAAGGAACATTTCAAAGACGTTAAATTGAAAGGTAGGGGAGTGGCCTATGGTGAAGTGGCAGATTGGGGGAGACATATCTTAGAGGCATGTTGCGATAAATTCAGGAAAAGGTGCCAGCCTCTACCCAACTGTCCAAGTTCCTCTATTTTAACTTTCACTTGTTAATAAAAGAAACACAGATATTTATGCAGTATAAGGTAAAATTACTAAGAACTTAAAAAATGGAATATTGGAATTCAAAGAAATTTTGCACATGGAGTCAATTGAGTTCACTCTTCTCTGTCACGAGACTTTAAGTAGCTCTGGTTGTGCTAAGAGCACAGACTACAGCACGTGAGTGATGCCTCCTAGAGGTGTGAGGTATGCACTGCACAGCTGTAACAGCAGCTTCGTAGATGCACATTATGGAAGTAGAACAGTGGAATTTGATCCTGAGAAGGTCACTGTTGAATTATTTCTCATGCCTCTATTACAGGAAAACTTCAAGAAACATATACTTACAAAATAGAACAAGAAGCTGTGTTTTCAGGACAAAAAGAAAACTCATTTAGAAATATCAAAGCAGTCACTGACACCTAGTTATTGCTATTCGGGATATAAATCAGTATTATTTTAATTTATTGGATTAGATAATCTAAGCCAAGTGGCTTCATTCCAGTTCTTTCTGTAAGCAATTATTTCTAATGGTTATGTGATTTCTCAGCACAAACTATAAAACAATACATTAGTATACTTTAAATTTAAGAGAAAGATTCAGTCTTTTTTACATTACTTTTTCTTAAGACTTTCTCCAAACCCTCTGAAACCCTACTTCATCTTACTTCCCAATACCTTGTCATGCTATGATATATCAGGAACAAGCCAATTTTAGGGACAAGTGGTCCACCAGCAGTCACTGATACACTGTGTTCCATTTTACTGAGAACATGATTAAGAACAATCTTAAGACATTCTGCAACATTCACTAACCTACCCCAAGTCTTTAATTCTGTAGCCAGGATTCATCTAAGACACCAAGGTGTATGATTTCAGCATAGTCGCCAAACTAGGAATACCCTCCCAGACTGGGTCTTAGTACTCCCATTGTTAAGATTAGACAGGGTGGGGATAGGCTGAAAAATCAAATCCTAACCGTTCACATTATGAACCGAGTTGTAATCTGATGCCATTTTCCCTAATTTATTACTGGACACGGCTTTTCGACGAACTGAAGGATAGCCGCTTGCCAGCGCTAACTGGAACACAAACGCGCTCTGCATTGTGGCTGACACTGTCCTGTTGTTACGAGCTGGGGGCTAGATTGCATAGCAGCTGAACCCACTGACTAATTAACGTCTTAAAGATGGCTATAATAAAATATCAATATAAGGAACTGTCATGATTTGTTTATCTGCATTTTGGGGTAAAACGATTAATGACACTGTTCTATTGTGTAGTACATGAAGCTTTGTGTGATAAACTCAGATTTTTAGTGCTTGGAAGGTGTTTTTTTATCCTAAGTTAGTTAGTTGTTTTTTTTTTATAACAATTAAACTATACATACAAAAATCATATTTCCTTTTCTCTGGCTGGAAGCTCCATGCTGTAATTATCCTTCAATTGCAGCAATGACCTTAGTATAGCGCTTTCTTTCTTCTCTCTACACCAACCTCAATCCCAAGTTTTCGATTTCACACATTTTGAAGTGCCTTATGCAAGCGTCTTTATTATAATAACCTCAATATTTCTTAGAAGCAGATCTTAATTTCTAAATATTGTTTATATGAAGCTTTAAATTTAATTGCCACGTACTATTGCTTTATAGATTTGAAAAGCTCTCAATGTCCAGATACATTTTTAAAAAAACAAAGGATGAAGGAAGGAAGAAGGAAGGAAGGAAAAGAAGACCTTCCCACTAAACTAATCCTTGGCATCATAAGTTCTGATCTCTACGCTAAGGAAATAATAAAAGAAGTATTCAGATGATATATGAGATGCAAAGACTTAGATGATTAAAATCAAACCAACTTTATCCTAAAGGCTACAGAGAATTATTAAATTTCTCTGAATTAAATTAGAATTGTCAACCCTAGCTACAGATTAGAATCACTTGGGAAACTTTTTACAATATACCAACGCACAGGCCTAACCCCTG
This sequence comes from Hippopotamus amphibius kiboko, assembly GCF_030028045.1. Taxonomy (NCBI): domain Eukaryota; kingdom Metazoa; phylum Chordata; class Mammalia; order Artiodactyla; family Hippopotamidae; genus Hippopotamus; species Hippopotamus amphibius. The sequence continues at coordinate 105,915,077 of NC_080190.1, read as the reverse complement.
AAATTGGCTTAATTGAGCAGGGATTTGGTCTGGACATTTATCGTTGTAAATGTGTCCCCAGAGCATCTGAAAGTATAGTTTAGGCTGAGAGTCACTCAGGTAGACTTTTCATTCATATTTCTAAGCTTTTAACTGACTGATGCTACTTCATTTTATTTCCGACATCATTGGAACACTGCATAGTCAGGATATGACAATATAAAACAGATACAGCTCTTCTTTCCTCTTCCTGTACAAGTCCACACTGGGAACCATACAAACCAAGCTTTTGGCAGCAAATGTATAACCTCAGAGCCGAGGCCCAAACAGAGCATGTATACTCTGTTCCACAAGGTAGTCTCTGACCTTGCAACACAAAGACATAGAATCAGAAGATATGGACATTGAGCCACATTCTTTGACTGTCTACTAGATTATGTCTACATGTTTATCTCTGCATCCCTCAAAATACTGATCCAAAAGTTGTAGGGCTAAACATAACTCACTAGATAAATTAAAACAGCATTATTTTAAAGTATTTTGAAATGTAAGCCTTTCAACAAGAATTACAAAAAATCTCCTGGTCTGATATTGATTCTCACTATTTTTAGGTTGCATGTCAAAGATGCTCTAAGCACTCATAATGTTTCCAGTCACAAAATGATCCATAATTATTAGAGGTAAAGAATACACTAGAAATCAGTACATGATTATGACAATATCTTTATGCTTTAGGCTACTTTAGCTTATCATCATTGCTTAAATGATGATCCAGCCTCAGCTGGTTCCTTAGTCTCCTTGGCCATGACCTTTCAAACCCACAGGCTATTTCTTTCTAGCTCTTGGACATATTGAGTTTGTCCTCACCCTTTTATACTAGCTGTTTATCTACTGGAATGATCATTTTTCAGGTCATCACACAGCTGGTCCCCTGTCCTTTTTTTCATCCTGTTCAAACATCACATCCTCAGAGAAGCCTTCTCTGACCAACCATTCCACAGCCCTCCTGTGCACCCCCAACTCAGCCTTATCCTATTACCCCCTCTTCCTTTACTGATATCCCATCCGAAAGCATCTTATGTGTTGGTCTTTGCGTTCATGGTTGCAAGATGCTCTCTAGAACGTAACCTCCATGAGCACGGGCCCTCTGTCTGGGCAGCTGTAACTCTAGCACCTACAAGAGTCACACACACTCAGTGAGTATCGATGGAGCGAACGAACGCGCGTCTTTGCAGTCTTACCAAGAATACTTTCTAAAATAGTCCTGTCCTCTTTAAGGCTGAAACTACTGAACAGATAATAAATGAGTGTGTACTGCTGCCATTTTAACCTATTGTTCCCCACACAATATGCACGTGTCGGGATTTTAATTGGACCCACAGTGCCAGCCACTTTTGCACAGAAGGCGATTTGTACCCTGTGCCTTCGCTGGCTCTGTTTCTGCCAGAGAGAGCTTCTCTTTTTGCAGTCTTGGCTGTTCCTTTCAATTCCCAGCAGAAAGCAGCTAGACATTAATGTTTGAAACTGCGCTTTTAATGGTCTATGAAGGTTTCTTTACACGACTTTATTGAGGCTAACAACCATGTTTATTTAGCGTAGGGTCCTCTGTCTACCATGGAAGAGTTTTTGGGTCTCTTGCTATTGTTCATTCCCACAAACGTCTAGCTTGGGATGGGAGTTACCCTGCAAAAAGCATCCACTCAGTGTTGATGGGTTTATTACAGCCTGGGATCTTTTGTCACTAATCTTACCCTTCTATTATTATCATGTGATACCAACAGTACTGGACAGGAAGTCAGCTGTAATATTTTGAGGACAAATCCTCCTGGCACGTGGACTCGACAGTTGGATACTACCTCTATTGCAAGGCACTTCTGTTTGGTCTCGGCTAGCACATTAAGCCATAGTGATACCGCACTCTGCAGCCTTCCAAACACGCGCCTATGTTTGCATGTCAGCTCCTTTCAGCATCTTCAGTATTTCAGTCTTCCATTCAGTCTAGAAAAGTATATTTGATATCCCTAACAACATCAGCTACATTTGTATCTTGTGAAACATGCATAGCTTGGTGCCCTTGCTCAGAAAAGGCACCCAATAAATAAAGATTCGTTCCTTCTGCTGCTTTCCTTGCTATTTTAACAACTTAGTTTATTCAAAAATAATCTTAAAGAAGAATCTGCATCTTTTAAAAACTCAACGTATCTGAAATATTCAATGTACAGCTTGTATCTGCTTAATTTTCTGGAGTCAGGTGCACTACCGTTGCGCCACGAGGTCCTCAGTTATTTCTGTTAGCTAACCAGAGTTACATTAAATTCAAACCAGAAACTGTAATCATTACCAACATCAGAATCAGCTGCTTCCAATGCAGGAGGTCTGATGACAGTCTAAAGTTCTAACAGATGGTGGATCCTGCTTCAACCAAACCCAAGATGCATACATTTGTATTCATAAAAGAGTAGCTTTATGAAATATTTTGAATATTTTCCAAATCTACTATTTTGAATGATCCATTCAAATTTCCTTAAAATATAATTCAATTTCAAATAGACTTGCACAGAAATTTACAGGAACCTATGCAGTGCCATCTAGGAGGCCATATATAGACACAAAGCCAACTCGGAACTAATGATTAGTTCTCAGCAGTGATACAAGGCTATTCAAACCAGAGGGCTGAGGCGGATGGGAAACTGTCCCGGGTGAGTCAGGATGACCACACCCGGTCCCCACTGATGAATCTTAACTCCGTGCAAAGAGTCACAACCAGACACTGGGCTGTGTGTTGTAAGCGGGAGCGTGAACTACGAAGCCTTCCTGCCAAAAATGAGGACCTGAGCCGATCAAGCCTCCGGATGTCGCTACCAGGCTTTTATTTAGTTACTTTTTTAATTCTATCATTTAAATAATCAAATAACAAGCAAGGGTTTTGTCCACCCTCGTCAGTTAACTCACATTCACAGGATTGTGAGGTTGGTGCATAACTTCCTGTGTGTGACTATTTGTGTAAAAAAAAAAAATCATTACAAATTTTTTATCTGCAACTTGTGTAACTACTCATAATGGCTGTCATCAATGTGTCCACTAAAATGCCAGTGTATCGAATGGAAGGACATGAGAATGACAAGCTCTGGTGGTAACTTACACATTTGAGAAGACACTCCCAGAGCTTCCCTCCTCTCCCGGGTTGTGAAATACGTGATCCTCGCTCTTGGAGGTTCAGTCTTAGGCCTTTTTCCTTATTTTGCCTCATATTTGCTTCCTGGCGTCTTATCCACACCCATAAGTTCAGGTCCCTTCAGGCTGCCTTCATTCCCCATGGGTATCTCCAGTCAAAGCCTTGCTTTCTGAGCTCTAGATCCCATATCCAGCTGCCACAGGACCTCCCCACCCCCCCGAGGATGTCTCCAGGCCCTTGGTTTCAGCATGTCTGTACAATGGACCAGACTCTCCATCTTCCCTGCACATGGGCCCTCCTCCAGGGCGCCCTCTCTCCTCTCTCGTGAATGGTGCTACCTTCAGCTCACTGCACAAGCTAGCATTCCAGGGTTCTCCCCTTTACCACCCTCTCAGTTTCGCCCCATATCTAATTCAGCACACCAAGCCCTCTTGATTTCATCTCCAAGATGACTTTCAAATCCATCTCTTAAAACTAGTCCTTGTCTCTGCACCCCAGGGTCAGCCCTCTAGTCAAGTAACCAGCATCTCTAGTCAAGTAACCAGCATCTCTTGTCTTGGCTACCACATTCACCCTGCTGCCTTCCAATTCCTTCTTCAAGCCCCAGCCAGAGAGATCCTTCCAAGAAGAAAATTTGATCACACCAAGCACTCTGCTTAAACCCCTTTAATGGTTTCCCACTGATCAAAGGATAAAGAAAATGAAATCATACAAAGCAGGCTGCCACTTTCTACAAGTTCTGACTTTGGCCCCCCTCCCTCCCTCCCTCATCTCTTTCTACCCTCTCACTACCTCTACTCCACTCACTTGCTCCTTACCTGGAACCTCTAAAACGCTGCCCCAGTCCCTCCTCTAGTTAAGTTCTACCCCCCATCAGACGCCAGGAAGGACTTCCCAAGCACAAGGCCATCCCTCATTGCTGTACGTGTTTCTCTTTCACAACACCTCTTTTTTCTATGTTCAGGTATTTGTGCCATAGGTTTGATTGATGTCTGCCATACCTTCTAGACTGCATGGAAACCCTATTATGAAATCACACCTGAACTGTCAGTAGACACTGCGATCTGTCATCCGGTAGAACGTGACAGTCTCTCCTCCAGTCATGCTTGAGTAATCTTGCTGAATCTGGAGACTCTGGTCTGTATTGGTTTTTGTTTGTTTTCGTTTCCATAGTGAGTTGGGAAGCATAAGGTCAGATTTAAAAGAGGGCCCATTTGCACAGGGCCTGGCAGGTAATTCAAACACCTAGAGGCCAGGTTAACCATGTGGAAACATTTTCTCCTCAAAGAAACACGATGTTTCTCATTTTTCTTTGAAGATATAATCCGCTCATTCTATCTTTTGCTTTTTCTTTACCTCAAGAAAACCAGAGCACAAAAATAAGGAGAAGTGGTGATCAACCCTCAATTTGATGGCTGGGGAATAATAGAGCAGGGTAGGGACAGAGGCAAATTATTCTTCCACACCCTGCAAGTTAAAAGGTCTGGAATAATAATTTCATTCTTTTAAGAGACAAAAGGGACAAAGTTCTATAGTCTTAAAGTACAGAATGTATACAGATGTGTGACACAGAGCTAATATTTATGTTTTACTAATCATCTTCTAAAATCTGAAGGATGAAATAGACTATGCTTACTAAATTTGTGGGTGGCTTTCATTTGAATAGGGGTTCCAACAGCTTTCAAGACATGTGCTTAATATAAAATGTTTAATATATTATAAATCCTCTACAGTAACAATATTAAAAACCTTACACTGTCCAGGGATCTTTGAGATTGAGTCCAACATATTTGCAATTAATTTTTATCTATAAAAAATAATTGCAGTAATTTAAGATATTTGCAGGTTTTGCAAAGGCAAATTTTTTTCATTTTGATTCAGAAACCTTTATACAGCTTCTACTTTGGCAATCAAATGTCAAAAATATGGAATTCCCGTAAAGATATTATGTATAAATAAAGTCATCAAATTTAGAACAGCAAGCCCCAGATGGTCTAGCAGCATCAACAAAAGCCACTTTCCTTGCCAACATGAATTTTGTAAAGCAGAAATCATTCTCAGGCACGCAGAGACAGACACATCAAGTCCATGCATACTTATGGCCATATGCTCAGCACCAGGTTAGGGACTTTATTACGGGGCCCATAAAACATTACTTTAAAAACAAACACTGAGTGTTCACAATGAACTGTTTACTCTTTATGGAAAGAATGACCCGTGCTCTTGTGTTTTAGAGGGAGAGAGGGTGGTGAGTACACACAGGACCAGCGGGATTTAAAAGCATAAGCAAGGCCATCCACAAACCTGTTTGGATGGGGCTGCTTTGAACATTGTAACTTATATTGCCTGTTTCTTTCTGATAATCTATTTAACCTAAATTTCTGGGATTCAGTATTTGGGACTATGAATGTGACAGAACTGCCATGTAAACAGAAGTGTCTTTGTATGATCGTGATTAATGGAATAGAAACTGCGGCTTACGGAGTTTCAGCAGGTACCCATCCCCACCCCCACCCGACTCCCCATCACTCAGAGAGAAAGCAAGTAAGAGAGATGAGGATGAGAGCCACAGGTCTCAATCACTCCACCATCAGGACTTGCTAAAATCATAAAAGGACCTGCAGCGCAATGGAAACTCAGTGCTTGAAAGCTAAGTGTAAGCAGGTGGATAGCCTTTTGAGGGCCTCGGGCCTCCTAGAGGTGGGGGGCTGGGCGATGCAGGCTCGAGTTGGGACGCAGGGCCCAGTGATCACCTGACATATCTTTAAGGAGCCTCAAGCCCCACAGTTATGAAAAGCAGACACGATCCTCAATGAACATTTGCCATATTTCTGTACCACACATTCCTGAATAACCTTTGATGCTCCATTTATTTCAAAGAAGACAGATTATTTTGGACCCAGTTCACATCACTGATTAGAGATAGTCTAGCTGTCAGAAAAATAAATCTCCACTGAATCCAATTTGTGGGATCTAAGAGCAACTTATGGATCAATCTGGAATTATATGGGGCTTGGCTGGTTTTGTGAAAACAGTTATAACACAACAGTGAAAGGAATCAATAAAGATGTATAAAGGTTTTTCTTTCTTTGCATAGGTTTAAAAATGGGTTCTGACCCATTAAAAATGCCTTTAATATTTTTGGAGTTGAAATATTACTCTTTACTGTCTCTGGTTCTTTTCTTGAGTTGACCCTTCACGTCGATGAAGTATTGTTCTTCTCACGGACAGCTGTGAGGCTGCCTGGCTGTCGCTGCCAGGCTTTGTCAGCCTCATTGGGTGACGACACCTGAATTCTGTGCCAAGATACACATGCCCTCATAGGCACTGAGTGTTCCTCTACTTATATTATCTTTCTGCAGCAGAGAAAAAATGCGTAACATTTAGACTTCGTGAACACCATTTGGAGGTTCATCTGATACTCTTTAAAAGCAGGCAATGAAAGAATTTGGCTGAAAATCTGATTTTTAATATATGTAAGAAAAAGTTAATAGCTTCCACTTATTGAACATCCAGTATTTGCCAGATACTTTTTAACTTGGAGCCTCACCTAGAAAGATCAAATTACATTTCACTTATTCTTCATAGGATTGTTGTGAGCTAGAGGTAGGTGTAGGAGATTCTATCAATGGTCACAAGGCTTCCCCTCCCTGTATCCTTACTCCTTGCACTCTGACTTTGTAGGTCCTTCCAGCAAGAAATGTTGTCCATTTCTATACATTTAATTCTTGGTTGGTTTTGGACTCACTTTGTCCCATGGAATGCAGTGCAAGCAACAGGGTCAGTTCTGAACGGAGACCATAGCTTTGCATGTTTCCACTCTCACTTTGGGGACCCTGCTGGTCCTTTGTGTGAATAAGCCCTGACTAGCCTGCTGGATAAGAGACATGTGATCCAGGTGTCCGCAACTGTCCCCCAAAAGTCAGCCAATTGCCAGAAACAGAGATACCTAACTGACTGCAAGCTGACTGTAGACACATTCGTGAGCCCAACTGAAACCAGAAGAACCGAGCCAGCCCAAACTATAAACCCACAGAACCAGGAGCTAAGTAAATGGCTGTTAAACTGTGGGATACTTTGTTATGTAGCCAAAGCTAACTGATACAAAAGGCATTATTCTCATCCCTGTACTAAAGAGAGGTATGGAAAGGTTAGCAACTTGTCCAAGGTCACTTAACCAGTAAGCGGTAAAGCTATCAGGTATTACATCTGTCTTAGGGGCCCACACTCTTAGTTACTCCACTGTGCTGACTCTTTTTGATGCAAATGAAAAAGTCTGTGGTAAGTACCTCCTACCTGCTCTGTGTTGGGCTAGACATATTTCCTACATTTAGGAAATTTACAATCTCCACTTTGTTTTTCACTAAGGAACTTACAATGTGATAGTTTTGTTCATACTGTTGCTTTCACTTGAAATACATTTTCAACTTATTTTTCACCTTTGAAACCTGCTCAAATGTAACCATCTCTCAGAAACCTTTCTAGTGTCCTAAGACAGAATTATTAGAGTTTCCGCCTGTGGTTGACTGCAAAAATAACCAGAATTACTCACTCCTGCTTTTATCCTCATCCTTTGTAATGTGACTTTCCAGGACCATCCATTACGAGATGAAAGCTATTTCTCTACCGCCTGAACCTAGACTGGGCTTGTGACTTGCTCTGGCCAAGAAATGGCAGATGTGATGGGGTGCCAGGTCTGAGATTAGGCCCTAAGGAGCCTTGCATCCTTGCATTCATTCCATAGGTAACCCTAACTCCATCATGTGAACAAGACTAGGCTAGCCCTGCTAAAGGATGAGAAACCATACGGACCAGTGTTCCATCAGCCAGGCTGTCCCAGCTGAAGCCCCCAGACATGTGAGGACCCAGCCAAGATCAGTAAAGCCAGACCACAGTGAACACTGCTATATGTGGGTGGTTAGTTGAGACCAGAGGAACTGCTCAGCTGAGTCCAGCCTAAATTGCCAATTGCAGAATCAAAAGCTAAATAAATGGTTATATTAAGTCACCAAATTTGTCATGAAACAAAAGATAATAGATACAGACCCCTTTGTACTCTTCTGGCATTTTTAAACTTATTTTTGGAATAGCATATATTTTTGATAAATGTTCAATCAATGAATGGATAAATGATTAAGTATTCAATTACACTGAAATAAGATTTTTCTAACAAAACAGAACTTTGACTCTTTATCTGTATTTTGAAGTGAATAACTTCTATGTTTCCTGTCTGTGAGACAAAGTCATATTTACATGGCTTGATACTTACCAGGGGTGCTCAATAAATGTTAGCTCTCATTGATCCTGTACGTGAACTGAAATGCCAAACAAAACGGAAGCTAAAGAAAACACTGTAGCACTGAGGCATGCAGGGGATTTTTCTCCTAAGACCTTTCGAAATCAGGATGAACTCTCCTGGTATTTGTGAGGTGGAGATCTAGGGCAAGGGACATGCGTTTTTCCCCTGAATGTAGGCAAGCTTCTTTCTTTTTGAAAGTCTACACTCTTTAAATGATCCATAGCTACTCAAGTCACCCAATTTCAAAGAATGGGAGAATTCTGCCATAGAAAGACTATCACAGGATGCATTTCCCACTCCCTTAAGGCTAGTGGTTCTTAACTTTGCTGCAGAGAAGAAACACCGGGGAAGTTAAAAAAAAAAATATCTCTAGAGAATAGTTTAATTAGTTTGAGGTACATCCTGCACACAGGGACTTTCAAAAGCCCCTGGATTGACTTTATTGAATTAGTCAAAGTTGAGAACCACTATTCAGCCCCTTCCCAGAGTGCTTCCATCAGTCGAGTGGTTATTATTGGATTTAACTTTTTTTTTTTTTTGGCACACGGGCTTAGTTGCTCCGCGGCATGTGGGATCTTCCTGGAGCTGGGATCGAACCTGTGACCTCTGCATTGGCAGGCGGATTCTTAACTACTGAGCCACCTAGGAAGCCCTGGATTTAACTTTTAAGGCAGACCAAAGTTAGCTTTTTTACATGCCTCTAGTCTAAACACAGCACTGAAAACCTTTAGCTAGAAAATACTAATTTCTTATAATGGACAATGACTGACTCAAAAGGAATTAAGAAGAATTATCAGATGAGTAACTTCCTGATGATTAACTCAACAAGCATAATATGAACACTTGGCAGGGCCTTAAATGTCTTCAAGGCCTTAAGTATAATTAGGTACTCACAATTTTATTGCCCTAAATTAAAGCACCACATAACACTATAAATTATATTAAATTCAAACTAAATTGCAATGAAGCACATTGACCTAAATCTTTGTTTGAAAATGTACCTTATATGAATAATAATTTATCACAAATTAAGGCGTAATTTAATATTTAATATGATTTTGAGTTCAGATTCAATGTGGGCATTTCCAAAAACTGCGGTCTTAACTTTTTAAAGTGTAAGTGGCTCTCATATGGCAACAGTATTAGTTATAAGGATTATTTTTTTGGAGGGGAGTGTAGAGTACAAAAGTGCTAGAAAATGATAAATAATAACCTTATGCTATAAACTACATAGTGCATGCAAATTGCTTTAGTACCAAAATTTCATCCTTAATGAATTCCACAGCTGCAATTACAAATAGTCCTCTAGCACATATTCAGAGAGTCAGAATTTTTCTAAGCCACAGATTTCAGGAGAGAAAAATCTGGTTTGACCCTCTCATTTCATAGAAATGGAAAATGAGGTTCAGACAGGTTAACAAGTCAAGCAAAGCCCCCAATACCGAATGGCTGGGAATCGAGCCCAGGAAGTCTGGGCTTACACCCTCTCACATCTCCAGAGATGGACACAGGGAAGACAGCAGCATAGTCAAGCCCCACAGTCACCGCTGGCTGGGACTGACCCCGGATTTTCCCCCCCTCTGCTATAGGTGGCTATGTCCCTAGAAGACCTTGGCAACAGGAGAACTAGTTATCACTTTCTATTCTGTTTCCTCTTATGACAAAACAGGCTGGAGTCAACTCTAGCCCTTTACGACATTAGGTATAAACACAGTTACTGTATTTTTTTCTGGTCTATTATTAACATTTTACATTAACATGGTACTTTTGTTAGAATCAATGAACCAATGTTGGTACATTATTATTAACTCAAGTCCATATTTAATTCAGATTTCTTTAGTCTTACTTAATGTCTTTTCTTTTTGTTTGTTTGTTTCAGGACCCATCCAGGATCCCATGTTACATTTAGTTTGCTCTATTTTTCATTAGTTCAACTGTCTGTGCGTGGGTGTGTGTTTCTGGGGGTGGAGTATGAATCTCTCTCTTCTATGTAGCCAATTAAGGGCAAAATCCTACAAATTACTGTTCTCATGGTCTAATGTAAAAGAAAAGGGCATATGTTAATGAAGCAATCTGAAGTTTTAATTATGAGAAAAACACTGTGGATAAGAGGAAGGTTAGATTAAAAAGAATTTGACATTCAGAGGGACCTAGAAACATGGTCTCTGACTTCAACATGGATTAACAGGATCTAAAAAGCAAGGAATGGGGCAGAGAAGTGTGAGAGTTTAGAGTAGTAAAAGGCAGTTCACACAGAACTATAATAATGCAGAAGAAAGATGTAATATTGTGTAATTTATCACCATTTACTTTAGGGGAGTGTACATTTTTAAAATTCACAGAAATGCAGTCACAGTTTCCTTGCCAATATTTGTATAAAACATTTTACAAACAAGACTGATTCATCTTACTCGGAAATGAATTGTTAGATCACAACAGAGAATGTTAAAGAGTTTGCATCCCTTATAGAAATGCCAAACATTTTACTCTGCCTGATGCTGTACTATAAATAGGGAAACCCAAATGCTAAAAACGTCCTTCAAGTTGCCAAACATAGTTCTTTAGCATCAACTTCCTACTACAAATGACTCATTCTTCCAAAGTTTGAAAATGAAAGCTAGTTACAAGTCACAGAGAAATGTTGTAGCATACATCGATTAAACAGCAAAAATATTTCATTTATGTATTTCTTTTTCCTTGATCATGTCCATTGGAACTCTTCAGAATGTTATTGAAATTCTATTAAAGAGTGGTTACTCTCATGACTGTTTTTAAATTAACAAGTAGAACAACCAACAAACATGAATGTTGTTGGAAAATAATGATGCTGATTTAAATCATTTTGAAATTATTTAGCTTCATTTGGATATAATAAATGTAAAATGTATTTACTGTGATAAAAATAAGTTACTAGTGAAGTCATAACATGAAAACGAATAAGCTCACCAAACAAGATGGTACAAATAATGCCCCAATGCCCAAGAACACAAGGAAATTAAACTCTAAGAAATTTTACCTGATTAAAAAAACATAGGACTCTTGGGAAGAAAGCATCCTTTGTTGTAAAAAGAATAATAAATGGAGAAAATGCCATTGATTTATGACTGGTATTTCAAAGTAGTATATGTATCTATATATATCTTGCAATAAGTAAAGAGAACATAAATAGTACAGGGATTTGTACATTTGAGGTTAGCACTCATTTGGAGAGGTAACTGCTGATTTTCACTGAGAGCTGGGACAGGAAACTACAGGAGATGCTCATTTGATGTGGTTGGAGCAAGGCAGGCCAAAAGTGGATTCACATTTTCTTCTAATCAACTGACGATACCACTGGACTTTCATCTTCCTTCTGCAACTCACTAGACCTCATATTATCCAATTGCCAATCATTTACTGGAGAATGGCTAGAGTCTCTTTAAATTGAATACAAATAATTATTGCAACCTCTTTTCCTGGCTTCATTAAAGGCTTTTTCACCTGTTTTGACTTGCATACCTACACTTTTACAAACTGTGGAGGGGAGATATTTCAATTATGTAAACATTTTATAGTATATAAGAAAGAAGTGACTTAGGAAAAATTACTTGATTTTAGATAAGTTATTACAGATTATACTATCATATTAATTTAAATACAAATTTTAATAATCCTAATTTGACTTTTTCCTATTTAATAAGTGATATAGTATTTACTTAACTTTACATTCATTAGCTAATAAAATACATGACTTGCAGACAAACTTTGAAAAGGCACACTGGTGTAAGATTGATTTGGGGCCCAAATATATACGTTTTAAACTATATTTAATATATTCTGATATCAAAATAGAAAATAATTGTTTTCATTTACATATGTCTGGGTATCTTACATTTTGAACAAAAATAATCAAGCTATGAGAATTTTGTGTTTATGTATAAAACAACAAGACAAAAAGTTTTAGGTGGCAGTTTGTAAGCATTTCTCTGCAATTAATATATATTTTATTTCATTTGACTGTATTGGTAGCTTATCAGGAGGAGGTGAGGACATATATATTAAGGCTATGAATGACATTTATTTCTAATAAATAAGCCAAATTGTACACAATTGTCACTCCTTTTGCTTTTTTTAACATTGAATTCTATACCAGACAGATATCCTCATAGGCTAATATAAAACTTAGCAAGTATACTAAGACAGTCAAGGTGTACAAAAAGTATAATTCAAAAACCCATGTAACCACTACTCAGTTTAGGAAATAAAACGTTGTCAACACTATGAAAAGTATGTAAGAATGTTGACCAGATGACTGTAGCTTATAACATCATATCAATGTCTCTTATGCTTATTGTCTCACTAGTCAGCTATCCATGATACGTATAAGGTTACAATACATGACTAATTATAAGTAAAACCTCCAGGGGAGCTTGCAGCGTTCACTGCCAGGGTCATAAGCAGGCTTGCTCATCTGACTGTTCCTAATGGCTTTGTATACTCCAAAGAGGTCTCAAACAGTATTATGTTCTTTAAAACCATTTATGTAATCACTTTATTTACTAATACTTTATTTCTTCTTTTTTTAATTATAATTGAAACATCGTTGATTTACAATGTTGTGTTAGTTTCAGGTGTGCAGCAAAGTGCTTTAGTTATACATGTACATATATATGTATATATGTATATATACACATACATATTCTTTTTTCAGATTCTTTCTCATCATAGGTGATTACAAGATATTGAATATAGTTCCCTGTGCTATACAGGTCCTTGTTGGTTGTCTATTATACATATATATTAGTGCATATATGTTAATCCCAAACTCCTAGTTTACTCCCCACCCTCTTTCCCCTTTGGCAACCCAAAGTTTGTTTCCTGTCTGTGATATTTACTGATACTTTAAAAATAGAACTTGGATTTGAACCTTTACCACCCTGGACAATGTAAAACCCCTGGGACAACTTTGACTCCCAATGATCTTGTCAAGTGGCTGCTGGGAAACCCTGATGCAGCCTATGACAGATAGTAAAAAGTTACAGATGGTTGGGGAAGAGGGATGAGAATTCTGGAAACACAGAATGAATGTGATGACCATGTACAAAGTCACACAAACGAGTCCGCCCTGGAAGTGCGACTCAAACCTTGGCCCTCTATCACACAGCCCTCTGGGTTCTGAAAAAGACTCCAGAGTCCAGAGCATCAGAACCCAGACATCTCCGTGTACACCAAAGCAGAGCTGGTCTCTGCAACATGTGTAATGTTTAATAAATGAGTTGAGGTACCCATGGCTACCTCTGAAACATGTCTATAGAGGTTCCTAATCTCGTTGGTATTGGCCTGTCACAGAGCCAAAATTTCTACCTAAAAGACCAAAAGGCACAGAATTTAGAAAGCATGAGAGGGCTTCCCTGGTGGTGCAGTGGTTAAGAATCTGCCTGCCAATGCAGGGGACATGTGAGCCACAACTATTGAGCCCGCATGCCACAACTACTGAAGCCCGCATGCCTATAGCCCATGCTCGGCAACAAGAGAAGCCACTGCAATGAGAAGCCTGTGCAGCGCAACCAAGAGTAGCCCCCACCCACTCGCCGCAACTAGAGAAAGCCTGTGCACAGCAATGAAGACCCAATGCAGCCAATAAATAAATTAATTAATTTTAAAAAAAGCATGGGGAAATTTTGATCTCAAAACTGGGAATAGTTGTTTCTCCAGGGAAAATCTGTTTGTTCCTAGCTTAGAACCCTGTTACTCTTAAAGCTATGATCATAGTTCTTTTAAAACTCTTCGTGAGAAAACACAGAACAACATTCGGTTCTTTCAGATCAGCCATGAAGGCTTCCACAGAATTCATTCTGCACACTAACTTCCCTCCTTCCCCCATCTTTCCTACCTTCTATTCCCTGTGACTCATTTTAGCCCCACCTTTTAAAATGTACCCTGTCTTGATGTGTTGTATATCGCGTCCAACTCTTGAAAGCCCTTTTGGAGAAGGCCAGGTTATAAACAAACAGTTCCCAGCTGATAAAGTTGAAAAGACCTTAGAGATAACCCCATCCTATCCTCCATATTTAAAGATGAGCTGGAATTTAGGAATCCCAAATGTAGCGTATTGGTTTCTCCTCGATACCTGATTACCTCCTATGACACTGGGGTTTCTTGTCTCTCTTCCACCCAAGGAATGTTGCTAGACATTTCTCCCTACCTGAGAGAATAAAAAAAAAAAAAAATCAGGAACTTCTGGCTTCTACATCTTGCTTTGGAGGGACACAAGAAAATTCTGAGAAACCTGCAGTAAGTAAATCCATTTTTGTTTAAACCACATCTGTCAAATATATCTGATCATAAATAAATGCTTTTTTTTCCCTTTTCTTTTCTAGGGGCACGGTGGAGAGCTGCAGCCATGAACACCCCTCAGAAAGGGCTGGGTGAAGGCAAGGCTTCCAGAAGGCAGCCGTCTAAATCCCCATGACAGGTGACAGGAGGAATGGTTCAACGTCCAGTCCATGGACACATCAGCCTGAATAGGGGCTTCTCTCAACGTGTTCAAGTCCAGCAACACTGCTGGCCTCAGAGCCACTGTCTGTCAAGGTACAGGGCCCACCCAGTGAAAAAGTGCAGAGGAGCAGGGACAGCAACCACCCTTGGCCTTTCTCCTAGTGCTGCTGGGTGATGCTGTGTAGTACAGTTCACCTGACAGCCTAGGGATTCGGGGCCTGGAAGCCTGGGTTTACCATGCAGCATTAACCTGCACTCACTTTGAATTCTGCAAGGACAGAAGTTACGAATTCTTTTTCCACTGACATAGATACTAAGAAACAAAGGGTGTACAGTTTCAAAACCGACAATGTCACACATCGTGCGTACCTCTGCAGGTGTGTTTATAGACCCTGAAGAGTTGTGACAGTTCAGCAAGCTCTGCTGTGGCATAGTAGCCACCTGGGGCGGGGCACACGGAGCCCAAAGGCCTAGACTCTGGGCAGGTGGCCCAGCTGCTGTGCTGTCTGCCCTCACCGCCTGTGGGACCTAGGACAAGTTACTCACCCTCTCTGAGCTTTAGTCGCCTCTTCAGTAAAATGGGAATAATCATAATAGTAGCAGTAGAGTAGTCAGGTGGATTAAATAATTTAATATTTGCCAAGTCCTGAGACCAGTGCTTGCCTCATTGTACATACAATATAAGCGTTTGTTAAACAGAATAGTATCATTAAGTGTTTACTCCAATTTCCCTCTATTGGTATATGTCTCCTTTCATAATAGACAAAGATGACACACAACGTTGCTGAGAACAAGATCCTGCACTCCTCGTTTTGAGACAGCCAGGCCTGACTAATTACAAGGATACAAAGAGGCCAGCCTGGGTGGTGCTGCTTCCAGAGGTGCACATGCGGACTTCCTAGCTGGCTGGGGTCGTCTGTGATGGAGAGCCTGGCTGCCACTCGCACACGCTAATGATCAAGCCTTGTGTACCGTTCCCAGGGATTCCAGCAGAACAAGAATAAGGAGGCAGGACGAGAGGCAGCGCTGCCAGAATCACAGATGGACCAGTGATTGCCCTGCAAACTGCATCTTTCAGGGCTCGCCCGTCCCGCTCCAGGGGCAGTGCCTCCCAGGAGCCCCGGGCGGAAGCAGTAGCGGCTGGTCCTGCCTCTGCCTCACCTCCCTTTGTCGTCCTGAACTCAGTTGTTAACAATAATAAAATAAAAACCACTCTTAAAACAAAGATTGATGCAATGGAGGGAAACAGTTTACTAACACCTTAATTTTCCTTGATGTCTTTGGTATTTACTTACAAATAGCATCATATAAATATATTTCATATATTTTTAAAAGGTTAACAAATACATATTTATAAAGATTGTCAAATATGTTTTAAGGAAATGTATATTTCTTTAAAAAAAAGCAGGTAATGTACATGAATGACGTTCTAAGTAAAGGATCTTCATTAGGTGTGCAAGACTAATCCTTATATAAGTTACATAAAAGGCTAAGACGGGTTTTTTATCATCTCATAGCTGATCGTATACTGATGTCATCATAACTGTAATTTTAGAAATGTCAGATTTATATCATATGGTTCTTGTAAAAAAAAGATGCAGAGAGTTCTTCTTACAAATAACAGCCAAGGTTGGGGAATATGACAAATCTCTCTCTGAGCATAAGGACGAGGGGCCCGTGAACTTGGCTGGGGGTGGCCAGGCGCACCTGCTCTCAGGGCTGCCCTGGACCAGCTCACGTGCTGTGTCTGTGAACACAGCAGCCTGCAGCCTGGCAACGCCTTTATCTGCTCTGGTAAGAAACACACACGCACACGGCCCGAGTCCCCAGACACCTGGGGCTGTGCTCAGGGAGGCGGGGGAGTGGGGTGAACGCAGAGCCTTCAAGAAGCACGAGCCCCAGGCCTCAGTCTGGGTTGACATTTCCGCCAGCTCGGTTTCCAGTGCAGGGTTTGCAGGCTGCTTTGAACCTTGGCTTTTTATAGTTGTTGCCTTTAAAGTTCTGGAACATTCTGAGCATGGCGCCCTCTCACACTGTCTCTGGCGGGGCACTTCTTACCTCAAGGCACATCTTTGAATGTGTCTTTCTTCTCTTATCTCAGGCAGCTCCCACCTGTTCCTGTGAATCATCTGATGACATGCACGGGTTATTTTTCGTTGATACTGACACCTGAATGCTAATATGCAGGGAGCAACCTCAAAGCAGGTCTTGTGTGTTTAGAACGTATTTCTCACCTTTCATGATTTTAATTTTTGTTACTACAGTATTTTGAAAGGCAGACTGCTATCTTAACGGCTTTTTCCACGTGAGACATGCATAATGCGACGTGAAGCGAGCGGTCACTTCAAGGAAAGCTATCTCCCCAAATTAGGACTTGCATCTACCATCATGGAGGCTATCAGAATGTAGTTTTTAGAAAGCGCTAAGCTGATCTGTTGCTTAGGATTTCGAGATTTCCCACTGCTTTGTGATGTCCCCATTCTGCATGCACAGCACAGATGCCTGCCAAGCCTGTTACAGTGAATAAACAATGTCTTCTCTGTCAGAACAGAGAATGAATGGTATCACAAAATTCTCCTTTAATGTACAGGCTCCACTTCCCCGACCCAACCCCTTCAGAAGAGAACAGGCAGAACGAGGACTGGGGAAGAAAGCATTCTTCTCCCCCTGCCAATCTGGAATTGCAGTCTAGCCGGCTCCGGACTAAGTAATGTCAACTCTATATCAACTGCTAAGCAGAGAACGTTGACAAGTTTATTTTCTTTTAAATTGGATGGTAGATGTTTGCATTTCTGTGTGTGTGTGCACACGAATGTCTTTCTCTAAGGAAGGAGGCAGTTCATCAGCTATAATTTCAGGGCTTGGCAAAAACAGCTTTTCGCTACAGACTGAGCAGGGACAGGGGAACTTCACAGAAATGACACAGCAATTTGTATTAAAATATTGGCAGCTAATTCATGAATGCTGGAGACGACTGGGAATTAAGCTGCTTCTGTGACGATCTTTATTTCCGCTAAGCTCACGATTCAGAAGGAAAATGCCTGGAGTTTCTTCTCTGAAACTTACTGTATGATGCTGACAAATTTCTCTTTGGTGTCTCTGTCTCTCTCTCTCTCTCTCTCTCTCTCTCACACACACACACACACACACACAAACACACACACACCCCTTCCCCCACACCCCACAACCCCCTGCCAAAAGGCATAAAGTATATAATCTTCTAAACAAAAACATTCATTCAGGAAGCATTTATCACCCGCCAACGAAAGCTTTACTTAGTAGGTATTTTCATAAAAGAAGAACATGGATTTCTTTAAAGTCTTCTGTATTCGCTAAGTCTTCATTGGTGTAAAATACTACCATTGGGGTTTTTTCTCCTTGTGAGGTGAATACAGCATGTATCTTATTTTAACCCCTAAAAGGAATTCCCAACTCTTTCCCCATGAAAGAAGAAACGCTATTTTCACAATTAGACCACAATGCTTTTGTTTTCATGAATATCTGAAGGACACTGACATGAAGAAAGAAATACAGCTTCCCCTTTTCTCCCCCTTTTCCCACACATTCTGAGTCCAGTTCAATGGGCTCCCAGATTCTGACGGCATTCTCCTGGTAACATATTTAGAAGAGACTGCAGGATATCCCAACAGCGCTGCTTTCTTCCTTCTGGCCCCCTCTCCTTCTTTCTCTCCTAGCACTTTAGGTTTGTGCTAGACTAAACAATTAAGCCTTTGTGCACGACCACGGCAATCTGGAAATTCTAATGATGTGCCCGCATCACTGGTACAATGGTAATATTTACCTTGGAGCAATGTCTGTCCAAATAAGTATTCAAACTGCTGGCAGCGTATTCCCTTTGTGGTGGTGAATGTTCTCTCTTCCTTCCTGGCCTACAACCAAAAAGAAAGAAAGTTAGAGAAAAAAAAAAAAAAGACAGATGGATAGAGACTGTGACAGATACTCGTCCAGTTCACTGTAAAAATGCTGGCAAATTTATGCCAAACACTGAGCTTTATATTCCTTTCTGAACAAAGCAAACTACAAAGCAAGGGAAAAGCTACACATGGTAGTGAGCGAATAAAAAAATTTCTCCAAAATAGCAGTCAATTCAATGGCTAATCAAATACACATCAATTTACTTGCTCTTTCCCTATTTTTCTTAGGTTTATGACAGACATCTATGTGTTATTGTAATGATATTAAAATTCAAATAACTGTTGTTTGAATTTGAGATAAAACAAGTGATTTATTTGAAGAGAGTATTTATGCTTTGAGGTAAGGTAAGCTGCAATGTAACTGCAAAAATGTCTTATTAACCGTGGAATCTCTGGTGAAGCATGAACAGGGTGGCCCGAATGACACACAGATCTACTACCTTCATCCCCCACTGCGGAGACGGGGAAGATGCGCAGGAATGGAGGAGACCACAGGGATGACTTCCGGTCATCTCCCACCTGTGTCCCTGCTCTATGGCCGGTGCCCTGTCTTTCCTCCACCCCCCACCCCCCGCCTTTCCTCCTCAGTTCTCTTCCCATCCTCTAACAAACACCTCCTGCACGGAACCTCTGTTTTACGTAAGACACCATGATAAGTGCAGTGACGGAGGAGGGGAGAAGGATGAAAAGAACGAATGAATGAGTCTCTAAAGGAGAATATCCTGGCTGTTGACTAAGATTCAGAACCATTCAATTATTTAACAGACTGAGGTGTAATTCCTGACTTACAATATAAAACACTGAATAGAACGTGAACCTTCTAGATTTGCATCTAGTGATGTTCTTCTCTTAGGACCACATATGATCTCTCAGACTGAGGGTTGCTATCTTCCACAGCAGACTCAGCAGATTGTTTATATTATCTTCAGGTACATCTATTGTTTCTCGACAGTTACCAAGTGAGAAACGGCTGCCTTTGGTTTACCGCTGCATTCAGCTACATTATTATTTTTTCTTTTAAAATAAGTCTAAAAAGATTGGAACAAGACACGCAGTCATGGGCTGTCTTTTTCTAACTCGACTTCAGGTCTTCCCGCTGTCAAACATGCAAATTAAGAGGGCAGGGCTTCACTGGGTGAAGGGATTGACAGACAAGAGCCTTTCCCAAGCCATCTCTCAATCTTTCATTAGATTTCAAATCAAACCTTCTCTTGAACTCCTGACGTACAGACATATTTAGATGTGGATTCCAAATCTCTCCACCTCCCCACGTCTGCATTGTCAATCCCTGAAAACTTTCTCGAATTCATTAGAAATATGAGCAAGATTCATTATCTAAAGTGAATTGCAACAGTAAAAAAATAAAATGAGAATATTTTTCATAAAAGGCTAAATCTTAATGTGTATTAGAAATATGTTTGCATATACTTTCTCTATTAGTTGACAGGAGTAAAGAGTCTGATTTTAAAATTGAACACGATTTGACAGCTAATTTAATAATATGAAAAGTGGTACATAATTTTGCATTTTCAGAACATGCATTTTCACAAGTTAGAAACATTCCAAGGAAACAAGGTAATCAAGACAGTGTGGTACTGGCCTAGGTCGGACATCTTAATCAATGGAATAGAATTTAGCAACCAGAAATAAATCCATATGTCTATGGTCAATTGATTTTCAATGGGGAAAGAACAGTCTTTTCAACAAAAGATCCTGCGGCAACTTGTTAGCCCCATGCTAAATGAAGAAGTTGGATCCTCAACTCAGACTGTCTAAAAAAGTTAGCCCCAAATGGACCCAATGCCTAAGTTTAAGAGCTAAAACTACAAAACTCTTAGAAGAAGACATAGGGGTAAATTCATGAGTTCAGATTTGGCACTGGCGTTTTAGATGTAATACCAAAAGCATAAATAACAAAAGAAAAATAGATAAATTAAGCTTCATCAAAATTAAAAACATTTTTATGTTTTAAAGGATACTATTAAGAAAGTGAAAAGACAACCCAAAGAATGAAAAAAATATATGTGCAAATCATATCTGATAAAGGACTTTTATCTAGACTATACAAAGAACCGATAACTCAATAATGAAAAGACAAATAACCCAACCAAAAACAGGCAAAGGATTTGAATGGACATTTATCCAAATAAATATGACCACATAAACACATGAAAAGATGCCTCATCAAAGAAAGGCAAATCAAAACCACGAGACACCACTTCATACCCACTAGGACGGCTATAATCAAAAAGTCTAAGACGGGAGCAAGTGTTGGCAAAGATGTGGAGGAATCAGAACACTCCTACCGACTGATGGGAATGTAAAATGGTACAGCCACTTTGAAAACAGCCTGGTTGTTCCTCAGAAAGTGAAATACCGAGTTATCATTTTACCCAGTAATTCCACTTCTAGGTACATACCAAGAGAAATGAAAATGTATATCCACACAAAAACTTGTACGTGGGTATTCACAGCAGCCTTATCCATAGCAGCCCCAGAGTGGAAACCATACAAGTGTCCATCAACTGGTGAATGGATAAACAAAATACAGTATATCCATATGAAAGAATATGGTTTGACCATAACATGAAATGAAGTACTGATACATGTTACAACATGGACAAACCTTGAAAACATCGTAAGTGAAAGAAGTCAGTCACAAAAAACCCCCACATGTTATCTGATTCTGTTTACATGAAATGTCCAAAATGGGCAGATATATAGGTTGCTTAGGGCTGGGGGATGGTCATCCTGGGGATGACAGCTAAGAGCTGTGTGGTTCCTTTTTGAGGCAAGAGAAGGTTCTAAAATTGACTGTGGCGATGACAGTTGCACAACTCCGTGAATATACTGAAAACCATTAAACTGCACACTTTAAATGGGTGGACTGTATGGAATGTGAATTGCATCCCAATAAAGGTGTTACCGAAACAAGGAATGTGGACATTACACATTACAATGTCAGTCATTTTCTAGATCAATCTGAAAGAAATACGGCATGCCCAAGTATAACTGTAGCTGGACGCACTGGAGTTGTTGCACTGAGGCAGGTCACCTGGCTCTACTGCAAACTGTCACAGTCTGACTGAGACAACCTGAGTATAATTCTGTGTGGACCACACGTTCCTTCAGGTCCCCTCTCATCCCCATCACCATCTCTGAGTGCGGACAGCAGTTCATGATGCGAACAATGACTGACCCAATCAAACAGAAATCCCATGCTTTCAACGATGATTTCTTTTCCCACTGAATGGAATTTAGGACTTCTGAAACCAGGTAGCTACGCAAATATGATTGCCCCCCCGCCCCCACTTCCTGCATACACTAAGTCAGCAGAAGGCCAATCTCAGCACTGCGTCTTCCGTACTGATTTCACTGACAGCTCTCACGAGGACTCTTACTAGGTTCTTAACACGGATGATGTCATTCGTAAGAGGCTCCAGCAAACTCCAGTAATCCACGATGCTTTTTGCCAACTAATCTGAAGCCTTGTTCTGGTTCAAGCCTCTCAGGGGAGCTGAAATAGAATTCGATTTCTGGGCCACTGGGACTGTGCACCTGACAGGTGGCCTGGCCCAAGCCCCAGCTGTCACTGCTGAAGAGAATTTTAGAGCATTTCTTCAAAACTATGCCCTTCAGTTCCTCCTAGGGCAGTAGTGATGACATTGACAGCAAAACTCCCTGCTGTCTGTGCAGATAAATACCGGGATCTGGTAGCACAGACTTGAGCAACTCGACTCCAAATTCATGTTTGAGAGGCTAGACATCTACTCAATACAAGACTAGACTCAAGGAGTTCAATGAATAATTTTCAAATTTAAAAGAAATTTAAAGGTGAGCTATACAATCAACCTCACTTGATACTTGTACCCTTTCTACAATGTCTGTAACATCCAGTTCATGAGTGCAATGTCAAAAATACTTGGCTAAACGTAGCAGTTACAAGTACTGAGCATTGAATGAATCACAGTGCTTAACATATAATAATCACTCAATATTTATTCATTGATGGAGTGAATTTTAAAAAATCAGAGCACACTCGAGGCTATTGCTATAATAAAGCCGCTCTCACTTGTAGTCTCTGAAGACAGAGAAAGGAGTAGGATCGCAGGTCGCTTATATGGGCAGATTACCATGGCAATATATCACGTATGCAAATGCCAGCCAAGTAAATACTATCCTTATCCATACTGTAGTGGAAATAAACCAATAAGCAAAGCTTAGACCTATTATTCCAGCCTATGCCAGACTCCCTCCCATAAGGAAAGGCTTCCAGAAGGAATCCCTTTCTACCTCTGGGAAGCACTGTTAGGTTTGAGCCAGGAGTAAGGAAGGCTTAGTGGCTGCAACTGAGTTTGAGTCCTGGTTCTGATTTCCAGGGCTATGCAGAGCAAGTCCAGTACTCTCCCTACACAGCAACCTTTGAGATACTTGAAGATACATATTTAAAGAGGTCCCTCTTCCCCTGCCCATTTCAAAGAGCATAGTTTTGAGTACCACCTACTATGACTCCAAAGAGCGCAAAGGCTATAAGGGGACAGGAGCTGAGTCCTGGCCAGCCTGCTCACAAGACCAGAGCAGGCTGAGAGCCCAATCCAGCTACAAAGCCCAACCTAGGAATCAAACACAACATCCAGAGGATAAGGTGACCTCGACCTGATTTGGGGAACAGTCCTTATCTGGGCTTTGGTGATGGCTGGTAGGGAATTCTCAGCACCCAGCTATCACAGGGAGGGCAGAGCTATCAGCAGGGAGCAACACGCTGGTGGGGTCAGGAGGGCGGTCCGCTACCGCCCTGGAGGTCTCGTCACAGTACAGAATCTGGCCACTGGGCAGGGACCCCAGGTAAGAGCCGCAATTCTCAAAGACCTCCTGGCACGTCCAAGATAGACCATGGTACCCAAAGTAGACACGGTGTCCCAGACACTTAGATACAAAGCAGGAGAAAGGGCTGAGTGAGTCTCATGGGAACCCAGAAGTCATTCCTGGGATACCAGATCCTACATCCAAGGCTCGCCACTTGGAATGCGGTGGTGATCAGCCCGACGGTCAGCACTGAGGCAATACCGTTCTCAACGTGGGAGATCAAAATCCATCAAACGCACTCAGCCAGCATTTGAGCAAGGTGACTGTGGGCGAGGCACAGAGAGAACGTGATGAGTGGTATGCCCCACTGCACTGCGGGCAGGCTTAAACATCTTAAGTGTTTCCTGCTTTAGTGAGGACGGATTCAGATCTGGGGAGGGCGAGACGGTGCACGCAAGAGGACCAAGCAGGGAGCAAACAGGGAAGGTAAGAGGAGGCATGCTCAGGGCTGACACTTTCATTTGCTGGTGCTCTCTTCTAAGTGACTAAGTTCTAAGGCAGTTCTCCAGAAGTAACACCGTACCCATGAACAGAAGCACGGGACTCACTTGTGTCGGTCCAGATACGACACTTTTATTTAGAAAGCCTAAGATCACCGAAGCTTTTCTCCCCAGCTACATTACACTGTGGCCATCTATGAATCTTTTACTTGATTAACACACAACCTAAATTTGTTTCACGTATGATGCTGCTAAGCCACATCTCTCTTTACTCCCTTTCTGCAATTTAATTGCTGCTGTTGCTGGTGGTGGTGGTGAGGTGTTTTCATTACCCCTGTGTCATTTCTGCCTCTTAGATTTGCATCAGTGCGTTAAGTGTCAAGATGTTCTTGAATTCTGTTTCTTCGTTTGTTATTACGTGAGCCATCTCTCCCAGTTTGGGGCCACTCATTTACACTGTTTTACCCAAGTGAATCCGCATGTTGACTAGAACAAGATTAGGTTCAAATACCAGAAACCTTTTTCCAGGAAGAAAGCAATTTATTAATCAGTTCCCTCTGGATATACTAACAAACCAGTTATTAATCAAGTTCATTATACACCCCCCCTCCGATCTGTCCAAATGTTAAATGCTAACAATGGGATACCCCTTTGGTGAAAAAAAATCAAATATATCTCTAAATGAGTGCATGCTATTTGTTATTAATCCTCCTGACTCCTATGATGGGTTTACTAAATTGTCAGTATAATAGAGATTCAACTTCAAAGCAAAGACATATCCTTCCATTAAACTTTCAGTATTCAGCCTTTGACAGTAATCATCCAGGAAAACTACTTACTACATTTGCTCAATGGTACGGCAATTAAAGGAGTAGCTAAGGACAATGCATACGGGCTAAGATATACTGCGCAATATTGGAAAAAAATATAACTATGACACCACCTCCTCCTGCATTCTTATTTTCCTTGGGCTGCACTTCTCTTGCCAAGCTCCCTCATGTTTTTTGGCCATTTTTTCTTGCTGGTTCTCCCAGCTGTGTCTCTCATTTTTTCCACCTCTGCTCCCCCCCCCTTCTCGCCCACCCCCCCACCCCGCAGCTGCTTTAGCTCACACTTCCAGCCTTCCTGGTATTTACTGTGTTTACAGTTCCAGTCGTCACGCCATCTGATGTCTCCTGCTTCATTTTTCACACAATCTAACAGCTGAAATCCCTGATGTATGCAAAGCAACAGTCCATTAAGAAAAGAGTGTTTTCTGGGGTTTCGTTTTCCTTATTGAGAACAAAAAAAAAAATGGAAAAGGCAAGAAAGGGTAGTTCACAGAGGTGCCAAAGAGAGGCCACTATGAAGATAAGATGAAGGTTAAAAAAAAAAAAGGATTTTTTTTAAGCATCAAAAAGATTATGACACTGGGAAAATAATCCTTCTGAAAATCCCCTTCAATGGTTTAATGAAAATAATCCCCTTTCCAAGGAGAATATATTCTAGGGAACGGATGATAAAAATCCTTAAACACGTATCCTTATACTATCTACAATATACAGAACCCAGGTAAGCACCGATACAGTTATGATACACATACTAAGTTATTAACAAATGACATTTTATTAGCAAAGCATTCTGTCAGTATGTTATCTGGAAAGAGGTTTAAAATGACACCTTTTACTATAAGCCTTATCTGTAAGCCTGCAACCCAAGTGAGTAAGGCTTGGACTTGAATTCCTTGCAGTTTCAATATTGACAGAGAAAAAATCAAAATGACCAAAGTGCTCAACAGAAAAAGTAATCCTTTCTTGATGGCAAAAAACAGTTTACAATATGCAAATTTAATGTATTTAAGGAAAGTTGCATGCTTTTCAGATATCTGAACAAAAAGCAAGACAGCATAAACACTAACATTAAAAAGATTAGTTTCAGAACTTAAATGTTGCTGCAGTGTACAGAAAATAAACCGACTCCTCTAATTACTAGTTTATGAATTGGAAGTAAAAAAAATATTTAAAACATCTTCCTTTAGGCAATGTAAATAAACAGGGCAACCAAAGAGGTCACTCATTCATTCATTTCCTTATTCACCTTTCAATGATATTTCCTCGCTAAAAAAACCAAAAACTAACTATTACTCCATTCCCTTCCACTCTGTGTATCTGAAAAGCTGTCTTTTGGATTGGGACTTAGGCTGTCATATATTTAGCCCATAGCTTTGGCTTGTTTTTGCCTAATGACAGATACTTCACTGGGTAGCCACCAGGGCCACTGCATTTTGTTTATCACAGAGCTTCGGATCAGCCTTCAGACATTTCCTGATGAGAAATAACTACTGTTTTATCGAGTTTTGGGACCACCCAAGGGGTAGGGAAGTTGGAGGGTTGCTGATCACTGATCTTTTCCAGAAGTTGTGCAAATGGGTGTATACATGTGTGTGGTGGTGGGCAGAGCGGGGGATGCAAGAAGACTTCCTCTTGTGTAGGAAGCTGAGGAAGGAAACTTGACGTTTGTCCATGTATATTTTCAAGATCCAAAAGTCCATAGAAAGATACTTACTGCTAGGAGTCCCAGCCACAAAGGAAATCAAGACAGAAAGGGCCCTTCCCTCTGTTCTTAAAGTTCTGAAGAACTGGCTGTGTTGTTTGCGTTGACCTGAGGCAATGGCTTTGCTGGTGGGGGTCAGAGAACAGATTGCACTTTGGCTCTGGTTATTTTCCCCATTATGGAAAAAGTGTTGTCTAAAAAGTCTCTGAGTTTCTGTGTAGCGGTGTGATGGGGTAGGTTGGCATTTTGTAGACGGACATACAGGACACAGTAACTTTATGGTGGCCCTTTCCTCTCCATATGTGTATATATAGAGATTATATATCTATATCCATCTCTTTCTCTCTCTCCACATATACATGTGTGTACATAGAGAATATATATTTTATCTGTAACGAGTGAGAGAATATACACACAAACACACACACATCTGACCACTTCAATCTCAGACTTTCACACTGCCTGCAGATGGCATATCAGAACTATGCCATTGATCCATTACCCATGTGGCCAGTCTCTTATGACCTAGGGCTAGTTTTATGAGATGCTATCATATGTATGGCATTTCATCATTTATCTGATGGAAAATAACTATTAGATGACCGAAGTTGAGCTTTAGAGAAATTCTGAGCCACTTAGTGAGATGCAGTGTTCAGTATCCCAGAGAAAGCCAAGGAAATTCAATGGAACGGAAATTACACGAGAACTAATGTACACATGCTTACACTTGCTAGCAAGAACCTCGAGATAATCAGTGCTCAGCAAATGTCAGGTCTATTATGATCTGTAAGGGACGGCATATTCAGCAGAACTGGAAGTGCTGTAATGGACTATAGTCTCCTAAGCTCATTCCTGCAGGGAGGCCACACAGGATCCTGCACTATAGGTGTGTGTATACACTTGCCTGTGTGTGACCTTTTTGTATATATTATGGGTTGAATTGTGTCCTCTCCAAATTCATATGCTGCCAAGTCCTAACCCGCAGTACCTCAGAATGTGACCTTCTTTGGAACCCGGGGCATCATAGGTATGATTAGTTGAGATGAAGTCCTACTGGAGTAGGGTGAGTCCTGATCTAATATGATTGGGTCCTTATAAAAAGAGGAAATTTGAGAGATGCACACAGGAAGAAGGCCCTGGGAAGATAGGAGTTACACAGCCACAAGCCAAGGATGTACCAACAGCAAGCAGAGAGGTCTGCAACAGGTCCTGTCCTAGCACCTTCAGAAGGGGAAATGGCCCTGGCTGAAACCTTCATCTTGGACTCCTAGCTTGTGGGACAATAAATTTCTGATGTTTAAGCTACCCAGTCTATGATACTTTATTATGGCAATCCTAGGACATTAATACGGAGCCAGTACATGAAAAAAATGATCATGTTTCCTAATATTGTAGTCCTGACTTAAAGGAACAGAGGTGATATAAAATAGATAACCAACAAGGACCTACTGTATAGCATAGGGAACTATATTCAATGAGGGAAAAGAATCTGAAAAAGAATATATGTGTAACTGAATCACTTTGCTGTACACCTGAAACTAACAAAAGATTGTAAATCAATATTCAATTATACTTCAATAATTTTTTTTTTATTTAAAAAAAGGAATAGAGGTAAGGATGAGCAAGGTCACGATCATGACGTTACACAGTTCACATCAAGAGTCTGCACGTCAATACAGATGCTACGACGCAGCTATTTCTTAAGTATATGAATTCAAGTAAACACGGAAATAACAAACAGGTTTGCATAACTCATGATACAATTTCAAAGAAGGAATTTGTATTTGTAAACACTGCTGTCAATAATAGATAGAGGGCCTAATTACCCAAACATCATGAAGCAGAATTAAAGAGAAAACTTTCAATCATTTCTTTTAATCTTGAGGAAAGTTTTGAGAGGATTCGCTAAGAATCTGACTGACCAAAATTCCTAGGGAATTTTTTTTTTCTTTATTGGGACATCTATGTAGATTGATGTCATACCTCCATTTATTTTCTTTCACTGCTCCTCTTGGTTAATTCAGGTTTTTCCTTGAATTCATCCTTAAAAGTTTGCCCTGCTCTACTGTTTAGCACTTGTGTGTATTTCAGAGTTGGATTAATGTAATTTTAGAGTTAAAAGAAACTCCATAATATTTTAGCTCAACTAATTTTAGCAACAAGGAAGCCGATGCCCAGCTGTGATCACACAGCTCATTAAGGTAGAGGCTGGAGCAGAACGCGACCACCTTTCATTACCTCCAGATCTACGGCCCTGGTGTCACCATGTTTCACGGATGCTACCTGCGTGTGTCTCCCTAATCATATAATCTGGCTTCAAGGTTGGTGCCTTTTTTTTTTTTAAATCTCATCCAAAGAGTCTCCTGCAATGCCACATCCAGAGCAGGCACACCAAAATGCCTGTTTATATGTGGACTACTGATGATAGAGCTAAGTTTCTGTACGAAGATACTAGCAGCTGATCGTACATGACTGCTCCTCAGTACGTTGTTACTTTTTTAAAAGTCTCTTCAATTTATTTACAATCTAGAATACATTTCCTTTAACCTGACCATAGAACTAATCGGCATTATATATAACCCAGGTTTTATCTTCTCAGGCTAATGGCATTTTAAGTGAGATGTGAAATCTGGGCTTTACTACTGCGGCCCTTTGTCTGGGTGTCTGGTCAAAGAGGTTAAGTCTATTTATTCGGTTAAGTAAGGCAGGAAGGGGAAAGAAAGAAATAAAAGAAAAGGAGAAAGGAAAAAATAAGCTTTAAAGATTTTGAACTCCCTTAGACAAAGAAACAGTTTCTAAAATTACAGGTGGTAAAAATCACCAAATGCTCCAGGAGGTAACACGGCTGTATCATCACATATAAAATGGAAACATCTGAGAGTAGTTTCCATATCAATCTGCCCAAATGGAGAAAACTGGTGTCACCCACAAGCCTAGAAAGAAGAAACAAAACCATCCCCAAATCTGTGAGAGAGAGAAACGAGAAACACAGTAGCAGCTTCCTTACTGCAGAAGTACATTTTTCTTTGGTCTGCCATCAACAGGTGTTGCCATGGTAACTATCCTATAGTTAAGAAGTAGTAGAGGTAAGAAAATCTATACAAAACCACCCTACAGGGGAAAATAAGAAAGGTGTGTAAAACTAACCTCAGACCTCACAGAACGAGCAGCCAGGGACTCGCTCTCCCATTTGCCAGCTCTCTGTGTTGCTGGAAAAGGGCTCAGCCCAAGAGCATGGTCCTCGGAAGAGCCAGGGAACTCTCAGGGGGGCTGTTGTGGCCCTTAATTTATCTTAGGTGCTAATTTACATCCCCGCTCCCGTGTGTACATTTCAGCTTTTTGATAACTTTGGGGGGAAGATTACAGTTTTGTAAAGTTGTGCCTGGAAACCTCTAGAAAGGGAACATATATCAGTGAACAACTTCCTTATTGTCCTTCTACGTCTCACAGGTAGTGTGTTTAGTAACAATTTCTTTGCTTTTTCCCTCCATATGGAGAAGCTAGGGTTTGCACGCAATGAATTAGTGGATAATAACAGCTGTTTCTTCCTATGAACAACTACAGACAACATCCGTAGCCCTGGTACCAGGACGTACCTCAGAGCCTGGCTAGGATTAGAAGCCCATTTTATGGTCCTTCCTCCATGACTCACAGCTAATGATAAGTGTCCCACACATTGAGCATCCTAAATACAGTAGCATCACGAATGATGAAGTGATTATTATTTCTGAAATTACATTCTGCATTTTTATTTTGTAAGCTATTGTTGATGACCCCCCCCCACCCTGAAAGGGCAAAATCTATCCCCTTCGTTTACCCAGCTTTCTGTCGTTGCTCAAATGACCACTCCATTTTATAAATAAATAACATGGATAAATAGTTTGCTAACTTCTGTGATTCTTTAAAGTCAGGAGAGCTGACGAAACATGTTTTTGAAGGCTAACGTCTGAAGGTTTGGCCTGAGACACACATCAGTGTGATACCAAGGATACGCTGTAAGGCCAAGCAGGCATCAGAGTGCCGTGGACAATAAGGCAGCTGAGGTGTTAGCAGAGATGGCTCTGGGACCTGACTCTACCTCTCATGCCCATTCCTGGGACTCAGGGTCCTGTTCCCTAAAGAGACAGAAGCTCCACCTCCTTCAAAGGGTTGATGTGAGGCTCAGATGAAATAATGCCTATGAAAGCATTATTTTGTTCGTAAACATTAAACACTAGGCAGATAGAAGCTGACGTTGGAAATATGATTGTCACTTGTTTTTCAAACTTTCTGCTATGTTGGTATTACCCAATTCACATTTTTGAGGATAAGTAGGTCACGAAATAGTCACATGATGTTTTTGGCAGAAAATCTCTTTCCCTGTTATCAGCTGGAGGCGCTTATCTGATCTGGATGTCATTGTCTTCCATTAGTTCCTGTTCTTGGGCTGGGAGATTTGTATCAGGGGGTGCATGTGTGCATGTGCGTGTGTAAAAGAGGAAGAGGAGTAAGAGAGGGAAGAGAGAAAGGAAGAAAAAACGAGAGGAACAAATGAGTTAACAAAGTGGGAAAGAGCTTTCCTTCCCGTTCCCCAGATATGTAACCATCCCTGATGGTGTCTGTTATTTCACTGTTATTTGCAATCTGTAGAGCACCAGGCATATGTTCCTGGTGGCCTTACACACTCTTCAGGAGAAGCAATTCTTGGGATGACACTGATGTCTGCCACTGACTCTCCTCTCAAGGGGCTCTGTTTCTCCATTTTCAGGCCAAAGGGCTTTGCCAGTTGTGGTTCAAGACGCATACATCCTTTTGTTTCTCAAACAGAAACCCCTAGATCTCTTTTACAGTAAGATACATACCTTGTCTTTTGCGTGTGCTTGTTTTATTAAAGAACAGCTCCCCCTCTAAAATGCTGTCCTTTTACTTTTGAGTGTTTTGAATTCATGGCTCCCACTTCATCCCTTCCATTCTGTCTCCCGCTTTCCCCTTTCCTTAAAGTCTGCTGTTCATCACATTCAACTGCTGGCCAAGTCCCATGGATTCTACCTCCTTACATTTTTGTTATAGTAAATCTCCGGCCTATTATAACACATGCTTATTGAAAAGGTTCACAGAATACAGAAACATATACCATGCAAAATGAAAGTTCCTTTTCACCTTACCCCCCCAATCCCATTTCCTTCCTTATAGGTTAGCACTGTTAGAGCTGAGTAAAAAAACACTTAAAAAAGGTCTCGACAGATATGAAAACCTAGAGGTATTTTTTTCTTTGTTACAGATATGGTATTCCACACAAGGCATTGTTCAACTGTTTCCTTGTGTTCATTCACTATATCTTAGAGAACTTTCCATGTTACTAAATACTGAGTTACCGCATTTCTTTTAACTATAGAGCATTCAATGGTATACATATACTATATGTAGACATTTCCATGCCAGTGGATACTTAGGTTGCTTTCCTCAATTAGAAGCAATGTTACAAAGATGACTCTTGCATATATATCTCAGTACAGGAGGGAGTACATTGATGGGGCAGATTCCCAGACACGGAACTGATGGGTCACAGAGCATGTGCACTTTTTGTTTCATTCTCTCTCTCCTTGTTGACCTAAAACCAAAGTTGCATTAATACACAGTCTATGTAACTGTGAAAGACAGTACACTTCTCAGTTCTGCTGGGTTTCACCGCTACTTAGATTCATTTCTCTTAACACCTTCTGGGATTCTTAGATATCCTTGTCTGCTGAGGATATCTCTTCCTGGCTTTTCAGTGCTGCTGTGGACTTCTGAATTTCTTCATTTCTTTTTCTTTTTTTTTCAGTTTGGTGAAGGACCAAGAAGCACCCTGCATACTTGGTCAGCCATAAGACCTCTTGCCCGACTACTCTTCTTTTTTTTTTTACAAATTTATTTATTTATTTATTTATTTAATTGGCTGTGTTGGGTCTTTTTTGCTGTGAGCGGGCTTTCTTTTAGTTGTGGTGAGTGGGGGCTACTCTTCGTTGTGGTGCGCGGGCTCCTCACTGCCGTGGCTTCTCTTGTTGCAGAGCACGGACTCTAGGCATGTGGGCTTCAGTAGTTGCAGCACATGGGCTCAATAGTTGTGGCACACGGGCTTAGTTGCTCTGTGGCACGTGGGATCTTCCTGGAGCAGGGCTCGAACCCGTGTTCCCTGCATTGGCAGGCGGATCCTTAACCACTGCGTCACCTAGCAAGCCCTTGCCCGACTACACTTGCATCTTTTGTATCCCCCTCCACAGCTGTCCAAGTAACCTTCTGATATGCAAAAATAATCAAGGGAAGATGATGGGGAGAAACACAGGGAGAACAACACGCGAAGATGCAGGCAGGGGTTGGAATCATGCTGCCCCAAGCCAAGGAACGTCTGGAGCTACCAGAAGCTGGAAGAGGCAAGGAACGATCCAACTCCACAGGTTTCAGAGGAAGCACAGCCCTGCAGACACGTTGATTTGGAATTCTAGCCTCCAGAACTCTGAGACAATGAATCTCAGTTGTTCTAAGTCACCCAGTGCTTTTTGGTACTTTGTTACAGCAGCCACAGAAGACTAATACAGTGGGTAAAGTCCAGCCTCTAAAGCAACTCACATGTCACCTTTCATGCAGTGGCTCACCGCCTTCAGCATCCTCCTCACTACCTTTCCTACCAATACGCTACTTCCTTATCTGCTCACGTCCTCAAGTTCTAGGATGCTTCTGATAGCCATGCTTTGGAACACCCTGCTCCTTCTACCTATATTCCCTTCTTTACTCCCCAAGCACTACTAACGTGCCTTAGCTAATTTCCAGGGTCACCTCCATTACGAGCTGTTTCTGACATCTCTTTCTCCACCAGTGTCCTCAGACACAACTGCCTGGCCTCGTGAGTTCCCTCTGTGCTGGCTCTCGAGTATGTTGACATTGTTTTGCACTTACTTGTTTATACATACCCATCCCCCTCTGCCATGCTGCGAGCTCCTCGACAGAAGAGCCATCTGACATGTTCTAGCAAAATCCTGGCATGCAGCATGTCAAACTGTGATTTTGCTCAGTGAACAATGCTATGAAAATACAAAAACTGTATGCAATTTAATTTTTTAAATTTTTATTTTATATTGGAGTATAGTTGATTTACAATGTGTTAGTTTCAGGTGTACAGCAAAGTGATTCAGTTACACATAAACACATATGTATCTATTCTCTTTCAGATTCTTTTCCCATATAGGTTATTACAGAGTATTGAGTAGAGTTCCCTGTGGTATACAGTAGGTCCTTGTTGATTCTTTATTTTATACATAGCTGTGTGTATGTTGACTTTATTCTGTGAATGTCTCTCACGCAGAGTTGGAGCAGAGTAGGTCTGGCCTGACTACAAATGGTTAACGCACAGAGGTGACACTGGCTGAAAAGTACTTTTCCACACACTGAATTTGTGGCTTGTTAGTATTTTTGATGCGACTCATTCTTCTAACCAGTCGCACTTAGGAACATCAGACTTTTCCTTCAGATACTGTAAACTCTAACAGCTCCAGTCATCAGAGGTAAGTCCATCACTTGGACCCTGATGTCCACTGACTGCGTCCTTGATTAGAGTGGTTTATTAGAGGAAGAAAGTAGACCAGTGGTTGCCTAGGGCTCGGGGCAGTGCAGGAGATAGGGGAATTGAAGGGGGTGGCGACCGCTAAGGGGTGAGGGATTTCCTTTTAGATTTGTAAGAATGTTCTAAAATTGATTGTGATGATGGCTGCAAAACTCTGTGAATATATGCAACTGTACACTTTAAATGAGTGAATTGTATGATATGAGAATTATAATTCAATAAAGCTGTTTAAAAAAAAGGCATGGTTCATTTAATCCAATCTAGTCCATAAGAATCGTTGTTAAAACAAGTCAACTCTTTAGTAGCCAAACAGCCACAAAGATAAAATAAAATAAACCTTCTGCACTAAAAAAACAACCAACCAACCAACCAAACTAAACCACAGCCTGGATTGTATGTGGCATCCTACAGAAAACATCATGGACCCCAGGCCATTTCCCATCAGGCCCATTCACTCTACTGCCTAGTTGTAGCAGCGTAAGTAGGCCTCAGAACTTCCCTTTTGTCAAAAACTTCCAGTTCTCTCTTCTTTCTGTGTCACCAGAGATACACTTAGTTCAGTAAACGTGACAGCCAGGAGGGAAGTAAGATAAAATGATAAATGATAGCCAAAAACCAAACTCTTAAAAACTACCAAGCTTTAGCTACCGAAGGTAATATTGGTTCTATGCTGAACCAATGAGCTCTGTGATCAGGCAAGACACTCGCATTTGTCAGGATGTCAGGCAAAGGAACACAACACTTTTAACGCTTGCCAAACTGTTCAGTAAGTCTTCTGAACAGTCCAGGCATTGAGTGACTAAAACAGACACCCTGGTGCTTCTTCATACACCGCTACCTATTGATCACCTGTCATTCAAATGTTTGTCACATCTCCCCAGTGAAATTCCAAACTCTTCGAAGACACGCAAAATACCTAATGGGTTTTCTCTCCTCCCACCATTCCATACCCAAAGCATTCGGCAAAGAGTCAAAACTGCTGTGTGGGGTTTAGGATAGACCCATCTTAAGAGTCTTGCAGTGCTGAAGAGATTTTTTCCTTTTTAGTAATGTTTTAGAGCAAACATAATTTAATGCACGGAATAACAAAATCTATGTAATAAACAATTTGGTAACTGACGGTTACCTTGAAGCCCCATTTTTAAGGACTTTATTTTGGAGAAATGTATATTATAATCATGTAAACAACAGAAAAAGCCTCCAAAAATCGATGGACTGCTGGTTTCTGATTGAATCAGAGCATGGCTCCCTGGGCAGGATTCCACTGGGTCCACCCAGACGGACACAATCGCACAGACTTCGGTTTTGAAAACCATCTCAGAACTACACCTTTTGTAAAGGTAGCTTTTTTTGAAAAAAATTTTATTGCCGTATAGTTGATTTACAATGTTGTGTTCGTTTTGGGTATACAGTACAGTGATTCAATTATACACATTATTCATTCTTTTTTCAGATTCTTTTCCCATATAGGTTATTATAGGATATTGAGTAGGGCTCCCTGTGCTATAGAGTAAGTCTTTGTTGCTTATCTATTTTACATATAGTAGTATGCGTTAAAGGTAGCTTTTCCTATAACCACAGACAAGATTTTTATCACAGAAAGGGAGGGAATAATTTCTCTCTGCAACATGTCCTTACACAGGTCACACAACTCCAAAAAATTACAGACTCTTTGCTATTGACATCTGATGATTACTCACCAAGTTCAATACATACTTGAAAGCCTATAGTTAAATGCAATTAGCCAAGATAAATTATAGACAGAACCATGCAAATACATGAAAACATTCTCAGAGTTCAATGTGCTAGGATGCAATAAAGAAAAAAAAAATCTCTATTCCACACATTCAGAAAGAAATACTCAAGCATCCTACTTCTGAAAGCTCCCTGGGTAAGGAGGGAGCGCCCTAGTTCCTGCAGCAGGGACTTCCCAGACCTCTGTGACCTGACCTGGCAGCCTAGCTCCTTTCCAAAACAAACTCACCTTCCCCTGCCTCTGCTGACACTCTTCTTGCCTGGAAAGTTCTACCCCTTCTCCCCTTATCTTTAAGTCCTGACCATCCTTCTCAGTAAGGCTTGCTCTTTTCCTTCTGTCCTTACTTTCTGCCCAGTTCATTTGACATCAAATATTACCTTACCTGTCCTGCACTGGGGGTTAAATCCTTTTCCCCCTGATCAAGCAGTTCAAGCAGATAACACTTCTGGCTCTTTCTACCTCTTCATTTAAGGGGAGAGAGGTGGAGTAACTCATTTAATGGGTGATTCGGGGAAGCATAAACTTGGTACCCTGGACGTAGCTCCTCCCTTCTTCCTTTAGGGATGGGGTTGCCCTCTGGGAATTTTCCTCTGACCCTCTATCCATCATCTGATCTTTTGGCCCACAGACCTGTCCCAGCTACTGCGGCTTGTGCTTCATTCTGGGGTTCCACTCGCATTCAGTACAACAAATAACCCTACCCTCCGACCTGGCCTATACCAGTAGTAACGATGATAGCTGAACCTTATCTGCCAATTATCTTATCCTCTCTCTTAATTTTCTCAGAACTTGGGAGGGCCAGAGGGGCGTCGTGATTGTGGTTTTCATGAAAGGCTCCAGCATCATTCGTATATATAAGTTCACATATATTGATTAGATGGCTTTCAAAATCGATGTGAGATTGTGTCCCATCTCCCTGCCTGGACGTAATTTTGGGTCATGTCTCATACATCTTTGCCACCCAGCGCTTCAGCACAATGCCCAATGTACAGCAGAAATAAACTTGGATGGGTTCAATCATGAATACATCATCTAATTAAAGATATATAGGGAGAAGATTAAAAACAAAACTCAGGACGACAATACTTGTGATTCCAGCTAATGGCTCTAACTTTATTGACACATTTGTGGTGTCACTTATCAGCAGTGTGAGCATAAAGTTAATATAGGCAGGGTGAGTATAAAATTAATACACGTGACACACTGTGATCCTGCAGAGTCGATTTAACTGCACACTGAGCAGCAAGAAGAGAGTATACAAGATAAGGCATATACTGATTGACTTTCTTCATCAAAACCCAAAAGATCTCATTTCAACAAAACCCTGTCATTAAATTTCCAGCACACTAACAGTGAATGTTATGTGATATATATCTGAATCTAATTTCCAAAGCAGTGATGGCAATCTCTCAGAAGCCAAATTTTCATTTACCCACATCTTAAACCTTCCTATTATCGGTTCCATTATCCTTTGCTCACTCTTACATAAAAAGCTTCACGTATATTTAAAGAGCTATTAACGTGCAACATTGCTGAGAAATAACGGTTCAGTTGTCTAAGTATATGGTTTTGAGTACCCCCCCATGAAATAACAAAGGTAGATTAAATACATACATGATTTACAATTATGTCAAAATAAAGACAGTGTTTCAAAAAACTTGGGGTCAATTAGTGTGATTAAACCACTAATTTCTCTTCAATTGTAGTTTTAGTACTTTTTTTAAGTTTCCAAGTCTATTTTTATTTATTTATTTATTTTTAATTGAAGTACAGTTGACAATATTATAATAGTTTTAGATGTACAACAGTGATTCAATATTTTTATAGATTGTATAATATTATAAAATACTGGCTGTATTCGCTATGCTGTACATTACATCCTTGTAGCTTATCTATTTTATACCTAGTAGTTTAAACACAATCTTTTTTTCTTTTTACTTAAGTATGCATTTACTGAATGCTAACTGGACACTAGTACTAACTAGTGCATGGTACCAAGAAGCAGTACGTAGCAACATGATAATAATTCTAGAAATGATTGCTTATGTAAAGCCCTTTCCAGTTTTCAAAGATTTCACACATTTTTCCTTTGACTTGCACTGTCTCCTGTTACAACAACAGCGCAAACACTCTCATGCCCACTTTACAAACAGGGAAACTGAGGCCTAGAGAGGTCTTGACCAGTGGCAGGGCTGGTACTACAGTCCAGACCGCTGACTCCCAGGACTTAATCGGTCATTTGGAGATTTAATAAATAGTTATTCAGCACCAACTAGGCAGCAAACCCCATGTTGCAGCTGAGGATGGACATGGTCCCTGCCCTTCTGGTCTCTCCCCAGGTCATTCTATTCGACACAGGACCAGCCATCAACATGCACATGCGTTCAACACAGGATTTTTATTTTATACCTGGATAAAAGCAGAAAGAAATCTGCAAATATTTTTCCTGTAAAAACAAAACTATGGAAGTCTTCCTTAAAATTACTACAGCTTAATCATTTGCTTTAGAAATTAAGAACGTGTTTCCTCAAGGGCTCCAATTAGAATGATAGTGTTTCCATTAAAATTGAGATTCCAAATTAAAAATAGCCTTTGGCATTTTTCAATGAAGCATTTAGTCCTCTATCAAATGAATGAGAATTTAATCACATAAATTAGTCTACTTCATTCATGTTCCAAAATCAGAATTTATCTAAGGAGACAAACTTAGATGTAAATGTTCACAGGAACAGTGATGAGAATATTGCTGGAGAACATGACCCGTTTTGAAATTCAGTTTTGGGATTCACATATCTCACATCACTGGGATCTGAGTTTCCAGTACCACCCTGCAGCTCTCAAAACACGGTTTTAATATGAGATCGCCCCTTCATAAGTGCAGCTGTCATAAAATGTCATAAAACATGAGAGAGAAGATCCATGTTGCGCGTCCTGAACGGAAAAGACTGGGCACCCACATGGCTTTTTCTCTATCTCTGCCCATAAATTAGTTAATCAAAGACACCTGCATTTAAGGCAGGTTTCCTTTCAGGCAGGAAGACAGACAGACAGACAGACAGACAAGACAGACAGGCAGATATGACTCAGAGAAACCAGCAATCCTGACATAGAGAAACCCACCGAGTCAATGAAAGGAGAAAAGCAGGTGACTGAGTCAATCAGCCAGTGTGTTGATTTCACAATCACACTCTTGCTGACAAGCGGGCAGAACACAGTAGAACCGGGACACATTACAAATGAAACACAAACCCAACACTTCACGCCTCCAAGAGTCATCAACCTTCTGGAATTCAGCAAGCAGAGAAGAGTGCCAAAGCGCAATTTAATTGTCTGTCTCCTTCCTCCACTCTTTCTTTCTCTAAAGGACTGTAACTTGATATTTGTCTCACATTTTTTCTTTTTTTTTTTGAGACAGTCTATATACTTTTTAAAAAACCTCTTAACTAATGCAGCATTATTTCTTATGTAGCGTATGTTTCTGGGTCAATCTGTCAGCTGTCTCTGAGTAGGTAACTGTGATGCCAACTATATCACAAACCCAAGTTCAGCATCATCCACAGTACTTGCAGGCACTGCTCTCATGCAAAATGAGCCCGAACTTATTCGAGTCCTGTTAGACGCGATCGGAGGAAACAGAAAAATGAGACCCTAATTTATATAAATCACTGTCAGGTGCCCTTTAAAAACGACTTCAGCTTTTTTAAACCATCAGGTCCCAAACTGCCACATAAATTTCTATAGAGTGAAACAGCAATTTATACATTTCTCTATTGGTATGGGATTAATTAAAAATTGAAAACTTCTGTTCAGACTTCCCACCTTCTCTAGCTTATCGTACATACACAAGATTTTGGCAACCTAGAAAGAAAATAAAAACAGCTGAAGAGGCCTAATTTACCAAAAAAATTATATTCCAAAAGTTCACCTTCAAGCCTGTCATTAGGAACACTGAATGCACTGTCACATTAGAATGAGTAAATGAAGGTTAATAAGAGGTCATAATTTTTATCAAGTTAAACAGCTTTGTGGAAAGCAAAGAAACCAATGAACATTAAAACCCTATTTATTGGGCTTCCTAGGTGGCGCAGTGGTTAAGAACCTGCCTGCCAATGCAGGGGACATGAGTTCAATCCCCCCACATGCCGTGAAGCAACTAAGCCTGCGCACCGCAACTACTGAGCCTGCGCTTTAGAGCCCGTGAGCCACAACTATTGAGCCCATGTGCTGCAACTACTGTGCTCTAGCGCCCGTGCTCCACAAGAGAAGCCACGGCAATGAGGAGCCCGTGCACCATAACGAAGAGTAGCCCCCACTCACTGCAACTAAAGAAAGTCCGCACACAGCAAAAAAGACCCAACACAGCCAATAAAATAAATAAATAAATTTATTAAAAAAACAAACCCTATTTATTGCATTTTGAAGTTTTCTTGATCTTTAATTTTATAGAAACATTCACCAAGTTGCCACCAGCGAAGAAATACTGTTATGTACCATTTTCGGTTAATATGTCAAATACGCATTTCCATGATCCAAAACAGTCTGCATATGTCATTTAAAAATTATAAAATTTTGTTTATTTTTATATCCTTAGTCATTCTTTATTGTTAAGGCAAGAGGTTTTCAAATTTTCATGTTTAAAACAACATGCCATTACGAACGGCTGCACAGTGCCTTTTGCACATTTTTCTCCATGACACGAAGTCACACTCTCATATGATAGAAACATAGCATCGGAGAAGAGCCATTTATATTTCTCAAGACTGAGATTAAACTTCTTTCACTCAGCTAACTGGAGCACCTGTGAGTGACAAGGACGACATGAGAAAACTGAATGGAGATACTGAATAATTAACAAGCATAACATCTCAAATACAGTGCTGATTTTTATTATTATTATAACATCAACAACCACGACACCACAGTTTCCTAAGCATCTACCACCTGCCAGGTGCTTTGCAAGCATCATTCCCACCCTTTACAACTTTTACAAAGTAGGGATCATTATTCCCAGTTAAATATGGAGAGGGGTTAAGGGACTCATCTAAAGCTACAGAATCTCCATTAGAGCTGCACTTCTAATGGAAGTCTCTCTTTGTTCTGCCCGCAAATGTCTAGTTCTTAGAAAAATGTCACTGGATGGGACAATCAACCTGCTAAAACCTATTCACTAAAGACTTGAAAGTGATTCTTACGTGAGACTCTGTAGCGAGACTTTATGTGCCAGCCTCCAGCTTAGGTGGGAGGTCTGCTGGGGGCACCAGTACCCCCAATAGATGGACCAGTGACCTAGTAACAGTGCCAGCAGCAGCCACCTCCACTGTAGGAGGTGACATGACCAACGGGGCACTGGAACAATATTTTAGCTTGATGTCCTTCACCACTCACTTTTTTTCTCTATTTCAGCTATTTTGAAGTCTGATGGTAGATGGCATTTTTCTCCATATCATATTGTAAAATCACCCTTAACTGACAGTAACTGAGCTACGTCATTTCTTTACACGTCTGATCAAAAGATAGCTTCGAAAGTCTACAATTAAAAGTATTCAGTGAAGCTTATTAACGTATTACATAATCATTAACCAAAGAAAAATATTAATCTTTACGATCCCCCTGTTGAGCATGGGAATCTATTACTCTTGGGATTATTTTGTGTAAACAAACCCAAATCCTTATGTTACACAAAGGCTAATGTCTTTGCTCAGGCGATCTGAATTAATTTATGACCTTTGCTTTTGACCTAAATGCTATAAACATCTCTCCTGTTCTTGAAAACAAAGGCTGCCCCTGCATAATTTCTCAAACGGGAGACTAAAGTTAAAGTACTATGAAAATATTTACTGGATAAAACAAATGCCGAGATCAAAAATGCTAAGACACTGAGTGGATATTTATTATCCCCACTAATCCCTTTGCGTTTCAAAGTTTATTTATTTTTACTCTGCTCTTCATTAGTTATTGTAGAATAATTTTAAATTCATAAAAGATGATGCAGAGTTAATAATATCATGAGCTTTACAATAATATCCAAGTGATACTGAAAAGGATGGAAATCCATTTGTTATCTGAAAATGTTCTCTGGCTGAATCAGAAAAAATGATAACCTAACGTTGGAATTTTAACTCCTCACGCCCTGGCCAATGAGGCCCTACATACAGAACAGAGGTTTAATTTTAAAACATCAATGATGAATAGTTTTAAAATGACAACTCAATAAATCAAACGGTCATGCTCTCTTCTGTGGGTTTGAATCATAACATTACAAATTTTACAATATTCTGACTTCCTAGCATTCGTAAATTCTTACTTGCGAGGCAGTATCTAAAGTTAAGACATGGACCAATGTCTCCATGGTTTATTTGATGAAGACATACTAACAGTTATTTCTTGTTGAATATGCTTTATGGCAACTTCTAAGGGGCTGTTAAAAGGAATTTCTGATTGAATGCAGTTGGGGCCTGAGAATACAAGAATGATAAAGAATCGGTTACTTAAAAGCCTAGATTACTATCTTCAAGGCATTCATGTACTTTGGATGGTTGACGGACAGGCCTTGGTGACAGATCAGGCATGAGAAATATAAAGGAAGGAAGCACCTTGGGCATGTGGTGGTACCATTAACTGGGACCGGAAACCAGAAGAAGGAACTGATGATGGTGGAAAATAAACACAGAAAGGATTTAGTTTGGTAAATGTTGATTTTTAAGGCCGATGTGGGGCACGGAGGTAAGGAAATCTGGTGGGTGGTTACACTAGGAATTAAGATCTTAGGAGAAAGGCTGAGAGTAGTGAGTAAGATCAGGATATGCAAACATTTTCTGTAACGGGCCAAATACTTTAGGCTTT
The DNA here is from genome assembly GCF_030028045.1 of Hippopotamus amphibius kiboko. Taxonomy (NCBI): domain Eukaryota; kingdom Metazoa; phylum Chordata; class Mammalia; order Artiodactyla; family Hippopotamidae; genus Hippopotamus; species Hippopotamus amphibius. The sequence continues at coordinate 105,872,196 of NC_080190.1, read as the reverse complement.
GCAGGCCTCACAATCTATCCCAACCCCTCACTTCTGCCATTGGAGCACAAAAGCAGTCACAAGATAGCATAGAATGAGCGTGCCTATGTTCCAATAAAACTTTATTTATAAAAACAGGTGCCAGACTGTACTGGGCTGCAGGTCATAGTTTGCTAAGCCCTGAGTCAGACAACAAATAAAGTCCTGGGAATGGATGAGCTCACCCAGGAAGAACATATGTAAGGCAAAGTAGTAGGAGATGAAATTTGAAAACATGGAATTCTAAAAAAAATAGAAATTCAGAATTCCATGGACTTTTATCTTCCAATTAATCTGCAGAGTTAACTCTAATAGGTCAAAGGACACAGCAGTATCAGAATGTTTTTCTTACAGGTTGATTTTTTTTTTTCTTTTTTTAGGTAAATCATAGCAAGCTGATGACAAATTAAGAACAGAGAATTCCCACTATTTCATTCATAGGCTATAATCCATCTCTTATAATTGAAAGATGTTTTAGGTTCTCTTGGGACAGAAACCTATTCTTTCCAGAACAAAATAAATGTCTACCAAGGATTAGATTTTGAGAGACTCTGTGGCATTACAAAAGGCTTTTGCTATATCCTCCTAATTTAATTTTCTGCCTTTTTCCTTGCTGAGAGCCAAAACCAATTTGGAATACCTTTTCCATATTATTGAAAATCAGTGGGCAGTAATGTCATTAATGCTTTCAGGTCACTAATGCACAAGAGGTTATTACTTCAAAGTATAAAAGATGGTCGAAAATGAGTTGACCTTCCTAAATTAGGAAGTAAGTAGCCAAAGCCAGGAATTCAAAAGCTGTTTCTGTTTCCCTAAGACTGTCCAATAAACTTATCTTTGATGACCACAGAACCAACATTTCCTTGGTTAACTTGACATAAGGGCCCATAAAATTGTAGTCAGGCTCTACAGCAGCTTCTCTGCTCCCTGAAAGAATAGTATGATTCATACCGGTTTCAATTTATATCTGTATTGCATAAGTGAAGCAGACTTGTAGAAAAGACTGATTCATTATCATGTAAAATACAGCCATTAGTAGAAAAATCTAGTAACCATATTCCCAGACATAACAGGATAAGGCTTCCTGGCTAGAGTTGAGAAATGAGAGGTGGAGTGTTTCTAAAAAAAGAAAAGTCTTCCTTCTGACAGAGGTATTCACAGGGGTAAATTAAAGGATTTTTACAATTCCTTAAAAAACAGGAGCCACAGCAGGCCATTAGCCATTTCTTGAGTCTACCATCAAAGGAGAACATTCTATCCAACTGACCCTTAGGAGTAATACCAGTGTATGGGTAAGTCTTAAAACTTGTATCTTTCTCTTTCAGAATCTTTTTTTTTTTAACATTTCCCAATTTATTAAAGGATATGATAAAGGATACATATTAACAACCAGATGAAAAGATACATAAGGTGATGTCTGGGAGAGTCCCACACCCAGGAGCATCCCAGCTCAACCTGGAAGCTCCCCATACCCTCTATAATTGGGATTTTTTAATTAACTGGAGTATAGCTGATTTACAATGTTGTGCTGGTTTCAAGTGTACAGCAAAGTGATTCAGTTATACATATATATATTCTTTTTCAGATTATTTTCCATTATAGGTTACATTACAAGATACTGAATATAGTTCCCTGTGCTGTACAGTAAGTCCTTGCTGTTTATTTTATATATAGCTACCTTGTGGTTGGAAAATTTGATAGGAACCACTTTCCTCAAATGCCTACCATGGTAACAGACAGTCGACGTGTTATCATTGTGCCTGCCAATCAAATGCCACCACCAGAAAGGAACTGCTGGTTAATGAGAGAAACGCAGAATGGACCCCGTAGCAAGGGGAGGAGACAGGAAGGCCTGACTCCAGGCAGTGATGGTGAAATGGCCTCAGAGATGGGAAGAAGGGAAGATCCACAGAGGAAAGCAGGCGAACGGGAAGAACCTTCAAGTGCGTATTCAATGCTGGGCACTGCTCTAGGCACTGAGGACACGAGGCAAACAAAACTGATGAAATCTCAGCTGACCTCCCTGTAGGTGAAGACTGACGAAAGACCAATTAACACTGGAGTACCAGACAGAGAAAGTAAATTAAACAGGGAAAGGAAAAAGGAGTGACAGAGAGTTGTGAGGGTTTCCCGAGCCATGGCTGCCTGGGGAAGCCCTTTTTGAGGAGGGAACACTTAAGTGCAGATGTGAATGACAAGAAGGAACCATCCTCTATTCTGTCAACCTATAAAAACTGTCTCCAATTAGATGGCAAATTGGAGAGCTGTGATCCAGTTTCATCATTCAGGGGTTTCCATCACTTTTCTATGTGTGTTTGAGGCACGTTTTCAAATATCAGAATATTTATTAGATTATATACAGGGATAATAAAACAAAGCAATTTGAAGTCAGTCAACAGTAATTCAACCATCGCTCCCAACAGCTCAGCTAACAATGCCTCGGGTATCTTATAAAAGCATGCCTCATCCCCATGGTCACCACTCTGCTGCAATTCCGAGTTGCTATTTGCAGCCCACACCACACACATATACGCCCAGGAGGCAAACTTGTCTCCAGTTAAAGTAAACAGGAGATCTTTCTTTAGAAGACATTCAAGAAGACAATCAACTAAAAATTAAACTTCCTTTGTCCTCTGCAAACATACTTGTATTACCTAACAATACCTGTAACCGTATCTACACATTTTATAAATGACATATATTCAAATGTGGAAAAATAAATTGTAGACATTAACATTGGACAGCATACCTTTGTGCTCTGGGGCATCTGCTGGGCAACGACAAAGCACCATGATCATGAAATGGCAAACCCTGGCTTGGCACTTTTGAGTGTTCACATTTTCTGGCTGTTCCATAGGAAACAGCATTCATTTTCACAGAATCCCCAACTTTTTGGTTCTCCCCCTACATGATGTTATAGGAAACGTTTTAGTTATTTTATTTTTCCCCACCATTTTGTGATTCTCTATAGTTAAAACCATCAGAGACAGGCCATCAGAATAGCTTGCCCGAAGCCTGCAGAGATGAGGGAGGCACCTCCAGAGAAGTAAGTATGGTTGATCTCAGAAGTCCACCATTCAAAATTATCGTGTTAACTTTTTTTTTTTAACAGATGGCCAGTTTCTTTTTCTTTTCTCTAAACTTTTAAAAATTATTTATTTATTTAATTTTTTATTTATTGGCTGCATTGGGTCTTCGTTGCTGCACGCAGGCATTCTCTAGTTGCGGAGAGCGGGGGCTACTCTTCATTGCAGTGCAAGGGCTTCTCAGTGTGGTGGCTTCTCTTGTGGCAGAGCATGGGCTCTAGGCGCACAGGCTCTAGTAGTTGCGGCACGTGGACTCAATAGCTGTGACTTGAGGGCTGTAGAGCGTGGGCTCAGCAGTTGTGAAGCACGGGCTTAGTTGCTCTTCGGCATGTGGGATCTTCCCGGACCAGGGCTCGAACCTGCATCCTCTGCATAGGCAGGTGGATTTTTAACCACTGCACCACCAGGGAAGCCCAGGGGGGTTAACTATGTGGATGTAGGGCTGTCTAACAGTAACATGGGTCCCTCCACTGATGACCAGGGTTGATGTGGTGAGCTCAGGGGGCCTCTAAAGGAACACAGGGTCAAGGAACATTCTCCTTTCCTAATCAGCTTCCTAGAGTGGAAGCTGATTAAAAAAACAGAGCAAAAAGGGAGTATTAAAGAGTATAAAGCCAAGCATACGCGAGGAATGTTAAGACTTTGGAGGATGCAGCTAAAACTGCTTAGAAAACATAACAAATAACCTTAATATAATGGTTAGATTCCAAACAGCCAAGTCTCTCTTCAGACAGCTCCTCTGGTGTGTCCCTCAACACTAGGTAACTCGGGTTTCTGCTGAAGCTGAATCTCAGCCCACGACTCCAAAAAACAGCTCTTAGAATCTTCCCATTTTCGCCAAGTTAGACCTCCATTCATGAAATGAACAGTAGTGTTCCTGGGGCGTAACGGGAAAGACCCTGAAACACTGACGTGCCACCAGGTTGCTACAATGTCTGCATCTGTGAGGCAAAGGGAGGCAAATGGGACCAGAAGTGAACAGCTGCTTCAGTGAACAGTGTTTATATCCTTCCCTTCTAATTCCCAGAACCCTCCTCTGAGGAGCTCTCAGGAGAGCTACCAGGAGAGAGGAAACAGCTGAGACCCAAAGGGACAGTATTGCAGTGTCTCCTCCCAAACCTCTAGTGAGGGACTGGGGTCCTCAGGGAGCCCCAGACCTGGCGGGAGCCCCCAGCTGCTCTCAGTAGCAGGTGCTGGAGATCCTTGACTCTAAACTCAAGGTGTGTCCTCGACGGCTCCGAAGGTTCTAAGGAAAGTTGTGACGACTGGTAGCTGAGCTAATTGTCTGAAATCTTTTCTTTTCACAGAAAACCACGGACCTTTAAAACTGGAAGAAACTTTAATCTTCATGAAGAAATAATCCCCACTTCATCTGTCCCTTTTCTGTTCTTTCATTTCCTCCCTCCTTTTTTTTTTTAATATCAACTAGTCACTTTCAAAAGAAAAAAAAAAAAGTCCTGATACACAGAAAATTATGCAAGCCAAGTGAATGCCTGCCAATTTCACACACCCTCACTCACCTTTATTTAAATGAAAACATCAAAACGATATAATCCTAAACAGTCCTAGAGAAGTTCAGGAACTCACCTTGGGTCATGCAGAAGCCAGGAATAAATAATGAAACTAGTGTCTAGGCCATCTGACTCCCCAACCAAGTTCTACCTTGCTAAGATCAGACAGCTAATAGAAAACTGATATTTAAAGTTCCAGATGGTGACATTCTAGCCATTAGATGCATTTTTAACCACTAGAAAAATCAGTTGAGGTTGGGGAAACTATCTGAGACATATTTAAGTTAAAAAATTCTAACAGTAATTTTCATATGTTCAAAACTTTTAAAAGAAAACAGAAAACACACACACATATATTGACAAAAAGCGAATACTTTCAGGATGTATTATATTCTGCATCACGAGGCAAAACTGCAGTGTTAAGACCAACAGGGCCAGCATAGCTTGTGCGAGTAAGTCGACAGATTCGCTGTCAACAAAGGATGATCACTGCAGCTTGGTTCTGTCCAGTCTGATGCTACACAGTTGACCCTTGACCAATGTGGGGCTAGGGGTGCCAACCCTCCACACAGTTGAAAATCTGTGTATAATTTACAGTGGGCCCTCTGTAACCACGGTTGCTCTGCACAGACAGTTCTGCTTCCATGGATTCAACCAACCACGGATCATTTAGCACTATATATAGTATTTACTATTGGAAAAAATCCACGTATATGTGAATCTGCACAGTTCAAACATGTTATCCAAGGGTCAACTGTACTTCATTTAGGTCCATTTGAAAAGTGGCCTAGAAAACAGAGGAATGAAACTTAACCATAGGCTGAAATTCTCCCTTTACACTTGGAAGCACAGCAAATGCACTTTCTCAGGCTTATGAAGTAACCCTCTAGCATCATTGATTTTTGAGTCTTACAAGAGCTCTTCGTATTGTGCCTGCATCACAGATTTACACTGCCATCACTCCTGTCAGACATCATCTTGGCTTTATGAATAAATAAAACTATGCTCTAGGGAAACATTGATTTAAGAGGAAAAATCAATACCCATCTAGCATGGGATAGACCTGAGCTTTAAGGCTACTTAGCCCCCAAGTACAATACAATACGAAATGTAAAACCATACTTTTTTGCTTCCTAAGTAAAAGGTGGGTGAAGGTATACAAAATTGGCAGGCAAATGCCTGTCTTCCACAGCCCTTAGTTTATCAGGATTCCCCTTTCCTTTACAAAGTAGTTAGATGATACTTCCAAAAGGAAAGAGGAAGGGAAAGAGAAAAAAGAGATGGACAAACCAACGATGGCAAAATCTTGGTAAACTGTGAACTAACATAGTGAGTATATGAGAACTCACTGTATTATTCATTCTCTCGGGTATGCAAAAGTTTTCATAATAAGAATCTGAAAAGTGTGTATGCTTGCTTGGGGGAAACTCTGTAAGGCTAGTATCAACCAAGAAGCTGACGAGGGTTCTTTGGGGGTAATGGCCTCATAGGGAAGCTTTTTTTCTTCCTTGGGAGTTTTGTATCTTCCAATACACTGTAGTTAACATGTATACTGCTTTTATAATTCAGAAAACACACATGCAATAAATCCAAGGCAGGATACCAAAAAAAATAAAAGGGAGGGAGAGGATTAATTAGATTGATTGCAAAGTATTTTGTTGACTACTGGCCTACAGATAGCTAAGATATACACCGTAACATATATCAATTCTTTCTTACTGCTCTTGAACTTTTTTTTCAGGATACCTGCAGGTTGCTGTTAAAATTGATTTGAAAAACAAAACGAATAGTGTACACAGAAATTAACCTCATCTTTGCGAGCCAAAGTTCATATGAGAGACAAAAGCTGCCTGAAGTCATCATTTCCTCAGTTCTGCAATCACCTTACAACCTAAGCCTATTTTCACAGTGGAGACAGCTGTTAAAAGTTCTGACAGGCCTGTGGTAACCTTTAATTACAAAGCCACTCTGGAGAGCCAAAGGCTTTTGCTTTCTTGCTCAGAATTGGTGGGAATTAAAAATGAATCCCATTATGTTTCCCTAGCTCCTCAAAGATGCAGTTCATTGCTAATTGTGTTAACTGCGGCCGTGTTGCTTTGGATTAGGGCTCCTGTGTCAGCAGATGCTGTTCTCATCGCTCGTCTCTCTGGTAAGTGGAAAGAACAACTCTGGAAATCTGAAACATACTTCCAAGACATGGGCACATGAGAAGCCTGAAAATGGGTTGGGGTAACTTAAATTTTGAATCTCAAATTCAAACATCATACAAGTAACTACTATCATCACCCAAACTGGTGATGATATTGACTAAATCTACTTCCAAGTGGAAATGATACACAGCTACAGGTTCCAAAAATACCTAGCTACCATTTTAGTACTGACAGCAGCAGAAGAGGGAAAGGAGCTGTAAACTGGTTTTAGCAGCTCTTCTTTAATGCAGGGATACTAAAAGGCAAGTAGAAAAGCAAAACATTATTGTTGAGAAAAACGCTTGGACTTAGGGAATAAGCACAGCTTGAGGTAACTTTTTACAAAATACTATCTTCCTTTTTATTACCGTGTCAGAGATGCACTCATTTAAAGAAATTAGAGCATCTACTGTGTGCTACTATGTGCAAGGCATCTATGAGATGTTGTAGACACAAACATGATAAGATCTGAATCTTACCCTCAAGCTTAGTGGCCATAAGAGGCTCAGACATATAAGTGGATAATTAAGTACAGCATGATGAGAGATACAACTGAGGCACTGTGGGTGCCCAGTACACATGGGGGAATCAGGGAGAGCTTCTCAGAGGAGATGGAAATTGAGGTGGACCTTGAAGGATGTACTGAAATTTATCAAGGAAAAAAATGTGTCTGCCTGAATAAAACATGTGTTGGAACATCCCAAGAAATTCAGTCTTAATGAAGCACAGACGGCGAAGCAGGGGAAGGCAGACAGTGTGCTGGAGAGGCGCACAAGCTGACTGTGGAGGTCCACACCAAGGTGTTTGGGTCTCTTCTCAAGGTTACCAGGGCGCACAGAGGTCACTGAGTGGGAAATCACCTTATACACTGGGGAGCAGAGTACCTAGAGTGGAGACAGTCTGTGGAAGAGAGCTATACTAGTTATCTCCAGCAACTGGTACGGAGCTGATGAGGCCCAGAACTCATGTGGTGCCATGGGAGTCAGAGGAGAGGAAGGCTGGAAAGATATTTACAATTAACATTTGTGACAGCTGGCAATTAATATTTGACCTCACCGAGCACCAGTCACTGTTTGGGGAACTTTCACAAGTTATCTTAAATCGAGAATCCAGTGTGAACTGAATGCAAAGGGTGAAGCAATGTCAGGATGGAGATTTCTGGCTTGAGTTACGAGGTCGAGAGGGATGCCTTTAATTAAAATATTGATTCCAGGAGAAGGAATCAGTTTTGAGTAGAAGATGAGTAAGGGGGATGGGGAAGAAGGTTTCACTGTATACAGATTAATTTTGAGAGCTGCTTGGGATATATAAATGATGATAACCAAATGCTGGGGTCAGGAATTTGGCAGAGAGCCAAATTTTCTTTAAAAGGTAGAAAAAGATTCTCATACTAAGATTGAAGCAATCTGCCACATACAAAAAAAGCACCTAATACAGTGCTTTCTAGAAACTTGAGAAGGCTGTGTGATTCTACTACAGGAACATCTGAGCCGTATTCTAAAATATAACTTATAAATTCTTACTCTAAAATGTAACATATAAGTTCTTGAGTTAAATCTTAATGCCCCTAACTAGAAAATGCTCTATATTTCAGGCCCACAAATAAAATGTGTAAGGCAAGCAGCTCTTATGGAACTGGAAGTGCATCCGACAAAACGATGTTTAATCCCTGATTCGAGATTCTTGTCAAATGTTGGGAGATCAGAGGAAGGCATTTTTGGAGCATGGATAATTAAAGCTGTTAATGCACTGACTCTCAAGTCGAAGTTAACTAACAAAAAACAGGCTGTTTTCCAGGATCTGTGGTTGTATTTAGAAAGACCTCTGAGGGGAACCCAAATGACCCTGAAACAGCTCCCTGCTCTCCTAAGAGGAAAGGGTTTCTCCGGCAAGAGAAAGAACTTCTCAACAAGTTAAAGGAAAGATGTGATTGAAAGACAGTGGCCTATTTTACAAGATTCCTTCTGTGAAGAGATCAGGAACATTCAGGCCAGATGTACTCTTTCTTCTCTGGCCTGTAAGAGGAATTGGATAATGATGTATGATAGATAGGGGTCAGTCAGGTCACAGTGCTTGAGGTTGGTAAATCTTTTCAATGGGTGGGCATAGCACTTCAAAGTCCAGGATTCAGTAGAAAAATGGATAGCCATGTAGCAAACTAACTGCTAACTTCAAATAAAGAATGCCTTTGTGCTAACATCGTTCGTTTAGGTTGGCTGACTTTTTTTTCTGGTTTTGGCTCTGTTCAAAGATGACCTAAAGTCATGGATGAATTTTTATGTAACTTTACTATCAGCGCTAAATGAGATGACTAATACCACTAGTAACGATAACAGCAAAACGCAGCCTCATGTATTTTTGGTTGGTGATGGTGGTGATGGGGAGCACTGCTTGGAACTGGAAACCCATCAGGCTATCCGATTATAGTCGCCATCTCAAAGATGAGGAAAGAGCTTGAGGGAGGGTAGGCATTTTGCCTAATCTCACACAGGCATTACAAGGAACAGCCAGGCTCACTGCACATCACTGACCAAAGAGAAACACCATGTTGTAGGAAGCATGGCCAGTGGTATCTCGGTGGCTGTGGCAGAAGCCCCACGGTGCTAGATTCAAAATTGGATTAGCTAATACCCTTGAGATTTTTCAGCTTCAAAGCTGTGTGTCTGCAGTCCCACAACTCAGTCCCCAAATACACCCCTGATGCCTGTACAAAGTTAAGCTGAAAGCAAGCATGGACAATGTAGAATAAACCAGATAACCGAATACCTTGCAATCACTCTCTCCCAGCTCTGAAGCTGCACTCAACTGTCGAAATAAGAGAATGACCTCGTGTTTTCTGGAAAGGAAACACAACAGGAAACAATTTCACAACTCTGAACTGGATTAAAACTGCAGTAACTAAGAGTAAAATGATGATCTTTTCACTTACCTGTGAAAGTTCTGAGCGATAAAGAAAGTGAGAAATAATGATTTAATTAACCTTCAGTATGATAAAAAATAATGTTGAAGAACAAAAGTTAAAACTTGCTCTTCCAATATCCACAGACCTATATACGATCACAAATTTTATATCAGTAGGAAAGCAAAAACGATGCCATTAATCACATGTGCTCTCAATGATGAATAATTATGTCCATGCTTTGCTTTTTACTCATTGCTTCATTCTACCTCTTCTCACAGACACTGACGGTAAGGTAACTACGGGTTAGCACCGCACACCACACACGTGCACCCTTCCAGTACTGCAAGGTGCTTACGGATTGAAACAGAAACAAAAACGGCTGCATGCCTCAAGAAGATGACAGCCTTATCAGAACAAAGACGGCTGGAACAAAATTGCACAAATCATTTGATAATTGTTAGAACAGATTTCGCCATAATATTTTATGTCTTCATCTTGAAACATGCTATATTTTTGTTAGCATGGTTTCCTATAGTTAAGATAAAACTCTATCACTTAACAAAGATCACTTCCTCCAAGAGGATGTGTGATTCACGTTTGAGGAATGTAATCTCAAATCGAATATTCTGTTTTTGTAGACTGTAGAATCTAAGAAGGCATCTTAAAGTATGCCGAGTGGAAGTAAAAAGCATTGGGAGTGAAAGAATGACCCAGTAACTAGATTGAATATTCTCAGAAAAAAATATCCACTGAAGTAAACCAAAGCAATATTTTTTTCTTTTTGGTAAGAGTTTAAAAGAGAAAAGAAAGAGCTGTTTCTTAGAAAGAAATGAAATGCAAGGCAATCCTAGAAAGATCAAAGAGAAATAGTAAGTTGACAGCAAGCAAGGTGGTGGTCCCTCCATGACCTGCCACGTCAGGCTCTCCAGAGGCCAGCAAGACGAGAGCTCCTCAGCCCTCACCCCACCTGGCTGGGAGCCTCCTGGTTGGGAACTGCAAGAGAAAGGTTCAGTAGAAGGTGAGGGAGAGTTACACGTCAGGTCAGGAGGAAAAGGGTAAAGATCACATTTGCCAAGAGTCCGCACTCAACGAAGAAAGGCAATGGAAATTCTCTCCTCTTTGCCCTTTTGTGGGAAATTCCCCATTCTGAACTACTAAGCATGACAGCTTAGCAACACTGTGAGTTCTGGAAGGTTTCCACATCAGCCTGAAAACCCGCTGTTTATGAAACCAGAACGATGCATTTCAAGCTCTGAACAACTGCCAAAGAAATAACTATTTTGAGATAAATACTACTGATAAACCTCTGTGCTACATACAAAAGCAAAGATGAAGAGGCCCAGCTGAGGAAACCAAGTTACCAACATATGTGACAGAGAGAGGCACAACTAATAATACAACTACGTATAGGCTGTGCATAGGGTACAGAAAAGAGCAGGAGGTCCCGTATGTACAGCTCTCGGTAGCTTTTGGGATAAAACTCAAGCGAGCTCCCGCCCTGGTGCCTGCGCGCCCGCCCGCCACGTCTCATCATCCTCACCTCCCATCCGGAGCTGGACTTCTCCATGCCTCTGCCACACTGTTTGCTTTGTTTTTTTAGAGGCTAAACAATGAACGTAGACATGAGTATCTAATGCAGCATTTGTCTGTAAGCCGGAAACCATTCCCAGTGTGCTTCTACCATAGGTGGGTCCACCCACTTGTCCCAACTTGGGTCCTCAGCCTGCCACATCCTTCTGAATCTTCTTTTGTTTAGCGTCCAGTGAAGAAATAAACTGTAAACACCCGTGTGAAGTACAGAGTGCTGGTATCGGAGTCTGTACAATTCTTTGTTTTGAAGAGTTAGCATTCCTCCACTCCAGAATCGTGATCACTGAAAATGTCTCCAGATCTTGACAAATGTCCCATGAAGGGCAAAATCATTCCCCGGTTGGGAATCACTGGTCGTAAATAAATGATGACTTACTAAAACAGAATACTATTTATATCCTAACTGCCACATTATGCAAAAAGGCAACAGTTTGCATGCGGACCATCAGAAAAGGCACAGATCGGGGAGGAGAGAGGGAGGAAAGCACGGGTATTACTGTATTCCTGGCTCTGTGCGGGGTCATCTTATTTAATACTCACAGGGCACTCTGTGCTTTCTCTTCCTAAATCCAAGCTTGCTTAAAACCGGGTGAAGCAATCATTTATGCTGACGATGTTATTAAAAGCAAAACTTTTCAGAATAAAATAAAAGTATTTCTAGAACTTCACATAGACATTGAGATGCGTTTCTTTCAATTTCAAAGGACCAACCGCCTAACTTCGGAAATGAGCAGCACTTTACATTCTCAAGGTGGTACCTCCATTTGTGACTTCATAGGCTATTTCTTTTATCATCTGAAAGCCACATAGTTGTCCATAAGTGTAGACCCAAATGGAGTCGCATGCATGCTCGAAATAGCACCTTTCCTAAACTCCCAGGGAAGTAGGCTTTTGGCCTAAGGAATTGCTGTTAAGTGCTAACCAGTTACAGCTCTTTGTCCACATCCCATATGAAGATACCAAGCCCCGCAGCCCAGAGCAGATGGGTGGGTTAAATCCTGACTTACCTACTTAGCTCCCTGAGAGCAGTTAAAGAGGGAAGGAAGGGATAGGGATTCCTGGATAGAATTCGATGTTAAGTCATTTTCCCTCCTGATCCCCAAGGACCTGACAGGCTCAATGATTTCTATTACATTCAGCACAGTCAGGTCCAAAAGGGTCCCAAAATAGGTAGCTGTGTCAATTCAAATGGACCAGAGTGGCTTTATGAAAACATATGTTGGTATGTAGTTTTTACTAATTGGCTTTTTATGACTCTGTTCTAATTTAATCACATCTTCCACTCTAATATCAAATATTTTATTTAAGAGACGTCTCGAAGCGAGAGAGTAGCACAGACATATATACAGTACCAACTGTTAAATAGATAGCCAGTGGGAAGTTGTTGTATAACAAAGGGAGTCCAACTCCGAGGATGGAAGATGCCTTAGAGGACTGGGATGGGGAGGGTGGGGGGGACTCGAGGGAAGGTGGGGGGGGAGTTGAGGGAGGGAGGGAATATGGGGATATGTGTATAAAAACAGATGATTGAACTTGGTGTACCCCCCAAAAAATAAAAAAAAAATAAAAAAATAAGAGACGTCTTCATGTGCTGCCCACTGTTCTAGGTGGGGTTTCAGTACTGACAGAGACACACAATTCCCGGCCCTCCGGTGCATTCTGATGCAGGTGGGAGACAAACCAGCCATCTGGGAAAGCTATGATCACCACTGAAGAAAAGAACTGAAGCCAGTTTGGAGCTGGGTACTGCCCTGGGGTAGGCCACTTTAAGTAGGGAGTTGGGAAAGACCTCAGGGGGAAAATGAGGTTGAGTAGAGCCCTGAAGGTGGTGGGAGGGGCTGCCCAACGGGGTGGGAGGGGCTGCGTGGGGAGGTGGGAGGGGCTAGGTGAGGGGTGGGAGGGGCTAGGTGAGGGTGGGTGGGGCTGGATGAGGGTGGGAGGGGCTGGGTGGGGAAGTAAGAAGTGCTGGGGGGGAGGGGGGGTACCATAAGTGGCCAAATGTGCACCCCCTGGAGAGCGGTGGGAAGGCAAGTCAGAGTGGGGCTGGTCACCCCAGGCCCACGGATGGGACCACTGTGATGCACGATGCATCAGAGCATGCCCAGTGCTCCCATGGCCAGCGAAGGAAAGGCCTGGCCCCACGTACATCCAGTAGAGGAAACAGGAGGAAGTTTTTCCTAAGTCACGATACGAAGAAGAAAAGTGGAAGCAAGGTTATCAGCTGAGACTAAGGATGGGGAAGGAAGTAGTGGAGGTTTGATAGGAGAGCAGGGAGGAGGAAGAAGTCCTCCAGGAGAAGGAAAGAGTAAATGGACAAGGAACGAGCAGCCTGAGGGGCCCACGGAGATGAAAGTGAGACCTACTAGCACAGCGGTGTATGTTCTTTCAGCCATGTCACAGCACAGGTGAAGACGTGGGGTATGTAGAGCAATGAGTTACGCCCATAAGTGTAACGAGGAAAGAGAGAAAGAAGCAACGCACTTGAAGGTGTGTGCAAAGGAGTGTTACAGAGAGAGATCATGGGATCTAAGCTGAGTAACTGGGAAAGGAGAGCGGAGGGGGTGACAGACGGTGGAAATCAGCGGGATCGATGGATCGCAGGTGCTGGTGGAGTGCAAGAATGGCTGGAGTTCAAGTGCAGGGGAGGGTTGACTAGAAAGGGATGGCGACCAAAGAATGGGAGGCCTGGAGAGAGGGTGGGTTAAACCCTTGCTGCTCCAAGTGCAGTCCCTGAAACAGCAGCATCAGCAACACCTGCGGACTTGCATGAAACGCAGAATCTCAGCCCTACTGCATCAGAAGCTACATTTTAACAGGTCACCCACATGCACACTAAATTTGGGGAAGAACTGGCTTCCGTGTGAGCCTCCACTTGCCCAGAAGCCCCAGGCACTCTATAAAAAGGTGCTATTGAAAGGGTTTCTGAGGTTAGGGACTTCCCTGGCGCTGGGCTTCCCCTCCTCCACTTTAAACGGCTCTTTTTGGCTTCTTGGGTTTCTATTCAGCTGCCTCCTGCCCTTGCACAGTCCTGCCTTGCAGCCTTACAATACATCGTTGGCAGGCTTTGGATTCTATTTACTGATGCCCCCCCGCCCCCAGCACCTCACCCACATTCCTCCCCTGTCTGTAGCAAATGGCATCCCCTCACTTCCTGAGACCAAGTTCCAGATACCGCACCCCCTTGCTCTCATTTGCCTTTGAGGGGGAAACCAGATACTCAGTGCCCTGGATCTAGCCTGCATGGTTTCCTGTGCCCACAGAGATCTATTACTGGGCACTAATGCAAAATATATAGTATTGCCATTGTGGCTTTTTAAAGGTTTAGCTTCCTGCTCTAATAATTACTCAGGGTTTTCACATCTTCTTTAATATGAGCAGACTTGCCTTCACTCTTTATAGTTAATTTTACAAAACAAGAGAAACATTTGTATAAGACATTACAGAATGAAAGATGAAGTTGAGTATAATTAAGGCAGGCTTTGCTTCAATCACAGCTTTATTCCTAATAAACAGAGTGTGACATTTTCATTAACCTAGATACAAACGCCCACGCAGATACTTACTCATGAAATAATATGAAAATACTGAATTTAGAATCTTTGGCTCTTCTCTTTCAAGACTCAAATGATTTCAGATGCTGTCACTTGTAATAGTTTTATTATGACTACTAAAAATTACCACTTCAGAGTCTTACTACTTGCAGACCCTGTGCTACACATTCCATACATCTTCATCTCATGGGATGCTCGTGGGGATTCCATGGGATCTGTACTATTGTTATGCTGGCTCTACAGATGGGGAAACAGAAGCTTGGAAAGGTTAAATGACAGCCCGTGAGTGGTGGAGCCAAGTTTCAAACTCAAGGGTACCTGACGCCAAAGCAACGCCTCACTCACATCATTCTGGATAACACACAGCTGTTGCCCGAGTGTGGCCAGATATAGTTTCTCTGCACCTCTGCATCCCTAAGCATATACATAGGCACGGCTAAATATTGCATTACTTGAATCAAGAAAGTATAAACCAATGGTTTCTAATCCCATTATACTAAATTTTTGACACAGACATCCTTGGTGAGATGTGACCACGTTCTAGCTCTGTGATAATTCTTTCAGCTGTTTCTCAGCTAGAAGAAATCAATGACCAGAGTCAATCTGGCATCACTCTGCTAAACTGTGATAAGTTATAACAAACCTGCTCATCACCACGGGGAGCTGAATGCAATCTCCAGTAGGCGGGTGGCCTGCCAGGAACAGAGTTTGTTCCGTTGTCGGAAGAAAATGCTGGCAATGGCCCCTCGCCGGATCCCTTCCTCCACCAAGGCAGCCGAGACCTCGGATGAGTAATTTATTTAGCGAGTGTACAGAAGAAACAGAATGGAGTCCAAACCTTCCTGTGTTGAGTTAATGACTATGACCCTTTGGACACACCAGCTTCCTTCCCTGTATCACTTAACCACTCACGATTCAGAGATAACAATATCTGGTCCTGCCTTCTCTGCTTCCCAAGGATGGTGTTAAGTTGACTTGTCGGGCTCAAGACCCTTGGGTAGAAAAAGCTGACATTCATGAACAAAATCAGGCCAAGACACATGCACTTGGTAATCAGGGTTAGGCATGTGGGGCTGATAAAATATTCCTTTTCACGTTAGGAAAACCAAAATGAACGAAACAACAACAACAACCAAAGAAGCCTCGGAAACCGACCCTCCCTTCCCCAGTCCCCACCTGTAAAACAGAAACAGAAACTCCTTGTCTTTAAGTAACAATTACAGGGCAACCTTTTTAGTTTCCCAGATTTTAAATAGGAAAAAAGCTTTAAGAATATAAATACCTTACGGCCCATGCTAACTACATGACCTTTTTATTGTAATAAGTTTTATATATGGATGAATATTCATCACTCTGTATTGATGACTGCCTCAATATTTATTACTGTCTCTATGCATATTTCTCCAGCTGTCTGAGGTTGTCAAGTCTGATAAGGCAAGGGCCAAACTGAGTTAGTTCTTTTTGTAAAGCATGTGAAATTGTCATGCATAATTAGGCACGTAAAAGGTTTTTGATGAAGCTGATTACGAAGAATGAGAACAGTTAATACCACGGAAGGCATGTTTCCTGAAACCTTCCTGTCTTTCTCACATGTCAGAAGATCACACGCTCACAGCGGTGCAGCGCTCATGGAAGGCTGGGCCGCGGGATCGCGTGGAGCGAGCTGAACGCCCTGCGGTCTGTGGCCCCAGCAGCTGCCGCAGCGGCACTGCCCCGAAGCTCCTCAGAAAGGCAAACCTGGGGCCCCACCCCAGACCTCGTAAATGCGGAGGTGCAATTTCACAGGATGCCCAGGCATTCTGCACGCACGTTCCAGTCTGAGCAGCACAGCCCAGAGAACCATCTAGTTCACTGGCTTCCTTTCACAGGCAAGGCAAGGCTCAGTGACGTCTCTGCAGTGACAGATCCCGGACTAGGCCTGGTACCGTCTGACCCCACTTGCTCCTTCGGGACTCCTCCTCTTTAAATTACTCTTCTGTGTCTCTGCAGCTTGCTGAGAACATTGGTTGTTTTTGTTTGCCAGTGAATCGTTTAATGTTTCAACATGTTTAATGTTTCAACATTTTGAATACACTTAGAGACGCTGGAAACAGAGATCTAGAAAATCATCTTACAGTCGTGGACTCGCTCACGACACACCACATTTTTGGTACCTTTCGGGTCCGGTGATGTGGCCCAGGCTGCCGTTTGCTTTTGACCTCTGGTCTCTACTTCATTAACTGTTCCTAAGTCCTGGCTGACACGTGGCTCTGCCTTGGAGTTCTGGAGTCCAACCAAATGTATATAATTCAAACCTTCAAGGATACGTATTCCAAGAAAAACAAAACAAAGCCAGAATCATTTGAAAACTTGTAAAAACTCTGAGTTGCTCTTGATCTGCTGGTCTGTCACTGCATCTTTTACACAAGTTCCCTCCACAGCTTCCCTGTCTGGCTGTATTACATCCTTCCTCCATCAGATTAGGAGCCATTCATTTCTAATTAGGGGAATTTTATTACGAGTTTTCCCTCTGGATTCCAGCCACAAAAAGCAGTTAGTGAAGAATATTCAGTAATATTCAAATGTCATCACTGTTGGGCCATTATTTTCCAAAATGCTAAAAAAGAAGGACTGACATGCACTTTCAACAGGTCTGGACATGGCAAACATCTGCCTTGACTCACATTTGAATACCAACTGGCACCCTCCCAATATACGGTGACTTTTCTGGAAAATATATTAATTTCTCCAGGTATTGGAAAGATTGGCTGTACTTTTATCCACAAATCTAAGTTCTTTTCTACACATTTAGAAATCAG
Source organism: Hippopotamus amphibius kiboko (assembly GCF_030028045.1). Taxonomy (NCBI): domain Eukaryota; kingdom Metazoa; phylum Chordata; class Mammalia; order Artiodactyla; family Hippopotamidae; genus Hippopotamus; species Hippopotamus amphibius. The sequence continues at coordinate 105,854,551 of NC_080190.1, read as the reverse complement.
AAAAGAATTCATCGGCTATAAAAGAAAAACACTGCATTGAAGAAGGCATGTTATAAAAACACAAAAGATGAATTGAATCAAAATTCAAAGTTTGGAGTTAAGGTCTGGAAAGAATGTGAACATTTTGCTGAAAGCAAAACATTTAGATTAGTTGGAGACCAGGACAGACTGACTTTGTTGTGGGTAGCACTTCCCCAATAAACCTTGAGAGAGACTGCCAATCAAAGAGAGCAGGAGGACCCAGGCCTACCTTGGAAGCATCCTCCTCTTTCTCAAGGTAACATCCTTCATAAGAGAACATCAGTCTCTCATTTGGAGTCAAAGTATCATAGAAAATACCAGTAAAGATGAAGGAAAAAAAGTACAAAGAGAAGATCCTGCTGATGTGCACATCCCAGGAAGTCTATCATGAACTGGCTGGGGTAACAGGTTTGAGGAAACCTTCACTGCATCTTTGGGGATGTGTTAAAACAGTATACTAAGCACTTAGAACAGGGCCTAGTCTATATTAAGTGGAACATAAAATCAATCAGCACTGGACTCACATTCCCAAATTTCCCCCAAAGCAGCAACTGAATGAAACTATTTAACTGCTACCCTTTAGATGAGGCATGTGTTCACGGTTTGCCACAGTCCTTACCACTCCCTATTGTCTCCCAGATACTGCAGCCAAGCACCAGCTGCTTTTGATCACTGCATCGCACTGTTGTTCTTTTTTTTTCATGTATATATATATATATATATATATACACACACATCTTTATTGGAGTATAATTGCTTTACAATGTTGGATTAGTTTCAGCTGTACAACAAAGTGAATCAGCTATATGTACACATATATCCCTATACCCTCTCCCTCTTGAGCCTGCCTCCCACCCTCCCTCTCCCACCCCTCTAGTTCATCACAAAGCACAGAACTGATCTCTCTATGCTATGCAGCAGCTTCCCCCAGCTATCTATTTTACATTTGCTGGTTTATGTATGTCAATGCTACTTTCTTGCTACGTCCCAGCCTCCCCTTCCCCCACTGTGTCCTCAAGTCCATTCTCTAAGTCTGCGTCTTTACTCCTGCCCTGCCACTAGTTTCATCAGTACCACGTTTCTAGATTCCATATATATGCATTAGCATATGGTATTTGTTTTTCTCTTTCTGATTTACTTCACTCTGTATGACAGACTCCAGGTCCATCCACCTCACTACAAATAACTCAGTTTCATTCCTTTTTATGGCTGAGTAATATTCCATTGTGTATATGTGCCACATCTTTATCCATTCATCTATCGATGGACATTTAGCTTGTCTCCTGGATATTATAAATGGCACTGTTGTTCTTAAAGTAGATTAAGAGGAAAGGGCTGTACTTTTACCTGTCTCTCTACCAAATCACTGACCTCCTGAGAGGGCTCTGAGAACCTTTGGTTCACTTATTTCTGGTACCCACCTGAGTTTCTTGCCCTGGCTAATGCTATTACCTGGATAAAGCTACTACTGCTGCAAACATGCTCTCCCCTCTTCTCTCCCATCTGCCCAATTAGAATTCACTTTTCAAGGCTTATGCAGTCTTTCTGACCTAGTCACTTGGACTCTTCTGCTTTACTGTTGCGTACTAAAATTTTAGAACTAGTTCTCCGGACTACAGGACATTTTAGGCCAATGTTTGAATCTTCTGATCTTCTCCTTCATAACTTTAAGGCCTTCTGTTGCTCACAAGATCCAGCTACAGCTTCTCAAACTCTTTAGTATCGGAGTCCTAATTTCCTCCATCGTACACATACGCACACCTCAGCATGGACCTATAGTGTGAGTGTGTGTGTGTGTGGGTGCGCAACTGCTGGGAGTGAGGCAGGGAGGAAGGAGGGAGGTAAATAAGACAGAGGAGGTGTTCCTAGGCCTTCCTCATTTGGAGCTCCCATCCCCACAGGACCTGGAAAGAAGAGAAGTGGTAAGCCAGACCAGAAGAGATGAAGGAAACAAAGTTGCTTCATTTTCTTCTGGTACTTCTGAAACTCCTCTCCCTGGCTTCCACTCTGCAACCCAGTGGGGAAGTCAGGCCTATGTGACAAGGTGGGATCAAGAGCGAGGAGGAGGAGGGGCAAGAGGAGAAAGAAACGTCCCCACTTTTACTCCTAGTGACTTCCTAATCCGCTCTCCACAATCCCCCACCTCAGAGAGAAAGTCTGTAGCTGCTGAAAGAACAGGAAAGAGGGAAGATAGAGAACAGAAGGCACTCAAAGCTCACACGCACCCTTCCCTACCATCTCAAAAGCCTTTCAACCTCCTTCACTCCTACGCCCACTTGTTTCTTAGTCCCAAATGTCTCCATGGCAACATGAATGCCTCTTCCCACAATTCACTCTGCTTCTTCTCCTCCATCCCTAAGTCCACTCAAAGGAGCCACAAGAGGCTAGAAGAGCAGCTCCCTGAAGACAGGAATCCCATCTTGTTCAACTGGTGAGAACCATGCCTACTATTGTCTGGCCCACAGGAATCAAGCCCAGTGAACAGAACTAGATTAATGAGAACCCCTGAACTCAGAAACAGTTTTCCTTATAGGATCATTGTTATAAATGTATTCAGCAAACCTCTTGACACAAAGAAGGAGGAAAAATACAGGAACTGTCTGCTATTTTACTTCTTTCAATGCCAGTGTTTCTAGGTTCAAATTACACACTCAGCTGTATATTATTCCTCATGTACTTGTTTCTTGAGATAAAGTGACAAACTTGTAGTCTTTTTAATAAAATCAACTGCAAAAAGATTTAAATCTATTACGAAAGATACTTTAAAAACCAACATCTTGAAAAAAATTGAGGACAATCAATTCCACTGTAATATGAAGGTTTTTCTTCTCTAGTCCTTAGGAAAGTAGAGATAAGAACTAAAGCCTTTCTCAACAGGGCCAAAGATCTCCCTAATATTTTACAAGTCATGAATGAACATGTTTTGGAAATGAGAAGATATTTGGGTTTAATGCAAAGACTAAGCCTAAAAAAAACTCTAAGGCTGGAAATAGGTTCTCCAAAGAGATGTCTGAAAACACACGTTGATAAGTGTCCTAAAAGCACGTGGAGCTTTGACTGGCCGTTCTTTATCCTTGCTTATTTTATCTAAGTTACTTCCCAGGCTCCTGACTATTTACATTAAAAGACTGGCTGTTTCAGATGACCTTGTAGGTACAGAATAAACAGAGCAATTGACAAAGAAGGGAAAAAATTGTACAGTGCAGAGATGTTGCTATTTATGAAAGGAAACATTGACTGTTTGGTGCAGGAGAGAGCAAGTCTGTCTTCTGTCCTGGCCCTTTGAGCCCTTCCTCCTGTAACAGAAACACTGACAGTGGGCTAACAGCGTATACCAGGCTCTGTTTGATGCACTTTTCAGGTGACAACAACCCTATGAGAGAAATATAATTATTATCCCCATTTTAAAAATGCAGAAACTAAAGTACAGAGAGGTTAATTATTTGCTCAAGGTCGTAGAGTTGGTAGGGGGAGAGGTAGAGAGGCCGACACACAACAACAAACAGGCTGGCTCTTAACCTCTCAACCTTTATTCCGCACCCTTTCACCCACTTCTCCATCACCTTCCTTCTCCTCTGCAAATGCTCAAGTTTCACCCACAGTGGCATTGTAAGTTAAGAAGTCGCTGATGTCTGGATCTGGTGAAATCCTAGCCAGGTCTCAGCCTTCTCAGACCTTCCCTTCCAATAAAGATAACATGGACTGGCAGTGAGATGAGTGAAAAGAGTCCACATATTAGATCCCAAGCAGCCTTTCCATTCCAGGAGCCCCCCACCCCATTCCCATCTTCTAGCAGCATGAGTCACATGCCCAGCCTGAAAGGTTATCATCTTCATGGAATTTTCCGTCATCCCTTAAACCTAACACAATGTGTACAAACAAGGCAGCCTCTTGTCATCTACAGTTTGGACAGGAAACACAAAACAAAACAAAAAAACTTCAAATCATGATAGAGTGTGCAATACCATTATCCTCAGACAACACTGAATTACTCAGGAGCTCAATATGGAATATCATCAGTTCCTTCTGAATGTCCATTCTGCAACGAAAATACGTTAAGTGCTACAAAATATGTCAATACGAGTAACATTAATCCTTCCCTGGTGGTAAATTCCCCATCTGTGAAACCTTTACTTCCACTTCCTTCTAGGTCAGCTATTTCAGACTGAGTATCTGAGAATCAGGGGAGACACTCAGAACTGGGCTCCTCTGGAGAGGGGTGGGGCCTCTGACTCGTGAAGCTGAAAACACCTTGAATGATATGTTAGAAAGCCAGATGCGGAAGACATATTACCACTTATTATGCATATTATGTGTCATGAAATTAAATCAATTTATGAGCACCTCACTGTAACTCTGATAGAAAGCCTTTGGCAAGCAATATTAAAGTAACTGTAGCAATGAAGAAACTGCACAACAGTCATTATTACTAATTTAAGAAATGCCAAAGAAGACATTCGATTTCATGTATGCCTATTTCATTTCAGGGAACAGCTTTCCTCAATGGACTAATGATTTCAGCTCCTCCAATTCTACGGGAGTCTTAAGTTTGATAACTGTAAACCTCTCTAATAATGGAGGTTTTCGGAAATATAACTTTAAACAATTTACAGTTAGGGAAGATACATATATACAAATTGCTAAGATAAAAAGGTAGAATATTAAAGCTATGAGAAATAAATGTGACTTGTATGTAAAAAAAAGAAAATAAAATGAAGCAATAGATTCTTACTGAAGAGATGAATGAGGCCCCTGTGGGCAAGTAAGGAAGGGAAGGAGAACACGGTGCCAGCAGTGGTAACGCCTTTGACTCTATCATGAAGAGTGAGTCATAAATTCAAGTGCTGACCAGGATTAGGCAGGTACCATATATGAGCCAAATGCGCCAGAGGAACTCACAGCCTTCTTAGGATGTCTATGGTATGGTAGGAAGGTGAGTAAAAATGTTACTTTCCTCTACTCTGCTTTAAGAAAAACAACAGTGTCACACAATGATAAAAAGGCTGCTGATGGTTGGTTGCATTATCTGGAAGGCAATAAGGAGTGGTGAGGACTGTGGCAAACATGCCTCATCTAAACAGGCAGCCACTAGGCATTATGTATCCAACTCCTTTGGGGGAATCTGGGAATGTGAACCCAGTGTTGCAGATTTTTTTTTTTTTAAAGAGAAGGTAGAAACCTGTATTTTCACATCCTACCTCAAAATGTTTAAATATACGCTACTAATAGAAATTGAAAAATAAAACTCCACCTCCCAACATTAAGTGGGCCAAGAAAACAGGCTTGAGGATCAGGTCTGAGGGCCATTTGATATATGGCTTCTGTTGAGGTGGGAGTAGGATGGAATTTGGATAGCAAAGGCCTGGAATTTCAACCTCAGATGTACTACTCTGTGGCCTAGGAAAAGTGCTTAAACTTCCTGAGGTCAGCACGTTGTGCCAGAAAGATGCTTAGAGACTAAATTAGCAACCTGTGTGAACAGGCAGAAGAGTGTAGGCATGAATAAAGAATGCAGGCTTTGCAACCAGTTCAAATGGGGCCTCCCTATTCATCAGGACAAGTTATTTCCCCTCTCTGTGTCACAGTGTCCTCTTCTTTAAAATGCTACTGACCTCAAATGGTATTGGGGATTCAACACGTATTAACTATTTCTTGACACATATGATCAATGTAACAGAATCCCCTTGCCTTCCTTCCCCACACCAAACAAAGAATACCTATACTTTAAGAGGCAATTTCATCCTAACATCTTTCTGAATTTGCACATGGCAAGTTCTGTACAGTATGACACTGAATCAAGTTTTCAAATTGAAATGTTCTACAAGAAGTTTTAAAAGTTCTTCACTTTATTTTTTAATTAATTTTTATTTTAATTTATTATTATTTTAAAAAATTTATTATTATTATTACTTTTGGCTGCATTGGGTCTTCACTGCTGTGTGCGGGCTTTCTCTAATTGTGGCGAGCGGGGGCCACTCTGTTGTGATGTGTGGGCTTCTCAGTGCGGTGGCTTCTCTTGTTACAGAACATGGGCTCTGGGTGCTCGGGCTTCAGTAGTTGCAGCATGCAGGCTCAGTAGTTGTGGCATATGGGCCCTAGAGCACGCAGGCTTCAGTAGTTGAGGCTCATGGGCTCAGTAGTTGTGGCATGCAGTCTCTAGAGTGCAGGCTCAGTAGTTGTGGTGCATGGGCTTCGTTGTTCCACAGCATGTGGGATCTTCTGGGACCAGGGATCGAACCCATGTCCCCTGCACTGGCAGGTGAATTCTTAACCACTTCGCCACCAGGGAAGTCCCTAAATTTTTATTTTTAGATAATTGTAGATTCATGTGCAGTTGCTTATAATACAGGGAGATCCCATGTACCCACTGCTCAGGTTCCCCCAATGGTAATTCCTGGAAACACTGCAGTACAATATTATAACCAGGATATTGACAATGATACAGTGAAGATACAAAACATTTTCATCACCACCAGGATTACACACATTGCCCTTCTATGGCCACACCTACTTCCCTCCTGCCCCTACCACACCCTTAACCCCTGTCAACCACTAATATGTTCTCTATTTCTATAATTTTGTCATTTTTAAAGAATGTTATATAAATGGTACCATACAGTATGTTACCATTTATGACTGATCTTATTCACTTAGCATCATTCCCTGGAGATCCATCCAAGTTGCATGTATCAGTAGCTGGCTCCTTTTTGTTGTTGAGTAGTATTCCACGGTTTGCACGTACCACGTTTGTTTAACCATTCATCTGTTGAAGGGTATCGGGCTTGGTTCCAGTTTTGGCTGTTACAAATAAAGATACTACAAATATCTGTGTAGAGAGTTTTTTGAGAACATACTTATTACCTTCTCTGGGATCCAGAGTGGCTACAACATTTTACGTTTCTATAGCAATATGTGAGTGATCCAGTTTTCCCACATCCTCACCAGCATTTGGTGTTGTCACTATTTTATATTTTAGCCATCCTGGTAAGTGTGTAGAGTGATTTCAATTTTGTTTTAATTTGCATTTTCCTAATGGCTAATAATGTTGAACATCTTTTCATGTGTTTATTTGCCATCTTCAGTGAAATGTCTATTTCTTTTGTCCATTTTATAATTGTATTATTTGTTTCTTTTTATTATTGAGTTGTGCCAGTCCTTTGTTAGACCCATGGTTTGCAATTTTTTTTTTTTCCCACTTGGTAACTTGCCTTTTCATCCTCTTAGCAGAGTCTTTTGCTGAGAAAAAATATTAGGTCAAATTTATCAAATTTTCCTTTTATAGACTGTTCTTTTGGTGTCAAGTCTAAAAACTTTTTACCTAGATCTTAAAGAGTTGTTTCTATATTTTCCCCCAAAGTTTTATAGTTTTATGTTTTACATTTACATCCATGATCCATTTTGAGTTCATTTTTGTAGCAGATGTGACACAGGTCATAGTTCATTTCTTTTTAACATAAGGATGCCCAAACGTTCCAGTGTTATTTATTGAAAAGGCTAACTTTCCTTCACTGCATTGCTTTTGCACATCTTTGTCAAAAGTTAGAATCGCTTTATGTTGTTTATAAGCCATACAGTCCCTAGTATTCTGCTAGACCAGCTCAAATGGACTATGGCAGTATATAACCTCACAGGTCTGGAAGTCAAAAGACCCACTGCATTCCCTTTGGTGGTGCTAAGGGAGAATCAGTTCTCTCACTTTTTCCAGCTTCTAGAGGCTGTCTGTAAATCTGTTCTTGCGACCCTGCATCACATCACCTTCTGTCCCCCTGCTTCCATCCTTGCATCTCTGCCTGGCTCTACCTCCCTCTTAAAAGAGCTCTTGTGAATACACTGTGCCCACCCAAAATCCAGGAGATTCTTTCCATCTCACAATTCTTAAATTAATCACCTCTGCAAAATCCCTTGACCATGTAAAGTAACAGATTTACAGGTCCTTGGAATTATGATGTGGACATCTTTAGTGGACTTTCATTCAGCTGACCACACTTAGCTTCTCGTAACTGTACGTTTATATCTTTTGCCAAATTTGGCAAGTTTGCAGCCTTTATTTCTTAAAGTACTTGTTCAGCCCTTCTCTCTTCTTCCTCTTCTCCTGAGACTCCAACGCCACAATGTTAGATCCCACAGGTCCCCGAGAGTCTGTTTTCATGTTTTCTTCAGTCTGTTTCTCTCTTTGTTCTGATTTGGGTGATCTGCATTGTTCTATCTTCCAGGGCACTGATTCCTTCTTCTGTTCCCTCCATTCTGCTGTTCAGCCTATCCACTGAGATTTTCGTTTCGGTTGTTGTATTTTTCCAGCCTAAAATGTCCACCAAGCTCGTCATTATATTTCCTATTTTGCTTTCTATTTCCTCGTTTGTAGCCAGCCTGTTCATAATTGCTCAGTGAGGCGTGTTTATGATGGCTCTTTAAATTCTTTGTCAGATAATTCTACCATCTCTGTTATCTCAGTATTGGCCTCTATTGATTGCGTTTTTTTCACTCAGTTTGAGATCTTCCTGGTTCTTGGTATGATGTGATTTTTTTTTAAATTGAAATCTGGACATTTGGAGTATGATTTTATGAGACTCTGGGTGTTATTTAAGCTTTCTGTTTTAGCTGCCTTCCTCTGATACCACTCTGGCGAGGGAAGGGAAAGACTATATCATTATTGTCACTTTGGGGAAGAATCAGGTTCCCTTCTACACCTCCACTGACATCGGAGAGAGGGGCTCCCCCCTTACCGCTGGACAAGGGGAGTTCTATCTCTCTACTAGGTCCCCACCCATGCCTTCCTGGCTGGGAGGAGCAGTGTTACTGTTTCCTATGTGGTCTTCACTGACACCACCCTAGTGGTTGGGAGGTGTGCAAATCCAGACTCCCCGTGTGGTTTCCACTTACATAAGGGTGAAGGTGGCAAGTTTTGTTACTACCCAGCAGAAATCAAAGTCTTGGCTCCCTACTGCTCAGCCTTCTGTAACACCACCCACCGTGGGAGGGGGCTGGGGTGCCTCCTTAGAGCCTAGCAAGGGTGGAAGACCAGGCTTCCCAATCAGCCTTTGCTGGCAGGGTGGGGCCACAGTTTTTTTCTGTGATGTTTGGCTGGAGGACAGCAGTTGTTATTGAAAAGTTTTCTGTCTTGCTAGGGTGTCCCTTTTCCAGTCCTTTGGCTAAAGAGGACAGGCTTTTGTTGTTCTCATTGTTGTTGTGTCAGTTCCTGTTGGTGTTTCCTGATTGCTGGCTTCTCCGACTCTAAATTTGATGTATTTTGCCAAATAATCAGGCAAAAAGAAAACCCATGTAACTAATCATCGTGTCGCTGGTTGGGTCTTGAGGTCCATAGATGATCTGCCTTCTCTTCTCCACCTTTCATAGTCTTCTTATGTTTGTTTCAGAGAGTGTCTAGGGGTTTTAGTTGTACTTTGCCAGAATAACAGGGAAAAGTATGTCTGCTCCACCTTTCCAGAAGCATAAGTGGTCCTTCCTTTCATTCTGAGGTTAAAATTAGAAACCTTATCAAACAGGGAAGTTGCAGTTACTGTGCTGAGGATGCTACATCACATAGCTGCAAAAGTTTCCATGAAATCAATTTCAAATAGTTATCAAATAATTGAAGGAAAAGTTTAAAAATTTGCCACGGCGTTTAACCCCTAAGAAAACCAAACTGACAAAGAGTATATTTTAACTGTTCTCACAAAAGACCCAATAATTTTAGTTAACTTTGTATTTGAGGATATTTCAAGAAAAAGAAAGGGACTTTTTCTCTGTGGGTGATGTTTTGTAATTAGTTACCTACAACACTGAGGTTTTTAATTTTTTTCCTGCTTTAGTCATTATCTGAAGGCTTCTTCCTTTCCTAAGCTGTCTGTAAGAATTAGCTGCGTGGATATTCTGTGTGATTACAGTTATATTATCTGAAAGCTTTTCTCCTACATCACCTCCTTATAGATTTTAAGAGAACTAGATGCGTGCTACAAAATGGCAGTCATTATTAAAGAGCAGACAGAGTTCTAACATTACATCCACTTTCCTTTAATCAGCCCTTTATTTTTAGATGAAATGGACAGAGTGGCAAAAGCACAGCTAAAAGAAAATAAAAGTCTGCTGAAAGCGCATTGAGATGAAGCCTGTTCTCAACAGAAATTCCTTTTTGCAGATCAATGTGAAAGGTTACTCTCTAAATTTCATTTTAAAAAGAGTCCAAATTAGATATAGTAAGTAACAAGAAATGTGTACATCAGAATAACCTCCAAAGACATAAAGGCACTTGAAAACAACCTAAGGGCAGCTCTGAGTTAGGACGTTTGTGCATTTACTTGGAACAGTTGTGGGAAAATCAGGGTTTGAATTTTCTGTTCCACTTGCCAATGAGAAGCAAATGGGGACTCCTCAGGGTAGACTCTAAATTCACCACATTATTTCTTCACGTAGCCATTTTCTCTTCCTTGGGTGAACAGAAGGAAACTGCATGCTATGGTACTCAGTGAGATGTAAAATAAGGATTAACAAGCCATTCTGGAGATTTAGCAAAAATTAAGCTTCATCAACCACCTTGACTCACAGCCAATCTGGCAAAAAAGCATCCTAGAAAGCAAACTAACAGTCAAGTGACAAGCAGCACAAAAAAAAACAAAATAACTCACAGAAGCATTAAAATCATGAAAAGTTGTATTGTGTTCTGTGATCAACCAAGTCCATTACTAGAATAACAAGAGTCCATTCTGTACTCCAAAAGCTAGTCCAAAACAGCTCACTGGCCCACTGTAAAATCTGCTTAAGGAAACAAACAGTACATTCCCCTACCTATCTCCACAGAAGACAGTTTATCAGTGGAGAGAAACACAGAGGATGGCGTGGAGACTTATTTTCCCTTTCTGTGAAAAGGACACGTGAGAGACCCTTTCCGAGCCCAGGTGTGGCAGCAGGAGGAGGAAGCTCAGCCTGCGGCGCGGCACTGCGGGCAGTCACGTGGACGTGCCAGGCTGCCAGCGCTGCTGGAGACACAGAAGGCGGTCTTCTATGTGCTGCCCACCGTGGTTTTAAGACTTCAGACAGTGGTAGGAAGGGGAGGCATTTTAATACCACTGGGTTCGTCCTAAGATACATCAAGGATCAGCGAAATAACACTGATTTAAAGAACCCAGTGACAGGACAAGAATAAAGATGCAGATGTAGAGAACGGACTTGAGGACACGGGGCGGGGCGGGGAGGGGAGCACAAAGGGGAAGCTGGGACAAAGTGAGAGAGCAGCATTGACATATACACGCTACCATATGTAAAATAGATCGCTAGTGGGAAGCTGCTGCATAGCACAGGGAGATCAACTGGATGATGGGTGAGGACTTAGAAGGCTGGGATTGGGAGGGTGGGAAGGAGTCACCGGAGGGAGGGGACACGGGGGATATATGTACAAATACAGCTGATTCACTTTGTTGTACAGCAAAAACTGACACAACAGTGTAAAGCAATTAAATTCCAATAAACAGCTTAAAGAAATAAAGGAAAATGACTCCAAATGAGAATAAATAAATAAAACTTAAAAAAAAATAAAATTTAAGGTTCTTGGGACTCCTCTGGCGGTCCAGTGGTTAGGACTTGGGCTTTCACTGCTGTGGACCTGGATTCGAGCCCTGGTCAGGGAACTAAGATCCCACAAGCCACACGGCGTGGCCAAAAAAAAAAAACACACACACAAAAACCAAAAGAAAAAAAAAAACAAAAAACTTAAGGTTGTTCAGCACTCCACATTTACTCTAAGTTTAAGACATTTTAATATTGCTTAATTACCCTCATGTGTTATCAAAAATAACTCTTCAACATCTATTATCTCAAGAGAGCTTCAGGTTTGGGTGTGTCTCTGATTATATATTATTTACATGCTGACTCCTTCCTAAAAGGATTTGAAACAGTCTCAATGATTTATCAATTTATGAAAAAAGGTACTAAACCCAAGTGCAAGTGTTGTTCTAGTGACTCACTAAAATTAGAACTGGATATCAGTGGTACCTTTATGATCACCTTCAATCACCCACCGTCCATTTTTCTCCAAAAGAAGAGCTCCTGGTACTAAAATTAACATTCTATAATCATTATTAATTGGGGAATTTTTTTTTCACATTTCTATTTTTTCCTCTAATGCATATAACCCTAATGTGTTTATCCTTGTTATGGGTAAATAGCAAAATGATTATGTGATCTTTAGGTGTAATAAGCGTAAACTGGGTAAGAAGATGTGGAAAAATAGTTGGAAAGTCCTAAGCCTTTCAAAAGAAGCCAAATGAATCTGCCTTGCCAAATATTTAAATGAAACCACCATGCACACATTCAGAAAAAAGGCTAGCTTAACATGCCAGTAGAAAGAACCAGACACGCTAAGCTCTAACAAGGGCAAGGGAAAGTTATTACCAAAAATGTCAAAATGAAAGGCTTTGGACAAAATGAAGAGGTTCATTCACCATCCTTAGGGGAAAAAAGTTAAATCAGTAAAGAACTGTTTCTTTCTTGGCAATAAAGGCTGGTCTATTTGTTTTTCACTTTCTTGGAAATCACTGTACCAAATTCTTAGTGTTCCCTCTTGAAATTCAATATGTTAAATTATTTTACAAGTGGAGATTTATCACAACTCTGTCAAGAGCTGTGAAGGCTCTGAGATCTTATCCAACTTTTAAGCTAACAAGTTGGCCCGCTACATTTCATGGATGCTGTAAGAAGACACAAGATTTCTGGGTCAGAGGCAAAGGGTTGTATTACTTGCAACCTGGCAAGCAAGCAGCATGAGTTTCCTGTTTAGTCACTTCTGCTTGGTGCTCAGGTCCCAAGGGTGCTACAGAGGGATTCAGGTGGGTGCTGTGCTTGCAGTGGGTTTGCATCACACCTAAAAAGCCCTGAGTTTGGGGAACATGAATTGTTCATAATGGAGCCTTGCCCTGGATGGAGACATTTTTATACTGGACAGTAAATAAACCTACCCTTTGCTCTGAATGTAGACACTATCTCTGTCTTCTAAGGCTGTTCACATCACAGACATCCTTGAAAAAATAGTGTTTCTACTCGCAAGACATGCGGTTATGTGAGAGACCTCTTGCAACACTCACTGAAAACAAACAGAAACAAACAATAAAACCTGTGAAGACACTGAAATCGCACGACAGTTACAGATCAATTTGGCGAAGGCCAGCATCTTTCCTATATTGAGTTTTCTGATCCCTGAGCACGGTATGTCTTTTCATTTACTTAGGTCTTTTTTATGTGTTTCAAATAAAGTTTCATAATTCTCTTCATAAAGATTTTTCTTGAGCCTTTTGTAGGTTTCTATTGCTAACATAAATTATATTTTTATATTACCTAAAACAATCTGAAACAACTAATTCTCCCTGGTATATAGGAACACAATGATGATATATCCCATAACCTCTCTGAACTGTCTCCCAGGGTAACTTCTGGAACTCCCTCTCTGCTTTATCAATCAGTCAACAGCACTCCACAAATATTCGGTGAGGACCTTACTATATGTCCTTGGAGTGGACTATACACACAGCATTTATGGAGCTCTTACTGCATCCCAGGTACTATACTTACGCTTTCTATGTGGTAGCCCTTCCATTTCTCAAAACACTGAATAAGATAAATTCTGTTGTTTAGATACGGGCAACAAAATAGAATATGTAACCCTTCCCCATTGGTAAGTGGACGAATATGCTAAATGTGCTCAAAGAATTTCCAGTCAGTCCAGCCTTATGATTTATGTATGCATGAAAATTTCAATTCCTGAATAACAGTGATTTTCCTCTCTAGTTAGGAGTTTCTGGGATAGGCTGAAAGGTAGCTCTGGACCTCAAGTCAGGAAGCTTACTCTAAAGTTCTAAAGTTCTGCCCCAGAACCTCTTAGGTTTTTGATGAGTACAGGCAAGCAACGTACCTGCGTAAACCTTTGTTTTCAACACCACGATGAAAATGTTGCTTGCTCTATCAATTTCACAGGCTTTGAAGGGAAAGTGAGAAAATAACAGCGAACTGTGTAAAAATGTCATACAATGTAGATAAAGTGCAAATTGTTCTAAAAACGCAGGTATTGATCCTTACTCTCTGATTTAGGCAATGTCTCTAAAACAGTCATCCTGTTTTTATCTTCAGTTCACTTCAGAATCGATTCAGCAAATGTTTGATTGCTTACTATAGATCAGATTCAGTGCTAGATACTGGGGAAATAAACACTAATACGCTGTGATGTCTGCCCTCAAGGAACTCATAGTCCAGAGGGAGAAAGAGAGACCACCAACGGGGCGATTACATTAACGTGTGAGCTGCTCTTGATAAGGGATACGCTAAACAAAGCATTACGGGAATGCAAACAAAAGACACCTAAACCAGATTCACTTGGGGTGGCTGCACAAGCAGGGCCAGCTGCTCAGAGAAAGGCACACCTGAAGAGGGAAGCAGGCGTGAGTCAGGTACGGGTCCCAGGGAAGAGTCCATGTAAAGTCTTGGGCCACATTTAAGGAACTCTGAGTTGATGTGTAACTAGGACACAGGACACCCAGGAAAGAGTAACAGATGAGGCTGGGTTTGAAATGGAGCAGGACCCTATGGTCCTTCCCCCCATGTCCTCTGTCTGCCTTTTGTCTGTGGAAAAACCTTAGCCAAAGAATAAGTGTAATCAGAGAAGTGAGAAAACACAGAAACAAAGGAAAGCAGTCGAACAGGACAAAACCATAAGAGTTTAGTCAGCAAGCCACAGTTAAGGACCCTTGGTTCCTTCTCAAGGCTACAGATAATATTCTGAGCCGTATCCTGTGAGCTGCCATATAGATACTGAAACCCCCACCAGGTGGAAGACGTTAACTACATGATGACCAGACTGTAGCCATGACATAAGCGGCCACAGTTCCAAGAAGTCGCCTCATGAAAACAGGAACAAACCGACCCTGGAACTGAAGATCAACTGTACTTATTAAAACAGTCAAGATGAGGCTGGCCAGACCACCACGTGACCAAGATGACTGCCAGAGGTGACTGTGCTGTTACTGCCTGTAGCCCCCTCCCTTCTCCTATACCAGCTCTTGTCCACTGACTGTCAGTGGGAGGGGAGTCGGCCTCTGGGCAAGTGTCTGCCCTTCCCCACCCCAGGATGCCGGCATCCAAAACAAAGCAAACTTTCCTTTCCACTAACCTTGCCTCTTTATTGGCTTTTGAATGATGAGCAGCCGGACCTCACTTTCGGTTACAGATTGACTATCAGGGACCGGATCACTGAAAACTCTGTATGCCATGCTAAGGAGTTAGCGCTCTTTCCGGGAGACCCTTTCAGAAATATCAGTGAAGACTTTTAAAGAATGGCATGAACAAGTCTGCATGTTAGATAATTCTTCCCAGCACCAGGGTAGAAAACAATGTAGTTCTGTCTACGTACAGCAGAATGGAGACCCGTTAGAAAACTTTAAAAATCATATTGGGCCATATGTCATCCAGATAAGACTCTGAACTAACAGAATGGCAATGGGATTTGATGTTCAAAGGCAGATTCAGTATTTAACAGACATAGTGTATAAACCCTGGTGGCCATGGCCTGTGAAGAGGGAAGGATATAGAGGCATCAGAGTGACTTCCTCTCTTATTTGTCAGATCTACTGAATGGGTGATGGTAAGGAAGGCAAAGACTTCAGGAAGAGATAAAACGTGGCACAAGACAGTATACAGGGGCAGACCCATCATCTGGGTGTTCGAACATGTTGAGTTAGGATATCATACAGCAAATATTCATTTTGTGTCAGGCACCAAGGGGAACTCCAAAAAGCAGGACTGAAGGACTCCCCTGGTGGCTCAGTGGTTAAGAATCTGCCTTCCAATGCAGGGGACACAGGTTCCATCCCTGGTCCGGGAAGATCCCACATGCCACAGAGCAACTAAGCCTGTGCACCGCAACTACTGAACCCACGTGCCGCAAGTACTGAAGCCCACGCACCTACAGCCTGTGCTCCACAACAAGAGAAGCCACTGCAATGTGAAGCCCACACACTGCAACGAACAGCAGCCCCCGCTTGCCACAACTACAGAAAGCCTGCACACAGCAACCAAGACCCAATGCAACCAAAAAAATAAGTAAATAAATAATAAAATAAAACATGAAAAAAAGAAAGAAAATGTATTTTTCAAAAAAATAAAAATAAAAATTTCAACAACGATCTAATTTCAGGAGTAGGGTATAAATTATTAAAAAAAAAGAAAAAGCACTAAACACACTTCTTTTCCTCTATGGTCTGGTTAAGAATAAACATATATGAATAAACTATTCAGGGCAATACTTGATAAATGCTAGGGTCAACGAAATCTTCAACAGTGAGTGGCCAATTTTATCAATGAGTTGTACCACGGTAGCTGTATCCTAGATCATATGGTGAAGCAAAAAACCCTGACAATATTAGTTTGGACATCTGTCTAAATAAAGATAAATCCATTTATGAATATTAAAAAGACATCATTTTCTACAATGAGGCTTCAGAGCAAAACATTTATTCTGAATATGATTTCATCTTTGTCAAATATGACAAATCCACAGAATCTTTGCATCTCAGAGCAAAGAGGTTTCTAAATGTCAATCAAGTAACCATCAAATGTCGATGTCTCTCCACAGATTCAGCAATACTAGCTCGGTCCAAAATTTTATCCTTTGTCACGGAACTGATCTGACAACTGCCTTGTAAATTAAGTTCACCATTAGGAGCGTGTGTTTGCCAAGATCATACAGAAAAAAGAAAGAAGAAGATTATTTCTCAAGTCAATGGCATAGTTCTACCGTTTTACCTAGATTAGAAGGACATGTAATCCTATTTAACAATTCATTCTTTAATCCCTAACTGATCTAAAAACTAGTGTCAATTTCCTGTGGTGGTGAGCTTCCAGAGAGAAAGCACAGGAAAATAGAGGGGGTGAAGCACAGAGCATGATCAGATCTCCCTTAAACCCCAACTTGGACTTCCTTGCTTCATGACACAGGCAAGTCACACCACCACTTCAACTAGATTTCCTCTCCTACAACGTGGGAATTCTGAGGCCTTAATGATACACTGTATATTAATGTGCTTGAAAAATACTTGGTTTTCAATTAATGTTTAATGAATGAAGCCACCAAGACATATACTAAACAAAGTATAAAACAAAGAAAATAATATGCTAACAGTATATAACCTTTCTGGTGTCATCAAACCCACTGCACAAAAAAAGAACTGACTATGTACCTGACCTGAGGCTGCCCCAGGTAAAGTCATCTTACCTCCAGAGGCTGAGCCGGGAATCCAGGGTGCAACTAGCACTTGGGGCAATAACCTAGTACAATTAATTTTAATCTGAGGGTGGTCATAAAATCTCTAAATCCGTGAATACACATAACATATGGTATATTAATATTACTTTACAATATACAATATGTTCTAGGATATATATGTCTGTTTCCAGACTTTACAGGCAACCTACACAGTCAACACAGAATGCTTCACGACAATCACAAAGCCACAGTCTCTTCCCACTCTACAAATCCTCCGTTCTTTAAACTACAGTTAAACCTTTGCTTTTCTTTTCATTTCAAGATTGTCACTGAGGTTCCTCTTTCGCTCACATGCAGGCAGGTGGGGGGACATTTTACTTTCACAATACGATGCCTTGTATGCTACACCCCTAAAGGCGGCCCTAAGTCCACCTCCCACCATTAATGATGGAAATGAGGCTGACCGCCAACAATAAGCAACAAAATGCTCCTGTGGGAAAACCTGTGACAATCAGGCTGGGCCCTGTAAAGGCCAGCCCTCTCCCTGCCAATTCTGCAGGACACAACAGACAAGCTTCGAGGGAGACAGAGGCCCTCCATCGCTTCCAGGAAGCTCATTTAAACTGGGTTCATGCCTGAGGCCAGTGTGGGTGGTGGCTGACATCCTAGTAGCTGCTAGTCTACAGCCATCCTGCCCTCAGCCTGCTGCAGGGCCCCAGCAGAGGGGCATGGACGTGCAGGGAGAATCTGCTGCTCTGGGAGAATTTTTTCGTGCTCTTTTTTCACGCTCCGCCTCTCTACATATTCCACAGGGCTTAGGGAACATGTGTTACGAGCTGAGTTGTGTTTCCCCAAAATTCGTATGTTGAAGTGTTAATTCCCAGTACCCCAGAGTGTGGCTGTATTTGGAGATATGGCCTTCGAAGAGGTAATTAAGTTAAAATGAAGTCATTAGGGTGGGCCCTAATCTCATCTGATGAGTGTCCTTATACGAAGAGGCGATAAGGACACACAGACAGACATTAGGGATGTGCCCAGAGGGACAACGACATGAAGAAGCAGCGAGGGGACAGGCACATGCCAGCCAAGGAGAGGCCTCAGAGGAAACCAACCTGCTGACACACTGGTCTTGGACTTGCAGCCTCCAGAACTGGGAGGATATACATTTCTGTTGTTCAAGCCATCCAGTCTGTGGTATTTTGTTAGGGGAACCCTAACAAACTAATAATACAGGATGCCTTCCTTCCCCAAAGCCAGGTCAACCTAAACTTTATTATGAAATTAAATCTCCAGATAAATACGTTCTATCAAGAGAAGAAAATAAAGCTGGCAGCTTCCTCACACTGTCAGATGGGGGCAGGCGGATAATTTATTTAAGCCAATGTGTTTTCATGCCAGCTTTTACACAAGATTTCTAATTACCAGTGTGCTTTTCACACAGCAACCCTCCTCCACCTCTTCAACATCATTTTCACAACTCTTGGTTCAAGAGCCACTTAAGAAATAAATGATTCATGGCAACTGAAAGCACCACAATTTTCTGTGAGGCGTGATGGTTGGGTTTCCGGGTCTACTGGTGACTAAAAGAGATGCTACCCCTTAACTCTCTTCTTTTATGTAAAAAAAGCAAAACAAGACCCAGAAAGACTGATGAAGATCGAATCTCGCCTTTGTAATACACACACTCCCCCCGCCAACCCAGACTTAAAATTCTACCTTTAAGAAAGAAAATTAAACTTTTCCTTCAGAAAAGCCAGCAAAAAATGGACATTTCTGGTTCTCTCCCAAGATGGGATTTATTGAGTCCTGGATTTGAGAGAAGGCCATGTTCATTCATGAGATGGATTAGCTCGCAAAAGGATTTCTGAATTTTGCAGAGCTGCTCTTCCCATCTTCACGCAGGCAGCACTGGCTACAAAAAGGGCCAGGTCGCTTTGCCAGTCAAAACATGCACCAGCGGTACGACCTTGGGCCAGATGCTTAATCACACAGCCTGTTTCCTAATCTGTAACCCAGGGAGCACACATTTCTTTTACAGAGTTGTTGTGAGAATTACATGGGCTATTCAAGTAAACACAGTCCTTAGACACAATATTTCTCAAAAAAATCAGTCCACGGACTCCACACATTAGACACCTGGAGGCTTAATGAGGTCTTGGGTCCCACTTCACGCCACTAGACCAGGTTGGAGTCTGGAAATCAGCACTTTGAACACGCATTTTAACAAGTGAATTAAGGCCATGAGGCCCCTTCTGATCAGGACAGAGGGCAGAAGAAGAGCCCAAGATCAGCGTTTTAGCATCACATCGGCGTGCTGCCTGCTCTGCTCTCAGCAGGTACGCTGGTTCTAGGATCCGGGCTCCAGCCCAAGCCACCAGCATCCCCGTCCTGTTTCTTGTTCACCTTCTGTCCGGCTCCTAAGTGACCTTAAAATACAAACCTGGCCAGGCTGCTTCCTGCTGCAGAGCACCCGCACAGCAACTCTCTGCCTCCTGGTCCCCTCCGACTACCTGAGCCGGCTCTGGCCAGGCGGGTCTCTGGATTCTGGCCAGCTCTGCTTGTTCTGTTCACATTTCAGCCTAAATGGCAGCTCCTCCGGGAAGCCCTCCCTAACTGCCCCGTCACTCCCAATAACATTAATATATTTCACTTTTCTGCCTAGAACCTAATACCTGCTGATATTCCCTTGTTTCTGTGGTTGTCGCCTCCCACTAGAAAGTCAGGGTAGATAGAGCTCATTTGTTGCACTGTCCACTGCCTATCACCGTGCATGGAACAGAGAGAACTCAATTGACGCATGCTGAATAGATGAACACATTAATTAATCATGGGCCTGCACTGCCAGCCCTGGCCAGGCTCTCACACTGTGTGCAGGAGGCTGACAGAAAAGTTGCCTTTTTACATGCAAGCAGACAACTGCAGGGGCAGGGTTTGCATGATACAGTATCTGTGCTCAGGGGAAAGTGTTACAGAAATACAATTTCTGTAAACTGATCCCATCAAAGAAAGCTGGCATTTAAATCATTCCTATATCTTCCCAGTGGTTTGTAAAGGGAAGCATTTCTTCTTTTTTTTCTTCTCCTTTGCACAACCGAATTTTCCGAAATTTTCATGAGACGCCCCTAAAACAGTTAGCTGTGCATACTTGTGACTCACGCCCAAATCACCTCACTTGCATTTTCCTACTTACTGATACAAATAAAAGTATCGTCATTGTCTTTGGAACAAAATATTCCTTAACAAGAAAGCAGTAGGGTCCAGACAGTATTGGAAACCCACTCATGTTATAACTGTTCTCAGCTCCTTTAGAAACTGTGGGACAATGCAGTACATCCAAAGGCTCTTGTGCACTGCTCTCAGAAAAATGGACGTGCATTCTGACCACAGAACGTCTAGAGAAGAGGCTTTGTAAAGAGAGCTTTATAAAGAAGCCTATTCGAATGCATTTCTGTCCAACTCCCGGACTCAATATTATGTAGGAAAGATTTCAGAGACCCACAGGTACATTAAGAATAAAAGAAAACCGTGAATAGGTGGCAGTTCCATTTTAGCACTGGCTTCCCCTCTCTCACTAATTCAGAAAAATTATATTCTATACAATAGTCTCCCAGCAAAGACCCTGCCACCCATCTTTCTCAAAAAGGAAAGGCAAAGTGAAAATCTCCACTTGGGAACTTTAATTGGTTCTCCTGTGTGTGTCTTTGTGGAGAGTGAGTTGCAAGTGAACTAGCAGCAGATGAGGGAGGAGGGTGCCTGGCTTCGGTTTACAAAGAGTTACAAAACGGAAAATAGCTGGTTGCAAGGCTGGAAGCAAAATTATAAAAGGAAAATCAGGCCCCTGGGTGCCAGCCTCACGAGGAGATAAGTACAGGCTTTGCCCGAAATGGCTTGTGGCCTGCTGGGACACAGGGCCACCAGGGATTTACTGATGAGAACACAGTCCAAGGGGGAGAAGCTGTCACACCAGCCGGGGGGGTGTAGGTGCCACTTACAGAAACCCATACCCCTGAGCTGAAACTGATCATAAAATAAACTGAGGGATGTTGCTATTGTTTAATCTCTTCTCATCCTTTTTTTTAATCAATATTTTTAATTGAAGTACAGTTGATTTACAGTGTTGCATTAATTTCTGCTACACAGCAAATGTGTATATATATATATACACACATACACACACACACATCCTTTTTTTAATATTCTTTTCCATTATGGTTTATCATAGGATATTGACTATCGTTCTCTGTGCTATACAGTAGGACCTCGTTTATCTATTCTATACATAAAAGCTTTTATCTGCTAACCCCAACTTCCCACCCCATCCCTCCCCCAACGCCCTCGCCCTTGGCAACCAAACTTCCCTGGTGGTCCTTCTACGATGGCTTGTTACTTATAACACCAGACAGGTGTCACACCCTGTACATGGGTGGTTCTCAGTGACGGCTACATCACCTGCAGGAGCTTTCAAGTACCACCATGGCAGAGGACCACCACCCCAGGGTAACATAATCAAAACTACTGCGGGAAGGCCCTGGGCATCACAAAGTATCAAACCTCCCAGGCGATGCTTTCTGCAGCCAGTGTGGAACACTGCTGCTCTCAAGACAGTGGGAGAGAAAGAGGGAGAGAGACACGGTAAGAGGGATCAGAGGGTTCACCCCAACAGAGGGGCACAGCATCCCCGCAGCATGAGGAGGGTGGGGAGCATATTTAAACCAGGAAGAAAGTGCAGCAGTAGCAAGGTGGGCCCCTGTGCACTGCCACCCCTTTGATGACAGGAAATGTGGTAACAACAAGACATGTTTGAAAACTCAAGGAAGATGCCTGGCAACAGAAGACAAACTTGTCCTGGCAAACCAAGACAGGACAAGCTGAGCTATTTAAAGTTGGGAGATGAGAGAGAAAATGAATCTTGGGAAGAGGCTGTAAAACCTGTGAGGAAACTGTCAGCTGAAGCTGGAGCAGGAGGTGGGTGTCAACCAAGACACCCTGGAAGGAAGTCTACACGAGAAAAGGCGAGGTGTGTACTTCCACTACCAAACGGCAATGATTCAACAGCTTTGCACACTGATGGTCCCCCTTTAGATAAAAATGTTGGTGTTGGTGGCACAGTGGTCAGGAATCCATCTACCAATGCAGAGGGACATGGGTTCGATCCCTGGTGCGGGAAGGTCCCACATACCATGGAGAAACTAAGCCTGTGAGCCACAACTACTGAGCCTGAGCGCTAGAGCCCGAGAACCACAACTACTGAGCCCATGTGCCGCAACTACTGAAGCCCGCGCGCCTGGAGCCAGAGCTCCGCAACTAGAGAAGCCACTGCAATGAGAAGCCCGAGCACTGCAACAAAGTGTAGCCCCCGCTCGCCACAACTAGGGAAAGCCCGCACGCAGCAATGAAGACCCAATGCAGCCAAAAATGACTTAAAAAAAAAAAAAAAAAGAAATGTTGGTATCATACTTGAAGCAATTAAGAATGGAAAAAAAAAAAGGGAGCAAATAATAGTATGTTCCTGAGTGCCTACTACCTTTGGCTCACATTGCTCTTCAGGAACTTAGTACTACTGCCTTGATGATGTTTTGTGTCTTCAGAAGGCAAACTTCTTGGATGTCCCTATAAATGTGCAATTTTTCTCTGATCCCGGTGCAACGCTACACTCTCCTCTTTTTCCCCATTTGCAGAAATTGGATTCCCTTGCTTGTAAATGGGCCCCACAGTCTGCAGTATGTTCTGCCTAAGTAATGCTGCCATAAGGGCATGCACACTCACAGGCCACAAAAGGAAATTTAGGGGCTTCCTAGGTGGCGCAGTGGTTAAGAATCCGCCTGCCAATGCAGGGGACATGGGTTCGATCCCTGCTCCAGGAAGATCCCACATGCCGTGGAGCAGCTAAGCCTGTGTGCCACAAATACTGAGCCTGCGCTTTAGAGCCCATGAGCCACAACTATTGAGCCCATGTGCTTCAACTACTGAAGCCCACATGCCTAGAACCCATGCTCTGCAACAAGAGAAGCCATGGCAATGAGGAACCCACACACCACAACAAAGAGTAGCCCCCACTCACCATAACTAAAAAAAGAAAGCCTGCACACAGCAAAAAAAGACCCAACACAGCCAATAAAATCAATCAATTAAAAAAAAAAAAGGAAATTTGCACATTGATCAAAATATTCAATACTCATTTTACAGTTCCCTAGGAGTGCCATGGAAGACCAGCTAAAACCCATTGCCACACAGTTACAATTTCACCACTGGAATCTGGAAATTAACAGAGATGTGAAATTTATGATTCAAAGACCAACAAGGTTTGCTAAACACCATTAGGCAAATTGTATAAGATGATTATGTAGGATTTTTTTTACAGATTTTTTTTTGATGTGGACCATTTTTAAAGTCTTTATTGAATTTGTTACAATATTGCTTCTATTTTATGTTTTGGTTCTTTGGCCGGTGAGGCATGTGTGAGGCATGTGGGATCTTAGCTCCCCAACCAGGGATTGAACCCCCTGCACTGGAAGGTGAAGTCTTAACCACTGGACTACCAGGGGAGTCTCTATTATGCAGGATTTTTAACAATTCAGAACAAGTCTGAAATGTCTTGCTTTGGATAGGTGTCCTCCTTCTTCTAAGTTGTGAGCCCAGTAAATACCCTCGTCATTTTCTTCACGTCTACCTTTCTTAAATTCTAAATATCTTTATCTCAAGAGAATTGACTGTAGTGGATCCCCTACCCTGGTTTTTCTCTCTTCCTACAGCTGTTGAGTCTCACTGCCCACGATTTTGCGACAGGTGTGAAGATTACCAAACGTGAGTCTGGGGCTGCCCGGAATGACAGCTACCTTTGGCTTTTTCTTCAAGGTCATCTTTTGTGACCCCCCAAAAGCTATCTTCGTCCTCTGGGGCCCTGGGCCTGGGGGGCTGGGCTAGATGGACACAGCTACGCTCCAGTCCTGTAGTAGTGGAGGGGAAACCTCAAACCACAAGAGAATGCAGGTCTGGCTGGCCATAACAAATCCATACCTGGCCTTCATCCACCGAAACTGAACAGCTAACTTGGCATTCTGTCAAGTCTGATGGGACGTTAATGATGTGAAAGAAAGACACGTATACCCATGGCTAAGCTGTATGAAGCGTGTATGTGGTGGAGGAGCCCAGGGGGAGGGGTGCTGAAAAAAGGATGGGGCAGTTATCTGAAATGTAATATCCTGGGATACACTGGGACAGGTTCATAAACCTTCAGTCACAACTGTGAAATGCAAAATTTTGTGAAAACAAGCGTTTCTCTGTTACTTTGCTATCAAACCAACTTGTTCCAAACCCTGACCTGAGCTGCCAGGACTTTTTCTGTCCAACTAAATGTGAATATTCATCTACTTTGCTCCAGAAATGACTGTGTTTCCTGAGTCCTATGGGAGTATTACAGAACCTGCAGTATACAAACCGCATTCCCTTTCTCAAAGCTGGATGCTCAAAGATATCTGGCCCCAAAGGGTTTGGCTAAAGAACTGCTGACCTGCATACAACTCCCCAGACAGGTAAGTTCTCCAGATCTAATCCGTCTATCGTCTTTCCACATCATGCAGGTGTGTATCCGACCCCAGTTTTTCAGTGATTTCTATAGCAGTATTTTAGTAGACAGATTCACAGGGAGCAAAACCAGACAAAGCTGAAAAACAGGCATATCTCATATGATTTCACATAGGCTGCCTTAAACACACGTGCGTATCTCTTCCTTTGTCACACTTTTCACTGCATCTGTCTGGGAGTTCTGATGCTGAGTGTACCCACTCCTGCACCACAGCATGTGCCTGGTACAGGGAACACGAAAACCAGAAACATGATACTGATCTTCAAAAAGAAGATACTAAACTACATTTTTAACTGTAAAAGTTAATATTCCAAATGAAACGTCCATAGATTTGCCTTTTAGCAAATGCAGACAGAAAGTGAGGCAGATGAGAGAAAAAGACGGAAAGATTAGTGCTTGCCTGGGGCTGCCAGCGAAAACACAGAATGACAACAAACGGGTACCAGGAATCTTTCTGGGGTGATGGAAAAGTCCTAAAATTGAATCATGAGGATAGTCCCATAACTCTATAAGTTTACTACAAATCTGTGACTTGTACACTTAAAACAGGAGAATTTTATGGCATGTAAATTGTACCTCAATGAAGGTATGAAAAAACTAATATCCTAAATTTCTAAAGTAACACTTTTTCTGTCAACACCTCATCTTTTTCCCTGATGTTTCAAATTAATACCAGTCCAAATAGAGGGAGAAGGGTGCAATAAATTGGACCCACGCTTGATTATTAAGGGAAAAGGAAAAATTTTGCTCCCAAATGACTAATTTTACTTCTAGACAGAGAAGATGAGTTCTTCCAGATATTCCTCTATGTTTAGCAAATGAAACAGAAATTATTTCTATTTAACATGCCACACATGCCTCTCTAATTACAGCATGCATCACATCAAACAATAGGATTTTGTCTACCACTCATCTCACAAAGACAGTGGAAACTCCTGAGGACCACGTCATAGTCTTCACCGTATTTTCAGGACCTAGTAGGTATTCAATATATGATTATATTTAATGCAAGGATCTCTTTACCAGAACCACTGAACATATTTCCACTTGCTTGAACAATATAAAGCCAATTAAAAAGACATTCCCTACTTTCTAGATCAGGGTTTCTCAACCACAGCACTACTGACATTCTGACCCTGATGATTCTTCCCCGTGGAAGGCTGTTTTGTGCACTGCAGGATGGATAGAGGCATCCCTGGCCTCTACTCATTCACTAGATGTCAGTAATAGCCCTCGCATCCCTCCCCACTACCCTCGCCCAACAGCTGTGACAACCAAAAATGTCTTCAGACATTGCCACAGGTCCTCCGGGTGGCAAAGTCACCCTTCGTTGAGAACCATAGCTTTAAACAGAGAGTATAAGACAGAACAAATTGAACTGTTGTGTTCATGTTTCGACAGTGCTTTTCATATTATCACTTCCTAAAGCTAGTGAGAACATCAAGAGAAAAAAAGCATATGACTAGCAAATGATGATTCTCTGACCACAGGCCTTGGCATATAATGGGGAGAAGAAAGGAAGTTATTTCTACTCTCCTTGTAACTGTGGAGATGCAAAAGGCTTGCTTTGACCCAAGGCTGACGGTTTTCAGGATATGCAGAGCTGGGAAAATCCATAAGGGAAGGGTCCGAATGTCAAATGGCCTATGGCTGTGAAACGGTATAAAAGCAGCATGTTCACTGCCAGCACTGGGCTGTTTATTATGAACTGTATCTAGGAGAACAATTTGGAAAATGCTATTGGACATTGATCAAAGGAAATGATCCATAATAATTCAGGTCCTGAGCAGCTGCTATTAGTAAATCACTCAGCCAGCTGGAACTTAAAGGTTAAGATCTGTGGTGACAGAAACTATTAAAATAAGTGTAAGTTTGTTTTAAGCTTTAATAAAACTTCCGCGTTTCATTTTTCTCAACCACCACAGTGTTTAGCAATCCTCCCCCACACACCCTGGCACAAAATCTGAAAGGCTGGTACCCATATCGTATGCTTTTAATGATTCTCCAAACTTTTTAGTGTCAATTCTTACTGGGAATTTCATGCTGATGCTAAAAGTTCAAGATGTATATTTTGGGCAAAGTAACTATTATATAATATAGCAAGGAAAAAATATTCTTAACGTTACCTGAATATGCTTAAATATTTATCAAGACTCAATACTTTACTGCAAAGGATCACTGTTTTTTATTCAGACAACAAAGAAGTACGCTCCTAACCTCAACACTAACAATTTCGGCACTACAAATGACATCATTGCAGGTTTCAGCCTCTTCTGTATTTATCAATCTATTGCATATAAGAAAAAGGTACAGTAGACAGTTACCTGTCAATTCCTAACATTTGAAAAGGAATCACAGGGGCTTCCCTGGTGGCGCAGTGGTTAAGAATCCACCTGCCAATGTAGGGGACACGGGTTCGAGCCCTGGGCTGGGAAGATCCCACATGCCACGGAGCAACTAAGCCCATGTGCCACAACTACTGAGCCTATGCTCTAGAGCCCGTGAGCCACAACTATTGAGCCCATGTGCCACAGCTACTGACGTCCACGCGCCTAGAGCCTGTGCTCCTCAACAAGAGAAGCCACCACAATAAGAAGCCCGTGCACTGCAATGAAGAGTAGCCCCCGCTCGCCCCAACTACAAAAAGCCCGTGCACAGCAACGAAGACCCAATGCAGCCAATAAATTAAAAAATAAAATAAATAAATAAATTAAAAAAAAAGAAAAGGAAGCATGTCTTTTAGAATTATGTTTGTGAAAATATTTGTATTTTTCTCTTCATGTCTATTGGTAAACATAAGCAGGTTTAGGACTCTGAAATATTAAGCATATAATTCCTAAATCCACTATGAGAAAGAAAATAAACAACATGCAAAAGTCCTCTATTCCATCAAGCTGTAACTGTACACATAATTATGGTATTCAAATTAGATTACTAATTTAGATGTGTCCTCATGTCAAGTACACACTAACATAAAAAACATGTCAGAATAAAATTCAATGGGAAGAGAAAAAAGGTAAAGAAAATTTAATTACTCTTTTTAGAAAATGAAAACTCCTAGTACATAATACTAAAATATATACTTCTGGAAAGATTAGTGGGAAATGCAGCTTAATTATTCATCTTGGTGGTGAGCAGTAAATACAGTAGTGTCAAATCGCCTCGACAGGATACTAACTCTGTGCCCGGGATTATCATATTTGCATTTGGATGAAACTGGGACACATGAGGCATGAAATGGCCAAATTAACTTTCATTTTACTTCATTTGAATCTCCTCACATATAATTATAAATATAAAATGCAATAAAACCACATATAAAACACCATATTATTTTATATTGTTATTTAAATTCTCCTATGCCTATAATGTAATTTCTCAACTACAATGGACTAGGGTACTACAATACACCCTGTGTAATGATAATTACTAAAACTAAGATAGTTGCCTAACATTTTTAGGAAACTGTAAAAAATTTATAAGCATATGGTTATTTTAAAAAATCATCACTAATAACAAAAGATCAACCCACTGAATGTCACAAATGCATAAGTGCTTTTGGATTCAATTTTTTTCCACTAAAGCAAAAATGTAAAATTGGCACCATGAAGCTTGAAATTGAGATTTAAAGATAAGCACTGGTACCAGCATTTTGCTACTTGCTAGAAATTGCTTTCGTCTGGCAATTGCCATTTAGCAAGGCTCACAGATATTTTTTATGAAACAAAAAAAGGTAGCATCATAAACTTTCAAACAGCCATAAAATTTCATGTACATTTCATGATTCTAACACTTCCGTATATTAATAGTTAATATCTGCTTTAACAGTAGGAACTCAGGTAAATCACAATTTTAGAATATCAGAAGCCAAAACACAAGTTGTAAAACTAAAATAAGCCCTTTTGATTTATCCTGCATCATTTTACACTGCTTAAAAAAAAGACAAATGCTTTAATATTTTGGCATTAAAAGGGAACATAATAGCTGCTTTGGCAAGATAAAGCAAGCTACATCACTTAATGTATTTGCAGAATTCAGGAATGATATAAAAGGAAACCCAATAGTTTCAACTTAATTTGGCTTACTTATTTCACATACACGCACATGTACATGTACACACAGAACGCTCCTCACTTGCAACAGCCACTGCAACAACTGAAAAATAAATTTCCATTGTATCACAGACAGCAAATTTGACTACAATAATTTTACAGTTTAAAATGCTGAATGCCTTTATAACTCAGATGCTTTTCTAAAGCTTTTAAGATAATGAAAGAAAAAGATGTTGATCTGTGAAAAAAGCTTTCCCCCAGTCTTACTTAATCACATATATTTGCATAAAGAACCTGTGGCCCATCAAATATAAAGACTGTGGCCAATACAGTTTCCACTATTGGTGCTTTGAGCAGACTAATTAAAAAACCTCTTAAATATTCCACATCCTAATTTTTCTTCAGTAGCTATTCATGAAGACAGAGGCAACATGATGGAGTGGCAAAAAGCCAGAATTTGAAATCAGAACGCCTTATTTGAGGTCCTAAGACCTCTACCATTTACTAGCTATGTTATTTCCATGCAGTTATCCTAACCCTGCAGCTCAGTTCCCTCATTTCTACAATGGGAGTAATTCCACCTTTAGGTCACAATCAAAGGATAAAACAAGTGAGGACTGAAATGCAATGTGTGATATTAACTAAAACATATGGTAATCATTTCCACCAGCCCCCAAATACTCCAGCTTGTCTATAACTTAATGATGACTGTTTTTATAAGACAAATGAAAATTACAGGAAACGGTACTTAATATATCTCAAATAAACCAATGAGCCAAAAGGCTCATTAATAACTCTGACTGGTTCAGAGGTCCCAACCCTCCAAGGATGCTGTGCCCATGATAAAAGCTTAGTTTTTGTAAGCTATCAAATAATGTGTCATTAATCACTCTTCCTTTCTGTGTGCTTATTCATGGATACAACAACGCATGTCTCTTATGGAGAACCAAGCACTTTATGTGCTAAGAAAGTGATTCTTTCATTCGTCCCACTTTCCCACGTGTTTCCTGCTGTCAACGAAGGAGAAAAATGAATGAAAAAGGAAAACAAGAAAGGACAATTCTATCCTATAAGCAGCTGGAGATCAAGGATCATGCTTTATTTATGATTTTATTTCTTCTTTCGTTCCTTTACCCCACTCCCCATCCACTTTCCACATAGTGGGTCTTAATACTTATTGACAGGCCCTGAAAGCTTATATGAGAAATAGCCACCATCACTGGTACAGATGCAAGTGAGTTAACAGTCAGACCTGCCCCCTTGCACTCTGCCTTTTCTTTCTATTTCATTCCTTTTGTCACTGGTTCCCATTCTACCAGGCACCTCACCCTGCTTTGTCTCTGGCTTCTGCCACTCTGTGTCCAAGCACTTGTCAAAAACTTCCCTCACTTAATCTTACCATCTCATCTCCCTTTCTTCTTTCTGCCACCTCCGCCTTCATCTTTTTTTCATTCTATGCACCCTCCCAGGCAGATCGCAACCTCAACAACAACTTCAAATACACAGAAGACTTGCAAACCTATACCTCCAGTTCAGCCTCTGCCTTGAATTCCAGAACCACAGGCTTGTGCAACTGTCCACTGAATCTCAGGCCCTGGGTGTCCCTCTGATGCCTCACATTACACAAATCCACACCTGAATTCACCACCTTCTCCCGCATAGTGCACCATCCACTGCATTCACTATCACGACCAAGGACACATCTGTCCTTTCAGTCACCCGAGCCACAGCCCTGGGAATCATCCATCCCTGAAGTCACCATCCTCTCCCTGCTTTTTTCTCTTTCTCCGATCCCCTCGCCTTGATCAGTCGAAGTTCAGACCTTAAATCCACACTAGGACTCAACAGCTTTTTTCACACAGCTGCTCTTCTCCACACCACCATCCTCACAGCTGATCCATTCTCTACAACACACCCAGAGCAATCCTTCTAAAAGCACAACCTGAAGTGCTCAAACTCATCTGGACCAAATATGGCCCACAAGACCCTTCTCAAAGTGGCTCCAGCCTCCACTCTCCATTTCCAGCCTCACCTACTGCCCCTGATGAGCACCAGCCACAGGGGGGAAAAAACAGCTGTTCCACAGACGTACCGCCCTCTTCAGCGCCCTCACTGCACTGCTCTCCCCTGTTCCCTCTGCTCAGAATGACTTTTGCCAGCTCATTCCCATCCTCAGCTGCCTGGTTCCCTCCAACTCGCTCTTCCAGACTCAGATCCAGCCCTATTCCCTAAGGAAAAATCATCTCTTTGGAGTCAGGTACCTCTAATAGATCCCAGCATCTTCTATGCACTGGTTCCAACTGCTGTTAAGCATCTTTTCCCCTCCCAAGACTGAGATTCTTGAGGGAAGTGAAAGGAATCCTCTCATGTCTGAGGTTTCTTCATCTAACACTATGCCTGGTATATCAATATATATCTGGTGAATGTATAAATGAGTAAATATCACTCCAACTAAATTTGACTCAAACACTGCCAAGCTGCTAGTGACTGATTATGTGCGAATGAGAGGTTCACAGCTCTTTTGAGAAGGTGTCATGGAAAATATCCTAAGCCCACTCTGGCTGCAATTCCCAAGTGCTAAATACAGAAGTGGTGGTGTTCTTGTGTGTAGCCAAGTTACAGATTGGCTTTTTTATAGTTTTTTAAAAAATTGTCTGTGTGGTTTTATTGCCTCTGACCTATAACATGAACTGCTTCAACATTAACGTTTCCCAGTAGCTTCAGCAGGTTCAACCACATGGAGGTGAGGTGATGGAGGAATGAGTACGAGTCGGGGTGAAAAGCCACAGTGAGTGGACACAGCATTAACAGCAATGATTGAGTCACAAATACAGCAAGACCTGAACCCCAAGGACCCATCTGAATGCCCTTCAATCCTCGGAGAACAAATTTACAAGAAAGGCTTCCATATGCAACCCTGGGGCTCCCTGAAGACTAAAATGACAGATACAGCAATGCTGACTAGTCACACCTTTGGGTACTTTTAGAAAATCAATTGTAGTTGATCACTTACAAAGAATACAAGATATGACATGCAGGGACCGAGTCCTATGAAATAGAAAAGTACAAAGCTGCTGTTGATCAATTAAAACACTTTTTTAAAAACACCTGCCTACTCCATAAGGGACACAGGGTTTCAAGTGCTCTGCAGTTTAGTAAGTAAAGGCCCCCCCAATCAGGACAAATTTCCCTGTCCCCTTCCATAAAATCCACACTTAGAAAACTGATTTTTTCCTAAGTTTTTAGTCACTCACAGGCTTGAAAATTATACAGTTCTATAAAACCAAGGAGGGGGAGTGGGTGAGGCATTAGTACGATATACTACAATATTATAACAACAACAAAAATAGTAACTCAAAACCCAACGGATATGAAAAGCTTTTTTTAAAATGGGTTTTATTTGGGAAAAGTACTTCTTACCAAAGGGCAGCTGTAAAATACAGAGACCTCTGCAACCAACGTTGGCTCCAGTGTGAAATCATGAAAAAATAGAGAAGGTGGGGCTCAAGGAAAGGGTTGTGAAACTATCACACGTTGGTTTTAAATTCTGCCCTTTCCCTCTGCGTTTCGAGTGGAGTCAGGGAGCCTGCGATGCAGACACAGAAGATCGGACGCAATGTCCCTTTTCTGAGACAACACGCTTGCACCTTACTTGTGAGACATACGTGTTCATTTACTTTAAAAACCATCGTCTTATTGGGAACGACACACAACACTGCTGTAGCAATGTTCATTGCTGATTAAATCATTTTTGATGTAATTTTTTAGAAATCACCTGAGAAAATCTCAGATTGCCACATTTCTCTCTTCGATAAGAAAGATATAAGTATGTGACATCAAACACAGATAAAGTTCGCACACCTCTCCACCGTGTCCCATTATCAGTGGAAGGCTTTATGCTTCCTATTGCACAGGGCTAACACGGGGGCTTCTTTTTCGAGCTCACTGCATGAACTAAGCTTTAAGCTCTTCCTCCATAAAGATCTGGAAGACGGTGGGCACAGACCTTTCTACCACCCCTTTAGTTCTATCCCAGGGTCACTGTGGGGATGGAGTGAGACAGTATAGGATTATTTTGAGAAGCACAATATAGGATATCTACACGACATAGCTGAACCATCATGAAGGCCCCCCAGATTGGATGCAGTACAATGCTAGGCCTCATCAGACTCCTGGGCTCCACTCACTAGTGATCCTGGACAAGTACTCTGACCTCTCAAGGCCCCGTTTCCGCTTGTGCAAAAAAGGATAACAATGTAACCACATAAGGTCACTGGGGATTCAAGTAAATACCGTATGTACAGTTCTTAGCATGGCAGCCAGCCCACAGCAAGGGCCCTGTGTCAGCTTCTCACTCCATCCAGTAAGGATGTGGCAGATAAATCATGCTCGGAGCTATCTTTCCCCACACCCACCCCTCACCCTCAAATTCAGCAACACCCCAGTCCTGAGGGACTGTCTCTGCCATGTTGCACGTGAACAGCTTGCTTGGAGGACCAAGACTGGAATAACCTCCAAGGCGTATTACCTCCAACGCGTTTCTCCCGGATGTATGAGGCGAGAGCTCGAGAAACACAATCAGCCCCCGATGTCCCAAGCCCAAAGGGAGGATAATTCAACACAGCAGAGATGACTGGGGAGAGTAAAGGGTCTCCATTCACTTCATCCATATTGACATTAGCTTGCATTTCTTGTACATATACCTTCTGACAGCAAGAATAGCTGGATGTTGGAGGAAAGTTATTTGGAGATTTCGAGGTGGCCACAGATAAGGAAATAAACAGTTAACATAAACAAAAGAGAAAACAGAACTATATACAGTCTAAAGAATGAGTTAAAAGTAAGTGATGGACCCAGCTCGAGTCACAAAAGTGACCGAGGAAGACTTTTACTATGGAATGACCCAGAGCAGAGGAGCATTTGAAATGTATGTAAAAGCACTTCGAAGAGTAAAAGGGAATATTGGTTCTTTGACAAGGAGGGCTAAAACTGAAGTAGAAGATATTTCAGAGAGACACAGAGAGACTCAGTTGATGGCAAGGACTCTATCTGGCACCCTCCTGGAAGCTCACACCCAGAGACTTTAGATTTGATTTTTATTTTTTTAATTGAGATATAATTAACACCTAATGCTACTCATTTCAGGCATATAACAAAATGCATCAACATTTGTACATACTGCAAAATGATCACCGCAGTGAGTAGTTAACATCCGTCACCTCACACAGTTACAATTTTTTTTTCTTCTAATGAGAACTTTTAAGATCTCTCTTAGCAACTTACAAATATGCAATGCAGTATCATTAACTATAATCACCATGCTGTGCAGAGAGTTTTGACTTTTAAAAAAAAGCCAACTTAGAACATCTGTCTTTTAAAAGCACCTTTCAGTCGTAGGATACCACATTTCATTAAATAGTAAATCAGTCTGTAAGCTGTCTGTGGCTTATGTGCCCTTTACGGCAATTAGACTTTATATCTAGAAAAGAGAGTAAATGTTTACCAAGGACCAGAATACTATGTTGATCTGGATGATAATCTAAGAAAGCCACAGGAAAAAAAAAATAGCCTTTTAATCATTGCCAACTTTTGGAAGTCAAGTGAAAAGTTTGACAGGCTGCGGACCAGACTTTTAACAAAGAAGAATCCATGGGGGTTTGGTTCCAGGACCACCGAGGGTACCAAAACAGTGGATGCTCAAGTTCCTTATATAAAATAGCATTATATTTGCATAGAGCCTTAAAGTACATTTTCCCACATACTTTAAATCATCTCTAGATTACTTATAATACCTAATACAGTATAAATGCCATGTAAACAGTAAATATGTAAATGCTAAAATATGTAAATAGCTGCTGGAGCAAAACAAATTCAAGTTTTGCTTTTTGGACCTTTCTGGAATTTTTTAAAAATATTTTCAACCCAAGGTTAGTTGAATCCATAGATGTGAAACCCTCATATATGGAAGGCTGACTGGACTGCTCACACAGGACTCCTGAAACTGCTCCCCATCACACTAGTACAAAGGCCCAGAGGAAGCATGCTTATTTGAAATATAAATTATCTCCATTTCTGAACATACAATACAATATGTAGGAAAGCGCAAGGCCTCTCTCTCTCTGCCCCAGGGGTGCTCTCCTAAGTGCTGGGGCTGAATTCACGCTCACAGATGACAATGATTGTGGATCGATGACCTGCTTGTGGTGGTTCACTAGGCTGTGTGGACCCTGCAACTACATCTGCAGGCGGGAAACAAACCCGGGAGTGCTGTCCTCCAGTGGTAACTGTAACATACCATTTTCTTTTTCTCGATTCTCTGAATATGTGAATAGCGAAGTAAAAAGCAATGGAATCCACTTTAAAAGGAAGGAGAAAACTCATTTCACCTGCTGACATCTCTACCACGCGTTAAGCTAGGCAAGCTTTTCACCAATAATTATGATAAGGATGATAGTTCCCAGTCATGGAGAACTATTGTGTGAGTTAAGCACTTTGCATACTTTACTGCTTACGGTAAATCTCCTCATCTGTAAATTAAAGAGAATAATGTACCCATTTTCTTCTGTTATTATGAGGATTCAAAGAGAAGAGATGGAAAAAGCACTCTGCAAGTTGAGGCAGCAGGGCCAAAAAGGACACGGTTTGAAAGAGACAGACATGGGTTAAAATCATAAATGCGATTTCTACTATTTGATCTTGTTGAGTACCAGTTTCCTCTTCTCCAAAGCGGTGATGAAGCCACCTACCTTGGAGAGGAATCGAAAGAGACAGTAGGTCAAACACCAGCTGGTGTCTGCATTAACAGGAGGTGTTCAATAAATGCTCATAGCCTCTCGCCTATGACACATGTGAAATGCCTCTGCTAACCTCCATCAGCAGCCATTCAATGTTCACAGTATCCAAAAATGAATTTCCTTTCCTCACAATGATAATTTTACTCAGTTTAATAAGCCAGACACTGATTCAATAGCTCTACATCTATGAACTCATTTAATCCTCATCACAGTCCCTTGGTAAAATGGGTACTATTATCCTCATTTTACAAAGACACTGAGGCACAGAGTTTAGGTGACTTGCCCAGATTCAAAAAGATGGTACTTGAGCCACCAGCACAGCTCCCTACTCTGTCGTCCTAACCATGATGTGACGGTGCATATGGGGGTCAACCTGTTTGAGCTACCATGCTCAGATGTAATCTCTTCTAGAGATAAGCAATGGATATTCTCACCACCTACAATGTGTTGACTAACTTTTCAACTTCTGAAATAACATTGTGTGTATTTTCTTAGAATTCCTTAAAAAACTATGATGTTTTTAAATGAGGTATCTATAACTAGTTCATCTTGTTCCATGTACCAGAATACTATAAATAAATGTGCTTCTTTTTCTAAAGAGTACCTAAATAAATCTTACATTAAAACACAACCCTGAGTTTTGGTTTAAATGTTTATTACAAGTCCAAATTTAAAAAAAAGATTTATTAGGGCAGCCAATGTTGTCTGTTTTGTTAAACTAATGACTTCTGTACCAAAAAATATGAATATTCTCCTTATTTCTAATATTCAGTCTTAAGTCATAGCAGTTCTGTATGGTATTTCAAAGTATTCCTCTGAGAAATTTAATCAACTCAAATATTAAACATCAATGATGATAATCTATTGCTCTGCTTAAAAGGAATCTCTAGGGGATAGATGAGCGAGAAAGGTTAAAGAATTCTATATTCTATCCTTCAAAGTAGGGCAGGGCAACTACCTATAAATCACACTCTTTGTTTATTAAGATAATTAGGCCTATCAGTACACTTAACTTTCAGACTCAACAATTGTCTGGCATGAACAATTTCTACTTTTTCTAAAACAAAGGGGATGTGTTCAAAGGGGTCCTCTGCAAGCTCTCTGCACAATGCATGCTATTTTAAAACATGATTTATGTGTCTAATTCCTGGAGCTGCCTTGAAAAATATAATGGGTTTTTCCTTGCATGCTCCCTATTAGAAGAAGACACTCCAATTTGAAGAGTGCACTCTGTTTCAGACGGCAGGGCGCTATATCATGTCAGCATTTTCATTAAATACGTTCAAGCTGAACCTTAAACAAATGGAATGGAGAGCCACAGCTGCAGCCACTGCAGAGAGACACAGTTATCCCGCCGGGAGGCTTACATAAGAGGTGCAGGACAGTGAGGGTGAAACCCAAGTGCCATCATCTGAACACTATTGCTTTGAGACTTGCTCACATTCTTAAAGTGTATGAAATCACACACGCTGAGCGGATTTCTCATTTTATTTGCCTTATAGCACAAAACTCTAGGTTGACATATAAGTTGTTTTTCCCTAAAGGACTGGGCTCCAATTACGGAAACGTTGGCAACTTCTGCCTAGGGGATGCGCGGGAAGCCTGGAGGCCTGAGAAGGAATGACTTAGCCCCCATCCCCTAAGCTCTATCGCACCCAGGAATATTACTGGAGTCACTCCCTCGAGGATTCGGGATGGAGGTGACAAGACCCCCGTACCCCCCGCTCACCCCCGCCGGCGCGCGCGCGCGCACACACACACACACACACACACACACACAATCAGTGGGCTCGGAATGTGCAATCAGCAGCAGGCGAAATGTCCTCAGAGCACCTGTCCTCTCCCAGCACATTTCCAACTGGCACGTTCAGCGGAGGCTGGAGCCAGCCCGCCCGGGACTGCAGCCTCTCCGTGCGTGCCCCGTCCGCGGCATCGCACCTTCAATTCCCCAACTCACCTCTGACAAGAGGTGCCACCCCCAGCTTCCCACGACGTGAAGGTAATAAAAACGAACCTCCCCTTCCCGTGGCGCCCACCAACTTCAGAAACTACAGTCAACTTACTGGCACGCAGGCGACAGGGAGCTTTTTGGGGGGACCGCGCTCCGGGGGCGCACAGCCCCGCTGGCCCCGTACTGCCCGGGCGGCGGCGGGTGCGGGGCGAGGCGCTGCCGCTCTGCACCAGCCGCCCTGGCTCTGCGGTGCCCGCGGTGCCCGGCACTCGCCAGGGCGCACCGCCCGGCGGCGGCGGCGGCGGCGACAGTAGCTGCACCCGGCCGCGCGGTCCCGAGCGCGGCAGCTGCCGCCCGCCCCGGAGTGCGGCGCCTCGAGCCCCTGGTGCGTGTCTCCGGCTCCGCGGGAACCGCGGCTCCACGAGGAAGGCGGCCAGGGAAAAGCCGAGGCGCTGCGGCGGGGAGAGCTGCCAGCCCGCTCCCAGGCGGTCGGTCACATCGCGGGCGCGCCGGCGGGCAGGCGGCCGGGGAGGCAGGCGCCGCAGTCGGCACTCGGCGCCGCGCCGCGGAGAATGACAGGCTCCGAGGCGGTGCGGCCGTACGGGGCGCGGGGAGCGAGTGCGCATGAGCCCGGCCCGCTGCGGCACGTCACGGGGGAGGGCGGGGCGGGGCGGGGCCGGGTGGGGCGGGGAGGGGGTGCTCCGGGCGGGGCCGGGTGCGGGCGCTGGGCGGACCCCGGCGCCACGCGCTGCGCCCTCGAGGGAAGGTACAGGAAGTCTCCCGCCCGGGGTTCTGTGAACCTTCAGCTGTGTGGTTGCATTTGTTTGTCTCCAGAATCCATTGTCCCTTAAAAAGCACTGTTTACTCTAAGCGATCCTTAGGGCGAGGGGCAAGCCAACAAAAGCCAATTTAACTCAGGTTATAGTTTCACCGTAAAGAACTGGGATTGAAGGCACAATGTACCTTGGCTGTAAGTTAAAACAACTTACGGAGCTAGTAAGAGCCCTTTTGCCCTTGCTGCACCCCAGGATCCAGAATAATAAGTA
Organism: Hippopotamus amphibius kiboko; assembly: GCF_030028045.1. NCBI lineage: Eukaryota > Metazoa > Chordata > Mammalia > Artiodactyla > Hippopotamidae > Hippopotamus > Hippopotamus amphibius. The sequence goes on along the minus strand of NC_080190.1, from coordinate 105,815,863 downwards.
CATGAGAATTTCTGGATGCGGCGCAGGTATCATTAGGTTGTAAAGCTTCCCAGGTGATACCAAGGTGCAGCAAAGCTTCTGAAATGTGTGACAGAATCTTCTGGGGATTTTGTTAAAATGCTGGTTCTGATTCAGTAGGTTTGGGTGCTATGGGGAGATTCTTCATGTCTAAGGAGCTCTCAGATGATGTCCGCGCTGCAAATCTAGACCACTCTGTCTTTGCTACTCGAAGTGTGATGGCGATCCTAGAGCAGAGGTACTAATCTGTGTGAGAATCACCTGAGTAGCTTTCTAAAATACAGAGCATATTCCGGGGCCCTATTTACAGTGGTTATGGTTTAGCCTCTGGGCAGAGGTGGGGTTCTGGAATCCTAAGGAGCACTCTAGATGAGCCTGATATAGGTGTTGTTTGAACCAAACTTCAGGATATTAGACCAGCAACTAGAAGTTGGGAATGACCTTTGCAGTGAGAAGCACTAAGTCTGGTTTTGAACTCAGGACATCTGACTCCCAAGTCCAACTCCAGTTGGTGCTTTACCTGACTAGTCCAAATTTTCTACAATTATTATGCATTACTTAGGAAAAGTATATAAAACACACACAACACACATGTTGTATTCCTTACACATATCATTAAAGGAGGCTTAAATCTGGCCTACGAAGAAGGCTGATGAGGAGTGGAGGTATGGGTGTAGGGAGCAAAGTGATGGAGTAAGGGATGTTAGATGGCCTGTTCCATAGAGCATCACAGAGGGAAGGGTATGTAGCAGCAAACAAACCTTGGACTCAGCCTAGGTCCTGGAAAGGTGCCTTGGAGAAGAAGATCCAGGAACCAGATTTGGTCCCCTGCCCAGTAGCCCAGAGTGAAACTCAGGTGTTCCAGAACTTACGAATGTGTGGTACGTCAGATACGTTACCTCACTGAAATCTCACAATGGTCTAGTAAATTGGATAAAAAAGATTTATGCTCAATTTACAGATTTAAAAAAGTTGACTCGCTCAGACAGTAGAATTTGAAAGAGAGTACAGATCTGAGTGTTAGACGCAGCTTCTATAACTCTAAGGAAAATGATTCAGATCTTACAAGGAAAATGGTTTCTCTTTTATTATTGACATTCTTTAAAGGCTGTGCCTAAGTTTTGAGTTAGAAAAGCTTTCACTTTTGGAGGGAAATAATCTATTTTGTGCCTTCACCCTAGTTTTGCAGCTCCACACACTGGGATGCAAAATGTTGTCCTAAGAGCATCCCAGTCTTAGGACATTACAGTTACATAGTGCAGGCTTCACTGAGAGGTTCAAAGAGCGAGCAACACTCATATTTTCTGGTGACAAGTATGATTACCATCCTCATTTTATCCAGGCCCAAAGAAGGTAAGAGATTTAGACAAAATCCAGACAAAAGCCAGTCTCAGGCCTTTGTCCTCCTCTGCTCTCCTGTCACCAAATGACCTCCTGAAGATGGTTTTCCATTTCCAAATTTTTACTGATTTGCCATCAGTAAATTAGAATCCAAAGTTATTCCGAAGTCGCTTCTTGATATAGAACCAGAAGTATCAGGAACAATTCTTGTGCTTGTGGTAAATGCTCTGGTCTATATTCCCAGTGTGAGTTAAGTATTGGAAGAAAGTGTGTGATATTTATATGCAGTCTCCCAATCAAAAGGTTTGCTTTGGAATGCTACACTGTAAACTATGTCTGACCCGCCTTTGTCTTTACTTCCAATGTAACTCTTCCATTAGAGCTACTCCTCTGTGTGATAATGAAATAACTAATAAATGAATGCCTAATTAAAAGAGAATTCTCTGTAAATGAGGGAGTTGGTTGTAGAACTTTGTTAGTTCAGTTGTTTTTTTTTAATTTTTAAATTTTTGGCTGCGTTGGCTCTTTGTTGCTGTGAGTGGGCTTTCTCTAGTTGCAGCGAGTGGGGCTACTCTTCGTGGCGCTACTCTTCGTGGCGCTGTGTGGGCTTCTCATTGCTGTAGTGTCTCTTACTGTGGAACTCAGGCTCTAGGCACGTGGGCTTCAGTAGTTGTGGCACATGATCTCAGCAGTTGTGGCGCACGGGCTTAGTTGCTCCGCAGCATGTGGGATCTTCCCAGACCAATAATTGAACCCGTGTCCCCTGCATTGACAGGCGGATTCTTAACCACTGCACCACCAGGGAAGCGCTGTTAGTGCAGTTTTTAATAAGAAAATATTTTAAATTAAAAAAGTCCACAAAGTTAGCATAATAGTCATGTTGGGACTTCTGGGAGAGGCGTCCAAAGTTGTCATCCTGTTTTCTTAGGTATTAGAACCTCCAATCAAAATATTTATCTGCATAATGCATGAATTCATTTGAATATTGACTTTAAGAAAGCCAAGATTTAATTTTATAAAAAGTTAATTAGTATGACCACTGCCATTGTATTTTAAGCCACTATCATTGATTGGCATTAAACACATGAAATATGTAATATTGCCTTAATATTTACTGTGTATTAATATTGATTGTGTCTGATTTATAATTTATTTCTCATTAGCTGCTGTTGTTGTCTGGCAGGAATAGCAACTATGCTTTTCTTTTCTCTGAGGTTTGTATTCCTCATGGGTCAGCAAAGCCTGCTCTTTGGTTGAGAATTTCTTCATTCAATGCCTCTAAAAGTCCCAATAGTGAGGATTTCAATTATACAGATGCTAGCGACTCCATTGAACCTATTCTCTGCTCATTCAAGAAACTATACCTCGAATAGATTTTTGTTAAACTCTTTATGCTAAGAATCACAGGCTTGTCACTGAGTTGAGAGGTTTTGGCCCCCAAATTCTCTGTGTTTGTTAGTCGCATTTCTTCATCCATTTCACTCAAAGAGATTCTTTGACGTGAAAATCTTCCACCCTCTGCCTACTTCATAGTTATAGTTCAGATCAGAGAACTGTGGGGAGTCCAAGAGACTGGCAAAGCTGAGACAGAAGTGGGAACACAGAATTAGATTTCACTTGGGAAACAATGAGATTGCTGTAAAAATTAATACAAATTGTGCTTGATTTTTGGACATGGTTTATAACCAAGTTTGCCTTGTTTGAACACGTGCAGCTGCTAGTAACTTCCCTGGAAACCATAACTGAATCCCTGGTGGGATGTGGGGATGGGCAGAGGTGGGAGTGGAGATAGGTAGGTTCGCATTCTGTCTTTTTTTATCCTGGGCAACTTTTGAAAACTATTGAAAAGCCCAATTCCTCTTTCCCTGACACGGGAAAATTAAGAAGTGCCTGAATTTCAAACACTTACTTCTCAATTATTTGTTCTAAATAGTTTGTTTAGTACTTAGGACAGCCTGATCTGGATTTTCAGGCTAGCTCCAAAATGTTTTTTAAACCTACAAATAAATTAATATAGTGTTTATTGCAACTCCAAGCTTAAGAGGAAATAAGTACTGGGTGAGGATTCTGGCCCAGGGGTAAGAGAAGGGTCTGGGGCAGAGGAGAATGGAATTTAGGGACCAAAGAGGAAGACTGCCTATGGTCTTGGTGGCTGAGAAGCAGAGGCTGGCAAAGATTGTTTAAGTAGCCTCTGAGATAGACTTAGGAGATGTATGAGCCTGTGACCAAGAAGAGAAATAGCAGTTGAAACTGTACCTGCAACTTAGCATTTGCATTTCCTTAAAGTATTAAGGGTCTCACGTTTGACTTAATCTATAGGAATGAATGATCAGAGATTACTAAATAGGTTTTAAATCCCTTATAAATAGACACATGCTTTAAAGAACTACTACGGAAATGTACATTCAATTTTAATCTCTAAGAATTACCTACCCCTCCCTCCCAAGCAAGTTGCCCACTAGTAGAAGGAGGAGGCGGCCAGTGGAGAGGCCATGTGCACAGCTGGAACCACACAGAATTTTCTGGCTCTGGCTTCCAGCATCCCCAGCTGTCTGCTGGAATCACAGGGCTACCATCTTTGATTACCTACTATGGAATAACAATAGTGTTAAGCACATAGTAGGTTCCTAATGAATTCCAGATATTAGGGTTAGATTTTTTTGTTGTTGTTGCTAGAATTAAAATCTGTAGCTGGATGTCTCCTAATGCTCGTTTTATCATTTTAATGTAAGCAATTATTAACTGTAGTTTGTAAGAGAGTGCTTTCCCTTTTTGACAGAAGACTTAGGGATGACTTTAGGGCTCCTCTGAGAACAGGGAAACCTTGTAGAAAAGGCTTTCAGGGGAGATCAAGACAAAGCCTTCTAATGTTACTCTGTGGCCTCACACTGTACTGCAAAGGAAAAGGCAGGGCTTAGGACTTGACACTTGCAGATCTTTCTACTGGGAGAAAGAAATTATGGTGGGAAAACAGACAGTACTTAAAAAAGTGACAACACAGAGTGCCTTAAGAAAATGTCTTTATATTACAGATTAAAGAACGGATATTCCCATCATCCTTTGTCATCCCGACCTTACATATTCCTTAAATTTTTATCCTGACATCACTGTTCAAGATTCGTGGCTGTAAAAGTGATGTGAGAATGTGTTACAATGTTGACAGAGACTCCTTAGATGCACTTTTTACCCCTTCTGCCTTTATCACTTCCATAGAATACAGTTCTCACAAACTCAAGTTCAAAGTAAGTATCAGAGAAAACCGTGTGTTTCATTATCAGCCAATAATGACAACAGAAAAATCCAGAATTGAGAAAGGAAGATGTATAAAGTTATCGAAGGTTTTACTTCCAGGAGGAGATAGTTGCTCGCTCTCCAAAGTCAGAAAGACATGAGAAGCTTTCAGGGGCTAAAGCATTGCTGTCATTTCTTTCTCCATTCCTACCCTCTCAACGTTTTTTACAGCAAACAGACTTTTCTGCTCTCAGTCCTGTAACCTTTCTGGAGTGGAGGCATATCTAGTTATGGAAGGACACAAGATGACAGGGAGGGGATATTCAGTGTGCTGTGGCTTTTTCTTTGAGTCAGAAGCCCATCTGGGACTGGAGGAATATGCACTGTGTTTACTTGACTTTCTTTCTCAGTCTGCCTAAGGTTACTTATCTGGAAAATGGGAATATTAAAAGTAGCTCTTATTATTCTCTGAAACAGTCACCTATTTACCTATTCCTACTTCCCCATGAAAAAGGAGCATTTAGTTTCTGCTCAACTCTCTTCCCTTCCTAACTCCCAAAGAGAACACCTCTAGAGAGGGATGCTAGGGAGGACTAGGGACAGTTTCCACACACTTGGCAGTGGACAACCCTACTGTTCTGAACAGGCAACAAAAACTCCTGGAATTTGAGATGTTACTCGTGTGGTTGGTGGTCACACTGTCAGTGGAGTCTCAAACATATTCTTTGGGAGATGAAAAAAAAAGCACAAGCATGTAGCCGGATGGAAAGGCAGACCTTGGAGATTTCACAGCAATTCACAAAGAAAAATTCCCAGAGGCAAAACCATAAAATAAACCATCACTCCAAGATGTCTTGTAAAAACAGCAGTTGGTTTTAGAAATGTTTAATCCCAAATTCCACTGAAGTGCACGTGGTATTTCCTGTTTCTGGAAACACAGAAGAAAATTAAGCAGTGTTTGAAAGAAGCGAGCAGAGCCAGATGTTGGGGTTGCTAATGATCTACAGAGCCTGACACTCATGTGGCAGCAGTCGGGGAAATGCGTGACAGCTGTCTGAAGCCATGGGAGCCTAATTTCTCTTGGCTAGAAAAGAAACAAAGTGTAGAGGCTGTTTTGTTTATATATGCAACAGACAGCTGAGCCCAAGAGACATTATTTTGGTTTGTAGAGCCAGCAACAGCAACTTTACATATCCCTTATATTTCTTTGACATACTTTGTCCAAGTCGCTTATTTGAGGAATGTTCAGTATCCAGCCAACCATAATGCCATTCTACAGTAATCTTTTTTTCCCAGAAAATACTAGACTATCAGGTTTTAAAACCAATGATAGGCAATTTGATAGTAGTTTGCTTTGTCTATATTAGTAATTAGAGTTTTGTTTCGAAAATACATGATTGTGCTTCTTGATAAAAAGAGCTTTGGTATACAGGAGTGATTCAAACCTACTGTATCCTTTACTATACCCCATCCTGATTCCTCTACTTTGGTCAAACTGGTTTGCTCTTCATTGCTTCATATCCTTTGTACTTCTTTGCTTTAGTGTTTCACTGTTTATTTATTTTTTGATTCCCTGTGTTATTTAATTATATTCAGTTTCAATTCTATGCTGATAAAATGTTTCCACTTTAACAATTTATTTATTTCCCCTCTTTTAAAAAATTGAAGTATAATTGACCTAGAACCCTATGTTAATTCCAGGTGCACAAGGTAGTGATTCAATATTTCTATACATTAGGAAAGAATCACCAGGATATGGCTAGTTACCATCTGTCACCATGCAATTGTTACAATACTACTGACTGTATTCCCCTTGCTGTACATTTCATCCCCATGACTCATGTATCTTGTAACTGTTTATACCTCTTAATCTCTCTCACCTATTTCACTTAGCCTCCCGCCCCCACTCCTCTGGCAACCATCTATTTGTTCTCTGTATCTGTGAGTTCCCTTTCTGTTTTGTTACGTTTATTTATTTGTTTTGGTTTTTAGATTCCACGTATAAGTGAAATCATACAGTATTTGTCTTTCCTTGTGTGATTTCACTTAGCGTAACACCCTCTAGGTCCATTCATGTTGTTGCGAATGGCAAGATTTCATTCTTTTCTATGGTTAGTATTTTATTGTGTGTGTGTGTGTGTGTGTGTGTGTGTGTGTATGCATATATATACATATATATCACATCTTTTCCATTCATCTGTCAATGGACAATTAGGTTGCTTCCTAATCTTGGCTATTGTAAATAATGCTGCAGTGAACAAAGGGGTGCATATATCTTTTTGAAGTAATTTTTTTTTTGGAAAAACACTCATAAGTGGAATTGCTGGATCATATGATAGTCCTATTTTTAATTTTTTCAGGAACCTCCATATTGTTTTTCATAGTGGTTGTACTAATTTGCATTCCCACAAACGGTGCACAAGTATTCCCTTTTCTCTACATCCTCGCCAAAACTTTTTATTTGTTGTCCTTTTAGTAATTGTCTGTTCACGTCCTCTACTCATTTTTTAATCAGGTTCTTTTGCTTTTTTTTTTTTTTTAATGTTGATTTGTATGCATTCTTTGTATATTTTGGATATTAACCCCTTATCAGATATATCATTTGCAAATATCTCTCCCATTTATTAGGCTGCCATTTTGTTTTGTTGAGCGTTTCCTTTACTGTGTGAAAGTTTTTTAGTTTGATGTAATCTAATTTGTTTATTTCTGCTTTTGTTTCCCTTGCCTGAGGAGACATATACAAAAAAATATTGCTAAGACCAATGTTGATAGAGTACTGCCTATGTTTTTTTCTAGGTATTTTATGGGCTCAGGTCTTACATTTAAATCTTTAATCCATTTTGAGTTTGTTTTTGTATGTGGTGTGAGAAAGTAGTCCAGTTTGATTCTTTTGCATGTAGCTGCTCAGTTTTCTCAGTATCATTATTGATAAGGCAGTCTCTTCCCCACTGTATATCCTTACCTCCTTTGTCATAGTCCATAGAGTGTGGGTTCATTTCTGGGCTCTCTATTCTGTTCCATTGAACTATGTATCTGTTTTTGTGCCAGTACTGTACTGTTTTGATTACTGTAACTTTGTAATATAATTGGAAATCAGGGTGCTTGATGCCTCCACCTTTGTTCTTCTTTCTCAAGATCACTTTGGCTATTTGAAGTCTTGAGTTTTCACACAAATTGTAGAATTATTTGTTCTGGTTCTGTGAGAAACGCCACTAGTTTTTAAACAAGGATTGCATTGAATCTATAGATTGCCTTGGGAAGTATGATCATTTTAACTATTAATTCTTCCAATCCATGAGCATGGTATATCTTTCCATTTGTTGTCTTGTCTTCGACTTCTTTCATCAACGTCTTATAATTTCTGAGTACAGGTCTTTTATCTCCTTACTTAGATTTATTCCTAGGTATTTTATTCTTTTGGATGAAATTGCAAATGGATTGTTTTCTTAATTTCTCTGTTTGATAGTTAGTTGTTAGTGTATGGAAATGCAACAAGATTTCTTTATATTACTCTTGTATCCTGCCACTTGACTGAATTCATTTATTCTAACAGTTTTTCAGTGGTGTCTTTAGGATCTTCTTTAATAATATCATATCATCTGAAAATAGTGATAATTTTACTTGTTCCTTTCCAATTTGGGCTCTTTTTATTTCTTTTCCTTGTCTGATTGCTATTGAATAAAGTGGTGAGAGTGGGCATACTTGTCTTGTTCCTCATCTTAGAGGAACTGCTTTCAGCTTTTTACCACTGAGTATAATGTTGGCTGTGGGTTTGTCATATATGGCTTTTATTATGTTGAGGTATATTCCCTCAATACACACTTTGTTGAAAGTTCTTTTATCATAAACGAATGTTGAATTTTGTCAAAAGCTTTTTCTTCCTCTATTGAGATTATCATATGATTTTTTTCCTTAAATTTGTTAATGGGTGGACCACATTGATTAATTTGCAAGAATCAAACCCTCCTTGTGTCCCTGGGGTAAATCCCACTTATGGTGTATGATCTTTTTAAGGTATTCTTGAATTTGGTTTGCTAATATCTTGTTGAGGGTTTATGCCTCTTTGTTCGTCAGTGATATTGTCCTGTAATTTTCCTTTTTTTGTGTGGTATCATTCACTGGCTTTGGTACCAGAGTGATGCTGGCCTCATAGAATAAGTTCAAAAGTGTTCTTTCCTCTGCATTTTTTTGGAATGGTTTGAGAAGTATGTTATTAGCTCTTTAAATGTTTGGTGGAATTTGCCTTTAAAGCCATCTGGTCCTGGATTTTTGTTTTTTGGGACTTTTTAAAAATCATTGATTCAATTTAATCAGTCTGTTTCTATTTTCTATTTTTTTCTGATTCAGTCTTGGGTGATTGTACATTTTTAAGAATTTATCTGTTTCCACTAAGTTGCCCATTTTATTGGCATATAATTGTTTATCGTAATCTCTTATGATCCTTTGTATTTCTGTGGTGTCGGTCGTAACTTCTCTTTCATTTCTGATTTTACTTATTTGAGGCTTCTCTCTTTTTTGTTTGATGAGTCTGGCTGAAGGTTTATCAATTTTGTTCATCTTTGCAAAGAACCAGCTCTTAATTTTTCTTGATCTTTTCTACTACTTTTTAAAATCTCTAGTGCATTGTTTCTGCTCTGATCTTTATGATTTCTTTGCTTCTACTAAGTTTTAGTTTTGTTTGTTCTTCTTTTTTCCAGTTCTTTTAGGTGTAAGGTTAGGTTATTTTTGAGATTTTTCTTCTTTTCTGAGGTAGGTTTTTATTGCTATAAACTTCCTCTTAGAACTGCTTTTGCTGTTTACCATGGATTTTAAGTCATTGTGTTTCCATATTCATTTGTCCCCATGTACTTTTTTTTTTAATTCTTCTTTGATTCTTTCAGTGACCCATTGGTTAATATCCAGCATAATGCTTAACCTCCACATTTTTTTTGATTTGTTGTTTTTTGTTTGTTTGTTTTTGTTTTGTTTTGTTTGGATATTTTATTTCTTCACCATTTTTTTTTACCCAAGTTCTCCTTTCCCACCTCTGTCCTTCAAATACCAGCCATGCTTTAATACCTAATGCATATCTCACTATGTCCATGTAGTTGACCTTGGTCATCCTAGCTCTCCTTCTGGAGGACTCTCTCCTCCTGTGGGCATCTATAACACCTACTGTCTATATCATCTACATGGCGCTTATCCCAAACTCTCCCTAGTTCCTAGCACAGATCTTCAAAAACCCTTGGAGTTTCTTGGGTGATAAGAGCATCTTATGATATATATAACGAACCTCTGGGGACCATACTTGAGTTTATGCTAGTGAGATATGGAGCACACCTGCCATGTGCTTAGAAGGCTGGAACTTTCAGCCCCACTCCCTGACTCTGGGGAGGGGAGAGGGACTAGAGATCAAGTTCAATAAAATGGCCAGTGATTTAATCAGGCATGCCTCTGCAATGAAACCGCAATAAAAGAAAGTCAAGACACCGGGGCTTGGGGAGCTTCCTGGTTGATGAACATATCAGTGACTCAGAGGGTCATGCACCTGACTCCACACAGACAGAGGCTCCTACTTGCCTCACTCTTCCATACCTTGTGCTATGTAACCCCCCATCTGGCTGTTCTGTCCTGCATTATACTTCATTTGGGTTTCAGCCCAAATACAATGAGAATAATCTGGGAATCTTAAAACGATGATAATAAACTGGTAACCTTAAATATAATGTTTTCCTAAGTTCTGTGAGTCATTCTAGCCAATTATTGAATCTAAAGGAGCATTGTAGGAACTTCTGAATTTGTAGCCAAGTCAGACAGAAGTGTGGGTAGCCTGGGGGCCCCTCTTGCAGCTGGCATCTGATGCAAGGGAAGTCTGTTGCGGACCTTGGCTTGTGGTATCTGATGCTAACCCCAGTCAGTGTTAAAATTGAATTGAATTGTAGGACCCCCAGTTGGTGTCAGGGATTTGGCGTCAGAACACAAAATTACATTGTGTGATTAAAAAGACACATGATGTTTTTGTGTTGTCTTATTTATAGTGTTGATTAACATAGAGCAGAAATGACATCACCATCTCCAGGTGAAGAAGAGACCAATGATATCAGGTGATTATGTCTACGTCAGTCAATCTGCTCAAGTTGATTGGTGGCCGGTGAAATAATCAATGCATTTTAGTATGTGCATCCCATCTCTCCATCTGGACTTGTGGAAGTTAAATCCACATTTCCTATGTCTTTATATTTCAAACCATGCCTCATGAATTGTCTTAAAAAATCCTGAGTACTAATGACATGCTTTATGGTTGATATGATGATGTACAAATAAGTACTTATTAATTATAATACTCATCTTTCATTTCATGCCTATTTAACAGTCTTGTTTCTATGGACACTACTTTAATGCTTTTTTTTTCTCCCTCATTTCACAAATAGGAAAAGCTAAGCCATAGATAAGCCTCTTTCCTAAAATCTGAGAATATGTCAGGACCAGACCTGAAATTAAAAGTCTATCTCACTTGGGTTTCCAAGCCTATGGCTTAGCTTATCACACCCTCCTTAAGTCTTAAGAGATACTGGTCTTTTTTAGTTCCAATCATTCTATGAATGATGATAGACACTGATATAGCCACTGAAGTTAAGAAGCAGGTTCTATAATGCGTAGTGAGCTTGTCGTTTATCTTTGAATTGTTCATTTAGCCTTAAGTTTATGCTAGTAATTAAACTCAATGTCATTTTGCCAAATTAAGTTAGTAAGTCATTTATAGTGATTCAAAATGTTAGGAATCTAACTTAAGACAAACACTCTTAAAAAAGGAAAAGAAATAGACTTTAAGCATTGACCAAAACAGAAATTTTAAAAAAGGAATCTCAGGTATATAAAAATAACTGTATTGGCTGTGTAGCAGGATAAAATTTAATTAGCTCTTTTGAATTGTAGCTGGACTCACTCTTGGAGTCTTTCTCATGTTGTGTATCAGAACTGAAACAATAACTTTGCAGCCAAAGGAGTTTCTAATGTCTTGGGGGGATAGCAGCTAACCATTTATTTCAGGAGGGAGAAGAGAAGAGAAATATTGTTTTATTTTATCTTATTTAACGCTGCTCTTCAGAGGTAATGACTTGCTTTTCTAACACACCAAACTTTACTTTATTACTAACAGAATCTCTGAAAATGACAGCAACTGGAGTTAGGGAACAGTCATTACTGTAACATTCTACTTGACAACATGTAATCATGTCCATTAAGAGCTTTAAATTCCCCTCAAACATGTGGTAGGAAACATCAAAGTGTATTTAACCCAGTGCTAACAAGCTCAATAATAAACTTGCCTTGATACGCGGACTCTCAATGCATTTCCCTAAGAGCTTTATCTAAATGGCAAACGTGGACAGGAAGGATTGCTTCCTGGAGTCTTAAATTCAGACATACTTGGGACACTTTCTCTGAGTCAAAGCAGATGGTTTTAGTAAAACTTTTGCAGTTAAGAGAAAGGTGCATGGTCCTTTCCTTCTAGGAGACTCCTGGATAAATAGGGATGTCTGTTCCAAACAAGCTTTTGTATGCATATGCTTTCACATGGAAGAACACCTGGGGGATTTGACTTCTCAAGGGAAGGCCTCAGAGATTGGCCTGATTTTGGTTATGTCAACAGTATTTAATTCCAGGGGAGTCCAGATCGGTTCTCTTTCAAGACCCAATTAGAGCAATTTCAAAACTCCAGAATTCAGTGTCCAGGCTAATTTAGGCTCTTCTGAATTAGGAATGATTTGGCCTGCTTCAGGCCCACCCTCCTGGGGCCACAGAAGAATTGATGGAGTTTGGTTAGAAAAAGGTAGCCTTGGCTAGAGAATTCCGCGCCTGCTAAAATAGGGACCCCAAAGCAGTCTTCCTTTTTTGTTGATGATTTCAGCCCCCAGCACAGTGATTAGCAGAGTGGGCTCTGGGGGAAGGTACCCCAGGTTTATATGCCTCCACTGACAGGTACTAGAACCTTAATCAAGTTGCTTATTCTCTTTCTGCCTCAAGATTCCTGGTTTGTAAAATGTAACAATGGCTTTTCTTATTTAATATTTAATTATATGATCAATGTAACTACTGGTTTTTAAACTTTTGGCACAGTTTCTGGAACCTAGAAAGTGCTCGTATAACAACCAATAGTGCTGGGTGTGCTGGGTGAAGTCTGTGCATTTTGTATATGTAACATTTCATTCTCATAAAAATTGTACGAATTACTGCATTCCCATATTACAGATGAAGAAACGGAGGCAAATACAGACTAAGTAACTCATCCAGGATCACACAGCTGGTTAACAGCAGATTACCTGTACTCATCTTAACCTGGGTCCTATGGCTCCAGAGTCCACGCAGTTAGCCACAATTTTCTGCTGCTTTGCAAATAAATGTGATGTTTTATTATTGTTATTTTCCTTCCTGTAAGGCTTTCCAACTCCGTGACACCAGCATGACCTCTGTTGCCTCAGGTCTCTTGTTGCGGGAGAAGCAGCAGTTGGCCCCTCCTATTGCTAAGCTAGGGTAGTCCATGACAAGCCACTTGTCACTTGCATGATTTCCATGGTAAAGGGAAAATGGTAGCCAGGAGAGCTGAAAGGCCGTACATAAGAAGTTAAACTCTTGTTCGGATTCTGACACTCTCCTGGCTACATAAACAAATTCAAACTGGAATATTTCTATGCATCTTTCATATCTAGAATTTCACGATAAATCTATTTGCCTGAACTTAAATACTTCCTGAATACCTACTAAGTGAGAGCATTGTATACTTTGCTGTGGGTAGAAAAAAAAAGAATCAATAGAAGCTATGATCCCAACCGCAAGTAATTTGCATCTAGGATGATACGATGCCTATACAAATAACCAGGGTGGAGTGCCTATGAGAGCTGGCAAGACCTGGGTGCAAACACAAGTTTCCTTTCCTGTCTGTGTATTACCTTAAATGAATTATCTATCCGATCCTTAATTTTCTCATTTGAAAAATAGACTTGATAATACCTTCCTTATAAAATTTGAATCACTGCTGATACTCATAAATGTTATTAAAAGTATTCAATAAATGCTTTGAATAAATACATTATTTAAAAGGAAAAGTATAGGGATGTCAGCAGGAAAAATATACAATACTGTGAAGACTTTAAAAGTGTATGGACTTATGGACAAAATTAATTTCCATGCTCTGTTTTCAAGATAAACTCAATAAGAGGTTATATTCCAGAATGCACTTTAAACTGGTTGAGAATTTAAAGTCCAGACGCCAAACAAAATTCAACAGTTAGGATGGCTTCTAGCTCATGACTTCTAGGAACGCCTTCACCACATACTTCAGCAGAGGGTGTGTCTGCGCTCACCTGTGCTGTGTGTGGAGTGTCTTTTGTGGAAGAAGTCAGAGGATGCATAGGTTGTCTGCTAACTCAAAACTCAGGTCCCTGTAAAAGGCAGCAACATGTGTATAAGCAAAACAACGTACTTTTCAATAGTGAGCAGCAAGGCGTAAGCTCTTCTTTCCCATACGTGACACTTTCTTCCATGTAAAAGGGGTTCCACTAGCATAAACAGTCTGGGCTCTCTTCTCTCCCTTGCTGGTTCCGACCCAGGGAGAGAGAGTGCCTTTCTGACTGGTGAGGTTGGAAGAAAAAACAGGGCATGTACAGCCTACCCCTTCCTCTTCTCTTTTAGGTGGGAGCTGCTGGTAGGAAGTGAACCCTCTCCTCTGCCCACCTCTGGGTTGAATGGTGGAGACGGATGTGCTCTGGGAGTCCGGCACCCCCACAGCAGGGAGGGGGAGCCTCTAATTCCGGAAAAGGCGAGCCTGCTGTGTCAGGATGCCTGCTGGCCCATCGATGTGTTAAGTCACATCCTCTGTTAACATCTTTATTGGTAATAAATGCTATTTTGTGGCCTCCATCTACCTGACTTCTCTATCTATGTCTTAAATTATTTGGAATTCAAGTGAGGGGGAAAAAAGACATTAATTATTGAGTACCTTTGATTTCTGACATTCAAGAAGAAGTTGTTGACTCTTCCCCAGGAGGCCTCTGGTTTTCCGGCTCGGATTGGTAGGTTTCTAGTGACCCATTCACATCACCTTCTCTCATCACCTCAGTTGGTCCATATATTTTTCAGGGTGACTGTGGACTAACGGCGCTAATTCTCACATAGGTTTTGAGTACATTAAAGCTCAGTCAATGAGGGAAGAATTTAACTTAATCATCATTTCATCCTCTGCATGTGAAATGTGCTATAAAGAGATGTCAGTGAGCACACTCATAATTACAAATGAATTATTTTAACTTATTACTCTAATGCTAAAGGAACTTATATTGTCATCAGGCATCTGATAAGAACAAAATGCATGTGAAAGAAGGGCATGTCTATGCCACATGAGATGCATGCCATTTAACCAATTTATAAATAAAGAGAGGATAAAGTGGAAGGAGACCAAGTTCAAAGACATACTGCCCACTGATGGCTAAGCTGGATGCACACGGTGGGTGTTGAATGTACAGAGTAAACCCTGACCCCGATGTCCTACCTAAACATCATACAGCATAGCTCACATATTGACCACTTTTACATTCAGGGCTCCCACAGTAGCATCATCTGTTCAATTCAACTGGGTAAATATTTAATTGACTCACACTTTCTATATGCCATGTTCTTCTTTCTGTTTGGGCAAAAGAGCAATGATCAGGACAAATATGGGTCATACCCTCATGGGAAAACAATGGAAAGAACCCAGTTGTATTTGTTAAATTTGTAATTATTAGCAAAGAAATAGTTCATAAAATTAAAAGTGGAATTATTTAAATATAGGCACTATGATTTTTATTGCATTTTTTCTTATAATAGGAAAATAAGACAAAATCCTGAGCTTTCATCAATAGGAGATGGTTTCTTAAAATTATTATACTTACACTCAATGGAATATCATGCAGTTCTTTGATAGCATGAGGTAGATCTATGTGAAGGGATTGGGAAAATGTAATGATATATTAAGGAAAAAATAGTTATGTGTACAATTCCGTTTTTGTAAAACAAAAGACAATGGTAGCAGTAGTATTTATATATATACTGTATATGTTAGTTTAGCAAAGGAATAAGTAAGGAAGGTGCATGCCAAATTTTTAACAGTGGTTACATCAGTCGGGCAAACTTTTGAATCATAACTCAGAGAAGTAGTACTTTTAATTAAAAGCATTGACCCAAATGCTTTACTGGTGAAAAAATACATAATATTAAGTAGAAAAAAATAGACTACATCTAAAGTAAGAAAAATAAACAGGAGTATGCTGGAGATGAGTGTGTCAAGACATTAATATTTGCCTCGGGATAGAATAAGGATCATTTTTAGTAAATTTTTTCTCTCCCTCTGGACCCTTTCCTCTATTTTCTGTATTTTCTACAGAAGCATGCAATAATGTAAAAATCAGAAAGAAAGAAAATTATAAGGAAGATGTTTGTGCCCTTTGACTTAACTCCATTCTTAAGTTTCTTGTTGAAAATAGAATATACCAGAAGAACCCAAATGAGAGTAATTTCTTTTAAAAACTAATTATAAGGTGAAACTATGCCCTGCGTCCAGAAATAATTATTTAAAACTGTTTTTTGGATGTTTCAGTGCATTCAGCAGAATCATTGGAATATTATATCCACACCAATTAAACAGAAGCTTATGTTTGAGCTCATGTCTGTGTGCTAACCATGTTCCAGTCATTCTGGGTAAGGCCCACTCCACACTAATCTGTAGTATCATGATGTAAATTCATAGAAGAAAAGCACATCCCTCAGAAATTACACCAGTCTTTTCCCTCTAATCATAACTACTTAAGAAGAGGCATGCTCTAAAGCCAACCCCAAAATAATCAATAATAAAGAGAATGCTTCCTGTGTAAAAATTTATACTTGCTGAGGCACTTAAAGCTTGAATAATTGCTTACTGTGTGAGTGTGAAGTGTGAGGGTAAAGCAGACAATCCACTGGGCAAACACTATCGATTGCCAGCCATGGTTCCTCTGCTCACTGCTGGGAAGCGCAGGGGCAGATGTAAACAGAAATTACACCAGGTATGGTCCACTGTTGCCCAGACCAATTCTGAGGCACTTGGGCTGGGCGCCAGGGGGTAGGGATGGAGAAAAAAGAAATACAAGGCTTAGTTCCTACCTGGAAAATCTATGCTGTTAAAACCTGGCCATGGAGCAGGAAGACCTGAGATAGAGTTCTGTCAATTTCAAGTTTTACTGAACTTGAACATGTCAGTTAACCTCTGAGCAGTCAATCTCTGCTTGATCTGTGCTGAATTGAATAAAGCTTAACACCCCCGCACCAAACAAACAAACAAACAACCAACCAAGCACTTTACAAAGTTATTGTGAGGATTAAAGGAGATGATATTTGCAGTATTATATTTTATAAAGTGTGAAGTTCAATACATAAGTTGGATATATCAATAATCAAGGGCATGATGTACCACTTGGGACACATACAGTGTCTTCCACTTGGTCATTCATTCCCCATTAAGTATTTATTAAATTTATTTGGTGAGTCAAGACATGTATTGGTGATAAAGTGACGCTTCGGCAGCTATTTTCATTAGAAAAACCAAGGTTCCCTGGGTAAGGTAAAATTAAAAGGCAGTTACACTTTGTACGACCACAAAATACTTAACATGGTGCAATCTTAGGACCAGTAGGATAACATATGGTCACTTGATTCAACCTTCTACTGGTGGCTGGTACTTATTTTCTCATCTATTCTATCCTAGAGCACTGGTTCATTGATTCCATGTGACTCATTGATTCAATTATTCAGCCAGGAAATATCATTTGAGAACTAATTATGTTTCAGACACTCTACTAAGAGCTGATGATACAATGGTGAGGAAAGACAAACACACTCCCTGTCCTTATGGAGGTTACAGCTTGGCACTGAAGACAGGTAATTGTCGTGTAATCACACAAACCATTGTAACCATGACAATTGCTTGGAAGGACAGATACGTACTTCCACAGGAGCCTGTAATTTCTATGTTTGATTTAGTCAGAGAGGTCAGGAGAGACTTCTCCGAGTGAGAGCTGTGTGGACTTAAACCCAAAGGATGAAAGGTAGTGGCCAGAAGATGAACAGAAGAGTGGAGAACATTCTAGGCAGAGGGACAGCTTGTGTAAAGGTCGTGCATGCAAAGGAGCACTGCAGTCTGAGTAAATTAGAAAAGGCACTAACTTTGTAAAGTGCTTGGGTTTTTTTTTTTTGATGTGGGGTGGGGGGAGTTAAGCTTTTAGCAATTCAGCACAGATCAAGCAGAGATTGACTGCTCAGAGGTTAACTGACACGTTGAAGTTCAGTAAAACTTGAAGTTGACAGAACTCTATCTCAGGTCTTCCTGTTCCATGGCCAGGTTTTAACAGCATAGATTTTCCAGGTAGGAACTAAGCCTTGCCTTTCTGGCTGAGTCTCAGAGTTGGGGGCTGGTGGAAGAAGATGAGGCTGGAGAGGTTCATGGGAGCTGGAAACCATGCAAGACTTGAAGGCTGTGTTAAGGGTCAGGGTTAGGGTACACAGTGTTTCTGAAAAGCGGTGGAAAGCAAATAAGGATTGTAAATGAGTGTGTCATGACCAGATTTGCATTTTTGGGGAAAAAATCACTCTCATGTTTGGAAAAATAGACCAGACATGGGCCAGGGTTGATGTATTATTTTTCTATTGCATCTGAAAGAAACTATCACAAATTAGGCATTTAAAGCAACACCACAGTTTTCATAGGTCAGAGGGTTGGTCACGGCGAGGCTCAACAGGGCTCTCTGTCCAGGATCTCACCAGCTAGGAATCAAGGTATCACCTGGGGCTGAGGTTCCCATCCCGAGCTCACAGGTTGTTGGATTTTATTTCCCTCTCCTGCTCTCCATGCAACTCCCCCTGTCTTTGAGCCAATAACTCCTGCAGGTCAAGTTCAGTCTCTCCAACTTCTTCTTCTGCTGCCTCTCTCTGATTTCCTCTTCTTGGGCTGACAGGCAGCTCCCCTTGGAAGGATTCAGGTGATGATACCGAGTTCACCTGGATAATCCAGGATACTCTCCATATTTTAAAGCCAAGCTCAGTAATAACCATGACACCTGCAGAGGCCCTTTTGCCATGTAGTGTGTTAGTCACAGTCATGACATTGGGGATGAAGGTCATGGCCAGAATTCTGCCTATTACACTTGATCTAGGGATACCAATTAGAAAGTTATTCTAATAGTTTAAGCAGGAGAGGTTGGTTATCTGGGTTAGGGGAGTGTTGGAACAGATGGGGAGTGTTAAAGAGAGCTAAACAGTGTGTTAAAGGGAGTGTCTGTATCAAAGGAATCGAGGAATAAGGGAGAGAAAGGTATAAAGGAAACTTCCAAGGTTCTTATTGTTTGCACAGTTGGATGAGTGGGGAGCTCACTACCTAACAATGCAACTTGCCCTATTTTTGGACAGTTTTCATCATGTATTCTTCTTCCCTAGACCTCCAGTCTTACTGCCCATTTCCAGCCCTTCTCTAGCCTACATTTCAAACTGACCCTGCTTATTCCCTTCTGCATAAAGGCAGCACCCCTGCAGACGCTGCTGGCCTCCTACCATTCTTAGTGACAAATACCAGAGAAGATGTTTCCTTAGTAATGTGTTTCTGATTATAAATATTATACAAATATGGCTTATAGAAATCCTTTCAACACAGATATCTAAATCTAAGACAGTAAATGTCCCAACCTCAGAACTAACGACAGTTTATAAGTTAGAGTTCATTCATCTTGCTTCTTTCAGTGTATGTAAATATTTTTTACAGAAAAGGGATAAAAATATACTCTTCTACAACTGGATTATTTTCCTTAGTGATATATGTTGGCAATCCTTACACGCCACCATATATAGATTTTCTGGTTCTTTTACGCAGGGGCACAATATTCTCTTTATAAGTGAATGTGCCATAGTTTATTTAACCTGTCTCTTATTAGTGGCCATTTAGCGTGTTTTCAATTTTTGCTGTTATAAACAATGCTCTAATCCATATCTAGGTACAGATGTCTTGGTCCAGCTGTACAATGTATCTCTGGGGTAACTCTCTAGCATTGGAACTGCTGGATCAAAAGTTATATACATTTAAAATTTTAATTGTTATAAACTGTCCTTCAAAAAGACTATTGCAGTATTTTTTTTAACCTAATCTGGGAGTGGCAGGTGGAGGAAGAATAAAACTTCAGTTAGAACTAAAGGAAATCCCCTCTGAAAAATTCTGAGATGAGACCGAGGTTATCTCCTGAAGTAGTCTGGAAAGTGTAAGATTTAACAAATAGGAAACATTTGTCCCAGTGCTTCCTGTGCTGTGTTAGGTGCTGGGAACAGCGTGATGGTATTGGGATGATTCGAAGAATAGGAACTGAGTCCTCTCCTCCAGGATCACTCCCTTGGCCTGGTTGGTAAATGTGAGGCTAGTGCAAAGCATTAAGGGAGCATGGTGGGGAGCTGATGAGTTTGGGGAAAGTTTCTCATTTGAGCTGAGTCATTTTAATGAGCAGAATTTCGGAGGGAAAGGGTTTTTGTGGAATATTACCCAGCTATAAGAAAAGAATGAAATTCTGCCATTTGCAGCAATGTTGGATGGACCTAGAGAATATTATGCCTAGTGAAAGAAGTCAGACAGAGAGTGATGAACACTGTATGATATCACTTACATGTGGAATCTGAAAAATAAAACAAACAAATGTATATAGCAAAACAGAAACAGACTTACCGATATAGAGAACAAATCAGTGGTTATAAATGGGGAATGGGACGGGGGGAGGGAAAGACAGGGTATGGGATTAAGAGATACAAACTACTATATGTAAAAGAAATAAGCTACAAGAATATATTGTACAACATAGGGAATATAGCCAATATTTTATATTAACTATAAATGGAACATAATCATTGTGGGTTAGATTTTGAAGGACCTTGTCACTCTACTGGAACATGAACTTCTTCATACGCCAAAGGCAATCAACCACTCAGTTTTCCCTGTGGTTTATACAGGTTGCTAGGGGTGACTGTTCTCTTCCAAATAATTCCAAGACTCTGGACTTGGGGAAAATTATTTCAAAGCGACAGCTACTGATCAAGGGAACAATTCCCCTTATTTACTTTATGATATGAAAGTACAAGATTGTGCTATCTCTTTCATCTGCAAAGCTTTCCTTGACTTCAAAAAGAATATTATAAACAAAAGCACTTCACAGGATGTGGAGATGAAAACAAGTCATGAAACCAGTTTATATGCAACAGTTTAGGAAGAATCATAGGGGATGAAACAACAATCCCTTTTTAGTTAAAAAATTCCATACTAACACACAAGTGTATAATTACTATCAAGTTATTTTAGATTTAGAAATATCTTTAATTAGGTGGTCATATGGTCAGCTCAAATATCCCATAGTTTTTATGGTTCCCCTCATAGTTTTTCTTAAATGTAATTTTTGTTCTCATCAACTCACAGTAGTTGAGGACTACTACTCCATTTAATTTTTCTATAAGTTCATATTCTTTCACTCTGAATGTTGATATGTTTATATTTAGTAGAGAAACAAATGGGAACGTAGAAAATCAGAATAGAAAGTCCACTATGAATTCTACATGAATTAAATATTAAAAGTAACGATAAAAACTTAAAGAGAATGTTTGGAAATTACTGAACTGGTCTTAGGTATTATAATTACTATTCTCTTGTTAAACATTAAAAGTATTTTAGGATGAGAGGAAAGTTATTTTCTTAAATAGACTATTGCTTTTTTTTTAACAAAACACTTTTTTAAAGCCATGATTTCTTCTGTGAAATGCTAGTAGATAGAGTGCAAGTCTAACTGTATTCTCTATACAGCCTCTTCAGGGTTGTTTTTCAGAGCATATGAATGGTAGTAGTATTCTTTAATTGGGAAAATTTGACTATATGAAATGTTATTTCATGTTGTTATTGATATCAATAAAAGGGCATAAATGTTAAAACTTTCAATAACAAACATTTTCTTACATTTGATCTCAGTTACTAAGTCAATCCCATCCTAAAGGCCCCATTACAGGGACATAAGGCGGGGTGGGGGGGGACAGGCAATGAGTCAGCAATGACACAAACACCAATACGTATCCATCCCCACCACAGATGAAAAACACATTGACGACTGAGTGATTTCAAAGTATCAAGCATGACCCTCCCTCCCACAAGGCTTTTGGAGATGATCAACCAAACGTGTACTTTTTTGTTATAAAAAGTGTTCCCTTCTCTTTCACTTCCCTTCTACTTCCCCTTTCTGTCTGTCGGTACTGCCACAGCCTGTGGTTCTTTAGTTATTACCCCTAAAATGGGTCGAGGCTGTTCATCCTTCTTGCATTACCAGCTGTGTCAGTCTGGTCCACTGGGAAGCTGGTGGAAAGCATGCAAGAGGTTTATTTGGGGCATTGTCTATGGAGAAAACTAGGAGAGAGAGCAGGAACAGACGGGGGTGAGGGGAGCTTCAGACTGCCCTGCAGACCTGACACCTGTGAAACGAGAAAGAGGAGAAAGGATTGGTACCCAGAGCCACAGAGCACAGCACAGTGTGGAGACAGTCTCAGCCAGAATGATGGGAAATAGCTAAGACAAAGTTTCCCATTGAAGAGCTTCCCTGTTGGTCAGGGTGGGCAGCTTTGGGGTGTTCACCATTGGGTTGAACCCAAAGGAGAGACTGCTGGAGACCATCAATCATCTCTGCTCCCCAAGAGATTTTCTTTTTCCTTCTTTTTTTAAATTGAAGTGTAGTTGATTTACAATATTGTGTTAATTTGAGGTGCACACCCAGTGATTCGGTTATATATATATTTGCTTTTTTCAATTCTTTTCCATTACAGTTTATTACAGGATATTAAATATAGTTCCCTGTGCTCTACAGTAAATCTTTGTTATTTATTCAATATATGGTAGTGTGCATCTGTTAATCCCATACTTTCAATTTATCCCTCCTCCTTTCCCTTTGGCAAGTATAAGTTTGTTTTCTATGCCTAACAGATTTTCTTAAAGGGACATCTGAGAGGGACATGCCTACGGCATGGCAGAATTATTTTCCTTATTCTGGACCAGATCATAGTGCCTCCACCCCTGCCATCTAAAAGTCTGTGATCGCTCCCTGTTGGTTACAAAATGATGTCCAACATGCATTGAAGGATTCTGCAACCCTGACATGGAATTCATTTACCTTGCCTACTTTTAGCGTACTTCCTCCCGGTTCCTGTTCTCCAGCCAGGAAACTCCACACCAGCCTGTGGCATTCCAATGCAGGGTCATGCCGCTGAGATTTGCTCCAGCTGGTTCTGCACCTGCATACTCTTCTCAGCCGCTCAAAATACTACTCGCCTTTCCACATCCATCCAGACTCCTTCTCCTCTGAAGCATCTCTCTTGCACCATCCATTCAGGATGCATTACCTTTCCTTTGTGTTCAAAAATCATATGCAGGTGTCTACTTGCCATGGATTTCATTTTACTTTGTTTTATGCATTTTCTTCAAAGATCTAGAGGACAAGGACTGTATTTCTAGGATACGTCCAGGGTCTTGTGTATAGTAGTCATAATATAATAAATATTTATTGAAAAGAAATGAACTCCAATACAAGAAAAGACATTTGTTTTCCAGGAGAGAGGATGTGGGATGAACAATGGAGTTATCTAAGCAACCTCAAAGACATTTCTGCAAACGTGTTCACGGAATCCTCTTTGCCTCTCGTGGAGGGATTAAAGATTCCCTTTCCTGGAACTGGAATCATGTAGTGTTTACAAAAGTCAAGAGATAAGGGATGGGGAAGCAGTTGGAGCTTCCTTTTTATATATAGCCCTCAGAGAGACTCACATCTGTGTTTTCTTTTATAACTCTTCCCATTCTTTCTTATGCATATCCATGTGGTCTAGGATTCTCCCACCTAGTTCTTAGTGAAGACTAGATGGCAAGGTTCCTCATGCCTCCTCTTGTTGATCTTTGGGTCCCCATCATCCGCAGAGGGCCTGGCAGGGAGGGAGTGCAGAGTTCGTGGCTGCAGTGAGCTGCATCAGGGTGGCGTGCAGCGAGAAAGGAAGTGGGCACCCTTACATAAGCAGAGATCTCATCAGCAGAGGGTGGGTGCCAAGAAATCACAGGGAGAATTACAGTTACAGGAAAAGTAGCCAGCGGTGAAGGGACACATGGTAGCATGCAGAAAAAAATAGAGGGGAGACACTGTGCTTTGCAATGGTCAGTTGGATTGGATGATTTTTGGCCTCACGACAGAGGTAAAAATATTCATTGGCTACAAGTTGTCTTTGTTGTGTGCTTATTTTTGAAAAGAGCGATCCTCATTTCTATGATTGAGATTTAAAAAAAAAAAGTAGGATAAAAGTAATCTCTGGTTGCAAAGTCATTATAATCTTGTTGGGAACACATGTACAAACACATTAAATAGCTTAATTAGGACAGGGTAGAACATGAATTTGAATTTCTTCTTCCTTCTGCACTTAATTTACCAATAAGTCCTGATGGTTTAACCTTACCTGCATAATATATTTCAAATCTGTCAGCTTTTCTTTATCTTCACACACAACCTTAGTCCTAACCTCACTTGTACCCCATGGGCCTGCAATAATCTCCCTACTGGTCACCTGTGCTCTAATATTTTACCCTTATGGTCCACTCTCTGCCCAGTAGTCAGAGAGAGCTTTCAAAAAACACAAATACTCTCTTGTTATCTCCTGCCTGAAACCCCCTCATGGCTTCTGGATGCACTTAGTAAAAAACTAAGTCCCTACGTGATCTAACACTAGCCTACCTCTCAGCTGCATCTCTACCATGCTTCCCTTCACTTGCTACCCTCTGGCCATACCTCCCTTCTTTCTCTTCCTGGAAACTTCCATGCTTAGTCCCTCCTTGGGACCTTAGCAGATGTCCATTCTGCCTGGGACGCTTTGCACCTCAACTTTGAAGGGCTGGCTCCCTCTTTTCATTCAGGTCCCAGCTCAGATGTCATCTCCTCAGTGGAGTCCTCCCTGGTCCCCCAATCTCAGCTATCGATCCTCCCTTCAGCCACTTCCTCATATCACCCCTTTATAGGTCTTCAGAACACCTAGCAGCACCTAAAATAATCTTTTATGGTGTATGTGTTTATCGTCTGCTCTTCTCCTAGAGGATGTCAGCTCCCTGAGAGCAGAGGTCTTGTTGGTCTTTTTCATTATTCCATTTCCGGTGCCTAGCTGATGCCCTGTGCATAGTTAATTCTCTTTAAATAGTTGTTGAATGCATGAGCGAAAAATATGAGCTACTGGAAGACAAAGAAAGGAAACTGTGTCTCAGAGTAGTTGGGGAATGTACTTGGAGGAAGAAGGATGGTTTTAGCTGTGAAGAATGTTTCAAGGAGCAAAGAGTTAGGGGCAGGAATGTGCACATTATTTTCAAAGGGAGCATCCTGGCCTGGCTGGAGCAGAAGGTACACAGAGGTAAGGATGAGGCAGGGAGTGGAATTTGGATGGAATCAGAGGGCAAAGGAAAGTCATTACACTGCCAAATAATGTATGGGCATTTTGCCTCAGGTGGCAAACCATTAAAATTCCACCAGGCACCTGAGATCTAGGATGTCTGTTTTTCATCTTCTTTGCAATTTCAATAAATCTGGAACAAATTATAGTCCCCGAATAATAAACATAGTGAAAAAAATTTAGCAAGGCCCATGTATTTCGTAGCTCTGCTCATGGTGATGATATCTTATTTTCTGGCTCCTCTGTTTCTCATGAAGTAGTTCACTGTTTGGACAGAGCAGCTTTCTGAATTATTCAATCTAAGAGTAGTTTTCATTTACTTGACATTTTATTTTCTTTCAGGAATGGCCCTTATAGAATATGCCCTTCTTTTCCTTGAATGAAATAATATATGTGAAAGTACTTTCCGAACCATCAGGCACTACGGAAATGGAAGGTGGAATGAATATTACCTCCAAAGGTCTTCAGGGACATAAACTACAGAAAGCACCAAATCTCACTGCCCTGGTTTTCTTGCTTTTTATTGCAATAAGATGGACTATTTCATTATACCTGGAGATTATTTTTTTGCTACAGTCAAGAGGCAATCATGTTTGTCTGTACATTACCCAGTTCCTAACTCTAAGAAAATTAACAAAACCCACATGTTTCTGAGAGAAATCTTGGATGAACAATCAATCATATAACATATTGTTTGTTCAGAAGAAAAAAGAATTAAAATTCTGCCGATTTAAAAAAGCACTTATTCGACTTGCATAGGGAAATTCAAGTCAAAACCACAATGAGATGGCACCACACACCAGTCCGAATGGCTATCATCAAAAAGTCTACAAATAACAAATGTTGGTGAAGAAGTGGAGAAAGGGGAACCCTTGTACACTATTGGTGGGAATGTAAATCAGTACAGTCACTACGGAAAACAGTGTAGAGGTTTCTCAGAAAACTAAAAATAAAACTACCATGTGATCCAGCAATTCCACACTTGGGTATATATGCAGAAAAAATGAAAACACTAATTCAAAAAGACACACGCACCCCAGTGTTTATAGCAGCACTATCTACAATAGCCAAGACGTGGAAGCAACCCAAGTGCTCATCAACAGATGATTGGCTTAAGAAGATGTGATACACACACACACACACACACACACAGACACTGGGATATTACTCAGCCACAAAATAAAAAGAAATACATTGAGTCCCCTACATATGAATGAGTTCTGCTCCAAGAGCACGTTTGTAAGTCTAATTTGTTCTAAGGCCAACAAAGTTGGCCTAGGTAGCCAACTAACACAATCGGCCATATAGTACTGTACTGTAATAGGTTTATAGTACTTTCCACACAAATAATACATAAAAAACAAAGACAAAAATAGAGAAAACATTTTCAATCCTACTGTACAGTACCTTGAAAAGTACAGTAGTACAGTACAACATCTGGCATACAGGGGCTGGCATCGCGTGCACAGGCAAGAAAAGTTACTGATGGGAGGAGGGAGAGCTGAAGGATCCTCAGAGATAGGAGCTGGAGGGCGAGCTGCAATTTCCCTCCTGCCTGATGTTGACAGAACACACGTTTGCATCTTTGAAAGTTTGCAACTTGAAAGTTTGTATATAGGCGACTTACCGCTCTGCCATTTATAACAACATTGATGGACTTAGAGAATATGACACTTAGTAAAATAGGTCAGGCAAAGAAAGACATACTATATGATATTACTTATATGTAGAATCTAAAAAATGACTCGAATGTATGTACAGAACAGAAACAGATTCATAGACATAGAAAACAAACGTATGGTTACCAAAGAGGAGCGGGGGGGAAGGGACAAGTTAGGGGTATGGGATTAACAGATGCAAACTATTCAATACTGTACATAAAATAGATGAGCAATAAGATTTACTATACAGCGCAAGGAATCATACCCAGTACCTTGTAATATTCTATAATGGAATATAATCTGCAAAAATTGTGAGTCACTATGCTGTGTACCTAGAACTAAGGCAATATTGTAAAACAATTATACCTCAATAAAAATAGTAAAATTAAAAAAATTAAAAAGCACTTATTCCTCATATTTCCCCCTTGACTCTTCTCTCCTTAGCGTGGAATTCTACATGCAGCATCAAGAACAGCGATCTCTATTAGTCCCTAATGTTGCAATGTTGGCCTGCAGCGATTGGGAGATTTCAGTTTTGTGTTCTAATAGTGAAACTGTTGCATTAAGATTTTTAAGGAACATACTCAAAAAATAAAAGTGTTTTCCAAAATGGGATCTATCACTCTCTTTGTCCTCCATAAATTAGCTCAATCATTCTTCTGAACATAATATTAAAAAAAAAGACAGAAAATATGATTACTCCACAGCACGATCATTGCTTTTGTTTATTTTTGTTTCATCAATGACATCCTCACAGTCTGATCTAACCCATTTCAAATCCATCCACATACTCTTTTTCTATGCCTCATAAAAATTTATTTTTTTAAATAATGCAAATAACGTCTGTGCCATTCTCCTGGATTGCCATTCAATTGTCTTCAGGCTTAGGGAAGGACCTCTTATTCTAAAGTCAAAATTGAGAATTTGACTCAGTTGTCTTTTAGTTAAGGAGTGAGAATAGGAGCGTTTTATAAAGAAATGTAAGTCTCTGGAATTTTCTTTCTTTTGCTTCAGAAAAATCTAAACCTGTTGTCCTTCAGGGCGTTACACAAAGCACATCTGTTAAATCAGGATTTTCCTGATAAAAATGAACATGGATTCTCTTGACAATTTGACTTATTTGAATTCTGCTGGGCTGCCATACACATGCCCGGAGGGTCCGTCAAAGAGCGGGTAATATAAATCAAAATTTAAAAATCCACTTGGCATTATTGGAACCGTTATCTATGATGCATGAGAGATGATCCCCCAAATTTTCATCTAATCAAGTGCAGTTTTATTAACTACTCTGTACTTTTAATAGCCAGCTGGCTCTATTCATTGTGATTCGCATTTGCGCCTCTGCTGCTGTCGTAAATCACTTGTTATGCTCCCCTGCTTTATAATACCAGCATACCCTTTTGCTGGTTTTTGCTGTCAAAACATTCCAATCTGATCTGATGCAATTTTATTCTACATGTGTGCATCCCTCTCTCACCTACAGAGGAGCAGAAATGACCACATCTGAGATGTTTTTTGGCCAAACACGTGTAATAATTAAAACTCTAAAGAAAAAAACCTCTCAATATATGGAAAATTCTTGACAATAGTGCTCATCATTCAGAACTTCTTTTCACAGGCCCAGCAAACAAGATGTGAACTGTGTACAATGGCTGGTCAAAGATGGATGAATAATAGAAGCTTTATTTGCTGAGCATTCCGAAGGATCCCTTTTATGAGCCAGTTAAACATGATTCATTGGATCCATTAGTGGTTCCCACACCAGTGGCAGATTGGCATGAAAGACCCACATTTCCCGGCCTTATGAAATGGTAGTTCTTATAGTGCCTGAAACAAAAATGATTCCATACGACACTTTCCATATAGATTGCACGCACACTTGCATTGATTTTTCCCTGGCTGTTTGGCAAGACGTAGATCTTCCCCAGACACTTGGATCACACATGCCGAATAGGTGCTCAGTCCAAAGAGTCTCTGGCATTTCACACGGATCACTATTAGGGAACTACTCTGAAGGGCAGAAAAGCTGAATGTGTAGTAGAGATTTAACTGACAGTGTAGTCTTTTTATCTCTTCCCTGACTCTTGAAACACAACGTGATATATTTTGGCTGAGAAGTGTTTCCTTCTCACTTTCTATTTTTGTGTACATACCATCAGCGAGGGACACAGGAAATCTATGACGTGACAGCCCAACCTAAGCTGTTTGGAGACGAGGCTAGAAATTGTTTCTAGCAGGAAACCACATGTGTTTTGAAATCCGGTATAATGTACATCAAAATAATCTCTTCCTTTTCTCTGTCCCACAGCATTGGTCACTATATTCTTTTACTAGAGAAATGGGCTGGGTTTTTTTTGTTCATAGGGGTACGTGAGGTGTCTTTATAATGAAATGAACTGCTTGGCTGGTGGTGAAGCATTTGCTCTCCTGATGTGCTTTCCCACCACCCAGATTCTTTGAGGGAAACTTAATTTTCCTTTTACTACCCCTCATATGGATATAGAGTCAGATTTCATTATTTTTTTATCTATAGTTTCCTTAGCCATGTCAAAATGCAACCCGGGAACCAATTCTTAAGGAATAAAACAGGGCTTAAAGCCTTTTATTGCTTCTAATATTGAAATACACAGAAAAAGAAAGACGTTTGCTTTTGCTTGTCTAGGAAAGCAGTGTAACATCATTGTAGAAAGGACCTCAGATGTATCACAGCATTTCTGCAGGAATATTGGATGTACCCTTGATGCCTGGCTGGGTGCCAAGGACCTAGATTAGAAGTACACAATACACAATTTCTGCTCTATAACTGTTTCCTCTGCAACAAAGGAAGCCAAATGAGTGCATGATGTGTATTGTGTATCTCCGTTATGGGCACACATTTAGTGTGTGTCCTGAAAAGGGTAAATGAGCGTAAGCCCTACCACTGTGGCCTGAAGGAAAGGAGGACGGACCTTTGTCCAACCATGGTCAGAGGATGCTTTAACAAGTTAAAGATACACAGCCATTAACGAGGCTATCCTTCCATGCATCGATGCACAGGAGACAGCAAATGCAGCACCGAGAATAGATGAAACACAGAGACAGCGAATGTGGCACTGTCTGTGCATTTGAAGTAATAAATATTTTCTCCAGATCTCTTAGGGATGCTGTTTCATGAAGTTATACATGGAAGACAGTCTAGCGGGTAAGAGTAGAAAATGTAAACATTAATTCTTTTCTTCTTTTATTTACTTGCATTTATTGACTCTCCCTGTCTGTCAGGCACAAAGAATGACACGTGTAACGACATCACTAACTTTGAACTCAGAGTCAGATGAGTTCACATGAAGAAAGTCTTGTGAACCTGTAACTAGGATGAGTGTGATAAGTGTGGGGGGAAAGTATATCTAAAGTGCTATGGAAACAAAGGCAGGTATAATGCACACAGTTTATTTTTTTAGGGGAGAGTGTTCCCTAAGATACCTCTTAATCCCCTTCCCAGCTTATTTTTTTAGAGCACTTACTATCACGTGATATAGTAGATATTGTTTATTAATCAGCATTTTAAAATTTTTCCAGTGTGCACCAGCCCCACCCCACGTAACGCAGACCCTCTGAAAATGGGTAATTTTCAGTTTTATTCACAGCTATATCCTAGTGACTGGGATGGTGGTTGACATATAGCCATTGCCAAATAAGCCTTTGTCAAGTGAATGAAAGGCATGCCAGCTGTGTGCCAGATGCTGCATTAGATGCTAGAGATACAACGGTAAATACTCACAGTCAGCCTGACCATAGCCAGCTTACATTCTAAGAGGGGAGAGGTAGACGATACAGAGAAGTATGATGATTCCACACACAGGTGGGCGCTAACGACACAACAGAGGTGGAGACGTCATAGCGCGATGTTGCTTAGCAGAGGACAGAGGAGGCTTCTCTGAGAAGGTGACATTGGAATTGCTGTGAGATCACGAGATGCAGGAAGCCACGTGCAGGTACAGGGAAAGAGGACATCAGGGGGAAGAAAGAGCCAGTCCAGGTTCTGAGAAGGGGATTGTCAAGAGCCAGACAGGCCAGTGCGTCCACAATGTATTTACAAAGCAAGAGGCGGAGGGCTGGGAAGTCCCAGAATCCTGGGATTTTATCCTGGACGCAAAGGGAAGCCACTAGCCCACTTATAGCAGGGGAAGGACATAATCTGATTTATGTTTCAGAAAGTAAATTTGCAGAGTTGTTTGCAGTTACTGTGCAGAAGGTGATGGAGGGAGGCCCCGGCCAAGCATAGGAGAGACGTGATGGCAGCTAAGGCTGTAGCGGTGAGGATAGAGAGGAGTGCTTAGTACTGGGGTAAACTATGGGGGTGGGACTCACAGGACTTGAAGAAGGATTTAATGAGGAGATTGAACCTCTGAGTGAGTGGACAGCAGAGGGTAACAAACAGGTTGATTTTAGTTAAGCAGAAAATATAGCCAGAACATTATAGGAGGTGAGGAGGAACAGTGAGCTTCCTAAGGTCTGTTCTTTGGAAGTTCGAATCGCTGAGCTAGTGAAGAGGAGTAATCTGAAATTTACATATATAAAGGATACTGAGATTGGGACTTCCCTGGTGGTGCAGTGGTTAAGAATCTGCCTGCCAATGCAGGGGACATGGGTTTGATCTCTGGTCCAGGAAGATATCACATGCTGCAGAGCAAATAAGGCTATGTGCCACAACTACTGAGCCTGTGCTCTAGAGCCCCAGAGCCACAACTACTGAGCCTACGAGCTGCAATTATTGAAGCCTGCGCACTTAGAGCCCGTGCTCTGCAGCAAGAGAAGCCACCATACTGAAGAAGCCCGCGCACTGAAACGAAGAATAGACCCTGCTCACTGCAACTAGAGAAAGCCTGCATGCAGCAAAGACCCAATGCAGCCAAAATAGATTTAAAAAAATTATTTTTAAAAGGATACTGGGATTTTATCACTGTGGCTGAGATGGGCAGGGCAGAAAGGAGGAGGAGAAATTAGGATAAGACAGTTCAAGCAGCTTGCTGCTGAGACTAATAAAAAAAATAGCACTGAGAAGAAAAAAGCTGAGAAGTGTTACAGAAAATTGGTAGCCTACCAATTGTGCCAAGATACTGCCAAAACAACTGCTCCATTAATCTAATGCAGAGAAAAATCATTTAACTCTGGTAGAGCGTCATGTAGACAAAATAGCCAACAGATTGACTACATTTTCCACATTTTAGCTACTTGTTTTCGTACCACAGACAAAAACTTTCTTCAAGGATTGGCTGTAATGGATGAAGCAGGGGAAAAAAAATCTGGATTTGATTTCGAACTTGGTTTCAAGTTAGTAGGGATGCAAATACAGTGCCACCATATGTGACCTGAGAAACCAGGGGAGATAAAAGAGAGACTAATGGAGTTATGTGAACCCATGAAAGAACGTCATTTCATATGAAAGCTAATTAAAAACCTTCACCTTTTGGCTTGGAAATGTTTTCATGTTTACATTTAAATATAAGATGCTGTGGTTTATCAGGAAGTTCATTTAAATATAATGAATTAAAAGGGTGCAAATAGGACTTAGGAGATGCTGGGAAGCTACTTCACTTCCCAGTATCCATTCTTCACTGCGAATAGAACACTTTCTCAATTTTTCTGGAAAGATGATCTTTCTTGAGCCTTCCCAGGATGATTACGGGAAGAAGCTATGTGTTTGTGTTTAGTATCATGAAAAATGAGTTGAGGTCAACCAAGCTATAATTAAGCCCCTATATTTATTCATTTGGCACATATGAGTTACACTGAAGTCCAAAAGTATGTGATACATATTTAAACCTCTTTGAGGTCAGGAATCATATCCAATGCATCTTTTCTACCCCTTACAGCACTGAGTACCAGTTTGTGAATTAAACGAATGAGACTGGCAAAGGGAACAGTGATAGTGGCTGGAGTAATTTAGCAAAGCCTCATGGCCAAAGTAGAATTTTAACCTGTCCTTTAGCAGAGGAATAGTCTATCTAGAAATTAAAAGAGGTAAGGAGTTATAAGTATTAATAAATTTGGAAGAAAGTGTTGCCTCCTAATCCAAAAGGGGACGGATGGACTTACGATTACTCACTCATTCATTCAACAATTGACTTAGTACCCACTCTGATCTAGGCATCATGCTATAGTTTCAGCTTGCATTATAAAATGAAACAGTCACACTCTCTGCCCTGGCAAAACTTAGAGTCTAGTGGGGGAGAGAGTTAAGAAACAAACAAACAAATAAGCAATTGAATTGAAAAACAATACACAAAAGAAATCCAGTTTTTTTTTTTCTTGTGATGAGAGCTTTTAAGATCTATTCTTTTAGGGACTTTCAAATATCCTATACAGTATTCTTAACTATCATCACCGTGCTGCACATTACACCCCCAGGGTTTATTTATTTTATAACTAGAAGTTTGTACCTTTTGTTACAAAAAAATTTGTAACTGTGTGGTGATGATTGTTAACTAGGCTTATGGTGATCATTTCACAATATATACTTATTACGTTGTTCACCTGAAACTAACATGAAATAAAAAAGGGGGGGATCCAGATTGTTCTGACAGAAAATGATGACAGATTTGTTGATCAGGGTGATCGGGGAAGATCTTTCTGAGGAATGACATTGGGTTTGGATGAGAAGAAGCCAACCATCCTAAAAGCAGAGCATTTTCTATGGGAAGGAAGGAATTGAGGAGGGTGATGTTCAAGCAGAGGGCACAACATCCAGAAGGAAATATCTTGGCTCTTTGGGGAACTGAAAGGAGGAGCTGTAGCTCAATTTTAAGGCTTGGTTTTGAATAAAACTGGGATATCTGAGTGGAGATCTCCTAGAATAAAGGAAATTAACAGCCTAAGAGGGTCACTGGTAATATTCATTCTTTTCATAAATATGCACTGAGTCATTCTGGGCATTGGGGAGAGAGCAGTAAGAAGCTCGCACTCCAGAAGGGGAAAAGAAATCACAAAACAAGTAAATAAACACTGTAATTTCAGATCATGATAAGGCGCTGTGAAGATGACACAATATCATGGGAGTGACAACAACTGCTTTCAATAGGGAAGTCAGAGAAAGCTCTTGAAGAGAAACACTGGCTGCATAGCCGGGAGTGAGAACATTTCCACAGAGCATGTGCAAAGGTTCTGAAATCTGCGGTTCTGTGCAGATCTTTCCAGTGTCACCCAGGCTGGGAATATTCTCATGGTCGCTCTGTCCCACAGCACACCAGCACCCCTCACTCCATCGTGTCCTTAGCCAGTCCACCCACCATCTCCAGAAGGCCAAAGTCACCCATGCATGCTGCAGCTCCTCTAGCTCCTTGACTCTTGCCTCTCTTCCCATCACCCTGGGCAACGTTTCTTCCCACTCCAGCTACACTGCCAGCAACACCTTCTCCTTCTTGAGGCAGGGACGGTGAAGCGTTGTGGGCTGTAAGCTGGGAGGAGGTGCAAACAGCCAAGAGCAAGAACCCTGTGAGGCCAACGAGGCTGTGTCAGGAAATGGGTGTGTGTAAACATCAGCTTGGGCAGAGTTCACTGACAGGCCTGAGATTCAGTTCAACAACATGTCACTGAGTTCCTATTGTGGGCTCTGAGCCAAGTGCTTGCATCTTCCTGACATACGTGTGAACATTTAGCTGAGACCCTGAGCTCTAAATGTGGGAGCAAATGCACCGTTACTCACGCACAGGTTAAGGATAAAGTGGAGAATTACGTTCTCAGAGATAAACTGAGACTTTATCCAGCTACAGTGAAAGATGAACTGAGGTGTTATCAAGTTGCTATACAATGAGAAACTATATTGAATACGCAAATACATTTTTCTTTATCGAATTAAAGAATCAGACTCAATAACCATTAACTGAGCCCCTATTATATACCAAGGACTCGACTTGGAAAATGAATTTAACTCTTACAGTGGCCCTTAGTCACAGTCAAATTTTCTCCGTTTTACTGGCAAGAGATCGGGAACTGCCCACAGGCATTAGAAAGAGGCAGGGCGGGGGTGCGAATGCAAGCTGTCTGATAATAGACCTCTGGGGTCATCTTGCGAAACATCAGCTCCTACTCAGGGCAATGGCAGCATGTTGGGAGGCAGCCGGGGGAAGAGTCCAGAGCAGTGACGACTGAGCCTGGTTAACAGCGTGAGTGAGGTGCTCTGTGGTGACCTTGATGGGTGGGATGGAGCGGTGGGGGGAGGGAGGTCCAAGAGGGAGGGGCTGTATGTATGCATAGAGCTGATTCACTTCGTTGCACAGCAGAAGCTAACATAACCTTGTAAAGCAAGTATACCCCCTCTCAAAAAAAAAAAAAAAAAAAGAATCTCATCATTCCTTACTTCTTTCTAGCCCTGCGAGCTTGTGCCCAGTAACTTAACCTTCCTAAGCCTCAGTCTCCTGATCTCTAAAACGGGACCAATAATAAAACCTACCTCTCAGGGTTGTTTAAGGATGTGATTAGTTTCTTATATCAAGTATCTGACGTTATTCCTGGCACACTTGGCACTCAATAATGGGAGCTGCCTATTATCATCTTAGAGGAGAGAATTTAGCACTTAGGGTGCTCTTCTTAAGCTCGGTTACATCCGATGGAGGACCAGGCTCTATATGATGCTGTTCCCAAGACAGGTGCTCCTTGCTCTTGAGCCCTCTCTGTGGACAGTGAGCAGTCCAGTCACCCTCATTAAAGCATACACTTCCCGTGTCTGCAACCAGGGACAGAAATGCCAGGGGGGCATATGACACTCATGGCCTCAGGCATATCCACAACCTGAAATCTCTTGTCAGGCATATCCACAACCTGAAATCCACAACACTGAGGTTTCCAGCAGTGGAGCCTCACTTTTGAGTCAAAGTGCTGCCTTTTTAACATAGTCACTACCCTCTAACACCTTCTAGATGTCTGAGTAGGATGATTTACATAAATATCCCACACACTGTATCAGAACATTTAAATGTGACTTTGAATCGGGCTCTTATTAAAAAGAAATTTGTTTCTAATTCAATTTAAAATTTTTTTGCATGCTTACCCCATCAAATGTCCTGCCGAATAAACTATGTAAAAAAAAAAAAGCTAAAAATAAGTGTCACGTGACCTTTGAAGTTAGAAAATACATCAGAAAAGAAAAAAAGGGAAGTGAATTATTCTAAGTATATCAGAAAGGCCTTATGTATTCAGAAACTCATTCCTTTTTCTCCAAATCAATATGCAGTGTTCAGCACAGAGAACTATCAGAGGACTATCGACTATAAAGCACAGAAGATAACAGCAGTGATTACAACATGCAATTGTGCAGCTGTGATATCACCCCCTCCCTCTCAGCCTCGTCCCCTCCATCAGATTGGTTGCTATGTTCATATTTTAGGCTTAAAAGACCAGAATTCATGCCTTCAGTTTTGTCTCTGATGTGTTGGTTTTCTGTCAAAAATTCCTGATGGAATTAACCGCCAGTGAATCAGGTTAATTAGAGATGGAGAAATGCAGCCTTGGGAGCACTGGGCACATCGTCATCTCCTGCTTGGATGCAGAGCCTGGGCACAAGACAATCTCCTGCCTCATTCTTCTAAGCGCAACAACTGTCAGTTATAAATAGGCCTCCAGTTTTTTTTTCTTTAAATAATGAATATGCAGGGTGATCTTCTGCTGGTTTGATGAACAACCACCATAGCAAAAAATCAGATGAAATCTGGGAGGCCACTGGAAGAGGTGTTACAAAGCCCCTAAAAACTGACAAAATTTAAATTAAGAAGAGTGTATAGCCTGATCATTTTATCACTTTTTTTTTTATGATGATGTAGTTTTCTGTTAATAGAGAGAACCCGTGAAATAGGCAAAGATCCTCCAGCGAACGTTCCAGTTCATTCAGCCTTACAGAAAATAGGGAAGTGTTTGGGGGAAGAGGACAGAGACACAGGAAGTTGACTGCAGGAGATGAGACCCTGAAACCATAGCATTTCATGTCGCGTCCCAGACTCTGCCCTCTCCCTACTCCACCTCCACCTTTTCTTCTGACATCTTCCCTCCTGAAGAGGAATGTGGAGGAAGGGAGAAGGGGAAAGCGTGATACAAGTACCTGCCTGCCAATAAAGAAAGCACTTACTTTATGGTCAGAAATCATTCCTCTTGATGACCTTTCTCTTTTCATCGTTTCCTTAAGAACAGTTGAGAAGTCAGAGCGTGGCTGTGGTGAGTGGCTAAAAGCTTCCTAATCCAAACCTACTTCTGGTTTCTAACCCCCCGTTGGTTACCCTCATGTCAATTTCTTTACTTGCATCTGAGAAATTTACCTAAATCCTGAAAAGACTTTCAGAAGGATAAAATGTGACCCTGGAACCTTCTGGAATCGAAGCCATGACCACAGGGTATATGAGCATTTTCTGAAGCTCAGTAGGTGAAGGTCACATTCTAGGTGCTCCAACCTGTATCTCTGAGGTTGGCTGATGAGGCCGGCACTTAGATGTCAGCAGTAAGCAGTCTTCACAAAGGAGGTGAGCTGGGGAGGCAGGAAGGTAAGGAGCAGATGAAATCAAACAGAGGACATATCTCCCTTGATTATATCTTTTTCAGTCAGTGGGGGTTGGTTAGCAAGGAGGGTGGAAAATAAAAGCTGGTGCAGTAAATTATGAAACTGGCTGTAGCAAAAGTCCTGTGAAACACCCCGTCCACTTTTAGAAAAATGGTTTCCCTTTGCTGTGGGAAATTGCTTACCATGCTTACCATAAAGATGTTGGGTAATACCTATGCTTTACAGCACCCCGTGAAAGATTTCCAAATGCCTCCTCCTCACTGTCCCAAAGCACCAAGCCCTCTCTACACTGATTTACAGCTCTGGGAGCATCGACAGACATAAATAATTAAATAATTAAATATCCACATACATCTTTTCTCCAATCCCCTGTCTAAAATTTTCACTTCTCTAAAGAGAGAAGATTAATTTTTAATGTTACAAAATTAGAATAAAAGCTAAGAACAGGCACATCTAAACATTTGATAGAATGTATTTTCTTCCTCTCATTGTGACAGTAGTATCTAAGTCCCCTTCCCCATTCAGTTGTTACTCAAGCATCAATAATCCATTAAATAAAAAGGGCCAAGCATTGAAAAGCATTCACTGAGTTTTCCTTTGTTATGATCAACTAAACTTGATCTGAAATATGGTCAAAAATAGAATATATGTCCAACTCTTGATTATCTATGGAAACGAAAACAATGTCTGATGTTGATTACATTGTAATGACCACGTGATTCTAAACATTTTTATTTGATTTTTAAATACACTATCTAAATTTTCAGCACAAGAATATAGAGTGACTTGGACCATGTTTGGAGTTAAATCAGGTGTGACTGGAAGATCTCATTCCAATCCTTTGCACTTATTAAGATAATTTAATTGTAGGACCCCAGCATACTACAAGCTCTTGGTTAAGCTTTGGAAAAAGTTCATGGATGTGTGTGTGTGTGTGTGTGTGTGTGTGAGTGAGAGAGATCACTCCAAATCATTCTGAAATGTAATTTTCCCATACTACTTCCTCTTGTAGTAACTTATGACATCTACATATTTAGACATATTTGAGTAAACTTATTAAGTATGGTTTAAAGTGTTTTATTACTTATTTACTTTTATTATTTTTTTGAAGTATGGTTGATTTACAATGTTGTGTTAGTTTCAGGCATACAGCAAAGTGATTCAGATTCTTTTCCAATATAGTTTATTACAAGGTATTGAATATAGTTCCCTGTGCTGTACAGTAGGTCCTTGTCAGTTATCTGTTTTATATTTATATAAATATAATTTATATATATATTTATATATATAATGTGTACCTGTGAATCCCAAATACATAATTTATCCCTCCCCCACCACATTTCCCCTTTGGAAACCATAAGTTTGTTTTCTATGTCTGTGAGTCTGTTTCTATTTTGTAATAAGTATATTTGTATCATTTTTTTTTTTAGATTCCACATATAAGTGATGATATGATATTTGTCTCTGTCTGGCTTACTTCACGTAGTATAATAATCTCTAGGTCCATCCATGTTGCTGCAAAAGGCATTATTTCATTCTTTTAAAGTGTTTTAAACAACAACAACAACAAAAAGATAACAGGCTTCCAATTCTGGTCCGCCTCAATCTCCATCAAAAAGAATATTTTGAAAACAGTAGCACCAGTATCAACACCACAGTGTGTCTTTTGATCTTCCTGTTTATTTAAAAAAAATCTAAAAGAAAGTGAAACTAGTAAGAATGAAAATAAATATTCCCAAGCATACCTTACTAGAGCAATATTGTGACCCAAATTTCTGAATACAGAAAATTGTGTTGATAATAGACCACTCATTTTATAAAATACTTAACTCTACCAAATTTTAGTTAAGAGAATTTGATTAACCCACGAAATTTCATTCAAATTGAATTTGACTAGGTCTTGGAAAAACTGATCTCTACTGAAACAGCATTGCTGCAAGCTGCATTATAATATGTTCAAAATATCAGACTCTCCCAGATGGGACTCAGGGTAGCAATAGAGGCATCTAGAAGCAACTTAAGAAGTGATGTAAGCCCCAGGGAACAGTGAAGGAAAAGAAAACAAATAACAAAGTATGGTTATTAGCATGTGTTCTTCTTAAGTCTATCAAAGGTAATCATAAAAGATATCCTAGTTATAAGGTTGATTACCTCTTCTTAGGATGAAGTATTTTTATTAAAACACCTTTAAAATATCTAGTTTTATAAATATTTTAACATAAATTGATTGGGGACATGTTCATTTTTTTAAAAACTGGTGAGAGACAAAAAGTACATGCACAAATTTTTCAAAAGAATTTCACACTAAAATTATTTAACCTGATGAGACATTTAAAAGCACACTTTCCTCTCAGAGTAGCAAACTCTGAAGAGAAAAAAACATCCTAAAGAATGAAAAAGAAAGTTAAAACACAGAAAATCTTTGACCATTTGGTTTATAATGTTATTCACAAAGGTCTTATGACACCTGAAGCCTATTTTTTAAAATGCATGAGCATTTATGTGCTTTGTTTTAAAATGTATGTCAACTTCACAAATCATCTTTAAACTATGAGGTCTGGGAAAGATTGAGTCTTCAGGAAAAAAAATATTTTGCAGGTCATTTAGCTGACTATAACAAAGTTATTTCATTTTATGCCCCAAATCTGACTCACAGTGTGTCTGTGAATTGTTTTCAAGGCCCAGGAGCAGAATTCCAAGTAAGCAAGGTGATCCTAGCTATAATTTTAACCACCTGGGTTCAAGAGTCCACAGTAATCTTCATTTACTTTTCTCTCACACACTTTTTTTCCTGGTCTGTGATTTCCATGGTGAATTACTTTAATGCAGGTAGAATAATCCCATATTCTTTTGACTCAGTTCCAGAGGTGATGTATCTCAGTGGTCTCCGTGAAATCCAAGCACAGCAGGGAGGGATTTCGTTTCAGAAATCTGCTCACCGAAAATAGATAAGCTTCCAATAATTAAAAAGGAAAATCAGGTTAAAACATTTAATGAGGTTTTGTCCTCGTAATTAGTCACATCATTTTATTAAAAGAAAAAATAAATACTCCAGTGAGCCTTCTGTGCCGTAATAACTCAGATTTGCATGGTGTGCTGCGGTTTACAAAGCTTTCTCACGGATAATCTCATTTTAATTTGTATGGTGCCTGCTTATTTTTCTGTCAGATTTTAGAACTCTGTTGTGATCGGTCATAGTCTGAAGTTCGTGGCTGGCTATAAACACAACCAGGGAGATAGAGGGTGAGTTGTCTTGGATGAAATATAACAGAGACCAATAATAGAAGCCCCAGAAAATCCTTGTTCAAAATACTATTCCATCTCTAGCACGATCTCAGAGTCAAGACTTCCAGGTCAGGACTCAGTAGAGTCTCGCACTTCTCATCAGCGTGAGACTCTACTGTTCTTAATTTGATTTTTTTTATTATTCAAAATCATTTCCCGGAAGACTGTCTTCTCATTTAAGTTTAGTTTTTCAAACCATCTTATCTTCACCACCGTTTGTTTGAAGCTTTCCTCCTTGCAGTCAACATCCACAGAAATGAAATAGAAACGATTGATACAGGGATTTGCTGTTGACATACTGATAAATTCAGGTAAAATCAAATGCTTCACAGTGTGAAAATAGCTATCATTCTTAACTGTAAAAGTCGAAGAAGCACTTCCTAATCATTTGTGTAGATCCAGTTTCGCTTCATAATTTCCAGACTGCCACCTGGATTCACTCAGGCTCTTCTGTGACACAGTTGAGCTAGCTCTGAAAGTTCCTCATTTGTCTTTGGGCTCCTTCACTTTTATTCCCCTAGGACTCGCTGCCTCAAATTATTTTATCCGAAGCTATGTCTGAACATGAATAGACAAATGGAGAATTGAGGCAATTATGCTGTTAATTTGAGCAGGAAAAAAAACCCCAAAACATCGCCTGAGTTATCTGGCAATTCCTGGCAGACATCTTTTTCTGTTTCAACGATCTGGAAGATTGCCTAACTTCTTTTCTTGGGGGATGTAGATCTGGTCCTTGTCACATGGCTCTGAGCATTCAGTGTCTACACATGATTGCCTCATTTCCTGCTGCCTCAGACTGTATCTATTCTAGGAAGGCTAAGCTGTGATAGGAAGGTTCAGTGGTTCTGAGATATAGTACTTACAAAGATATCCCTGTGAACACTTTGATATTTTAAGTCCTTAACTAATGTTAGGGTCTGTTCCACCAGTCGTGGTGGACTGGACCAACTGACATTTTTATTCATTCATTATTTATTGAGTACTCGTGCCAGGTCCCCAGGATACAAAAATGACAATCAAGTACCAGCACTTGAGGAGCTCAAAGACACATTAAAAAAAGTAGTTACAAATTACTACTAGAAAACTACTACTATAAAAAACTAAAAATAGAACTACCATATGCTCCTGCAATCCCACTCCTGGGTATATATCTGGAGAAAACCATAATTCGAAAAGATACATGCACACCAATGTTTATTGCAATATATACTATATACATAGCCAAGACATGGAAGCAACCTAAATGTCTATTGACAGAGGAATGGATGAAGAAGATACACACAATGGAATACTACTCAGCCATAAAAAAGAATGAAATAATGCCATTTGCAGCAACATGGATGGACCTAGAGATTATCATACTAAGTGAAGTAAGCCAGACAGAGAAAGACAAATATCATATGATATCACTTATATGTGGAGTCTGAAAAAAGGATACAAAGGAACTTACATACAAAACAGAAACAGACCCACAGACATAGAAAACAAACTTATGGTTACCAAAGGGGAAAGGGAGAAGGAAGGATACATTAGGAGTTTGGGATTAACACATACAGACTACTGCATATGAAAAAGGGCCTGCTGTGTAGTACAGGAAACTATACTCAATATTTTGTAATAACCTATAAGGGAAAAGAAATAGTTATAATACAATGCAATAAGTTTGAACAATGAGTCCACTGTGGGCAAAAGCATGAACCCTCTACAAGTTTCAGAGAGACTGATTCAGAAGCCATAAGCACTTTCCCATGAATATACTTTTCATTCTTATCCTGTTTTATTTTTCTCCTACAATCCTTTAGGAATGAGATAAGCCAGTCTCAATGGGTATCCATTTGCTACTTCTCAAAGATCTTCAGCCTCTGAGAGTTTTGGGGTAGACATTTTCAGCAGAGGAGGGTTTGGCAGAGGTTGGTCAAATATCTCTGCCAAAGGCTCTCCCTGGCAGATGGCAACAGCTGTTTGGGATTGAGTCAAAAAAAGAACAGGAGGAGCCCCTGGAAAATGTCCTTTTTATTACACTAATGGCTTTTTCCCTGAGAGTGGTTTTTCATTGTATCAGTGCATAATTGTTTTTGCTAATGCATTTACTCAGATCATACAAAAATCTAACTATTCTATGTAATGAATCATTAACAATTTCCATACATTCATTTCAGTGTATGCATGGTGGT
The DNA here is from genome assembly GCF_030028045.1 of Hippopotamus amphibius kiboko. Lineage (NCBI taxonomy): Eukaryota > Metazoa > Chordata > Mammalia > Artiodactyla > Hippopotamidae > Hippopotamus > Hippopotamus amphibius. Next base: position 105,773,114 of record NC_080190.1, on the reverse strand, counting down.
ATTCAGGTTATGCTAATAAACCTAAAATATTCATGCCTTAAAGTCTGAGATTGCCGACGATATTCGAAAAATTTGTTTTAGTAAGCGTACATTTTAAATCTGCCTTTTGTAAAATACAGAAGTGTAAACTCTGCAAGATTATTCTTGAATAGAATATTCTAATTTTCTGTTCGGTCCTTAAACCGAGTTCTTGTATTTCCTTCACACCCCGAGCTCACTTAGCTATAACAAATGACACATGGTCATGTTTAACTTCTGGGTTTTTTTTAGCTCTTTATTAGAATATAATTGCTTCTCACTTTGTTGTGCCAGTTTTTGCTGTACAACAAAGTGAATCAGCTATATTTATACATATATCCCCATATCCCCGTCCTCCCGCAGTGCCCTCCCACTCTCCCTATCCCAGCCCTCTAAGTCATCACCCATCATCGAGTTGATCTCCCTGTGTTATGCAGCAGCTTCCCACCAGCTGTTTTATATTTGGTAGTGTATATATGTCAGTGCTACTCTCTCACTTCATCCCAACTTAAGAGCATCAATTGGGGGACATCCCTGGTGGCACAGTGGTTAAGAGTCCACCTGCCAATGCAGGGGACGTGGGTTCCATCCTGGGTCTGGGAAGATCCCACATGCCATGGAGCAACTAGGCCTGTGCACCACAACTACGGAGCCTGCGCTCTAGAGTCCACGAGCCACGACTACTGAGCCTGCGTGCCCAAACTACTGAAGCCCACGCGCCAGAGCCCGTGCTCCACAAGAGAAGCCACCGCAATGAGAACCCGGTGCACTGCAACCAAGAGTAGCCCCCCTTGCTGCAACCAGACAAAGCCTGCACGCAGCAACGAAGACCCAAAGCAGCCAGTTGAAAAAAAAAAAAAAAAAAAAGCATTAATTGGTGTTTGGTAATGAAAGAAGATCAAAAGTGATTGATGTTAACCTTTTGCACTTTGATTTATTCACATTGAAATTCAGCCTTTGATGCACTTGCCGAAACAAATATTAGGAATAAGTACTTTGTTATCATTATTACTTTAGTACTTTATTATCATTATTTTTAATCAGAGAAGGGGAAAATGAACCTTGAATTCTAGCCATAAAAATTCAGCACTAACGTAGAGCCAGGGCCGATTCCAACGACTGTGACCTGCTCGGAGGAGGGAGGTCTGCAAGGCTCCCGGATGGACCACAGGAAGATGGGCGGGAATGTGGGGCTCCAGAGGGAGGAGGCTTCTCCACCTGGGGTCCTTCTCACCACCCTTCCCGCCCTCCCCCCTGTAACCCCCTCTACAGTTTGATCTACAGGCCACCGCTGCCCCCTCGGCCCAGACCTAGCTCTGCCCCAGCCTTCAGCTGCGGCACAGGTGCCAGCGCACGGGTGTGGGGCTCTAGCTCGTGGTTAATAACAGCTCCCCCAAAGCCCGCCCTGTCCACCAGCCCTGCACTGTGCTGGGTGCGTACTTACCTACCCCCATCCTTGTTCCCCACAGCGACATTGTGACCACCCTCCCCACTGTGGGTCGGGGGAGAGGGGAAGCCCAAGCTCCAGGAGGTGCCTGACCCATCTTCCACATCTCCAAGCATCTGTCCCCTCGACCACTACCTTACTGAGTGCCCGTACTCAGCCAGGTCAAAAAAAAAAAAAAAAAAAAAATCAACACTCTAACGTGCAAAAGTTTTCTACCTTATTATTATTGTTGTTGTTGTTATACATGTACTGTGGGGCAGGGACTCTGCCCAGTGCTGAGTGTTCTCCATCTGATTGAGTCCTCCCCCAAACCCCCTGAGGTTGGTCCTCTACTCTCCTCACTTTACAGATGAGAAACTGCGATTTAGAGAAGTGAAGACACCTGCCCAAGTTTACAGTGTTGCACAGAGGTTCTCCACTGTAGGGAATTTTGCCTCTCTGGGGACATTTGGCAATGTCTAGAGACATTTTTGCTTGTCTCAACTGGGCAGGGGGCAACTTGTATCTAAGGAAGAGAGGCCAAGGATGCTGCTAAACATCCTACAATGCACAGGGCAGCCCCCATCACACAGAATTATCTGGTCCAAAGCGTCCATAGGGCTGCAGGTGAGAAACGCTGGGCTAGTAGCTGCACGTGGTGCCTGTGTCACAGCTCCTTCGGTGACTGGTTTCAGAGCAGCTGTGGCGGACAGGGGTGCCAGGGTCTCACCAGTACCTCAGGTTGTGCATCTTTGGTTTTCTGCTTCAGGGCTTTCTCTGAAACACCAGTGCAGGTGCAGGATTCTTCAGGAATTAACACTGGGGGCAACCCTCCACCAGTGTGCAACCTGAAGGGACACTTGGAGGCCTTCTACACAGTTTCTCCTCATGACCCCAGGCAACGGAGCCTCCGTTGCCTACACTGGTAAGCAACTGGTGCAACAGGTGCTGATTGACCCCGTGGTATTGATGGACCCAGTGCCCTCCTACTGCTGAGGGTTGCCTCAGACTTGTCAATACCTCTGCAATTCCAGGCTGTGTCTGTCGCTGGGCTTCAGAGAAAACTTTGGGGCAGAAATTCAGAGATAGCACCACCTGAGCTTGAGGTGGGATATTGGTAACTACACTGAACCGTCTGCTAAAGTTGGTTGAAATCCATAACAGATATGTGATGGGTTTTTTATCACTTCCCTGCCTCACTCCCAGGACTCTTTCTTCTTTCTAGATGCGCCTCCGAAATAAACCACCTGGACCCATGTCCTCATTCAAGCTCTGCTTTCAAGGGAGCTCTGAAACACAAAGCTAGCAAGTCTACTCTGTTATATTGCAAATCCAATTAAATAGAACCCAACGCTGGCTATGTCACCTAATAAACAAGGGACATCTGTCCATCAGCATCCTTTGGCTTACAATGCCTTTTCCACTTTAAGTTCCATGTCAGCTATTTAATATTTCTTTATCAGGACTCTAAATTCTCTCCCTATTTTATTTTTTCCCGAACCCAATAACACACCCCCAATGATGGAATCATCCTTTTGTTGTAATTGTTGTCTGTGCAGAAGTCCTATTGGCTTGTGAGAGGAACCCAACCTACCTGGCCTATTGCAGATTTATGCTGAGAACTTGAACTTAGCCTTTGCTACTCTTTGGAAATCTTTCATGAATATTTTAATGACTTCCTTATATATTTCTCATTCCTTTCTAACCCCAAGCCTGGCTTTATCAGCCTTCTCTGCCATATATCTTTGGACCATTTGACACTTTTCTTCCTGAACTTTTTTTCTTTTTTTAACTTCCATGATTATACTACACTAACTACTCCTTTGATCTGACAGTTCTTTTCTTTTTTTTTTCAGTCCACTAGTATCTCTTTTTCCTTCCTCCAATCTGAGAACAAGAATTGTCATATCTCCTTTTTTAATACTCATTCTCTGGGCAAGCTCATTCCCTTCTGTGTGGATGACATCTAAATTTCTGTTTCCAGCTCTGTTGCTTTCCCTAGGTCCCAGGGTCATTGCTGACTGTCCACTTGATTAACCCATCAGCTAATCTCCTAGGCAGCCCACACACCTCAGAAGTTGAATCTCTTCCTAAGTCCAGGAATGTACCAGAATGGTCTAAGGAGAATCTCCTCCTCTTGCTGAATTCATTCAGCAATTGTCATACAAACCAGTTCAGTCTCCTGAGATTCGAGGAAAGATTTGCTGGAGATTCTGGGGAAATTCTTACTTTTCCAGGAAAACTTTTGGAAGCAATTATCTTTTTTTTTCCTTGCTTTTGCTCAGGATACATTCTGTGTGGATGTGACATCTAGAAGGGAGGTCATTATGTTAATATCACTTTGGGGTGAATCCAACAGGTGGACGAGTACTGAGTCAAACGACTCTTGGGAAAATGGAGCTAAGGAAACTGGATTAAGTCCCTCCAAATGGGTGTACTTCTTTTGGATAGCAAGTGATGGGAGTCAATATTTTTCCCGGTTGCTTAAGCCAGTTTTGGTTACTTGCAGCCAAAGGCTCTTAGTGAGAAAATGTTCTGCCATATTCTCTTTGGAAGAACCTCAGTCTCTCCACTTTTCTGCATACAATTGTCATCTCTTGAATGCACATGCAATTACTGGCAGGCTTCTAGTGACTCTACATACTTTCATTCTCTCCTCTTTCTGATTTGTCTTTTATACTGTTGCCAGGCCAATTTGCCTATAAGACAATTTTCATCATGTTACTCTGTAAATTTCCATAATGATTTCTTTCTTTTCACTGTCAGCTTTTAGTCCAAACTCCCAACATTTGTTTTTAAGGCTTTTCATAATCAGATATCTTTTTGTGTACTCAATATGGTTTCTCTGTGATCCCAAACATACAATTGACAATCTTTTTTCCTAATACTCTCTCAACGGAGAAATGTTTCCCCTGTGCAAATTCCATGTATACTTTCAGTCTTTCTTTAATTTCTAGATTCTCCTAAACTTTTCCTGAATAGATACAGCCTTAATTCATTGCAACAGTCTTTATTAGGTTCCCGGTATGCAACACGCAGTGGATTTCTAAAGACAAGTGTCTGAAGAAAGTCTTCTGAGGAATAATGAAATAAAAGTTGAGAAACACTTCTCTAGGTACTGGGTGAACCATCTTGCAGTGCATGAAACAGTCCTGAACAATTGGAGAACTGTTCTGCCACAAATCCCAACACTGCTGTTAAGAAACACTGGTGGAGTTGCTTTTATGTATTTTCTTTTTTAACCTGTAATTGTAATTTGAGACGACAGAAAACAGAGTATTTTACTGCCAATTATTTCAGGTTCATTCCTCCCCCTCCCCCATTCTGCTAAATTCGCAATGTGTTGAGAACAGATGTCATCTCATATGTTTCTTTCATACCTTCCTTGAGAGAATGGCATGAAATGCCTTTATTTTGGTCTCTGTCTTTCTCATTCTCTGCATATTCATTTTGTCCATTTCTTATTGGAATGTAGGGAATGATATTTGCAAACTGATACTAACCATGGTTAAGAACTGACTTTTGCTTTAAGGACTTAGCATACAGGAGATGATAAAAAAAAAAAAAAAACATGAGCTCTTATTAATGATAACAGGAAACATGTAAAATATCTTGGTGGATGCAAATGCCCACCTTAGTAAAAGGTTCTCTTGTTGCCATCACTTTGCCCTTTCTCTTAAATTCATATCTTAGTAATAGAGTTTAAAAATTATTGTCAAACCAATGAAAAGTTTATTTTCTTAATGTAAACATAATCCTAACTCTCTAATATTTATTTGTTCATATTCTCTCACAAATTTTGTCCACGTGTAGTTGATTTTTTATTAAAAATTACAATACTGAATACGTAGTCAGCTTCATGTATTTTATTCACTTAGAATCATTTGTAAAGATGTTTCAGTGTTTCTACCTAATTATTGTAATTGTCATTTTAACAGCTGCATAGTAGCCCATCACATTTATTGATTGCCCTTCCTTTTTTGTTGGACAATTGGTTTTTTGTCTTCCATGAGTTATATGTGATGCTTCTGCCTAGTCTTTCTGCCATTGATTTTTCTTATCCTCTAGTAAATACTGCCCCTTCCCCCTGGATTATTGTCTGTTTGCTTGGTTTCTGACTTTTGTGATTTATACATGCATCAATTCACCTACCCGCCTTAGCACTGATCAATGAGAGTTGCTCATCCTTTGCATTCCTGGCTCCAAATAGTTGGTGCTTCTGATCCCTGCTGCTCCAGAAGAATTCGGTACAGCTTGAGGCACGCATGGAAAATCAGTTGGGTGTTTCCTGATATGAGAGAAGACATATCCCAGAATAACTGAACCCTTTTAAAGATAAAGCCACATACTTCCTCTTTCAATAAAGTTCTAAATTATAGTAAATATGCTCTCAGGATACCCATGGATTACTTGATGATAATAAAATAACAGCTGAATATTGTTTTCAATTTTGAAGAAAAGCAAACAAATCAAGAGCAATCATAACATTACTTTATATGCCTAAACTAGGATGGAATAATGCCTTCATAGAAGATGTGATCTGGGTTCAAATAACATCATTTATCAAATGCAAAGGATTGCTGTAGCTCTTGAATCTAAGACACATTAAATCTATTAAAATTGAGTCAATATAGACTCAAGTCAGATTCTCTGACAAAAACTCAGAGAGCAATCAAAATAAGATTGCTTAGTAAGGTTATGAATAAACAATCTATAGAAATTATAGATACTTGTTAAAAGGGAGGAAAAAACTCTATTCAACAAGAAAAATAAAATGTCTAGGAATAAGAGTGAAGTCTATATAAAGATCTACTTAAGATTTTAAAATGCTACTGAAACACATATGGAAAGGTGCGTCATTTCTTGGATAAAAAAATCAACATCGTAAAGATGTGATTCAATAAAAATGGCAACAGCATTTTTATTTTGGAATCAGACAGGCTGGTACTAAAGTTCAAATGGAAAAATAAAAGACAAAAATAGTCAAGAAAAATCTGAAGGAGTCATGAGGAGGACTAGTTCTTCCGCGTATTCAAACATATTTTAAATCTTCAATAACAAAAACAATATGGTACCAGTACATGAATCAAATAACAGATCAATGGAACTGAATAGAAAAACCAGAAATAGGTCTAAAATAGAAGGATTTAGCAAAGAAAAAAGGCGACAGCCCAAATCAGTAAGGTGAAGCTACAGTTTTCAATGAATGATGTTGGGTCAGTTGGAGGGGTCTGTAACAATGTATGACTCCATAATGCATTTCTGTATTGACTCTCCCTCCTTCTGTTCCTCTTCTGTCCTTTGTCTCACTCTCTAGACCACACTTTCCAATAAAATACTTGCACAAAAATCTTTCTTGCAAGCTCTGTTTTCTAGGGAACCCAGGCTAAGGTACGTATTCTGTATCTAACCTCTTCCCCCCCGCCCTCACCCAGCCACACCACTCCTCTTAACTCTTTTTTCATTATACCTTTTATAATTTGTCAGAAATTAGAATGTTTCCAGTTTGTCAGTCTATTTCCTATATTTATTTTAGTCTCAGTTTTATAGTTATTTAGTTTCAATTCTCACTGCCAGCGGTTGGTTGAAGTCTTTCCTCTAGTTGATTCCCTTAATAAGGATTTATGGGAACAATATTCCCTGAATGTTCGAGACCATTTGTCTGTTGTCCTTACAACTGAAAAGCAATTAGATAGGATATAAAATGCTAAAGTCACAATTTTTCCTTGAAGATTTTGTAGCTGTTCCTCCATTGTGTTCTGAGGTTGAAAGGTGTAAAAACGCCTGAAACCAATCTAAGATCTGTTTTTCTGAATGCCCCAAATCTTTTCTTTCTTTTAAAAGTTTATTAACTTTATGAGTGTATTTCTCAGCATGGATCATTCTGGGTAAATTTACTCTAGGGAATGGTCAATTTTCAATATGTGTGAAGTCATTTATTTCAGAAAACTTTTCTTGAGTAACTATTTCTGTTTCATTTTGCTTATTCATTAAATTTTTATTTCTGCGTCCATCATGGGAATTCCATCAGTGTTCACTTCCCTTGAATCCCCTTCAATTTTTCCATTTATTTCTGTTATGATTGTATTTTTTCTTCTACTTTATTCCTAAACGCCTCTAGCTCATAATTCATCCCTTCCTGTTATCTTACCATCCCTTTTCTGAGTTCCTGCATTTCCGTCTTATGTACTTGTTTCATAGTGGTGATTGCTTCATTAGGCATCTCCCCCCCCTGCCCCCCCAACACACTGTTAAATATTTGGTCATAGTTTTTTCTGCTCCATGGCAACTTCTTTCTGTTGAGCTTTTCATTTTCCCCTTGTTCTTCTGTTCCTTTCCTCACTAAGATTAATTGATTAGTTTATATAAAGTTTCCCTATAGGAAGGGAGACTTTGGAGTCATTTTGCTTGGATTTGAAATCCAGCTCCACGATTTACTGGCTGTGTGACTTTGGATAAGTTATTTAACATCTTGATCTCAGTTTTCTTATCTACAAAATGGAAAAAACAAAAGTATCTTCCTCTTAGTGCTCTTGGAAGAATAGAGTAAAATAACACAATTAAGGCTGAGTGTGGTGTTACACACTAGTTCAACTGAGTGTTAAACTACTTACTGTAAGTATAATTGCTACATTTTTAAAGACAGTTTTCAGACAAGACAAATGAGACACAGTAATTTCCAAGGACTGTAAATTCCAGAAAGGTAGTGTCTTTGTTCTGGCTGCTATAACAAAATACTACAGACTGGTGGCTCATAAACTACAAAAATTTATTTCTCACAGTTCTGGGGGCTGGAAGTCCAAGATCAGGGTGCTAGCAGGGTGGGGTCCTGGTGAAAGCCCCCTCCTGGATTGCAGACTGTTGATGTCTCTCTGTGTCCTCCCATGGTGGGAGGGGATCGGGAGCTCTGTGGGGTCTCTTTCATAAGAGCACTAATCCCACCCACAAATACTCCAACCTCATGACCTAAGAATCTGCCAAATGCCCCACCTCCTAATGCCATCACATTGGACGTTAGGATTTCACATGGGACAGTGAATTTTAAGGGGACATAATATTCGGACCATAGCAGGTAGTGAGTGACTCTGTTGCCACCTTTTTTCTTTCACTGCTGTATGCCTAATACTTTGCACACTACCTGGCACATCTGAGAGTCTGTGATCCAACAAATAGGTGCTAAATGAATGAATGAATGAATGAACAAATACATTTACCATGGGTCACACCACTAAAAGGTTGCAGAGCCAGCGTTTGAACCCAGCTCGCTTAGACTTGCCAATCACATTTATTTCAGTCACATTCTGCTGGTCAAAACAAGTCCTAAGACTAACTGGATATCAAGGGTTGGGGAAACAGACCACAGCTCTTGCTAAGAACTGCCAAGAATTTACGGCCACATTTAAATGACTATAGACGCTGTCTCCCATTCTTTATTGAAATCTCTGCCACTCTTGCTATTTCCTCACTTTTGGAAGGTAAATGATCTCTAACTTCACAGAGAAAACAGAGGATCTTAGGCAGGAATTAATTCTCTTTCCTGCTGTTACCTGGCACTTCATTTACAGTAGATTGTGTTTCTCGCATCCCCCTCCACCAGAACTTGGTACCATTCCCAGGAATCAGCTGTTCTGATACCTGTCCTTCTATTCTTCATTCCAGGGTCAGAGAATATTCAGCTCTTCCTGAAAAAGGATGGTCTCTTCGCACTTGTGCCTATTCCCTTCCCCTACTTTTCCCTTAGGGACCTTACATCTCATTGAAATCCTTGAAAAATTTAAATAATTTAAAAACACTTCATGCCATTTTATAAACATGCATGTATCTTTTCTCATCTTTGGAAAAAAAAATACTCCAACATCTACCCTATCTTTTCTTTTAGCCATAAGAAAATATTTACAAAAAGATATCTCTGCTTAGTATCTCTTTTACTTTACTTTGTATTGATGTCTCAAGCTATCTCCATTTAGTTTTATACCAACTCAAAAAACACAATTTTTTTCCACCAAGGTCACTTCCTAGTTGCTGAATCTAATGGATTTGCTTGAAGCAGCACTGACTCCTTCTTTATAATTTCCTTCACTGATTTCTTTTCTCTACTCATACCTTAAATATTGGTTTAAATTATCACCTTTGGGACTTCCCTAGTGGTCCAGTGGTAAAGAATCTGGCTTCCAATGTAGGGGATGCAGGTTCAGTCCCTGGTCAGCGAACTAAGATCTCACATGCTGTGCGGCAACCAAGTCCACGCACCACAACTACAGAGCTCACATGCCTCAACTAGAGAGCCTGCATGCTGCAAACTACGGAGCCCATGCACCCTGGAGCCTGCACGCCACAATCAGAGGAGAGAAAGCCCAAATGCCACAACTAGAGAAGAGAAAACTCACATGCCGTAACTAGAGAAACCCACGTGCCACAATGAAGAGCCCATACACTGCAATGAAAGACCCTGCATGCCTTAATGAAGACCTCACGTGCAGCAACTAAGACCCAATGCAGCTAAATAAATAAATAAATAAAATATTTTTTAAATTTATCACCTTTGCCCATGACTAAAACAACATGACCTCATGCTGGATGATCTCATGCAATCTTTGGCATTGACCGTTATGATGATGGTCACATTATCACTCTTTTGTGCTCTAGATGCATATCCAACTCCCAAATGGACATTTTGTTCTGGCTATTCTGTGGGCAATATATCAGTGCTCTACTGCTGTATAATAAAAGTATCTTTAACAAACAATAACTTACTTGCTCATGATTCTGCAGTTCGGGCAGGTTTCAACTGAGTGGTTCTTCTGGTCTTTCCTGGGGTCACTTAGGTGTCTGCAGTCAGGTGATGGGTTGGCTGGCCTCATTCACATATCTGAAGCCTCAGCTCAGAACCTTGGAATGGCTGGACCTCTCTTTATCCACGTGATCTCTTCTCCTCAGGAGGTTAGCTTGAGCTTCTTCACAAGGTGATGAAAATATTCCAAGGGGGTGAAAACAGAAACTACAAGACCACTTGCGGCTGAGACTTGCCAGTCATGTTACTTCCACCACATTCTATTGGTCAAACTGAATTGGTTAAACTGAATCATCAGACCAGGTATATTTCAAGGAGTAGACTCCTTGTCTTGCTAAGAAATAGACTCCATGTCTTGCTAACAAAATTTATGGCCATATATTTTTCCAACTGCCATGCAATAGATATCTCATCTTGTTTAATTCTCACCACAATCCTGAGACAAGTACTGTAATCATCCTTCCTTATTTGCAGATGAGGAAACTGAGGCTCAGAAATATTCTCTGACTTACCCAAGGCTCCACGATTTGTAGATGGCATGGCAGGGCGGGCACCCTGGTCCGAGTCATGTGTATTTCATGTGCCTCACTGAGCAGAAACTCAGCTTTCCAGATTGCCCGTGAATGAACAGAAGGCCGTTCCTCAGGTTGGCCTCCAGGCTAACAGACACAAGACGACAAGGTAAATGAAAGTATATTTCATTACATGATGTAGCTATATATTCAGAAATCACTGTAGTAGTCCAGGGTAAGGCAGGCTCTGCCACAATAATAAATCCCAAAGTGTTAGTGGCTTAGCACAGTAAAGTTTCATTTCTTGCTTATATAAAATCCATTGTGAAACCCCAAGCTGGATGGAGATGCAGTGTGTGTGCAGATCCTTTAGTTAACAGTTCCAGCTCAGTTAGCCTCTGAGTCAAACTGCCACATACACTGTATACCTGACATGCCCCCAATGGATACTTATTATCTTCCCTAAATTTGCTGATATTCCTGAATTTTCTGTTTGAAGTCACATGGTCCCCCAGGCCAGATATTATCAACAACTCTCCTCTGCTTATCAGATTCAGTCTCTAGGTTCTGTCAAGGTAATCACTTTACTTTCTCTCAAACCCACTGTTTCCTCCCTCTCCCTTTAGCTTCATAATGTTTTGCACGGAGCTTCAAATTGAAACTCTACTTTTGCTTCTGTAATCTATTGTCTACATTCCTGTTAGGCTGATCTCTCTAACGTGCAAATGATGAAAATGTATGATAGTGGGTGCACATCCTTTATGAAAAAAGTACCTTTTGTTGTCTGGCATCTGGATCACACTGTTACGTGTGGCCTGTTTTGCCGCTTGCTATTTTTCTTTTCTTAAAATTGTCCTTTTAATTATTTTTTATTTGGAGGATTTTTCTCGTTTTAAAAGCCAGAATACTCAATAAAGAAAATTTGGAAAAATAGAAAAACAAACAAAATCCCCCCCCCCCCCCAAGTCTTCAGAATAATCCTACTTAGATCTAGTCACTAGGGGTATTTTAGAATTTTCCGAAAATACAAAAATGAGTTCATACTTGCTTTAAATTCAATAATATACATGTTTTTCCATGTCAACAAGTATTCTTTGCTGACATGACTTTTAATGCCTGCAAAACATTTCATTGTTTGGATTGCCTCTTGCTACTGAAGCTGAGATTTGTCATTGGTTTGCCAGCCTCCTGCAGCTGGGTGCACATGCATAAGCCAGCCTAGCCGAATCAGACATGCCTGCTGCAGAATCTGAATCCAAGGTAACGAGTGGCAGCAACAACCAGTCTTCCAGGCAAGTGCCAGGGGTGGCCTCCTGAATCCAGAGTTTTAGCGTCCTGTGGTCAGATGTAGGACATCAGTGTTCTTGCCCATTCAATGTTTTTTTTTTTGGAACAGCAAATTTTTTTTGGAAGTGTAGTTGATTTATAATATTGTATTAGCTTCTGGTGTACAGCAAAGTGATTCAGTTTTACATATATATATATTTATATTCTTTTCCATTATGGTTTATTACAAGATATTGAATATAGTTCTCCGTGCTACACACTAGGATCTTGTTGTTTATCTATTTTATATGCAGTAGTTTGTATCTGCTGATCCCAAACTCCTAATTTATCCCTCTCCCACCACCTTTCCCCTTTAGTAACCATGTTTTTATTTATTTATTTATTTATTTATTTATTTATTTATTTATTTATTTCAATCTTTATTGGAGTATAATAGCTTTACACTGTTGTGTCAGTTTCCACTGTACAACAAAGCCTATCAGCTGTATTTATACATATGTCCCCATATCCCCTCCCTCTTGAGCCTCCCTCCCACCCTCCCTATCCCATCCCTCTAGGGCCCAGTCAATTTTATGTCTTTTCTTCCTGCCTATTCTCTATGCCTGCTTTGCCAGTCTTCCACACGATTGTGTGTGCCACCCAATGGCTTTTCAATATATTGTTTTCCTTTCCTCCTGAAATAGACCAGGGTTGGTTTCTCTTGCTTACAGCTCAGAACTCAGAACACTTCAGACATTTTTGCTTCACATCTTCCAATGAATCCTCATGAACCAATGCTGAGTAAACATTTATTGAATGAATGACTGAACCTAGTTTTTGACTCCCAGGGACAAGCCAACTAAGGAGGGAGAAGAGATCCATAAACATGAAAAATTGTCATGATATTATTGTCACTCTTTTAGGGTTGCACAAATCACAAACAACTTTGTAAGGTGCTCCTTGGATTTTGGTAGATGTTCTATGTTGATGCAATTAGAGAAGTACCATTATGTGGACTTGGCCCTTAGGGATAGCATTTAAGAGATTTCAGGGACATAAAAAATTATTTTAATTTTTAGAGAAAAATAGCTGTGCTTGCTCTTATTAATAAAGTGCATACTGTTGGTGGGAATGTAAGTTGGTACAGTGACTATGGAAAAGAGTTTGGAGGTTCCTTAAAAAACTGCAAATAGAACTACCATATGATCCAGTAATCCCACTCCTGGGCATATACCCAGAGAAAACCATAATCCAAAAAGAAACATGTACCATAATGTTCACTGCAGCACTATTTACAATAGCCAGGACATGGAAGCAACCTAAATGCCCATCAACAGATGAATGGATAAAGAAGATGTGGCACATATATACAATGGAATATTACTCAGCCATAAGAAGGAATGAAATGGAACTATATGTAATGAGGTGGATAGACCCAGAGTCTGTCATACAGAGTGAAGTAAGCCAGATAGAGAAAAACAAATACTGTGTGCTAACTCATATATATGGAATCTAAAAAAAAAAAAAAAATGGTACTAATGAACCCAGTGACAGGGCAAGAATAAGGATGCAGATGCAGAGAATGGACTGGAGGACACCGGGTTGGGGGCAGTGGGGGGCAAAGGGGAAGCTGGGACGAAGTGAGAGAGTAGTATAGACATATATACACTACCAACTGTAAAATAGATAGCCAGTGGGAAGTTGCTGTATAACAAAGGGAGATCAACTTGATGATGGGTGACGCTTTGGAGGGCCAGGACAGGGAGGGTGGGAGGGAGGGGATATGGGGATATATGTATAAATACAGTTGACTCACTTTGGTGTACCTGAAAAGCTAGTACAAGAGTGTAAAGCAATTATATTCCAATAAAGAGCTTAAAAAAAAGTGCATAGAAAGTATAATTTAATCAATGTAGCATTACATTATTGAACAACGGCACAAAAAACAAACAGCTGTAAGCAGGGCCACTGTCTTTCCATTTTAAATTACAACACATTTACTCTGGCCCAGTTATCTTGGCATGATCTGGTTAGAACTGGTTTGTTAATGATCCACCTTCATTCATAATCCCAGAAAGAATTATGGAATTTCCGGAGGTTTCTAGTAATGTCATTCTATTTCAGCTGATTCCTATTGAGCTACATTGTCACTGGTGGAAAATACAAAGATATAAGTTATATATTTCTAGACAAATGCAACAAGTAACAAGTGTAAGAGTAGTTCAGATATCCTTTATAGATAGTTTCATTCTCTTTTAATTCCAGACTAATATTGCCTTTTTATTCATTATGCAATGTTTTGTGAACATTTTAGGCTGGCAACATTTTGTGATGCTTGACAAGGATTTAGATATTATGAATATGCAAAAAGACTCAGGAGGTCATTAGTGAGTGAGAAAGAGACTGGGCAAAGTGTACGGAGAAGGAACTGTGTTTGACATGTTAAGATGGTAATAAAATTTGAGTTCATTTGAGGAGTATTAAAGTAATACAGTAATTAGAGAAGGGGTTGGAAGGTAAAATTAAAGACAAGGAGTTGCCATCGACAGTTTGTGCATGGAAGAGGAATGGATGTGGTGTCTAGAAGGATTAATTTGACAGTCATGTGCATAATGAATGGAAGTGAAGAAATCCTGGAGTCAAGAAGACCAGAGAGGTTGGTTACTTCAATTATCACCTCGTGGGGTTATTGTAATTATCAGCTCACAAGGATCTGGCAGTGAGTCAGGTAATAGGAATGAAAAGAAGCAGACAGTTCTCAAGATATCGTGAAGCATAAATTCATAGAATTTAAGGTAGGACGTGGAAGTTAAGAGAAAACAAATATGTAGACAATTAGTGGTTTGATGGTTTGTCAAAAGAGAGAAGAATAGCCCTACTAATAGATGTGAAGTCAGAAGGAGACAATCAATTTGATAGACGAGAAGAAAAATCCAGGTGCCAATATGTTGACTTTGAATATCTAAGTGGAAATGTCTGAGAGCCATTTGCATATTGTCGCCTAAAAGATTTGAAAACCATCCTCATAGAGAAGATGATATGATATGGGATGAATGAACCAGTGAGAATGAAAAGTAGATCTCTGGAAAATGGCTATGCATAAGTGATAGGAAGAAAAAGAAGAAAAAAGGCAACTGAGCAGGAGCTATATGAAAAAAATGTTGGGAAAGTGAAAATGGAACCTGGTTTTGGAGGGCTAAGCCAGGATAGATGGATTAATAGTGTCAAATGCTATTCCAGTATTTTCCAAACATCCCCGGGATTTATTGGGATTGCATTTTAAAATTTATTTAATTACCTATTGCTATATAACAAAATATGCTAAAGAATAAACATTTGCTATTATCACACAATTTCTGTGGGTTAGGAATTCAGAAGTAGCTTAGCTGAAATATTCTGGTTTGGGGGGTGGGGTCTCTTATGAGATTGGAAACAAGGTGACAGCTGAGGTTACAGTTATCTGAAAGCTTGACCGGGGCTGAGGGTTTTGCTTCTAAGAGAGCACACTCACATGAGTTGAAAGTTGGTTCTGGCTGTTGGCAGGAGGCTTCAGTTTTTCTCCATGTGGGTCTTTCCATGAGCTACTCAAGCATCCTACAGCATGGCAGCAGGCCTCCTCCAGAGTAGGTGATCCAAGAGAGAAAACAGGAAAAACCAAAAATCCTTTTTGATCTAGCCTCAGAAGTCCCATTCCTTCAGCTTTTGCAAGATCCTATTGGTTAGACATGTCAGCCTGATGCAGTATCAGAGGGGACTAGACAAAGGTGTGAATGCCAGGACGTGAGCATCACTGGGGGCATCTTAAAGGTTGGCTACCACAACATGCCTCTTCCTGTTACCAATTCAACTAGGAACTTAGAAATATGTGGCCTTTCCTATAAAACTACTGACTTCTAGGAAATTTTTCTGAAGTAATGAGAATAACATATCTTTTATAATGAATTCTTTCCTTCTTTCTGGTCCATTAGATTTCATTGTCAATACATGCTCTGAACTTGTAACTCAGATTGCAGTATTACAAAATAATTGGTAAAATCCACAGGGTCAGTAACCATACGCCAAAATTATCCTCCTTAATGAGACATGTAATGTAAAGCAGATGGATTAGTGATGTTTTAA
Organism: Hippopotamus amphibius kiboko; assembly: GCF_030028045.1. Lineage (NCBI taxonomy): Eukaryota > Metazoa > Chordata > Mammalia > Artiodactyla > Hippopotamidae > Hippopotamus > Hippopotamus amphibius. The sequence goes on along the minus strand of NC_080190.1, from coordinate 105,756,982 downwards.
GGCTCGTTTGTTGAATATTAGTGCTTGCTTTCCTTGCCTTCCTAACAGTGTGCATGGAATCTTCCTTAAAGCTACACTGATTTTTAAAATTTTTATTGTAATTTATGTTTATTCTTTTATCATTTAAAAAGGCTCTTCTGGAATGATAAATAGGCAAGGTTTCTATTAATTAACTAATCAATTAATTAAATTAATATTTAGTGAAAACACAGATGACATTTTCAAAATAGACTACAGTTTTCAAATCAGAATGTGTAGAAGAATTGCCCCAAAATTTCTTTACAAAGGCAGTTGTCAGGATGTTATCTACAGAAACTAATTTATTAGATCTAGACTAGATCTGGACTAGAGTCTGGAATTTAAAACCAGAATTTTAAATGAATAGTCAAGGAGATTGCAAAATAGGTGATCTACAGAACAACATAGGCCTGCATTCTCATGAGAAACACTCATTAACTTATAACGTTAATATCCAGCATTTTGCAAAATATATTTTATAAGAGAGAATGAAAGTCTTCTGAGAAAAGTAGCTAATAAACATTAGTTCTTGAAAAAATATACTTTAGGCAAATACAAAAGGGAAGACCAGAACTTTCCATCATTATAAGGAAAGGCCTGGCTGTGCACAGCAGTGAGGTGTGGAGTTAATAGCAGCCTTTCTCTCCTAGTGTAATTGCCAAGATTAAATGATTTAACATGAAGTGCTTAGAATGGTAGTAGGCAGAGTCAAACCTCAATGAAATGTCATTATTGATGGGGATGATACTTTAAATTTATCCTTCACACTGGACCAGAACACATAGTTTTCACTTGTAAACACTGGTTAAAGATTACCACCCATTAATCAGTGAGTAGGAACTAAATATTGATATTGTACTCTCCTGTGCATATTTTCTTAATAGTTTGTTATATATAAACACAAAGAGTGAAATGTATACAAGTCTTATTTCAATGAGTTCAGGCATTCTCCAAAAATACCTAGCTTCTGCAAGTTTAAAAATACAAACAAAAAAACTTCTGTATTAGTTTGCTAGGGCTGTTGTAACAAAGCACCGCAAATGGCGAGAATTAAATGGAAACGCATCTTCTCGCAGTTCTGGAGGCTGGAAGTCTGAGAGCAAGCTGTCAGCCGTGTTTGTTCTTTTTGAGCGCCATGATGGACGAATCCATTCCGGGCCGCTCCCCTTGGCTTGTAAATGGCTGTCTTCTCCCTGTGTCTTCACACTGTCTTCTCTCCCTATGTCTGTGTGCAAATTTCCCCCTCTTATCAAGACCTCAGTGATTTTAGATTAGTGCCCACTGAAATGATCTTATTTTAACTTGATTACCTCTATCAAGACCCTAATTTTAAATAAGGTCTGAGGTATTGGGGGTTAAGACGTCAACATATGACTTTTGGGAAGGACACAATTCAACCCATAACAACCTCTTTGGATTGTCCTTGCAAGTTTTCTTTTTATATCTTTATAGACTATAGGCTTGGGGGTTGGATCTGAGTAGGCTTAGAATAGGAGACACACACACACACACACACACGCACACACGCACACACACACACACACACGCACGCATGATAAAGATGGGTAAAGACTGCTCTTCCCACAGCCTGCTTCTGTAACAGAGTTGTTTTGCTTTTGTTTTGTTTTGTTTTGAGGGGGGTGGGTAGTGGAACTGGCATTGTGAATAATATCAAAAATGTAAAATATCTTGTCCTTGCTTTCTCGAAGGATTTACACTCACGGGGCACTCAAGAAATAAATGTGTGGGGAAAAGATGAAATGAGAGTGCCCAAATGTCTACTAGTTGAATTGAATTCAGGTTTGAGTGTGACAAAATTTAATAAGCGATATTTTGGGTGTAACACAGAGAAAGTGCTCAATAAACAGTATCCATGATTATTTTACTGCTACTAGTCTAGCATCCTTCCAGAAAGATTTCTATGAAATAGGTAAGAGTGGGCCATAAGAAGAGAGAAATAACCTAGTAGAGTAAAACCAGCAAAGCACAGGCATCTGAAATGGTTCTTTTGTTTATAATCTTAAATAATAGGGACTCAGGGGTCAATCACTTTCACTTTTCAAGTAAATCACATTATAAAATTTTTCCTCTTGTTATTCTTATTTTCCTTGGCTCTGACTTTTTACCTTTTAATATTGCCATATTAGTACCGTCATTTTGTAAGTTTTCTCAAATATCTTTTGGAACAAGATGAGATGTAAATACAATAAAGTGCTCTGTGGGCACTGTCTTGCTTTATTTTGTTTGCCATAAGGAAAATATTTTTATAAATCAAGCCAGCTTTCAAAGCTTGAAACTATAAATAAGAAATATGAGATAGAAAAAGGTCGAATAATGGATAAAAAATAAATCATGTAATTTGGATTGGGTGGCTTTTTTTTTTAAATGAAAGTGTAGAATTGTGTCAATTTAGTCGATTGTTGGTTTAATAGGGGAAAAGGTCTCAGATCCATAGCTGCTTGCATTTCATGTAATAAAATAAAAAACAGAAGTGAATAATAGTGATTTATGGGATTCCCTTTGATCCTGACATTTCATTATTTTTATACAGAAATAGCATTTCTAGTGCATGGTTTTAACATTATATTTCCTCATCCTGCTCTGAAATAATATATATACTGCAATGAACCATCTCATTTTATAGCTTTCTGACTTCCATCAGGAAAATAGTTATACCATAAACAAGGTTCTTGATCTATTTTCAGTTGTGTTTCTTTACAAGGCTTTGTACAGATGTGGAAAGTAATGGCATAAACATGAAACTAAGACTCAAAACTTACTTCTCTAAAATTACACACACACATACACACACATGCACACACAAATTATACACACAAACTATTTCACCAAATTAGTATATGCAGTTTTAAAGGAAATAACAACATTGAAATAAGGCTTTATTCTTCCCTTTTAACTGAGTTTTTGAGTAGAAAATTTAATTATATTTTTGAACCAATATGATTACTTAAAAACTGGAGAACAAGCTTTATTTGTCACAAGACACTCTTATTAACACTGTTCTCTGCATTGCCTAGTCAGTTTTTATTTAATATAGAACATTATCGTAAGTGATGCAAGGCATAGGATTTTAAGAAGGATGGAGAAAGAGTTTGTTGTGTGCGGCAAAAATCTGTGCCTGTATATTATGATTTGGCTACAAACTCATCATGTGATCCTGACTCTGACCTCTAGTCTACCTCTTCAGGGTAGTGGTGGTATAGTCAGATCAGACCTGGGCTTAAATGTCTGCTTGACACGGAATTGGAAGGAGGTACTTAATTTTTTGAGCCTCAATTGTTTCATCCGTAAAATGGAGACGATACCCATGTTATCAGACTTTGAGAAGGATAAAATGAGATAATGTATGTGATAAATGTTAGGCATTACCTTTCGCAGCACTTTGTTTCTAAGAATACTTTAATGGTTCATTGAATGAAATCAGAGTGTTTAAAAATAAGAATAGTGTAATATTAGATACAGAGGGAATGGTGGAGATTAGATTGGCCAATGCCCTCTCCAAGCAAACATCCTTGACTTTATAGCCTCTGCTTAAAGGCAGTTGGTGAAGAAGCATTTACCATCTGCCGGTGGAGTTGGCTCGCCACTGAACTGTTTTTATTACCCCCGTATTTGCTTTGTCACTCTACGCATAAAATATTGACACGTTGCCTGAAAACTAACATTGGAAAAGGAGATAACCTTATTGCAATACAAGGCTCGTGGACTTTACACTTGCAATAGCTATGATTCACATGACAAGGAAAAATACAGCAACACCATAATATCGAAATGAAATATTGCATGTCTGGGAGTGCATCCTTTAGAAAACAGATGGTTTTTTATTGAAAACAAAATATGATTATGGTGTTTGCATGCAAAAATCTTATACTGTCTAATTATAAGAATCAGACTAGTTTTAGCTGTTTTGGAGTGCAAAGCTTCAAATCAGTAGAGAAATTTCCTACCCTTGACGCTATACAATTGACAATGAGATACAGGTAAACTATCACTTCAGTGAATATCATTATGATGCCCAGATCTCTGTAATAAGACTGTGCAGGTTCAGACACGTGACCCATGGTTATTGTATTCTGTTGATCTGATTTCAATACATACTATTGAACCAAAAAGTTAGCATAACTGACACTATGTTAACCAGGCACTTCCTATTTAAGAATTTATCTCCATGAATGTTGCTTTGACATTAATCATTGCATTGCAATTGGACTTCAATGCTACGGAACATTTCTTTAAACTTTGACAGATATGAGAAAAGAATGACTACGTTTGGGTGTGAGGAACGTACAGAGACCAGTCAGATTAGCACAGTCACTGGGAAGAAAAGGGAAATTGGAGCAACTTCTGAGTTAGGTATCTGTGGCTGATACATGAAAATAGGGTATCCTCTAATTCGGCGGCTCTCAACTGGGGTAATTTTGCTCAGGGGCATTTAGAAATATCTAGAGATGTTTTTGGTTCAGCTGGGGAGCGGGTGCTGCTGGCATCTGGTGGGTAGAGGCCAGGGAAGCTGCTAAACAAGGCACAGGACAGTCTCTCCTAATGCAGACTGGCCCCAAATGTTAATAGTGCTGATACTGAGAACCCTGTAATTTGAAAGTCTGAATTACACGCCCTTATGTATTTTAACAGATATATCTACATATAAATATATATGTGTGTATATATATATATAAAACATATAACATAATAAAGTAATTTTTATATCCTATGAGTTTTAATAATGTGGGACTCTACTCAGATTCTATAATTTAATAAATAGCTGCTTTCTAAATGTTACGTGCAAACCAGATTTTCACAGTGATAAAACCTATCTTGTACAATAGTGACCTTAGAACTGTCTCTTTCTAAATATAGCCGAAGATAAAAAATATGCAGACACCACATCTGTAAATACCTTCAACCCATGTACATTCCTGGGGATTCTGTGAATGTCTCCGGGCAAGAGCAGAAAAAGCCAATCAACACGGGACCGGGGGCTGTGGTCATTGAAGTTGTAAATATTGGAGCAGTAGTATAGGCAACAAAACTGACTGCAAAATTAGAGGAATGTCTGGGAGCTGGAGGAAAACACTTAGCCTGGGGGAATTAAAGCTCGTGAGTTAAAAATAGGAAAAGTAGCTCAGGAAACACAGTTAAAAAGAAGTCAACCTTCTTCAGATCCTAGACTATAGACCATATAATTCTCGTTTGGTCAGTTTTTACCGTGCGACCAGAAAATCTCAGTGCCATTCCACAATAAGTGCTTATTTTTTTATGGGTCTCCCTGTTGGTGGTACTTGGCAAATCTAGGTTCAGCTGGATGGCTCTGCCCTGAGCTGCAAGCTTGGCTTTGGTTGGCTTCACTTGTCTTTATTCTGGGACAAACAGATACACAGAAAAATCTCTTTTTATGGGAATAGCAGAGGCACAGGAAGATAATTGCACAAACACATTACAAGCTCTTGCTAACATCAGATCTGCCAACAGCCCATTGGTCAAACGAAGCTGCGTGGCAAGCCCTAAGCCTAAAGACAGGGAAGCGTACTTCTCCTACAGAGGGAGTGAGGAGAATATTTTTATACAGTAATGTAACCTACTATACCATCTCCAACTGAGTCCAGATTTTCTGATGGAATATAACTTTCTTTTTGTATTCAATTGCAATATGATATTTTTAATTCTGAGAGAGAAAGGATAGTTCAGGTAATGAGTCATGTTGTTGGATTCCCAGGTTCTGAATTTTTTTTTTTAGCTCTTTATTGGAATATAATTGCTTTACACTGTTATGCCAGTTTTTGCTGTACAACAAAGTGAATCAGCTGTATTTACACATATATCCCCATATCCTCTCCCTCCCATGACACCTTCCACCTTCCCTGTCCCAGCCCTCCGTCATCACCCATCATTGAGTTGATCTCCCTGTGTTATGCAGCAGCTTCCCACTAGCTATCTATTTTACAGTTGGTAGTGTATATACATCAATGCTACTCTCTCACCAGGTCCTACCACTAATGTGAGAAGCTGAGCATATCCGCTTTTCTGCAGAATCTCATTTCTACAATCTGCTAAATGTAGATAACATTTGCTGTTGACTTACTATTCTGTGCCTTCCAAGAAACAAGGAAAATCTGGAATTTGCTAGGAAATCCTCAGTGGAAGACGGTAACGAACTCATCAATATTTAGTTGTCTAGCCTTGATAATTTTTATGAAGTTCCTTTGACATTATTTAGACTATTTTCAGAATGGAGAAAAAATTGTCCAGACAAGCATTTGATGTTTTTCCTCATCTCTCTCTCTCCCTAAAGGATACTACTTTGAATTTGTTTAGCATTTTAGTAAATCCATTAACCTTTCACCCTGGACTTGGAAACTGGGTTTGATGGTTTAATTCTGTTCCCTGAAAAATCTATAACCACATCATAAGCTTCATGATGTTAGACATTAATTGCAATGTATTTTCAGACCAAATTCAGAGTTAGGATAATGGAAGTATAGAAAATAGGTCCAGGAGAAAACCAAAGAAATTTGTCAGTCCTGGCTCTTGCTAATTTTGCCACAGTTGGTTTAATTCCTTTTAACGGGAGTGGTGTGTATTAGACAAGGGATTAAAAAAACTACTGAATTTAAAAAAAAATATCCACTTAAGCTTGTTCTCTTTCCTGTATAAAGAGATTGCCACGTATATCCTATATTTAATCTCTGCCGAGTCTTTTCAGTCCTCTTGGTTTCTCCAGTTGCTGTGATGTTCACAGGATGGAATTAAGAGGAATATCTCAGAAGGAAGGAACTCAATTTCTGAAAGTAAGGGCTAGTTGTGAAAGTCAGTCTTTGCTTTTCAGTGGCCTCCTTTTACTTCCTAAATCAATCCTGAAAAGCAGGAAATACATTAATAGATTCAACGGGTTTCTTTAAGGGAGAAGGAAAGAGTTAGACCTTGTTTCCACAGAGGTGTGATTATTGCTAGGAATGGACATCACAGGAGAGCAGTAGCTACCTCATGCCTGACCTGCAATCTGCCACCTGAATAACGTGCCCCCCTCCACACTTCCCAGCATACATTGTGTGCAAGGACGGTGCCTACCTTGTACCTGACTTCCTGTTCTACCTGCGGTCTAGCACCTGGACATCAGGCCCCTCTCAAAGAATTTGATCACTGTGAATGTCTACATCTCATCTGAGATCTCCAGTCCCTTTGCTCTGCTTCCTAACTGATCTTGAAAAGGTTAATCTTGTAACCAGGTTAACTTCTTCCATCTTTCTTGTGTTTGATCAAGGATTTCCCTCCAGTTCAATTTCCAGTACTGTCGAAGTACAAGGGAGCCTTATCTGGTTAAAACATTAATATCTCAGAAGAGCAACAACTTCAAGGAAGGGAAAAATGTGGATGAAAATTCCAAAATTTTCTACAGTAGTTAGTTTATGAAAACAGCATTTTATTAAAAGGCTTAAGGGGGAAGCTGAGACGAAATGAAAGAGTAGCATAGACTTATATATACTACCAACTGTAAAGTAGATAGCCAGTGGGAAGTTGCTGTATGACAAAGGGAGTTCAGCTCGATGATGGATGAAGAGGACTGGGACAGGGAGGTGGGGGGGAGTCGAGGGAGGGAGGGACTAAAGGGATATGTGTATAAATACAGATGATTGACCTTGGTGTACCTCATAAACTGGCACAAGAGTGTAAAGCAATTATATTCCAATAAAAAAAAAAAAAAAAAAAGAATCTGCCTGCCAATGCAGGGGACATAGGTTTGATCCCTGGTCTGGGAAGATCCCATATGCCACGGAGCAACTAAAAAAAAATAAAATTAAATAAAATAAAAGGCTTAAAGAAATCATTGGCTAAGTAAGTCTTTCTTATTTTGTGAGCTGGAAGTGAGTGAGTAGGGGATAGATAATGGCGAATGATAATATGGAGTGAGTTCTGTCAAATCACAGTGGCCTTTCATCAGAAGATGTTACTAGGTATTTTTTGTCTACTGGGTAGCAGACAAGAAAAACTATGGGAAGAGAGCTATTATTTAGATAAAAAATTCTGAATTACTGGTTTTCTATTCAAACAGGAGTAATATTTTGTCATTTTTTAAATAATATTCACCTTTTCCCCATATGCTGTGCATGGTACTCTCTTGCTTTTCTAATTCTTTTGGGTATCTGTGGTTTTATTTTAATTCTTATTTATAGAATTAAATTATTAAATTATTTAATTATAGAATTAAATTAAATTAGAATTAATTAATTAGAATTTAATCAATTAGAATTAAATTATTAATTATAGAATTAAATAATTAAAAATTTTGGGTGGCATGAGAAAAGGTAGGCTGCAGGTAAGCCTGTGCTCAAAAAGAGGAAGAACCAAAAGACTATGCAGAGTGAGACAGAAAGATAGAGAAAGTGGTCACCTTGATTCTTACAAGATTCCCTGTTTCTTCTACAGTTTGGCTTCCTTTCCAGCCTCGAGTTTCCATTTAAGCTAGCCAGAGTTTGTTTTCTTGCAACCAACTGATTTCTAACACAGTAGTTCTTTCATTTTATTTTAAAATCCTTTTATTATATTTTGGAAATTGTTTTAAATTTTTTTTTTTTTTTTAATTTAAAATAGTGAGTTTAGTTCATATGTTAGCCTGTGGGAAACTAGCCAGTTGGTTCATCTAAGTGCATCACAGTTCACCTGGTAATAGAAACTTGAATTTTCAGTAAAGTTCCGGGATTTCTCTGCTCCTTTCAATAACACTTGTGATTATTTTAAAGAAGGGAAGTAAGCTGTTCAAATGGAAAGTGCATTCGTTTCCTATTATTAGTTTCCTATTGCCACTGTAGCAAGTTCACATAACCCTGGTGGCTGGAAACAACACAAGTTTATATCTTATATTTCTAGAGCTCAGAAATCTGAAATGGGTTTTATGGGCTAAAATCAAGGTGATGGCAGGGCTTCATTCCTACTGGAGGCTCTAGGGGAGTGATTCCTCTTCTTTTCCAGCTGCCCAAGGCCACTTGTATTCCTGGGCTGTGGTCCCTTCCTCCATTTTCAAAGCACATCACCCAGAGCTTTGCTTCCATAATTGCATCTCTTTTCTGCTTCTGACTGGTCTGTTTTTCTCTTATAAGGACCGTTGTGATTACATTGGATCCATTCAGATAAACCAGGATAATCTCCCCATTTTATAATCCTTAACTTAATCACATCTCTAAAGTCCTTTTCTTTTTTTTCCAAATGTTTGAGATGACATAGTCACAGGTTCTGGGGATTATCATGTGGGCAAGTTTGGGTGGTCATTACTAAGCCTATCACTGAACATTAGTTTAGGAGCTAGTTATTTACTCACATGTCAATTCTATTAATGTTTCATCTTAAGCAAGTTATTTAAATTTTCTGTGCTTCAGTTTCTACATTTGTAAAGCAAGGGACTTACACTAATCACTTTTTAAAGAGTCCTTCCTAGGCCAAAATTCTTTTTTCTAGGTTACCACAAATAACAAATAAAATAACACTAAATTGCTAGCATAATTTCAGAGGTGGTTATTTTTTCTCAAGAATATTCTACCAATTTTAACTACTAGGTCTCTTACTTTCAGGCAAGCATTTATATGTTCCTTCTCATTTGACAAGAACAGCACTCTGCTTCCACTATATATAATTATTTTGTCCTTTCCTAATGACACTGCTCCTCGTTCTTATTCAATACTTCCTTTCTAATGCTTCTCCTTACTTCTTCCCACTCATACTACTCCACCTCCTAATTCTCTTGCTTAAAAAGAGAGTAATACCAATGAACATATTGTGACTTCTAAAAAAAGGTTGTTTTAAATGAATACCCCATAGTTTTCTAGATTTACTTTTCCAAAAATATAGACGTAAAATGTGAGCCCTCCGTATTATCGTTAGCCATCACCCCTTCCCTCCTCACCCATGTTATCAAAGGGACATGAGTCAGATAAAGATTTGTTTAATTTTAATTTTTTAAGTAATTCAAAAAGCAATGGGTTAAAGCATGGATAGCAGTTGTTAAAATGTAACATTAAGGAGATAACATATTATGTTACTATTAACAGTGAATAGATTTTTTCGTAGTGAGTCTAGTAGATCAGCCAGTCTACTATCAGGCCAGTCTACTCTCAGTACTGAGGGAAAGGGCAGCTAAAGCAGGCACATTTCAGGGGAGGCAGGCTGTAAAGTATTCAGATAAGCACAATCTAAGAAAGGATGTCTCCATGGAAGAATCTAAGAGAGAGCCTTAGAATTGGAAGAGGGCCTGACTACCGAGAGGCTGACTGTGATCTCTGAACAAATCTTCACTGCCCCATTTTGCTTAGAGTTGTCAGAAATGTACACTGTCCTATTCTTCATGGGTTCCCAGGGAATATCTATGAGGAAAGGTAGTCATATAAATCTGTTATTTTCCTATTTTAAACTTCAAGTATGAACTAAGTAATTGCTAAGACCCCTTTCAGCTCTGAAATTAAATGCTTTTTGAAACAAATTACTGTGTTCTGGTCCACGATGTTGATGTAGGAGACTCCTGGACCCACCTCCTCCTACGGATGCACCCAATCTGCAATTACACATGGAGCAATTGCTTCTGAATGAAATCCAGAAACCAGCTGAGTGATTCTTACACACCAGGTTAAAGAGAAGATACCCATATCAAAATGCAGAGGAAAGTCTGACACAGTCTCACCATAATCCCCACCACTGGCACAGTGACATACAACAGGGAGGGAATTAATGACTCCCAGTTTCTCCCTGAGGAGGAAAGTGTTTGGACCCAACATCTAGTGCCCTAGAAAGAAAATTACAGGCCAATATCCCTGATAAACATAGATGTAAAACTTTAAAACAACATACTAGCAAATCAAATTCAACAGTACATTGAAAGAATCACACACCATGATCAAGAGGGATTTATTCCAAGAATGCAAGGATGATGTAGATGTAACATTCACAACCAATGTGATACACTGCATTCAAAATAAAGGATAAAAATCATCTGATTATCTCAATATATGTAGAAAAAAAGCATTTAATAGAATTCAACATCCAATCATGATAAAAACTCTCAACAAACTGTATACGGAGGGAACATATCTCAACATAATAAAGTCTATATATGACAGCCCACAGCTAACATCATACCTAATGTTGAAATCTGAGATTGGATGCCCACTTTCGTAACTTTTATTTAACATACTACTGGAATTAGATAATTGATTAGAGCAATTAAGCAAGATAAAGAAAATAAAAGTCATCCAAATTGGAAAAGAAGTAAAACCATCTCTGTTTGCGATGATGTAATATTATATGTAAAAACCCTTAAGACTCCACCAAAAAAAATGTTAGAACCAATAAACCAGTAAACCAATACTAACAGATTCAGTAAAGTTGCACAATACAAAATCAATACATAAAAATAAGTTGCATTTCTATACACTAACAACAAACTATCAGAAAGAGAAATTGAGAAATCAATTCCATTTGCAATTGTATCAGAAAGAATAAAATACCAGGGAATAAATTTACCTAAGGAGACAAAAGATTTGTACACTGAAAACTATAGCACAATGATGAAAGACATTAAAGAAGACACAAATGAATAGAAAGATATTCCACACTCATAGATTGGAGGAATTGATATTGTGAAAAAAGTCCATACTATCCAAAACAATCTATAGATTCAGTGCAATTCCTATGAAAATTCCAATGGATTTTTCACAAAAATAGAACAAACGATCTTAAAATTTATGTGGAACCACAAAAGACTCTGAATAGCCAAAGCAATCTTGTGAAAGAAGAACAAAGCTGGAGGCATCACACTTTCTGATTTTAAGCTATATTAAAAAGCAATCAAAACAATACAATATTGGCACAAAAACAGACACATAGATCAGTGGAACAGAATAGAGAGTCCAGAAATAAATGCATATATGGTAAATTAATGTATGACAAAGAAGTGAGAATGTACAATGGGGAAAGGTAGTTTTTTCAGGAATGGTGCTGGGAAAACTGGACAGCCACATGCAAAAGCATGGAACTGGACCCCTATCTTATACCATATACGAAAATCAACTCAACATGGTTGAAGACTTGAACATAAGACCTGAAACCATAAAATTCTTAGAAGAAATTGTAAAGGACCAGCTCCTGGATATTAATCTTGGCAATATTTTTTTGGATTTGACACCGGAGGCAAAACAAAACAAAAAAGCAAAATAAATAAATGGGACTAGATTGGTATTGCCATATATACATTACTAATAAGGAAAAAAAAATCAAAGTGTACACTTTAAATGTATGCAGTTAATTGTATGTCAATTGTATCTCAATAAAAGTTCTTAAAAAAAACAAAACAAACAAACAAAACCAAAAACCAAAAATAAATAAATAAATAAGTAAATATGTGGGACTACATCAAACTAAAAAGCTTTTGCATAGCAAAGGAAACCATCAACAACATGAAAAGGCAAACTACAGAATGGGAGAACATATTTGCAAACTACATATCTGATAAGGAGTTAATATTCAAAATATACAAAGAACTCATACAACTCAATAGCAAAAAACCAAACAACCTGATTTAAAAATGGCCAGAGGAACTGAACATTTTTCTAAGGAAGATATACAAATGGTCAATAGTACTGAAAAAGATGCTCCACATCTCTAATCATCAGGGAAATGCAAATCAAAAGCATAATGAGATATCACTCCACACCTGTTAGAATGGTTATTGTCAAAAAGATAAGAGATAACAAGAGTTAGCAAGGATGAGGAGAAAAACTAACACTTGTGCACTGTTAGTGGTGATGTATAGTGGCTATGGAAAACAGTATGAGGGTTTCTCAAAAAATAAGAAATAGCACTATTATATGATCCAACAGTCCCATTTCTGGGTACATATCCAAAAGAAATGAAAACAGGATATTGAAGAGATAGCTGCATTCCATGTTCACTGCAGTGTTATTTATAATAGGTAAGATGTGGAAATCACCTAAGTGTCTGCAGATGCATGAAGGGATAAAGAAGATGTGATATCAATGGAATACTATTTAGTCTTTAAGAAGGAAGTCTTAAATGATTAATAATGTAACTTGGCAGTATTTATCAGAATTTCAGTTGTGCATATTCTTTGACTCCATATTTCCAATATCTATTCTTCACAAGCACACAAGTGGTAAAGATTTCAGCATGAAGTTAATTAAAGTAATTTTTGTAATAGGGAAGACCTGAAAATAACTTTGTTCAATAGGAGAAACATTGTTCAATTGGAGAAGGATGCGACGTCAGCATAGGAACTACATAATGATATTCAGCCGTTAAAAATAAAATAGAAAGTTATTTGTGAAACATTTTTGAGTGAAAAAAAGGATGTTGTAGAATAAAATATCAAATAAGATCCTAAAAAAAAAAAAAAAAAGAAGGAAGTCTTGCTGTTTGTGACAACTTGGATGAAATTTGAGGGCATTATGCTAAGTGAATAAGCCAGACAGACAAAGACAAGTGTAATATCACCTATATGTGCAATCTTAAAAAAAAAAAAGGTAAACTCAGAGAAAGAGATAGTAGAAAACTGGTTTCCAGGGACTGGGGCTGGGAAAATAGGGATAGATTGGCAAAAATATACAAACTTTCAGCTATAAGGTGAATAAGATCTGAGGATCTAATATCTAATGTAAAACATTGTGACAATAGTTGAAATTTGCTAAGAGAGTAGAATTTAAATGGTTTCACCAAAACCCAAAAAAGATAACTGTGAGGGGATGGGTGCCTTAAATAACTTGATGGGGAGAATCTTTTCACAGTGTATATGCACATCAAATTACCACACTATGCACTTTACATATCTTACAATTCTGTCCCAGCTTCCCCTTCGCCCTCCCCCCTCCCTGCCCCCTCAACCCCGTGTCCTCCAGTCCATTCTCTGCATCTGCAACCTTATTCTTGTTCTTGGGAAGCTGGGACGAAGTGAGAGAGTAGCATAGACATATATATACTACCAACTATAAAATAGATAGCTAATGGGAATTTGCTGTATAACACAGGGAGATCAACTCGATGTTGGGTGATGCCTTGGTGGGCCGGGACAAGAAGGGTGGGGGGAGTCGCAGGAGGGAGGGGATATGGGGATATATATATAAATACAGCTGATTCACCTTGGTGTACCTCATAAGCTGGTACAAGAATGTAAAGTAATTATATTCCAATAAAGAGCTTAAAAAAATAAATATCTTACAATTTTGTATGTCAGTTATTCCTTAGTAGAGCTGAAATTTTGAAAAAAATTCTTGACCTTATAAGAGTAGTTTTAATACTTACATATTTACAATTTTGGCTTTTAAGTGGCCTCTTAATTTATCAGTATCCTCTCTGTGTCAAATTCTGGTGGCCTTTAATCAAGAGGCATTACTTGGTAGGGCCAATACGTCTGGATCAGTTACATCCCCACACCCTTCCTTTAGGTTCATCTCTTTTCCTCAGAGATCTTTATTGAAAGTGATTTTCTTCAGATGCTTGAATTTTTTACCGTCATGAACATGTTAACCTAGAATGTATCATCTGGACTATGAACCAGGAAGAAATCCAGTCTGTATTTACTGCTGTAACTCAATATGTCTGCCCTGTTCATCCCTTATGTAAGAGGAGAGGTGAGGCTGTTAGTCCTAAACATTAAGAGTTTATGGTTCAATAAAGGGAAGGTATAATTATGAAACTTATGTATCAACATTCTGAATATAAGTGAAAAAGGCTACAGTAAAAAGTCGTAAACATTTCAGCTACTATTTCTTCAAATATGTACTTTTCCCTGAAGAGAAGGGTTTCTGTAGCCTTATTGCCCGATTGCAAACAACTCGCAGTTTTTTGGGGGGAAACTCAAGCAATTCTCTGGTGTGAGAAAACTATTCCCACAATACTATCAAGATGTTACATCACAGCTGTCATGCCCACAGTAATTTTTATTAGGGAATTATAATCTTATGGTTAAATTGTGGCAAAAAAAGTTCTCTACAGAAAATCCTGAAGAACTCGACAAAACTTATGTAGTCAGTTAATTCTGAAATGTGCTTATACCCAGGTTTGTTGTTTTCTCTGGACTACTTTTACCACCAATAGCTTCTACTGAGTCTAATTTTTAAGCCATGCAGATTACAGAAGTCTTCAGAATGCCAATAATAGCATGCTGGGGTTAATTACTGACTCGGAAGGGAGAATGTCAACTCCTGAATCATCAGCATATCTCCTGCCACACCTGGGGTGTTCTCTGGATGCCTTCCATCCAAGTGTTGACAAAACCTGACCTTGGATAGTTGCAAAGATTTGTTGGGACTATGGCCAAAGCGCTTATGTGCCAGAAGAACAGGGCCCATGTTCATTAACCAGGTTATTCTGCTTCCCATATGGCAAGAAGTGTATTTTTTGAGTTTTCCACATTAATGCTGATTGAAAGCTTCCAGACAAAAGGTTCTTATTACTGTAATTTCATGAAGTTCTCTCAATTCTATCCTGATGTAAACCTTAGTAGCTAAGTTGAAAGACCAAGGCCCAGTGATTGGTCACCTAAAAAGGATAAGCATGACTGTTTGATAGGGATAGGGTAGGATAATTAGTTTAGAAATCCCACTAGGGGATTAAAGACAGAAAGAAAATTTTAAGGACATTTGGAAGACTGTTGTAGGCTAATGACCACTCAAGAAAAGAATCCAGTAACCTAGCACCAATCTACACTACCTCGAAGGAAGACCAGGCAGATTCAAGCACCAGGCACACTCAAGACACACGTCCTGATAGTTAAAACACAAGACAATAGATATAGGGTCTGAATCTTGTTACATGAAGTCAGGGAGTTAATAGTCCTTGAAGATAAGCATTTTTGCATGTAGCCAAGATAGAAATATAGGTGAAAGGGGAAAGAAAACTAGATGAGAGGGGACGTTATATCCAAACCTGAGATGATAGTATATATTATCACCCTTTTGCTAATATACATGTAATTTAAATAGTGCCATGACAGTCCTGGTTAGAACTATAGGGCCAAAGGAGGAACTAATAATGTAAGCTTTGATGTCTAACTAAGAATGGGGAAGAAGGTAGTCTTCCCCTCTCCCTACTTTTTCTTTGATTATAAAAATGTAGGCCTCTTGTTATCAGGGCTACACTCCCTTGCTGGCCCGTTTGTATCTCTCACACGCATCCTATGCTAATAAACTCACTCTTTGCCTGCCACGTTGCCTCATGCTGAATTCCTTCTGCATGGAGACAAAAGAACCTGAGCTCCAATAAGTCCTGACACCAGGCGAGTGGTTTCAATGAAAAGACAGTGGGTATGAATCCCCTCCTAAGTCAGGGATTGTGGGTTCAAGTCCCAATCTGTGGTGTATCTAGGTTCAAGTCCCATCCCAGAAGGACTGTGGCTTCATACCTATTATAGTTAAAAATGGGCCCACAATCAGAACAGTATATTATACCTTCTGAGTGGTCCTGGTAGCAATCCCAGCCAGAGGGATGCATTGTTTTCCTGTTGCACTAGCTGCAAGCCAAAAGGACAAGAGTTATGTCCACAGCTGTGCTCCCGATGTGTCTGGGGAACGGCATTTAACCTAGAGTCTCCCATGTCTCTTTGCAACATTAAATTATTAAGTAACTGACCTTGAAGGTTATTGTGAGGAATGATGACATTTTAAGAAGGCTTGTCTTTGAGGGAAAGGGGGCTTCATAGTGGTCTCACAAGCCTCAGTGCTTCAACAAGAGGTGGCAAATAGAATAAAGAGAGTGAAATAACAGTAATAAAAAGGGCACAATAGAAAAAGACTAAATGATGCTTTCTAGCCTGTTAAAACCTTTTCTTGCTTCTATTATCTATAATTTCTAGGTCAATTATGCTAATGTCAGCCGAGGGCCTAACTGAGTTAAGGAAAGAATACAGGAAGATTTGTATTGACATGATGTCAAGAGAAGAGCGGTGTTGGGTATGGAAATGCCCCATCAGGCCTCCATTTGGATGTAATAGTCTAATTTGGTACAAGCTCCTAATAGAACTTGATGGTTAATCACATCCCTGTGGAGTGAAACTTGAGTCTTGCAGATCACAAATCCCAAAGATAACTCAGTTTCACAAAATGCCAGGTTGACATCAAACTTTTAACAATTAATTCTATAGAAAGTAGCCTTTGAGAGAGTCTAGAAAATCAGTCACCAGTATTTATTGAGTGCTTTCCAGATGCCTGGTCTGAGTTAGGCTCCTTAGGCTTAATCATAAATTATTGTCAGGTCATAAAGCAAATTCAATAAGAGAAACAGAAAATTTCTGGTATAAAAAATGAAGTGTCTTAATTTAAAAATGAATGTGAATAAATTATCTTGCCCTATTTTTCCCCTAGGAAGTCTTCACAAACTGAGAACAAAATTTACTCCCAACTTTCCCCCCATGAGCCATGATAACATAAAGTCTTAAACTAGGTACAGTGGGTCTCTGTCCTGAGGCAGGCTCCCCAGCACAAGTGAGTCTCCCCCCATATAGAAAACTATCTGGAGAGAGCAAAGAATCTTTCCCCAAGAACTGGAAGCATTAACCTGGGAACAGAGCAATTTGGTCATTCCTTTTGGAATAGCTCTGTCCTCCTCTCTATGGGGGACCAGCATTTGTGGAACTTTATCTGAGAAAGCATAAGTTTTTGTTGAATCTTGTGTAACCTGGAAAAAAGCAAGGGGTGAGAGGCTTACCTTGAAATGTCAGCAGCATGTTGATTGAGTTTCAGCGTGTAATGTAGTACGTGTAGTGTGCCTTCCTAACTGGAATTTCTGAGTGACCTCTATGTTCAGAGTAAATACCCACTGACATGTCTCTGCGTGCTGTGGATGGAGAGATAGCCCTTTACTGTAAGAGGTAAAGCCAAGTGACATTTGAGCGGTCAATTTCTACACCCCCTCGGCCACAACCACTGGCTGCTCTGGCCTCTTTCTCCTCTCATTCTCTAGTACTAACTGAGTAGAGGTATTTTATTTTTTTTTTATTTTTATTTTTTTTATTTGTGCCTTAGATTTATTTTTTATTTTTTTTTTATTTTTTTGGGGGTACACAAGGTTCAATCATCTGTTTCCATACACACATCCCCTTCCCCGACCCCCCTCCTTGAGTCCCCCCCACCCTCTCTGCCCCAGTCCTCCAAGGCATCTTCCATTCTCGAGCTGGACTCCCTTTGTTATACAACAACTTCCCACTGACTATTTTACACTTGGTAGTATATATATGTCTGTGCTACTCTCTCGCTTCGTCTCAGTTTCCCCTTCACCCCCTGCCCCCTCCCATATCTCGAGTTCTCCAGTCCATTCTCTGTATCTGCATCCTTATTCTTGTCACTGAGTTCATCAGTACCATTTTCAGATTCCGTATATGTGAGTTAGCATACAATATTTGTCCTTCTCTTTCTGACTTACTTCACTATGTATGACAGATTGTAGTTCTATCCACCTCATTACATATAGCTCCATCTCATCCCTTTTTATAGCTGAGTAATATTCCATTGTATATATATGCCACATCTTCTGTATCCATTCATTTGTTGATGGGCATTTCGGTTGCTTCCATGTCCTGGCTATTGTAAAGAGTGCTGCAATAAACATTATGGTACAAGTTTCTTTTGGGATTATGGTTTTCTTTGGGTATATGCCCAGTAGTGGGATTACTGGATCATATGGTAGTTCTATCTGTAGTTTTTTAAGGAACCTCCAAATTGTTTTCCATAGTGGCTGTACCAACTTACAGTCCCACCAACAGTGCAGGAGAGTTCCCTTTTCTCCACACCCTCTCCAACATTTGTGGTTTCCAGATTCTGTGATGATGGCCATTCTGACAGGTATGAGGTGATACCTCATTGTGGCTTTGACTTGCATTTCTTTGATGATTAGTGATGTTGAGCATCTTTTCATGTGTTTGTTGGCCATCTGTATGTCTTCTTTGGAGAAATGTCTATTTAGGTCTTCCGCCCATTTGTGGATTGGGTTATTTGCTTTTTTGGTATTAAGCTTCGTGAGCTGCTTGTATATTTTGGAGGTTAATCCTTTGTCCGTTGTTTCATAGGCAATTATTTTTTCCCATTCTGAGGGTTGCCTTTTAGTCTTGTTTATGGTTTCTTTTGCTGTGCAAAAGCTTTTAAGTTTCATGAGGTCCCATTCACTTATTCTTGATTTTATTTCCCTGATTCTAGGAGGTGGGTCAAAAAGGATGTTGCTTTGATGTATGTCAAAGAGTGTTCTGCCTATGTTTTCCTCTAGGAGTTTGATAGTGTCTGGCCTTACATGTAGGTCTTTAATCCATTTGGAGTTTATTTTTGTGTATGGTGTTAGGAAGTGTTCTAATTTCATTCTTTGACATGTTGCTGTCTAATTTTCCCAGCACCACTTATTGAAGAGGCTGTCTTTTTTCAATTGTATACTCGTGCCTCCTTTGTCAAAGATAAGGTGCCCATAAGTGTTTGGGCTTACTTCTGAGTTCTCTATTCTATTCCATTGATCATCCTTTCTATTTTTGGGCCAGTACCATACTGTCTTGATCACTATGGCCTTGTAGTATAGTTTGAAGTCAGGAAGCCTGATTCCACCAACTCCATTTTTCCTTCTCAAGATTGCTTTGGCTATTCGGGGTCTTTTGCGTTTCCATACAAATCGTAAGATTTCTTGTTCTAGTTCTGTGAAAAATGCCATTGGTAATTTGATAGGGATTGCATTGAATCTGTAAATTGCTTTGGGTAGTACAGACATTTTCATGATGTTGATTCTTCCAATCCAGGAACATGGTATGTCCCTCCATCTGTTTGTGTCGTCTTTGATTTCTTTCATCAATATCTTAAAGTTTTCTGCATACAGATCTTTTGTCTCCTTAGGCAGGTTTATTCCTAGGTATTTTATTCTTTTGGTTGCAATGGTGAATGGGAGAGTTTCCTTAATTTCTCTTTCTGCTCTTCTGTTGTTAGTGTATAGGAATGCAAGAGATTTCTGTGCATTAATTTTGTATCCTGCTACTTTACTAAACTCTTCAATTAGTGCTAGCAGTTTTCTGGTCGAGTCTTTAGGGTTTTCTATATATAATATCATGTCATCTGCAAAGAGTGACAATTTTACTTCTTCTTTTCCAATTTGGATTCCTTTGATTTCTTTTTCTTCTCTGATTGCTGTGTCTAAAACTTCCAAAACTATGTTGAATAATAGTGGTGAGAGTGGACACACTTGCCTTGTTCCTGTTCTTAGAGGGAATTCTTCCAGTTTTTCCCCATTGAGAACAATGTTGGCTTTTGGTTTTGCATATATGGCTTTTATTATGTTGAGGTAATTTCCTTCTATGCCCATTTTCTGGAGAGCTTTTATCATAAATGGATGTTGAACTTTGTCAAAAGCTTTTTCTGCATCTATTGAAATGATCATATGGTTTTTATCCTTCAAGTTGTTGATATGATGTATCACGTTGATTGATTTGCATATATTGAAGAATCCTTGCATCCCAGGGATAAACCCCACTTGATCATGGTGTATGATTTTTTTAATGTGCTGTTGCAGTCTGTTAGCTAGTATTTTGTTGAGGATTTTTGCATCTATATTCATCAGTGATATTGGTCTGTAGTTTTCTTTTTTTGTGACATCTTTGCCTGGTTTTGGTATCAGGGTGATGGTAGCCTCGTAGAATGAGTATGGGAGTGCTCCGCCTTCTGCAATATTTTGGAAGAGTTTGAGAAGGATAGGTGTTAACTCTTCTTGAAATGTTTGATAGAATTCGCCCGTGAATCCATCTGGTCCTGGGCTTTTGTGCGTTGGGAGATTTTTAATCACTGCCTCAATTTCCGTACTTGTGATTGGTCTGCTCATGGTTTCTATTTCTTCCTGGTTCAGTCTTGGAAGATTGTATTTTTCTAAGAATTGATCCATTTCTTCCAGGTTATCCAATTGATTGGCATGTAGTTGCTTGTAGTAGTCTCTCATGATGTTTTGTATTTCTGTGGTGTCCGTTGTTACTTCTCCTTTTTCATTTCTAATTCTGTTGATTTGCATCTTCTCCCTTTTTTTCTTGATGAGTCTGGCTAATGGTTTATCAATTTTGTTAATCTTCTCAAAGAACCAGCTTTTAGTTTCATTTACGTTTCTTATGGTTTCTTTCCTTTCTTTTTCATTTATTCCTGCTCTGATCTTTATGATTTCTTTCCTTCTACTCACTTTGGGGTTTCTTTGTTCTTCTTTCTCTAGTTGTTTTAGGTGTAAGGTTAGGTTGTTTATTCGATCATTTTCTTGTTTCTTAAGGTAGGACTGTATTGCTATAAACTTCCCTCTTAGAACTGCTTTTGCTGCGTCCCATAGGTTTTGGGTTGTTGTGTTTTCGTTGTCATTTGTTTCTAGATATTTTTTGATTTCCTCTTTGATTTCTTTAGTGATTCCTTGGTTGTTTAAGAGTGAATTGTTTAGCCTCCATGTGTTTGTATTTTTTGCAGTTTTTTTCCTGTAATTGATATCTAGTCTCATGGCGGTGTGGTCTGAGAAGATGCTTGATATGATTTCAATTTTCTTGAATTTGCTGAGGTTTGATTTGTGACCCAAGATGTGATCTATCCTGGAAAATGTTCCGTGTGCACTTGAGAAGAAAGTGTAGTCTGTCGTTTTTGGATGGAATGTCCTATAAATATCAATGAAGTCAAGATGGTCTAATGTGTCATTTAAAGCTTGTGTGTCTTTATTTATTTTCTGTTTGGATGATCTGTCCATTGATGTAAGTGGGGTGTTCAAGTCTCCCACTATTATTGTGTTCCTGTTGATGTCCCCTTTTATAGCTGTTAGCATTTGCCTTATGTATTGAGGTGCTCCTATATTGGGGGCATAGATATTTACCATTGTGATATGTTCTTCTTGAATGGATCCCTTGATCATTATGTAGTGTCCTTCCTTGTCTCTTTTAATAGTCTTTACTTTCAAGTCTAATTTGTCTGATATGAGTATTGCTACTCCAGCTTTCTTTTGACTTCCATTTGCATGGAATATCTTTTTCCATCCCTTTCCTTTCAGTCTATATGTATCCCTTGGTCTGAAGTGGGTTTCTTGTAGGCAGCATATAGAAGGGTCTTGTTTTTGTATCCATTCAGCCAGTCTGTGTCTTTTGGTTGGAGAATTTAATCCATTTACATTTAAAGTGATTATTGACATGTGTGTTCCAATGACCATTTTCTGATTTGTTTTGGGTTTGTATTTGTAGGTGTTTTCCTTTTCTTGTGTTTCCTGCTTAGAGAAGTTCCTTTAGCACTTGTTGTAAGGCTGGTTTGGTGGTGCTGAATTCTCTTAACTTTTGCTTGTCTGGAAAGCTTTTGATTTCTCCCTCAAATCTGAATGAGATTCTTGCTGGGTAGAGTATTCTTGGCTGTAGGTTTCTCTCTTTCAGGACTTTCAGTATATCCTGCCATTCCCTTCTGGCCTGCAAAGTTTCTGTAGAAAGGTCAGCTGTTATCCTTATGGGTTTTCCCTTATATGTTGTTTGTTGCTTTTCTCTTGCTGCTTTTAATATTTTTTCTTTGTGCTTAATTGTCGTTAGTTTGATTAATATGTGTCTTGGTGTATTTCTCCTTGGGTTTATTCTTTATGGGACTCTCTGTGCTTCTTGGACTTGGTTAATTATTTCCTTTCCCATGTTGGAGAAGTTTTCCACTATCACCTCTTCAAATATTTTCTCAGACCCTTTCTTGTTTTCTTCTTCTTCTGGGATGCCTATAATTCGAATGTTGGTATGTTTAAGGTTATCACTGAGGTCTCTGAGACTGTCTTCTAATCTTTTTATTCTTTTTTCTTTTTCCTGCTCTGTGGCAGTTATTTCCCCCATTCTATCTTCCAACTCACTTATTCGTTCTTCTGCCTCAGTCATTCTGCTGGTTATAGCATCTAGAGTATTTTTAATATCAGTTATTTTGTTATCCATTGCTGTTTGTTTTTCTGAGTTCTTATGAACTGTTTCTTGTACTTTCTCTATTTTGTTATCGAGATTTTGTATCATTTTGACTATCATGACTCTAAATTCTTTTTCAGGCATTTTTCCTATTTCCTCCTCATTTATTTGGTCTTGTGGGTTTTTTTCCTGCTCCTTTGCCTGCATGGTGTTTCTTTGTTTCCTCATGGTTGTCCAAACTTTTGGGGCTGCTTGTCCTGGCGATAGAGGTGTTTATAGAAGACTGTCCAAGCCTCAGACTAATGTCCAAGTTTTGGATTAAATGAATATTAAGTCCCAGTTTTCCCAGGACTTCCCCAGTGTTGAAGACCACCTGAGAGAAGCCACTGCAACGATGATCCCACACACCACAATGAAACTCAGTCCTCCAGAATCAATCAAGTCCATCAACTTGTAGCCCCAGATGGAACCGAAGTTCCCCAGATAGAACCGAATCAAATCAAATCTGTTGACTCATAGCCTGAAAATGAAGTTTGTCGGTTCCTTGCTTCAACTGGCATGCACTGAGGTAGCCAGTGCCGCTTCAGGGAACTTTGAAGGGAGGATCATCAGGACAGATGGTCCTGGCAGCTACTAGGGCCTTGCCCCCAATATACCCTGACCAGTAGCTAGCCACAAGCAGCAAGGCTCCTGGCTGGCAAGCCAAATTTGTCCAAGCTTGCTCTGCTCGCCGCATGACAAGCCAATGAATCGGAGACAAGGTGTTGAGGCAGTAAAGGTATTTTAATAAAGTCTAAGCTTCATTCTCTGATATCTCTCCTGATTCCTCACACTTTCACAAGTGTGATTTAGCTTCTTTATTATTGGCTGTAGATTTTCTTCTTGGGAGCAATTTAGCATAAAATGTTCATTTCTCATCCAAGCAAGCAGAAATATATGCGCAAGTACAAAATAGTAAAAATGATTGAAGTAGAAGATGAATAATGTAGAATAATTGTAAAACTATATCTGTCCAGAATCACATATTACAGCTTCAACTATAGGGAGGGAGGAGTGGAATAAGGGGGGAAATTTTATTCTTGGGATTGATAATTTGAAGAATTTGGTTAAGTATGTTCTTAAAAGCTTTAGAGTAGCCAATGGCACAGAATTAGGCTAAAAAAGTAGTATGAAAGCTATTAGTTGTGATAATCAACTTAAAATTAAATGTCCTTATTAAAAGACCTGAGGCTAGAATTTCCCAGACTGGTGTCCTGCACACCACCATGTCACAAAATGTTAGTGGTATACTATAGAAAGTATACTCTACGGCAGAAACTATACTAAACTACGGAAAGTATATATATGATACTACACTACACCGTAGAATTCTGTTCTATACTATACTAAAGCATACTGTACTATAGAAAGTGTTTCTAGGCTAAAAATTATTTGGAAAATGCTGTGTTAAAAATGTTATACATTTCTTAACTTGAGAATTCCAAGGTGTTTTTAACATGATAGTGAGAGTTGTGAAGCTCTAAGAGGAAATATAGTGTTCATTGTTTCCCATACTATTTGATCAGAGAAAATTGTTTTCATAGTACACTTATTAATATCTCAGAGTGGTGCTTTTCTGAGCAGTTTAGGAAACACTGAGTTCAGCATTCAACTCAATTAAGGATTTAAATTTAAAAAGCATGGAGAAAGAATTAAGTAATAATAAAATATTAATAAATTAAAACCATAAACCGTCCAAAATAATAAATAATTTGGTTCTCTAAAGAAAGTAAAATGGACTCTCTTTGACAAACCTGGATATAGAAAAGTAATAAAACTATTTGATAATAGTAAAATTGAAATGTTAATTAAATACTAATTTTAAGTAAACTATATATTGCTTTAGTTGACTCAAAAGGAACATAGAAAGTCAAGAAAATAAAGATTGTGATAGAATTGGTAAAAAAGTCACCAAAGGGCTTCCTAGGTGGTGCAATGGTTAAGAATCTGCCTGCCAATGCAGGGGACACAGGTTCGATCCCTGATCCAGGAAGATTCAACATGCCACGGAGCAGCTAAGCCCGTGCACCACAACTATTGAGCCTGCGCTTTAGAGCCCGTGAGCCACAACTATTGAGCCTATGTGCTGCAGCTACTGAAGCCCACGGGCCTAGAGTCCATGCTCAGCAACAAGAGAAGCGATGGCAATGAGGAGCCTGTGCACCACAATGAAAGGTAGGCCCTTGCTTACCACAGCTAAAGAAAGCCTGCGCGCAGCAACAAAGACCCAACACAGCCAATAAATAAATAAATTTAAAAAAAAAGTCACCTAAGTGCTTTTATTTTCTTTCTGGTATGTTGTTTCTTATTGAAATACAGATGATGTAAAATATTATGTTAGTTTCAGGTGTGCTACATAATAGTATTATATTTGCATATATTATGAAATAATCTTCACAATAAATCTAGTAACCATCTGTCCCCAAATAAAGTTATTACAATATTATAGACCATATTTCTTATGCTACATATTACATCTTTGTGACTTATTTATTATATAAATGTAGGTTTTAATCTCCTTCACATATTTTGCCTATCTCCCCAACCCCCTTTCTTCTGGCAGTCACCCATTTGTTCTCTGCATCTATGAGTCTGTTTTTGTTTGGTTTGGTTAGTTTTTTAGATTCCACATATAAGTGAGATTATGTGGTATATGTCTTTCTATGTCTGATTTATTTCACTTAGAATAATGCCTTCTAGATCCATCCATGTTTTCACAAATGGAAAGATTTCATTTAGTTTAATGGCTGAGTACAATTCTACTGTATATATGTACCACATCTTCTTTATCCATACCTTTATCAGTGGACACTTAGGTTGCTTCCATACCTTGGCTGTTGTAAAGAATGCTGCAATGGGGTGCAATGAAACAGTGGAGTGCATACAATTTTTTGAATATTATTTTTGTTTTCTTTGTATAAATATCCAGAAGTGAAATTGCTGGATCATGTGGCAGTTCTTTATTAATTTTTTGAGGAAAATCCATACTGTTTTCTGTAACAGCTGCACCAATTTACAATTCCACAAGCAGTGCATGAGGGTTCTCTTTCTCCATAACCCTTACCTTGTTATTTGATGTCTTTTTGATGATAGTCAGTCAGACAAGGGTGGTAGTATCTCTGATTTAGATTTGCATTTCTCTGATGACTAGTGATGTTGAACATCCTTTCACATGCCTATTGGTCATCTCTATGTATTCTTTGGAAAAATGTCTGTTCAAGTTCTCTGCCCCCCCTTTTTTTCTAATGCTTCATCGTGTGATTTTTTTTTTTTTTTTGCATTTTATTCTGCCCATTTTTTAATTGTGTTGTTTGGATTTTGATTTTGGGTTGTACGAGTTATTTGTATATTTTAGATATTAACTCCTTATCAAATATATCATTTGCAAATATCTTCTCCCATTCAGTAGGCTGCCTTTTCATTTTATTGATAATTTCATTTGCTGTACAAAAGCTTTTCAGTTTGATGTAGTCCCATTTGTTTATTTTTTTTCCACTTGCTTGAGGAGACATATCCAAAGAAACATTGCTAAAACCGATGCTAAAGAGTGTCCTGCCTATGTTTTCTTCCAGGAGTTTTATGGTTTCAGGTTTTACATTTAGGTCTTTATTTTGAGTATATTCTTGTACATAATGTGAGAAAAGTAGTCCAGTCTGATTCTCTTGCATGTGGCTGTCCAATTTTCCCAGCACCATTTATTGAAAAGATTCTTTTCCCCATTATATTTTCTTGCCTCCATTGTCATAGATTAATTGACCTTATAAATGTGGGTTCATTTTTGGGCTGTATATTCTGTTCCATTGAAATATGTATCTGGTGTTGCATGAAAGGAGAGAAGGTTAGCACTCCCCTTGACAAGGATGGAAGAGGCCCTCGGACCTGACAACATGCATATGGTGAAATATGTATCTGTTTTTGTGTCAGTTCCATACGGCTTTGATTACTGTAGCTTTGTAGTGTAGTTTGAAATCAGGAAGCATAATATCCTTAGCTTTCTTCTTCTTTCCAAGATTGCTTTAGCTATTCAAAGTCTTTAGTGTTTCTGAACAAATTTTAGAATTATTTGTTCTTTTTTTTTTTAATAAAAATGCTTTGGTATTTTGATAGGGATTGCATTTAATCTGTAGATTGCTTTGGGGAGTATGGTTACTTTAATAATATTAATTCTTTCAGTACCTAAGCAAGGTGTATCTTTCCATCTGTTTGTGTTGCCTTCAATTTCTTTCATCAGTGTCTTATAGTTTTCTGAGTACAAATCTTTTACCTCCTTGGTTAGATTTATTCCTGGGTATTTTATTCTTTTGGATGCAATTTAAATGGGATTGTTTTCTTAATTTCTCTTTCTGATAGTCCATTGTTAGTGTATAGAAATACAACAGATTTTTGTATATTAATTTTGTATTCTGTAACTTTACTGAATTTGTTTATTAGTTCCAATAGTTTTTTGGTGTCATCTTTAGGATTTTCTATATATAGTATCATGTCATCTAAAAACAGTAATAGTTTTACATCTTTCTTTCCAATTCAGATTCCTTTTATCTCATTTTCTCATCTGATTGCTGTGGCTAGGATTTTCAACACTCTGTTGAATAAAAGTGGTGAGAGTGAGCATACTTGTTCTGCTCCTGATCTTAGAGGAAATGCTTTCAGTTTTTCACAATTGAGTATAATCTTGGCTGTGGGTTTGTTCTATATGACCTTTATTATGTTGAGCTATATTCCCTCAATACCCATTTTGTTGAAAGTTTTTTTTATCATAAATGAATATTGAATTTTGTCAAAAGCTTTTTCTGCATCTAGTGAGATAATCATATTATTTTTATTCTTCAATTTGTTAATGTGATGTATCACATTAATTGATTTTTATATATTGAACCATACTTTCATCCCTGGGATAAATCCCACAGGATCATTATGTATGATGCTTTTAATGTATTCTTGAATTTGGCTTGAAAATGTTGAAGATATTTGCACCTATGTTCTTCAGTAGTATTGGCCTGTAATTTCCCTTTTTTTGTAGTGTCTTTGTCTGGTTTTGGTATCAGGGTAACGCTGGCTTCATACAATGAGTTGGAGTGTTCCTTCCTATTCAATTTTTTGCAATAATTTGAGATGGGTAGGTATTAACTGTTCTTTAAATATTTGTTGGAATTCACTCATGAAGCCATCTGTTCCTAGAGTTTTGTTTGCTGGGAATTTTTATTACTGATTCAATTCTGTTACTGGTAATTTGTTATATTTTTTGTTTCTTTCTAGTTCAGTCTTGGGAGATTGTT
Organism: Hippopotamus amphibius kiboko; assembly: GCF_030028045.1. NCBI lineage: Eukaryota > Metazoa > Chordata > Mammalia > Artiodactyla > Hippopotamidae > Hippopotamus > Hippopotamus amphibius. The sequence goes on along the minus strand of NC_080190.1, from coordinate 105,728,749 downwards.
CATTTCTAGGAATTTATCCATTCCTCTACATTGTCCGTTTTATTGGCATATAATTGTTCATAGCAATCTCTTATGATCCCTTGTATTTCTTTGGTGTCAGTTGCAACTTCATTTCTGATTTTATTTATTTGAGCCTTCTCCCCTTTTCTCTTGATGAGTCTGGCTAAAGATTTATCAATTTTGTTTATCTTTCTCAAAGAACTGGCTCTTAGTGTCCTTAATGTTTTCTACCAATTTTTTAGTCTCTATTTTTTTTCCTGCCCTTATCTTTATGATTTCTTTGCTTCTCCTAAGTTTGGATTTTCTTTGTTCTTCTTTTCCTAGTTCATTTAAGTGTATGATTAGATTGTTCATTTGAGATTTTTATTGTTTCCTGAGGTAGGTTTGTATTGCTATAAACTTCCCTCTTAGAAATGCTTTTCTGCATCCTGTAGATTTTGGATCATTGTGTTTCCATTTTCATTTGTCTTCATGTATGTTTTTACTTCCTCTTTGACTTCTTCAGTGAGCAATTTGTTGTTGAGTAGCATATTGTTTAGCCCCCACACATTTGTGTTTTTTGTAGCTTTTTCTTTTCTTGTAGTTGATTTCTAGTCTCATATCACTTTGGTAGGAAAAGATGCTTGAAATGATTTCAATTTTCGTAAATTTACTGAGACTTGTTTTGTGGCCTAGCATGTGATCTATTCTAGAGAGTGTTCCATGTGCAACTGAAAAGAATCCATATTCTACTGCTTTTGGACAGAGTGTGCTACATATATTTATTAAGTTCATGTTGTCTAATGTTATTTAAGGCCAATGTTTCCATATCGATCTTTTGTCTGGATTGTCTCTCTATTGATGTATGTGTGGTACTAAAATCCTCTACTGTGTACTTTCAAATTATCCCTTTTATCTATTAATATTTGCTTTATGTATTTAGGTGCTCCTATGTCAGGTTCATGTGCACTTACACTTGTTATATCTTCTTGTTGGTTTGATCCCTTTATCACTAAGTAAGTCCTTTTTCATCTCTTGTCAAAATCTTTATTTTTAAATCTGCTTTCACTGATATATTATTTACTGCTACCCTAGCTTTCTTTTGATTTCCATTGGCATAGAATAACTTTTCCCATCCTCTCACTTTCAGTCTATGTATGTCTTTAAATCTGAAGTGAATCTCTTGTAGGCAACATATATATGATCTTGATTTTGTATTGATTCAGTCACTCTGTGCCTTTTGATAAGAGCATTTAGTCCGTTTACATTTAAAGTAATTATTGGTAGATATATACTTCTGTCATTTTGTTTATTTTTTTTGGTTGTTTTGTCTTTTTTGTTCCTTTCTTCTTCTGTCTTCCTTTGTGATTTGATGACTATCTTCAGTGTTATGTTAAGTATTAAATTTCTTTATCTCTTTTTTGTGTGTATCTATAATAAGTTTTTGGTTACCATGAGGGGTGTGTGTGTGTGTGTGTGTGTGTGTGTGTGTGATTTAAGTTGATGTTTTCTTCAATTTGAATGCATTCTAACCACCCTGCATTTTTACTCCTCACCTCCCTGCTGGTAACATTTAATATTTTGACACCTTATTTTACATTTTTCCCTTTGTGTATCCCTTAATTACTTATTGTTGATATAGATGATTTTGCTACTTTTATCTTTTAACCTTTCTACTAGATTTATAAGTGGTTGATCTATCATATTTATTATAAGTTTGCCTTGATCAATGAGATTTTTCCTTTTGTAATTTTCATATTTCTAGTTGTGGTCTTTTCTTTTTTGATTGGAGAAGTCCCTTTAACATTTCCTATAAAGCTGGCTTGGTGGCACTGAACACAGTTTTTGATTGTCTGTAAAATTCTTTCTCTCTCTTTCAACTCTGAATGATAGCCTTGCCAGGTAGAGTATTCTCTGGTGTGATTTTTTTTCTTTCATCACTTTGAATATGTATTGCCACTTTCTTCTGGCCTGAAAAGTTTCTGCAGAAAAGTCAACTGATAGACTTATGGGAGTTCACTTGTTTGTAACTTGTTGCTTTTTCCTTACTGATTTTAATATTCTCTTTTTATCTTAATTTTTTCCATTTTAATTATAATCTCTTGGTTTGGATCTCTTTGGTTTCATTTTGTTTAGGTGTCTCTGTGCTCCCTGGATCTGGATATCTGTTTTGTTATCCAGGTTAGGGAAGTTTCCAGCTATCATTTCTTCAAATATGCTTTCTACTCTTTTCTTTCTCTCCTATCCTTCTGGGACTCCTTTAATGCAAATGTCAGTATGCTTGGCACTGCCCTAGACGTCTCTTAAACTATCCTCATTTTTAAAAATTCTTTTCTTTCTGTTTAGTTTAGGTGGTTTCCACTACTCTATCTCCAGTTCACTGATCTGTTACTCTTTATCATCTAAAATACCATTGATTATTTTTTAGTGTACTTTTTATTTTAGTTACTGTATTCCTCAGCTCTGTTCAGCTCTACCTTATATTTTCTAACTCTTTATTAAGTTTTCATTGTGTTTATCCATTCTTCTCCCAGGTTCATTGGATATCTTTATGATCATTATTTTGACCTCTTTATCAGATAGGTTTCTTTTCTCCACTTCATTTAGTTTTCTGAGGCTTTATCTTGTTCCTTTGTTTGGAACATATCCATCTGTTTCCTCATTTTGCCTAATTCTCTGTGTTTATTTCTGTGTATTAGGCAGGTCAGTTACATTTCTCAATCTTGGAGGAGGGGCCTTATGTAGGAGATGTCTCATGGTGCCCAGCAGCACACTCCCTTCTGTTCATCAGAGCTATATGCTCTTGGAGTGCCCCCTCTGTGGTCTGTGTGGGCCTTTCTATTGTGGTGGGTTGGAGTAGGGTAGGTGTGCTGATGTGTGGGGCTGGTCCATAGCTTGGTTGGCTGCCAGGCCCTGTCTCATGCAATAACTCCTGGCCCACTGGTGGGTGGGGCTGTGTCCCAAGGCAACTGGCTGTGGGGCCTGAGGGGGCCCAGGGCTGGTGCCAGTACACTAGTGGGTGAGTCCATGTCCCCATGCTGGTGGTTGTGGGGCCCTGGGGTCCCAGGACAGGTACCAGTTTGCTGGTTGGCAGGTAAGTGTTTATAGGCTAGAGGGAGGATTCCAAAATGGTTCTTGCCAGCACTAGCGTCCTTGTGTTAGGATGAGCTTCCAAAAATGGCTGCTGCCAGGGTCTATGTCCCCAGAGGGAGTCTCAGTTTTCTCCTGCATCTCCAAGTAGGTTTGACTCAGGGTCCTTTGAAATAACTGCCTGTGCACTGAGACTCAGAGTATATGAAATTTTGTGATAGGCTGATAAAATGTCTTCAAAATAACTATTCTTCCTCTAATTTATTACAGTAAGTTCTTCTCATAAATAAAGCAATATCTCTCAAATGTATCTTCTTTCTAGAATTTACTAAACGCTTTATATATTTTATGCTTTATAATATGCAGCTGTATCTTACAGCTAAATTTAATGCATTCCAAGCTTTATACTCTTCATACATATTTTAATTCAAATAAATTTGAGAGCGTAACTTTTTTCCCAAGATCAAAAATATAACTATTAATCATTTCTGACTTAATCATCATTCTCTAAATATCATAAAATTAATATTATAAATCTTGGTTTAGGTTGTTAATTCTTAAAATTGCTCTAATTTATATTTGAGGAACTTTAAAAAATTTCGGAAAATATTTGGCAAAATAGCTTATTTTATCTGAAAATTGCATTTCCAATTGTGTATCTCTAAGTATTCTGTTTTATCTACCTGATATTTTTTCTATATCCTAACTGCCTAAATTATCATCTATGGCTTGTCCCAACTGATTACTTCAAATATCACTCTTTTGTTTTACCAATTAGAAATGCTTGTTTTGATTCTGAAGGGAAAGGTCCAAATAACAGAATCGTAAAATGAAAAAAAAAGGTTTTTTTTTTTCCAGTTTGGCTGGAAGATATGTACATTTAATTAGGCTTATAAATTTTCATTTCTCTCAGAAGGATCAAATCTATTAGAAGGGAACTTGAACACTAATAAAATAACTCTATGTGAAACACTCAAAATTTTGTAAGATCATCCTAAATTTATTCCCATTAGCAGGAAAATGAATAAGAAAACCCACCTACGGAAAATGTTAATTTCCCTGAAGAGTGTGTGTGTGTGTGTGTGTGTGTGTGACGAAGCAGTTGAAAAGACTCTTCAGTAAAACAACAGAGGTACTGCTGAGCTAACGCTGCTCTGGTTTTTTCCCTCAGAGCTTTCAGAAACTAAATGTAGGTTTTCTTTTCTTCTTCTTTCTCCCATCCAGTCATTTGGAATTTGCTTTTGAAAGGAAATATTAAGAGGCTGGGCTGAATGCTAAAGTTACAGTTATTTTCTGAGTTCCAGCCTATAATATTTTCTAACCAAAACCCCAGACTAGAGAATTGGTATGATTTAGGAAAATTGTAACAAATCAAACCCACATGGATTAATTCTCAGGTGTTAGATCATTAAGAAATATATTTACTAATGAAACAAACATCTTCACAAATTTGAATGCTGTTGGACACCAAGCTATGAAATGCTTCAGTGTATATCACATTGTTGCATCCTTTGGCATCTTAAGGGGACTAATTGACATCCTTAACTAGATGTCTTATTTCTGCCCCAAAGAGGTAGTTTAGTTTAGAAGCAATCTTCTCAAGCCTATCTGCCTCTCAATAGTACTAGCTCTGGGTTTCATAATTCCTTTTTCTATTTCTCTAATGTTTCCTGAATATAAGACCTTAGTGAGAATGGAGGGCACCTCAGTGACTCAACACATCCACCTTCCCTTCTTGTTTGAGTTACTATCTTTTCTTCAAAGTATTAATTGGGCACCCACTATTGGGTACTACTATGTAGGGCATTCAAGATAGTTTTAACTATTCCAGGGTAATTTCTTCATGAATTTTTCCCAAGAAGAGTTAAAGACTAATAAAGTATATGAAAGCCATGTCTATGAATATTATACAAGCAAGAAAATGACAAGAATATGAGAAAAGAACAAGTGAGATCCTGGGAGTCACAGAAGGGAGCAACTGCTCTCAGCAGAGGGATTAGGGACAGTTTCCTGGAGAAGGTGAAGTTCAGCTGTCTCCTATACTTAGGCTACACATGTGTATAGATTCACACACCTCACAATGCTTTATTCCTTTTATTTTTTTTAAAGAAATTTATTGAGATACAGTTAACATACAATAAATTGCACATATTTTGAGTGTATAATTTGGTATCCCAATCTCCCAATTCATCCCACCTCAACTACCACCCCCCCACCCGCTTTCCCCACTTGGAGTCCATATGTTTGTTCTCTACATCTGTGTCTCTATTTCTGCCTTGCAAACCGGTTGATTTGTACCATTTTTCTATATTCCGCATATATGTGTTAATATACGATATTTGTTTTTCTCTTTCTGACTCACTCACTCTGTATAACAGTCTCTAGGTCTATCCATGTCTCTACAAATGTCCCAGTTTCATTGCTTTTTGCAGCTGAATAATATTCCATTGTATACATGTACCACATCTTTTTCATCCATTCATCTGTTGATGGACATTTAGGTTGCTTCAGTGTCCTGGCTAGTGTAAATAGTGCTGCCATGAACATTGGAGTGCATGTGTCTTTTTGAATTATGGTGTTCTCTGGGTATATACCCAGGAGTGGCATTGCTGGGTCATATGGTAACTCTATTTTTAGTTTTGCAAGGAACCTCCATACTGTTCTCCATACTGGGTGTATCAATTTACATTCCCACCAACAGCGCAAGAGCGTTCCCTTTTCTCCACACCCTCTCCAGCATTTACTGTTTGCAGATTTCCTGATGATGCCCATTCTAACTGGGGTGAGGTGATACGTCATTGGAGTTTTGATTCGCATTTCTCTAATAATTAGTGATGTTGAGTAGCTTTTCATGTGCCTCTTGGCCATCAGTATGTCTTCTTTGGAGAAATGCCTATTTAAGTCTTCTGCCCATTTTTTGATTGGGTTGTTTGTTTTTTTGATATTGAGCTGGCTGAACTGTTTATATATTTTGGAGATGAATCCTTTGTCTGTTGATTTGTTTGCACATATTTTCTCCCATTCTGAGGGTTGTCTTTTTGTCTTGCTTATAGTTTCCTTTGCTGTGCAAAAGCTTTGAAGTTTCATTAAGTCCCACTTATTCATTTTTGCTTTATTTCCATTACTCTAGGGGATGGATCAAAAAAGATCTTGCTGTTATTTATGTCAAAAAGTGTTCTTCCTATGTTTTCCTCTAGGAGTTATATAGTGTCTGGCCTTATATTTAGGTCTTTAATCCATTTGGAGTTTATTTTTGTATATGGTGTTAAGGAGTGTTCTAATTTCATTCTTTTACATATAGCTGTCCATTTTCCCCAGCACCACTTATTGAAGAGGCTGCCTTTTCTCCATTGTATATCCTTGCCTCCATTGTCATAGATTAGTTGACCATAGTTTATCTCTGGGCTTTCTATCCTGTTCCATTGATCTATATTTCTGTTTTCGTGCCAGTACCATACTGTCTTGATCACTGTAGCCTTGTAGTATAGCCTGAAGTCAGGAAGCCTGATTCCACCAACTCTGTCTTTCCTTCTCAAGATTGCTTTGGCTGTTCAGGATCTTTTGCATTTCCATACAAATCATAAAATTTCTTGTTCTAGTACTGTGAAAAATGCCATTGGTAATTTGATAGGGATTGCATCAAATCTGTAAACTGCTTTGGGTAGTATACTCATTTTCACAATGTTGATTCTTCCAATCCAAGAACATGGTATGTCCCTCCATCTGTTTGTGTCATCTTTGATTTCTTTCATTAGTGTCTTATAGTTTTCTGAGTACAGGTCTTTTACCTCCTTGGTTAGATTTATTCCTAGGTATTTTATTCTGTTTGTTGCAATGGTGAATGGGATTGTTTCCTTAATTTCTCTTTCTGATCTTTTATTGTTAGTGTATAGAAATGCAAGAGATTTCTGTGTGTTAATTTTGTATCCAGTAACTTTACCAAATTCATTGATTAGCTCAAGTAGTTTTCTGGTGGCTTCTTTAGGATTTTCTATGTATAATATCATGTCATCTGCAAACAGTGACAGTTTTACTTCTTCTTTTCCAATTTGGATTCCTTTTATTCCTTTTTCTTCTCTGATTGCTGGGGCAAGGACTTCCAAAACTACATTGAATAGTAGTGGTGAGAGTGGACATCCTTGTCTTCTTTCTGATCTTAGAGGGAATGCTTTCAGTTTTTCACCATTGAGAAGGATGTTTGCTGTGGGTTTGTCATATATGGCCTTTATTATGTTGAGGTAGGTTCCCTCTATGCTCACCTTCTGGAGAGTTTTTATCATAAATGGGTGTTGAATTTTGTCAAAACATTTTTCTGCATCTATTGAGATGATCATGTGCTTCATTCCCTTTTTAGTTACTGCCCTAATGCTCTCATCCCCATAACTAAGCTGACTCTTTTAAATTGCAAACCCACTGCACTCAGTGTAGACTGGTTTGCCCTTACCATTGTGTGAATGGCTTCATCCGAGTGCCAGCTGGTCCCCCTATTGTTATTACCACTAGATTCTTTGCAAGTCTTGATTTTACTTAATCTTTCTCTCTTGTGTCTAAGACTGTGGACTTCTTCTTTCCTCCTTGACTTCCTAAATGACACCCTCTCTTGAGTCTATGACCCCTCCAAGCATTGTTCCTCTTTGTTAGCTTTTCTTCTGCTAATAACTTATTTAAAAGCTATTACACCTCAAGGTTCCATGACCCTCCTGCTTACTCACTGGGTGTGCCTCCTGAATGAACTCACTCAGTCCAATGAGCTCAGTTAACATCTTCACCCAAACTCATCATCTGTTCTGGGCTCAGGTGCTATAGGATATTTCCATTTCAGTCAACTTAAAGCACTGTTGTAAACTGGGGTCCCTGAAAAATCACATTAGGAATCTGCATGTAACCATTTTTTAGGGAATGCTCTTGGAGCAATATCTTTAGAAGGTGAAAGAAGGAAGCATTTTGGAGGAAAGTAAAAGTTAAGTTGTAATGCATTCAGAAAGGCTTTGGCAACTTCATGGGGAGCTCTGAGGCTGAGATGGTCCTTCAGTATTTTCTCTAGTTGGAGTGAAGGGGATGGGCCCTTATACTCCTGCAATGACCAACATTGAATGAAGGCTGTCCTTAAAGAGGGGGCTTGACTTGGGTGAGAAGCTGCTCCTTTCCAGCAGTGCAGAGGGTAAGTCCTGCAACCCTGAAGGGGAATATGGGCAGCTGAGTACAATGTTCATTATACAGGCACCTAGTGTGTCTATAAAACTATCCATTATTTTTTCCATAAAGGTATTACTTCTCTTGCATTTCTTACATTTGTTTAATTACTCTCCCATCTAGTAACCCACATCAGATCCTAAGGGGTCATCAAGTCTCCTCCCTTAGTCCTCGTTTGCAGGTAATCCAAAACCCAACTCTCTCCATCCATAATTTTTCACTTGTCTTTTTCTCCTCACCAACCTTGTGATTAGGGGCCTAATGCAGACATACCATCTCTCATCTATACATCTGCATAGTCACTTCATTGCTACTGCAGGCTCGGGTCTTGCATCCTTCCTGTCTACTGTCCACTTCACCTCCAAAGTGATATGTTTATAATGTAAAACTAAGCATGCTGTTTAGTCAGTGGCTCCCACTGTCTTCTGTATAATGACCATATTTTTTAAAATGGCATGAAATTTCTCCAGCCTCATCTGAAGTCCACAGTTCAGCTATTCAGACAGACTTGCCTTCCTCCAAGTACATTAGGCGATTTCATATTTTCCTACCTTTGATTATGGTGTTCTTTCTGCCTGGAATACTCTTTCATCCCACTCCCTTGCCACTTGAGAATGCCTATTCACCTTTCAAGTCCTAATTCAATCAGTAACCCTCTGTGAAACCTCTCCTGGCTCGTTTCATCTTGTTCTTTGTTTATGTTCTTTCTTTATGGCCCAACATATTGCTATCTTTATAACTATAATTCTTAACTGCACTTTTTGAACCCATGACTATTATTTTTATTCTCCTGGAAGGCAGAAATTTTGTCTGATTTTTTCCTGAGGAGCATGAAAGAAAGCACATGAGTTAATGACGAATGAAAGAATTGTTAAATGGAGGGGAGGGGCCCGTTGCTCACAGACAGGATGAATCTGAAAAACAAAAACCAAAACAAACAAGTTTGGTTGTGTGACTTTCTTCGGTTATGCCCAGCAGCCTCATGATAGGAAGGGAAGAGATAATATGAAGTACTCAGGATGAAGGACCGAAAAGTTGGCTTCATTGGAAGAGATCAAGGCTTCCAGTGAGAGCTTTACTGCAATGGCTACCCACAGGGAATGTTGGTGTCGGAGACAAATGAGCCTGCAGTCTGGTGGATGGGTTGTAAGAACGGAGATGGTCCAGAAAAGGAAGGACAGAAGGCAGAATCAGCAAGAGTGAGGCAGTGGGAAAGGAAGGGGAAAGGAAAATTTTGGAGTTCAGAATTTTAGAAATGGAGACGTCTTGGGTAATGACAAAGTCCAAGGCCCAATTTTAAATTTAGGTAGCTTAATGGGAGAGTAACTAAAATAAAGGTTGTTACCACTAAAGAAACTGAAAATCTTTGAGGTCGGGGGCTAACTGGGATATTATTAGAGTGAACATGTATCCTGGTTTTCTTGGGCCCAACCTGGTTTCTACCTCTTTTTCCAGCATAATTATTGATTTCACTCTCAAAAGGATCTTTGTTTGGATGATAAATTATATAGTCACTCTAGTTTTTATTAACTTTCCCCCCAAAAGCACAAAACTACTTAGTTTACCTAAGATGGCTTTGTGGAATTTGGATGAAAAATGAGGCTTTCAAAATTAGAATTGTAAAAATTAGAATTAAAACATAGTATTTAGAGAACAGTTATTGCAATTTACCTTGGGAAGGTAATAATAAAGAATGCATTCTTAATTATAACATATCTCACAATAGAATTTTTAAATTTCACATTTATACACAAAATGTTAGGTTTTCTGTAGTATGGGTCCTACCTTTTAATGTTTTTCAGAATAGAATGTGCTAAAACAAATTAGCAAAGCTTAACATGTCGCTAAATAATTTACACCTAAAGCGGAGTCTGTCAACTGAGAGATGTTTCAAATATAATTGCATTGCATCAAGGAAAGAACACAGGATGAAAAATTAGAGGACGTAACTCTGTTTCATACCAGCTAACATGAAAATAACCAAGTCAATTATCCTCTCTAAGCCCATTTCCTCACTGGTAAAAGGGGATAATAACAGTCATCTGACCTCTCAAAGGGGCTATGGTAAAGACCAAGTGAAATAATGGAAAATTATTTTAAAAACTGCACAAATGTAAGTAGACTAAATGTCCTTCTAAAAGCAAAACAAAAACAAAAACAAGAAAAGAAAAAAAGGATTCCAGGTGAGTTATTAGGATTTTTGTTCTGAATTAACTTGAATATTATTCCATAAATATAGAGTTAAATGAATTTGTCACTCTTAACATACAACTGGATGAATTGATCATGATTGAAAAACTCATTTCGTAAAACAGCATGTTGGAGGAATACTGGGAATAACCAAAAACCACGGTTATCTTGTTAGAAATCTGTCTTCTCATTTTATGTGGAAGACAGACAAAGTCATTAGGGAACCAAAGACCTGATGAGAAAACGAGGTCATTTTTGGAGACAGAAATATCCGATTCATTCTTTTACAAGTATTTTATCTACAAAAAGCCCTCAACCTAGCCATCAGAAGGTCAACCGTTTTATAGATTAACTCACTTAGCTCATGTCAGAGGTTAGGAACTCTCTGGTGAGAACAGCTGTTGATCATTTATCTTTCCATATCAAAGGCCTAGGAAGATTCTTTAGTAAATTAGGGAGGTATTAAAGAGATTAAATTAGTTCAAATTAGTTCCTGGTGTAGAGAATGCATACCAAAACACTAGTTTCCCTATAATGAAGGTAGGAATAATAAAAACTAATGGGAGCAGTGAAGCTTCCTAGAAAATCTGTTACTGATGGTAAAACATATTAAAACTATTTGATTTTTTTTCGGCAGATATGTCAAAAATAATATGTAAAACACCACATGGAATTCCAGGTAAATTTACATGGAAAAGTTCTTTATTTTTCATGCAAACTATAGATTTTTCAGAGAGCAAACTCAACTTTAATTATTAAAAAGAAGCAAGTTTATTCTTGCACAGGTTTTTCAGTAAGTCCTAGAGTAATAGAAAAATAGTGTAGACATTTGTGAACATGATTGCTCTTTCATAAGACAATGAGTATCTTTTCTTCCAGTTTTATTGAGATATAATTGACATACAGCACTGTATAAGTTAAGTTTAAGGGATACAGCATAATGATTTGACTTACATACATCATGAAATGATTACAAGTCTAGTGAACATCTGTCATCTCATATAGAGGCAAATTAAAAGAAAAAGAAAATATGTTTTCCTTGTGATGAGAACTCAGGATTTACTTTCTTCACTTTCATATAGAACATGCAGCAGTGCTAATTATATTAATGCTGTTGTAGATTACAAAATGAATGTATTTTAAATTTCAGCTACAGTCTAGGATCTGTGCTAGGTGTATTGCATGGATTATGGTATTTAAATTCCTATAGCAATCAATGAGTTAGGGATAATTCCCACCCTCACTTTTTATAACAGGGAAGGAAGGTACAGCTTGGTTCAGTTACAAGTCAGGGTAGACGGAAATCTTTAAACTCTCCCCACCTTGCCCCATCCCATTTCATGATTCCAATCCCTGGTTATTTAATCAGACACTAATCTAGATAGTGCTGTGAAGAGATTTCTCAGCTGTAATTAAAGTCCCAAGTCAGTTGACCTTAAGACGTGGAGATGATCCAGATGGGCCTGATCTAATCACATGAGCCTTTAAAGGGCAGATTCCAAAATCCAGAGAGAATCGAAGGGGGAGGACTCAGACTCGCTTCTGCAGCTTTAAAGATGGAGGGACCCCATGTGTGTGGGCAGCGCCTACATGGACCCTGGCGGAAAGCCAGCAACAGCGACCTCAGTCCAACAGCCATGAGGAAATGATTTCTCCCTCACCTCGTGGGATGAGAGGCTGGCCAACACCTGGGTTTTGGCCTTGTGAGACCTGAAACAGAGGACCCCATTGAGCCACGCCAGACTTCTCACAGAACTGTGAGATGATGAATGGGTGTCCTTTTAAGTTGCTAAATTTGTGGTGATTTGTTACAGATGCAATAAAAATCGAATCCAGAAACTCAAAGTCATGGAGCAAATAAGCAGCAGATCTAAGGTTTAACCCATTCAGCATAAAGTATCTTGATGAAAATAGATGGCAGCAAGACCAGCAGGTTGATTTGAAGAAATTTCATTCATTCATTCATCCATCCATCCTTTCATTCACTCATTCATCAACTATCAAATATTTTTTGACTACCTTTTATATGGTTGGCCTATCTCTGTAAGGGCTACAGAAGGTTTTCAAAAAATCCAGTCCCTTTTCTCCAAGAGCTCACAATTTAAGAATTGAAGAGAGACAAGCAAATGGATTGGGGCAGTGTAGTGTGTCTCTTAAGTACTGTAAAAAGATAAGCTAGAGTTATGGCAGTACAGATGCTTTTAGTCCGATTTCTTACCAAGTTGCCTGTGTTCGGCTTGATAATGGCCCCCAGAGATGTTTTGTTCTAACCCCCAGAACCTGTGAACATATTACGTGGCAAGAGGAAATTAACAATGTAAATAGACCTGAGGTTATTAATCAGCTGACCTTAAGATAGGGAGAGAATTAAGGATTACTCAGGTGGGACCAATGTAATCACAAGGCTCCTTTAAATGTGGGAAAGAGTGGCAGAGGAGAAGTTCAGAGCGATGGATGTGAAAAGGACTAGACAGGTCATTGCTGGCTTTGAAGATGGAGGGGCCACAAACCAAGGCATGAGGGGAGCCTCTAGAAGCTGTAAAAGACAACGAAATGGATTCCTTCTTAGAGTCTCCAGAAGGAACTTTAGCCCTGCTGACACCTTAATTTTAGCCTAGTAAAAATCATTTTGTATTTCTGACCTTAAGAATGATAAGATATTAAATGTGTATTATAAGCCAAAAAATTCATGGGTATATGTTACAGCAGCAATAATTTATGTTACAGCAGAAAGCTAATACATGCCTGACGTGAGATGGCTTAAAATAAAAATAGAAAGAAAAACAATATATAATGGGTGTTTAATTTTAGCCAAAATTCAAGAGATAGCCTTTAAATATTGAGAGCATATGGAAATGAAAATGAGTGCAAAAAGCATAAATCTTTAGAGAAAACATTTATATATTAAATCTCATCAAATTAAAATTTTCTGTCCTCCTATGGAAATTCTCAAGAAAATTGAAAAAAAAAGCCTCAAACCGGGAGCCAATATTTATAAACCTACATCTGATAAAGGACTTGTACTCAGATTACATGTAATTCTTACAAATCAGTAGTAAACAGTACACTTTAAAAATGGAAAAATATTTCGAGACATTTCAGCAAAGAAGATACACAAATGGCCAATAAACACAAGAAAATATGCTTAATATTAGTCAGGGAAATGTGCAGTGAGATACTACTACATACCTAGAATGGCTTCAATGAAAAATTGATTACGTTAGGTGTGAACAAGGATGGGAGCAGCTGATTCTCAAGCATTGCTGGTGCAAATACAAAATGGCATGACCACTCTGGGTGATGAGTTGTCAGTTTCTTATAAGTTAAACCTGACCTAGCAATTCCTCTCCTACACAGTTATCCAAGAGCAATAAATACATGCGTCAAAACTAAGATCTGGATGCGAATGTTTACAGCAATTTTATTCATAATTGCTCAAACTGGAAAACAACCCATTAACTGTCGCGTGGATAATCATAGTGTGGTATGTATGTACAATGAAATATCACTCAGGAATAAAAAGGAATGAACTGACACCCGCAACAATATGGGCGAATCCGAAAAACATTATGCTAAGTGGAAGAAGTAAGATTCAAATAACCACATAGTGTATGATTTCATATGATATTCTAGAAAAGGCAAAACTATAATGATGGAAATAGATCAGAGTTGCCAGGGGGTTTGGGGTGGGGATGTGACTGAAAAGGGACATGAGGACACATTTGGGATATTAAAAATATGACATCTCTTGGTGGTGGTGGTGGTGACTTAACCAAATATACACTTATAAAAATTCACTGATCTGTACACTTAAAAGGAAAAATTTTAATGTGTATACAATATACCTCAGTGAACCTGATTAAACTCCTCCCTCCCCCCAAAGAAAATAAGTACATAGCACGTGATTTAAACAAGAGACTGACCAACATCATAAATGTAATCTTTCTCAAGAAAATTTCACTTCTTAAATATAGAAGGGCAGAAAGCCCATATAGGTACAAAACTTTACATGCATTAATTCAACTGTAGTATATATGTCCTTGTCTGGTCTATTTAATCAATGTAAAACAGAATATTTTAATTAAATATAAAAAGCCCCAGATGGATTAAGATGGCCTGAAAAAAAACCAGGAAATGTTCTCACATCATCTACATAAAAAATGCACTCGGGTGAACAGTTTGATACACTGTGAATATTGAGAATTGCACAATAGTTTACTTAAATGAGTGTAATTTATCTCACTCAACACTCAGGAATAGCCTTTAAAGGATTCTTTTACTAAAAAGAGAAACATTTCCAGGCTTGTAAGTGTGCTAAGCTCCTTGGAGAAAAATACGAAGTACAGGATATTATTATTTCATGAGCTTTGGGCTGACTTTGACAGTCATCACAGTTGTTCCATTCGTAATTGCTGGGGTTGCCTTCATTGAACACATCTTTGGTACATGTATTTGTAATTCATGAAAAGCACCCACTCACTGTGGGGAATGCCATTTTAGAGATACGGACATTGAACTTGTGAGGAGGTAACTATTTTGCCCATGTTTCCTTGCGTCATCAGAGACATAGAGTGGATAGGTACCCGTGGGGGCTCTTTGGGGATCCACAAGTCTCCATCTATTATTTACATGAGGGAGACTTTTAAGAATTTTATTTTGTGAACGGTTACTTTGAGGATGTAATTTGGTAAGGAACTATGATCCTTGTCTCTTTTTCCACAAAGGGGCCTGAAGATTGTAATAGGAAAATCATTGGATTAGAAAAATGTAATTTTATGTTACTTATAAATTTATAATCTAAGGGGAAAGCCAGTCCAATCCAATTCTTTGTTAATATCCTTCAATTGCAGCATATATCACTTGTAAATGCAGTGTGCTTCTCACTATTTTAATAAGCATTTCTGCCCCTTCCCTTGGGGGTTTGTAGTCACAGTCAATAGCCATAAACTATAAAGATGTGACAGGATGTTTCATCTCATTAAGATGCCATGCAACCGGGATTCCTCCGTCCTCCTTCTTACATCTGATTTGTGCTCCTCAAATGTGACCTTTAAGGCCTTTGTTGCTTTGCAAACGCATTGCATGTCCCAAGGGCACGTAATTAAGTGGGTCACATGCTTCATACTGCCTATTAGTACTTGCCTTTCAGCATGCACTTCCTCTGTTCTACTGTGGGAAAATTCTGTTTTTCATAAAATATTCTTGGATAAGTTCTTGGCACTTTCCTCAGAAGAAATGTTCTTGATATATTGTGGGAACACTTAAGGTCATTCGGGATTTTGTCAGTCATGAGAATAATTGGTCTCACATTTTTTAAGGAGTCCACTCATATAAATTGTCGTGTTGCCTTAGGCTTGTACTTCGTGAGGTGGAAAAGAGCTCTCAAGAATAACAAGTTGCGGTTGTAACCTTTGCCAATTAAAGTATGTCAATCATTTTTGAATAATGCTATCCATAAAATGTCACAACAAAAAGTTAAAAAACATTTTTAATGTATTTAAAAAATCTCCAACCTTTATAAAATGGTTTGCATAAATGTATATGTACCTGGTAGAGTTTCTATTAATTCCTCTTGGAAATGGTATTTACTCCGCATGCTATAGGATTTCCCAATCAAATAAATAAATATGCACGCTGTAATTGTTTATAATTTTGCTTTCATAACTTTAAGAGCTGAATGTGAATTTTTAGCAACATGATAAAATTTCATTTTGTTGACTATAATTATTGAGTAGTAAAAGATTTTAAAATACTTAGTACAAGTAGATTTTGAAGAAAATCGGGATTACGGGCTCTGAGCCTCCACCCCACCTTCACAATCCTTTATCTTTTGTAAATGAAGTAAGTTTCTCCACAAAGAAATCGACTACATTAATCCTAGATGAAGCATTTGTGTCCTAATTAATAGGCTTATTTCATTAAGTTGGATGTGTAACTAGCGACTTTTTCCTCTTAGTGATGCTAATAAAGAGATATCAACAAAACAATTGAGTTTTCACTTGATGGTCATGGTAAGAAATTAGTAGGAGATGAAAGGACACAAAACCCTGTAGAACAGTGATTCTCATATTATATGTGCATGCAAGTCACCTGGCAAACGTGACAAAACACAGATTTTGATCCAGTCACTCTTGCTGGGGACTGAGATTTTTCATTTCTAACGAGTTCTCAGGAGATGCCAATGTTGTTTGATGTGCTGGACCATGTTTTGAATAGTACGTTTACAGACCATCACTAAGTCACATCTTACCGTGTGCGTGAGTACTATGGGTTGGCGCATAGGTCCACGGCACCACCTCAAGGCTGAGCTGCCTCCTTGTACCCACGGGAATTGTAGCAATGCCCTGGGATGCAAAATATACCTTCCAGATTAAAATATACCAGTTTGCCTTTTATTTCTCTGCTAGAGCTGTCCTGAGCTGAGGCTGTTGCCTGAAGGAAGAATAATGACTGGGGCCAATTTTGCTTTGAAATATATTGGTGGGTGATGGTGACAGTGGGATGTACGGGCCTCTGTGTGCGGTGGACATAGTCGCAAAGGGTGATTTTACTCGGGGATGAGGGTGTGGGGGGGCTGTGTCGAGTCTGTTTATATTTGTGTGCATTCTCGTGCGTGCCCATGTTGCGGACTTCCACCCTTCCTTGAGTAGAATCATACTGCAATGGGCTTCTTACTTTCCTTTTTGCCCTTAGAACACGGAATAAAACTTTCATTTCCAATTTTAAGGAATACAGTGACCTTTTTAATGCAAGAGAAATTAAAGAATTTTATTATTCAACTGAAAATTCATAATCAAACCTTTCAACTGCATTTGTCCTTAACTAATCTTAAGATTATCTACATAAATTTGGGGAAAAAATCCAACAAAATGAAGTCAGGACACCGGTGAGAGGCATATTATTCATTCAAGCTCCAGACTGTAGTTTCTCTCTGCAGCCACGGTTTTGGAGACACAATTAAGATGCTCTGGCTGATGAAACTCCTACTTCATTATAACACATTTAGATTTCCTTCTGCTTTGTTCTCCAGGTTGACAGATTTCCTATGAAGAGTAGAGAGCCTGGGGAGGCTGGAGATGATGGGCTTACACAAAATCCAGAAGAACAAACTAGAGAGCCCCGGAAAATTAATATTTAAAAATAGGATATAAGGGATACTTTTTACCTTGACATAATAAATAATGAGAAACTGACAAAAGAATTCAAAGATTCCATTTCAAACATTCTTATGACTGCCTCTAGATATTTTTCTATTTCTTTTTATTATCTTTGGCTGGGTGATGTTTCCCTATAAATAAATCAACAAAGCCAAACAGTAATATGTAAAGGCTTATGGCCAAGATTCCGCCAACAACAGGGGCGATTTCCATGTTTTGAAATAACAAATCAATCTATGATGTGTTCTCTATAACCCATTTCCTTTTCCTCCTAGGCACGCGACTGCCTTGCTTATACTGCACTGTTAATTGTAGCCATGTGACTGAGTTTTAACTAATGAAATGTGGGGAGAAATGTGGTCCTTCTCTAAGACTGTCAAGAAAACTTGCCCACAAGTTTACCTGTGCTCTTTCCACTCTCGAGGCTGACTGGAGAAGACAAGAGCATTGAGAGAAGGATGGAGCCACAAGAAGGAAAGAGTCTTGGTCCGTGATTGGCCCACCATGTACAGAAGGTGATCTGGAAAGGAAACTCAACATTGGACTACAAAGTTTGAGAAAACAAAACCTCTATTGTTTGGAGGCATTACACATTTTGGATTTGTTTGTAATGCAATAAGCTACCCTAAATAACACAGGTGGAAAACAGGAAATTGAAGTCTAGTATTGATGTCTGCTCTCTCCATTGAGGAGAAGGTCTGGGTCTTTGTCTTTGAATATTAGGCAGATGGCCTTGTATTATTAGGTGCTCCATAAACATCTGCTGAAAAGAACTGGTATTTCTCTCCAGATTCTTCTCCTTTTCCTGACCCACTGACCCAGAGGATAGTAGTCCAGGAGCCCATAGCCCACTCAGACCTGTACCCAGAAATAATTGGGGCTATTCCGTTTTTAAAAATTCTTTCAGCTATACTTGGCTATACCTGTTGCAAAGGAACTTTTGAATAAATGAATTCATCTGTCAATATTTCTTTTCTGAACCATTTTCTTCTGCTGAAATCTAAAAGATACTTTTATTTAGTGGTAAGAAACAATTATTTCTGGAAATAATGTCTGTTTACTGGCTAGGAAGCAGGAGAAAAGGATTCCTGTATTGTGAAACATATATTAAGCTTCGTTTTTATCTCCAAGGAATTTGTACTTTCTGGGAATAGAGGGGAAATTATCTTCTATGATTTTTTCTAGAATCTCCCTTTCATACTAAAGAAGTCATGATAACGTGATGAATCCTTTTGTTTCTTGGGAGACCACTCTGTGGGCTACAGCAGGACTTTTTCTATCAGGACATTTTTTTAATACATCAAGATGGTGACGTGCTCAATTTTCAAAAAAAATACTTAAGTACCTCATTTATTGTATCGAGTACCTAAGTACACAGTACATAAATACTTAAGCGGAAATGGTTCCTATGTTTTATAAACCTGTTCTTTAGACAGACAGAAGCTGCTAATGTGAACTTGAAAATAACAGTAAAATCACAAAAGTGTCAAAACTAGAATAGATGGCACATTTAAAAGGAAAAAAAATCTTTTGTGTGAGAGGATGGATGCACCCTCAGAGAGCATGCCAAAGAAGAGGCGATACATACCTTGTTTAGCCCTATTATTGTTCTTCAGGGATCCTTAAGTCAGATGCTTCTTTGGCTCTGTGAAGCCTGCATCATTATTACTGCCAGTGTACACGAGATATTGACATCAGGGCTGCCTTTATTGAACAGAGTACATGGCAAACTCCATCCTTTCAGTTGATCAGGCCAAAAGCTTTACCGTCATCCTCGTGTTCTCTCACCTTTTCACACACTATTCCCAATCTCTCAGGAAATCCTGATGACTTTACCTATCAAAAACATCTATCACCTCTCTACTCCTCTCACCTGGACCACTGCACACCTTGACCAAGCCACCGTCAGCTCATGTTCAATTCCTGCTGTAGCTTCCTATCTGGACCCCTGGCTCCAGTGTGTGCTCCTCTACACTCTCCTTTCCTTACAGCAGCCACCGGCATCCTTGAGATCCTGTCACTCCTCAGTTAAGTTCCACAATGGCTTCCAGATTTACAACGATGTCTGGTGGGCTGCTGTGGTACATGATGTAGTTGGTCCCCAGTCCTCTCTGACTTTATCTTCCTACACTTTCCTCATTTCCCACTCTGTTCCCGCCAGACTGGCTGCGCTACTTCACTTTGAACATACTGAGCATGCCCTTGCCTAGGGGCTTTTTGCCTGCGTCCTTTAATGCTCCTCCCACTGTGTATTTCTTTTTTTTTTTTTTTTTTTGTGGCACACGGGCTTAGTTGCTCCGCGGCATGTGGGATCTTCCTGGAGCTGGGATCGAACCCGTGACCTCCGCATTGGCAGGCGGATTCTTAACCACTGTGCCACCTAGGAAGCCCGCACTGTGTATTTCTTAAGGAACAACTGGTGTAAAGGACAGATCCAAGATTCTACAGTGGCTTAAACATAGCGGACATTTTCTTCATCTAATATTCTTCCGTGTTGTCACTCTGGAACCCAGGCTAAAGGAGGTTCTGCCACGTTCTACGTGAGGCTTCCAGGGTTCCAGAGGGTGCCCCTTACAGTGAACTGCAAGGGGAAAAGAGCACGGAGGAGTTCACGTGGGAGCTTTTCCTGGACAGGCTGAAAGTGGCAGTCATCACCTCCACTCACGCTGCATCGACTAGACCCCAGTCCCACGGCCAGGTCTGATAGAAGGGGGCTGGGAAATGCTGTTCAGTGTGGGCCAGGAGGGGAGAAAGATTCTGGTGAGTAGCTCACCACCTCTGCCACACTCTAGTAGCCATAGGGATGGATTTCTGTCACTTTCTCTAGGTGTCTTCTTAAATGTGACCTTCTCAGTGAGACCTTCCAGTCATTATCAATACACCACATCTCTATACTCGCTGTCCCCCTTCCCTCTTGTATTTTTCTCTATAAGGCTTATTGTCACTCTACATTTGTTATTTGTTGTTAAAAATTGTTTATTTGTAGTGGATTGAACTCTAGTCCCCCCACCCCACCGCCATGTTCTAGTTCCTAGAACCTGTGAATGTGACCTTATTTGGATGAAGGATCTGTGCAGACGTAATTAAGTTAAGGAGTTTTTTTTTTTTTGGCCATAAAGCTAATCTTTACTCACCGAAAAACTCACATGAAGGAAAAACTCTATGTTTGCAATCAGCATGAAAAAAGTGTCATTGATAATTCTTTTTAGTATGTGATTGGCATTTACTTTATTCTTATTTTTATTTTATTTATTGATGTATAGTTGATTTACAATATTATATTACATATTGTATTTCAGGTGTACGTCATAGTGATCCAACACTTTTATAGATTATATTCCTTTTAAAGTTATTGTAAAATATTGGCTATGTTCCCTGTGCTGTACAGTACATCCTTGTAGCTTACTGATGGCATACATAGTAGTCTCTACCTCTTCAACGCCTACTCCTATCTTGCCCCTTCCCCATTCCCTCTCCCCACTGGTAACCATTCATTTGTTTCTATATCTGTGAGTCTGTTCTGTTTTATTATATTCATTCGTTTGTTTTATTTTTTAGATTCCATATATAAATGATAACATACGGTATTTGTCTTTCTTTGTCTGACACGTCACTGAACATAATATACTCCAAGTCTATCCTTGCTGTTGCAAATGACAAAACCTCTTTCTTATGCCTAATATCCCTTTGTGTGTGTGTGTGTGTGTGTGTGTGTGTGTGTGTGTATACACCCCACATCTTCTTTATCCATTCATCCATCGATGGACACTTAGGTTGTTTCCATATCCTGGCTATTGCAAATAATGCTGTTATGAATATTGGGGTGCATGTATTTTTTCTAATTAATGTTTTTGTTTCCTTCAGATATACTCACACCATATTCAAAAATAAACTCAAAATGGATTAAATACCTGAATGTAAGACTGGAAACCATGGAACTCCTAGAAGAAAAGATAGGCAGACACTCTTTGATGTAAAATATAGCAATATTTTTGGGAATCTGTCTTCTAAGGCAAAGGAAACAAAAGAAAAATAAACAAATGGGACCTAATTAAACTTAAAAGCTTTTGCACAGGAAGGGAAACCTTCAACCTACTGAATGGGGGAAAATACTTGCAAATTATATGACTGATGAGGGGTTAATATCCAAAGTATATAAACAGCTCCTACAACTCAATAACAAAAAAACGATCAATCAAAAAATGGGCAGAAGAGCTGAGTAGACATTCTTCCAAAAAAGAGATACAGCTGGCTAACAGGCGCGTTAAAAGATGTTCAACATCACCAGGCATCAGGGAATCAAAACCACAATGAGATGTCACCTCACACCTTTTAGAATAGCTATCATCAAAAAGACCACAAATAACAAATGTTGGTGAGGATGTGGAGAAAAGGGAATCCTAATACACTGTTGGTGGGAAGTTAAGGATTTTGAGATGAGATTAACTTGGTGGGTTCTAACTCATTTACAAGTGTCCTCATAAGAGAAGGGAAGGAAGAATTCACGCAGGGAAATGCCATGTGAAGGAGGCAGAGACTGGGGTTATGCAGCCACAGCCAAGAACTCTCCCCAAGAGCCTTTAGAGGGAGCATGGCTCAGCCAACACCTGGATTTCCGGTTTCCAGAACTATGAGAAAATAAGTTTCTGTTGGTTTAAGCCACCCATTTTGCAGTAATTTGTTACCACAGCCCTAGGAAACTAACACATCTTCCCTTCTGTAATGTAAATTCCTGGAGAGTAGTGATTGTGTTTTGTTCATTGCTGTAGCTTTCCATGCATAGAATAGGGTCTGGCCCATAGGGCCCACACCAAGTACTCAACAAATATTCATTGAATGAATAAGTGAATAGAAATAGGGGAATGTATCTCCAGCCTACTCAAAAGATGTGATTTATTTTTGAATAGCTTCAATAGTCTTTATGACATTGCCTACCCCAGAGAATGATTTTCTGGTTCTTCCTCATTCTGGGACAGTAAGTGTGTAGAGGCTGAGAGCTGAGACTCTGAACTTTGACAGACCTGGATTAAACCTCTGGCCATTGAATCACTGGTAAGTGTGATATTGGACAAGTTAATTAACATTCGTAAGCCTCAATTTCTGCATAAGATTGTTGGGAGAATTAGATGAGGTTAAAAATAAGCAAACAAATTTCTAGTACTTGACCAAATAAGTTGATAGTAAATCACTATTATAATTAGTTGGGATTAACTGAAATCTTACAGATTCAATTGTCTTTTACTTTTAAAATCCTTTGAAATGACATCCTTCTATTATAACATTTCTTTACTAAGAATTTCAATCAAGTAAGTCCTTTCTAACCAGAAAAATCATTACTACATATTTTAATATTTGCAGATTTACTTCTGTGTACCGCATATAAATCATAACAATTTTATAATAAATATGTGCAAATTGCTGGGAGTTCCAAATTGTAAACTAAAATCAGCCCCATCTGAACAGCCTGCCTCACTCACAGTTTCAGGGAGACTGACAAACAATTGGCCTCTCAACTTCTCTGCCTCTTGGCTATGCTCTACGTAATCTGTCACAGTTTTGCTATCTCATGAAAATAAATGAACTTCATGCTGCTTATGTCATGATTTAATGCTTAAATATCACATATTGTTTTTGTGTGTCACTCAGGGACACAATTTTTCAAAAATGTAATTATTCATTTCCATAAATTTGCATAACATTGGCACACAGACAAAAAATCTGGAGCTTATCCATCACAACTGCAAATAAAATAAAATAAAACCCAAAGGAAAATCTTTAAGACTATGAGGAAGTGGTTGGATAATAAAATTGTGGAGTGGTGCCAAAGAACGGGGCAAGGAAGGTGATTTCTTTAGAAGGCAAGACAGGTGTTCTCAATCTGTGTTATTATTTTGTTCTTGAACTGAAAAATATTTATTAGACTTTTATAAATTCATTACCAATCTCAATTCTTTTAACTTTAATTTTCTTCTAAGGGTTCTTATTTCTCAGCTGTGAGGTAACATAATCCTTGGGTTTGGAGACAGAATATATGCTGTATTCTGTATAAACTCTCAACCCCTTACCCTGGCTGCCCTCCCTGGCGCACGCCCTCCCCTCCCACCCCAGGCTCTGCCATAGCACCTTTCTTTCTGTTCCTCAGGGTTGTTCTACCCAAAACCTTTTCACTGGCTGCTTCTTGGGCCTAGGAATGCACTTTCCCTGACCTGTATATGGTTGGCTTCTTCAGGAGAGGCTTCCCTAAATCCTTGCCAGTACATCGTCCTGATTTTATTCTTTGCCTGACATTGGTATTTTTCTTGATGTGTGCGTGTGTGTGTGGGTGTGGGTGTGGGTGTGTGGGTGTGTGTTTGCCCATTCATTGAACTGGTCATCTTTCCATCCCATTAAAAAATAAGCTCCATGGAAACAAGATCAAGTCTTTCTTGTTTGCTGCTGTATACCCAGTGCCCAGAACAGATCTTAGGATAACCTACTAGACACTAGTAAATACATATTAAATATAATCAAGGCAATAGTCTCCTATACATTTATTTTATTGTTATTTTCTCTTCTCAGTCCTAGATATTCCAAATTCTGATTTCCAAATTCTAAATTCAGTCTGAGCTATTACAGATCCTGACTGCTGGAACTACAGAATGACGTTCAACATGAGCGTATACGCACCAGGTACTAATACACACAGATGCTGGTTGTTGAGGTCCGTCAGGGGTACAGTCGGAGAGCATTTGGCTGGAGGATTCAGAACTACTAGCATTTCTTCTACCTTGGCATTCCCTTGGGAGAAGTACATGCAGAGAAACACTGACAAAGAAAAGCCAAGGACAGCTTTATTATGAGTCGTTCAGATCCCAATGCGGGCAGGGTTGCTGGTAAAATGCACTAGAGCAAGCAGTGTCGACCCCCGCCTGAGATGTGTGAGGGAGACGCAGCACCGCCTGACAGTTCTATCTTCTCAGGCTCAGATAAAAATCCTGGAATTTTATCACTCTCTAGCCAAGAACAAGATACAAACGATAGCGAATGTCAGAAACTCCAGAGACAGGCGTTGGCTCAGCTCCTTTCCCGTGCGAGAGGCCCTTTGCTCCCTTCCTATTCCAGACACAGGGATTTAGAAAGAAGAACTACACACAGTAGATAAATTCCTATCCAAACGGTGGTGCAGAGTCTTAAAAAGTTAAACTTACATTTAACCAGCTGACCTAGCAATCCCACTCCTAAAAATTTATCCAAGATAAACGAAAAGTGTGTTCACTTAAAGACTTATAGTTGAATGTTCCTAGTGACTTTATTCACAATAGCTAAAAACTGAAAATAAGGAAATGTTTGGCATTGATGAATGGATAAACAAATTGTAGTATATCTATATAATGAAATATTACTCAGCAAAAAAACCCTCCACTAATCTGGGAAACAATACAAATGAATGTATACACAAAACGGAAACAGACTCACAGACACAGAATACACACTTGTGGTTACCAAAGCAGAGAATGAAGTAGAGAGGGACAAATTAGTGGTGTTGGATTAAAAGACATAAACTATTATACATAAAATAGATAAGCAACAAGGATTTCCTTAGCACAGGGAATTATACTCACTATCTTGTAATAACCCATAATGGAATATAATCCTGCAAAAATACTGAATCACTATGCTCTACACCTGAAACTAACACAATATTGTAAATCAACTCTGCTTTAATAAAAAAAAAACCCTCCATCGATACATACGATATCATGGATGAATCTTAAAAACATTATATTGAGTGAAAGAAGCCAGGCAAAAAAGACTACATGCTGTGTGATTTCATCTTCTGATATTTTAGTAAAAGAAAAACTAGAGTGCACAGAAAGTAGAGTATTTGAATCAGGGACTGAGGAGCTGGGAGAGGAGTGGGAGGAAGGGGGATGTTTGCACAGGAGAATGTTCGAATTTTGGGGTCACGAGAAATGTTCACAGTAGTGGTTGTGGATACACAACCATATACATTTGTTAAAGCTCACCAAAGTGTACCCTTAAAACCTGTGAGTTTTATTTTATATTAATCATACCTCAATAAAGTTGATTAAATATCTACTAAAAATATGTCTCTAGAAATACTCTGGAATCTGATACAAAGCTATTAGTATTTCTTCCTTTTAAAGAAGAAGGGGAGAATGGGGAAGACGGTAGACTTTTTGTTTCAGTTTATGAGAAAAGCCTCTGGGGCATGTTCTAGCCAAAGTACAATGGGAGATGTACTTTCTGTTTCACTCAAGTTGGCTGTGAATGGTTCCTCTCATTTCACATTTTGGAATTACAAATTCTTCTTTGTGTTCTTCCATGATGTGTTTTCTGACTAGGATTCTTTTTTTTCTTTTAAGTAGAATTGAGGACTGAGCAGGGGGCCGGAGAGGGTAAGTGAGTTGCTGCAGGCCTGTGCTCTTTCTAGGAAACAGGAAATAGGTAGTAAAGGATTTTCATGGTTTGTGTGGGTAAGTTGTCATCTGAACTTGATGTCCCTTACTTATTTAGAGTGTCCTTATTGTGAACCCTTCTTTGCCACAGAAGCCCTATTATATGGTGATTTGGGTAGAGCCTGTGTTTTATCTCAAGGATTGTAGGTGGTCCCCCTGATGTTTTCCCACCTCAAAGCTGGGCACGTCTATGAGTGAATTTCCTTAGAGTCAATGCCATTAACAGATATGACAATTTTAGCTCTTTGAGCAAAGTTTACCTGAATTTTGACTTCCACCTGAAAAACAGATGACAAATGATAAAATTAGGTTCTGCTTCTTACATTTATTTTCTGTTTCTCTTTAATTATCCCTGTTAAATATTTGTACCTATTTAACCTGAGTTAAATAGGACAAACCTGACAGAGTGGAGGAATATGTCAAAGTCAGCCCAGGGTAGACACGTGGTGCCCAGGTCAGACTTCCTCTGGGGTATTAAGGATCTCAGCCCCTAGCGAGTCTTCATTCCTTAGAGCGAGGTGTTTCTCTCTCTAGATTTACTGTAGCAAAGGCATGGTGCTCTGAAACCAGAGAGATCTTCATCTAAAAAAGCCAGGCTCACAGTCCCCCCTCCTCTGATGAAGGAAGAAATGAGAAGATTCATATCCTCTTTAGCTTTATTTTGTAGACTATAAATTTCCAAATATGTGCAAAATTATTTTGTTTGTGACTCTCCAGTTTGAAAAAAAAAATTCCTTTTAAAGCTTAACTACGTAGGGGTGCATATTATTCCTGTCCCAATCTGCTTATATAAAGAGAAACAGTTATTTCTAACCAGTGCTAAATCCCATAAGGGCTTCCAAGATTCGACAGCGCCCAGGCCAAGCTCTATCCAAGCTGGGCCAGTTCTGCCATCTAGTGACCACCCTGCTGAACTACATCGATAGGGCATGACCTAGTCTGGTCTACTCAAGCCCCAAGAATTAATTTTAGTTTAACGAGTCATGTGATTAGTTTGGGCTTTCATGTCTTTTCTTTCCTACCTAGTATCTGTGTGACTTGGGAAAGTTATTTAATATTTCTGTGACTCAGTTTTCTCATCTGCAGAATGGGGATAAGAAACTACCTCTTGTGATTTTCATGAAACTCATGTGAGATAATATATGGGAAATGCTTAGCAGAGTGCCTCAGCACAGATAAATCCTGAAGAAAGATTTGATGTTGTTATTATATTTCTTATTATAATGAAAATCATGCGAGTCCAGAACTAAAAACAAAAATAGACCAAAACATGGAAAATCAAATTATGGATATATGAGTATTTCAGAATACATTCAGTCTATCATATTTAAAACTTGGAATAGAATCGAGTTTATTTAGGCTTTTCGTGTACACTGCCAACAAATGCATTATTGCAATTATACTCTTCTCATTCCAAGTCTTCCCCCACCTCATATTGAATGTTCCCATCATAGCAGACAACTCAGTACTCTGCATGCATTTTAATGCCTTTCTTCCTCTTTCTGGAAGAGTCCCCCTCACATCTTTAGACTTCACAATCCTTACCCCCTAACTCAAACGTCAGCTTCCTGTAAGCACTCCTCTCGTGCCGCTGAGCGGAGTTCGGTCCCATGCAGCCCTGTACTCTCATCGCTGTTAGAGCATCTGACACAGGCAGGCTGTGCTGGAGAGAACTGGGAATCAGGTGTATGTAGCCCCGTAACTAGAGTGTGAAGTGCTTGCTGAGAGGTATTATGTGTCATCTTTGTATCTTCTCTCCCCCAAGCCAGTGCCTAACACAGACTTCACACAATCGGTGCTCCATAGAAGGCTGCTGAATTGAAATCAAAGCTTGGCAAGCGGATATCTGAAGCAACTTTCTAAGAAGGCGGAACGACTCTTAGATGCTTCTAATGTATATTGGACTAAATTGGCCTAATGGTTTGAGTTGGCAGGGTTAGTCCATCAAAATATGCTTTTGGATTAAAAATTAAGTAATATTTACGTTAATAATAATAATAAATTTCATTAAAGAACACTTTGAAATTACCAAAAATTAAAAAAAAATCATGTCTCTACTACCCAAATATTACTAATATTTAATGTTTTTTTTGATATTTTGTCTATACAATGTTTTTTTTTAATTTGTTTATTTTATTTATTTAGGCTACATTGGGTCTTCGTTGCTGTGCGCAGGGAGCCGGCACTACTCTTCGTTGTGGTGCGTGGGCTTCCCAATGTGGTGGCTTCTCTTGTTGTGGAGCACGGGCTCTAGGCATGCGGGCTTCAATAGCTGTGGCATGTGGGCTCAGTAGTTGTGACTCACGGGCTCTAGGGTGCATGCTCAGTAGTTGTAGCACATGGGCTTAGTTGCTGCATGGCACGTAGGATCTTCCTGGATCAGGGCTCGAATCCACGTCCCCTGCATTGGCAGGCGAATTCTTAACCATTGCGCCACCAGGGAAGTCTCTATACAATGTTTTTATTACGTGGTTGTGATCCTTGTCTATTTGCAGTTATATATCCTGATTTTTAAATTTAACATATTTAAAATATTTTCCCATTATACCACTTGCACATGAAAAGCATCATTTTAAAAAGCAGATTTCCACTGAGTAAATGTACCATCATGTACTTAACATCATTATATTTCAGGCATTTAGCTCATTTATAATTTTTTGGCTAAGTTGTAACAACACAAAGTATATCTTTGGGCATAAAGGCTTTCCTTTGTCTAGGATTATTTGCTTTTATGAGTCCCAGAAGTAAAATCCCTATTGCCTTTCTTATCATAGTAAGCCCCGATGGACCAAGAATTAGAATCTTGCAATAAACAGGATGTCTTGTTAACAGAAAGGTAACCAGGAAATGGGTTTAGACTTATGATGGCTCCAAATCCCCACGGTGAACTTTGACCACTCAGAACTTATTGAAGATGTAAAGAAAGGCCTGAGAAGATTAGGCTGAGCAAGCACAAAAGGCTGTTTTCTAAAACCATTCCCTGATATTAAATTGTGTCCTTTCTTTATTTTTTAATTTTTAGTTTTTTTATTGACGTATAGTTGATTTACAATATTGTGTTAGTTTCAGGTATACAGCACAGTGATTCAGCTATACATATATAATTTCAGATTATTTTCCATTATAGGTTATTTCAAGATATTAAATATAGTTCCCTGTTGCTTATCTATTTTATGTATAGCAGTTTATTGTTTATTTCTTTGCGCATTTGTGTGTGTGTGTGTGTATTTTGTTGTTTCATTTTGTAAGTGAAATACTCAGGCCAAACAGATGTTAGCTGAATTCACATCTTTCTTCCACAAAGAATGATTCCTTTGGTTCCTGAATTGACTCATCTATACACTTATTAGTTCATTCAAAAAATATTGATGGATTTTTAATCTATGACAGGCACTTGTGTTAGGTGTTATCTAACCAGACATTAATAAGACATTTCTTAAAAGGATTTTTACAGCTCAATGAGAAAAAGACAGATAAATGATGACAGTGCCATATGAAACTTACTTTATAGAAGTAAGAATAGCATGGCTTTAGGAGCAAAATGGGGAATTAGTTCTATCTGGGGTAACAAGAAGACTTCATCAAGGAGCTTATACTTGAGTTTTGAATGATGTAGGAATTTAACAAGCGGGCTTCAGAAGAATTCCAGTCAAAAAGACCAATATATTCATGGGTGTGAAAAAGAATGACATGCAAAAATTGAAAAATTCTTTGTGGCTGAAGAGAGAGCTTCCATGGAAAGAAGGAGTGGGAAATTATGCTGTAAAGATAGAATGAGGTTTGATTATGAAGTGTTTTATGTTTTAAAATTCCAAGCCAAGAAGTGTGTATTTTATATTGTAATCTATTAGGAACCATTTAAAGTTTTCTTCTCCTTCTTTTTCCTCCTCTTCTCCTCCTCCCCCTCCTCCTCCTCCCCCCCTCTCTTCCTCCCCCCTCCTCCTTCTTCCCCTTCTTCTTCTTCCTCTTCTTCTCCTTCTCCTCCACCTCCTCTTCCTCCTCTGCCTCCCCTCCTCCTCCTTCTTCCCTCCTCCTCCTTCTTCTTCTCCTTCTTCTTCTTCTTCTCCTTCTCCTTCTCATTCTCCTTCCTCTTCGGCAAAGAAATGACATCAAAATGACAGTATTCAGTAATTGAGACTTTATGCCAGGCATGTTACTTGAATATTTTACATGGAAAGTTTCCACAACAATGCTATGAGACAGTACACTTGTTTTCTTGAATAATATGAAAGAGGAAAAAATGACACTTGGACAAGATAAGTAGTTTGTCCAAAGTCACACAGCTCTTAAGTGGCCAAGACCTGAGTATCACTGACTGCAGAACCCAGTCTCTTAACCACTATGGTCTACTGCCTCTTCAGAGTAATATTTTAGAAAGATCACTTTGGATTCTGGACAGAAGTGGTTTATAGTAGAGACAGAATCAGAAGTTAAAGAACCCATCTGTGAAGCTATTACAAGAATACAGGACCGAGGTAATGAGGCCAGAACTTGGAGGGGATAATGGAGGCTATAAAAGTAACAGCCATAGGGATAAGGCTTAGATAAAAAGAAAATCACTGCAGTTCTGGAAGAAATAGAAAAATTCCACTAAAAAGACTGAAAATTTCCCCATTTGTGGTATTACCTTGCAGAAATTATTATAATGTTCTAGAAGAAAGTTATCCACCTCTGATTGGTCTTGGATAATGGCATTCATTCTCAAAATCTGGCATAATTTAAATCTTTTTTAATCACAGGGTTGTCTTTAATATACAGAGAATTGTGTTCAAGGACAATTGCATTCAGGCCATCTATTCAATGCAGTGCTAGATCCTGGGGTACACAAATTGAATAGACTAAAACCCTTCCCTTAAAAAGCTCTCAATCAAAAACGGTTGGTAACACCAGTACAAAATAACCACAATGCTCATAAAATGTACCCAAAGACTGGAGGTGTGGACAAGGTATCCTGGAGTCCCCAGGGAGGAGAGAGTGCTTCTGGTTGTGGCATATTGGTCAAGTCCAGAGACCCATTTTAGAGGAAATTTGCATTGAAGTTGGGCAAAATGGGTTTTTTAAAAAAATATTTGTTTATTTATGTATTTATTTTTGGTTGTGTTGGGTCTTTGTTGCTGTGCACAGGTTTTCTCTAGTTGCAGTGAGCAGGAGCTATTCTTCCTTGTGGTGTGCTGGCTTCTCATTGAGGTGGCCTCTCTTGTTGCAGAGCATGGGCTCTAGGAGCATAGGCTTCAGTAGCTGTGGCACGTGGGCTCAGTAGTTGTGGCACATGGGCTTAGTTGCTCCCCGGCATGTGGGATCTTCCCTGACCAGGGCTCAAACCCACGTGCCACGAATTGGCAAGTGGATTCTTCACCACTGTGCCACCAGGGAAGTCCAACAAGAAGGATTTTGAGGTGAGTGAGAGGTATTGAATTCTAGGTAGAAAGAAAATAAGCATCAAAGTAACTGAAGAAGGCAAGTGTTGGGCTGTTGGGCTTGCTGGGGGAGAGCAGAGTGTGATCCCATTTGGGGGCCTCAGAAGATGTACACCAGTGATCGGGGATGAGGGGGAGGCAAGACAGGAGAGGTGCAGTATTTGTCGAATGAATGAGTGACTTCTGTCTTTCCCTCTATATGTATGACAGAGAAGAAGACCTGCTTTTAACCAAGTACCCATCTCCCAGGGAAGTAGCCTAAATTAATGGCTACAAGTGAGCTCTGGAGTCAGAAACAGCTCCACGACTCACTGAGGATGAATTATCAACTTATCTCTTTGGGATCCCATTTCCCCCTTTTAAATTAGGAACAAAATTCAAACCTACCTATTAAGGTTGTGGCATTTTAAAAGCCTGGCATAAAGAGCACTGCACAAAAGTGAGCTATTATTCAGGAGATTTTAGGATTCTGGCTTGGTACCCAGAGCTATTTTCCTGGGCTTCTGGCACCAGTAGACCTATCAAGAGATTATTCTACCTTATCCACACATCTGTCCTCCTGACATTTTATTTCACTCCTAGAAAAGCATAAAGCAAAGGATCATAAAGGTGAAAATCATCACTTCTTCTTGCCCTAACTGCCTGAAACCCTCTTCATATGGCAGGCTTCAGGAGCTGCCTGCTGGCCCCGTCAGCTCTTCCAGCATGCCGCCCAGGCCATCTGCTCTGCACCACGCCAAGCCATATGGAACGGAGCCCCCACTTTTTTGGAAATGCCTGGCTTTTTTTCTTCCATGTATTCTTTGCTTGGCTGTACTTCCCAGGTTTATGGAATGCAAGGGTTGCAGTAACGGTTCCTTTATCTTCCATCCTTGAAAGTTAATGACTTAAATTTTATTAGGAGAGTCTTGAGATGGTGAGCCTGAACACTCCTGTTAAGTAATGACCCAAAACTTCACTAAAAGCCCTGTGACGTTTGTGACACAAGATAAATAATTCAGAAATCCCAGTTATATAATTCTTTCCTACCACTGTCCCTGTTCACTACAAAGGGAATAATATTACATTTCTTTCCTTCTTTCCTCGATACTTTAAGCTGCAATTATCTTCTACCAAGCTTAGAACAGCAGGTATAGCCCTGCTGAGATGATTAGTTCTTAACTGTGCAGGTTATTAGCTGCTTAGAAAATTATATGCAAACCAAGATATGGTTTGGCTCCTACTGTGATAATCTCCATGAGATTTACAAATATCAAGGAGATTTCTAAGCTCTCCTTGAAACTCATAGCAAAAATGCTTGTCTCTTAAAAGTAGGAGCTTAAATTAAACCTTAATCAGGTTTCAAAAATAACTTTTGAGGATTTTGTTTAAATTAATAAAAGTGTAAGGTGGCTTATTTTTAAAAAAATTTTAATGGAACAGAAAAAATTTTTTTAATGGAATAGAGGTAAGAAGATGCAATCTTAGCTGATTTCCAGCAAACTCATGAAGTGAGACAAGTTAGTTTTCTGCTGTCCTAATATTCTTGCCACCCTCCTCAATTTTGTATCCACTATGGCCTTGAGCCACTTATAAAGCATATTTTTTTCTAGCATAAGAAAAATATATGAAAACACTAGGACATTAGTATAAATTAATTAAAATATGTCAGGCCCCTGAATATAAAAAAAATTACTTGCTTTACAAAGGCTTCCTAGAGAAAGAAATAAGCAATTAACCTTCGTTCTCACCATGGGATAATTTCCTTCTTCTATTCTTTTTCTCTTAGGCAGTGAATCTACTTTCACAAAAAATACAAAAGCTCTTTTCCTTCCAGTCCTTTCCAGAACAGACTCAACATACTAAGATTCCTGTTAGCCTCGTCTTTCCCAAAGCTCTTAATGTTTTTTGCCACATTATATACTTATTTGGGTCCTGCTTAATGAAGTCCGATAAAAAGCTCAATTAATTGCATCTTTTTCTTTCTATGCCTAGTTGCAGGCACAATGTCTGGACCCACTAAGTGTGTTGTGGGAAGACATTCTGGAACCTTTTTGAAACATTGAAAATGTTGAAGTATGTGGGCCGAGCAATGGGATTCAGAATGTCCTGCTTGAGCAGTGGAGGAGCTGAGGGTGCGGGGTGTGGAGACTAATATCACCCTGTTTGGTCCTGAGGGATGGCTGGTTAGCCAAAGACGGGTAAGATTCCTCAGAGGAGGAACAACCTAAGACAGGCACAGCCGCAGAGGGGCCAACAGGGGTGGTGCATAGAGCCTTCCTTATATCACCGTGTTTGGCCCTGGAGGATGACTGGTTAGCCAGAGACGGGTAAGATTCCTCAAGGGAGGAACAACCTAAGACAGGCACAGTCGCAGAGGGGCCAACACGGGTGGGGCACAGACCCCCAATATCTGAGAGAGGTCTCCTACCCCCAGGGCTGTTTTGCTCTCCACCCCCAGCTCAGATCCACACCTGCTCAACTCGGACCCAGGAAGTAAACAAAGATAATTGCCTCAGTCATGTGAGGCCTTTGATTGTTTATGAGTGTAACCTGAGAATGTTAGCCCACGAACTCAATAAAAGCAACCTGGGATGAGTCAGCAGGGCTCTTGATCCTAGAGGTCTTGAGCCCCCCCGTCCCATCTTTCTCTTCAGTCTGTGTCTGTGTGTTCTTCAAGCTTGCGGCACCCGTCACTCACCTCGAGTCGCCGAGTTGATCCCGGCAGTGTGTGACAAATGAGTGTGTGTTGAATGATTTTGTAAAGTCCATCATTTACTACAGAACAGAGAACTTTGCATGAACTAAAGGCATCTCTTCAGTCAATTGCTCCAGAAATACTGAGATCTTACATTTGAACTCAGAAGAGTTTCCTTATAGTTTTGTGGTTCTCAAAATTTGTGTTCATATACACTTTAGAGTTCTTAATTTTTGGTGGCTCATTTTAAAGGGTTAACATAACAAAACAAGCTAAGTAATTTAGCAGCAAATATAACCTTGAGCTAATGTTTTGCAGCTTGGGGTCAGGGCAGGCTCCCTGGGATGACATGGGCAAGGAGGACTTTTACCCCTCCGCTTACCCCAGAGCCTTCATCAGCCACCCTAAGTAACATACAGTTTAGATCAAAGATAGATCTAGCTATGCAAACTGAGTTTACATGTCTCCTAGCTTCACCTTTCAAGCAAATCACCAACCTAGAAGGAATTCAGAAGTCACTAATGGTCAGTTTTAGATCCATTACCGCTGTTGACTAAAAAATTGTTTACCACCTAACAGTTGAGTGTTATGTTTTATTTGGTGGGAATTTTTAGGATTCAAGCCCAGGAGGCAGCATCTCAAGTAACCCTGAGAGAACTGCTCAGAGGAGGCGAGAAGGGGAGCCAGGATATATAGGAGTCCTGCAACAAAGGGCAGGTAGTCTGAAGTCAAAAGATAATTAAAGAAAATTGGATATGTCAAGTTAAGGAATTTAGTGCTTTTCTACGTCTGGGAGGATTCAAGAGTCTGGGGTCATTGAAATAATTCCTTTGATATGCACCGCAGCTATCTGGGGCCAGTATCCTGTGTTCTCATATCCTGAGTTTCCTCAGAGCTCACTATGGGGAATGGCTGCAGTCTGATGGCTGCTGGATGGCAGGTATTCTTTCCTTCCTGAGTCCCCTCAGGGCTCACCAACTCACCATCAGCTGTGGCTGCAATTGCTCACGACTGTAACATCCTTTGTTTACTGATAGGGCAGGCAATATTCCATTTATCACTGCCTATTTCACCTTGTCTCATCTGCCCTACCCAAGCTCTTTTATACACTCAAGAGGCAAAGTCCATGAATTGGGAAATTGGGATTGCCACATATACATTACTAGCAAGAAAAAAAAATCAAATTGTACACTTTAAAGATAAGCAGTTTATTGTATGTCCATTATATCTCAATAAAAGTTCTTTAAAAGAAAAAAAGAGTGGGTATATGTATAACTGAACACTTCACTGTACAGCAGAAACTAATACATTGTAAATCAACTATACTCCAATAGAAATCAAAAAAAAAAAAAAAAGAGAGGCAAAGTCCTCTTACATTCCACTAAACACTCCCTTTCTTTGCAATGATCATTACGCTTACCTTTTACCTGCAGCCAAAGATACTCTAGTTCCACACTGCACTGCACACATAATTCAATGTCTGGCAGACAGGCATTGATGTAACGGCAATAATAGTTGTAGCAAATAGGGAAGAAAAAATGGAGAGCTTGTGAAAGGCCACAGCACTTCACTGACCTAACACCCACGGAAGCTGCGTCAGCAACTGTGAAGAGGACTCAGCTGGTCCCTGAGACTCCGCTCAGAATCCAGGCCCTTCAGTTTCCTTCCTTGACCCTTCATGTCTCCCCTACCCAGGAGCAGATCCATCTTTTGGGGGCTTGAAACTTACACAATTCAAAAGTTCTTCTTTAGGAAAAATAATAAAATTACAAATATAGAATTAGCTACAAAAAGGAATATTTATTTCAACTGAGACAAAAAATCACAACAAATGACACATTTTAAAAATCTGACATACACCCCAAACATCACAAAATCTACAAAAAGAATATAATTTTTCAAATTAATTAGCTGCCTTATACAACTCTATAACAATATATTCCTGCTATTTTTGGCTGCATATCCTTTGGTTACTACTTTTTATAACAAGTGGGAAGATTTCTGGGCATTTCCATTTTACTCAAGCAATGAATGACAAATTTCAAATACCCTTGCACTCACAACACTCAATACCCTCTTTGTAGTAGCATATTATGATTTTATGTTATCTTAATCAATATTGGTATTTCCTATCAAGTCAGCAAGAAATTTATATCTTTTTTCAATGTGTTGATATAATTTACTCCTCTTAGCTAAATTTGATTATCAAAAGTTCCAAAAGCTTATTTATTACTTCTTTTCAAAAAATCTCTTTGTTTTAATTAATTGTGGCTCTTGGTATGATCTGAAAGTTTAAAAAATTATAATTAGCTTCTAGATGTCAGAATAATGTCTCATCTTTATTACCTTTTTTTCATATTCTATTAATTCTTATCTGACTTTTTTCTGTATTAATAAATAAATGTTAAGATAATATACTTCATATTTCTCTAATTCAGGAGTCTGTACTTTCTTACTATTTTACTGAAACATGTTTCCAAATTACAGTCAAAATGGCATATATAAACTTTAACAACTTTTTTAATACACTTATTATTGAAGGTTTTTTTCTGTCTTCAAACATATATTTTAGATTCTTAAGATATAATTGTTTCCATGTACTAAGTCTTGAATAACTATAATGAGTCTATTTTTCCCTATCCAGAGTTTTAAAGAAACTCACATGTTGTTAAAGAAAAATCTGTCACGTGTCTTTAAAATGCTCTGTCTACAAGGAATATAAACAAAACAAAAATGTGTTGCAAAATTGGAAGTAGTTGATTTTCCCCTACCAATGAGATGAGGTGAATGAGCTGCGTACTGTACACATTCTGCAATTTTTAATATTTTAAAGAGCAACGACAACCATTTGTCTTCACCATTGTCATATGCTAATCGCTATATTAAGTACTTTACGTGCCTTACTTCTTTTTTATTTCCGCAACTATCCTATTAGCTGTAGATATAATGACTATTATTATCTCCATTTTATAGGTGAAACAGTTGCTTGACAGTGTATGTAGCTAGCAATAGACTGAGTCAGAGTCAAGTTCAGAATCTCTGAATCCAAGACTCAGGCTCTTAACTACTACAAAATACAGCTTTCTTTAATTTCTGTATTAATATAAGTGGAAAAAAATATTTAGAAGAAAGAGGTATTTGCCCTGAAGGACCTGAAATGTCTGCATAGGCTTGACTTGGGGCTATGTGTGGCAAGAAAAACATATCTAGCAAAGCTGAAATGGTCCATATTTTTTCCCACTACTTGTTCTAATGATTGGCTGGATCACGGCAGACATTTTTAGCCTCTGAAACCTGCAGAGGGAACACGTAGGCTTGAAGCTCTTTCACTGTTTTGTTGGCTATACAAACCACAACTTTAGCCTGTTGGAAGCATGGTGGTATCTTGGATCTGCCCCTGACTAACTGTGACCTCTGTTAACCTCTATCACCAGACTGAGCTACAGCTTCCTCATCTATAAAACTATGGAGAACTATACTAAATGGTCTCTGAGGGGTTTTTCCAGCTCCAAAATTCTATAAACTTCACTTGCAGTGTCAGTTTAAGTAGGAACATGGGGTTCCTGGTACCAAAGACATTTATTCATCTAGCTGAAGTCACATTGTTTAAATATGGAGCCATAGTTCCAGGCAGACTGTATAGTAAAAGACAAATCAAACTACTGACTCTTCTCAAATATTCTTATTTATTAACTATGCACAAAATTAAAATGAAGGGGCTTTGAGATTAATATGCTTTATTGTGTATAAATCAAGGTGTCATGGAAGATAATATCACGGACAAAACAATAATCATAATAATGTTCTTACTTGCATTCAAATTGGTTCATGGTAACCAGATGTATAACTTCCGTAAATCCAACTTAGGAAGTCAGTCATTATTGAGGCATGCTTACAAATAAATATTCCTGACAAGGAAATATGAATGACCAAGAAGCTCATGAAAAAGTATCAGTATTACCAAGAATCAAAGAAGTGAAAATTAAGGCAAAGAAATACAATTTTCTACTCTTCAAACTGATAAAGACTGAATGAAAGTGTGATTTGGCAAAACATTCTAAGGGAAAATTTGGTGATATATTTGGAATTTTGTATACTCTTTAAACCAATATAGTTTATCTCCAGAAATTTATCCTAAACAGATAACCACACTGAAAACTACCAAAAATTTCTATTTTTTTAAAAAGACCTAAATAAATGGAGAGACAACTTGTGTTCATAGATTAGAAGGCTTAATATTGTTAAGATATCCATACTACACAAAGAAGTCTACACATTTAATGCAATACCTATCAAAATTCCAATGCTATTTTTTCCAGAAATGGAAAAACAGATCCTCAAAATCATGTAAAATTGCAAATGTCTCCAAGTAGCCAAAAGAATCCTTTAAAAGAACAAAGTTGAAAGACTCACATTTCCCAGATTCAAAACTTACTACAAATCTATAACAATCAAAACAGTGAGGTACTAGCATAAAAATAGACACATAGACCTATGGAATAGAATTGATAGTTCAGAAACAAACCCATATATTTATGGCCAATTTCTTTTCAACAAGGATTCCAAGATCATTCAAGGTGGAAAAAAAAAAGTTTCTTCAACAAATGGTGCTGGGACAACAGGATACCCACATACAAAAGAATGAGTGTGACTCTCTACCTCACACCATATATAAGTCAACTCAAAATGGATTAACAGCCTAAATATGAGCTAAAACCTTAGAACTCTTAGGAAAAATGTAAGGGTAAATTTTCATGAACTTGGACTGAGCAATGGATTGTTAGATATGACACCCCCAAATAATGAGCAGCAAAAGAAAAAAAATAGACATATTATTTTTCACCAAAATTTAAAACTTTTGTACATCAAAGGACATTATCAAGAAAGTAAAAAAGACAATCTAAAGAACTTTAGAATATATTTGCAAATCGTGTACCTGATAAGAGTCTAGCATCCTGAGTATTTAAAGAAATCTTAGGACTCAACAACAAAAAAAGACAAATCAAATTTTTAAAAAATGAGCAAAACATGAATAAACATTTCTTCAAAAAAGGTATACAAATGGCTAACAAATATATGAAGAGTTGCTCACCCTCAAGGTGACTAGAGAAATACAAATCAAAATCACAATTCAGTACCACTTTACACACACAAGGATGGCTATAATTTTTAAAAAATGCACAACAATAAATGTTAGCAAGGATGTGAAGAAATTGGAACCCTTATACACTGCTGGTGGGGATGTAAAACGGTACAGCCACTATGGAAAACAGTTCGGTGGTTCCTCAAAAAGTTAAACATGGAATTACCATCTGAGAGAGCAATTCCACTGCTAGATATATACCCGAAAGAATTGAAAACAGTTACTCAAACAAGCATGTGTACACAATATTCACTGCAGCATTATTTCACAGTAGCCAAAGATGGAAACATCCAATCCATGGATGAATAGAGGAACAGATGTGGTATACCCCTACAATGGAATATTATTCAGTCATAAAAAGGAATTAATTAGTGATACATGCTGTAAGGTGTATTAATTTTAAAAACATGCTAAATGAAAGATGCCAGACACACAGAGTCTCATACTGTGTGATTCCATTTATATGAAGTATCCAGAATAGATAAACCCATAGAGATAGAACACAGATTGGTGGTTGTCAGGGGCTGTTGGATAGAGGATGGGGACACTTTTATAATAACTATAATTGGAGTATAACCTTTAAAAATTGTGATCACTATAGTGTACACCTGTAACATATAATATTGTACATCAACTATATTTCAATAAATTAAAAAAAATTCATTTTATGTTATGTGAATTTTACCTCAAATTATTTTTTTAAAGTTAGTAGAGACTATCTTTGAGTAGGGGTGTTATGCATGATTTCTTTCATCACTTATCTGTATTTTAAAAATTTTAACGATGAACAGTATTATTTTAATAATTAGGAAAAAACTGTAAAAAAAAATTAGCCCCCAAGAACCTGACAGTTGAAAGCTACACTTTAAAGCAACTGGAAAAAAATGGCTAAGAAAATTCCAAACATCTTTTTACACACTTTGAGAAAAACATTTCTTTGAAAAAAGTGTTAAAAACATGTTTATAATGTTCATCTCTGTTCATTAGCAATTAAGTTTTTTCATGTGTTGCTTCCCAGAACTCTTAAGCAAAAAATAAGAGGAATGGCAGCAGAAAAGTTCATAGACTTACTTTAGAGCTAGTATCTTTGGGAGAAAGGAGAGTTGATGAGAAGGGATGGGATAATTGGGATGAAAAGGTAAATTCAAACCTACTTTTATGAAAGAAACAACTAACCATGTAGAGAATGAGGACAAAGTCCATTTCACAGCTGGCTTTGTTTTCCCTCCCTTTCTCCGCTTGATATAGAATTGACAGAAAGTAACTGCATAATACTTTTTTTTTGGCTTTAATCATGAAACTATTCCCTGAAGAGTTTAGCTAGAGCAGTTGAGTTTTGGTTTGAAAAAATTAGAGAAGCAATAAAGGAGAAGGATGTGCACTTCTCATGGCTTCTAATTTCCTTCTGTAATGAGTTTCCTGCTTAAATGTGCATGTAGCTTGTCCTCCCTCCTGATGGGAAAATATATGCAGCAGGAACTCTTCCAGGAGCCAAGTTTCCTTCTAGCGCTGTTTGCTTGGTTGGGGAAAAATACATAAGGTTAGCACCAGCCCAACTCTGTGTGGGAAACATTTGGAAGAATCTGAAAGGTTTTGCTGGAGTGAATAATGGATCAGAGTGTTTAGTTTTTTTCTTGTTGTGAGCTATTTACAAGAAAACCATACATATCTAATAATTAGATATGACAAGAGAAAATGATGACAATGTGTGTTTCTCAAAGTGTGGTGTGCGGACCACCTGAATCAAAATTTCCCCGGGTGTTTGTTAAAAATACAAATAGCAGGTCCAACCCTAGAACCTCAGAAACTGAGACTGTGGGAGATAAAACTACTTAAACAAACAAACAGACAAACACAAAGATACACACATGTACTAAACTAGAGGTCAGTGAACTACCATCAGTGGAGTAAATCTGGTCCACTGCCTGCTTTTGGAAGTGAAATTTTATTGACACAAAGTTACTCTTCGTCTGTGGCTGCTTTTGTGCTAAGATGGTAGAGTTGAGTAGCTGTGCCAGAAACTACAGCCTGGAAAGCTTGCAGTGTTCACTATCCAGCCCTTTACGGAAAAAAATTGCCACCCCTATTCTAAGCCGATGCCTCTCAAATTTAAATGTGTGTACAAATAGCTCAGGAGTCCTTTGAGAAAGAAGATTCAGATTCAGTAGGTCTGGGGGTGGGGGTGGGGGGCTGAGATCCTCTGTCTCTCAGATCTCCCAGGTGCCGCTGCTGCTGCTGCTGACTTGTAGATCACGCTTAGTAGCACAACCCAGAGAAGTTGTTCTCAGAATAAGATAAATGCAGATTCTCAGTTCCAAGGCAGACCTACAGGATCAGAAATGCTGTGGGTCAGGCCCAACCACCCATGTTTCATCAAGCCCTCCAGGTGGTTTCTGAGGCATACCAACGCTTTTGAACCACTTGTCCAGATTTTCCTTATGCAGATTAAAGCTTGATAATCACTATCTTCAAAAAGCCTGAAATTGTATGTTTATGTTTGGCTCTCCATTATCACTGATCTCCTAAACATAGTATATATTTGTTGGCCATAATAATCAATCCAGAAGGAGATACTGCAAGAAATTGCCACTTAATACCATATTGTTTATTTCTTCCTTATATATTCAGAATGGCAGTCTTGGATAAATAAAATTTCAAATGTGTCTTTATTAGTTTATTCTAGTTTAATTGATATTTTACTTTTGGAGGGGTCTTCTATTTTTGTGGCTGCCCAAAAGTTTCAAATGCCATGTCATATCTAAAATGACCAACAGAGGGAGCCAGTGTTATAATCATAATCCTTAAAGATGAGGGGAATTTTTCCTCATTGGCTAAATCAAAGAAAGAATGACCTCCTGAATCACCCATGAGTAAAATGTTATTGTTTGGATGTATAGTTCTTATTGTCCATGTTATATACAGCTCTTTCTAATGCCAAAACAGCAGTATGATAATTTGAACTGAGTGTAATCTGTAAGCAATTCTATTTAATTACTGTCAACTTTCGAAAACCCCCTAATTTATTCAAACAATGTTGACAGTACAAGAGACTCCTAAAACACAGATTCTGTTCTCATTAAACATATGATTCTGGGGAGAGCAGGAGTTAACAGAAGCACGTAAATAAATTGAATTATATAGAATACAATCCTTTACCAAGATCAGAGAGGAAGTGAGGTAAACGCAACTGGTAGATGTTTTGATGCATTTCCTAGAAGTGGTCTTTTGGGTGCATGATATGAGTGGTCACAGGAGGAAATGAGCCATGTAGCACTGAGCTGAATCATGTCCCTAAACATAGCTCTAGAATAAGTAGGAACTGTTACTCTAATTGTCCAGTTTAGTCAGCAGGAGAGACGATGTTTACAAAATACCAAAGAAGATATTCCCAGGGATGAGGGACCAGCACACAGATGGTAAGTGGACCATATTAGTCCCTTGCCTTTACCTCCAGGAAAATTCAACCCCTGTGACTGGCACAGATTCAGGACTTGGCTTTGCTTGTCCAGTTAATAATACAGTTAGAGCATTGAAGCAGATACTATTGTATCAATTTGTCCTACCAAGTGACAATTTTTCTGATCAAGGACACCATTTGATGGCACGTTTTGTACGATACAGGCCAAGGACTCAGTGCAGTGGGGACTCAGTACATGTTTGCTGATGCATGAAAGGATGGATGAAAGACTGAATGGCTGATTGGATTGATGGGCTGAAGCGATAGTCAAGGTCTGATGAGGGTATTATCGGGGGAATGAAAGAGAAAGACAAACTAGAGAGACCTTGTATGTATAGCTAGACCCTCAGGGTTTGATAATTATTTGGATACAGGAATATAGACGTCAGTGGATACAACAATGACTCTTGACTGAGGAATGATAAGATCTTGAGCACTAACAAAAAAAATTAGAAAGCTAATTGAGCTTAGGCAGTGGGTGTCTAGAGTAGTGTTTAACTTGAGACTGAGTTTGGAGGATCTACACTATCTAGGATGAGATAAACCGGAGGTTATTGGTACTGCAATTTTCAGGTTTGGAAGAGAGATTTGGAATAGAACTAGAGATTGGAGTTGCCTTTAGAGATCTTAAGATCGCTTAGATACATGATGAAAAGAAAATATATTCAATCACAAATGAACTGATCCATTCCAAAGCATTTCTCAGAGATCTAATGTATTCTCTACTCTGGGCTATAGGCTGAGGAGTATCATAGCAAACCTTTTTAGAGTCTTTATTATATGATGGGAACTGCCTGGTGCTGAGATTGGAATAGTGAATTTTGATGAAACTCAGATTCCGGTGGGGAGAGATAGAAAACAAATTAATAAATAAAATATATCCTGTTAGGTGGTGATATGGAGAGAAGTAAGGCTGGAAAGCAAGACAGAAAATGTTAGAGTTAGGGACTATCAATTTTAAATAGTGTGATCAGGGAAGGCCTCACTTGAGAAAGTAACACTTGCACAAAGACTGGATGCAGGTCAAGGAGCAACAGTATATGGGAAACAAATGTTCCAGGCAGAACAGCAAGTAGCAACAGGAACACTAAGTGCGAATGTCCTAGGGTGGAAACGTGCCTGGAGCACTGGAAGAATTGCAAGAAGGCCAATATTTCAAGTAGGGCTAGCGTAGAAGGAGGAGAGGTCAGGAAGGAAACAAGGGACCAGTGAAAGTGACTTTGGCTTTCACTAAGAGTGAGATGAGAAGCCGCTGGAAGGATTTTAGTGGAGGAGTGACATGATCTGACATATTCTCATAGTATCACTTAGGCTTCCATTGGGAAAAATAACTAAAGAGAAAAGAACACAGAAGCAGTTCAGAGGCTAATTCAGGTGAGAACCGATTGTGGCTCAGGCCAAGTTAATAGCAGTGGGGGCGGAACGGTGGTTGGATTCTGGATTTATTTTCAAAGTAGAGCCAATCAGACTTGGTGATTGATTGATTGCAGGGCATGATAGAGGAGGAGTAAAAGCTGACATCAGCGTTTTTGGCCCTGTGCGATGGGAAGCATGGTGTTTCCCACTCCCATGGCCAGTTGGAGAAGACTGAGATGGAGTTTGTGGGAGGGAGCAAGAATCAGTAGTTTTGCTTGGACAAACTAGCTGTGAGATTCCGCTGGACGACCAAGTGAAGTCATAGAGGACGCTATTTTATATATGGGTCTGGAGTTCAGGACAGAATTCTAAGCAAGAGCTATAGATGTGGGAGTTGTCCTGTACAGATGGTGTTTGCAGCTTGAAGTGGATGAAATCACTGAGAGAATGGATGTAAGTAGAGAGAAAAAGCTCAAAGTCTTTAACCTTGGAACATTCAGTATTTAGAGTCAG
The DNA here is from genome assembly GCF_030028045.1 of Hippopotamus amphibius kiboko. Taxonomy (NCBI): domain Eukaryota; kingdom Metazoa; phylum Chordata; class Mammalia; order Artiodactyla; family Hippopotamidae; genus Hippopotamus; species Hippopotamus amphibius. The sequence continues at coordinate 105,684,118 of NC_080190.1, read as the reverse complement.
AGAAAACATAGTAACTTATAAAAGAGAGGGCATCAAGGAGGCTATATGAAAGGGAAATGCAGATGGAAATAAGTGTAAGTATGTTTGTATTCATTACAGAGGGTGTTCAAAAGAGAGAGAGAGGTCAAGTTTATCAAAGTAGTGAGCGATCAAGAAAGATATGACAGAGAAGGACTGGAATTGGGGTGATGGTGTTCCAGACTGAGAGCAATGAGATGAACAAATCTCCTCTCACTGTGGTGGGGGGTCAACAGCAATGACTTTGGACCCAGATTGCCTGGAGTTGAGTCCTGGCTCTGCCACTTACTATCTGTGTGGCTTTGGTTAAATCACTTAACCTCTCTGGGTCTCAATTTCCTCATTTATATAAAATAAGGATAATAATAATACACATCATAGGGTTGTTATGACGATCAAACAATTTAATATTTGTAAAATTCTTAGATTACATAACATGATATGTGCTGTGCAGAAGTGTTTGGATTTGGCAGTTTCCTGAATGATCATCAATGATTTTGGAGAGAGGAGTTTCTGTTGGGTTGACAGAACGGAAGCTATCTACTCAAAGGATGAAGGAGGAAGTGGGTATGGAAGAAGATAGAGAGCAGTAAACAGAAGAGCCCCTGATAAGATGATAGCTTCAAAATATATATTCATATCAGTTTAATGGGGAAAGAACCCTATGCTGTTTCCAGGTACACCAAGATGCCTGTATTCAAAATCAATCAACTCTTTGGTTGTATCATATAAAAATGTCCTGACTTTGATCATTTTCAGACCACAAATATGGCAATTTAATAGGATTCAACCCGATATCCAAAAATATCATATGTTAGGTTTCTTACTGACTAGAAGTCACATCCTCAAGTCCTTTGTGTCAACTATCAAGTCTAAGTCTAGAGAGAACATTTGAGGCATAGAACTGCCAAGAACACTTTGTGGTTCATGAGACATGGATAAAGGATGATGAAAACTGAACAACTATTAATTTCATTTTTAGTGTTTGCTAGTAGTTTACACTTTATGTGAAGAATAATAATTTCTATAATACAGTATTAGAAATAAGCAGATTTCTTTCTTTTTGCTAGAGCTCCACAAATACTCTGAAAACAAAAATCTTGCTCTAGATCCCTCAGTTTTTAGTCTAAGTATTTTTAAGAGTGACATAGCTATAGTAGAATGAAACTATGGTAATTCATCTGCTAGAGACATCATTGAGTGAAAACAACATTAGTGAACTTGATTATTTTGGACCTTACTCCTTGCTTCAGTAATTTTTTTCTCAAATTTAATTGCTTCGAGGCCAATGATGTGAAGGGCATGTAAAATGCAATTAACAGATGAAAAATATCTCTTGTGATTTGATATTAAACAGAGGTGATGGAGTGTGACATTAAAAAACGGTATCAGAGGTCCACACTTTGCCTTTCACTTTAATTATATCAATTTCAGACTCTGGAACACTGCAGTTTCACACATGCTTAATTAAATTATGTCAGAACCAATACTTTTAGGTCAAAAATTTTTTTGGAGGAAGTTTCAGAGACAGGTAAGATGGTTAAAGCAATTCTTTGTCTTTCTGGCTACTGGACGAGAATAATCTCCTAAAATTTCTTTTATCTGTAAAGATCTGTGGTCATGATAAGAAGTGATTTGAATGGAATTCAAAGCCCCTAAGACAAATGACATCATTTCCAGTATACTTGGGGCTCATGGGAGGGAAAGTGGTCTGTATTAATTCCACAACTCTACACTTCCCATAAGAAGTTTCAGACCTAAATAGTTTTTTGAAGAGGTAAAAAACAGACAACAGAGACTAATGTAATTTTTTTTTAACAATTAAAGAATTAAACCACTTCTCTTTTTTTCAAAGAAACATTTTAAAGCTCTAATTACATCCATTTTATAGATATGAATCTAAAGCTTTAAGATATTAATGCTTAGGCTGTGTATTGCTGGTTGTACAGTTGATATCCAAGCTTACCTATAACATACCGTGCACTGAATCCTATTCTACACATTCCTTTCAATGGGTTAGATCAATATGCAGAAATTATATATTTTCTTCCCTGTCCCTCCTTATGTTATTAGGAATGCTCTTTTGCCCCTTTAGGGCTCATGTCCTGCCCTTTTCTCCACTTTACCCTCTTCCTGGAGGCATCCCGTGATAAAAATTCAAGTGTAAGTCATTGCAGAGATCTGAAGTCTGCATCCGGGAGAATCTCAGATATTTCTTAGTCACATATCACCTTTGTGGTTTGTTAGAGTAACCCTGTAAAGTGGAAGATCAAGTTATTGTGTGGTGCCCTCAAAATCCACTTCCTTAATTGCTGAACTCAACCAACAGGTTGCTGTGTTCAGCTGACAGGTTAAAATTCAGAAAGTAACAAGTTAGACAGTCCCTAACTAATTAAATTAATAAGAGGACTCTTTTATAAGGGAGGATTAGTAAGAGACATAGAGTTTCATTGAACCACTTACTACTTTTTTCTGGAGACAAGATATTGCATAGTTCTTTCACTAATGCTTATATTTTCTTTTTAAAGATAAACATTCCCAATGAAAGCCTAACATCAGAAAGAGAAAACACAGATCCTATGTGTATAGTTGGTGAAATATCACAACATGAAACTTCTGGAGTAATCATCTTCCAGATAGAAAGCTTTGCCGGCACTCTGAAGGCCCCTCATTCCTTTCCCAATGGCTCATCCTTCTCTTCTTCTGAAAAGAAACCATTGTCTTGGCTTCTCACATCATAGATGAGTTTTACCTATTTTTTTTTTTTTTTTTTGGCCACACTGGCAGCTTCCTGGATCTTAATTCCCCGACTACAGACTGAACCCAGGCCCTCAGCAGCGAAAGCACAGGGTCTTAACCATTGGACTACCAGGGAATTCCCTTGAATTTTTAATAAGTAGAACTTTCATGTTTTTAATCATTGTGTGGATGCTTTCGCTCAACACGTTTATAAAATTCATCCAAGTGTTTGCAAGCAGCTATGGTTCTTTCACTGTCACTGCTGATTACATTCTACTGCATGACTTTATCACACTAAAAAAATTCATTCTACTGCTGTGAACCTTTGAGTTCTTTTCAATTGGGGGGAGCTATTACAAATAACACTACCATGTGCATTTTTGTATGTCTCTTGGTGTAAATGTTCAGCTGTAGTGGCGAATTCCAAACAGCTTCCTGAGGTGGTTATACTAGCGTACAATCTTACCAGCCATGTGAGGGTTCCTACCTGCCTTTTTGTCCTCATTTTTGTTGTTTGTTCATAAGGTTGGGTGCTCACAGGAAGCATCACCTCTGTTCTGTTGCAGATTTTATTTATTCCACCCATGGTGACTCAGCTGTCTACTTGGACTCTTATCATTGTGACCTACTCCCTAGCTGCAAGTGTTAGCCCTCTAGCTGGAACTGTTTTCTAGATTATGCTGTAAACGGAGACAATTTAATAACTGATGGCAAGGCACCAGTGTGGTGATCTCATGTGTGAGTAATCACTTTAAAAATCATCCTTGTATTATTGTTGATTCATTGGTCTGAAAAAGGCAGTGTCAGAGTCAGCCATTCAGAAGGTAGAGGTACATGAAGCCTGGATGCTGTGCTGTGGTCACAGCAAAAATGAATGCTGAGGCCCTCCTAGTGTATCTTATGGTTATCACAGTGTTTGGATGGAAGTTCTAAAGATGCCAGAAGTTCTGTGATGCACCGCTCTAGAAGGCAGGGTTAATTGAACTGACAACAGGTGCCTAAAACTTCTGACCCATTTCCTTTAAGTAGGTCAAATCCTTTTATGAAATTTTCTCATAAATTCCAATAATCTCATTTCAGAAATTTTTGTAAACTATACCTACTTTTTACTTCATTAAGAGAAAAGCTGTGAGAGATGATCATTTATCTTTTATAACCCTGGGTGCCAGGGACAATTCCAGAAGTAAGTTTGCAAAATGAAATAGATCTATTACTTTAACTTGTCTCTTTAAAAGTTCAGTGAAGAATGTGGAGATGGTGTGGAGAAGGAAAGAGAATGATCTTTTTGTGAGTTATATATATGTATCCATGATTTTTTATCTTGTTGATGTTAAGGAGAAACTGAACAAGCAAGTTAAATGTGTAGCTTTCAAAACCTCCCTCCCTGCCTCCTGTACCTTAAGTGGTAAAGAAGAAAAGGCAATGTAAGCCCTCATAAACAGAAGATTAACAGGGGCTTAATCTCCATGGTATCGCCAGCACCCAAAGTTGCTTTGATCACAAACTCCATTCTCAATATTTTGGTTGTCTTTTTTTTTTTTCTAGTTTCATGACTGGTCAATTCTAATTCACCAATTTCTAACAAAGCATCAATATTCTTAATTACCTTTCTTCAGCACATGAAGTCATATGAAGCATGGTGCTGTCATCATCAAGTGTCTGGTGATGGTTAAAAACAAACAAAAAACAAAAAGCAAACAAAAAATACTAACATAAAAGTGAGGTTTTCATGCTCAAATCTATTGATACTGTCTTCTTACCATTTGCTTTCAGTGGTATCAATTGACTTAACTGATTTCTATAATATGTTTGGCATAACCCTGGCAATTATTGCAAGAAATGGTAGAAATCTCCTAGTTTGTGGGAAAAAAAGAAGCAAAGAGAGAGTGGGGTTAAGGAAGGAGGAAAGGGCTTCCCAGGTGGCACAGTGGTTGGGAGTCCACCTCCCAATGCAGGGGACACGGGTTCAATCCCTGGGCCAGGAAGATCCAACATGCTGCGGAGCAACTAAGCCCGTGTGCCACAGCTTCTGAGCCTGCGCTCTGGAGCCCGTGAGCCACAACTATTGAGCTGATGTGCCACAACTGCCGAGGCTTATGTGCCTAGAGCCCATGCTCCGCAGCAGGAGAGGCCACTGCAGTGAGAAGCCCGTGCACCAAAGAGTAGCCTCCACTTTCCACAGCTAGAGAGGGCCCATGCGCAGCAACAAAGACCCAATGCAGCCAATAAATTAATTAATGAATTAAAAGAAAGATACATTGTGGAAGAAGAAAGCAGTTTCCTGCCCTCCCTCAGCCTCTGCACAGGTTGGAGAACCTCTTCAGCTATCTTCCTGCCTCCATGAGGCTTCTTCTGGCTGTTCTAGCGTTGGGAAAAAGAGAAAAAAGAAACAGAAATGGACTGGAATGATTTGAGCTGAAACTTATTTACATCTGAATAGTAATTAAAGTATATTTGAAATTTGTTTTGCTCTTGGTGAATATTTAAAGCTGCCTACTTTTTTTTTTTTTTTAAAGAGATGTTACTGTGGGTTCTTTGGAGAACACCTCCCCTCACCCCAATGGTTGAGAATTTCTCACTTGCAGTTTTCTTGACTCAGGGAACTCTTCTATCTCTGCTTATAATGCCCCCTTCAGCAAGATCCTGCTGGGCAGAAAAGGGCTGGACAACAATAATAAGGATTATATTATGAAATTTGCCCAGAAGTCTGAACCTGAAAACAAAGTATTTTAATTTTCAACAGTTATATTTCACCCTTAAATTAGATGACAAGTAATTAAAGGACACATTTAGGGGGTTTTGTTGTTGTTATTGTTTTTGTCAATGCAGTTTTCTTTTTAGTTTGTTAAAGAAATGCCCTGTGAAATTAATATATACATTCTTGAAATTTTGATTTACTCTGTTCTCATTTTGCAGAGGAGGAAACAAAAATCTAAGTTTACAGGTATTATGTAGTAGAATAAAAAGTCTAGAACTAGGGTTTCCTACATCTTAGGACACTATTCTTTCAACTATACCATTGTGCCTTTAGGTTGGATAATTAATAAGGTTATTATTTTATGAGTGACGCCAATGTTTCTTTGCCTGGCGTATCTTAAAGTATTGAAGCATAGGGCTATGAAAGAGTCAAAAGCTTCTCTACCTCAATTCTCAATCTTCTTTTTTTTAACTCTTTATTGGAATATATTTGCTTTACACTCTTGTACCTGTCTCTGAGGTACACCAAAGTGAATCAGCTGCATCTACACACATATCCCCATATCCCCTCCCTCCCGTGACTCCCTCCGCCCCCCCCCCCCCCCCAGTCCTGGCCCTCCAAGGCATCTCCCATGAAGTCGATCTCCTTTTGTTATACAGCAACTTTCCACTAGCTATCTATTTTACAGCTGGTAGTGTAAATATGTCTATGCTACTCTCTCACCTCGTCCCAACTTCCCCTTTGCCCCTCACCCCAGCCCCGGGTCCTCAAGTCCATTCTCTACTTCTGTATCTCCACTCTTGCCTGTCACTGGTTCCATCAGTACCATTTCTTCAGATTCCATATATATGAGTTAGCATAGGGTATTTGTTTTTCTCTTTCTGGCTTACTTCACTCTGTATGACAGACTCTAGGTCTATCCACCTCATGACATATAGTTCAATTTCATTCCTTTTTATGGCTGAGTAATATTCCACTGTATATATGTGCCACATCTTCTTTATCCATTCATCTGTTGATGGGCATCCAGGTTGTTTCCATGCCCTGGCTATTGTAAATAGTGCTGCAATGAACATTAGGCCACTTGTTTCTTTTTGGATCATGGTTTTCTCTGGGTATATGCCCAGGAGTGGGACTACTGGGTCATATGGTAGTTCTATTTTTAGTTTTTTAAGGAACCTCCAAACTGTTTTCCATAGTGGCTGTACCAGCTTACAATCCCACCAACAGTGCAGGAGAGTTCCCTTTTTTCCACACCCTCTCCAACATTTATTGTCTCTAGATTTTTTGGTGATGGCCATTCTGACTGGTGTGAGGTGATACCTCATTGTGGCTTTGACCTGCATTTCTCTAATAATTAGTGATGTTGAGCATCTTTTCATGTGTTTGCTGGCCATCTGTATGTCTTCTTTGGAGAAATGTTTATTTGGTCTTCTGCCCATTTGTGGATTAGGTTATTTGCTTTTTTGTATTAAGCTGTATGAGCTGCTTGTATATTTTGGAGATTAATCCTTTGTCTGTTGCTTCATTGGCAAGTATTTTCTCCCATTCTGAAGGTTGTCTTCTTGTCTTGTTTATGGTTTCTTTCTCTGTGCAAAAGCTTTTAAGTTTCATGAGGTCCCATTTGTTTATTCTTGATTTTATTTCCATTATTCTAGGAGGTGGGTCAAAAAGGATCTTGCTTTGATGGATGTCATAGAGTGTTCTGCCCATGTTTTCCTCTAGGAGTTTGATAGTGTCTGACCTTACATGTAGGTCTTTAATCCATTTGGAGTTTATTTTTGTGTATGGTGTTAGGAAGTGTTCTAATTTCATTCATTTACATGTAGCTGTCCAATTTTCCCAGCACCACTTATTGAAGAGGCTGTCTTTTTTCCATTGTCTATTCTTGCCTCCTTTGTCAACGATAAGCTGCCCATATGTGCTTGGGTTTATCTCTGAGTTCTCTATTCTGTTCCATTGATCATCCTTTCTATTTTTGTGCCAGTACCATACTGTCTTGATCACTGAGGCCTTATAGTATAGTTTGAAGTCAGCAAGCCTAATTCCACCAACTCCATCTTTCCTTCTCAAGATTGCTTTGGCTATTCGGGGTCTTTTGCGTTTCCATACAAATCGTAAGATTTCTTGTTCTAGTTCTGTGAAAAATGCCGTTGGTAATTTGTTAGGGATTGCGTTGAATCTGTAAATTGCTTTGGGTAAGATAGTCATTTTCACAATGTTGATTCTTCCAATCCAAGAACATGGTATGTCCCTCCATCTGTTTGTGTCGTCTTTGATTTCTTTCATCAGTGTCTTATAGTTTTCTGCATACAGGTCTTTTGCCAATCTTTTAAAGATAAGCTTATTCAACTGAAGTGAAGGCAAAGGAGAATTGAGACCACAACGATTATGACATTTTAAAAAAGTTTCTCTAAGGAACCTAAAAGCCCCTGTAACAGTTTAAATAGTGAACAAATTGTGTGTGTGTGTGTGTGTTTATATAAAACATGTTGTTATTATGATAAATGCTTTTCCTGAGGAATAAGGGTGGAGGCCAAAAAACTGCGTAATTAATTTTAGTGTTAAATTTCCCAAAACTATTTAAAATCCATACACGAGTATTGCTCTAATCATGAATTGTTAACTACAATTTTAATAGGCCAAATATAAATTGATAGAAACAATTTTAGGCTAATCTCTTATTTTTCACTTTAATATTTTTCTCTATAAACTGTCTTTTAATACTTAAATAATCACTGAATATATTTGATATTCTTGATAAACCTATAATTTGGGATTATGTTATTGCTTACTCTGGAAAAACTGCATTCAGGCAGTAGCTGCAGTTGGATTAGGAAATATTCTAATTATGTTGCAAAGAGTGGCAATGATTGTTCTTCTGAAGGTTTTGTAATAGTCATATTAAGCAAGTTTTTAGAGTTTATTACTTGGTCAGTCCTAGCCTCTAGCTTACTCTAAATGAAAAATGTAATTGAAACTACTGTTCTTTTTCACTTTTCATTTTGCTATAATTAGTACCTCTCTATGTATGTGTGTATATATATAGAGAGAGAGAGGGTGAGAGAGAGAATATATATATATATACACACACATATATGCATATATGTACATGCACATGTATACATGCACATACACAGATAATGTATGTTTTATAGAATTTTATTTATAGTTCTCTCTTTGTCCAAAGTATTTTAGGTATAATATCTTTGGATCTCTAAGCAATTTTTTATGTGGATGAAGTACCATCATCAAATACATATAGCCCTTATAGGCCCACCATGAGAGAATAAGTGAGCAGGCATTATAGGTAATTCCAGAGGGTAAAACTAAGACCCATAGCTAGAAATCATTGAAAGCAGATTTCAGCACAGTAGTGATAACGGCTTTCTCCCAATTAAAAACACAAAGGGCTTCTTGGTGGGGAAGCCTCCATCACCAGAGGATTTAAATGAAACTGGATTTATTTGTATTAAGGGAATATGAATGGGCTTACATTGAAGTAGAAGACATTGTAATTCCTCCAGATTCGAAGATTTTAAGATTCCCCTTTAGTTCTGAATTCAAGTCACACATCTCTATTCAGAAATGACACTATATAACTTTAAAGGATTTACTAATAATACGTCTGCTCAACTGACAGGTAATCGGGCTGAGATCAGGTCTGACCAGAAATTACTGCCAAAATATGCAAATAAAAGTTCTATGACTTGGGTGTAGGCACCAGAGATCAAGTTTTACTTCTGAATATGTGTAAATGACTTGAGCTAGTTTGATTCCCTCAGAGCACTGAGGTCTTCAGGCTGAGGGTTGAAAAAATCTGTGTGTGAATACACTGGAGCTTTGCTCTACAAAATGAGGGGCTGCTGCCACTAGCTCAGGAAAGATGAAAGCAAAAGGAAACCTGTTCCCTTCTTCACAAGATTCACGTCTACTGGAAAGTGATAAATAGAACCTTTGCTGAATTCTGAAGCGATTTTTATCATTTTCGATTATGACTCATATCCCCTTTTGCTTTCAAATGAGATATTAGGGAGTTATGATTTTCTGATCCGTAATGGAGCCCAACTTCTGTTTCTGTAAATATGTCTTAGAAAAGATTATGTCAACCAAAATACAAAAAATACAAAATAAATGGAAAAATATACTATACAATGGGAAAAAATCTGTAAGTGGCATAAAGTGACTTTCATATAGTAATATTCAAAGCGACACCAGTAAGTGACATTCTTTCCTGTTTCCAGAAGCTGGTCCTATTTTAGAGTAGTAGATGAGAAAGGAGTTCCAGGATCTATTTCAGCTTAAGGTGTTTGTTGCAAGACCGGTTTGGGTCTGTGGCTTCTCAGAGGATTCGTTATAATACCTTTGTCCGTCTTTCTTGACTGACTAGAGTTTTTATTACTTTGTATGATGTACTGATAATATAGCTATGGAAGTGATAATATTTTATATTGTGCAACAAATACAATAAGACTTGTCATAACAGAGCCATGTTCTTCACCTAGGAACCACGTATAGTTTCTACTGAAAGATGGAGGTATCAGAGGATGTATGGGAAAATCATACGCTTTGCTTCTGAGTCTCTTCTCTCAAAAGAGGATGTCATTGACACAATAAAGGGAACACAGCAGGATTTTCTGGTCCTTACCCAGCCAGGCAGGGTGGTGGAGAATCCCTGTTGTGATTTGTACACTGCAGATTTTATTATGCAAGTTGTGTATCTCACCACAGGCCACAACCTTAGGGACAGCCAAGTGTCAGTTTATTCCCAAGTTCATGGTGATGAACTAACTCTAAAACACAGGGAGAGTTGCGTAGTGATATGGGTTACTTCTCACTCTCTAACCCAGTATTTCTCAGACAAGATCTTTCTGATCTGAGCAAAGGTTACCTCAGGTGGCCTTGTAGCCTTGGGCACATTAGTTTTAAACAGGACTATCATTTAGTACACCCACCTTGTTCCTGCCAAAGAGATGACCTGCTCCAACAAACACACCAAAATACAATAAAAAATCTAGAGTTTCCAGATACAGTTGAAAGCAATTAGGACTGTATATGCGGCCCCTCCCCCCCAAAAGACTCTGTGCTAAGTAATTTCTTGGCAAATCCACCTAATGTTGTAAAATGAATTTATTCGATATTTTCCAAGACACTTAATACTTGAGAATTTTTAGTGTGTTGAAAAATTTTAACAAATGTTGGTTAAATGAAAAAAAATATATAAATGCAGTTTCTTGGCTGGTATAAGCTTAGATGACAAACTCCTTGAAGACAAGGACTGTATCCTATTCCACATAATTGTTAGGTGGTCTAAAAATGCAGGCTGACTTGAATCAAAGGAGTCTGTAGTATATGGACAGCTGTGCTTGCTTTTCATTTGTGGGTAAGCAGAGCAGTGTGCACATGACATATTTGTGTAAGGCCAGGTGAATAGAGAAGGACTGACTATACTCCATAGTCTTTCTTCCCTCCTGTAAGACAACCTTCAGGTTTTACATTAGATGATACTAGAATCCCATGAAAATGTCATACTTGAAATTTAGGCTTCGGAACTGCCTGATAGGTGAGAATTACATTTCACAGCTCTTCATTCAACATCATTCAATCTGAGATACCTGGAGGGAAAGAGAGCACTGTTTATAATTACAACAGAACAACAAGCATCACTCAGACCTATCCCAAGGCTAACTGGGACCCATAAGCACTGTATCTTGCACCATGCCCAAAACAGTGTGTTCAGCAATGCTAATCTAGCAGGGCAGAGAGGCCATTAGGAACCCCAGCTTTGTCCTAGGGATTAACTATATATTTTGAAGCTACAAGAGAGATGACAAGATGTGAGATTTGTGGCACAAATATTCTTTATCCCACCTTCTAAAATGGATCCGAACCAAGATCATGGTTGCCCTCAACGGTAACACCCACTCAGCTCCCAGTTCCTATAGGAAATCACAGTGTTTAGCCAACCTAGAAAACAGAATGTGGCTCATTGGAAACTCAAATTGGTTTCTCATTATTAACAGTGAGTCATTCAATTAAGACACTATTGCTGTAAAGGGAGGAATTCAGGAACACAAGAGGCAACACAACATGGGAAAAATGCATGGGAGAATAAAGCAAACATTTCACTACTTGCTGTGGAATTCATACCTTTAAGTTTGGTCAACGCAGAATTAGGCAGGTGAACAAAAAGTGCCCTTAGTGGATGCATGGAAAGTATCTATCCTGCCTCATGGCTCCTTTAAACGAGGGCATAGAATCTCTCGATGCAGTTTTTGCAGTGCTGTGCACGTCTCTGAGGCTCTCAGAGTAGCTCTCCCACCAGCAAGTTAAGAGGACCAGAGATAGGATCCAAAAAGCGCTTTCAGTCAGATTTAGGTAGGTTCTTAAATTCTGACAGCTCTTCTTAAAAGCTAATTCAGGCAAAAGGAAGCAATGGGCCCGACCCATCGGGGTAAATAGCTCAGGAGCAAGCTATTTTGTACATTTGATCTGAAAAATCATTAATTCCCCTGAAAAAATATCAGTAAAGTGAAATGATCAAATGGTGTTAAAATTCGGGAAGAAAACCAATCAATCATAGAAGAGTGTGTGGAAGGTGGGACTGAAAAATGGGAAAGTATAATCTGGAAGGAAAGAATTTGGTCTCTCCCATTGGGAAAATCTTATTTGGAGGTTTTTTTGTTTTTGCAAGTTTTAGAGGCCAGAGGTGCACTTTATGAATTTGTCTGTGTGTGGGGGGTGGGGGGGTGGGGGTGGGTGTGGGGGCTGGGCTAGCCTCAGCCTTTATATGTAATATTTACATGTATTAAGAGTGGCCATTTGAGCACTATATACAATAGCCAGGACATGGAAGCAACCTCAATGCCCATCAACAGATGGATGGATAAAGAAGATGTGGCACATATATACAGTGGAGTATTAGCCATAAAAAGGAATGAAACTGAGTTATTTGTAGTGAGGTGGATGAACCTAGAGTCTGTCATACAGAGTGAAGTAAGCCAGAAAGAGGAAAACAAATACCATATGCTAACTCATGTATATGGGATCTAAAAAAAATGGTACTGATGAACCCAGTGACAGGGAAAGAATAAAGATGCAGATGTAGAGAACGAACTTGAGGACATGGAGTGGGGGGTGAAGGGGAAGCTGAGATGAAGTGAGAGGGTAGCATTGACATATATACACTACCAAATGTAAAGCAGATAGCTAGTGGGAAGTTGCTGCATGACACAAGGAGATCAACTCGATGATGGGTGATCACTTAGAGGGCTGGGATAGGGAGGGTGGGAAGAAGTCGCAGGAGGGAAGGGATATGGGGACATATGTATAAATACAGCTGATTCACTTTGTTGTACCACAAAAACTGGCACAACAGCATAAAGCAATTATATTCCAATAAAGAACTTAAAAAAAAAAAGAGTGGCAATTTGCTTGGAGATGGGCTTCCTAGAATAGTCATTTTGAGGCTGTATTGCCTGGTAAAGTCAGTGTTTTTACTATGATTGTGTTTACTGGGGAGGCTTTGCAAACATCCTGCCACTCCATTTCAAGGTGCCCCTTTAGGTGTTGTGTTTTTAGACCTTTGAACACTGCCCACATGAGGCCTGAAAGGGTTAGCCCAAACTACATATTTCTACAACCTGTGGCTGTGAGCTAATGATGAAAGTAATGCCCAATAGCATGTAAGTCTGGACAGCAGGAAGACCTCTGTAAGCAAGCGAAATGGATTCATAGTACACTGAGATGAGCCATGATGCCCTCTGCCTTAGTTTGAAACTGATCACCTTTTATTATTGTGACTTTTGCAATGTTTCACTTTCCCTCTAGCTATCCTCTAGTCCAGGTAATTTAGCAAGTATGTAATTACAATGAATTACTTAGGCAACTGGAAAGTTTTAATGGTTGGCTATAGCAGTCATGTCATGTAAGAATCAAACTGCTTTAAGTGAAAGGACGAAGTTCATAAAATGACTCCATTTTTACAGGTACTTTAATGAGAAATAAACTAATTGTCCAAAACAAAACAGAAAACCTTCCATTGATGGATGCTAGTTATTGCCAGTTCCTTGTCGTGGCTGGATTCATGGAAGGATTTAGAACTTCATATTTAGGGTGTGCCTTAAGCTGTGGGACTCCCTGACCTTATTCTCATCTGGAAAATTTTGCTGCTATTGACACCTGACAAGATGCAGATCCATGCTCTATCTATTTATTAGAATTTTCTTTTGTAACTGATTCCAAATGGGATTTCCTTAAGGAATATCTGGTTTTAAGCTAGGTATGCAAAGCCTGTCTAGAGCAAGACAAGCCATAAAGAGTCAGGGTCAAAAACTGGTTATGAAATTTAATGGAGACGGACTTCCCTGGTGGTGTCATGGTTAAGAATCCACCTGCCAATGCAGGTGACACAGGTTCAAGCCCTGATCTGGGAAGATCTCACATGCCATGGAGTAACTAAGCCTGTGTGCCACAACTACTGAGCCTGCGCTCTAGAGCCCTCGAAACATAATACTGAGCCCACATGCCACAACTACTGAAGCCCACACACCTAGAGCCTGTGCTCTGCAGCAAGAGAAGCCACCACACTGAGAAGACTGCACGCCGCAACAGAGTAGTCCCCATTCGCCACAACTAGGGAAAGCCCTTGCGTAGCAACAAAGACCCAATGCAGCCAAATAATAATAGTAATAATAATAAAATTTAATGAAGAGACTAGGTTTAAATAAAACTATTATCCACCCTCCCTACCCCATTTGAAGCCTCCTAACGTGCTTTCTCGTGAACAGACAGAAAAAGAGCTGCCTTAGGATAATTAGAAAAAAAGTCCAGATGTTGAGTAAGATCATTTTGGGGGTGAACTTGTCCAATTTCCCATCATTTCTATATATTTTTATGGGGATATTGTCAGAAAATACTTATGCACTGAAGTGAAAGCCACCCAAGTATGGCAAAACCTTATGTACATATGTGCACACTTTACAGCCTTGCTACTCAAAGCATGGTCCTGAGACCCGAGTATTGGCATCATCTAAGAGTTTGTTAGAAAGGCATGATCTTATGCCTTATTCTGGAACTAACAAATCAGAATCTATTTTAACAAGACCCCCAGGTAATTTGCACACTAAAATTTGAGAAGTAACATTTATAATGATCACCTTGCCTTCTCTCCTCTTTTTTGGATGCATCTGGGCATGTACCAGAGAAGATTCAATAGTTTGAACACTGATTACTTGGTGTAATCTCTTCAATGATTCATTTATTGTGGTGCTCTCTCTTTCTCTACCAGTCGTATGCTTCTAGGCCACCAATGCTGCTGTCCTAGGAAATAAGTATACATTATAACTAACTTTATGGAATGCACATTCATCCACACAAGCTGCAGCTGGAAACTTGTCTTTAAGTAAAACTACACGATACACGCTAAGGTTATGTGTGTGATTGTGGAAGCTGACAAGCTACTATTACTTTTCAAAGAAAATCTGCGAGAAATACTCCGTTTTACCACTAGGTGGAAATAGAGTAATTTTCAGTATATTTTTCAGAGCCATAAACTACTGTAGTAGTACTTCATTAACTGAAAGGGATCTAAGAAATCAATTAGTCTAATCCTTAGCTCCTTAATTCATAGATGAGAAAACTGAGGTTCAGAGATATTAAGGAAAATTGCATCTGTCTTACAGCTAGTAATCTACTGGTGCCACTGGGGAAGTGTGGCTAGTAATTCAAGATTCTTCAACAGCTTTTATACACAAAAATAATGTGTTATTATCCTCCAGCATGAAGAAACACATGATGTGACACCTATATTGTCCCTGTGCTGCCACTAAAACTAATGACCAGCACAGTACCTTCTGTTTGTAAGGATAGGCTAGGATAAAGCTATTGTCCCTTGTTCCCTGTATCGTAAAGTAATTAATCTCAATCAAGTGATAATTCTCCTTCCTTTTCCCAATGAAGAGATACTCAGCCACTCCTGTCGACTGAAAAAATGCACAATCTAAAAGTTGAGAATTATGTTTTATTCATTGGACTTTCTGAGGACTTAAGACTGGGATATAGCTTCTCAGATAGCTCTGAGGGACTGCTCTGAAGAGGTAAGGGAGGAGCCATGATGTATAGGAATTTTTGCTGAAACAAAACGAAACAAAACAAAACAAAACAAAACAAAAGCACCTAGTTGAACATCGAAAGATTACTGCTAAATAAAAAGCCAGACATCTCGAGCTAATGCTTTTAGTGTTTTTCTTTGTAATGGGAAGATGCAAGAGTCTGGGCTTGTTAAAATTATTCTTTTGATAAACACTTTAACTACCTAGGGCCAGGATGCAGTTTTCCTCCATCCTGAATCCCTGTGGAGTGCATATTGGGGCCACTGCAGTGGCTGATGGCTTTCTGGCCACAGCAACATCCTTTGTTTACTGAAATAGCAGGTGATATTTTTTTGTCCACAATCCCGTAAAGTCATACAAGACTTTAATTAGATTTGTTTTCACAACAATTTCGGTTTTTACACTTATACTGGGTTCAGGTTAAGTAGGCTAGAACAGGACTTTAATTAGCAGGTTAAGAAAGTACTCAATGTTTTTCAGAGCTTGTAATCTATCACTAGTATTCTTCAGAAAGGAAGGGAATCTGAATTTGGGGCTTGGGGTACCTTAGAAATAATTGACTTCAATCTCTCCCTGTATCTACAATACAGATGAGAGGCATCAAAGAACAAAGGATTAAGTGTGTTGCCCACAGTAGCAAAGCAATCACCATGCCCGTCTTCATTGTTCCATGAGAGACAGTAACAGGTATTTTGGCCTATATCTCAGTTTTGTTTGTTGATGTTGATGTTTTAACCATGAAAGGACTTATTTCCACTTGTCGACTGAAAAAAAAAATGTACATCCTAAAAGTTGAGAATTACATTTTATTTGGCAGAGTTTCTGAAGACTTAAGCCTGGAAGACAGTTTCTCAGGTAGCTCTGAGGGACTGCTCCAAAGAGGTAAGGGAGGAGCCAGGATATATAGGAATTTTTACAACAAAAACCAGATAGTCAGAATATCAAAAACTACGATTAGTTGAAGAAAACCAGATATCTCAAGTCAACAAGTTTAGCACTTTTCTACATTTGGGAAGATGCGAGAGTCTGGGCTATCAAAATCATGCTTTCTATATGCACCTTAACCACCTAGGGCCAGGATTCTGCTTTTCTCCATCCTGAACCCCCACAGTCAGGGCGCTGCTGTGGCTGATGGCTTGATGGCTGCAACGTCGTTTGTTTACTGATGCGGCAGGGACATTTTTCATCCACATACTCATCACATCAAAGAGTGTGTTTAAAAGTTAAGTTTTGGGTGATGCCTCTGGTGTAAAAACTATTTCTTAAGTACCTAAGTGTTTAGTACTATAGTGCCAATTTCCTTTTGATATTTCTATAGCATGGCTGATTACGACAGTCTAAAAATGAGTATTCCAGCCCTGAGTCCTAGATATTATCAACATATTCTATGCAAAAAGCAAGAAAACATGTTGAACTAGCACATTGAGAAGGCAAGTCCAAACACACAGGAGCTGCTTCTCTGGGAGGCAGGGGCAGCAGGCTGTGCTAAGTGTCTGGAAGCCAGCACTCGCTTTGCTATTAAAATGGTACCACAAGGAAAACTAGGGTGACCCTAAAATGAGGGCAGGAAATTGAAAGGGCTACAGTGCAGGGGAGTACACGTCCTGAGGCATGCAGGGAGATGACAAACTGAGCTCAGCTTTGTTAAGGAAGGTACAAGAACTAACATTTTCGAATAATGCAGGGGACTGTAGCCTCTACTCAATTCCAGGAGGAGGAGACTGAGCTAGAGGCAGTCAGGTGTGGTCCTATTTCACAAAGTCTAGAGGGAGAAGGACCTGGACAGGCATACTGGTTCTGCCACTCTGCAAACTTCCCCTGCCCTATTTCTCTTTCAGAAAATTGGGATAATACTCTTTAGCAAAAATCTAGTGGAGATCAGAACTAATGGATATAAAGGGGCCAGGAAGTACAGGATCCAATCCAGCAAGGAGGCACTCAGTAAATGGACCTTATCTCCACCAAGGTGGCTACCCTCTGCATGGCAACTACCTCACCTCATCCCAACTCACTCCCACAGAAACCCAGGAACACAAAGTAAGATACTGTGACAAGCACACTTTTCAAAGTATAAGGTTCTACATACAAAGAAAGGGTATTATTATGATTAAAGGCAAAGAGGAAAAGCGCTGGAGTCTAAAGACTTGGGAGCCTGAGGGGAAACTGAAGGGCTTGCTCAGCTGAAAATACAAATAATAAAACATACTTGAAAGAGAACAAAGCAATGGTAGTCACTTAAGCTGATACTTTCTAGAGTCTGAGGTTGGACACCAAACTTCCAGGGACATCTACAACCACCCAGCAACTTCTGATAAAATGGTCTAACTCAACTCGGGTATACACCCATCCTGAGGCCCCAGCGGGGCCGGGAGTGGCCTGAGGTGGGGATAGGGTGGTCTCAGGAGGGTGTGGGATGAGGGTTTGCCCCCCTGTCTATGACCAGGGAGGCAAAGAAGTTTATCAATGGATCAAACGACCGATCAATCAATTCCTGCCCTTGGAGTCGAGCGAAGGCTGATAGATTCTTCGGGGTGTTTTGAACAGAAGAGGGGCGGCGGCTTGGCGTGGATCGGTGGGCCCGGGAGAGGCGGGCCGGGTCCGCCCACAGCCCCTCTGGCTTCCCCGGGGTGCGGAGGCGCGGGAACGTGCAGGGGCTGGCGTCCGGGGTGGCGTGGGGCGCGCCGGGCGAGTCCCCGCTTGCAGGAGGCGCCGGAGGAGTCCTAGCGGCCGGAGCAGGTGGAGCGGGTTCGCACGTTGGGACCCCGGGAGAGAGGCCCCCGGGGCGCGGGGGGCGGGGCGGGCGGGCGAGGCGCGCTTCTCATTGGCCGCCGGCCGCCGCCCCGCGCGCGCTCCGCCTGTATAAAGCGGCTCTGGTGGCCGGGGGCAGCACGCCAAGTTCCCGGTGCCCGACCTTGGTCTACGCGCTCGGCACGCCTGCCCTCCCGCCCGCACCCACCATGGCCACGATTCAGCAGCTGGTAGGAAGATGGCGCTTGGTGGAGAGCAAAGGCTTTGACGAATACATGAAGGAAGTAGGTGAGGATCTCCGCCGCGCGGCGCCGCAGCGTGGCACGTGGGTGTCTGTCAGTCCCTAGATGCCCTTCGGCGTGCTGGGCTCAGAGGCTGGGCATGCTCGGCTGCCCTACCCCCGACCCCGTTATCCTCTTCCACCTCCCACCCGCATCACGGGCGAGCGGCGGGGAGAGCGTGGATTCTCCGGACCTTGGGCCTCTTGGTCTGTCCCGCTCTCTGCTGCTTTCCCCTGGCCCACGCGGTGCCACCTCATTGCTTCCTGCCCTTTAGCACGCTTACCCCCCTCCCATCCCAAGCGTCACTTCTTTCGACCCCTCCAGGCAGCCCTCTTAACTTTGCCTATTTTTTCTTTCCCCACGCCTCGTCCTCCCTTCTCCTGCCACTGCTCTCTCTCGCACTCGTCCTGTCGTGCCGCACCCACTCGGCCTTGCCCTCCCCGCCGCATTTTTTGTTCCTAGATGGCGCGCGGGGCCCCCTTCTTCTTCTTCCACAGGACGTGGTTTCCAGCAGAAACCCTTTAGAGGGTCTGAACCGGGCTATCTCTTAAGCTCCCATTCCGCGCTCGGCTGCGGCTCCCTCACTCCCAGATAGATCCCCCACCCTCCCTCGCCGGGTGCGCCGGGCCCTTTGGGTTGGCACGGCTCCCCGAGGAGCATCCGAGCATCCTCGCCGCCGCGCCCCACAGCCGTGCTCAGAGGCGTGGCTCTAGCGGCGCGGCTCTAGCGGCGCTGACCTGTTGGCACTGCGTGGCCGGGCGTCGGGGTGGGCGGGCGGCCTGCGGAAGGGGCGCGGGGAGGTTCACTGTGCCCGGGGGTGGCAGTGCGGTGCAGCCCTGGCCTCTGTATTTAGAGGGTGGAGGGCAGAGAGGCTTTGCTGGGAAACCGCGGTCAGAAACTGCCGGGCCCTCCTGCGGCTGCTTTCCAAGCTGCATCTAAGATGGGCGTGGCCTTGCCGAAGGCACTTGACTTCTTAAAAAGCTTTCCAAGGAAGGACGAGTCTGTGTAGGAAGATTCCAGTCGTCACTAAAAATAGTGCGGACTCTTGTATTGTCTTTTACCTAAGCCGGTGACAATGATTGTACGCCCTGGGTAGACTGGCAAACAAAGATGAATCTGTGTGACAGGCCCCTAGGAAGTGGCATTGTGAAGCATGGCACAGATCCGATCTGAGACAACTGCTGGGACTGTGGGGTTGCTTTAGAAGCTGCCCGCCCACAAATGTTAACATGATTGCTTTCTGGTGCAGTCACTACAGAGACCTAGGCCCTGAGGTACTTCAGAAACACACCTTCATTTGCCTTTATGCAAGACAGTGGCTGGTTAAGGCTGGTTCTGTGGTGAATCTTGAGTGTATTTATGATTCTGTGAGTAAAACAAGAAGGCAGTATTTTTTTTTTTCCACTGTAGACCTAGACCAAGGTAACTCTGGAAAAAGCCGCCTACCTGTACTCATATCGAAGAAACACATGTGTGTTTGTTCACATGTGTGAGGACCAGAGAAGGCTGTTTCTCTGCCCATTGGAAGCGAGTGTGTTTATCAGATGGCTGGTTTCCAGAGCTCTGGAGTCATGAAGGTTGTCAAGGCTCAATTCATTAGAGAGCAGTCAGGGTGTAGGGAGAGCAGAGCCCTTTATTTGTCCAAAGTGAGAATAAATAATGACTCTAACAAAACAAGGCACCAGCCTTGAGCTGGCAAAAGAGAAAGCTCCACAGGGATATTTCCAGCCTGGCTGCATGTTCATCAAGTCAGTTACTCTGCTTAGGTTGTAGTCGCCTCATTTGTGAAACTGAGATTTGGCCTAGAGCTACGTTTCCTACTAAATGTTAACATTAAGGGGAAATACACAGATTATAAATTAAATATATCAATATAGTGATTGAGTTATGTGGTTCTGAAATATTTACTATATTTGAGGGTAAAAGTTTTCCTATTTGTTAGCATTATGATTGCGTAGTTAACTCTTAAAACTTCGTGCAGTTTGAATATCTCAGGATCGATGTTGATTTTGGTTAGTCTACTAATCACATATTTGTCAGGGACCATTTATGTGCCAGACTGTGTGCTGGAGTCATGTAACACAGTGGCTGGCAGAACTGAGGAAATTGTGGAAGTTCAGATATCTTCCCTAACTTTCTGAAAGCCGACATAACGTGGTGGCTGAGCTATTTGGAGCCAGACTGCCTGCATGGCTGGTCCCCAGCCCCCTCCCTCCCTAGCTGAATGGACTTGAGTAAGTTACATCAGTGCCTCATCTTCTCATCTGTAGAATGGAGATGGTGTGTCCGCCTCTCACAAGGTTGTTGCGAGGCTTCCATGAATAATATATATGTTCACAGTTGTTATTGATAAATGAATAGGTGAAAATAATGATTACAATTGAATTGCTGCCTTTATGATGTAAACTATAACTTTGGTCTTCCCGTTGTTTAATGTGATAGGAGTGGGGATGGCTCTGCGAAAAATGGGTGCAATGGCCAAACCAGATTGTATCATCACGTGTGACGGCAAAAACCTCACCATAAAAACTGAGAGCACTTTGAAAACAACACAGTTTTCCTGCAACCTGGGAGAGAAGTTTGAAGAGACTACAGCTGATGGCAGAAAAACTCAGGTCGGTCATAATTTATACTATAATACATCACAGAAGCTTCTAGAATGATAGGCTCTATGAATAACATTCTTATCGCTTCCAGGCAACAACTTAATAAAACAGTCACAAGTTGTTTTATAAATTGAGTTTTGACAAATTAGTGAAAGTACCAGCTTCACAACTTAGACTATTTTGTAAAAATAGTTTGAGGAACACGAGAGAGAGTGCGTATCTCTTATGTGCATTTAGATTGAAAAGCATAAACTGTATTATGAATGAAATCAGTATGGGTTAATGAAGTAGACTCAGAATGGAAAAGATGAAAAAAATATTAAGGAGATTATGCATCACAGAAACTCTCTTTTATTGTGCTTTGGAAGATTAAAAAAGTGTACATTGTTTTGGCAGACTGTCTGCAACTTTACAGATGGCGCATTGGTTCAACATCAGGAATGGGATGGAAAGGAAAGCACAATAACGAGAAAACTAGAAGATGGGAAATTAGTGGTGGTAAGTGTCTGACATCTTATGTCTTATTGGACTTCTTGTTTGAATTCATAGCTCACATAGGTGTTCTATAGCACTGATCATGAACAGGAGAGCTAGGTTTGGGAAGGAAAAAAATGCAAATTAACAAGATAAATGCAAGAACACCAATAACTAGGAGAGTCCTTTGTAGAGACAGAGAAGTGAGATGATGTAGCAGAGGAGGTCTCTGGAGCTGGGTTTAGTCCATGCTCTGCTGCTACATTTACAGTACAGGCATACTTCAGAGATATTGCAGGTTCAATTCCAGACCACCACAATAAACTGAGTATTATAATAAAGTGAGTCACTTGAATATTTTGGTTTCCCAGGGCATATAAGTTATGTTTACACTATTATGTTAAGTGTGCAATAGCCTTATGTCTGAAAAAACAATACGCATACCTTAACTAAAAAAATATTTTACTGCTAAAAACTGCTCCCAAATTATTATAGTAATATCAAAGATCACTAATCACAGATCACCATAACCAACATAATAATAATGAAAAAGTCTGAAATATTGTGAGAATTATCAACTTATGACACAGAAACAAGAAGTGAGCAAGTGCTGTTGGAAAAATGGTGCCGATAGACTTGATCGATGCAGGGTTGCCATAAACCTTCAGTTTGTAAAAAATGACTATATAATCTTGGGCATACATTTTTCTGCTTCCTTAAAATGAGGCATAGTATTTGCTGAGGCTGAATGAATAGGTTAGATACCGCAAATCAATATTTAGTTTTCAGTAAAGCATATGCATGTCATAAGCAAAATAACAGGTTCTTGCTTTTCAAACCCAGGAATCCTAAAGTGCATTTTCTCCATCTATGAAGTAAATTACAACGTTTTGTAGGTTTGCGATCCTAGCATTTAACTATCACCATTGCTCGTGATGTAAGACTAACCTGAGTCTTTTGATATCATTCTTTCTCGTAGGTATGCGTCATGAACAATGTCACCTGTACTCGGGTCTATGAAAAAGTAGAGTAAAAATCCCATCATCATATTGGACAGTAATTAGTTGCGAGGATGAACAAGCTCAGTTCAATGAGCAAATCTCCAAATACTGCTTTTTTTCCATTACTGTATTCAGTTACCTTTATCACAAACATTTTACTTTATTTCCAAGTGTTGGTTTAATTAAGATCATTTCTTTGGTTAGTAAATAAATCTGTTTGTGCTATACCAGTTTTGTATGTTTTTTAAGCTTTATAGGACTTGATGAGTTTTAACATTTACGAATGGAATAAATTCTGGGGTAGCCTTGGGGATCCCATACTGAGATTATATTTTAATAATTTATATGTAGAGCTACTTCTATGGCAAATAAACTACCAATCATTAATCTTACCCTATGCTATTTGAGCTTTGTATCAACTCAAGAATCTTAAATTTGTGGCAAAGACTGTTCTCATTGAAAAATAGCTACATAAATAAACTTTATAATTTAAGCATAGAATAAAGGTTAAATCACCATCATTGACAAATAATCATACTTTTAATAGTGTGCTTATAACTATTACTCAGGAGTTCTCCAGCCAAAAATTCATTTAATAAACTTTCTGAGGCCCTGTCATGTGCCAGGCAGTCTTCCAGAAGCTGAGGTATATCTGAACACAAGGACAAATCATTGCACTCACTGTGACCAGAAACACTCAGCTTTAAAAGCACACAGTGTGCTCATTAACAAAAGCCATAAAAGTAATAGACCTTCGAATGAAATACTTGTGTGTATATATAAAGAATAACTAGAATTCTAGTGACTCCTGTCCTGTTTCTCAACCCAAATAGCAAATATCTGCCAGGCACATTTGGAGAAATTCCTGTAGGCACTGGGCTGAAACTATGTACGTGATCCTCACAGCAATACTTAGGAGAGCTAGGACCATTATCTCTGTTCTGCAAATAATAAAACAGGTTTTTGACTGGCTAACTTGTTCAAGGACATAGGAAGCAGTAGAGTTGGACTGGGAACCTACAACTTGTGGAGTCCATTCCTGACTGATCAGTCATTCTACAGTGCCTCTTCTCAGCTTGTATAAAGTCCCTAAGTGTAATAACAGACTTTTCTGAAACCACCCTCTGTGCACTGCACTGAAATGTTAGCTGGTAAGAATCCTTAATTACTGAAAGCTAGCAGTCAAAGAGTTAGACTAACTGATACCCTAGCCCTGTGCTGTCCAATACGTAGCTGTAGCCCCATGTGGCTGTTGAGCACTGGGTAAGTAAAATACACCTAAGATTTAAAGAATTTTATACAAAGAAAAGGGAAAATGCCTCTGAATTTTTTTTATATTGATTACACCTTGAAATAACATTTTTGGATATAGTTGGTTACCTAAATAATCAAATTAATTTTACCTGTTTCTTGCCTCTTTTAATGTGGCTAGGGAATATTTAAAAATTACATGTGCTAAAAAAATCACATGTACTGGCCTTTTTTTTTTGTCCATATTTTTAGTTGTACAGTGCTGCTCGAGACTTCCTTTTCTATTTGAATTTCCATCTTGCTTATTTTCGTCTCCGTGTTAGAGTTCCTCTTTCATCTGCTTTTTCCACTTATAATAATAGTGTACATTTATATGACTCCCTGAACCAAACACTGGGCCAAGTACTTTTAAGAGTTTTATAATTCTCAGAACCAGCCTAGATGATGTGTATTAACAATTGTTTTCTGCATTATTTAGAGGAGGAAACTAAGTCTCAGGGTCTAGGTAATGATGCCAAGCCTTATAGCAAGTACAAGTCAGAACAGATTGGAGCCCAAGTTCATCTACCTAAAACCTGTGTGACCAGCACCATGTTGTAATGTCTGTATTGCTTCAGTTTACAGGCAGTGGTGTAGTGCTAGAGGAGGTGTAGGCCCATGTTTCCTCCATGGGGGAGCTGCTGACATTTTGGGCGAGAGAGCTTTTCTTCATTGTGCTGGATTGGGACAAGTCAGTGTCCTAAGGTCATTGCCACAAAATGCCCATGGTGCCCATCAAT
This sequence comes from Hippopotamus amphibius kiboko, assembly GCF_030028045.1. Lineage (NCBI taxonomy): Eukaryota > Metazoa > Chordata > Mammalia > Artiodactyla > Hippopotamidae > Hippopotamus > Hippopotamus amphibius. The sequence continues at coordinate 105,659,411 of NC_080190.1, read as the reverse complement.
CTACCCCAAACACCCTGTACATTGCCAGATGTCTTCTAAGGGTATGGTAGCATACCGGGTTGAGAACCACTGGGTAGAACAAGAACAAATATAGCTCAACTTCATATTATCTGGTGTCAATCAAGCCCTTCTTTCTGCTAAGCAATCCTTTAATGTCAATTCACCCCTTATCAAAAGGTATAAACTAGAGGCTTCATGGAATATTTTTATTTTCTCTTAACTGGTAGTATGTTGGAATGTATTCTATTTAGTTCTACAACACACAGCATGTGTTGGGAGATTCACTTTTACCCCAGATCTATCACATCTCCAGTTTTCTCCTTTATGCTTCAACACTTTATTGCCGATAACCTATTGGACATTTCCCTGTGGATGCCATATTTAATTTCAAACTAGTGTAATCTTTCTAAAATTTAGTGTGATGATTTAAGTGTCTGGGCTTTGGAAGCAGACAATCTTGGAATCCAGCTCTGGTTCTCTAGCCTTTAAGAATTGTGTGACTTAGGTCAGGGGTACTTAACTCCTCTGAACTGTAGTTATACCCTTTGTAAAAGATACAACATGGCCTGACTCATACAGTTGTTTTAAACATTAAATGAGATGGTGCATGTAAAGCACCTAGCATAGACGCCAGCACATAGTAAAGGCTTAACGTCTCTCTGGTACTGCCCAGGACTTTCTGCAGTGCTGGAAATGCTCTGTAGTGTCTGCAGTGTCCAGCAGATTGGCACTAGCCGCATGTAGGTGTGGGTGGAGCACCTCAACTATGGAGAGCACAACTGAGGAACTGAATTTTAAATTTAAATTTTCATTAATTAAAATGTAAATTTAAATACCCACCTATGGTCAGTATCTGCTGAGCTGGACAGCACAGGGTGCTAACCTCATGTTTTCCAAAATCAAATTTCTTATTTTGATTCCAAACCTACTCCTCTTGTGGTATTCTCCTTCTCAATCCATAGGAATGTTGTGTTTCTAGTTCTCTGTCTAAAGGCTTTGGAGTCCTCTTTAATTCCTGTCTTTCTTTCCCATGCCGTAGCCAATCTGCTCACACATGATTTTAGCTTTACTTTCAGAATATATGTAGAATTCAAGTACTTCTTACCTCTTCCACAGATACCACCCTGATCCCCCCGTTTGCATTTTTATTCTTCCAGAGGTATCATTTTAAAATACACATTTAGCTATATCCCTCCTCTGAGGAGAGCCCTCCACTGGCTCCTTATTTCAATCAGAGTAGAAGCCAAAGTATTTGCAGAGGTCTTATCTGACGCTGCCTGAGTCTCCCAACTACCCAACATCTCCTCTCCTCCTGGTTTCTTCTTTCACTCTCTTCCCAAACATGCCCTTCCGGTAGGCCATCGTTGACGCAGCTGTGCTCTTGTCTCAGGGCCTTTGCACCTATTGTTGCCACTTCCTGTAACAACCCAGCCTCTGAAATCTGCAGCCCAGGCTTCGTCTGCTTTCTCACTTCCTTTAAGTCTCTTCTCAATGTCACCCTAGCCGTGAGTCATCCCCAGGCTGCACTGTGTATGTTTGCTACCGCCCCTCCCCCATTCTCTGTATTCTCTATGCTGCCCTTGTCCTTATCACCAGTCCTAACTATACGTTTACTTGGTTTTTCAGTTAAAAAAATTTTTTTTTTGGTTATTATCTGTCTCTCTCACTGGAATGTGAAGAAGGGGCTTTGTTTATACAGTGTTCTCTATCACCCTCTTAGGAAACAACCTAGCACGTAGAAGATACTCAATAAATATCTATTAAATGAATAAATTCATTAATAAGTTAATGGCTCTTTTATGGCTATTGAAACACATTTTAATATTATTTAAGACCGTTTATGATTTTGCTTCAAGGTATGTTATTTTTTTAAACCATATTTCTTACCTTTGTACAAATCAGTCAACTTAATCAGGTCATTGACTTACCCCAGAGATAGTGAGCTTGATGACTGTGGAATATGAATGTCTGAAATAGGAAGTAAGGAATACAGTCTAGTTTCTGAACTGGTGTGCTGTGACACTTGGCCACACCAGGAACTAAGCTGCCCAACTGTGATCAACATTTAACATTTATTTTACTACAGCTGTGTACTCTGCCAGCAGGCAATGTCTGTCAAACAGAACTTGACCTGAGTTGTTTGTGGAACATGGTGCAGATTAGATACAATTTACCACAAGTCAAATAGTTAAACGTAAGCCAAACTCTCACCAAAGAAAAAATGGACAGGCAAGAGATGACAACTTTCAGACTGTGTCCTTGAGCACTACGAGGGCATTGACTGTTCTCTTCAAGCAGAATATGAGTGCCAAAGGATGCAGGGTTATCGTGCATCACACCTGTGAGGTCTTTCTAGGTAACATGTGGGTTTGCTCTATGCTGGTATAATTATGTTGGATTTATTGCAAACAGCGGTTTTTTGAGTCTTAATCTCTTCAACTGTTTTCTCAAAATTCTGGTATTTGAAATTGTGCTAGGACCATAAAATAATTGAGAACCATGTTTTTAGCACCTAGATTTTATCTTTCCCAGCTCAAATGAGGCTCTTATTCAATTCTTGCTGCTTATTAATTAACGATTATTAATGTATTTAAAATTCACTTTTTTTCTATTTTTTTTTAATTGGGGTGTAGTTGCTTTACAACGTTGTGTTAGTTTCTGCTGTACAGAGAAGTGAATCAGCTGTATGTATACATATATCCCCTCTTTTTTTGATTTCCTTCCCATTTAGGTCACTACAGAGCATTAAGTACAGTTCCCTGTGCTATACAGCAGGTTCTCATTAGTTATCTATTTTATACATAGTGTGTATGTCAATCCCAATCTGCAGATTCATCCCACCTCTCCTTTCCCCTCTTGCTGTCTATATGTTTGTTCTCTACATCTGTGTCTCTATTAAAATGGTACAGATGAACCTATTTGCAAAGTAAAATTCACTTTTAAGTTTATGAGAATAATAATAGCTTTTCCCTGGGTTCCATGTACTCACTGTTCTTCTTTTTTCTTGTTTCCCTCTTAGAATTCACTGCTGTTTGGTGGGTCACATGCGATGTGGGTTAGTAGGAAGAACTGATGAAGATGGTGAACTGGTTTAAAAAGCTGAGTGACACATGTTTTGAAATATTATGAAAGGCAGGGTGGGATGATGCGTCACTGGTCCCACGGCAACTGGAAAATAACTAGAGTCTTATGACATCTGGTCCATCAGGCTCTGTCACCAGATTATACATGATCATTTATTTAGGAACAAGTCCATCTCCTTCTCCCAAGCTCCTCCTCCCACACTGCATGCTTTGGAAATGTATGAAAAGGAAATAATAATACTTTTTATAGAGCACTTTTTAAAAGTGCTGGTGACACTTGGGGAACAAGATAGAGCAGGGCCTGGGTCCTTTTCATGGAACATTCTGGTGCGAAAAGATGGAGTACACACAATTAAAACAAGTGGCATGGAGTGATAAATGCAGCAAGGAAAAAATGTAGCCAAATAGTGTGAGAAAGAGTGAGTAGGGTTGAAGACACTTTATATGGGATGGCCAGGAAGGCCTCTCAGGGGAGGTATTGTTTGAACCCAGATCTGAATCACGAGCAGAAGCTAGGCAAGTGACATTTGGGGGTGCAGTGTTCCAGGCAGAGGCAAAGAACTGCAAAAGCCCTTTGTGTGGAGCAGACAGAGGGGCAGAGTGACAGAAGCTGAGGGACAGAGAAGCAATGCCGGACAAGATGCAGTCTGAGATCTGACTAGGAAACAGAACCTGTGGGACCTGATAGCTCTAGTTAGGGATTTGGGTTTGCCTGAGGATCAAGGGAAACCATGGAAAGTCTCACGTAGGAAATGCCAGAGCACTTAAAAAAGGACCCTAGTTTCACTCTCAGTAATGGAAAACTTGATATTTGGAAATTCTTGTTACTAAAAACAACTGAAAATACTGGACAATATACATATATTTTTAAATTTCCTTAAATTGACAAAAAGCTAATAAAATACTGAGAAATTACTTGGCTACATAGATTTGGGCATCCAGGGATACAAGTTCACCTAATAGGGCTGGCTTTGCCCAGAAGCATTTATTTGCAGATCCAGAAGTGGCTGAGAGGCTGAGCTGTACTTCTGGCAACAAAAGGAACAATCGACCTTTGTCTGATGGTAGATGGGGCTGATTTCCTCTTCCATTGTCTTAGAAAAAAAGAGTTCCTGATGGTTGAAAATTTTGTTGAGAGGATGTTCATCAAAATGCTGTTTACGCTAGCAGAGAATTGGAAAGCACACAACTTCTTAGAAATGGAGGATTGGTTAAATAATCGTGATATGTTAATACAGTAAAACACTAACAGGCATTTAAAAAAGTAAAAAGACCAACAAGAGCTTGGAAGAAGCCTCATAATGTGACCTAAGGTGAAAAAAAAAATCCTGACTATAAAACATCACGTATGGGAGTTTGGGATTGACATATACATACTACTCTTTTTAAAATAGATAACCAACAAGTACCTACTGTATAGCACAGGGAACTCTGCTCAATATTCTGTAATAACCTAATTGGGAAAGAATTCGAAAAAGAATAGGTATATGTATATGTATAACTGAATCACTTTGCTGCACACCTGAAACTAACATAGCATTATAAAGCAAGTATAGTCTAACATAAAATAAAAATTTAAAAAATTATATACATGTTGTCCTACTTGTGTAACATTATGTGCATATGTGTAGGAAAATATAGAAAAATGTTAACAGTGGTTATCTCTTGGGATTGGGGTGATGTTTAATTTCTTATTTACTTGCTTATATATCTGCAATAAGGAAAACGCAAAAACTTAATGCAAATTGCTTTGTATTTTAGTGGTAAATAAATAGTATATTAGAAAATACTACAGAAAAGTACAAAGAAGAAAATAAATAGTCCTGGAAGTCCTCACTTCCATAGAAAATCGATATTAGTATTTGGTTATGAGGCATTGAAATAATTCTTGATAAATTTATGTGCATATAGACACAAAACATTTTATACATGGGATCATAAAACACAGTATTCTGTTGGCTTACTTGTTTTTTTAAAACTCAAATAAATATAGATTCACAATTTTTAAATCTCATAGTCTTTAACTTTACTTCAACTCATTTACTTTATCAATTTCCTATTGATAAATATTTGTTTTTGAAAAATTCAGTTATTAACAATGGTTCAATGAACTTTCATATACATTGATATAATAAAATCATTAAAAAAATTTTAAGAAGTATTTACCCTTCAGATGGGTCCCCATAGCACTTAGCCTTCCTTATAACATAGGCCAAGTATGGCCAGGTAGCATTGACAGATATACATTACCAAATGTAAAATAGATAGCTAGTGGGAGGCTGCTGCATAACACAGGGAGATCACCTTGATGATGGGTGATGGCTTAGAGGGCTGAGATAAGGAGGGTGGGAAGGAGTCAGGAGGGAGGGGATATGAGGATATATGTATAAATACAGCTGATTCCCTTTGTTGTACAGCAAAAATGGGCAAAACAGTGTAAAGCAATTATACTCCAATAAAGAGCCTAAAGAAAAAAAAAGAAATTGAACCACAGGAAAATAAATAAATATCAAAATCAAAATTAAAAATAAATAAAAATTAAAGCCTAAAAAAAAAAGAAACTAACCTCACAAAGTTGTAGAGTGTTGTAGCACATGATTAAGGAAACTCCTACCCTACAAAATATTTTGCCCCCAAGATGCAATTTAACTGTTTTAGCAAGGAACACATCTTTTCCTTTGTACAATGAAAGATCTAGAGCGAGGGAAATGTTTGTTCTAAAGTCAACCTTATTGACAAGTAAAGTTGTTTATGATGGGCAGTTTTGCTGTTTCTCATATGCTGGGCTTTACACAAGGCCATGATGTTCGCTTGGGCATAATTCCAAGGGCCTCCATCCTCATTCTCGTCTGTGTGGATGGCCCTGCTAGGTGAAACCTATGGGGTAGGCCACTGAGGCCGTGGTATTTGGATTAGTTTGTTTCCTGCTAGGTTGGTTTGTTGGTTTATTGATTCTCCAGCCAGACCATTTCTAAAAGAAATACATGAGAGAAAAATCCCAGGAGTATGTTTCAGGGTTTCAGAATAGTAGCAATGAAGATAGTGTTCATACAGAAGTTCAGAAAGAGAATAAAGGCTTCTTTCATAATTTGGACAGAGTTGGTTTGACTAAGGTTTTCAGCAAAGCACATAACCAAATGTAGAAATGAAGGTTGCTGACTTGGGCTCTTGTGCTAACCACTAAATTCAGCTTCCTCTCTTAGCTGCACAGGGCAGAAGCACAGGAAGAAAAAAAAAATGCCACTCTTTCTGGAACAAGCAGACTTCTGGAAAATGGCCAGTTCTAGTGCTTGACCTATATGATGCATCCTTTTATGAGGTGTGTACCACACCCAGAAATCTTGGAGAAATCATCATGACACAGATGAGATAATCTCAAAACCTTCTGATTTCATGTTGAAATGAATAACGTCAGCAGAAGATTCTGATTAGCATTAAAATTCTGTACTCTGGAAATAGGCTGTAATTCTAGGATCCTAGAAAATTTAAATCAGTGTCAATTCTGTTTGTTTGGGCAGTTGATGGGAAAATGGTGTTTCAAGTCCGCATATCAGGGGCACGAATACACATACTAAAATAAGAAATAAGGCAGCAGATTAGAATGAGGTAACACAATGTTCATGAAGGCAATATGTCCAGAAGATAATTTTATTAAAGTGTCATCAGAGTATTTGTCAAGTAGAGAATCACATCTTCTCTATCATGTCTCTTATTTCACTGGACATAAATATGTATACCTGCAGTCATTCTTTTTGGACCTAAGAGAAATACTTTATACCAAGAACAAATTCATATACAAGTCGTTTCTTCCTTACTGTATTAGCTTTGCTGAATTAGCAGAAGAGGCCTTTGAATCCCATCCTGATGTCAGCACGTCTGAACGGACTAATTGCTTGACTAATTCACTCGTTCAATTCAGCAAAGGTACGTTGAGCCCCTACCATGTGCCAGGCATTGTGCTAAAAGCTGGACATACAAAACTGAACAAAGGTGAAAAATCCCTGACTTCATGAAGTTTGGAGTCTGTAAGGAGAGATAGACAATAAACAAAAACTGATGTCATAATTGTGGATTGTCATAGCTGCTGTGAAGGACTAAATCGGGTGCTTGATGGGGAATAAGCACAGGAACCAATAATGCCAGGTTAGGGAAGACCTCTCTGGGGAGGAGAAATTTAAGTTGAAACCTGAAGGAAGAAAAGGAGCCAGGCAGGAAAGGAACCAGAAAAGCATTTCCGGCAGAAGGGATAGCAAGTGCAACCGGCATGAGGTAAAGTCATAGTAAAAGGTAGACATTTGCATCCCAGTCCCATGGTACAGATGTGTCTCTGAATTCAGAACTTGTTTTGCCTTTCAGAAAGTTAATGTTGTACATGTATGATATACATATACTAACCCACCTGTTAGATAACTCTCCCAGAGACACCTGGGGGCAGTACCCTGTAATGAAACACATTAACACACCTGCAGTGGAACATGTAAATATTCACACAACGTGGCACAAAGACTATATATTTTTCTGACATGGTCCGTTTTCTGCAGGCTTTGCTGCCAAATGAGTTCAGGTCCATTTACGTTTTGCCACCAACTAATTTATGAAAAAAAATCATTTTTTTCAGAACATTTTGTATTTGGATTTGTGGCTTAGAGATTACAGATCTGTAATTACCCCCACTTTCCCCAATTATTATAACTGACATTCAGTAATTCATTTATTCAACAAATTCTTTTCTGAATGCTTTTCTATGTGTCAGGTGAATGTCTAGGAATGTATTCAACATGATAATATTTATAAATTTTAAAATTGAAAGCCTACTTTATTAAATATAGCTATAGAAGTTTGAATATTAATTTTCTACCAATACAGTAAAATATTACTAACAACAACAACAGCAGAAGCAACAACAAACCCCAATAAGCTAGGACAAAGCATCTTGGTGTGTAGGATCACTTAGAAGAGTCTAGAATCAAGTTCTTGGTAAGAGGGTAGTGAGGTGCTAGAATCTACGATTGGCTTCCCTAAAAATTCTTTAATGTGATACTGTCCAGACCCATTCAGAAGTTTCTGATACTCCCATTTGCTTTTGATAGTTTAGGGAATAATTGTATCTTTTGGATAATTCCTGCTCCAAATATTGAGGTTCAATTCTGTTCTTGCATAGTACCAGATACTAAAGCAAGAACTTTGTAGGCATAATTTCATTTAGTCCTAAGAAATAAGTTGGATGCTTATTTCCCTTTTACAAATCAAGAAACGCAGGTTTAAAAGCAATCTGAAGAGGACACTGCATCTGCATGTGTAGAGCCAAGCATGCCTGGGGGTTTACCCCCTGTTGTCCAGGGTGGTAAACGATCAATGACTGACAGGTGTGGAGTGAGAATGCTCAGGCCCCTTGCATCAGGTTTGGACAACTCTGAGATGTAATGGACACTCCAGAGGAGTGCCGTGGATCGGGTGGAGTCAGCCTTCTGCAGAACTGCTGAGATCACACCCTGCCTTGGTTTCCTCCTCTTCCTACTCCTGTTTCCCCTCCTCCCTCACCTTCCAGAGCTCTCCTGACTGCCATTAGCAAGTTGTTTGCTCAAAAAGTTTTGCCTCAGGGTCTGCTTCTGCTTCTGGAGAACTCAGAACAGCCCTGCTGAGCCCTGGGGAATTCCTGACCCATGGAAACCATGACAGAGAATGATTGTTGTTAGTGATTGTTGCTTGAACCACGATTTGGGGGCACATTGATAGGCAGTAATAGGTAGTCAGAACTGCCTGCGATGCTTCAGTAAGTGTATACAGCAAGGATTTCCTAGCTCTTCCTCAGCAGTATCTGCTGCTCAGCCCATCCCAATCAGTCAGAGACACACACCTTCTAGATACAGGGTTTCCCTTCTTGCATCAGGTAACACTGCTCAATCTGCTAATCTCAAGGCTCACCTAGTGTCTGATCCGCTGAAATAACATCACCTTGGATCAAGGGACCCACTTTATGCCAAATAAGGTGTGACAAAATGTACATGACATCAAATCCACTGGTCCTACTCTGAAGCACTTCACTTGGAAAATTCTAGCCTGACAGAGCATGGAACAGTCCCTTGAAGGCAAAGCAAAGATGAAATGTGGTCCTTCAGAAGTGTTGTGTACCACAGAGTGACAGCCATTACATACGACTGGGTACCCAATAGGAGGAATATAAAGGTTCTGGAAACAGAGGCAGGAATAGCAGTTGCTCTGCTTACCATTACTTCCAGTGACCTGTTTCTTGTTGTTCCTTTGGATCTGTTTCTTCAGTTTCTTCTTGCTCCCCCAGATTTAGTGTACTTCCAGCAGCCATAGCTTTGGCTCTTCACGGGCAGACTGTCCTCCTCAGACTTTTGGAGGCATTTTACTTGCAAGTGAGGAGGGCTTTCCCCACAGGGCTGCCTGTGTAGGTGTGGGGAACAAAAGCCCGGCTCTCTTGCTCTGAAGCTCAACTTGCCCTCTGACTACTCCTGCAGAACCAGGATGAGCTGAGGTCTCATCCTCTACTTTCTTCTATATCAGGGGAATCTGACTAACTCACTTTCCAGGGTCACGAACAAAATAAATGGTGGCATCAGGGCCTAGGATCGCCATATTGAGCAGATAAAAAAACAAGGTGTCCAGTTAGATTTGAATTTCGAATACACAACAATCTTTTTTAGCATAAGTGTGTCCCATGCAATATTTGGGACATATTTATATTTAATTTTAAACATAGTTTATCTGAATTTCAAGTTTAACTGGGGGTCCTTTATTTTATTTGGCAACTGTATCAGAACACTAGCCAAAGTCTAATTCCAGTACCTATGCCTTTTTTAATTGTCATTTTAAATCTATAAACAAATTCAATGCACATATTAAAAAATTCAAAAGGTAATATTGTAACCAAGCAAGGGCTTGTGGGCAGAAAGCCAAACTTTGACAGTGGGTTTGTAGCAAAGCAAGCGTTCATTGCAGGGCACCAACAAGGCAGTGGGAGACAAGCCCCAGATCCACTCCAGCTTCGTCTTTGAGTTGGATGTGTTTTAAAGGGGAAGAACAAAGAAGCTGGGGTTAATCATCGTCTTGTGACATTTCTTAATCGGAGTTTTGGAAGTCAGGACATCTTTGGTTCACGATTCTCTGGCCAGGTGGTCCATGGCTGGGAGTGTGCTAGCTCACCTTGCCCTGGAGAAACAACCTGAGTTCGTATGTTAATAATGATCTCTATAAGAGCAATTTTAGTACAGTAGCATGTTATCAACAACAGCAATTTTAGTCATCTGATTCTGGTTGATTAGTGTTCCGTTAGCACAGGATGGAGGTCAGAAGGGACAAGGAAGGGAATAAAGTTTTGAATAGAGAGAGTAATCATAAACTCGGCAGCGGTACTTGGTTTTAGGGGGACCCTGTTTCGATAGAGTAAACAATGTCTCCCTACACCCCTGTGTCCAGCTACTCATATCTCCCATTCAGAGGCTATCATGGTAGCCTGTTTCTTATTTATCTTTCTAGCAATATCCTCTATACATGCAGGCACAATTATATATGCATCTCTTTTCTTTATTAGTTTAACAGCCTATCTTGGAGATAGGTCTTATCAGTCCATCTGGAGTTGCCTTGTACTTTTTAATAATTGCATGCTTTTAAGGCTCTATTAGGGCTTCCCTGGTGGTGCAGTGGTTAAGAATCCGCCTGCCAGTGCAGGGGGACATGGGTTTGATCCCTGCTCCAGGAAGATCCCGCATGCCGTGGAGCAAATAAGCCTGTGCGTCACAACTTCTGAGCCTGTGCTCTTGAGCCCGCGAGCCACAACTATTGAGCCCACGTGTCAAAACTAGTCCAAGCTCTGCAACAAGGGAAGCCACAGCAACGAGAAGCCCGTGTACCATAGTAAAGAGTAGCCCCTGCTTACCACAACCAAAGAAACCCGCACAGCAACAAGGACCCAATGCAGCCAAAAATAAATAAATAAATAAATTAAATTTTATTTAAAACAGGCTCTATTAATAGTCACGTGGATTGTTTTCAGCCTTTCACTTTTATAGATAACCAAAGTCCAGGCTATCTTGTTTTATTTAATTTAAAGAAACTCCAGAGTCTAAGTACCAAAATGCAGATCAACAGATTGAAATGATAAATGCTTCTAATAGGATTGAGGAGAGATGTAGGTTACTTGATAATGAGGTAGAGGAAGTTCAATGGATGCTATCTATGTTCTCTGACATTTAAAATTATTCTGTCCACCAATAAGTATGCTGGAATTCTGTGAGGGCATACGAATACATGCTTGCATGAAATCCTCTATAATAATTCCCCAAGAAAACTAATGATCATTTACCAATACCAATACGGTTATCATTCACAATAGGACTGGGAATTCATGACATTGTACTTAATGTCACCTGGGAGTCAGTGCATTTTCTAAAAGGAATTACACGTACTTGACAGTGGAGTGCCTACTGCTCTAATCCACAAAGACAAAAGTGTGTTTTAAAAAGACTGTTTCTGGGATAAGCAGAAGGGCCTGTAAGTCAGTGTAGCCTTCCTTTCTAGAAAAGCAGTCTTAGAGAAAGAGGAACAGATGAGAGGTAGGTTCCTGGAAGGTGGTTATGTTTATATGTAGCAGAAGGGAAGGAAGGGAAGGAAGACAAGAGCCCAATTTGCTCAGAGCTGGGTTTGGGGGTTACAGGAGATTAACAAGGCAGGTAGTCTAGAATATCATCAAACAGGGAAGTTCTTGCTAGCTGCTAGAATGGTGGGGAAAATGGGATGTTGGAGTAGCATGCATGAAATTCTTATTTATAGACTGATATTTATTTGAGACAACTGTGGAGTTAGAGATGTTCCCTGCCCTCAGTAGGTTTACAAAATAATAGACTGACATGGAAATGAAGATGCTCTTTAAACAAACACAGAATGATTTTGAACAGAATTCATACACTACAGGGTAAAACGTAAGTAACATACACGGTGTAGATTTCTTTAAACTCCACAATTCTCTGCTGGTCAAGTGTATTGAAATAGGCCCTGAAATAAGCCTCAACAAAAGCAGGCTAACGGAGTAAGAATTTACTTTAAAAGGGAAAATACAGGTTCTTTATTTGCTCTGTATCCAATGTTTTTCCCTTTCCACAATTAATGTTTTCGCTGGCTTCCAAAACTCTTCTGGTGGGTTTAAAAAATCTAGTTCTATGGTAAATTTATTATTTGGAAAAGGAACATTAGCTGAGAAGGCCCCATGGCTTTGGCTTTGTATCTTACATCAAATGTCCACCGGGACAGGGTAGCAGGTATTCTCTGAGTTGTGTGCATGGTGTGTGTGTTCTCACACTTTAGTTTATGTTAAATAAATATCACAGGAATTGAAACACTCTAAGACTCTCCTCAGCCACAGGGTTTACTTTAGCACTTCCTTAGAACTGCTATTGTAAATATATAAGCCACACCACCCACTTGTAAACAGTACTTGACACCGCGTGAATGAGTTTCTTGAACAAACTCATTCATCTCGGGAGGGGCTAGAGGGCAAAAAATAGTTTCTTCTAAAAACAAACAAATACAGTGTTTATTTTTCTCTATCCCTGTGAAGACCTAAAGGAGTGGGGTAGGTAGGGTGGGAGGGAGGCTCAAGAGGGAGGGGATATGGGATATATATATACATATAGCTGATTCACTTTGTTGTACAGCAGAAGCTAACATAATACTGTAAAGCAATTATACTCCAATAAAGATGAAAAAATTAAATATAAAAAAAACAGCAAACAAACAAATACAACACTGATATTTTCCCAGGCACTGCCTTGTCGTACTAGTCTGCTTACCCTCCTGTTCCTTATTTCTTACTCTCTAGGCTACCTACACTTCATCATTTCCTCACCAGGCAAAAGAGGGTAAAAACAGTGAAAATGATCTTTATTCCTGAATCTTCTCACTTTCCTGTCTTCGTCAGTCCACTGATAGACTTTCTGGTTCTTGTGTGTTGGCAACGTAGGGAAGGAAAAAGTTTTTTTCGTTCTTCTTAGGGTCCTTGGCTGGGTCTGAAAATTAAACTGACAAAGACAGATGAACAGGAGAAAAGCATACAAATTGTATTGAATTTTTACACTTACATAGAGCTTGCACAAGAGAATGAAAACCAGAAGAAATGATTTGAGCATTTGTATCTTTTAGATAAAGAAACAGTGAATTTGCAAAGAATTGATGGGAAAAAGGGGTTTGGGCTAAGAGTGGTAAACAGTAAAGAAGTAACTTGGAAGATAAAGGTCAGTTTAACAAGTTTGTTTTGCAGATTCTTATGGTGCCTTCTCTGGGCTAAGAGTCTGTCTCCAGTGAAAGGAGAATTTATTTCCTGTGTTTAGGCAGAGAAGAGGGTAACTTCATCTGCATTTACTGCTTCTTAACCGCCTCCAGCTCAAAATAATTTTTATGTCAAAGAGGCATATTTTGGGATGGCATTCTGGTTTCCTTCAGCCAATGGGAGTCATGGAACTAAATAACTCTAAGCCCAGAGGGACTTGGAAAGGCCATTTGGTAAAAAATATCCAAGAGAAATAAATATAGACTCTCAGATTTTCAGTGCTGGAAGGAAACAAGAGAATTCAACCCCATATCACGTATTTGAATCTCTCTGGAAATGTGTAGAATTGCTAAAAGCAATTTCTACTTTTTGAACCCTTAAGTTTTTAAGACTACTCCCTTCCTATCCTCGAGTTACTAATTACCAGTTCCTAATTTTCAAACCAATAGTATTTTAAAATGTCGTAATTATTGTACTAACGCAAGAAAACTAACATTATATGCCACTGCCTAAATTATGTTCATGATTCATTTATTTTTCTTTAAAACAGTAATTCTTTCTTTCCCAAGATAATCTTCTGGTATATTTTTCTATTTTCTCGTTTCTCATAGCAGTGAAAAAACAGATATTATCTCTATTTTCTTCTCTTGGTTCAAATCTCGAAGGGTATTGAACTGGAAACTTGAGGGGCCTCAAGAGCAGAGAAAATAAGATAAGAAAAAAATAAATACAATAAACTATTTAAAAAATCAAATTCTGAAGTGGAGGGGACCTTAGTTAGATATCATCTAGCAAAATATCTCCATATTGTAAGATGAAGAGAGGAGGATACAGACTGTTTGTGTGACTTGTCCAAGGATACACAGATGGTTAGTGGTGGAGGCTCTGCTAGGTGCCATTCATTTGACTTCCAGATAGAGCTGTAAGAAGGATCTAAAGAGAAACTTCAATGCATAAAGAGTATTTCGGTTTTTCTTGGTTCCTGAAAACATGTTTACTAGACATTTGGATTCTAAGAACTTATTTTCCTTCCTTCCTTCCTTCCTTCCTTCCTTCCTTCCTTCCTTCCTTCCTTCCTTCCTTCCTTCCTTCCTTCCTTCCTTCTTTCCTTCCTTCCTTCTTTCCTTCCTTCCTTCCCTCCTCTCTCTCTTTCTTCCTTTCTCTATACTAAGCAGCTAACTCCAATTTAAACTCTTTTAGCTTCACAGTTATAGGAAATATTTATCTTCTGAGCCAATTCAATTCTCAGACAATTCTCAGTGTCTGGAAAGAATTCCAGAGTCTCCCAGTTCTTGGCAGTAGTATAGGTAATCCAAATTAATAAATAATTCTTGAGACATTTCAAGCTAAATTAAATATGGAAATTAATAACTAGATTGCTGTATTAATGGGATCATCCTTTTTAGGCAAGGCATATACTCCAGAATTTTTAGGGCTTTGCTTTCAAAAGGAGGGGACTTACATGACATCATTCAGCACTATCCCTGCAGCCTATAAAATAAATATTTATAAGAGCAACCAATATTTTGGAATGTACTTCAGATAGGAGAAGTCTAAGCAATTGGTTACAGTTTGTTTTAAAGGATGGAATATATTCAATATGTGAAGGAAAGTGGATAGTAGAGCTGATAGGCCTTCTGTGATAAAGTTCCCAGGGTGGATCTCATTTGGAAATGCCAAAAAGTTGAGAGAGGAACCAAAAGGAGTGATCACTTGTAAAAATTTCTAGGAATATCATTAACAAGGCTTTCCCTGTAAACAACTATGCTCACTCCTGCCTTCCCCGCAACCCAGTGAATTATTTTTTCAAATTCATTCAAACTCCGTGCATCCCCTCTCTTCTGATTATTATTCTTTCTGATTCTCACTTTTTTAAGAAAGAAGATAAGCTACTGTTTTTGTTGAAACAGAGCTCCATATTTACATCTCTTCCCTTTGAAGATTTTGCAAAATAGACCTTGTGAATAATTTAGAATTTTCTTTTATTGGAAACATTTTTTAAAGACTGCATCAATGCATGGGAAATAAAAAGATGTTTTGATACAAAATAAAAAAGATGCTGACCTGCCAGTTCACTGTCCTAAAGCCCCGTGTGGATCCACGCACACTTGGCCTGAGCAATGGCAGACCACAGAAGTTCTTGAATAATTGCTTTTCCAAACTGCTAAAGGGGAAGAATACAAATGGATGAAATTCTTCCTCATTCTCTGAAGATAGCATAGTTCCAGGGTCTTTAGACTCTTTTTAGTTTTAAGGATCATGTGACCCTCTGTGTTTTGTTTTCCTCAAGTTGTCTTCTTATATAAGGGATCCCAGAACCAGACACCTTTATGGACACGTGTTTTGCTAAAAAGCAGCTCTTCCTTTATCTATTGCTTTTCCTCTTTCAGGCCATTCCCACTTCCTCTTCCTTAAATAATCCCATTTCCTAGTTTTTGACCACTAGGTGTCATAAGTATTCACACAAATGCCTCAAAGATGTAAAAATAAACTCTCTTAAAACGAGCCCCTGAATATTTGACTTTCCATATGCAATCTTATATGACTTAGGCTCCCGTATTAGCTCCAATTTACATGTGATTCAAACTCAGAAGAGAAAGTCCAGGAAAAGTCACAAAATAAGGGAAAACAAAATGGAAATCTTGTGGTGTGTAAATGGTTTGTCAAAGGGGCAAACCTGTGTAGCTTTGAACTCTGCAGAACTTGTTCCTTCCAGGCCCCCTTCCTTACTTGACCTCCAAAGGTGCCTTTATTTATTTATTTATTTATTTATTTATTTATTTATTTTTATAAATTTATTTATTTTATTGGCTATGTTGGGTCTTTTTTTTTTTTTTTTTGCTGTGCGCGGGCTGTCTTTAGTTGCAGTGAGTGGGGGATACTCTTCGTTGTGGTGCGTGGTTTCCTCATTGCCATGGCTTCTCTTGTTGCGGAGCACAGGCTCTAGGCGCGTGGGCTTCAGTAGTTGCAGCACATGGGCTCAGTAGTTGTGGCTCACGGGCTCTAAAGCGCAGGCTCAATAGTTGTGGTTCACGGGCTTAGTTGCTCCGCGGTACGTGGGATCTTCCTGGAGCAGGGATCGAACCTGTGTCCCCTGCATTGGCAGGCAGATTCTTAACCACTGCGCCACCTAGGAAGCCCCAAAGGTGCCTTTAGACTCATTGCATGAGATTAATAGCCACCTCCTTTTAAGAAGAGACTTCACAAGAGCATACTGAAATAGCCTTTGGAAATCTTTGCATTACTTTGCAATAGAGTTACATGTGAGACACCAGGACCCACTCTCATTCTACTTATTTGAGTTTCAGCTGAAAGGGCTGACACGTTAAAAAAATATTTTCAAGTCATGAGATTTTAAAGCTAGGATGATCAATTCTAACCTTTTCATTTTGTGTTGGGGAAATGATACCTGGTGTAGTTTGTTCATTGCCCAAAGATGGTAGCAGAACTCGACCTTAGACACACATCTTTTGACTCCTAGGCATCCTGGTCTGTGCAGTACTGTTCTTAGGAAAGATTCATGTATCTGCGTTGGAATTTTGAAAACAAAAACAAAAACAAAACACCAGAGTATTCCTTAGATTGTGTTCAATATTAAAAGAAAAATCTTAGTCCAGTAAAGTTCCTCTGTGGAGATTTAACGTTAAAAAATAGAAGTAGCCTATTAGTTATTTACACGATGACAGGAAACAAATTTTAATGCTCTCATTGTACAGAATTTGCAGATTTTGTTTTAATTCAGGTAGATGAATAACTGTTCCATTTAGCTTTTCTTTGTATTGCAGGTCAACCAGACCCATACATGTCTTTCAATTAACTTTTTAAGGAAGATGACCATATTTAATGAAAAGATAAACTTTTGGTATTCTAAGTCAAAAAGAATACTATTGTATTAACTTAGTCATTTGGTTATAAAAGCAGTGAAAATATTGCATTTAAGTAGTGTACCATAAAATAATTAATTTTGTTTGCGTAAGGTGCTTTATTTCTTGGGATGAGCAGCACTGTCCTTGTATGATCAAAGGCCTGGAGGGTTCATGTCATTGGTGTTCTCTCAGTTCCCATGGAGAGGACCCTATAGGTCCCTCTGGTAAATATGGCGCTTGTCTATATTCTGACTGAGGTTTCCATGGTAAGTCCAAGTGCAGAATTTCTTTTGAGTATGAATTTCCCGCTTACAATACTAAACATTTGCTTTGACTCAATTCTCTTATACAAAGTTTGAAAGACTGAATCAAAAATTAATTCTTTGGTCATGATGAGAGTGCATGGAACTAGTTAAGCTGGTAATTTTGAGCATTGTTTGAGATGTTTTACCAAAAAATGTTGCAAGGTCAAATAAGTTAGAGAAACAAGGTTGTATGCTTAAAATCCTTTCTTGGACATTAATAATGCTGCTTAGCATATTACAGACTCTGAAAAATCCTGCAGTAAGAAACTTGATCAAATCTATTTAAGCTAACATTTTCCAAGTATCATTGGTCAGAAACTTTTCTTGTAAAATACCAAATAACATCTTGTGAAAAACAGGTTGAGAAATCTTGATTGCAAATGACATACAATCCTTGTTTGATAAATCAACTACTCTATTTCTTGCAATGTACAATCCTTCCATAGGATGTTTATCTCATCTATCGGCAGTATCTAAATAGTATTCCCTTTGCCTCCATGGCTACTTTCTGGCCAGTAAGAGTCATAGTTGCAACATGAAAGACCAAAGCCCTGCTAAGTTTACCCACAGAAATTTCCAAGTATCAATATCCTGTCAACAGATGAACTATTTTAAAATATTACTTTCCTGTGTGTACTTTCCTTTTATATTACTATAAAACAGCTACTTCAGTTGATTTTCTCTAACATAAATATTTATTTTCTTCCACTTAATGTAAAATTTTTCCAAGTCAGAGCCCATAATTGTTTACTAGAGGTGAAATAAGCCTGGACTAAAAATACAATTGTTGTATTTCCTGGGAGTTGATATTGTGGCTGTTACCTTATGGGAGGAGTAACTTGCACATTCAAGATAGAATACAAACTTGTTAGTGAGGCATAATAAGTTGAGTGCAGCTGTTTCTAAGGTGGCATGGACTCTGTATTTCTACATCCTGAGAGAGAATTAATTTAGATTTGTTTGTCACCATCCCATACAAAGAACTCTTACTAGGCAGTTTTATTCCAAGCTACCACAAAAAACCATCAACTACCCTCAAGTTCAAGTTCAATCACTATCTCTAACTCCATTAGTATGTGCAGAGTATTTACATTTTCTTCTCCTGATATACATGCCATGAATCCTACCAAAAAACTTCTATAAATAATTACTTGCTCTTTCTCTCCTCAAGGGTGATATAGTAATTGTAATTATGAGAACCCAGAGTTTCATAGAATTTGTTTTGGTCCAAGACATATTATGATCTTGTTCCCCTCTGCTACTTCAACTGATATCTCATTACTCTTCTCCTTTCTTTATTAATGATAAATGGATTACTCGTCTCCAAATACTCCATGATTTTTCCTGCTGTCCTTTTTTGCACATGCTTCTCTTCCACTGGAATGCCATTCCCTTCCTTTATCACACCATTAAATTCTTTTCTTATTTCCAGATTTGGTTTGAATGGTACCTCTTCTAGGATATCTTTCATGTTCATTCCTAAGCTCAAAGAAAATTTTAATTGCCATGAAAAAATTGAGATTAGAGACTTCAGTAGTTAGTGTATTACTTGGAATAGGAATAGTTGCTGTAACACACAATCCTCAAAATATATAATTGTTCAAATATGTATGATAGAAGTTTACTTTTCAGTCATATAAACTCCCAAAGAGATTAGTGGGAAACTTTCCTCCAACTAGTGATTCAGGATTTCAGCCTCGTTCTGTCTTGTAGGTTCCCTATCTGACACTGTGCTTATCTGTATCCAGCTAGTGGAAGAAAAAAAGAGTGGACATATAATCACTTAACAATTTTGATCTGGAAATAATACACACTTGTTTCCATTAGTAAGAACAGGTCACATGGCCTCATCTAGGTGTATTGAGGTTGGAAATTGTGTTCGCTGACTGGGCTGCAGTTCCTGGTAACAACTCCAGGAAGGAAAGCATACATTTTGGGGATGAGAGTTAGTGATCTCTGCTAGAGTTAATATTCTTATGTTTGCAATGACACAAACTCCAACTCAAGAAAGTGTAAGCAACAAGGTTGTTTTAATGAAGTCATCCAGAGAGTAGTTCTGAGAAGCCAAGGAAGAGCTGCAGGGTTCAGACAAACCGGGGAACTGCAGATATGGGACCTGGAGACACAAGGCCATCATGGTAGTCTTTTGTCTCTGTTTCTCCTGCTTATCGATTTTGTCCTTTCCTATTGCAGAGAGATGGATTCATATACACGGTGGGGTTGGGAGGGTGGCCAATTCCAGGCTTAGAGTCTCCAAATTTTGTGATTCTAGAACAAAGTAAGAATACATTTTTTCCCCATTTTGCTGTATAAAAATTCCACAGAGTCAGGCCAGCTTGGCTCACATGTTCACCCACTGGACCAATCACTGTGGCTACTGCTAAGAAGTGAGATATATATAAAGCTTAGGGCATTTGTGGGCCCTGTCTCTATGACTTGGGACATTGTAATCTTATTTCAAAAAGTCCTAGGGTAAGTGGAAGAATTTTATTATCAAGATGGATACAAACTTGGGAAATAAACTAGATTAGAAGAAGGGCTTCAACACATTGGAGAACTGTATGCAGGAGATAAGGAGTATGGAAGTAGGTCAGCTTCTGCTGCCATAGCTGAAGTCCGGGCTTTGTTGTTCCATTTATAGAGCAGAGGCAGAGCAGACTGAGCGTAATTCTGAAGGGTTTTTGGAACAGTAGATGAGCATCAACTTCACTGTAAAGTCACCAGCTGCATTAGCCCCTAACAAGAAAGTCAGCCTGTCCTTTGAAGCTTTGAAGTCATGTGTGACTTCACCTCTCTAGCTATGAAAGTCCTAGGTTGCATCTCTTCCAATATAGGGTGGTTTCAGGTTCACTGAGAGTCTGTTGTTTCATTAATCATCTTAGTTAGATCTTCTGGAAAACTTGCTTCAGCTTCTATATCAGCACCTGCTGCTTCACCTTACACTTTTATGTTATGGAGGTGGCTTCTTTCCTTAAACCTCATAACCAACCTCTGATAACTTCAAACTTTTCTTCTACAGTGTCTTCACCTCTCTCAGTTTTCATGGAATTGAAGGGAATTCAGGCCTTGGTCTTATTAGGCTTTTGGCTTAAGAGGATGTTGTGGTCGGTTTGATCTCCTATCCAAATCACTAAAACTTTCTCCATATTAGCAATAAGGCTGTTACCCTTTCTTACTATCCATGTGTTCACTGGAGTAGCAACTTTAATTTCCTTCAAGAATTTTCCTTTGCATTCCCAACTTGGCTAACATTTTGGTGCAAGAGTCCTAACTTGCATCCTATTTTGAATTTCAGCATGCCTTCCTCACCCTAATCATTTATCGCTTTTGATTTACAGTGAGAGACAGGTGACTCTTCCTTTCACTTGAACACGTAGAGGCCATTGTATTATTATTAATTGACCTAATTTCAATATTGTTGTGTCTCAGGGAATAGAGAGGCCTGAAGATATGGAGAAAGAGGAGGGAATGGCTGGTGGGTGGAGCAGTCAGAACAAAGGATTTTGTGTGTGTGTGTGTTTATTTTTTTATGTTTTATTTTTTTAAAGCTCTTTATTGGAATATAATTGCTTTACACTCTTGTGCCAGTTTTTGAGGTACACCAAAGTGAATCAGCTGTATTTATACACATATCCCCATATCCTCTCCCTCCCGTGACTCCCTCCCACCCTCCCTATCCTAGCCCTCTAAGTCATCACCCATCATTGAGTTTATCTCCCTATGTTATATAGCAACTTCCCACTAGCTATCTATTTTACATTTGGTAGTGTACATATGTCAGTGCTACTCTCTCACTTCATCCCAGCATCCCCTTTGCCCCTCCCCCCACCCCGTGTCCTCAAGTCCGTTCTCTACATCTGCATCTTTATTCTTGCCCTGTCATTGGGTTCATTAGTACCATTTTTTTAGATTCCACATATATGAGTTAGCATAGGGTATTTGTTTTTCTGTTTCTGGCTTACTTTGCTCTGTATGACAGACTCTAGGTCTACCCCCCTCACTATAAATAACTCAGTTTCATTCTTTTTTATGGCTGAGTAACATTCCATTATATATATGTGCCACATCTTCTTTATCTATTCATCTGTTGATGGGCATTTAGGTTGCTTCCATGTCCTGGCTATTGTAAATAGTGCTGCAATGATCACCTCACACCAGTCAGAATGGCCATTATCAAAAAATCTAGAAACAGTAAATGCTGGGGAGGGTGAGGAGAAAAGGGAACCCTCCTGCACTATTGGTGGGAATGTAAGTTGGTAGAGCCACTATGGAAAACAGTTTGAAGTGTCCTTAAAAAACTTAAAAACGAAACTACCATATGACCCAGCAATCCCCTTACTGGGCACGTACCCAGAGAAAACCATAATCCAAAAAGAACAAAGGATTTCAATAAGTGTTTTTCCAAGGAAGACATACAAGTGGCCAATAGGTACGTGCAAAGGTGTTCAATATCACTAATCATCAATGGAATGCAAATAAAAATCACAGTGAGATATAACCTAACACTTGTTAGAATGGCTGGTTTTCAAAAGAGATAACAGACGTTGGTGGGGGTGTGGAGAAAAGGGAATCCTCAGGCACTGTTGGTGGGAATGTAAATTGTTGTAGCCACTATGCAAAACAGTATGGAGGTTCTTCAAAAAATCAGTAATAGAATTACCATATGATGCAACAATCCCACTTCTGTCATACAAAGTAAACAAACCATTATCTTGAGAGATATGGGTACCCCCGAGGTCACTGCAGCACTATTCACAACAGCCACAGCATGGAAACAACCTATGTCTGTATATATATATATATATATATGTCAACCTTACAAATAAGGAAATTTTGTCATTTTTGACAATATGGGTGAACCTGGAGAACATTTTGTTGAGTGAAATAAGCCAGACAGAAATGGTATGATTTTTATGTGGAATTTTTTAGAAAGTCAAACTCACAGAAAGTAGAGAAGTGGTTGTCAGCAGCTGTGTGGTGGGGGAATTAGAGAGAGGTAGGTAAAAGGGTATGAACTGTCAGCCTTAAGATGAATAAGGTCTGAGGATCTAATATCTAACATACTGACTATAGTTGATAACACTGTGTTGCATAATTAAAATTTGCTAAGAGAGTAGAACATAATTGTTCTCACCAAAGAAAAATGGGGTAATATGGGAGATGATGAGTGTGTGAATTCACTCTGTGTGGGGAGTTCTTTCCCAACATACAACGTATATCAAATCATCACATTGTCCACTTTAGATATCTTTCCATTTTACTTTCATTATACCTTGATAAAACTGAAAAAAAAAAAAAAAAAGAAAAAAGTCAAGGTTTCTCAACCTTCTTTTTATTATTGCCCTCCTAAAGAGCCATTTTAGACATTATTTTCCTAGTAATTATTATTTCCTATGAAATTTTAATAATACCAATATTCTGTATATCTCTTTATGTTCCTTGGCCCTTTTGAGGGACATAAACCATTGTAATATCTAAAAAAATGTTCACTCCCCCACTGGTGGGGCATATTGTCCCCACTTACAGGTTAAGTGAACAGCACTGCTTTCATTATCATCGTAATTAGCTGAACAGTGAAAAGAACACTCAATTTGTAGTCAATTGTCTATGTGGGATTAAAATACCAACTCTAACTCGGTTGTACTATGTCTCTCTCCTGTTTTAGAAAAATTATTCAGTTCCCTTATTTCTCATGTATTAAATAGCATAAGGTTAAAAGAATAAAAAAACAGAGAAACAGGATGGAAAATATCTTATCTCACCTATCTTACCTTGTGAGTTTGCGAGGGTGAATTCTCCTGAAATCAGTTGATTTATCAAGAGGGACTGCCACAAGACTGATTATCAGACCCTTCTTCACAAAACCAGAGTCTTGATATAATTAACATAGAAAGAACCTTGGGTGTTTGCACAGTAGTAAAGGGAATGTGGTAATAAACCCTGCCTTTCAGTTGAGCAAACAGTCAGATAATAGCTTCTTTTGTGGGGACTTTCTCTAGACAAAAAGAAGAACTCTTGCCTAAGGGAGGAAAAACTCACAAAAGGAAATCTTAGAATATTCTCCTCTCAGAAACTTTGAAAACAATACCAAATGTGGCTGGATTTCAGTGAATTATTTGCCATCAAAGACTGGACTAGGTGAGTGCAAATCACTCCTTCTAGTATTTTATTCATCGCTTTTTATAATGGACATACTTATCTTTAGTTAACATAAGATTTCAATGCAAACTTCTGTATTTAACCCCAGTTTATTAAGTATAACATCTATAAGTTGGTCTTGTGAAATGCATTTGAACTCTTGAACTCTCACAATATCTGAAATACACAATCTGTTGAAAAATAATACTGTGTCTAGTATTTATGAAGCACATAGCATACGTCAGGTCCTGGACTGGGTGTGTTACAGCCGTGCTTTCCAATCCCTATAGCAACTTGTAGAGTTCACGTTACACACTGTATCAGTTGTGTCTGTTGTAGCAACGGTCATTTTGTTTACTTCCAAGTCTGCGGGTCAGCACTTTGGGAGTTCTGCTGATCTTGCCTGGGGTCACTTATGAGGCTGCAGTTTGTGGGCAGCTTGGCTGGGAGCTAGCTGGTCTAGGAGCCTCATCTAGGACAGCTTGTCTCTGCTCCATGTGGTCTCTCTTTCTCCAGCAGGTCAACCTGGCCAGGATCTCACTGCTACAGCATCCCAAGAGGGCGAGAATGGAAGCTGCATAGCTTCTTGAGATCCAGACTCAACTCACACAACCTTGCGGTACTTCCATTGGTTCTACGGGTCAAAGCAAGTCACAAGGCCAGTCCAGATTCAGGGAATGTGGAAACAGACTCCACCTCTTGATGGGAGGAGCTGACAAGTATTTCTGGCCATTTTTAATTTAATCCATCACACACATTCTTATCAATGAATTATTTTTTATTTATTGTTATTTATTTTGAGAAATTTCCCAGTAAACTTTTTTTAAAAAAAAAATTCACCAGTACAATAAAGAGGTGTGGTAAGGAAATAAAAACTTGTAACAGTTTTATGCATGTAGTGACCCAAATTGAAGAAAAAATTCTTTATATATTAAAATTGACATGAGTTGTGAGTTTTAGAGATAAGTGAAACAAATATACTTGGAGTGTAGACACTGTCCCCAAATGTTGTTTGTGGAATGGATTATTTTATCATGGAGTGGTGAGTAAGGCTCGTTGGTCCCCAGAGGTTTAGGCGATGCTTAGTGCCCTGGAGCCTTGACCCTGAGCTAATGTTGTGAGGTGGGCCCACTCATAAATTAGACACTGCTGGGGATGGGACTTTCATGGGGCCTTTAGCTTTGGTACAGCCCCCTTACCTCCTCTTTGTTTCTAGAGCTGGTAAAGAGATGCTTTCTGTACATCTTGAGCAGGAAGATGGAAAGAGTCTGTCAAAAGAGCTTGGGGCTGTGAGAGTTAGGGGTTTGTTTTCCCTTCATAGAAGGAGTCAGGTGAGCACAGGAGACCTTAGGATTGCACAGATCTGTTATGCTCTCTGCTTTATCATTTTACTTTATTTGTTTGTGTGTATTCCAATAAAACTTTGCTTGTTGTTATATTTTTATTGAAGTATAGTTGATTTACAATGTTATCTCAACAAAATAAAACATACAACCCAGTTATTTCTCTATTCAAATTATATACTAAGCTTTCAGTACAAAAGACTGGTACAAAATGAAGCAAATAACTTTTTGATCCAAGGTAAATCATTTGGGAAGGAGTTTCTTTTACTTCTCCTTTACAAAATCAGTATCTTTTAACTTATTTTAAAAAATGTGATGTATCTTGCAACTAGAGATTATCATACTAAGTGAAGTAAGTCAGAAAGGGAAAGACAAATACCATATGACATCACTTATATGTGGAATCTAAAATGTGGCATAAAATGAACCTATCTACGAAACAGAGACAGACTCACAGACATAGAGAACAGACTTGTAGTTGACAAGGGGGTGGGGGTTGGGGGGGTTGGGGAGGGATGCACTGGGAGTTTGGGGTTAGTACATGCAAACTATTACATATACGTGAATAAACAACAAGGTTCTACTGTATAGCACCGGGAACTATATTCAATATCCTGTGATAAACCATAATGGAAAAGAATATAAAAAAGGAATGTATACATGTGTCTAACTGAGTCACCCTGCTGTACAGCAGAAATTAACAGAGCATTGTAAATCAAATATACCGTTTTATCATTTTAAATTTTTATTTTCTAGTTTCAGAACTCCGGGCAAATTTATCTCCCTGATCGTCAGTTTCCTCATTTTCAATATGAAAATAAAACATAACTCATAGGATTGTTGTAAACACTAAATAATGAATGGCATTAAAGTATCAAGTATAGCTCATGGCACAAGGCAGATGTTTATGACATGAGTAATTACGAGTAGAAGCAAATTAAGCTGAATTTTACTTTCCATGGATAGTGTATGGGGCCATATTTATGTTATTCATTTATTGAAAACAATTTATGGTGTCACTTCTATGTGCTACATACACGGTCGAGTTTTGGGAATATGGGTACATAGCAAACAGGGTCTGCGGTCGCATGGAGAGTGTAATCTAATCTCCTCATTACTCAGCATGTGGTCTAAGGACTAGCAGCACGGGCATCCCCAAGGAGATGGTTAGAAAGGCAGAATCTCAGGCTCCCTCCCAGACCTACTGAATCAGAGTCTGAATTTTAACAATTTCTTCCACATGATTCGTGCACATTAACATTTGAGAAGCACTACTCTACTGAACCTCAAGTGGATGGAGTCTGTGACGTTTACTCCATTTGGTACCTAAAGGTGTCCTGGGCTTTAAATCTGAGATACAGTACTAAAAATGTAGTGGTGACAAGCTAGAAAGAATTTGGTTTTAACCACCTTAATTTAGCTGAAAGAAATCAGCTAAGACCTACATAAGAATTAAAGAGAAAATAATGACAATAAAAGCAAAGGTGTGCATGTTCTAGGGTCCTTTCTCTCCTCGGTTTCCTTGGTTGTGGAGGATGTGGTGCAAGCTTTGACATTACCAACCCCATCCTGTCCTGCACCCCCCCCACCCTCAGCTTTGCTATATTTGGGGGATTCTTGTTGAGTAAATGATACGGTTAAGGCACTTTTCACTGCTGGACGTGGGAGAAGATTTCACTTGCTGAATGTGCCCATGTCTGGGTCCCCTCAAAGATTTTTATCAATGATGTGAATAAAGTCATAGAGAGAAGGCTTTCATATTTACTAAGGATGCAAATCTGGGAAGGTGTAGAAGAAACTTCTAATTGTCCCCCAGTACCTGTTCTCACCCTCTTACGTCATAGAATTATTTATTTTTAGCCCAGAATAGATATTTCATTTTTCAGCCCCTCTTGCAGGTAGGTGTGGCCTCATGGCTACATTCTAACTAAGGGTCTATAAATCAAAGTGTTACACACAATCACACTTTTGGGTGGTCATCTTAAATAGACTGGAGATGAAATTTCTTGGCTCTTTCTTCTGTCCTGTGAGCTGGAGAGTAGATGTGACAGCTGAAGCTCTAGCCTTCATCTTGGACCATGAGGTAAAAGAGGTGTTTGGGATGCTACCCGGTCAAAGGAACCAGGGTCCCTGATGGTGACAGTCATAACTCCAGTCCTGAGGGGTCTATCTATGGTCTTATGTTCACATAAGATAGAATATATTTCTGTTTCATTTAAGTCATGGTATCTCAGTGTCATGTAATTCATAGGCAAACCTAATCCTGTCTAATCCAGAGAACTTGCTTATATAGTGAATAATGAAATCGAGATTAAAAAGCTCTTGGGGGGGAGAGATAAATTAGGAATTTGGGATTAACACTCTACTATACACGCTACTATATATACTACATACATCTGCTATCATATATAAAATAAACAAGGACCTACCGTATAGTACTAGGAACTATATTCAATATCTTGTAATAACCTATAATGGAAAAGAATCTGAAACAATATATATATGCATATAAAACTGAATCACTCTGCTGTACACCTGAAGCACTGTAAATCAACTCTACTTCAATAAAGAAAAAAGCTCCTGAAAGACTGAGATGAGAGTCAAAAGTGCTGTGAAGTAAAATGGGATAAAATGTAAGTATCAACATTTAAAAAATATTTCCAGACTTGAGTTGAACTGGCTAGAGTAGGTTGTGTATAAAAGATCTGAGTGTTTGTTTGGTGAGGAAGTTGGCAGATACAAGTTTCACATGGTGAAGAGTGTAAGGAGGCTGTTTAAAGCAAATGTCAGGTTAAGCTACGCTAAACTGTACCCAGACGAAGGGAGGTTCAGACTTTCAATTTTGTGCATTGGCACAGCATCTCTGGAGTACTTGTTTTACTTGTAGGCCCCACGAGAGTGACAAACTAGATTGTCTAAAAGGCAAACAGGATGGCATAGGGTCTGGCAACCATATTACAGTCAATGGAAGGGACTGTGAAGTATCAGCCTGGAGAGGGGAAAATGTAGGAAATACAGGGGAAAAGTACCTTCAACCATTCAAAGCGTTGTCACGTGGAAGACAGAGTGCAATGCCTTATTTGCTTTTTCCCTAGAGAGAAGACTTAAGATCAATGAATGAAAGGTACTAGAGGCAAAATTCTGCTCTATAAAAGGAACCATCTGTCCGTAACTCAGGCCGTCTCAAATGAGAATACACTGCTTTGTGACGTGTTAAGTTTGATAATCACAGAATCCTCATAAGTGAGTGCTGACCTTCATTTGGTGCTTTCTATGGGGAAGGCACTTGGCAGGCGTTTTCTCATCCAGTCCTCACAAATCCGTGAGGCCGACTCAATGTTTATCTCCCTTTTAGATTTGGAAGCTGAGGCTTAGAAAAGACAAGTAACCTACCCAATATGGTCCTGTGGGGCAGGTGGAGCCAGGCTGGGAAGCAGTCTCGCCTCCCCCTCTAGCTGTCCATCCACGGAAGCCATCAGGAGCGGGATGGCCAGAGGGGCAGCATCAGCTGGTGGTACCGCATACCAGGTTCCTGCGTTAAGCCACATCTAGAAAAGCCTCTACTTCTTTATTTTGAAAACCGTTTTTGAACTCTAATAGCAGTAATTACACCCTGTGTGATATGGCAGGAGAAAACCCCACTGGGTTTGTCTAGGAACCGGTAGGGGAAAAGGGAAAATCATGCGACAAGTAAGGGAATGGATCAAACCACCTAAATTGAAACCTTGAATCTTCTCCTTTCTAGTTGTATTGAGGCGGGAGATAGATGGGCTCCAGGCTAGGCATTTAAACCCGCCTCCTGTTTACATGTCTTGAGGTGAGAAAAAGATGGGCTTAAGGCGGAACACTTACAGCTAGCCTCCTGTTTGCATTTCCTGAGACAGGAGATAGGTGGGGTCCAAGTTAGATACTTACAACCAGCCTCCTGTTTGCACTTTGAAATAGAAATAACAACAGAAATGGGGTAAATAGCCAGGCTTTTTCTCCTGAGGACACTTTGAGATAACAGTCATGGCAGGGACAGAGAAGGGTTAAACCTTGTTTGAGTAAAGGATCAAGAGATCACATATTCCCCCTCTTTGGGGCAAGGGAGACACTACACATGTGCAGAAATGCACCTTGGGGGTCAAAAAGGAAGGGGCACCACCCCATAACATGTGATGCTAAGGCCTCCCCAGAGGCCTCTGGGCTGGAATCCATCGTGGAAAAAGTTGTGCATGCATGTTGGGG
Organism: Hippopotamus amphibius kiboko; assembly: GCF_030028045.1. Lineage (NCBI taxonomy): Eukaryota > Metazoa > Chordata > Mammalia > Artiodactyla > Hippopotamidae > Hippopotamus > Hippopotamus amphibius. The sequence continues at coordinate 105,630,158 of NC_080190.1, read as the reverse complement.
AGGGTCCTAGGGCAATTCAGCTGTGGAAAAAGAAACCAGATCATTGGCCAGAGGTAAACAAAGTCCTGGAAAACTGCCCCTTTATAAAGAGTTTAAACTTCCCAAACACGGGACTCTTGAGACTGTCTCACAGAGTTCGTATGTGTGTCTTTCTGCATGTAATTTGCTTTTTTTCCTTTACCTTCTGCTTCCTCATCAGAATTCATTCTTGTTAAGGCAGGCAAGGACTGGGGATGTAGGCCCTAGCCACTGACCTCTGTGGTCTAGAGGTTAGGGCTCCTGGTCAGGGAACTAAGGTCTCACTTGCGCCTACTGTTCTCTGTTGCTGCTTATTGCAAGCTACCGCTCACTCCTGTGTGTGTCCAAAATCAGTATGGTCTGGGACAGGACATGTAAATTGTTTGAACTTCAGTCTCCTCATGAGTAAAATCCAAATAATTATACCCAACTTGCAAGTTGTGATAGCTCAAAATAGAATGATTAGCTCAGGTCTGCTGCCGGGAGGATGCTCAGAACTGGTCATTGATTCTCACTGACACCTGGCATGCGCTGGGGCATGTGTTAGTTGCAGCTCATGGTTAGAAAAAATCAAATACTAAAGTTCCTCTAGGATTTAAAGCAGAGATTTAAGGGCATTTAGGCTACGTGATTTTTACAATGTCTTATTCACTACTTGTCTAGAAATTTAGAACTTCATTCTTTTGATGAAGTATACATTGTAGGGACTGGAAAGCTAAAAACTACACTTCCCAGGCTCATCCAAAATTAGGGTTCTGGATGTGATTTAGGTTTTGTTTGTCAAATGCACTCATGCAAGACTTGAATTAGCAAAAAAAAAAAAAAAAAAAAGTGGGAAAAGAGGCACAGAGACAGTGCCGTGCAAGCGTTGGGGAAATATAAAAATGAAATCCCCTGCCAACCCAGAAACCCTCCCCACAAAAGTAGAAAAGAAAAAACTTTTGTTATTGAGTAAGCCTAAATCAGAATGTGATGTGAATTACAGATAATCTGGTAGGAGATTACAAAGAGAGAAAGGAATCTCACCCTTTTATATAGCCAAGCAGACACAACCCATTCCATCCGTGTTCTCAAGATAAGCGGCACTGGACAGCACCATTTATCACACATAGTTGGTCCTAAATTCACTTGATAATTAGTAAAACACCTGTGTTTGCTCATTGCCTTTATCCAAAGGAAAAATTGATTTCTCATATCGTTAGTTTTTAAAAAGAGTTACAAATATTTCAAAGAAACAGAGGAATTTAAAATTTTCTAAAGTAAATTCTCTAAGAAAAGGAAGAGGGAGAAATGCTTCATTTTTTTCAGTAGAAAGAATTAAACTTTTTTTTCTTACTTTTAATTTGTATTTGCGCTTATATAACTCATTGATACATACATGGTCCAGAGCCCAACATTTCACTGGTGGCTTTCCATCCTCTGATCCCAATCAACAATTGTAGGAAATGCTCTTTCCTCATATCATGACTAGGATGGTGGTCCAGTTGAGACTGCAGCTTCCTGACTTGTCAGCTTCCCGATGATGACAGTTAGCAGTCCTCTGCTGGGCTCGTTCTGTGGTGTTGATCTACAGCATCCCGGATCTTGTACCAAACTCATTTCCGGTGAGTTTGTATGCACCAAGTTCACTGTATCAAATCCCTTTTTTTTAAAGTACCTGAAGTTGTGTCTGTTTTCTACAAATGAACTCATCTAACATAAAATGGAATAAAAATATTTCATCTAGTGAGGCACAACTCTGTTTTAGACAAAGTTTCTTTTAGTTTCTTTGACATTATTAGTTTAAGCACGAGATGTCTAGAATTTGATACTTTAGATGATTTTACTAGTGAAATTAACACTCTAACAGGCATAGGTAAATACCTGTTAACTTTGATTATTTTATGGATAATATAAAATAAATGAGACTTGAGTGTGTTCTCAATTGGTTTGGGAAACTTAAAAATCAGATTCCCTTGGCAGAGATTTCTTTTTTCTTTTCCTTCTTTTTCCTCCTTCATGTAATAAAAGACATGCAATTTCTGAGTAAGGTAGTCCAAAACATAGTGAAATTTAAAAATACAAGGTATGTGGCTAATCTGGGGTGTTTTCAATCCCAAATTTCAAGGAACACTCTTGTTTCATATAATAGTATCCAATTCTCCCCATCATTACAGACCTGTTCTCTCACCAACAAGAAGGCTAATTCTCTGCCCCTTGAATCTGTGCTGGTCTTGTCACTTGCATTGACCAGCAGAATGTGGCAGACATGACTGCACATTCTGATCTAGCCCTTAAGACATCTGGCAAATCCCGCTTTTGGAAGTCAGCCCCTGTTAAAGACGTCTAACTCTCTTGCTGAAGAGAGAGGACACTTGGAAAGAGCCCCAGGGATGTGAAACGATGAAGGGCAACAGCCAGCCCCCAGCCATTACAAGTAGCCTCCGAGGCGCCAGACATCTCTATGTGTTTGCTGGCCCTTCCCTGGAGAGACCTTCTCTCTCTCTTTTCCTAACTAATCCCATTCGTCCTTCCAGATGTGGCTCAAATGTCACTAATTTTAGATCTTTCCAAGAAGCACCAAAATGTGATAATTATTGCCCAGTTCTTCTAGGGACCCTAGTCTAGGGGTGAAGTGGCAGAGATGGGAGAGGCTTTGCATATAATTAAAATCATTTTCTACATATTTATTATTTAGTAAATGATTACTAATTGTTAATACTACTAGTACAAAATACTAATATAACTAAATACTAGTCATTATATAGGAATAAATGTTATATATTATCATGCAATGAATAGCATACAGGAAATTCGGATACTTATTATTTGAAGTATAATAATAAAGTTATGTTTGATGTGTATAAATAATGACTTCATAATACCTATTATTGCATATATTATTTTACCTCTTAATAACAGTAATAGATATTTAGTAAATAATGGTAATTATTGAGGGATAAATAAAGTGCTAAAGATTGTAAGGCAATGAATAATATTTAGACAGTTAATCTCACCTTGTAATTGTATAAAATATTTATTTCTTCGAGCTCTATGCCTAAACTTCATAGATAATAAACTTCAATCCTTAAATGTCATGCTTTACTAGTAGTGGAGAATTTCAGCCTCCATTAACTAATCTCTGCATTTCTGGGCTGACGTTCCTGTGCATGAGCTTGAAGCGGCTTCTGTTTACAGTGTCCAGGACTTTGGAAAAATTCTTTTTTATAGTCAATAAAAGAGCATAATTATGTTAATACAGCATAGCACACCCTACCATGGTATGTCAAAGTGAAGAGGTTAAATAACTGTCATATAACTGATACAACACAGAAATAAAGTCAGGCGAAAGACAGGAATACTGTCTCATGCAATCTTACTGGGCCAGCACTTGGTTCTTAATGCCTTTGTGAACTGTAAACAGATGTCATGTACCATGTCTCTAAATGACCATAGTTTTTAGAGAAATGATGACATGTCAATAAAGAATATTCCTACTTCCGATTCTTCCTGTCTATATCTAGTTGAAGGCTGGTGCTGTCCTCACCATGTCCATTTACCAACCAGTAAACTCACTGGCAATAAAGAAATGAGTGCAAACTCAAGTGAGCTAAGTACTCTCTTATTTTTTAGTTATTTTTGATTCTCTAGCTCACTAGAAGAAGAGATGCTAATATTAGCATGATGTTTTGACTCCCACTAGCCTCCAAGGAAAAGTTTCCTTTCCAGGTCAACAGAGAATCCAGTAAATTTATGTCCAAAGGTAGTATTTTATATAGCATCCACTATGCACCAGGCTCTTCGAGTTTTAAGGCACAGAAACCCATGCAAAGTAGGGGAGGTAAATTGGGAAGGGAGATGGAAATGATTTAGGGCATCATAAAAAAAAATAAAGAATATATACCATGATCAATTGGGAATTATTCCTGGAAATGCAAGGATGATTCAACATATAAAAGTATAAAATCTCTTAATGGCAACCAAGGATGGGGCAGTGAGAGCGGGTCCACTCTGGATGCAGGCAATAGCAGGATGTGTTGTCTGTAAAGAGCTTAAAAAGATAATAAAATCAGCTAGGTGGTATGCTTTTAATATCACCATGGACCAGAAATTTTAACAAACTTCATGATAAAATATCCCTCCTTGAAAAAAAAGAAAACTTTTGTTGGTCTAGATTCTAAATATTTGTTGTGGTTATGTTGAATTTTAATAATATATCTAAGTTTCAAATTAGCTTTTGTTTATTACTTATCCTTTCATAAACACTTACTTTCTCATGGAACCCATTTGAAGAACTCCTCGGTCATACACTTCGTCTCCTGCATACACGCAGATTCAGGTACACAAATTCATCTTGAGGGCAAGGTTGTAATGTTTTGAGCTCACTTTGGGTGCAGTTTGTCTTTCTGCATATCCCTCAGTGTAAATAGTAAAAGATAATGTAGTTTTTCTTTTTTATGTGCTTAGAATCAAGGGGATGCAAATTCAAACTACAAGGAGATAACACTGAACCCCACTAGAATAGCTAGAATTTACAATAGCTGATAATGCCAAGTGTTGACGAGGATGCAGAACACTGTAGAACCTCTTTGGGAAAACTATTTTGTATCTATAATTGTTAAACATATTCATACTTTATGACCCAGAAAATATATCCCTAGGCAAATATTTAACAGAAATGCATATGAACACCAAAAGGTACTATAGAATGATGGGAACCATGCCATTTGTGGCTGGAAACATTTCAAAGAGCTGAATGAATAAACCAATTGTGGTAGATTTATACAATAGAATAACACAGAGTAATGAAGGAAACACTGCTAGACTCAAAACCTGGATGAATCTCATAAATGTATCGGATCTATAGAAGCCTTATACAAAATGATACATAGTTTATAATTCCCCTTAAATAAAATTCAGAAACAGGAAAAATTGTTCTGTGGTGTTAAAATTAAATGCAATTCAGGCAGCTAAAATATGGCCTGGGAGGGGCATGAGGGTACTTCCTGAGGTTCTAGGAATGTTCAATTTTTGACCTAGCTGTCACTTATATGGGTGTGTGCCCTGTGTGACAGTTCAATAAACTATACCTTTATGATTTGTATACCCTTCTGAATTTATAATTCATTAAAAATGTTGAAAAAAGAGAGCCAGCCATTAAGGTATAAACAAAAGATCTCACAGGCACTGTATTTTGGGGGTATGATATACAATCTGATACAGGGGGACTCATGAAGTTAGCTGTAACATGTACACATAGAATTCCCCTTAAGAAAATCTGAAACAAAGAAATCCATATTTACAAGAAAAATAAGTGAAGAGCAGTGTTATTTATATAGTATTATATGTATCCTTTAAGGAATTACTCTCCTTCTTGGTGCCTTGAAACACAGTGTGATTTCCAAATATTTTATTCTGACTCTCAGAAAGAAATCTATTATGTAATTTTTTAAAGTGCTTTAAGTATTTCACCACCCACCTCACATCTATATATTTCTTTTCCCTGCATATTTATCTTACGAAACTCTAATAAAGCATCATCACATCTTTAGTACCATCATCATTCTCAATATTCCATTGCTTAACAGTAACAAAGAGCTGTTTTGGATTGCATAATAAGCCTCAGAGTTTAGGAAGGCAGGTATAAGATTCACATTGCACGTGAGCAAAAAAGCTCAGACTGGCTATATGATTTTCCTCATATTCCACTACTTATGTGAAATGAAGCCGCACCATAGTCTGGTAGTCTCTGTTTATTAGCTCTTGAATCTGTCAAAAGCATTGGTTGCAAGCCACTGAGACCAACTCTGGCTGGAGAGAGAGAGAGAAGAAGGAGAAGGAGAAGGAGGAGAAGAAGGAGGAGAAGAAGAAAGAGGAAGAAGAGGAGGAGATGGAGGACGGGAGGGAGGAGGGGAGGGAGGAAGGAAAGAAGGGAGGAAGGAAGGGAAGGGAAAAGAAAAAGAAATGGAAAAAAAAAGCAAAAAAATATATTTCAGAAGCACATCAGACACTCAAGTATTAACAAGAGCCTGGAGTACCCGTCTTGGAAAACTGGCAGTTCCAGGCAGCTTCTCAGGCTTGGCAACAGGAACCATGATGCAGAAATCATCTGGTCTTTGTGTTGCTGCTGGGATGACTCTGAAATCCAAAAAGATCTGTTACTTGCTCAGGATTCAAAGTTCCAGGAAGGATTTGAGTTCCCTCATTCCTGGGCGGAGGCAGTCACAGTTGGGTAATTGCCCAAAAGGAATATTAGAGTTTGGGACTTCCGCTAATGGGGTGTTAGGGTGCTGATTGGAGTGAGTTGGATGCTGAAGCTCAAAGAATGGCAAACGTCTTCTGTAAAACTCATCCTCTTACTGGAGAAAAGACCAGATAGAAGAGCCATGTTAGAGGCTAAAATCATGATCAAGGTGAAAGGAAGTCTGAGGGATGGTGTAGATAGAACACTAGGTTATCATTAACTTAACTCCACAGACATTCAAGGTTGAGCCGACCCGGTGCTTCTCGGAGATTTTGAAGCCCTCATGGATGCTTGGAGCTAAGCGTGTTGCTTTAAGCTGAGCCCACCACTTGCTTTCCAGACTGAATTGACTCTCAGTCTTAATTACTGAAATATAAAATAAGGTTGCATGCCCGTCATTTTAAAGACATAACGGGGTGAGAAACAAACAGAAAGCAATCACAACAGAAGAGCTAATGAGTGCTGAGAGAATATAAAATAGCAATCAGTAATGTAGTGGCAATAGGAAAAGTTGAGGCTTCTGCCAGTTGAGCAGCTGCAATAGTTTAGGAAAACAAGAGGAATTTTAAGGGTATGTATTTGTTTGTTAGGCCTGGGAAGCTGTGATTCTTCAATATAATTTTCAGTATGATCAGTGGAATTTAATATAATCATGGCTGTGATCTTTGTGTGTATGTGTTAGTCTGCTAGGGCTGCCATGACAAGGTACCATGAACTATATGGTTTAAACAGAAGACATTTATTTTCTCACAGTTCTTGAGGCTAGAAAGTCAAGATCAAGGTTTCTGGTGGGGTTGGTTCCTTCTAAGGCTCAGAGGGTGAATCTGTTACTTGCTTCTTTCTGTCCCAGCTTCTGCAGGTTTACTGGCATCTCTGGCATTCCTTGGCTTGTAAGTGCATCACCCGGATCTCAGCCTTCACATTCAAGCGGCATTCTCTCCGTGTGCCTGTCTGTCTCTTTATCCAAATTTCTTCTTTCTATAAGTACACAAGTTGTATCAGATTAAAGCCCACTTAATGACCTTATTTTAATCTATCTCTGTAAAGACCCTATTTCCAAATGAGGTCACATTCTGAGGGACTGGGGGTTAGGGTTTACACATATCTTTTAGGTGGACACAGTTCAGCAGAGAGGATGCTTGTTATGAATCAAGAGTAATACTTTGTAGTATCTTTTTCTGGAGACCAAAAACCATGTTCAACACTGTTTCATAGTCAGGAACATCTTGATTTAGGAGAAGGTCAATAATTTTACTAGACTTAAGACAATGCCAGGGGAGCAGATATTTTGTCCACAGGTCTGACCTTTACTAATTCTGCTCAGTTCCTAGTTTCAAGTTGATTATAAAGGGTAAAGTCTTTCATAGGAAAGTATTCACTTTATCACATGCTATTGAATACATTTACTGCATTTAGAGATTTTATTTCTTCCATTTCAATCTCAGTTTTCCAAAACTTGTTGAGGATTTTGCTACCGTTAATAGTTTTTTGGTCTTTGAATATGATGTCCCTGGTAGGGAGGTGTTATAGGTTTGGAATTTAACAATAATAATTAACAATTATTAAAGAGATATTATGTGCCAGGAACATAATGAGAACTTTATATACATTATCTCATTTAATTCTTGAATTATTCTTACTCTACACGTGAGGAAGCTGAGGCTGTGGAAATTTCCATGAAAGCTGAGTAATAGTGAGGGGAGAATTTGGACTCAGGCTGATTCTAAAGTCCAGATGTCACTACCACACGGTACTCCTGACTAACCAGTTTCAGTAAATTAAGATTACCCCCAAATTTGCCTTTCAGCTCCACACATTATCTTTTTTTATTCGTAACTAGAAATTATCTAAAAGACTTGAAGGGTAGTAACAGCAACATTGCAGGCCACTGTTCTGCATACCTTCTGCGGAAGCTGCCAGTGGAGGGCAGGGCTAGAGAAGGAGGCAGAGGGGAGAAGGTGGGAGACAGGAAGGGAGGAAGGAGTGTATCAAGTCATCGCCTGTGAAGGTTTCGGTGTATACAGGACTGCACCGCTGCTCTTCCCCTCCCCCCTTCCCAGAAGCTCAGATAAGAACTTCCTTTTAGAGGGGGATCCAGAAAGCGGGGCCAGTGCCTAAAGCTGACCAGGTGACAGCTGTCTAGGGAGTCATGTTGGCTAAAAAAAGAAAGGACAACCTAAAAGTTGAGAATTATGTGTTATTCCGCAGACTTTCTGAGGTCTTAAGCCTGGAAGATGGCCTCTCAGATAGCTCTGAGGAACTGCTCTGAGGGGGTAAGGGAGGAACCAGGACATATCGCAGCTTTTGCAACAAAAACCAGAGAGGTGGAACATCAAAAGATTACTGTTAATTAAAGAAAAACCGGACATCACAAGTTAATGAATTGAGTACTTCTCAATGCATGGGAAGATGCATGAGTCTGGGCTCATTGGATCACTCCTTTAGGGATATGCACCTTTACAACCTAGGGGCAGTATCTTGTGTTTCTCCTTCCTGAATGTCCTCAGTATATTGCCGTCAGGGTGGCTGCCGTGGCTGATGGCTGTAACATGCTTTGTTTACTGATGTGGCAGGTGACATTCTTTGTCCACAGTCAGAGCAAATAGGATTTGGGGTAGAGTTGAAATATTATATTGGAATAATATTCTTTAGATATAATCACTTTATTATAAAAGAAGATTTTTTTTTTTGGTGGGGGGGTCAGGTTAGCACTCCTCTGGGTTATTTCAGAAAGACATTCAGCACTGAGAGATGAACTTGTCTCTATCCTGCAACTACACTGGATTAGACTTTTATAGATTTAAAGTGGGGAAGGACATGATTGTCCCAAATAAACTATTATTCTTCTGTAGGGCTGGTAATGGATGAAAATCTGCATTCTTTTCTTTCCAAAGTCTGGAGAGAATGGGAAGTGGTAAGGCAGCATATACTGACATGTGTATCCTTTGGTAAACTTCAGCTTCAGAGTTTGCCCCATGCCTTTCCCAGGAAATATGCCACATCAGGAATGCACAGAGGCACAAGAAGAAATTAACCTTGCCATCAGGAACACTTTGCACTTGGAAATTCTCTATTTCAGAAAGCATCAGCTTCCAAGAGGTCTGACTGCCTTCTTAATTATCTTTGAACATAGCAAATATGCCTAAAAGGCAGTGATTTGCTCTTTAACTCTCTTTCTCCCTGACTGAGTGCAAATACTATGGCTTTTAACAGGGTGTTTTTTTTTTTTTTTTTTTTTTTTTTTTGATGAGCTTGAGAGCTATACAAATAAATCCTTTATGATCTTTTACATTTATTCATTTCCTCCAGGAATGTGCTGAGGTGTCCAGATAGTAAAAGTGGCGTGATGATGACTGATTGGATGGTGAATGGAAGCTTCTCCACACCAGGTATCGGCCAGCCAGCAGGGCACGGGTTTGTCCCATGCAGCAGAAAGTTGCTCTGTGGGCCAATAGCGAGGCTGAGAAATGGCCTGATCAGAACAAGAGCCAGTGCTGACTGCACCCCAGCGATGCCAGCGCTGCCAGCCCAGCCAGGGCCCAGGCAGAGCCCCGCCTCCGCTGCTGACAGAGCAGGACCGTTCTGACAAAGGCTCCCTGTTGGCTCTGGGCACAGCCCTCCCACAACTACAGATAAGACAGAGGGAGATTAACATGCGTTAGACGCTAGGCAAATAACTTCGGGGACAATATTTTTAAATGCTTATATATCTATCTTTTAAAATTCAGTTTCAAGGTCTGCAGATATGACGGCAGGAGATACTCTTAGTCCTGTGCAATGTGTGCCCCTGCCTTCTGTGGGTGTCAGGGTCTAGATTTTACTTAGCGATCAATTCCTTTAGCAGGAAGTGGGCCAAATAATTTGCGAATGGAGAGGGACAGGGGAGCCCAGAGCTTCACTGATTCGGGGAGGGCATTACGGAGGAGAGAAAGTTCACAAACTGAAACCACGGTTTCTTCCTCTGCTCCTGGCCCCCTTGGTGACCTTCTGCAAGTCGGAGGCAGGAAGTTTCCTCGTAACAACAAAGAGATACAGTGTGGCCTAACAGTGTTTCTTATTAGCTGTCATCCTTACACCTTTGAATTGGAAATGCCTCTGTAATCGATTAGGCTAACAGAAAATTTATGTGATAGCTAAAAGCGAGCATTTTGGGGTTATTAGACAAGTAATGTTAAATACCTGTAGAATATTGTTTTTATAGTCAAGTGCTGTTAAATTATGCAATAGATTATTTTATTATCTTTACAGTATGAATTTACATTTATTTCCCCCCCCCCAAAAAAAAGAGAGAGAAAGAAAAGAAGAAAGGAAAAAGCCTCCATTTACTATCATCTCATCTCTGAACTTGAACTATTGGAATGATTGCCTTTGCTATTTGAGCAAAGTTAACCTTAAGGTACCTGCATTTTCCCTTGGGAGAATGGTATTTAGACCATCACATGATAACCAACTAGTTCAAATCTGTTCTGGAAACCAGTTAAATAGAAATAACCTCAAAAAATGAATATTCAGAAAATGACATTCCCTTTCCTCTGGAAAAGGAGTGCTTTGAGCGGCAGCTAAGAGAGCGGCTCTTCCACTGTCCCTTTCGCTCTGCATGGGTTCACGTTCAGGTTGAAGAGCTACGTTACTTCCCAGAGGATGATGCAGCAATAACACAAAGAAATGCTGGGACAGAGAAACAGGACAGTGAGGAAAGAGTGGGAAAGTGTTGGTCACCTGCTGCCCTGCCTCCTAGCCCTCCTCCAACCCCTTGCTCGCTGGTGGGAAAGCTCTCTCTTTCGCTCTGTGTGTCTCCTTCTCTCTGTGTGTGTATCTCTTTGTCTCGTCTCTGTTTCTGTCTCTCTCTCGACATTTTTTTTTCATTCTGTCCCAGGAGAATGTTTCTCCTTTAACAGTTTACACACGGCATCTCAAAAACAACCATGTCTGTGTTCTCAGTATTCTGAAAGACTAAGAATTTCTGACTCTTTCGTTCTCTAAGCAGATGTTCCTGTGGATGAAAAATGTCACTTGCGGTATCAGTAAACAAAGGATGTTGCAGCCATCAAGCCATCGCCACTGCAGCCGCCTCAGCAGTGAGCCCTGAAGGAACTCAGGCGGGTGACAAACAGGCTGCCCTCTACCAAGCCGTCAGCCACTGCCCCAACAGTGCACCCTGAGGGCATTCGGGATGGGAAAGAACAGGATGCTGACTCTAGATGATAGTTCAGGTGCCAAAGGAATGATTTCAGTGAGCCCAGACTCTTCCACCTTCCCATGCATAGAAAAGCACTAGATTCATTAACTTGAGATGTCTGATTTTTCTTTAATTAACAGTAATCTTCTGATGTTCCAACTACCTAGTTTTTGTTGCAAAAACTTCTATATATCCTCGCTCCTCCCTTACCTTTTTGGAACGTCCTTCAGAGCTATATGAGAGGCTGTCTTCTTGGTTTAAGTCCTCAGAAAGCCTGCCAAATAAAACATAATTCTCAACTTTTAGGTTATGCATTTTTTCTGTCTACATTCCCAATAATTTTAACAGTTTCTAGATTCACGCCATGGAGGTGCTAAATCCTGGAAAATCTCTTGCATAGTATATATAAACCCTTACAGAGAAGTCTCACGACCATGGCCTTTGGTACACATTACTCGACACAACTTGCCTTGGGCATGTCAGGGACTGGGATATTGATACCGCATTGAGAAATACTGTAGAGATACAATAAAGACCAATGAGCTTTCTCAATAGGAACCCCTTATTTCTAGGCTAGAGATCATAACTCAGTTCTAATTAAAAGGCTGAAAAGAAACAAGGGAAATAATTTCAGAAAGTTTTCAGAGAATAATTCTTTAGAAACTCCTACGAGACTGGTACTAAATTCATAATGGTTTTGCCAGAAGATCTGACTGTTGGCCCTGTATGTTTCAGAAATGAAACTGCCTTACCAGAATTGGCTGGCTGAGCACCTGGTAGCTATTTTTTTTTTTTAACGTGCTGCTAACTATAAGAGTTTGCCATTGTTAGTCATTGTGCATCATAAAATGTCAGCAAAATGGGAGCAACTATGATAAATGATCCATGAGCCAGTTTTTACGAAGTTGTCATCATAAATAAGGGAGTTTTTTTCTACTGAATATAACAAGTTTAATCTTATCTGGGTGTCAGTAAGAAAGTTGGTGGGGAAGTTTGGAAGGACAAATGACTCAGATAAGCAGAAAACCACAAGCATTCAATCATGTGCAACCATGTGTAAGTCAACCCCAGGGTTTCACTTCTCAGTGTGAAGAGATAAGTTTCTTGAAAGCAGTGTGGTCAGGCCAGATACATCAAGAGGGAGGAGGCAAGTCACCTCAGGGGGGGATTTTTACAGGTAAGCGGGTTACTACCACTATTATTAAGCACCTACTATTTATCAAGCACTGTTCTTAGCACTTTGCATATTTGATCTCATGTATTCTCAGCAACTCTATGAAGTTGGTATAATTATCTCTGTATTTCAGATGCTTACCATCGGGAAGTTAGGTAAATTTTGCAAAGTCTTGCAGACAGTGACTTGGGAGAGTCCCGGCCATTCTGACTTCAGACCTAGAGCTCGTGCTTCTGCTGTTCCTCCTTTAGGTCAGCACCAGGGACACTCAGTAAAGGAGAAGTCAAATCCCAGGAGGCCTGTCTGGCAGATGCCTGATGAATGAAGGGAAAAATCTCACTGCTGGGCCACGGAAAGGAACATATTATATAATTCTATTCTCCTACCTTTAAACCAACCAAATCCTCAGCAACAAACCCAAACCACAGTGGTATTAGCTCATCAGCTCAGTCCCTGTAATTCATGCAAATTCCAGTTTCATCCTGTTTCTCTGATCTTGTTAAGCACCTCATCTTGGCTTCCAGTCATTGCCTTTCACCTCCTTACAATTCTGGCTCCTTCTGTCCACACCTCCTCTATGTGCGCCATTGGATGGGATTCTGTGATTCTGATTTGTGTGTTTCAGCTTCTTCCTTTCACTCATATGAGTAAAATCTGTGGGCCACGCCTCTCGCCAAGTAGATCTCTGCCACAGGAAGGATACTGCACCATGTTTGGAGATGAATATTTAATCAGTAGTAACTATATTTGGACATTTTCCTAAAAGTTGTTAAGCTATTCTTTTTGAGTTGATAAAACCATTTTGTATTTTATTTTATTTTTATTTTATTGTAAATCAGTAAGTTTGCTTCTTTGTCCATTTAATCATTTGGCAACTTAATTCTTTCCTCATTTCCCAGTGGAGAGCCCAGGAATGATGGCTTAACAAGGCTCAGCCCAGTGGTTCCTTTCTTCAGCTGGGTTTCTACTTTCTACAAGTAGAGGTGGAATTCCTGCGTCAGACCCTAGAGATGATGTGGCAGGGACATGGGACAAAAAGCGACATTCTATCTGGATGGCTGGCAAGGAGTGGGTAGAACTTCCTGCAGTCCAGCTGGGTCTGGACAGTCTTGCTCCTTTAGCAGGACTCCCCTCAATGCTCACCTGGCATGAGGCTGCAGCACCTCCCTGTCCAAGTCATGCAGAAGGAAGCAGAATTTAGAGGCATTTAAAATCACTTATTTTCCTTCCCTTACAGAGGTCCTAAATGAATATGCTGAGAATTAACAGTTTTAAAGAAATGGCTTAACAACTTTTAGAAAATTGTCCAAATATAGTCTTGATGAGTAAATACATTTTTCTGAGCACTGCTCATATTTACTGTTTCAAGTGGAAACTTTTCAGTTTACATCAATTTTCGTTTCAAAATTTTAAACACCATTTTCAGTTTGCTAACACGTTTAGCATCTAAATTTAATGTCTTTTTTGATTTCTAACTAGCTTTCTTATCTTTCCTTATAGTTTTACATTGATCATGACTAAATATCAAATTAATTTGAGGAACAAATTGCTCAATCTACTAAGTGTTTTGCTAAACATCCTTACTTCCTTTCTGTTGATTTGAGCAGTTTTCTGTTTTTAAGTTGAAACTCTCTGCAAACTATTGCCCAGACTTCTGTTTCTGAAATTCTTGAGAAACCAAACGTCAGCGTTTCATCTCTGATAGGACTCTTGGCTAATTCGGATTTATTTCTGATGCTCTTCAATTTTAAATTTAATTCAATGAAAATTCAATTTAATTCTAAGGGTAAATGAATTTTAATTAAGGTTTTAATTTTCTGTGTTTTACAATGTAAATGAATTAAACTAAAAATCACTTGCTAAAAATGCAAATTAAGGCTGACATGCCATTTGGGGAATTGGTAAAATGATTCTAAATGTGCTTACATTTTGGAAATAATAATTTCATTACCAAATATCTGAAAAAATCAGAAGTCACATTTTTTGAATGCCAAAAAAATGGATGGAAAAAGTGGTTCATGTTGGCACCTCTGGTAAATTAATGATTTGCCACCACTTGAGCATTCTATGTGGACTATTGTTCTATTAGGATTATTTTATCAGTTAGCCAATCAATCTCAGTGTAGCCAATATGTAAAAGAATATATTTGATTACATGTAATAAGCATATTTTCATTAAAACTACTTAAAACTATGGTTTGTAAATTTTTGTCATTCCGCAAATTGATTATTTCAAGAATTGATTTCTAGTGAACTGGCCTGCCTCCCTACCCAGGACTCTGTAGTTAAAATACAAACAAGAACATCAATAGTAATGGCAACATTTATTGTCAATAGATAGTGAGCCATCACCGGACTAGGTACTCTGCAATAATTGTCTTCATTGAATGCAAAGAACTTTTCAAATTAGGTATTATTATTATTATTATCATTTTATAGAGAAGGGATTTGGGGTTCAAAGAAGTTAATAATATAAATTGCCCCAGGGAGGAAGAATCAAGACTTCTTGTCTCGATGGCCAGGTTGCCTAATATAGTTCCCAACCTGTGAAATGCAAGACCTGCCCTAGAGCTATAAAGATTGAGATGAGGAGAGAAGTTGCTCCTGCTTCACTGTCTAAATAGAAAGAGCTCAGCAGTTCCACAGATTGCAGCATCTGGGGCAAATAGCAGGTGGGTTGGGAAGGTTTCTAGCCCATTAATTGCTGAGGGGTGGGAGTGGCAGTAGAGGGGACACAGGTGATGGGTTTGGTCCAGGCATCCAGCTTGCAGGGGGTTGGAGACTGGCCTCTCCTGGTCATGGCTTCAGCTCCACAGTCAGCATAGTCAGCTGCCTGCTGGTCCCGGCGCCCCAGCACAGTTCTCCATTCTTCCTCTGTAAGGCAGTTAGGTCTGTTAGATACAAAGGGTTGAGCTGTGGCTCCTAAGAGCAGCCTGGAACTGACTACTCTCTGGAATGATGCATGGCTGGGAGGAAAGTGAGGTCCCTTGTCTTCTAACCTCAAAGCATAGAATTGAAGGGCATGTGCGCAAATCTGGTTCCAGAGATCCGGCTCTCAGGGTCCATGGAACAAGGGGGATGTATATGGAATGCTTTTGACTGGCATCTAGCAAGCTTCTGTTTGGGTAGATTGGAATGACATGTTTATGGGCTGAAATGCTGTATGAGCCTTAGCTTTTTATTAATACCAGCCAGCAACCAACCCCTCCTCCCTTTGCTGTCACTTTCTGTAACTGTCACTGACCAGCCTGGAGTGATTATCCTGAATTTTTCTACTCCAGTGACAGGTCTGGGTGTAACCGGTGATTGCTACAGGCTCTGTCACTCTTGCCTCAATGCTGCTTCCCCTCTCCCGTTGCAGCTTCAGGAAGAACAGAGCTGGAGAACAAAGGGAAAGGGACCTGGGAAGATATCCTTTTCCCTCTGCCCAGGATGACAGATTATTCTTCTCTTCTAATCCCTCATCTAATACCCTTCTCAGATTGAATGTCTCTAGTTAGTGAGATGACAAGTTTTTATACACAATTTTTAGTTTATGTTTTCAAATTTACAGTTCAGGGATTTTTAATATAGTCACAAAATTGTACAACCATCACAAAGTTGTCTAACACATCATTATCACAATCCCCCAAAGAAACCCTCTTCCCATTTGTCCCCTTTCTCCTCCCTTCCCAAGCCCCTGGCGACCACTGATCTACTTTCTGTGTTTACTGATTTGCCTTTTCTAAACATTTCATAAAAAGAGAATCACAATGTATGATATTTTGCTTCAGGCTTGTTTCACTTAACATAATGTTTTCTATGTTTGCTCATACTGTAGCCTGTATCAGGACTTCATTTCTTCATACGGCTGAATAATATTCCAGTGTGTGAATATACGCCATTTGTTTATCCAGTCATCAGTTGGTGGAAATTTCACTTGTCTCCATTTTTGGCTATCAGGAACAATGCTGTTATAAATAATCATATACAGGTTTGTGTGGACGTATGTTTTCATTTCTCTTGGGTAACACTTTGGAGTAGAATTGTTGGGTCATATGGTACTCTATGTTTAACTTGCTGAGGAGCTGCTACATTGCTTTCCCCAGTGGCTGCCCCGTTTTACATTCCCACTAGCAACACTGCATACTGAAGCAAGATAATAAATTAGTGCCAAGTAAGGCAAGTGAATTACTGAAACTGGAAATGGACAGTGTCATTACTGTGTGAGATAAAAAGTAAAAAAAAAAATACTACAGTTAGCTACTGCGAGGCAAGATAGGCAATGGTGTTGCTTAAAAGGAGAAATAAAAAGCCATCTCGATTCATCGATGTCAGTGAAAGAAGTGGGATTTATACACACAACAGACACTAAGCTAGGAAGCTGCCGTCCATGTGCAAGAACAAGAAGCTAGGAGAAGAAAGGATATCCTGACATATTCAAGGAGGCTTTCCTTTTTCTGTCAACCTGAGAGATAACAATAGGGGATTCAGAGGAAGAGAGTTTTTAAACGTTTGTAGACTATTTTTGTTTTTGTCAAAATTCCTCAGGTGAACAGAGGAAATCAACATAAACGATGGAGATCTCTGATACATTTAGGAAATGGAAAACAATGACAACAGTCAGAGCTGGACAGATCCAAACTGATACAGAAGTGGTGGAAAATTCCATCACCTTCTGAATATTTACCCCTGAGAGCACAGCAGAACATTCTCCTGCTAACATTCAGCCAGTCAGGGCAACACTGAGTTAAAATGGTTTAATCAGTCAAACACAGTCAAATTTTTACCCCCATATCCAGGAAAGGCAGGTCTTTCACAGAGGTTTTATACACATAGGATCATCTGGAAAAGAGACATATTCTGAGCTAAGTATGGAGAAGGCTTGATTAGAATTACTTACAAATATTTTGGTAGTTCTGGGGCATTCTTCTTAGGTATTAGGATGCTCTCCATAAAGCCCCCAGAAGTTAATAGGAATTAACACAGTGAATCAGATCTGTGATCATCCAGGATGGGATTATGCCCCAATTAAGATCAGGTGGATGGTGTGTGGGATGACAGCTGAGAGTCTGGCTCTCAGCCCACACATAAGGAACATACTAGAACTCTTTCTTATATTTTCAGAGCCCATTTTTGGATCTGTCACACATAAATCTTTTATAAAACTTCATTTTATATATATATATATATATATATATATTTTTTTTTTTTTTTTTTTCCTTTTCTTTTTTTGGCCATGCCACACGGCTTGTGGGATCTTAGTTCCCCGACCAGGGATGGAACCTGAGTCCTGGGCAGTGAAAGCACAGAGTCCTAACCATTGGACTGCCAGGGAATTTCGAAAATATCATTATATTTTGACTTGCCATCCATATTGGTTGAGATTGGGTTTCACTACATGTTACAGAGTCCCAGAATATCAATGCCTTAAACAAGATAAACTTTTATACCTTTCATGCGAAGTCCAGAGGTGCACAGTGTAGGGCTGATACGGCAGCACTAATCCATGGTGACTCAGCCTTTCCCTGCTCCCCAGGCTACCTCCATCGTGTGTGCCCGTATCCTTGTGGTACAGCCATCACAGCTGTATTCCAGGCAGTAGGCAGGAGGAAGAGACTAGCGGCAGCAGATGTGCCTGAGCTCCTTCATAAGGAGGATTAGAGAAGCTGCCAGAGCAAACTTCCACTTCCCTCTCATCTCGGAACATAATCACATGACCACACCAAACAACAAGGAAGGCTGGGAAACCCAGTTGCAATGCCCAAAGCCATTTGCCCAACAGAAAGAAAATGGAGGTTTCCATTTTGGTAACTTATTTCAATTACCATGAAAAAAAGGGAGAACAAACACAGGGGGACAGACTACAGTATTTGCCACATTTTGCAAGTAAAGTATTAGTCTAGGTTGGGTATTGTAATTCTTCCTTTTAGTTTCCCTACATTTACTCTTTTTGAGTTTCAGTGTTGGCTTCAACTTCTCTTGTAACTGACTTGATCTCTGAGAGCTCTGGCTGTGGAAATGGAAACTAGATAAGGGTGCACTTCATGGAGTTAATGTAATGAGGTTTCCTCTCAATATCACACTGTTGTTACTGGATGGTGATAGTTACCTCCTGTGCCCTCTTCCTGTGATTATCAACTTTAGTTTTTTAATTTTAACAAATTATCAAATTTAACTACTCAGCAAATCATTTTCCCAGAGTGATTCCTAAAAGTTGTCTGTTTACGTGACAGCCATTTCCATATCACTATTAACTCTTTGGATGCTCTCTGGACCTTCGGAAGCACAGATGTCTCTTCTGTGGTAAATGTCAGAGTGAGTTAAATAAACTTTACCTCAATGGAGAGAGACACACAGAGTTTGGACAATTAATCAAAATTCATCAATGTTTTGCCAACTTATGGATCATCAAAAAGAAATACATCTATGGCTAAAGAGATGGGAATAATGTCTTTTTTTTTTTCTCTAAATTTTATTTTATTTTTGGCTGCATTTCGTCTTTGTTGCTGCACACAGGTTTCCTCTAGTTGTTGTGAGTGGGGGCTCTTTGTTTTGGTGCACGGGCTTCTTATTGCACTGCAGTGGCTTCTCTTGTTGAGGAGCACAGGCTCTAGGCACATGGGCTTCAGTAGTTGTGGCGCATGGACTTAGTTGTTCTGCAGCATGTAGAATCTCCCTGGACCAGGGATTGAACCCATGTCCCCTGCTTTGGCAGGCAGATTCTTAACGACTGTGCCACCAGGGAAGTTGGTAGTGTCCTTTAAAATGTGGGAGTGTAGGTATTAATAAATATTGTGTATTAGAAAGTCATTGAGAGAGTATATCTTAAAAGGAAAAGATCACAGGAAAAAAATTATAACTATGTGCATCAATGGATGTTAGCTTAACTTGTTGTGGTAATCATTTTGCAATATACACATACATCAAATCATTATGTTGTACACATGCAATAAATATATAAAGTTATACATCAACTATATTGCAATTTAGGAAAATAAAATAAAATGTGGGAATGTAATTGCAGAAAAAATTGATAGTGAAACATCATAAATGTTGAAAGAAAATTTTGCTTCAGGTGCCAGTTAAAGTGGGACACCAAGTTAAAGAAGAAAATAAAAGCCTATTTAAACTTTATAAATGTAAGAAAGAGATACTTTAGGAACAGAATTATCCCTCAAAATTATTCATCCAAATGTTTTTATATTGCAGATGAGGTTACTGAGGTGCAGAGAACTAAGCTGAAAACACTCATGAAATTAATTACAAACATCTTGAGAAAATAATTTCTATTTTTTGCCATTATTGAATAATAGTCACCTGTAAACATAAGATTTTGTCAGATTCTTAGAGAGATTAAAAATAATGTAAATTATCAATTAATGTAAAACCCCTATTACTGTAAATTTTGCAGCAAATTCCTAAACTCCTAAAAATGAGGGGTAAGATTTATCCATAAAAAGATATAGTTCAGAAGATGAAATTAACATTAAAGTATAATATTGCCCTTTTTGTGCATGTAAAAGAGCCAGTCAATATTCAAGTATAGTTATCTAACTACTAATATTTAAAAGAAAAAAAGAAAGAAAATGAAAAACAAGCCATTGGGTTTTTCATCATTTATGTCCTATACTCCCATCTCTTCATAGTGGGCAATACATAAATTTTTTTGGTGAAATCTAATGAAGAAACCCACCAACCTGGCCATCAGGGTTGAAGCCAGAGCACCTATTAGCTAACAGTGACAGGTTGTATTTCGTCCCATTTATTGCTAAATTGGCTTCTTCTTTTCAATATATTCTTGCAAGAGAAGGTTGGGAAAATATTTTATCTGCTTCTATTGGTTAAGGAGCATTTTCTCTCTTGCTTTAATTGGCTAAAGAAGAAAACAATCCCTAGGATCAAATTAAACAAGACCACAGGGCTTCCTAGGTGGCGCAGTGGTTGGGAATCTGCCTGCCAGTGCAGAGGACACGGGTTCGATCCATGCTCCAGGAAGATCCCACATGGCGCGGAGCAACTAAGCTCGTGTGCCCCCCCCAAAAAAAAAAAACAAACAAAAAAAAACAAACAAGACCACAGATCTTCCAACCATGAAGTTAAAATAATTGCTGGTCTTCCATCATTTCTGCATCTTCCACAGAATGACCTTCAGCCTGAAAAGTTCACTAAGAATGTCAATAACAATTCCTGATCAGTGTGCTCAGAGAAAAGCTGACGTGACTCAGGCCAGTGCACCAAAGATGCCACTCCTGGTCCTTTTAAAGGGCACCTCTGTCAATTTTGCTGTTGTGGACCTCTATCCTTCCTTAGGAGTCTTAAGTTAAAATTGAAGAATTTATGAGACGTTGTTATTAAGGTGATATTAAGATATAATAGCCTTTAAAATGTATTATCACATTCCTAACAAATGTTACTGGGATGGCAAAATAAGGCAAGAAACAACAAAACATGTGAACAGAAGATATTTTATAGGATTTGTTGTTGTTTTATTCTCTCTCTCTCTCTCCCTCCCATCTTTCTTTTTCTCCCTTCCCTTCTTCCTTCCTTCTTAGAAACTTGTTATTGAAAATCTATTACATAATTGCAGAACATGCTCTGTCAGCATCTCGAATGCTTGAAAAAAATAACATAAGGAACAGGCTGGAAGCTTGCTGAATTCATTTAAAAGACAGCAAATGCTATGGAATAAACAATCAAAAGTGAGCACTAGCTGGATTTTAAAGTAAAATTTCTTACTTAATTGAAGACGTATAAATTGAACTAATTCTTTAATGTATAAAAGCCATTTTCATACTACTAAAGTTTTGTTTATAGCATGAGCTATGTCTTTTTTTCACTCTCTAGAGGGATTGCAAAGAGCTTGTGACCTTATTTAAATGGTTAAAATAATCAGTACATAATCACCAAGATGTCCTTCTAGGAAAGAATTTCACTGAAATCCAGTTAAAGTAGACTTTAATATTCATAAAAGGATGGAATTGTTATCTGAATTAAATCTATCATGCACAGTGCTGTGGCAAGAATTAAATAAAGCCCAGAAGCTTAACATTTTACTGGAAATTTTTCTTTCAAAAACTGAAATTAAAAATGGAAAAAATTTAATCTTTCAGTTCATGGAAATGAGCTTATAAAACTTTCAGACCACAAATGTTAAGGTAGATTCACGAAAAAAGAGGAAATAAAAAAAATGAGGTTTGGTTTTTGTTTGTTTGTTTGTTTAATTCTATGCAAATAACTTTGAAAACCTGAATAATATAAAGACTATTTCGAAAAATATAACTTACCAAAACTCAACCAAAAGATTAAAAAAAAATCGAAGCAGATAAATTTCAAAAGAAGAAATAGTAAAAGTAGTCCAAAAGCTGCTTTTGTTTTTTAAAACATTTTCCCATGAGAATTCTATAAAATCATTAGAGAACATATAATTCCAATGTTATTTAAATTGTTTCAGATCATAGCGAAGAAGGAAAGTCCCTAAGTGCATTTAATGAAGCAAGTAAAACATTTATACCAAAGGAATGACAAAGATCACAAACAAGGATGTCTACAGACCAAACCCACTTATTAATAAAGTTCAAAATCCAAAATAAAATATTATTAAATAAAACTCAGTAGTTCCTTAGAGGAAATCAAGATGGCAGAGTAGAAGGTTGCAGAACTCACCTCCGGCTACGAACGTATCAATCATACATCTTCCTGTGAAACAAAAACTAAACCAGAGACTGGAAGAAAGATTCCTATACAACCAGGGCTATAAGAAAGGTCCACATGGAACTGGGTAGGAAGGAAAGAGAACCAATCAGGTTGTGAACTGTGCCCCTGAGAGTGGACTCAGAAGAAGAGGAACATTTCTCAGGTGGAAATTCTCCCTGGGGAGTAGCAGTTCAAGCCACATATTGGGCACCCCAGCTCTGGTGTCAGATACAGGGAAGACAGGTCCCCTTGCTTGATTGGAGAGGCAGTGGGACTAACAGGTGGGCTGAGGGAAGCCTGGACTCCACTCGTGAGGAACATGCACATGCTTGCTTACTCCTGACACTGGGTAGAGAGAGCAGATTGAAACTGCACAGGATGGTGGTAGGTTTCCCGCAACCTCCCTGGAGCACGCTCCAGTCTGAGCTAAGCATCTGCTCTGGCTCCCGCCTGTTTCATGACAAAGCTCCACACCAGGGCAAGAGTGGCAGTGGCTGAGGGGAGAGATCAGCTGTGAAGGATAAAGGCCCTTCAGACCTCGAGTGGCATCTGAGCGGGGTGGAGGGGGGTGGGCAGTCACTACTGATGCTTAAACAGGCAGCACATGAGAAGACATCCAGGTCACTGAATGTGACCAGGGTGGTCACAGCTCATGCCCAGATCCATGCTGAGCACTTGCACCAGCCCCTCTTGCTCCAGCACTACTCCCCTCTGGGTTGAGGGTACCAGTTCTGGGAGAGGGGAGAGCACACACTTAAAGGGAACAGAGTCAGCTCAAATCCAACACCCAGGGCATCTACCCCAGCAACTTGGGACCCACACCTACCCTGGATAGGGTGTTGATGGCTGTTGAGCAGAGGCGAAGCCTAGCCACAGCAATCAGACAAGAAAAATAAATAAAAGGCACCCAAATGGAAAAGGAAAAAGAAAAACTGTCACAGTTTGCAGATGATATAATACAATATATAGAAAACCCTAAAATCTCCACCCCAAAACTATTAGAACTAATAAATGAATTCAGCAAAGTTTCATGATATAAGATTAATACATAGAAATCTGTTGCATTTCTTTACACTAACAATAAAATATCAGAAAGAGAAAACAAGAAAACAGTCCTGTTTAAAATCACATCAAATAGAATAAAATACGCAGCAAAAATTTTATTCAAGGAGGTAAAAGATCTATACTCTTAAAATCATAAAACATTGATAAAGGAAACTGAAGGTGATTTAAAAATTGAAAGATATCTTGTGTTCTTGGATTGGCAGAATTAGTATTGTTAAAATTCTACCCAAAGGAATCTATAGCTTGATTGCAATCCCTATTAAATACTCACAACATTTTTCACAGAACTAGAACAAATAACCCTAAAATTTACATGCAACCACAAAAGACCCTAAATTTCCAAAGCAATCTTGAGAAGAAAGAAGATGTACAGATAACCAACAAGCATGTGAAAAAATGCTCAACATCACTAATCATCAGATAAATGCAAATCAAAGCCACAATGAGATATCACTTCATACCTGCCAGCATGTGTGAGTGTCTACAAATAACCAGTGTTAGCAAGGATATGGAGAAAAGGGGACCCTTGTATACTCTTGGTGGGAATGTAAATTAGTGCAGCCACTATGGAAACAGTAAGGTGGTTGCATGAAATACCAAAAATAGAACTACCATACGATCCAGCAATTTCATTACGAGATATATCTGAAGAAAACGAAAACAGTAATTCAAAAGGATACATGCACCCCAATGTTCATAGCAGCATTATTTACAATAACCAAGATACGGAAGCAATGTACATGTCCATCAATAGATGAATAGATAAAGATGTGCTCTCTCTACATATACTATGAAATATTACTCAGCCATAAAAGAGAATGAAATAATGCCATTTGCAACAACATGGATGTATCTAGAGGGTAGAATGCTTAGTGAAATGTCAGACAGAGAAAGACAAATACTCTGTGTTATCACTTACATGTGGAATCTTAAAAATAAAACAAATGAATGTGTATAACAAAACAGAAACAGACTTACAGATGTAGAGAACAAACCAGTGGTTACCAGTAGGGAGAGGGAAGGGAGGAGGCGCAAGATTGGGGAATAATATTAAGATATACAAAGTACTACATATAAAATAAATAAACAACAAAGATATATTATGCAGCACAGGGAAATATATCCATTATTTTCTAATAACTTTAGAGTGTAATCTATATGAGTATTGAATCACTATGCTGTATACCTTAAACTAATATAATACTGTAAATCAACTATTCTTCAATAAAAGAAAACCTCAGTAGTTCCTTAAAAAATGGTAAATCATTACCAAGTGGCTTTATTCTATAAATGTAAGTTGTCAATATTATGACCTATATTGTCATATTATAGATCTAAGAAGAAAATGCACATGATCATCACCAACAATGCTAAAAACAAAAACAAAAACAAAACATTGAGCCAGCACCATGTTTCATGGGAACACTCAAGAAACATCCTGTTGATGTCTGGAAAAAATTAAACAACATCTACTGTCACATTTTGATTTAAATTGGACTAAGTAACCAATGCATTTAAGAAATGAAAAAGTAATTAGAAGTTCAGATGTGATGTTAGCAGGAAAAGTTAAAATTATTTTAACTGAAAATATTATTTCATTCTTAAAAATTGCAAGATAATTAAACTAAAATTACTTCAAACAATAAAGAAATTTAGTAACATAGTGAGACAGAAATTTAGTAATGGTAAATCAAGGGGCTTTCTGCATATGACGAGGATTAGAAGAACAAATTCTATTTGCAATATCAATAAATATAATAAATAGGAAAACATTTAAAACTAATGTGAAAAATCTATATGAGAAAACAGTTTTGAATACTTCTGAAGGTACAAAATAATACCTGAAAAAATGAGAAAATGTACCATGTTCTTTCGTATGCACATTCATCATATAAATGTCAATTATAAGTCAATCTGTAAATTTAACATGATCCCAATAAAAATGCCAACTGTTTATTGTTGCTGTTATTGTGGTTGTTGCTGTTGTTGTTGTTGTTGTTGTTTTGATTGAGGGATTATATCTAGTAAAGGTGATTCTCAAGTTCATTCTGAAAACTGAACATACCTCATGCATATATCTTGATAAATAACGCTGAATGAATCAATGTTTTAAATGTAAAAAATAAAACAATAAAAATGCCATATAAAAATATGAGTAAACTCCTATAAAGGAGGAAAAATTTTCTAATTATAGACTCAAATCTATAAGCCATAAAACAAAATATTATAAAGTTCAACTACATTAAAAGAAACACTAATGCATGCGGTAAAAATATTACAAGCAAATTAAAAAGTAATAAAAAACTGGGAAAATTATTTGTGACTCATATCACAAAGGAGAGACTCACCTTCTTCATATAAAACTATCTTTGAAATAAATAAAAAGATGGCTACTAAACAAATAAGCAAAGGATATGAACAGACAGTTCAGCAAAGGCAATATAAACAAGCTCTAGGTTTGTAAAAAGATGTTCCTTTGCACTCATAAGAAAAGAAATACTAATTCAAATGTTAACATGCTTCTGGTCTCAAAACATGGCCCTGGAATTATTTGGCATTCCTCCCACCAGGAGTGTCACTTTCCCTTGAATCTGGGGTCTGTAATGCTCTGACAACAGAATACAGCAGAGGTGTTGCAGTGCCAGTTTCTGGGCCAAAGCTTCTAGACACTGGCAGTTTCTACATACTGTCTCTTTCTCTTAGAACCCAACTGCCATATTGTGAGGAAGCACAAGCCTCCTAGTAGAGAGGAACCAACAGCCAGTACCAACTCACCAGCCACAAAAGTATGCCATCTTGGAAGGAGACCCTCCAGCTTCAGTTGAGCTGTTCCAGGTAACATTGCATGGAGCAGAGATAAGCTGTGCTCACTAAGTTCTGCTGAAACTGAAGATTTGTGAGTAAATTAAGTGATTGTCTAGCTTTAAGCAATTAAGGGCTGACTTAGCGTGGTCTTTTGAAATATAGCAATAGATAACCAGAGTAGCCATGATTATTCTTTTTTGCCTCTTTCAGAAGGGCAAAAATCCAGAAACTTGACAACACAAGGTAATGTGGACATAGTTACTTGTACACATTCCTAAGAGATAAGAACATGGATTGAGGCAGCTGGGGAAGCAATTATTTTTCTATTTTGTTCTATTTTACTCTTTTGATTTTGGAATCATATGAATATAATATCTTTTCCACAAGTCTAATTTGAAAAGAAAAAATGTTTAAAGTATATGCAAGTTACTTTACTGTGCAGGAAATTTGTCCTTAATATGTGTGTTGAACTATATGGTTTATAAGACAATTTCACAAATATTGTCTTATTTTATTAATCATAGCTATTATGTGAAGAATACATAAATAGGGTGATTATTATAATCTTCAATTACAATTGCACAAACCAAAACTCTGGTTGTTATTCATCAAGTAAATGGCATGGCCAGAATTTAAATTGAGCTGTCCTTCGAAAGGTAGTTTGGTTTAGTGGAAAGCAAACTAGAAATTAGAAGACCCAGGTCCTATTTCCAATTTTGTCTTTAATTACTTGAATATTATTAGATGAGATGCTTAGCTTGCCTTGCATTTGATTTTATCACCCGGAGACCAGACATGAAAATACTGTTCTCACTTCCTCTGGAGAGCATTATAAGGATAAAATAATAACTGTGAAGGTGCTTTGAAAATAGGTAAATGCAGAGCATTATCATCAGCAATTGTAAATATAAAGGTAAAATAGAGCGTTACTCTGCTTAAAGATAACAGACTGAGAATAAATATAGTGCATTTACAGCAAAAATGGTGAGTAAGAATACCTGTCAACATGAGACAGATTACAAGGAATTAAGAAGTCGGTGGAGAAGTGGAAACTGATCAGGTAGGAGAGAGGCAGCACTGTGTAGCATAGACTCAGAAAAAATACAGTCAAAAAGGTTGCTGATTATACCCAAAGATCTCTGGACTGCCTCAGGATTTGGATATACTGTGTTCATTACTTCCACTACAAGCCAGAAGTAAAGGACTTTTCTATAAAGATATCAATGTCCACCTCCCAAATAAATTCCACCCCATTCAGGCATTTAGGTGTCTCCAGTGAGTTGCCTGATTCTGCCCCAGTCATCTCAGAATTAAGTCTGATGATTGACAAGTCCTGTCCACACACCCAGGCCTCTCAATCAGCTTTCTGTTGCCTCAGTCTTAAAAATGACTGTTGAGAAAGCAGGAAAGAAAACAAAACAAAACTGGGAATAGAAAAAAAAATTTTTTAAAACTCTCATTGGTATCTTTAGAAAATTTCACTAAAGTTTTCCATCAGTTGTTATGATAAAGAAAGAAAGAGGGCTTCCTAGGTGGCGCAGTGGTTAAGAATCCGCCTGCCAATGCAGAGGTCACGGGTTCGATCCCAGCTCCAGGAAGATCCCACGTGCCGCGGAGCAACTAAGCCCGTATGCCAAAAAAAAAAAAAAAAAGAAAGAAAAAAAAAAAAAAGGACTTTAAAAAAAAAAGAAAAGAAAGAAAGAAAAGAAGAAAGAAAGAGAAAGAAAGGAAGGAAGGAAAGAAAGAAAGAAAAAAAGGAATAAAGGAAGGGCGGGAGAAGGGAGGGAGGGAGGAAAGAAATAGTATACCAAGTAATAATCAGAAAACAGAAAGATCTCTTTGAAATTTTTTCCACCCACACAAAAATCAATGAATCAGTAGAAATTTAAATTGAAAAACTGTTCTAGAAAGTAATACAAAAAGATTGAGTTGTAAAGATAGAGGGGAAAAATTCAGAGTTATGGAATATCAGTATATTAGATCCAACATAGAACTATGAAGTTCCAGAAAGAGAGGATAGTAAAAGTGAAAGGAGGATTTATTGAAGAACTAGAGTAGCAGTTCTCAAGGTGTCATCCTAGGACCTCTCAGGTCCTCTCTTTTCTTCTTATTAACCAGAATAACATATCTCAACAGATGGAGAAGGATGTCAATAGATAATATAAAAAACTGGAAAATCTAGGACTAGCCTCATGAGGTTTTCATCTAGAGATAACAACCACTTAAAGACATGACTACTACAAGAAAAAGGTAAATAATTAAAGAGATTGTGGAGATAGGAATGAGGACAGCATAAATTAGTCAAGGATCCTTTCTTTTAAATTTCAGTATTTATGTATCTATTATAGATAACTCAGTTAATAAAGGGTTCACTGTCATGAAGAATTTCTCATAGCTTCACATTAGGAGGCTGAGAGTTGGTCCTTCCTGAGGTCTGGAGGTGATGCAGGTGGGTCCTCCTGATGACCTTGTGCACTTCCTTCCCCACAACTGTGAAATGTTGTGTGTTTGAGGAACTGAGGAAATGTTGTGTGTGCTATCTTCCTCAGTCTTAAACTACAAAGTAACTTAAATCCCCGCTAGATTTTCTAGCTCTTCTATCTTCCTTTCCTTGTTCCCTCTCCAGTTCCTTGTTGGGTTGTCCCTTTATATCTCCTCATTACAAACTTGAAACTCAACAGCTGAAGTTTTTGTTCAGGAGTTTTATGTTCTTTTGAAGAAAAACAATGGGGCAATTTGTATTGAAGCAAATTCTTGGAATTTATTGCCCTAGTTTTTAGTGGAATATTTGGGGAAATCCAGGGGCATCTCCAGGACAGCAAAGCTCTTTAGACTGGGTCCTGTCTCCTGAAAGGGGACATTAAGTGATGACCTTGAGTAATGGACGCTCTGGAATGGAAAGGTGGAAGTAGAGTAGAGACACCAAACAGTTTCATGCCCCTGTACAGATACATGGGTCTACTGTTTCCTGGAACTATGGATGTCAGCCATTAGCTTGATATATTTCACATGTCACTCAAGGGGGGAGAAAGGACATAAATATACTTCGCAGCATAGTATTTTCAGTGTGACCAACCATCCCAGGTTTGCCTGGGACTATTCCAGTTTTAGCACTGAAAGTCCTGCATCCCAGGAAACCCCTCAGTCCCAGAAACATTGGGACAATTGGTTACCTTATGACTGGATGCCTAGTATGAAGTCAACTGCTTCGAATAAAATCCCAGCTCTGCCTCTTATTAGCTGTGTGACTTTGTTGAAATTATTTAAGCTTACTTTTTCTCAATTGTCTTGAATGAAAATGGGGATAAATTAACACCTAAGTGGTGGGGTTGTGATAATAAATGACTGAATACATGTAAAGTAAAGCTGTGCCTAGAAGGTAGCAAGTACTCAATAAATATTACCTAACAAAACCAGTAGTAATTTACTATTTTCAAGGAGAAAGATGATTTATCACACACCAAAGAAAATAGAGTTATGTACATATTTTGGCTTGGAGGTTGATGAGGTCAAATAGGACCGGCCAGTGGGTATTTTGATATGTCAGTTAGCTGAACCAAAATCCAGTATTTATTTGGTTAATCCTATTACCTCTGCAGAAATAGCTGTCAGGAAAGGCACCTCCTCATGTTCATCTGGGCTGCAGACAAAGCTTCAAACAATGGGTGATATTGAAACAACCGATAATCAAAGCTGCTTGCATATCAGATTTAAGATGTGAGATTGTGATTGGACACCTAATATGAAGTTTGTAATCTATATCTTGGGTCCAATTTTTACTGTTGTAATTGAAATGGACATCAGGTATTTACTGTTGACAGCAGAGGTAGTACAGTAGGGAATGTAGTGAAGTAGGGCCATGTGTGATTGAGCTTGAATTGCTCTAGTATTTTTTTTTTTTTTTTGGAAGGCAGTTACACTAACTACAATACCACCAACACTATTTTTTTTGATATTAAGTAAATTCTAAGTCTTCCTGAAATTGATGGTTGTAAAAAATGTACAGTAGACATATGCTTCTTTTTGCTGGTTTTTTGTTTTGTTTTGTTTTGTTTGCCATTCAACATCTGAACATCTTTCTTCTTTTTTTGGTAATCCCCCAGCATGTGGGTATTGGTCCCACTCTGGAACCCAAAAGGTTAAATTCTGCTTCCTCCTTCCCTGTTGTAGCTAGAGCAGTAGTTATCAAACCTTTGTGTGTGTCAGGATCACATGGCAAGCTTTTTAAACCATGGATTGCTGGGCCCCATACACTGGAGGGATTGCGAATCTACATTTCTAAAAAGTTCCCAGATGATACTGATACTGCTGGTGAGGGATGGCACTTTAAGGACTAATGAGTTAGAATAGGAGCACAGGACT
Organism: Hippopotamus amphibius kiboko; assembly: GCF_030028045.1. Classification (NCBI taxonomy): domain Eukaryota; kingdom Metazoa; phylum Chordata; class Mammalia; order Artiodactyla; family Hippopotamidae; genus Hippopotamus; species Hippopotamus amphibius. The sequence continues at coordinate 105,599,657 of NC_080190.1, read as the reverse complement.
TAGGTCAAACAAAGAGATGCATCTATCTGGGACTTGGTCAGCTGAGAAATCATCTGTAAACAGAGCAGGCATGTCAGGAATTCAGTGTTCAACAGCAGGATTCACAGAAGGGTTTTGTATGTGTCCTTTCACGCAGCTCAAGTAGGAATAAAGATGTTCAGAGTCTGTTCTTTGTCGTAACAGTGCCCTCAGGAAAGAGGTGAGAGATGCGGCAGCAGAGGAAAACTTAGATGATGGGCGAAGACGCCGCTGTGAGCTGCTGCTCAGAACAGTAGTGAGTACTGTTGCTGAAGGCCCTGCGAGGGGACTGGCCTCATCACATAACCCCACCCCAACTTCATTCCCACCATGTGACTCACTATGTGACAGAGGGTGAGCCGTCTGACTTTCAGTTCCTACCCTACTAGGAGGAGTAATAAAGCAGACAGAGATTTTATTGTAATAAATAACAAATTAGATGAAGGGAACTTGCATGCACCATGAATCAGAGCATTCTTGTGGAAAGGGCAACAAGACTGACATTTTTAACATTAAAAATAGGCTCTTCTTACATGAGTATTTCTCCTGAAATTTAAGACCCTCTTTCTAAACATCACTCCTTGTTTCCGGTTGTTTCAGTCACAGTACTGATTTGGAGCTGTGGCATGTTAATGATTTTTTCTTAAAAATTCTTATAATTCAAGAGATTCAAAGTTCTTTCCAAAATTCGAACTATAAAAGTAGATAATTAGATGCTAATTTTAGTCTTCCTCTATATCTAGAGGAAGTCTACCCTATATAGTAAATTAATTTGATTCATAATTACAATTATTCCCACAAAGAAAATTCCAAGCCCAGAGAGCTTCACTGATGAAATCCATCAAATATTTAAGGAAGAAAAACTATCAATTTTGCACAAATTCTTTCAGAAAATGGAAAAGAGAATTTTTTTCTTGTAAAAATTTGTTTTACTGAAGTATAGTTGGTGTATAATATTGTACGTTGTAGGTGTACAACACAGTGATTTACAATTTTTAAAAGCTATATTCCATTTATAGCTATTATAAAATATTGACTCTATTCCCTATGTTGTACACTATAAGTTCATAGTTTATTTTATTTATTTATTTTTTGCCTTTTTTTTTAAGCTCTTTATTGGAATATAATTGCTTTACACTCTTGTACCAGCTTATGAGGTACACCAAAGTGAATCAGCTGTATTTATACACATATCTCCATATCACCTCCCTCCCGCAACTCCCTCCCACACTCCCCATCCCGGCCCTCCAAGGCGTCACCCATCATCGAGTTGATCTCCCTTTGTTATACAGCAACTTTCCACTAGCTATCTATTTTACAGTTGGTAGTGTAAATATGTCTATGCTACTCTCTCACTTCTTCCCAGCTTCCCCTACGCCTCCCGTCCCCCCAACCCCGTGCCCTCCAGTCCATTCTCTGCATCTGCATCCGTATTCTTGTCCTGTCACTGGGTTCATCAGTACCTTTTTTTTTTTAAGAATCCATGTGTATGAGTTAGCATACAATATTTGTTTTTCTCTTTCTGGCTTACTTTACTCTGTATGACAGACTCTAGATCTATTCACCTCATTACATATACCTCCATTTCATTTCTTTTTATGGCTAAGTTTATTTATTTTATACATAATAGTGTGTACCTATTAATCCCCTTCCCCAATCTTGTCTCTCCCCCTTTTCCTCTCCCTACTGGTAACCACTGGTTTGTAATCTATATCTGTGTCTGTTTCTTTTTTATTATAATCACTAGTTTGTTTTGTTTTTTTAGATTCCTCATATAAGTAATATAATATAGTATTTGTCTTTCTCTGTATGAGTGATTTCATTAAGCATAATACCCTTCAAGTCCATCCATGTTGTTGCAAATGGCAAAGTTTCATTCTTCTTTATGGCTAAGTAGTATTCCTTTGTATATATATACCACACCTTCTTTATCCATTCATTCAACTGATGGACACTTAGGTTGCTTCCATATCTTGGCATCTGTAAATGATGCTTTTGTGAACACTGGGGTGCATGTGTCTTTTCCAATTAGTGTTTTTGTTTTTTTTTCAGCTATATAACCAGGAGTGGAACTTCTGGGTCATATGATAGTTCTATTTTTAGTTTTTTGAGGAAGCTCTTTACTGTTTTCCACAGTGGCCACGCCAATTTACATTCCCACCAACAGGGTACAAAGGTTCCCTTTTCTCTACACTACATCTTCACCAACATTTGTTATTTGTATTCTTTTTGATGATAGCCATTCTGACAAGTTGGGATGATATCGCATTGTGCTTTTTGATTTGCGTTTCCCTGATGATTAGCAATGTTGAGCATCTTTTTATATGCTATATCTTTTAAAAGGAATGGATATGGTCTATGAAAGAGCAAAAGAAGTACAAGTACTCTTTATGGCATCCTGTCTCCTTTGACCCTCACAGTCTTTCACAGCACACAATTCCTTCAAGCACGCAGTCGTTGATACTCATACAGCTAAAACGTGTTGATACTAAAATATGAACTATAGGTAGATTGTACTCATCTAATGCTCACAAAATCCCTCTAAGGCTATTACTGTGATTATTCCAGTTTCACAAATGAGAAAACTGTGACTCAGTGAATTTAAGTAACTTGGTCAAGGTCACAGAATAATTAAATTTTATAAATCAATTTTTGAATTCTCATTTGATTTCTTCTGAGAGATAGAAGGGGAAAAATAATCTGAGAAACTTTGCATGTGTATCTTCTTGTTAGACCAAACGTTGCATAACTTTGTACCTTGTTCTAAGTGATACTCCTCTCCAGATATTAGCTCAAGCATTAAAAAGAACTTTTTCCATAGAACTAGAAAGGATCTTGAAAAAAATGTTTTCTAACTATTTGCTTCTAAGAGGTGTATTAAGGCACACCCATTTTATATTGCCATCAAATCTTAAATCTCTTGGATTCAAAGTAATCACATTGTTTTGACGTTTCTAAGACAGGGAGAAAGCAGCAAGGTGAAGCAGCGTCCTCCACTGGCTCCCAGGTTTAGATGCTTCTTCTCTCCCTGTGCATTCTTACGTGACCATTTCCTTTCCCATCTCTCCTCACTCAGCCCACACCCAGCATCCTGTGCTTCAGACATGCTATCTAACTTTGTTGTCACATCAACACACTTAAAAAAAGTTTACAATATAGAAAAATGGTACAAATCAACCAGTTTGCAAGGCAGAAATAGAGACACAAATGTAGAGGACAAACATATGGACACCAAGTGGGGAAAGTGGTGGAGGGGTTGGGGGAGAATGATTTGGGAGATTGGGATTGCCATATATACATTACTAATAAGAAAAAAAATCAAATTGTACACTTTAAATATATGCAGTTTATTGTATGTCAATTGTATCTCAATGAAAGCTCTTAAAGAAAAAAAAAGTTTACACCTTTTAATCCATTCTACATATTTATGCCAGTGACTCCCCTGATAATTAGATCATGTTATACTTCTCCCCGGAAATCTCCCCAGCAAATTATTGCTTCAAGAATAAAGTTAAAGCTCCTTAGCATGGCATGGTACTGATACGTTAACCTATCAAATGAGAAATATTTACAATGATTGTTCCATATCTTACTTTTTCTTGAAACAGTCCTATGAGGAAGATGAATGTCAAATATTATCCCTAATTGTAAATTAAAGAAACAGAGGTGAATCACTTTCCAAAGCTGTTCAGGAATTAGATGATGAAACCAAGGATAAATTATAGTTCTTAGTCCTCTGCTTTGCCTCAAGGACGGTAATTTTAGTCTTTTTTTTTTTTTTTTTAATCACTTGACTCACTCAATAAATAACTCCTGTGTTCCACAACTTCCCATGTGCATGCTCGTGATATATCCAGTTGGTGGCTCTCTATCAAGTGTCCCCTTTTCACCACTCATGAAAACCTATTATAGCATGCTTGTGAGAGGTAGTATGGAATCAAGGTTAAGAGTCAAAGACTATAGCTCCATAGGTCTGGGTTTCAGTCAGGCTCTGAGTTCTATGGCTGTAAGACTCTGGGGCAAATTGTTTAATCTCTTCAAGGAACCATTTTCTTACCTGTAAAATGGAGACAATAAAACATAGATTTAAGAGGTTTAGTGAGAATTGAATGAGATGTTTATAACATTCTTAGCATTTTTTAAGTATTCAATGAGTGGTCAATTTAAAATCATTTTGTTCTCATTTATTTTGCGATTTCTTGTTTGGGGATTTGAATTCTATTTTAGTAATAAGTTCCTTGCAACACAGCTTCCTAATGGATCATGACTAAGTAATGTGCAATGATACAGGTTTATAGATAATGCATTTTTAAAAGAGTTAAGTAGTTGGGGGCACTGTCTGAGTTCCCTTTTGCAGTCTGGTGTCCTCCAGACTCAGATGAGCCTGAGATGCAGAACACAGCAAGCACGTGGGTGGCCCCTTGGCTAGGGAGCACCCAAACCATTAAAAGCAGAAATGTGGAGTAGACTGCAGTCAGTGGTTCCTTTTCAATAAGGCTTTTGAGAAGAGCATTCTTTTTTTTTTTTTTTTTTAATCAGGGGTTAATAAATACCATACAAGCGTCTAAGACATTCTTATATTTATTTACATAATTATTAAAATATCGCTGATTCTAGAATTAATGAGTGCAATACTCAAGAGTGTTAAAAGTCAAATCTTTGCCTTCATCTAGAACTGGATTCACATCTCCACTCCTTCACTTACTGGGTATAAATTCTGAAGTTACTTGACTTCTCTGGGTCTCTTTCCACAGCTGTACAATGGGAAAAAATAATAAGACCTACCTCATTGAAGATTAAGTGAGACAATAGATGTAAAATGTTTAGTACAGTTCCTGTCACATCCTAAGGACTCAAACAATGATAACACATCTTTTTCTCATTTGAAATCACTTCTCTGGCCTCCTATTTGATCCCATTTTAAAATACTGTTGTTTTTATCTATGGTTATCCCTCTTATACCACACTCACTTTTTCTGATCCCTTGTGTTCAACAAAATTGTGTCTACAGCAAAGAAACCTCAACTGTGGGATGAAATGGAGTTGGAAGGATGACAGAGGACCTAGTGTTTGGATTTCTTGGAAGAGCCTCAACTGGGACGATGTTGGTCAGGAAATGTTAGCATCGCTATTTGTCATGCCTGGAGGGGATCTGACCAAGTGGAAGCGACCATGGGGTCCAGGAAAGGAGAGCAAAGAAGTTCTAGCTGGTCCTCCACTCAGAGCTCTAATTAACAGTCTTCAGTTGCAGACAAGCTGGCTGTGTTCTGAGAGCCTTCCAACTTGTGCAGGAAAAAGCTTCTCTGAGAAAGTGCTGCTTGAGCCTTCCTGTCGTGCCTGGGAACACCAGCAGGCTGTTTGATAGGACTCTAAGCCCGATTATAGTTCAGCATTTATAAGTTGCCATCTGCTCACATGATGTATCCCAACCTTTGTAACAGTATGGTTTTAGTAGTAACATTGCATGTTTTTAGGTGGGATAAATGGTAAGAGTAAATTACTCCTTGAAATTAAAAACAAACAAACACATTATGAAGATTAGCAGTGCCAAGCAGTTTATAATGTATCTTGTTCCTAAGGGAAAATCCTATGGACATTTTTACAATCAATTACAATGAATCCGAAGTAGCACTAAGAATTGCCTCCCTCCTCCCTTTTTCTAGGTTCATTAATGCTGTCCTCATTTTCAATAGAACTGAGTGACCGCCTTTTGTTCAGCTTGTTAACAAAGCAATTGCAGACCTAACCAGTTCCTGGAAGAATCCAGCCAGCTGCTAGAAAACTCAGTAATGTTGTAGGATATTGGTCACAAAACATGTGATTTCTGGAACCATCAGGGTAATCACCCAAAAATATAACAGCAGGTTGTGGCTTAAGCTACTACTCAGCATCCTGTGTTTTTCAGCCTTGTGCCTCTCTCAATATAGTCCTCTTTCTCCCTTCACTTATATCCTTCCAACTGCCTCAGAAAAACAGACTGACACATGCACCTTAATATTTACCCATTTACTGTATTTCTCTACCCCTTCTTCAGTCTTCCTCCTTTGCTAAAAAAAAATAATAATAATAATAATAAGTTTTAGGCATCAGATCACTATGCTAATTTTTCCTCTTGATATCTAAACTTATTACTGAATAATTATGCATTAGTTAGCAGTTTAGGAAACTAACAACTTTGAATGTAAGAATTTACTCTTTGGGATTAATAAAGATCGTACAAGGCAGAGGAAATGCAATGAAGCTAAAGAAATCCTTGTTGTTTCTTTAGAGCAGTTATCTATTGTAATTCTCCCTAAGCTATAAGCCCTGTGAAGCGAGATATTGTGTCTACTTTTTCCATCATTTTATTGTCAACACAAAAATAATGCCCGCTATATGGCAAGGACTCAATAAATATTTGCAAAGTGAGTGATCTCATGAAGCACCTGCAATGTATCAAGCACTGAGTTAGGTCCTAAATAAGCCCTGAAGGTGTTCACAGTCTACAAAGAGCTACGTGAACACAGATGAGAAGCCACGGCCTTTGTTCACGAGGTGCTAGGGGAAGACACAGGGAATATTGCGAAGAGGGTTTGAAACTTAAGCCGGAGCTGTACCTGTAAGAGGGAGTTCCCTAGATAAAATGGGAGAGTGAGAAGAATATTCTAGACAAAGAGAATAAGACTACAAAAGGCAAAGAGGCTTAATAGTGCGTTTGCGAACCACAAGTGATAAGTGTAGCCTGAGTGTAGGCTATCTGTGAAGCTGTGAGGCCAACGAGGTTTGGAAAGTGGCCAGAGAACTTGGACTTCATCCAGCAGAGGAAGCCATTTAGGATGATTGCCCTAGAGTGTTAACTCGGCTCAAAGTGAGAGAATGGATGAAAGAACCTGGAGAAGGCACCCTGTTTGGCAGACATTGCGAATGTGCCTGAGGGAGAAGAGGAGGGCCTGAAAGAGAAGACGACTGATGGGAGAGGATGGAGTGGATAATTGTGGGCAACAGTGTGGAGGCAGAGCTAACAGGATGTGACCACTAATTGAAGGGTAGGAGGGAGGTAACTCCCTTACTCAAGGTTTCCCTGAGAAGTGATATGCACACTCAGGTGATATTTACCAGGACAGTAAATGGGAGCATCCATACAGCTTCTGGGAAAATGATGAGTTCTGCTTAGAAGATGTTTATTGATGGTTCCAGCTTTGATAGTTTCACAATGATGAATGGTAAGTAATTGGAATGGGAGTTCAGATCTCAGAACAAATACCATCACAAGAGGCCAAGAGAAGAGTGATTTGCTTTAGAGGCGATGGTTGAAAACTTTGATGAGATCACCAAGGTAGAGCATACCAGATAAAGGACAAGAAGACTAAAAACTGAGTCTTGGGAAATGTTTCTTCTTAAGGGGGAATACAGAAAGGAGAACGAATGAAGGAATAAAGAAGACATTGGCAGGAAAAACACACCATAGAGAAGCAGAAACCAATAGGGGGAGTTTCACAAGGGAGGAGGAAAGTTGAAGAAGCCTGATGACTTAGTAGAATGCTTTTGGTATTTAAAACTTCATTGATGACTTTGGAAACTATAGTTCATTGGTGACTGTGGGATTCAAATTACAGAGAGTTAAGAAGCAACTGTGAAGTGAGGGATGAAGTTATTGAGCATTTTGACTATTCGATGACTAATTTAGCAGTGAAAGGAAAGGAAGATCCACTGAGAGCCTGATGAGCTAGCCAGGACTCTGCCCTGTGGGTTGGCATCTCTGCTTTGGTTATCTTTCCTTAGCCTTCACCATGGCCGCTCCATGTATTAGACTAAGGAAAGTAATTACATATAATACAGTCCATTTAACTTGGATCTGCAATAGAAGAAAACTAATTCCTGGTTATAATGTGGTTGTAAAAAATTGTAATGGGCAAATTGTGGGCTGAGAGATTAAAAAATCCTGGACACATTTCTTCTGGGTCTGTGAACTTGAGCTTGGAAGGTGATACTGGAGCATGAATGAAAACTGATTGGGAAATTAACCATTGGACCAATAAGTGAATTCATGTAGCTTGCAGGCAATGTTGAAGCACAGGGTATTTTCCCCTTTCAACACCCTTCCTAGGAAAAGAGAGCAAAGAGAAGTTGATGACATTTGCATTCAATTAATGTGCTTGGTTGTAAAGGGCTTGTGAACACAAGACATTTATAGCATTAGCAACAACCAGATAAAGAATGGGTTTGGACACTTATCTGGTGGGCTGTGACATGACCTTCACATTGGGTTAGGCTTTGTGTTTCAGAGCAACCACTGGTTTCAAATGAAGTAGAATGTATCTCATGAGGTTTCTAAGTGAAGCTCTTTGTAGAAAGTAATGACTTTCAGCAATTAAAATATCTAATGAATATCAAAACCAGCAGGGCAGTAACTTGTACAAACAAAACAGGGGAGCCTAAGAAGGTACAAGTTCCACCACTTCTAAGCCAAAGGGGGAGTTTCAGATTTGTAAGAGCTAAATAAATCCTTGGCTGTTTGAACAAGCTTGGTATTGCCTAAGTGAAGAATGTCCTGAAGGAGAAGAGGAAGGAAAGTGTGGTTTGCTAAGTAAAGTATTTTTAATTTTTTTTTAAAAAGTGGTCAATATTTATGAAAATAACCAAATGAAAAAATCAGTAAGTAGAAAATCAACAAAATAGGGTACTCAGTTGTTCTTACATTTTTTTGCAGTATGCGTTATACAGAACTGGCCTCGAATTTCTAGGAGGCATGGTTTGTCTGTTAACAGTGGGATGGGCGACACCCAAATACTTTGGGCCTGAAAATAGACCCTCATCTTTAAAGATAAACAGAGCTGTTCAGGAAGAACTAAAGATCTAAGCTAAAAAATAAAAGAGAGTATTAAGGCAATAAGAACACCCAAGTATCTGAGGATTCTGTCCTTTTCATCTTTGTGTCCCTGGGATATGCATGTCTCAGTCCATATATAAGACAATGAAAAAATGATTTTTTGACTAAATGAAAACCAGGTAATCAATGATCCCATGGGCAAGTACACTACAATGATGGGGAAATTCAGGAATAGAAATGCTCAGAAATTCAGGATTTGGAATTAGGGAAAATTCTGTTAGAAGACAATGAAAGACAAACCTAGATAGGAGTCCAGGGTCAGGACTGAAATCTTAAGAGAACAGGACTAGTCCTAAAGGTGCTGATATTGAAGGAAAGTTGCCAAAGCAAGATCTAGACCTAAGCAATTAAGGCAGAAGCAAATTCATCAGACCTGCATAACTAAAGTCACTCAGCAATTGATTATTGAATGCTTTTTCTATGACAGGCACACTACTAGATACCAGGAATAAAGCAAAAAAAGACAAAGATTCCTGTTCTCATATAGCAGATAGTAAGAAGAGACAAGAAATAAAGAAAAAAAGGAAAGTAAAATACATATCATGCTACATGAGGCTAAATGTTTTAAAGAAAAATAAAGCAAGGAAGGGGATAGTAAGCACTGGAAGGGGTTGTAATTTTGAAAGAGGTGGTGAGGGAAGACATCACCAAGGTCAGGGGTCCCCAACCCCCGGTACCAGACTGGCCTGTTAGGAACTGAGCTGCACAGCAGGAGGTGAGCAGCAGGCCAGCAAGTGAAGCTCTATCTGCTGTTCCCCATAGCTACCCATCACTCATATTACTTCCTTAACCATCCCCGCCTCCCGCCCTGGGTCCATGGAAAAATGGTCTTCCATGAGACTGGTCCCTGATGCCAAAAAGGTTGGGGTCTGCTGACCAAGTTGACAGTTGAATAAAGTCAAAGGAAAAAAGATAAAGCAATTCACACAAATACCTTGGGGAGGAGCAGCCCAGGGGAACAGCAGGGGGAACAGCAAATGCAAAGGCTCTGAGGCTCTGAGACTGGAAAGGATCCGTAATTTTCTAGACAGCAAGGAGGCTTGTGTGGCTTGAGGGAGCAGTCAAGTAGCAAAGGAGTAGGAGATAAGATCAGAGAAGCAAGGGGAGGGCCAAAATGTAGGCAGATCACGTAGGACTTTGTCAGACTGGACAAGAGGTGCTGAAATCTTGCTTCTCCAAGATCAGAATTGTTCAAGACCTAGGTCAGGTTAAACTTACCAGATTCATCATATAAAAGCACTTCTGAGGGGCGAAAAGATTAAGAACCAGATGGGTCCTATCAGCTAATCCTCAGGGGGAAAATGCATAGGAAGCGAAATGTGTCATCCGCAACCCCCTACTTCTGGGATCCTCTCCTGCTGCACTCTGCCCGGTCGCCAAAGGAGCGCATTTTATGTCCTATTCCTTTAGCTAAAGCAATCACTTCACTGGCTTAATGTGGAGTAAAGGTTATTTAAATTATAATGGGGGCAGACTAAGACGTCCTCAGAACGTAATGATGATGAGAAACATTGGAGCTGACAGGTTTGGGCAGGGACCTGGCCCTCTTTAGCTGGTTCACTATTGGCAACTCCCCATGTGAGCAGTAACTGACATCTAAATAAAGCTCCCAGTTTTAGAGTCTTTCTCTTTCTTTATGTTTATGTGGGTATATGTGGTTTATTGTACACGTATTTAACTGTTTGTTGAAGTAAAATTCCTGGTGTGATTTAACTTTTAAAGAAAGATAATACAAGCAAAATAAGTTTAAATTTAAGTAAGACGTAAGTGATCTCCCACATTCTAATTCTGGGCTCTCCACCCCCCTTTCCACTGTCCATTTTCTAAACCAGTTTCCAGGCAAGATCTGACACCTACATGAGTGCTAGAGAAAGGGAACTTCTGGAACTGGATACCCAATGGAGACATTTATAGACAAACTTTCATTTGCCTAAAGTGGCTGAGCTTATTCATTTTTTTTTTTGTCGATGGTTTTGCTTATTTATTTATTTATTTATTTATTTAGCTGTGTTGGGTCTTCGTTGCTGCACGTGGGCTTTCTCTAGTTGTAGCAAGCAGGGGCGCTACTCTTCCTTGTGGTGTGCAGGCTTCTCATTGTGGTGGCTTCTCTTGTTGTGGAACATGGGCTCTAGGTGCATGGGCTTCAGTAGTTGTGGCACTCAGGCTCAGTAGTTGTGGCACACAGGCTTAGTTGCTCTGAGGCATGTGGGATCTTCCCAGACCAGGGCTCGAACCCATGTCCCCTGCGTTGGCAATTGGATTCGTAACCCCTGCGCCACCAGGGAAGTCAGCTTATTCATTTTTAATTATTTCAAAATCCTGAGCACCCTCTCTTCTAGCTGGGATGCATTCCTAGTTCTTTACATGCACGGTAGGCAGCAAAGGAGTGGAATAGATGACACAGGTTTCTTTGTTTTTTCCCCCTGGAAAACATTACCTCTTGAGTTTGGGGTAGGGGTGAGGGGGTCAGAACTCTCTAGGAATTAAGTGATATCCTATTTCATATTCATTATAAGCCAGAGCCAGGCTTCCATGAGTTTAAATTCAGTTGTTCAGCCACTGCTTAGCACAGCTAGTTTATCAAACAGGGTATTGTGCCGTCTAAATAGAAACAAAAAGCTTTTTGATTTGGGCAGTTCTCATGAGAGCTCATTGACTTTATTGTGATATTTCTCTTTATACAGAAAAGAACCAGATTAGTATCTGATAATAGATCAGCACATTTATAAATGCCGAATGCTGAGCTGTGGGCAACGTGTGATTGGATACAGAATTTGTAATTATTTTTGCTCTATTGTGTTTGCTGCAAGGATGGGGCAAGTTTACAAGGCTCTGATCTCATCTTCAGGGGCCTGGGATAGCAGCCAGTCCCTGGGGGTGCACACCAGCCCCACATGAAGCTGGATGCAAGCAGCTCCTGAGAGGTTGTGCAGGCAGGTGTGAGCATCAAATATGCAAATTCTGAGCAAAGGCAGGGGATGGAGGATGCACGTGCATTAGTGGGTTAATCTGTACTTGAGCTGACAGGTGTCCCTATCACCCTGGGGCAAGACATCCATCCAGTGGGGGAGGTGGTGGTGAGGATGGCGCCACAGTTGGGGAGGAAAGGGGAGCCGTGGGAATTGCTCAGGAGGCAAGTGTCAAGGCAACTGACTGTGTATTTGCCTGAATGATCAGGTTGAGAATCAGGAGACTTTTTTTTCTCTCTAAGATTTCAAAGCATTTAATGACATAGCATATGTTTAACAGATAGGGTAGACATTGACAGGTACAGGTCATACAACTGAACACTAAGCCTGAGGGACCACCTCCCTGCTCAGGCTCAGCCTCTGGAGTTCATTCCTATCGAAGCCATTTTGATTGCGCAGTAGGATGAAAATTTGTCATTACAATCATTACAGTGACGGAGAAATGCACAAATGTATCAAACAGCAAGGTAATGAAGCATATTATTAACACAGTGTGTTCAGGCACAAGCAAGTAAGCATTAGGGTAATATTACTTTGCCCAGTAAATGCTTCTGTTCCACTTGTACACTTACTAATGATTTAAAGGGTTTATTACACATCTAGTTGTATTATACTTTGTACTAGAATTATCTCAAACATACAATATAGTGTATTTCAGGAAAAAAGGTTGAAATTACAGATTATTTAAAACAGTATAAAGTTTCTATTCCTTCTTGTATACCAATGTGCTTAACAGTCATCAAAGCTGATGCAGAAAAGTCACATCAAGAGACAAAGTGTTCATCACTCAGAAGCAAGAAGAGGTTCATTTTCCTGGAGGTGAGTTAGACCGACCAGCTGTGTAAAGCGATACTTGTAGTTTGTATGCGGTAAAAACAATACAAAACAAGACATACACACACACACACTTTTTATTGAAGTATATACAGAAAAATGCACATTTAATAAGGATCCAGTGAGAGGACCATTTCCAAACCGAGCCACTCATGTAACCGCTACCCACACCAAGAGGCAACATTATCAGGACACCCCCTGGGTCCCTTTCCAGTCATGACAATTCCCAATGAAACCACTATCCCAGCTTCTAATAATATCCACTAGTTTTAGTTGCTTTGACACTTAATGTAAATGGTAACATACAATATATCATCTTTTGTGCTTGGCTTCTTTCACTCAACATTACTTTTGTGAGATACGTCCATTTTGTTACATGTTGTTTGTTCTTGTTGCTGTAGAGTATTCCATCATATGAATATATTACAATTTTTATAACCTTTCTACTCTTTAGGGACACTTGGACAGTTTTCATTTTTCTTATTAACCTCCCTTAACACTAATTAGTACCCCCGACTCCCGCCCCCCACCCCCACCCTCCTTCTCCAGAACCAGACATTTCGGTTCAGCAGTTTGCAATCTGCGTTTTTAATAGAGCTTTCATGAACATTCTAGTACATTCTTTTGGTGATTACACATATGCATTTCTGTTGGATATATACCTAGAAATGGAATTACTAAGTCACAATAAAATGTATGTTCGGCTTTGACAGATACTGCCAGTTTTCTAAAGTGTATTTATACTAACTTTCGTCTATTTTTTTAACTGTGAGTGGCACAAAAATTTCCACTTAGCTCTTGCCTGAAGTACTTCCTTTCTTCCTTCTTGTCTTAAAGTGCTATGTTTTTGGGTAACAGCAAGGCTTTCTGCCAAGTCCCAAGAAGTAGAGATTGTAGAATAAAAAAAAAAAGAAGGAATTAGAGAATAGGCCTGAGAATTTAAAAATTACCTGAGGTTCAGCATAAAAAGGAACAAAATTGAGTTATTTGTAGTGAGGTGGATGGATCTAGAGTCTGTCATACAGAGTGAATGAAGTAAGTCAGAAAGAGAAAAACAAATACTGTATGCTAATACATATATATGGAATCTAGAAAAATGGTACTGATGAACCTAATGGCAGGGCAGGAATAAAGAAGCAGACGTAGAGAAAGGACTTGAGGACACAGCGGGGGAAGGTGAAGCCGGAATGAAGTGAGAGAGTAGCATGACATATATACACTACCACATGTAAAATAAGTAGCTAGTGGGAAGCTGCTGCATAGCACAGAGAGATCAACTAGATGCTTTGTGGTGACCTAGAGGGGTGCGATAGGGAGGTGGGGAGGGAGGCTCATGAGGGAGGGGATATGGGGTTATATGTATACATATAGCTCATTCACTTTGTTGTGCAACAGAAACTAACACAACACTGTAAAGCAATTTCACTCCAATAAAGATCTGGAAAAAAAAATTACCCAAGATTGTCATATGACTTGGGCCCCTAAGTCGCTTTAGCGCTTATTCTCTATCCAAGTACCAGCTCCTGTTTAACTCTTATGCCCCAGTCATGAATTTGACTCTAATTCTCGCTTTCCCCAAAGCTCCCAACCTCCTCAGACTCCTGCACCAAGTCATAGAAAATGGATCTTTGGGCCTCTTGTGCATTGGGAGTTGGTTCTGTAGTATCTGAAGTTTGGCCTTCTTGTCACATTTTCTCAAGGAAATAATGTTAGTTGACTAGGTTGAATTCTACAGTTGGGAGAGCAACATATTGGTTAATAAGCCTTTTAGGGCTGTCTGTAATCTAACCTGCATGTATCACATTACACGCATAGGAAAAGCAGTCTTAACAACTGACTATTTTTTTTAAGTGCTGGGAATCCAGATGGATAATAAATTGGGAAACCCTTTTATTTACATATCAAACCTCAGTGTTCTTGATTTATAATAATTAGAAGCCACAAAATAAATTAATGTCCTGCTGGAGGCTTTCTAATGAGGGCCAATTATATAAAAAGCTGAGTGATCAGATGGAGGACACATTCTGTGAGCATTCAGAAAAGAAGGCAGTGTCTCTGTGTTTGACTCTGGGATGGGTGGCTTAGATCAGCACCTGGGCTGGTCTCTGATTACACAGATTCATCTATTAGCCTTTTGCCCTTAATGTCATTTCTCACAGAGAGGGGAGTTCCAACTGTAGGGTTTTCAACTGTTTTCCTGGAGAAGGCTGTCCTTTATGACATTAAGCAATGCAGGCCTTCCCCCAGGTTAGAGCCCCTTGCTCAATATGGGGATAAGTGCACATGCAAGGTTTACTTGATAAAGTCCACAGTACTGAAGAGGCCACAACTACATTAAATGTTTATTTACTGTAGCTCCTATTGTATTACCCTAGCACTGAAAAGTAAAGTTATGTAACTCAGTTAACTGCTAACCTCCAACTGTACACATACATGCACGCACACACACACACCCAAACAACAAACAAACAAACCCTAAACAAAGCTAGTCAGTTGATCAGCTCTGTCTAAGTTGGATAGACTCATAACCGCTTCTGACTCGTTGGAGAAAACTGCTGATTGGGAGTTTGCGCATGCTTGGGAATGAATGCTTGAAATAATATAATCATATGTTTACATTTTTCATATGATGTCCACTATTAGTTCTAATTATACCCATCTATTATCTTGAATTAAAAGACACTCTAGGGGGAGGATTCTAGGAAGAAAATAAAGTCGGAAACATTAGGAATCCATGTCCCCACCCAGACAACAATAACACTGGCAGAATATGTCTGATGTAACTTGTGGAACTCGAGTATTGAGGGCTTGGCTTGGCAGCAGTTCCCTTATCCCCCAACTCCCAGCTGTGGCAGCAGCTGTACATGTGTTCCCGGAGCAGCTTGCATGTAGTTCTGGGGAGCCAGAGTGGGAAATAAGACCCTCTCCTCCAAATATGGAAGATTTGTGATCTGATCACAGATTGCAGCTTCTGATCTTAGAAGTACAGTCACAGAGGCAGACAACCATTGTTGTTGTATCTCCCCTCATTGTTGCAAGACCCTTCCCCTCAGGCTGAATTGATTTCTAGGGGCTTTAAGGGGCCAACACCTTCCCTCACCACTTTCATTTTTCTCTTTTCTTCCTGTTAGGATCCAGATGTTAAAGACATTCAAAAGCAGCTGCATATATAGAGGAAATTAGAAAATCACTACCTATGCCCAGGGAAAGGCATAGGCTCAGAAAAGACACAAAAAGACTTTAGTTGACATCTCAGGCTAATCCTTAGCACAGAGACACCCTACAGCAACCAGAATGAAACAACAACAACAAACAACATGAAGGGAAGGAGGAGAATTTGATTTCCAGAATTACCAGATTATTAGATTCAAATGTTTTGTTTTCAACAAAAAATCACAAAGCATACAAAGAAGCAAGAAAGTATGTCTCATTGAAAGGAAAAATAAACCAACAGAAACAGTCCTTGAGAAAGACATGATGGCAGATTTACAAGATAAAGACTAGATAAACAAGTGTCTGAAAAATGCTCAAAGAACTAAAGGAAGACATGGAGAAAGTAAAGAAAAATGATGTATAACAAAAGGGAAATATCAATAAAGAGATGAAACCCTAAGAAGAATCCAAAAAGAAATTCTGGAGCTGAAAAGTACAATAACTGAAATGAAAAAAATTCATTAGAGGAGTACATAGGCAGATTTGAGAAGCCTAAGAAAGAATCAGAGAACTTGAAGACAGGACAATGGAAATTATCAAGTCTGAAGAATTGAAAGAAAATGATCAAAGAAAAGTGAACAGAGCCTATGGGACACCATCAAATGGACCATCGTATGCATGTTGGGAGTCCCAGAAAGAAAAGAGAAAGAGGCAGAGAGAATATTGAAGAAATAATGGTTAAAAATTTCTTAAATATGATGTAATACATTAATATGAACATCTCAGAATCTCAACAAACTCCAAGTAAGATGAACTCAAAGAGACCCACAACAAAACACATTATAACCAAACCGTCAAAATCAAAGACAATAGAGAATCTTAAAAGCAGCAAGAGAGAAAGTGACTCTTCATGTACAAGAGATCCTCAGTTAGATAATCAGCTGATTTCTCATCAGAAACCTTGGAGGCCAAAAGACAATGGGTTGATATATTTATAGCACTAAAAGGAAAAAAAGCTGTCCAACAAGAATCATATATCTGACAAAACCGGGCTTTGAAAATGATAGAGCAATCCAGACCTTCCTAGATAAGCAAAAGCCGAAGGAGTCGGTTACCACTAGACCTGACCTGTGAGAAATGCTCAAGGGAGTCCTACAGGGTGAAGTGAAATGATACTGGACTGTAACTTGACTTGTATAAAGAAGTGAAGATTGCAATAAAAGCAAACACATAGACAAAAAAGCTAGCATTACTGTAACTTTGGTTTGTAACTCTACATTTTGCTTTTTATATAATTTAACAGACTAATGCCTTAAAAAACAGTTAGTTTATGTTTTTTGGACACACTATATAAGATGTAATTTTGTGACATCAGCAACTGAAGGGTTGGGGATGCAGCTAAAAGGAGTAGAGTATGTTGTTGAAGTTATGGTAGTATAAACTTAAATTAGAGTTATAACTTTAGGATATTAAAATGTAACTCCATGATAACCACAAAGAAGATAACTATAGAATATACACAAAAGGAAATGAGAAGGGAATTAAAATGTTTCACTCTAAAAAAAAATCAACACTAAAGTAGACAGTGATGCAGGATATGAGGGGGAAAGCTATAAAGCATATAGAAAACAAACAGCAAGATGACAGAAGTAAGTCCTTTCATATCCATAATAACTTTAAATGTAAGTGAATTAAACTCTCCAATTAAAAAACAGAGATTGGCAGAATGGATTTCTTTTTAGAATGATGATTCAACTATATGCTCTTTTCAAGAGACTCACTTTAGATTTAAGGACACAAATTGGTTAAAAGTGAAAGAATGTAAAAAGTATATTCCATGTAGATAGTAACCAAAAGAGAGATACAGTAAGTCCCCTGTATACAAATGAGTTCCATTCTGAGAACACTTTCACAAGTCCAGTTTTTCAGAAGTCCAACAAAGTTAGCCTAGGTACCCAACTAACACAATCGGCTATATAGTACAGTACTGTAATAGGTTTATAATACTTTTCACACAAATAATACATAAAAAAGAAACAAACAAAAAATAAAGAAAACATTTTTAATCTTACAGTACAGTATCTTGAAAAGTACGGTAGTACAGTAAAACAGCTGGCATGCAGGGGTTAGTATCAAGTGAACAGGCAAGGAAAGTTACTGACTGGAGGAGGGAGAGGAGGTGGGAGGTGGTGGAGCTGAAGGATTGTCAGCAACAGGAGATGGAAGGCAAGCTGTAATTTCACTCACTCACATCCTGGGCTTGAAATAAAGATACTGTACTCTATACAGTACTATACAGTAAAGTGCACTGCAGCACAACCACTTGTAGAGGATGCACACACATGACAATGTATGCTAGACACGTGAACTAACACATGATTAGACATGCAAATACACATTCGCATCTTTGAAAGTTTGAAACTTGAAGGTTTGTATGTAGGAGACTTACTGTATATACAATAGAACATTATCCAGCCTTAAAAACTAAGGAAATTTTGACATATGCTACAAATATGGATGAATTTTGAGGACATTACACGAAGTGAAATAAGCTAATCAAAATACAAACACTGTATAATTTCATTTATTTGAGGTACTTTTAGGAGTCAAAATCAGGGACAGAAAGTAGAACCATGGTTTCCACAGACTGAAGGAGGGAGGAATGGAGAGCTCTTATTTAATGGGTATAGAGTTTCAGTTTTGCAAGATGGTAAGAGTTCTGGTTGTGATGGTTGGACAACAGTTTGGATATATTTAATTCCACTGAAGTTTACACTTAAAAATGGTTAAGATGGCAAATTTAGTGTTGATAAAACTGAAAAAAAGATATTCTTTGATTTTTTTCTTAACTTTTAAACAACAAATTTGATTATCCTTTCTGCAGATAAATTGCTATTTTATTGAAATCATTGTGGTTTTAGTTGCAGATGTAGTAGCAGGTTGCACAGATTTCATATTGACCCCAAGAAAAATCAGTACAGATGCTTTTATGAACAAATTCTTATCAGTTTTTTGCATAAACATTTTTCTCTTTCCCATAAATTTCAAGAGGTCCCAGGAGGGAAATTGTTTATATTTCTGGTAAACTGTAGCTCTGCTTATGTGACATCTTGCTTCTTTAAAAACTTTCTGGAATTAACAGATAAAATATGCTCTTGAAAATCAACCATGGAATTTTTACTGTGTTATTTATAGGTAAAGAATTGAATTAAGGAAAGAATCAGAGGCAGAATCCTTGACCTTGGGGAACTTATACTTAGCTGGTGTATGGTTTTAATTAGAGCTCTTCAGTTTTAGCGGCAGAAACCCAATTCAAGCAGACTTAAGGAATGTAAGAAATTGATTATTCAGCTCTGGTGGACATCCCCTCTGCACTTAACACTTCCATTCTCCCTGGCTTGACTGCTGATTTCCAACACCTGTGACTCTTAACCTGCAGGATCTTTTGGTCTTGAGTAGGGGAGGCTGGAAGTGCTCTAGAATTGGTAAGTAGGAACATTCATCAACCAGTGACAGGGGTTGGTGGATAAACACCCCAGGTCCCTTGCCTCTCAGGCAGGATAACTGAAGCATGTGTTCTATGCCGGAGTTCCCTAGTAGGGGTTGGTTCCTGTTGCCCAAAATGACAGCTTGCTTGATAATGTACACTTAATTGTTTTTTTTCTCTTCCCTACCTCACTAAACTACTCTCTTGCCAGTATTTTCTGGGCTCAGTCCGTAAACAAACTACTTGCACTATCATCCTTATCTCCAGGATGAGCTTACACTAAGATAATTGGCTTTTCTAAGTGAGAAGTCCAAAGGTAAACTTCAGGACACCGCTGCATCCAGGGGTTTAAATGATATCATTGAGAATGAATTTCTGCTGTTTGGCTCTTCAGTCCTTTATCCTAGCTCCATTCTCACCCACTGGCTTCCATCAAGTGGACAGGATAGTTCCTAGCAGTCCATCTGTGGATCACATTCTCTCAGCAACACCAACCCCAAAGAGCTATTCTTCTTAGTTTTTCTGATAAAAATTGGCATGATTTAATTGTTCTGAATTTAGTCCCTGCTTAACTCTAATTTAATCAGTATGAGATGCAGGATGGAATATGCTGACTGGTTTATACCTGGGTTAAGTATTTAACTCTGGAGCCAAAGGAAGGTCAGGCCAATCCACACCACATTCTCTGTAAATGGATAAATGTATTTTCCAAGGGAAGATCAGGCTGCTATTTACAGGAAAATGATAATGGATAATAGAAAGATAAAAACTATAGGGAAGCAAGATATTTATAATTCATAACAAAGTACAAAGCAAATGTGGATGTCAAATACAGATGACCTTAAAAGGGAGGATCATTATCCAGGATTGGGGAATCACCAGGCAGAAGAAGGGAAAGAATGCTAACAATTTGTGTTAATCAATTGCTATGGACCTAATTGTGCCCCGCCTCCAAAATTCATATGTTGAAATTCTAACCCCCAATGTGATGATACTTGGAAATGGGACCTTTGGGAGGTAATTAAGTTTAGATAAGTTTAGGAGGGTGGGACCCCCATGATATGATTGACAGCCTTATAAGAAGAAGCACCAGAGTGCCCTTCTCTCTCTCTCTTTTTTCTCTCTCTTTCTGTCTCTGCCACGTGAGGACATAATGAGTAGGTAGCCATCTGCAAGCCAGGAGGAGAGCTCTCACCAGAACCCAGCCATGCTGGCACCCTGATCTCAGACTTTCAACCTCCCCAACTGTGAGAAAATAAATTTCTGTTGTTTTAAGCCACCCGGTCTATGCTACTTTGTTATGCTAACCCACGCTGATTACATGATACATTGATCAATGGTCTCCAGCTGTGAACCATGGCCAATAGCACACGTTATGAAATATCATTTGGTAAATATCATTTGAAATGAGACAGAGAAGAACTCCATCTAAGGTAGCGCATGGCATGCTCTAGTCCTGTTGGAAGAGAGTCATCAATAAGCATTTTATATCATCGAGCAGAGTATAGTGAAATATGTTTTCTTAGGCAGCAAGAACATCAAACAGCATATAGCACACTTTAATTATTTGGTAACATGTAAATTAATTTACTTATTTTGTAAGGTCTGATGGGTCAGGGTTAATGCAATGTGTAAAATACTATTGTGGGTAGTACTTATGTGATGGTGACTGCGAAATCCACAAGATACTTTGACATAATTTTTACCTCTCTCTGTCTTATGTATGGAAGCAAGAAAACTGAGAGCAGATTCCTCTGACAACCTGATGAACCCCTTTGGTGCCTGCCATTCCTTTTTTTTTTTTTGCTGTGTGCAGGCTTTCTTTTAGTTGTGGTGAGTGGGGGCTACTCTTCATTGCCCTGCGCGGGCTCCTCATTGCCGTGGCTTCTCTTGTTGCAGAGCACAGGCTCTAGGCGCATGGGCTTCAGTAGTTGCAGCACATGGGCTCAATAATTGTGGCTCATGGGCTTAGTTGCTCTGCAGCATGTGGGATCTTCCTGGAGCAGGGATTGAACCTGTGTCCCCTGCTTTGGAAGGCAGATTCTTAACCACTGTGCCACCTAGGAAGCCCTGGTGCCTGCCATTCTTGATTGGACTGAGCAAGATCTTTGCTGAAAGGAAAGTGCTATGGTCTGAATGTTTGTGTTCCCCCCTCCAAATCCATATGTAGAAACTCTAACCCCCCACAGTGATGGTATTAGGAGGTGATTCATCGCATTTGGAAGGTAATTAAGTCATAAGGACAGTGCCCTCATAAAAGAGACCCAAGAAAGCCCACTTGCCATGTGAGGACACAGTGAGAAGATATTGGTCTATGTGGAAGGGTGCTCTCACTGGACACCAAATCTCTATGTGTCGTGATCTTGAACTTCCCAGCCTCCAGGACTGTGAGAAATAAATGTTCGTTGTTTTTCAGCCACCCAGATGAATAGTATTTTGGTATAGCAGCTTCAATGGACTAGGATACAAAATATATCAAATTTCCTAGCATCAGAAATTTTGATCTCCTATGTGTTAGAGGGGGAAATGACTATCGTCTGATAAATTTGTTGTAGTAGAAATAGGGAATTAACAAATATTTGTAACTCACTTTCATAAAGGACTTGTTATGCCTTGTACCTGAAGACATAGAGATAACTATTAAAAACAGAAATAGAAAATGTGTTTCCAGACAAAAAGTATATATAAAATATGCTTACTGGGAGAGTTCAAATAATTGCCATGATTTGAATTTACATTTGACTTTGAGCTTCTTGGTTGTGAAGGCAAATGGGGAAGATGGCAAATATCACATTACCAAAATGACCTTCAAGGGAGAATGTATATCTGTGTGTGTGTGAGTATGTGTGTGCTTGCGTGTTTCCTAAGTCTTGAGTCAGCTTTGGGTGCTGAGCACTGAGTATCTGGCCATGGGGCAATCTGCTCATTGTTTCTGTTTGTTTTCCATCAGTATTTGCATGTTCTGTTTTATTTTATATTTTTTTACTATCTTCTTACTTTATTCCTGAGCTCTAGTCCCACTCTTCGACAGCCTATACACATCCATTCTGATGTGATTAATTGCTTGGTGTCTTTCTGCAGATGCAGAAATATGTGTTATTTGGCTATTGTTGTACGACTTTAGAGAAAGGCAAAAAGTATACTGTTAAAACACCACCACGGAAAAGCCCTTCTGTTAGGGGAAAGGATAATTTGGGCCAAGTATTACAGACATCCAGTGGTCCTTTTAGACTCAAAGAGAGACATTAGATTAGTCAGAAAAATGGATGCTCATGGTCTCTCCAAGTACCATTTAGTACCATTTTATTCATATAGGGCTTTTTTATTTTTAAACAAGGAATAGCTAAAATATCATCACAGAAGATTATAAAACTCAAATTATAGTCTGGAGTGTTGCTATTCTCTACCAATATTTCTATATAATTTCTCTCTGTGTGTACAGGGAGGACACCAGATGTATTAAAAAAGGAAAGGATTTGGAGTTGGACAGACTTGAGTTGAAATCATGGCTATGTCATTTACAAACTGCATGAACCTATGGTCTGTAACATTCTTCAGATCTCGGAGCCTCAGTAGCTTCACTTGTAAGGCTGGTTTGATAACACCTCTCACGAATTTGTGAGGATTAAATGAGGTCTTGAACGTACATGCAGCATCTGATAGCTCACAGCTCAATACACATTTTTAAATGAATAAGTGGCCCTCAGAGAATATGATTATGATGATGGCAATGATGATTTTGTTTTTAAAGAAAAATACTGACTGGAGGACAGAAACAGATAGAGAATAGTAATTAACACAATTCCAACAGACTCATAAGAATTTGGTTTGTCATCTTCAAAAGTATTTGTAAGCAAAGAGAGACTATAAAAAGCCATACTTAACTCAGAGTGCTGGTATATTCCTACTAGTCAAAATTGGTTCAACAATTCATTTTCTTTGCTTTTTTTTTTAAAGAACTTTTATTGAGATATAATTGACATATAATAAACTGCATATATTTAAAGTGTATAATTTGATATTTTTTTCTTATTAGTAATGTATATATGGCAATCCCAATCTCCCATTTCATCCCATCCCCGCCCCCCACTTTCTCCTCTTGGTGTCCATATGTTTGTTCTCTACATCTGTGTCTCTATTTCTGCCTTGCAAACAGGTTAATCTGTATCATTTTTCTAGATTCCGCTTATATGCATTAATATTTGTTTTTCTCTTTCTGACTTACTTCACTCTGTATGACAGCCTCTAGGTCCATCCATGTCTCTGCAAATGTCCCAGTTTTGTTCCTTTTTACAGCCAAGTAATATTCCATTGTATATATGTACCACATCTTTTTTATCCATTCATCTGTTGATGGACATTTAGGTTGCTTCCATGTTCTGGCTATTGTAAATAGTGCTGCAATGAACACTGGAGTGCATGTGTCTTGTTGAGTTATGGTGTTCTCTATGCCCAGTAGTGGGATTGCTGGGTCATATGGGAATTCTATTTTTAGTTTTTTAAGGAACCTGCACACTGTTCTCTATAATGGCTGTATCAATTTACATTCCCACCAGCAGAGCAAGAGCATTCCCTTTTCTCCACACCCTCCCCAGCATTTATTGTTTGTAGATTTTCTGATGATGCCCATTCTAACTGGTGTGAGGTGATACCTCATTGTAGTTTTGATTTGCATTTTTCTAATAAATACTGATGTTGAGCAGCTTTTCATGTGCCTCTTGGCCACCTGTATATCTTCTTTGGAGAAATACCTATTTAGGTCTTTTGCACATTTTTTGATTGGTTTGGTTTTTTTTTTGATATTGAGCTGCATGAACTGTTTATGTATTTTGTATGTTAATCTTTTGTCTGTTGATTTGTTTGCACATATTTTCTCCCATTCTGAGGGTTATCTTTTCATCTTGTTTATAGTTTCCTTTGCTGTGAAGAAGCTTTGAAGTTTCATTAAGTCCCGCTTATTTATTTTTGCTTGTATTTCCATTACTCTAGGAGGTGGGTCAAAAAAGATCTTGCTGTGATTTATGTTAGAGTGTTTGTATCTTTTCCTCTAGGAGTTTTATAGTGCCTGGCCTTACATTTAGGTCTTTAATTCATTTTGAGTTTATTTTTGTGTATGGTGTTAAGGAGTGTTCTAATTTCATTCTTTTACATGTAGCTGTCCAGTTTTCCCAGCACCACTTATTGAAGAGGCTGTCTTTTCTCCATTGTATACCCTTGCCTCAACAATTCATTTTCTACTTTGCAGTAATTGAAAAGGAATAGAATGATTAATTTTTCTCAGGAAGAAACAAATACACAATCATGAAGTGAGTTTCCTCCATATTTCTTTGTGGGAAAATCATATAACCTTTTGCTTCTCTGTCCCCCTTGGGCACAGGAAATATGCTTTGGTGGCTCTGGGCCATTTTACTTTGTTCCTTACAAGGAAGCAATTCGAACTAGAAAATTTTCTCAAGAATTAAAAGGCTGCTCTTTTAATAGCTAAAACATACTTGTGGTTTAGTTCTTCTCAAATATCTGTTACATATATTAGCCAAATCCATTGCTTTAAGAAGAGAGTGACAAAGTCATTCAGAAAGGCTGACAATAAAAGGAAGAACAAAGTCAACCCAGGCAAATGCAAACAAAAAGAAAGCAAGGATTGTCATATTTATATCAGTCAAATCTGAATTTAGAGCCAAATGAATTAAATAAGGCAATTTTATGGTGATAAACTTTATGATCCATGATGAAGAATAAGCATGCATCAATTAATTTAGCATTACATAAAGCATAAGTTAAAAACTACCAGAACTACAAGGAGAAATAGATGGAAATACAATAGTAATACTCTCTTATAGCATATGACCAATCAATTAACAAAAAAAAGAAGAAGAAAAACCTAGCTATAAAACAATTTCAGAAATTGGTCATTGATTTTGCTACAGAAATTTAAAAAATTATAATTAATTTCCAAAGGTCGAAAGAGCACAGAGAACATTCTCTAATCAGAATATAATAAAACAAGAAGTTAATCACAAAAAAAAACAGCAAAATGCTAAGACAATATGATCTGAATGTTCATACGCCTGCAAGCCACAACTACTGAGCCCACACACCACAACTGCTGAAGCCTGAGTGCTCTAGAGCCCATGCTAGGCAACAAGAGAAGCCACCACACTGGGAAGCCCGTGCACTACAATAAGAGTAGTCTTCAACCCGCCACAACTAGAGAAATCCCACATGCGGCAATGAAGACCCAACACAGCTAAACATAAATAAATAAATGAATTTTAAAAAGTTTAAAAAAGTTCATATGAATCTCAGATAAAAAAGGAAAACAAAGCCTACATTAAAGAATGTCTATAAAATATTATTAATAAAACTATAAACATCTGAAGCCATGAGATAATTCTAAAATGTTTAAGAAAAAAATTCATGGTCCTAAAATTTATGTTGATAAACAAGAATCAATGAAAATGAACAGATGAGTGAAATCGCCAATTCAAGACATTAAAAACAATAAAAGAATAAAATAAACTTAAAAACAGAAATTACTACTAATAAATAAGAAATCAATAAAATACTTGGAAAATAAGAAAATTAATAAGTCAAAGCTCTGGTTATTTACAAAAAATGAGATAAAAATGTTCAAAAATCAACATGTTCAAAAATTAACTTAAAATGCATAAAATAAGAAATAAAAATTTAAAATGCATAAAATAGGAATATAACCATAAATACAAAATAAATAAATATCAAGATACTATGCTTAATGTTATAAAAACACATTTTTAAAAACTGAATTAAATGAATAAATAAGGAAAATAGAAACTACTAAAAATAGACCCCATTAAAAAAAAAGAAATATAAGAGATCAGTTACACAAAATAGAGAAAATTATCAAAAAATTTTACCCCACTCATACTCTTTTCATGCACAAAATGTTACCTAGTCTAGACATTTAGGAAACAGATATCCCCAAAGATAAGGAAACTGTTTTGGAATATGAAAAAAGTTGGAAAATCTCCAAAAACTTTTGATAAAGTCTGCACAATACTTATAAGCTAACAAAGAAAAATCTAAATAGTCTAATAATTATTAAATGGAAATAGTATTGTCTTACATATATTTTTTCATAAAAAACAATTTCAACCTCCAGTAGCTCCACTGGCAAGTTCTACAAATCACTCAAGAAGCATGATAGACATCAAACAAAAACATTTGTAGAGAATAAGAAATAAGGAACATTTCCCAGTTTGTGAGATTATCATACCCTTTACACAAAACCCTCAAACAGTACAGGAAATACGTTGTTAGAGGACAGAGGGAACAGAAATACCCACCAATCTGAGAAGGCATCTTGAGACTGAAAAACTAGGCCCACAGCCCCATACAATCAATGGATCAGTTTTTTATAGAGTCACTTATTCACAGGGTGAGATTGCGCCAACAACATTCTGGAAGAATCCACAGCTGTACTCCACACTGCCAAGGGGCCATCGGCAGGGTATTGGGGCAAGTGCTTGGAAACATGACAGGCATTCATAAGTCAAGATTTATGAATGGGGAACTAGTCTTGTGGGTGCTGGGAACACAACAGAGAAGGTCTTCATCATTGTTTGGGGACTAACAGAGCAGAGAGATCACCTGGTCCTAAAGATTTTTAAACAATATCTATTAATCACAAAGCCCTTGATGACAGAGAAGTGATTTACCACACAGTTCACCTAGGTAGGATCAGTGGAAGGACAGGAGGAACTGTAGGGTCCCAAGATGGTGTCAGTTATGCTAACAGCCACACATGTAGTACAGATCAATCTCACTCATGCATTCAAATGCATAATCTTAAACTATTTACATCTATAAGTGTGTGTGTGTGTGTGTGTGTATGTATGTGTATGTGTGTATTTTTTTAAGCATCACTGACAAATTGGGTTCACCCAAGGAATGCAAAGTTGATTTAATATTACAAAATTTAATGTAATTTATGCTCACATAGATGATCATATCATCATATGCAAAAAACATGTTTGATAAAATTCAATGCCAAGTTATGATAAAAAAAAAGTTCTTAGTAAACCAGGAATGGGAAGAAGACTTTCTTAGCCAGATGAAAGATCTCCAGAAACAAGTACAGTCAACACCATAATTAATGGTGACATGTTGAAACCATTCCCTTTTAGATCAAGAATAGAGCATGGATGTCCTTCACTCACTGTTCCTTTTTGACATCCTACTGCTTATCCCAGACAATGCAGAATGATAAGAAAAAATTATATTAACAAATATCCAGCCTAGAATGGATGAGTGAAAGTATGATAGTCTAGGAGGCCCTGAGCTGTCTGGTCCTGGGCACACCTCTGACCTCATCCTCTGTGTTCTGCCCAGTCTTACTGCCCCCTTGCTCTCCCTCTAAGAAACCAGTTACGCTGTTCCCTCTGCCTAAGTTTCTCTGTGTGACTCCAGATTCTTGCAAAAATGTCTCTTTCTCAAGATGGCCTTCTCCGACCTCCCTATTTAAAAATTAAACCTTCTCCTTTCCTCTTCCTTCTAGCATTCCCCTTCGCCCTTCCTTACTTTATTTTCACCAAAGCATTTCTTGCCATTTAACAGCTATTTGTTTATTGTCTGTCTCTCCCTAAGAGAATATAAACTCCATTCAAGCTGGGTTTTTTTTTTTTTCCTTTTTTGTTCATTACTAATTCCTTCCCATCTTGAATGGTACCTGGAACAGAGAAGATGTTTAATATTTATTATATAAATGAATGAAATCTGGACAATCTACAAGATTCTGTATTAGAATAAGAGCTTAAAAAGTTGCTTAAGACAAAATCAATAAAGTTACTTGAATTTCTCTACACCACCCCAGTCAGCTAGAAAATATAGTTTGAAAAAAATTACTTTTTATAAAAGTAACAACATACTTAAGAGACCTAAGACTTTTAAGGAAAAATTGTAAACTATTGTTAAAGGCATAAAATAAGATGGAAATAAATGGATAAATAGATCATGTTCTTGGGTGGAAACTCAACATGATAAAGATTTTATCTTTCTCCAAACTGATATTCAGATTCAAAGCAATTCCAATAGAAGCTTCAACAGGGTTCTTTTTGTGGAAATATAAAAAGTTGATTTTTAATATTTTTGTAATAAATTTATATATGTATGTATGTATGTATGTATTGGCTGTGTTGGATCTTCATTGCTGCATACAGGCTTTCTCTAGTTACAGAGAGTGGGGGCTGTTCTTCATTGCCGACTGCGGGCTTCTCAGTGCAGCTTCTTTTATTGCAGAGCACTGGCTCTTGGCGTGCAAGATTCAGTTGTTGTGGCACATGGGCTCAATAGTTGTGGCTTGAGGGGTCTAGAGCTCAGCATCAGTAGTCGTGGTGCATGGGCTTCGTTGCTCTGGGGCATGTGGGATCTTTCTGGACCAGGGCTTGAACCCGTGTCCCCTGCATTGGCAGGGGGATTCTTAACCACTGCGCCACCAGGGAAGTCCAGATTTTAACATTTTAATGGAAGACAAAAGGGTGATGAATAACCACTCCTAAAGAAGAAGATGGACTGGGGAAACTTCTTTATCAGAAACCACGATAAAGCTATTGTAATTAAGACAGTATAATATTGGTGCATGGAGAGCCAAGTAGACAAATAGAACTGAGTGAAGATGCCAGAAACAAACACACACAGATAGAAAGTAGATTTGTGATGTAGTGGCTAATGCAGATTTGTGAGTCAAGGAGATAATTGATTTTAATGTAGTTGAATTTACCAATATTTTTCTGAGAATATATGTGCTTCTGGTGTCTTATTAAAGAAATCATTTAAGACTGTAATAATAAAGATAGTCTCCAAAATTATCTTCTACAATTTTTATAGTTTTTCCTTATATTTACATCTTTAATCCACTTGAAACTGAGATTTTGTGCATGACGTAATGTTAATCCACATTTATTTGTTTATTTATCTTGCAAGGAGAATCAGTTGCTGCGGCCCTTCTTTGCCTCACTGATTTACAATACTCATTCTGTCATTAATCAGGTTTCTGCATGTCTGTGGGTGTGTTTCCTGGGCTCTCTATTCTGGCCTGTATAAATATGAAGATGCCTTAACTCGTCAGTCATAGAAATGCAAATTAAAATCGTTTCTTATCTATCAAGTTGGCAAAATTAAAAGGCCTGATAATATCAGGTGTTTGCACAGATATGAAACAACAGAAATGTTTGCCCATTGCTGGTGAGAGTGTAAACTGATAGGATTATCTTAGAAAAGTTTGGCTTTACCCAGTAAATTTGAGCTTCCTGACCCAGCAATTCAATTCCTAGATATATCCCTTAGAAGAACTCTTGCACATGTACATCAGGGGATGTGTAAAGAATGTCCACAATAACTGTTTGTTAACCAAAAACCTGGAAACAAACCAGATGCCTCTCCCTGATAACCTGAATAAGTAACGTATATTTGTATCATAGAAGAAACACAGCAATGGAACTGAACTAACTTCTGTTACATTAGTCAACATGGAGAAATCTCAAAAATACATCATTAGGGAAAGAAGCAGTCACTGTAGAATACATAAAGTATAAAGTATGAAGAGTAGATGATTAGGGATATATACAGAAGTGATAAAACTATAAAGCAATACCACGGAATGAGTAATTTAAAAATGCAGGATGACGGTTATTTCTGGGGTTGGTTGGGAGGAAAGGGGTATTCAAGGAGTATCTAACCTGTGTGGTGGGTACATGCTTTTAAAAATTTATTCTTTTTATGTATGTAGTATGTTCTACAATAATAATACCTTAAAAAAGAAGTGACTATAATAAAATATAATAAATTCTACGTAAGAATTATTTTTTAAAAGGTATCATGGAAGGAGATTAGAATAATTAAACAGTTGCTAAGAAAGCAAATCAAGGTTTGTAGTGGGCAAGTTTAAGCCAGGAACCAGGGCAAAGGGAGTTGGATGGTTTTGCGGTCAGGGTCAGGACACCGAGAGAGCCAAATGACCCTCCCTAGTCTCAGGACAACAGACTGGATGTCAGAGGACAAATGATGCCCATGTAGTATTAGTGATGCACCAGCAATTTTATTACCTAATTCTTGTGTGTGTGGTCTGCATGAGGAAGACCACTTATCCTTCTGAGGGTACTGATGATTAAAAAGGGACTCCTTCTTTATTCCAAAGTAATTTAAAAACTAGTTATAAGTCCCATGTTTGCACAATTATTTTCATTGGTTCCATTTTTTAGTTGAATTGCTTTAGAGAAAGCCACCTTAAACTTTTCCATAAAATGTCTCCAAATTATATTACAAAATTAGTTGTGTCTTAATGTTTCCACAAACAAAGTTATGAACAATCTTGTTTGTTTTTTTATTGACAAAAAGTTATTCCCTCAGAGCCCCTAAATGTAGTCATCTCTTTATGGTTCTCAGCTTGGTTTATTCCTTCCAGTAAGTAAATTCAGCTGTTACTTATTTCCTTGAGATAGTAGTAAACTTGATCTGTAGCAGAAGAATATTTTATTGAAAAGATTTCCTTCTCAAATAAAAAAAAAAAGTTAAAAAAACCTCAGCTGTTTCTCTCCAAAGACAGGTAAAATTTTGTACTGGACCCGTTTTGTTGTTGTTGTTTTGGAAATAACCTGTGTGTCTCAGCACTATAGATGAAGAAATGTGTTCAGATCCTCTGTTCCTAGTCCTCCCACACCTGCTTCTCTAGGGCTTGTCAATCTGCGCCCTGAGGAGGAGGAGATGATGGTGCAGTTCTCTCTCTCCCTCTCCTACTATCCTCCAAATCATTTGTCACAAGGTTGTAAATCTCCCTTCACTTATCTTCCACCCACTTTCTGTGGGAGTAACCCAAATGTTAGACTAAATTTATGGACTCTAAGTGGGCCAATGATGCTGAAGCCCTCAGGCAGTCATAGATGTTTTCTCAATTTCATTCAGAAGCTGGGTACAGTTGTCATGTTTACTCCTTGCCAGGTCCTAAGGGCTCTTTTTTTTCTGAATTCCTTTAATCTTAGCCTCTTAGTTTTCTGGGAACTCTTTCGGGACACAATGGGCAGGGTAAATAACAAAGAATGGAATCAAGCACATGTTCTGATTCTAAGAAATCCCCTCCTCGGTGGCAAGAATTCAAGCAGGAGGGTATATGTGGAAGTGGGGTGGGGCAGAGAAAAGAGTACATTGTTTCACCAGCTCTCTGCCGAAAACGTTGAAGAAAATTACTTCAGATATTGGCAGAAATAAAGATTCCTTTAGCACACTGGGTCCATGTAGATACTTTTTTTTCGGTTGAAAAATTGGACTGTTTATTCAAGGTAGATTGGCTGACTGAATCTTCTGCATCCATCCTTAGCACACTTACAAGAGTCCTTGCACACGTGCATCATTGCCCTCCAGGGAAAACCTGTAAGGGAAGTTGAATTGGTCAAGTGATAAAATCTGCTTTGAAAAAGGACGACTTCTCATGAGTTCCTTCACTTGATGCTGAAAACATGAAGAGGTGATTTTAGTCTCTGGTGCTATTCACAAATAGCTTATGTCCAAAGCACAAACAGACTATCAATGAATTTTTAGCACAAGTCACACAGTGCTGCTGGTAGAAATTTACTCAAAAAAACCGTATGACTCTGATAGTGTGTTGCTAGGAATTCTATCACAGATTATTATGAAGTGATGTGATGGAAAAAATGTAAATCAAACATGAAAAATACATTCATTCTATTAGTAGGTGCTATAATAAGTCCAGAGAAGCCTAAATAAAATCAGGCAATGAATGTGGTGAAAAAAAATCATGAAATTTATTTAATTCCTAAGAACCAGGCTGTCAAACTTCCAGGAACAAATCTTGGAATGTGAAAATCAACTTTCTTAAAATCGATTTTTGAAGTTATTGAAATAACAAAACAGAAACTGATTTTAACTAACTCTATTAAATAAAAAAATTATTTATCTTAAATTAACAAAACCTTAAGTTAACAAAACCAATTTACCTTAAATTAAGAAAACCAATGTCACACTTATCACGTGCCAGTATATGGAATACCTTAAATAAAGATTCCCTTATTTTAAAGTGTTTTAAATTCCCTCTTCATTTAGTTTTCTTGAGAGTTTGTATTTGTGAGCGGAGGAAATATGAGATAGGAGGTACTTATGAAACATTTACTGAGTGGCACTTATGCTCTCCTACTCACATGAAATAATTCAAAAAAGGAGTGCACAGGTTTCATTGCTAAATTAGACACCGAGGTTAAAGAATAGGGAGCAGTGGAAGGGAGGAGAAAGGAATGGATGTGGTCAGAAAGGAGAGAGGACAGTGGTAAGTGTGAACCTAACGATGCAAGTTTTATGAGCTGCTGATCATTTTCAAAGTTTATTTAAACACACAAATATGCTGAGTAATTTAAGAACTGTGTGAGGCCCCCTGCACAACTATAGGACTAGTTCCTTCCCAAACTTCCCTTCTCCCTTGATAAATTATATTAGGCACGTCTTTTTGTTTTTCATTTTACTATTTTTAAACACTAACAAAAAAACAGTAAGGGTGTGTTTTGATTCTGCAGCTGCAGCGGTATTGTTCTGTCCACTTGGTGTGATGCTGGATGCTGAGAATTCAACAGCGATGTTGATGATGATGACGTCTGGCAGGCAGCTTTAGAGAGATCTCAGGGGTTTTGCGTGACTTGGGACATGTTTTTCCTGAACCAAAGGGGAGGGTCAAGGTTTTATTACCTCACCTTTTGAGAAATGTCCTGTAGTCCTCACAGATACTGAGAGTGACTTGAGCTCAAAGGATGATTGTATACTGAAAGAGCTAAGTGCTCTTTGCCCAGAAGACACGTAGTAGAGATGGGGTGGTCGCCAGAGGGAAATAGAGAAACTGACTTGAGGTGGTGTTATCAAAACAAAACAACAAATGAATTGGAAATATTTTCTGATGTTACTGTAAAATGAGACAGATGCAGGAAATCTTAAAAACACTTAAGGTGTAGGAGCTCGGCACTTCTTTTACATTTCTCTATTTTCTCAAAATGACAGGAAAAGAAAATTTCTTCCGTGTTTCGTAGATTTATTCTTGGCACTGGCATAGAAAGTACTCAGTCAACAGTTATAACCTCTTCTGTCAATGAACAAAAGTACTCCAGATGCAGTTGGCAGGAGCAAGAGCTCACTGTAAATGTGGGGCTGCTACATGGATTTTAAAATGCCAGAAATCTTATCTTCCCTCAAATACCTCCCCCACCACATGCAAATCCCCAGTATTAGTGTTAATAATGAATTAGATAGATACATCATCTCTATATGGCCATCTGGCCCTCTCTTATCAGTTTATCACAAAAGGATACATTTTAGGAGAAGCAAGACATTATCAAGCCCTGTTGTAGGGGATAGGTCCAGGGTCAAAGGGTGAATCATAATATGTGCCTGGGAAGGGAACAGTGGTTCCAGAGGGAAGTGAGTAGGATGTTTAAATACTACAAGAATTGTTTTTGTATAGTTCCTGCTCCTCCATTAACCCCTAGTGCATGTAAATTTCGGAATTCTGGATTACTCCTGTCTTAAAGGGAGAAATATTTTTGTTTGGGAAATCAACTTTTGTTCCTGGGAAATCAAATCTGGAAATTATCAGGGTGGGATAGCAAAGAAATTATGCAGCATTATTTTATCTCCCGAAAAGGCATGCCTGAGCTTGAGGTTCCGTTCAGATAAAAATTGGCCAAGAGTGAATTCACTGGTTCTATGCCAGTTCCTCCAGGTCATGGAAAAATTCCAGGAATGACAGCTTTCTTCCTGCACATTATCAGGTACGGACTCCACCCTGCTGTTCTGTTCAAATGGTTCAGTTACTGAAAAAGAGTACAAAGAAAAACATGAGCAGAAGCATGTACCTGCCTTCTCATTAGGCCTTAATGATGTATCTAAAATAGAGCCAAGGCACGGAATTCTTTCAGGTGTACATAATCTAGTGGCGCCAGATGCACAGGTGAGATCCGTGAATGCACTGAAATAGAGAATTTTATGAGTGTAAATATATATATATACACACTCTTTCTGTGGGAGAGGGTTTCTATTTTTCTCAGCTTCTCAAATGGAACCATGACCCAAGAAAGTTTCGGGACTATGATAGAAGATTTAAAGCTTTGAGTGAGTGACTCTGCTCAGGGCGGGGAAAGGGCTGTAAAGGAGGAATTTACAATGCATGCAGTTTAATGATGTTATCCGGGGCAACGCTGCATACAACAGACACTACAATGTACAATCATAAGTTGCTTGAGTCCTGTTGCAATGGGCACAGTTACTTGGCTCGTGCATTGTATGCAGAACTACATGTTGTTTTAATTTGCAGTTTCAGGCATTTAGGGGAATGGAGGTTGACCTGATGTCTTACTGAAGGTTACTTCTCTGGCAGGAGTTAAGGGTGTCCTTAAAAATGGTGGCGTCTGAATAGTATGATTTAAGGGAAAGAGTCTTGATGAAATAAAAATGTCCACTCCTTTTATGTTAGTTTAAATGATTGCTTTTCTAATACGAGCACTAAAATATGAATGAATTATAGAATTCCTAGTGACTTAACTCCTCCCAGATCTGTCTGTTTGCGTTGGTTTGATGGTTACTGAAAGAGAGCTGGTATGGTTTTAGTAGAGGGTGAAGTGAGGATGTTAGTCAAGTCCTGAACAGAGTTACTTACATCACCTCCCATCTTTCCCTTAGTGGTGTAGTACTTAATATGCTAACATAACAGCATTTCACGACTACTGTGCTCTGCAACCAAGGTTAAGTGGGAAAATAATATGAAGAGAAATATGAAATTACTTATTATCTATGTTAGTAAAACCACTGAAAAGAAAACACCAGTGGCTTATTCCTTTTCATTGAAAAGGGGAAAATAAAAATTTTAGGAGAGGACAATTACTTTAGTCATGTAAATTTTATTATAAGTAACAATTTTCAATTGTTCTATGCAAGCAAAACAAAACAAAGATAAGCTGTGGGTAACGTGAATATTAGAAATTCACTTCAAAATATGCAAAAGTTTGAAAAGAATACTAATTGTATTCAGAAAATCAACTTGACATATTGAGTTATGTTAACTAATTTGATGAAGACAAAATAATTAAAATAATATTTTGAAGTACATTTCACCATAATGTTCTTTCTTATTGAGTAATTAGAATCATTAATGCAAAACAGATATTTAAGAAATAGCATTTAATAAGTATTTCTGTGTCAGAAAATAGAGGCTTAGTTTTTTCCAGTTACTCTTATCAAAAAGTTTAATATAAAACCTAAATACTTCTTAGATAAAATGTTTACTCAGCAGTTATTGCATAATGATGAAATGCACCATCTTTAAAAGGCCACATACCTTATCTGTTTATTTTCCCGAGATAAATGTGCTTTCTTGAGAATTTTTCTTTCAAAGAAAATCCACCCTTGAGTCTATCAAAAGATGAGCAAGGAGCCGATTAGGACCAACTGTTTCTGGATTAGGCTCTTAAATTGCATCCTATGTGTAGGGTGAATAGCATAATATGGTTGAATCAAATGCTAAATAAGTAGCAAGTTATTAAAGAATAGCTATTGCATAGCTGAGATAACATTAAGATAAAGGTATTAAAGCTTAAAGAGTAGAATCAAAACCTCTCACTTGGTAAAAAAAGCAGCAGAAGGATTCTAAAAATCTCCTAAGCTTTGCAAGATCTGGGTAAGACCTAAGACAAAAATCCTACATACCTGTAGCTTCATAATTACATACAGTGCTTTAAATTTCGCAGAGTGCTTTCTATCACATTGTTATATTTAACTCTCACAACAAACCTAGATTCTTTTGAGGACAGGATCTGTATTTTTTTTCTTTCACAGTAGTATTCTCTATGTCTTCACTGTGCCAGGCATAGAGTAGGTACTCAGCAAAGTTTTAAATGGATGAGTGAATGAAAGGTAAAGTGACTTGGTCAAAACTATCAGAGTGTAGCGGAACTTGGGTTCACTCTTGGCTTTTTGATTCCAAATCCTTATTCCTTTTTATAATTTTAGCTTTTATCTTCTGTAGAGAAAATGTTTGTTGTGTTTTCCTTTTCTCCTGATTTCAAAACAAAGTCTGATGAGTTCTACATAACTCATAACTTCTTTTATTATTTTTAAATAGTGAAGTTAGGTAGTTTAAATCAGGTGTTGGCAAACTTTCTCTGTAAAGAGCTAGTTATTAAATATTCTCAGCCTTTTGGGTCCTATGGTCTCTGTTCTAACTCTTCAACTCTGCTGTTGTGAAAAAAAATCATAGACAACAATAGATGAATGGGCACAGCTGTGTTCCAATAAAAATTTATTTATAACACATATTTAAATTTCCTACAATTTTCTTGTGTCACAAAATACTCTTCTTTTTTATTGAAGTATAATTGATTTAAAAAATTATATTAGTTTCAGGTGTACAACATAGTGATTTAATTTTTTTTAGATTATACTCCATTCAAAGTTATTATAAAATATTGGTTATATTCCTGTGCTGTACAATATATTCTTATAGTTTATTAATATTTACATAGTAGTTTGTGCCTCTTAATTCCTTACCCCATCTTGCTCCTCTGCCCTTCCTTCTCCCAACTCTTAACCACTAGTTTGACCTCTACATATGTGAGTCTGTTTCTGATTTATGTTCATTTATTTGTTTTATTTTTTAGATTCCACACATAAGTAAAAACATATAATGTCTGTCTTTGTCTGATTTATTTCACTAAGCATAATACTTTCTAGGTCCATCCATGTTGTTGCAAATGGCACAATGATATCTCATTGTGGTTTTGATTTGCATTTTTCTGATGATTAACAATGTTGAACATCTTATCATGTGCCTGTTGATCATCTGTATGTCTTCTTTGGAAAAACATCTATTCAGGTCTTCTGCCCGTTTTTTAATTGGGTTATTTGCTTTTTTGATATTGAGTTGTATGAGCTGTTTTTATATACTAGGTATTAACTCCTTATTGGTCATAAAATTTGCAAATATTTTCTCCCATTCAGTAGGTTGTCTTAACATTTTGTCAATGGTTTCCTTTCCTGTTCAAAGTTTTTAAGTTTAATTAGGTCCCATTTGTTTATATTTGCTTTTGTTTCTTTTGCCTTGAGACAGATCAGAAAAACTACTGTCATGATTTGTGTCAAAGACTGTTCTGCCTTTGTTCTCTTCTAGTTTTATGGTTTCCACTCCTACATTTATGTCTGTAATACATTTTGAGCTTATTTTTGTATATGGTGTTAAAAAAAGTTTTAATATTCTTGTTTTACTTGTAGCTGTCCTGTTTTCCCAGCACCACTTATTGAAGAGACTGTCACTTCTCCATTGTGTGTTCTTATCTCCTGTGTCATAGATTAATTAACTATAGGTACATAGGTTTATTTCTGGGCTCTCTATTCTATTCCATTGATCTATGTGTCTGTTTTTGTGGTAGTACCCACACAGTGTTGATTACTATAGCTTTGTAATATAGTTGGTATTATTCTTCTTTTGATTTTCAAAAACTATTTAAATGTGTAGAAGTTATTCTTAGTTTGTGGGACCAACAGAAACAGGACACTGGCTGGGTTTGATTCACAGGTTTTAGTTTGCCAACTTCTGATTTAAAAAATGAACGTAACAATAATAAGAGCTCAAGTTCCTTGTGTAGTAATTAAATAAAATCGGTCCAATCATTCTTTATTTTTTAATTGAAATATAGTTTAGATACCATATTATGTTACTTTTGGGTGCACTACATAATGATTTGACATTCGCATATGTTATGATATGTCTATTAACCATCCGTCCCCATATAAAATTATTACAATATTCCTTACACTGTATGTTATATCGCCATGACTTATTTATTATATAACTGGAGGTTTGCACCTCTTAGTGCCCCTCACCTATTTTGCCCATCCCCCCACCCTCTCCCTTCTGGCAAGCACCCATTGTTCTCTGTGTCTATGAGTCTATTTTTGGTTTGTGTTATTTTTGTGTTGTTTCTTTGTCTGATTTTTTTCACTTAGCATAATATCTTCTAGATCCATCCATGTTGTTGCAAATGGCAAGATTTCTTTGTTTGTTTGTTTTTTGTTTGTTTTCTTTTTTTTCTTTTTTAGAACTTTTATTGAGATACAGTTAACAGACAAAAAACAGCATATATTTAGAGTGTACAGTTTGGTATTCCAATCTCCCAATTAATTCCCCCCAACCCTCCCCACTTTCCGCACTTGGTGTCCATATGTTTGTTCTCTACATCTGTGTCTCTATTTCTGCCTTGCATCTCCTCTTTCATATTTGTTAGCATTTGCCTTATGTACTGAGGTGCTCCTTTATTGGGTGCATATATATTTATAACTGTTATCTCCTCTTCTTGGATGGATCCCTTGATTTTTATGTAATATCCTTTCTTGTCTCTTGTAACATTTTTTATTTTAAAGTCTATTTTATCTGAGATGAGTATCGCTACTCCAGCTTTCTTTTGATTTTCATTTGCCTGGAATATCTTTTTCCATCCCCTCACTTTCCATCTGGATGTGTCCCTAGGTCTCAAGTGGGTCTCTTGGAGACAGCATGTATATGGGTCTTGTTTTTGTATCCATTCAGCCAGTCTGTGTCTTTTGGTTGGTGCATTCAGTCCATTTACATTCAAGGTAATTATTGATATGTATGTTCCTATTACCATTTTCTTAATTGTTTTGTTTTTGTTTTTGTAGGTCCTTTTCTTCTCTTATGTTTCCTGCTTAGAGAAGTTCCTTTAGCATTTGTTGTAGGGCTGGTTTGGTGGTGCTGAATTCTCTTAGCTGTTGCTTGTCTGTAAAGCTTTTGATTTCTCCATCAAATCTGAATGAGATCCTTGCTGGGTAGAATATTCTTGGTTGTAGGTTCTTCCCTTTCATCACTTCAAATATATCATGCCACTCCCTTCTGGCTTGAAGAGTTTCTGCTGAGAAATCAGCTGTTAACCTGATGGGAGTTCCCTTGTATGTTATTTGTCATTTTTCCCTTGTTGCTTTTAATAACTTTTCTCTGTCTTTTATTTTTGTCAGTTTGACTACTATATGTCTTGGCATGCTTCTCCTTGGATTTATCCTGCCTGGGACTCTCTGTGCTTCCTAGACTTGGGTAGCTGTTTCCTTTCCCATGTTAGGGAAGTTTTCAACTAGAATCTCTTCCAATATTTTCTCAGGTCCTTTCTCTCTCTCTTCTCCTTCTGGGACCCCTATAATGCAAATGTTGGTGCATTTAACATTGTCCTAGAGGTCTCTTAGGCTGTCTTCAGTTCTTTTCATTCTTTTTTCTTTATTCTTTTCCACATAAGTGAGTATCACCATTCTGTCTTCCAGGTCACTTATTCGCCCTTCTGCCTCAGTTAATCTGCTATTGGTTCCTTCTAGTGTATTGTTCATTTCAG
Source organism: Hippopotamus amphibius kiboko (assembly GCF_030028045.1). Taxonomy (NCBI): domain Eukaryota; kingdom Metazoa; phylum Chordata; class Mammalia; order Artiodactyla; family Hippopotamidae; genus Hippopotamus; species Hippopotamus amphibius. The sequence continues at coordinate 105,559,916 of NC_080190.1, read as the reverse complement.
TTATTGTGTTGCATATCTCTCTTTGTTTGCTCTTTAATTCTTCTAGGTCTTTGGTAAACTTTTCAATCTTTGCATCCAGTCTTTTTTCAAAGTCCTGGATCATCTTCACCATCATTAGTCTGAATTCTATTTCTGTAAGCGTGCCTATCTCTTCTTCATTTAGTTGTTTTTCTGGGTTTTTATCCTGTCCCTTCATCTGGTACAAAGTCCTCTGCTTTTTCATTTTCTCTATCTTTCTGTGGCTGTGGTTTTCAGTTCCACAGGATGAAATACTGCTGATACTGCTTGATACTGCTGTCTGCTCTCTTGTGGAGGAAGCTATCTCAAGATTTCATTTTATGGATGAGTAATATTCCATTGTTTATATATATATACACCATATCTTCTTTATCCATTCATCTATTGATGGACAGCTTGGTCGCTTCCGTATCTTGGCCACTTTCAGTCCATGTGTGTCTTTAGATCTGAAGTTAGTCTCTTACAGGCAGAGTATATATGGGTTTTGTTTTTGTGTCCATTCAGCTACTTTATATCTTTTGAGTGAAACATTTAGTCCATTTACATTTAAAGTAATTATTGATAGGCATGTACTTATTGCCATTTTGTTAATTGTTTACTGGTTGTTTTTATACTTCATTTTTGTTTCTTTCTTCTTTTACTCTCTTCCTTTGTGATTTGATGACATCTTTAGTGTTATGTTTGGATTCCATTCTCTTTTTAGTGTATGTATCTATTATAGGTTTTGGTTTGTGGTTACCATGAAATTTATATATAATAACCCATATATATGTGATTAAGTTGATTATTTCTTAAGTTCAAATGCATTCTAATAACCATGCATTTGTACTCCCCCAGCCCCTATATCATGTTTTTGACATCATATTTTACATCTTTTTGTTTTGTGTACCTCAATGACTTATTGTAGCTATAGATGATTTTACTACTTTTGTCTTTTAACATTCCTATTAGCTTTATAATTGGTTTATCTACTAACTTTGCTGTATGCTTGCCTTTACTAATTAGATTTTTCTTTTCATATTTTTTTAAGATTTTTTTTTGATGTGGACCATTTTAAAAATCTTTATTAAATTTGTTACAATATTGCTTCTGTTTCATGTTTTGTTTTTTTGGCTCCAAGGCATGTGGGATCTTAGCTCCCTAACCAGGGATAAAATTTGCACTCCCTGCATTGGAGGGTGAAGTCTTAACCACTGGACTGCCAGGGAGGTCCCTATAATTTTTAATTTCTTGTTGTGGTCTTTTCTTTTCCACTTAGAGTAGGCCCTGTAACATTTCTAGTAAAGCCAGTTTAGTGGTGCTGAATTCTTTTAGTTTTTGCTTGTCTGTACGACTCTTTATTTCTTCTTAAAATCTGAATAATAACCTTGTTTGGTAGAGTGTTCTTGGTTGTAGGTTTTTTCTTTTCATCACTTTGAATACCTTGTGCCACTCCCTTTTGGCCTGCAAAGCTTCTTCTTAAAAGTCAGCTCATCGTCCTATGGAAGCTCCCTTGAACATAACTACTTGCTTTTCTTTTGCTGTTTTTAAGATTTTTTGCTTTCGCTCTAATTTTTGCTATTTTAATTATAATGTGTCTTGGTGTGAACCTCTTTGTGTTCATCTTGTTTGGGACTCTCAGCACTTCCGAGACCTAGATATCTGTTTCCCTTCCCCAGTTAGAAAAGATTTCAGCTATTATTTCTCAGTTTGGGATTATGCCAGCATTGAATCCACTCAGAACTTTAAGAAAAGAAAGGCTTAGACTAACAACAGGAAAGTTTTCTTTCCTGAAAACAAAACAAAACAAAATAAAAAAAAATACTATTTTTAAAAAACAAAATATTTTTTGTTTGAAAATTGATGCATCTATCTGGGCATAATTATAATCAATGACAAGAACAAATCTCAAAGACTAATTAATATATGCTCTAGGAGAAACATAGACATCATGCCCAGTTTCTATAGGAAAATGAGGAATGAATTTAATGAAAAAGATACATAAATGCTGCTGAGGGACAGATGAGGAGTGGTGGAGGAAGGAAGACATTTCCAAAGTTAAAGAGGAAAGAAGATGAGGCTTACCTGATTCAAGAAGAGAAGTGTTGGCTTTCTTTTTGACTGTGTATTGCATTAGTATTGTCAGACATATTTATTAATATGCTGAAGTACTATCAGAGTATGACTGTAAAGCAATATGTCATGTTTCATAAGAAATTGCATGGAAAATATAACTTTAGGATAAGAATCTCTGCATTCATTCAGTCACCATTATTTGTGGTTAGAAGGGAGTTATAAATAAAGTGGAAAGTTAAAAAAATCATAATATTCATTATGGGACCTCTATTTTTTAAAATCAATTTCAGATGTGTTTTCAGTCCCATTCATTCACTGTAACTCTCAAGGAGCATACATTTCTCTTATTTTGAAGAGGAAAATTAGTGTCTGAAAATTTTCTTCTGAGAGCGCATTTCGTGATGATTTTCCCAGTTCCAATGAGGACACATCTGTTTGGATTAAATAACGGTGGCTAACTTGACAATTACTTGTCATTCTGCTGAAATGAAGAACTTCTCTATAAATGGTATGATAAGGTCATGTTTCAGTGAAGACCTTGTTAAACATCCTCATGGGAAACATACATTTTGTGTGAAAAATCAACAGACATCCCCTCAAAATCGTCCTCTGGTCTCATGGAAAGATTGCCATTATGCCAATCCATACATCAGGGCAGGTGAGCACTATCAAACATTCCTACTCATCTGACCTCAAATTTTTGTTGTGGTTTTACTCAGTAGGAGGTAAACCGTGAAAACATGGAGAGACATAAGCTCTTTTGAAACACCCAGCAGAGTTTGAGATGCTGCTTGCTGAACACAACTTTTACATTTAATCTCAAATGTTTGTTTTTTGTATGTGAAGCCCCCACCCTTTCAGTGTTGATTTTGGAAGTCACGTAAATTATTCAGATTTCTCCTTGCTATTTTCAGATGTTCATTTCTGAAGTATTAATGGGGGTGTATTTCCTGTGTGTTTGTCACAGGGGTTTCTGTTTCATCTTCCTTCTTGAACTGAAATATTAGACTATGACCTCCTGTTATCTTCTTGACCAAGTCCTGCATCTCCTCTGCTGAGAATCTCCATGGACCAAAGGGCTTAGATTCCATTTGTGTATGAGCTCTGATAGGAGTTAAAAGAGAAAAATCTCTTTTTATTTGGAGGATGTCCTGTTTAATGCCCCAAAAGACACACATTGTTTCACTGTGACAAAACACACTGGTTTGTGTCAGCTCTGCTGTTAATTGCTTTGAAACAGTGAGATATTCACCAAGTATCTTTCAGCTTTTTCATCTGTAAAATGAGGTTAATTAAACTACGTTTCTGTCAGAATAAGCTTGGTTTTGCTGTACTACCAAACATGCCCCAAATGTCAGTTGCATAAAAGTGCAAAGGTTTTCACCTTGTCCATCATGGATTTGCAGGAGATCTTGGGCTTGGGTAGTCACTTAGGGATTCAGACTTAGTACCTCATCAAATGCTGCCCAAAGCAACCAACACATGCTATTACTATTCAATTTTCAAAACTCTTCCCAAGACCTTGAGTTTATTAAGTACGTTATATGCCTATGCTTTTGATTTGTTTCGGGTAAGGATTTACTAAATGTTTTGCCACGGAATAACCCTGAATGCCATTCTTTATGCCTCCACTAACAATTTCCTTGCCAGTCTACTTGGTTCCTAAACCAATGCTATATATTTTAGTTTGGTGCACTACCCTAATTATATACACTACCTATACACTAATATTATATATGCTAACTACATACACTACCCTAATTATATACGCTAATTTCTTTGTTCATCAGGCTAGCATGGCTCATGATGTGATAGCAAATAACCTCCCCAAGAGTTAATGGCTTAAGGCAACAAAAGATTAATTCTCACTCAGAACACTTTACATTGTGTCAGTTGGCTGTTTACTCATTGCAGCCCCCCAAGGATCCAAGCACAATAAAATGTAGCTACCACATCAAACATTGTTGGTTGCAGCACCAAAGAACAAAGACAACTCTGATGGTCTCACACCAGCAATTAAATACACAGCCTGAGAGCATCACACATTCCTTCTACTCAGAACTCAATAGCAAGAAAAAGTCATATATCTCCACCAAGGTGACCAGAAAATGGCAACTCACAAATATTTGATGAAAAGCACCAATGACTATTACAAGCTATTCCCTTCCAATCATAAAATTACATGATGATATTATTCTTACTATGGTTCAAAGAAATCTTTGGGTGCCAACCCTTGGCCCACAGAGAGAGAGTCATTATTCATGCATAAAACAATTTATCAGTAACACTTAAAGAAATATTCCTGGATCTGTAGAGGCTGTGAGATTTCAGCACCTGTGAATGAAAATATCTAATCATGACTCTAGGAGAAAGTGGACTAACTGTATTTAGCCCACACGTCCCTAGCTACTCCTCTGTGCCTTGGTTTCTCTGGGACAAATGCAGTCAATTCCAGTGAAGGCTGAAATCAAGGCTGGAAAAAGGCGTAGCACTCTCCTCTGGTTTTTGTCCAGTGAGTTAACTGGCATTGACAGCAACGAATTTGTCAGCAACGAATTTGTCAGCAGCCAGTTTTCCACCTACATCCATTTCCAGCAGTTCTGAGGGGATTGCTGAGCCAGCAGTCAAGAACAGAGGTGTCTTTATTTGGTGATGGTGTGAGGTATTTTAAGCACACTGATGTTCAACCTGCAAAACACTGTAGCTTTATTGTGCAAATGTTTCCAAGCCCATATACTGGAGCAAAAGGTGGCTAGTACAGTGGGTAGCCTTTTAAGGATATGCTCCAGTTCTGTCATCCCTTGGTGCTTGCATAGCAAGGGGATGGACATGAGCAGGAAATGAGAGAAAATAAAGGTCACGCTTTCTGGTTAAGTGTGCAAATGGGTTATAATTATGAGACTTCAGGTAAAAAAAGAAAGTTTCTTCCCCAATATGTGGTCCACAAGCCTGAAGACTGAGTAATGCAGATAATCATTTTCAACAGGACAAAGTGTGCCTCCGAGTTTTGAGAAAGGAGTGACTGGACTGTGACAGAAGAGGGCTTGAAGGCTGCTAGCTGTGACCCTTTTTGGGGTCTTCAAGTTCCTGAAGTTAGCAAGCTCCTGACTTGTGATTGTATGTTACAGAAGTTTAGTCTTCTAGAAGATCGAGAGTCATCTTTGACAGCCTGGCTCTGCAGCCTTTTAGCTGTAGGACACGCGGCAACTATTTAATCCCTCTGTGCCTTAGTTTCCTCGTAAATAAATGTGTTACTACACGCAAAGTTAGTCCATCGAAAAGTACCTAAACTTCATTATCTTATGGGTTCAGAAATCATCAGTTTCTGAGGAATGTCCATGGCAATATTACTTCTTTTTTTTTAATAAAAAGGTTTTTTTTTTTCATTGAAGTAGAGTTGGTTTACAATGTTGGGTTAGTTTCTGGTGTACAGCAGAGTAATTCAGTTATACATATGTATACATATTTTTTTCAGATTCTTTTCCATTATGTTTTTATTACAGAATATTGAATCTAGCTCCCTGTGCTATGCAGTAGGACCTTGTTGTTTATTTTATATACAGTAGTTTGTACGTGCTAATCCCAAACTCCTAATTTATCACTCCCCACTCCCTTTCCTTTTTGGTAACCATAAGTTTGTTTTCTATGTTTGTGAGTCTGTTTCTGTTTTATAAATAAGTTCATTTGTATCATACTTTAGATTTCACATATAAGTTATATCATATGATATTGGTCTTTCTCTTTCTGACTTACTTCACTTAGTATGATAATCTATACGTCCACCCATGTTGTTGCAAATGGCATTATTTCATTCTTTTTTATGGCTGAGTAGTATTCCATTGTGTGTGTGTGTATGTGTGTATGTATATGTATGTATATATATACACCACATCTTCTTTATCTGTTTCATCTGATGATGGACATTTAGGTTGCTTCCACGTCCTAGCTATTGTAAATAGTGCTGCAATGAACATTGGGGTGAATGTACTTTAAACAAGTTTATTTTTATGCAAAAATATAAATATAGCATTCTTTTAGTGCACTTAAAGAGAATATTTATCAATTTGACCTTATAAAAAGTACGCATATATAAACTTCTAGTAATATTTTGAGATACTGTAGATAACAGAGAAATTGAGGTCATGTTTTTAAATTAAAAAAATTTATTGAAGTGTAGTTGATTTACAATATTGTGTAAGTTTCAGGTATACAGCACAGCAATTCAGTGTTTCATATATGTATATTTTTCAGATTCTTTTCCCTTATAGGACATTACATAGTATTGAGTATAGTTCCCTGTGCCATACATAACCATCCTTGTTAGTTATTTATTTTACACATAGTAGTGTGTATATGTTAAGCCAGACAGAAAGACAAATATCATACAATGTCGCTTATACATGAAATCTAAAAGAAAAAGAAGGAGAAAAAGATGGCAGCGAAGTAGAGAGACGTGGAGTGCATCCCTCTCCACAGATGCATTGGGAATGCACGGAAGGACGCAGTCATTCCCATAGAGAACCAGCTGAACACCAGCAGACGGCCTCGGGCACCAGAAAGGGCTGCGGGGAGCCCGACATAGCCGGTAGGGAGGCATCTACGAGGGCTCAAAGAGGGTGAAGCGGCGGAGCTGTGGCAGACGGGAGGGAGTGAGAAACATACGGAGGGTCCGCAGCGCAGCTCAGCGTTCCCGGACCCAGACATCGATCCGCGGCTGAACGGAGGGTCCAGGAGCGGGAGCGTGGGAACCGGATAGCTGGTTCAGGGGGAGAAACATTGTTGCCGGTAGGGTGACGGACCGAGAGGACAGGAGGGAGGAGGTCCGCGGAGAGGAGTGCCGGTCCCTGAGAGCTGCCAGGCCATGATGGCGGCTGGAGGCTGCAGGCTCCCGGGCGGGGGGGGAGGAGCCGCGCGCGTAGCCTCTCCCTCTCTTTCCGCGCCTCGGCAACAGGCAGCGGAGAGACGCCCTGCAGGCCACCTAAGGAGCTCAGGGATAACAAGCACCCTCAGGCACTCGGGCGGGGCTAGATTAAAACTCCTTGCAACACCAGCAGCAGGGAGGCTGCCGAGAAAAAAAAAAAAAAAAAAACCAGCATCAAAAAGAAAAAACCCCGAGAGAGGCCGAACTCTAAGACTTTCGGTGTACGCCTGAGCCACCAGCGTCCCGCTGCAACAGGCACCTCCAAGCCTGACTGAAACATCAGTGCGCCACTGCTCACTCCCTCCCAGGAGAAGGAGCCACTATTGTACCCTCTCCCTCCCCACACACCGAGGCTTACAGACGAACAATAAAGGAAACCCAAGGCAAGGAGAAGGACACTTACAGCTGAGACGCTAAGGAAACAGAAATAGTAGTATCAATACCTATTGAACTGGTCCATTCCGGGATCAGTTCTGGATTTTTTTTTTTTTTTTCCTTTTCTTTCTCTCTCTCTCTTTTTTTTTTTTTTTGATTTACTAAATACGATCTTAGCCCTAAGGGATCTACAAGTTTTACAACATAATTTTTTAAGGATATTTTTTATTCTTTTTTTTTTTTTTTTTTTACCTTTTTATATACTTCTATATCTAGCTAAGTTTTTGGTAGTATGGACAAAATATCTTTCATACTTTCCTTTCATCCCTTTCTTTTATATACTTCTATTCCTTTCTTTTTCTTTGCATATTTCCAACCACATTACGCTCTTCTGTTCCCCTTTCTTCCAGCCATTTTAAGTGTATTTTATATTAACACACTTATAAGCAACACTATTGGTCTGCTCAGACTCCTTGCTCTATTCTCCAGATGATGCACTGCCTTGGTATTAATATTAGGTTTTTGTCTTTATCTTAGTTCTTAGTACAGTTGTCTAATTACATTCTGAGAATCTCCATTCCCTCTGGTGGTACTCCAGCTCATTTCTATATTTGATCCTAGCTTACAAAATCTCCCTGGATTGATGTTTGTATGTGTAGGGTGTTATTTGTTGTTTGTTTGCTTTTGCTTTTGTCTCTGATTTGTTCTGTTTCAGTTGTCAATTTCTGCTGGGTTTCTCTTTGAATATCTGATAGCACACTGGGGTTCTGTCAGGTCTTTCTAGAGCCTTATGTACTAACGGATTCAGTAATTGTGTGTCTTATACATGTATGTGTTTCCTAGACAGAATATTCGTTTAATCCAATACTTGGACATTAGTCTGAGGCTTGGACAGTCTTCTATAAACACCTCTATCACCAGGACAAGCAACCCCAAAAGTTTGGACAACCATGAGGAAACAAAGAAACCCCATGCAGGCAAAGGAGCAGGAAAAAAACCCACAAGACCAAATAAATGAGGAGGAAATAGGAAAAATGCCTGAAAAAGAATTTAGAGTCATGATAGTCAAAATGATACAAAATCTCGATAACAAAATAGAGAAAGTACAAGAAACAGTTCATAAGAACTCAGAAAAACAAACAGCAATGGATAACAAAATAACTGAAATTAAAAATACTCTAGATGCTATAACCAGCAGAATGACTGAGGCAGAAGAACGAATAAGTGAGTTGGAAGATAGAATGGGAGAAATAAACACCACAGAGCAGGAAAAAGAAAAAAAAATAAAAAGACTAGAAGACAGCTTCAGAGACCTCAGTGATAACCTTAAACATACCAACATTCGAATTATAGGCATCCCAGAAGAAGAAGAAAACAAGAAAGGGTCTGAGAAAATATTTGAAGAGGTTATAGTGGAAAACTTCCCCAACATGGGAAAGGAAATAATTCACCAAGTCCAAGAAGCACAGAGAGTCCCATACAGAATAAACCCAAGGAGAAATACACCAAGACACATATTAATCAAACTAACGACAATTCAACACAAAGAAAAAATATTAAAAGCAGCAAGAGAAAAGCAACAAACAACATATAAGGGAAAACCCATCAGGATAACAGCTGACCTTTCTACAGAAACTCTGCAGGCCAGAAGGGAATGGCAGGATATACTGAAAGTCCTGAAAGAGAGAAACCTACAGCCAAGAATACTCTACCCAGCAAGAATCTCATTCAGATTTGAGGGAGAAATCCAAAGCTTTCCAGACAAGCAAAAATGAAGAGAATTCAGCACCAACAAACCAGCCTTACAACAAGTGCTAAAGGAACTTCTCTAAGTAGGAAACACAAGGAAAGGAAAACACCTACAAATACAAACCCAAAACAATTAAGAAAATGGTCATTGGAACACACATGTCAATAATCACTTTAAATGTCAATGGATTAAATGCTCCAACCAAAAGACACAGACTGGCTGAATGGATACAAAAACAAGACCCTTCTATATGCTGCCTGCAAGAAACCCACTTCAGACCAAGGGATACATATAGACTGAAAGTGAAGGGTTGGAAAAAGATATTCCATGCAAATGGAAGTCAAAAGAAAGCTGGAGTAGCAATACTCATATCAGACAAATTAGACCTGAAAGTAAAGACTATTAAAAGAGACAAGGAAGGGCACTACATAATGATCAAGGGATCCATTCAAGAAGAACATATCACAATGGTAAATATCTATGCCCCCAATATAGGAGCACCTCAATACATAAGGCAAATGCTAACAGCTATAAAAGGGGACATCGACAGTAACACAATAATAGTGGGAGACTTGAACACCCCACTTACATCAATGGACAGATCATCCAAACAGAAAATAAATAAAGACACACAAGCTTTAAATGACATATTAGAGCATCTTGACTTAATTGATGTTTATAGGACATTCCATCCAAAAACGACAGACTACACTTTCTTCTCAAGTGCACATGGAACATTTTCCAGGATAGATCACATCTTGGGTCACAAATCAAACCTCAGCAAATTCAAGAAAATTGAAATCATATCAAGCATCTTCTCAGACCACAACGCCATGAGACTAGATATCAATTACAGGAAAAAAACTGCAAAAAATACAAACACATGGAGGATAAACAGTTCACTCTTAAACAACCAAGGAATCACTACAGAAATCAAAGAGGAAATCAAAAAATATCTAGAAACAAATGACAACGAAAACACAACAACCCAAAACCTATGGGACGCAGCAAAAGCAGTTCTAAGAGGGAAGTTTATAGCAATACAGTCCTACCTTAAGAAACAAGAAAATGATCGAATAAACAACCTAACCTTGCACCTAAAACAACTAGAGAAAGAAGAACAAAGAAACCCCAAAGGGAGCAGAAGGAAAGAAATCATAAAGATTAGAGCAGAAATAAATGAAAATGAAAGGAAAGAAACCATAAGAAAAATAAATAAAACTAAAAGCTGGTTCTTTGAGAAGATTAACAAAATTGATAAACCATTAGCCAGACTCATCAAGAAAAAAAGGGAGAAGATGCAAATCAACAGAATGAGAAATGAAAAAGGAGAAGTCACAACGGACACCTCAGAAATACAAAACATCATGAGAGACTACTACAAGCAACTATATGCCAATCAATTGGATAACCTGGAAGAAATGGATACATTCTTAGAAAAATACAATCTTCCAAGACTGAACCAGGAAGAAATAGAAACCATGAACAGACCAATCACAAGTACAGAAATTGAGGCAGTGATTAAAAATCTCCCAACACACAAAAGCCCAGGACCAGATGGATTTACAGGCGAATTCTATCAATCATTTCGAGAGGAGTTAACACCTATCCTTCTCAAACTCTTCCAAAATATTGCAGAAGGCGGAGCACTCCCAAACTCATTCTACGAGGCTACCATCACCCTGATACCAAAACCAGGCAAAGATGTCACAAAGAAAGAAAACTACAGACCAATATCACTGATGAATATAGATGCAAAAATCCTCAACAAAATACTAGCTAACAGACTGCAACAGCACATTAAAAAAATCATACACCACGATCAAGTGGGGTTTATCCCTGGGATGCAAGGATTCTTCAATATACGCAAATCAATCAACGTGATACATCATATCAACAAATTGAAGGATAAAAACCATATGATCATTTCAATAGATGCAGAAAAAGCTTTTGACAAAGTTCAACATCCATTTATGATAAAAGCTCTCCAGAAAATGGGCATAGAAGGAAATTACCTCAACATAATAAAAGCCATATATGACAAACCAAAAGCCAACATTGTTCTCAATGGAGAAAAACTGGAAGAATTCCCTCTAAGAACAGGAACAAGACAAGGGTGTCCACTCTCACCACTGTTATTCAACATAGTTTTGGAAGTGTTAGCCACAGCAATCAGAGAAGAAAAAGAAATTAAAGGAATCCAAATTGGAAAAGAAGAAGTAAAATTGTCACTCTTTGCAGATGACATGATATTATATATAGAAAACCCTAAAGACTCTACCAGAAAACTGCTAGCACTCATTGATGAGTTTAGTAAAGTAGCAGGATACAAAATTAATGCACAGAAATCTCTTGCATTCCTATACACTAACAACGGAAGAGCAGAAAGAGAAATTAAGGAAACTTTCCCATTCACCATTGCAACAAAAAGAATAAAATACCTAGGAATAAACCTACCTAAGGAGGCAAAAGATCTGTATGCAGAAAACTTTAAGACATTGATGAAAGAAATCAAAGATGACACAAACAGATGGAGGGACATACCATGTTCCTGGATTGGAAGAATCAACATCGTGAAAATGACTGTACTACCCAAAGCAATGTACAGATTCAATGCAATCCCGATCAAATTACCAATGGCATTTTTCACAGAACTAGAGCAAGAAATCTTACGATTTGTATGGAAACGCAAAAGACCCCGAATAGCCAAAGCCATCTTGAGAAGGAAAAATGGAGTTGGTGGAATCAGGCTTCCTGACTTCAAACTATACTACAAGGCCATAGTGATCAAGACAGTATGGTACTGGCACAAAAATAGAAAGGAAGATCAATGGAATAGAATAGAGAACTCAGAAGTAAGCCCAAACACATATGGGCACCTTATCTTTGACAAAGGAGGCACGAGTATACAATGGACAAAAGACAGCCTCTTCAATAAGTGGTGCTGGGAAGACTGGACAGCAACATGTAAAAGAATGAAATTCGAACACTTCCTAACACCATACACAAAAATAAACTCCAAATGGATTAAAGACCTACATGTAAGGCCAGACACTATCAAACTCCTCGAGGAAAACATAGGCAGAACACTCTTTGACATACATCAAAGCAACATCCTTTTTGACCCACCTCCTAGAATCATGGAAATAAAATCAAGAATAAACGAATGGGACCTCATGAAACTTAAAAGCTTTTGCACAGCAAAAGAAACCATAAACAAGACTAAAAGGCAACCCTCAGAATGGGAAAAAATAATTGCCTATGAAACAACGGACAAAGGATTAACCTCCAAAATATACAAGCAGCTCATGCAGCTTCATACCAAAAAAGCAAATAACCCAATCCACAAATGGGCAGAAGACCTAAATAGACATTTCTCCAAAGAAGACATACAGATGGCCAACAAACACATGAAAAGATGCTCAACATCACTAATCATCAGAGAAATGCAAGTCAAAGCCACAATGAGGTATCACCTCACACCAATCAGAATGGCCATCATCACAAAGTCTGGAAACAACAAATGTTGGAGAGGGTGTGGAGAAAAGGGAACTCTCCTGCACTGTTGGTGGGACTGTAAGTTGGTACAGCCACTATGGAAAACAATTTGGAGGTTCCTTAAAAAACTACAAATAGAACTACCATATGATCCAGTCATCCCACTCCTGGGCATATACCCAAAGAAAACCATAATCCCAAAAGAAACTTGTACCATAATGTTTATTGCAGCACTCTTTACAATAGCCAGGTCATGGAAGCAACCGAAATGCCCATCAACAAATGAATGGATACAGAAGATGTGGCATATATATACAATGGAATATTACTCAGCTATAAAAAGGGATGAGATGGAGCTATATGTAATGAGGTGGATAGAACTACAATCTGTCATTCAGAGTGAAGTAAGTCAGAAAGAGAAGGACAAATATTGTATGCTAACTCACATATACGGAATCTAAAAATGGTACTGATGAACTCAGTGACAAGAACAAGGAAGCAGATACAGAGAATGGACTGGAGAACTCGAGGTATGGGAGGGGGCGGGGGATGAAGGGGAAACTGAGAAGAAGCGAGAGAGTAGCACAGACATATATATACTACCAACTGTAAAATAGTCAGTGGGAAGTTGTTGTATAACAAAGGGAGCCCAACTCAAGGATGGAAGATGCCTTAGAGGACCGGGGCAGGGAGGGTGGGGGGGACTCGAGTGGGGGGTGTCAAGGAAGAGAGGGAATATGGGGATATGTGTATAAAAACAGTTGATTGAACCTGGTGTACCCCCAAAAATAAAAAAATAAAAAATAAAAAAAAAATAAAAAAAATAAAAGAAAAAGAAAAAGACAAATGAACTTATTTCCAAAACAGAAAAAGAGTCGCAGACACAAAAAACAAACTTATGGTTACCTAAGGGAAAGGGGGGTGGGGAAGGGATTAATTAGGATGCTGGGATTAACATATACACACTACTATGTACAGAATACTATTTTTAAACTGTGAGTAAAGAAAAGGTACTTAAAGTGATTAATTAATTTAAAGTTGTTCTAAAGCATTTCCCCTGCTCCTCCAGAGCTTTCTGCAGAAGTTTGATCCAAAATCTCAAAATGCTTCTGTGCCGAAACTCAGAAAGTTTGTTCAGAGAGACTCAAGTTCAGAATTCCCTGTATGTCAGCATATTCTGGAATGTGGAAATCATGTTTGAAATACTTGTCTCAATTTATTCTTCTTAACCCTCTTTGGGAGAGAAGAATTTTCTCTTACAGAAGAGTTGCCCTCAACATTAAAACGACTCCTTATAATAAGTTTTAATCAAAATAAGTTGATGAATCTTGGAGTTGATGAATCAGAGTTTTAAAATTAGTGAAATATTCTTTAAAATCAACTGAACCATGGAGTTAGCAGTATTTTAAAAAATAGTTGACTTTTTTGTCATTGATTGTAGCAGTGGTTAAAAAGTGAATGTTTTCTTTTTCATTAACAATCTTATCCTTTGGCGAAAGGTGTCTCTTTCCATTTTTAAATCAGATTTTAGAATCAAGAAGACTGCTTATTTCTCAAATTCAGGAGATTCCTCTCAGGCCAGAATAGCCATGTTGTATAATAATATGTATGGTATAGCTAAAAGATATTTTGATGAAAAATTTGGGTGAGATTAATAGAATGATAATGAAAATGGAGCCAAGAAATCTTTAAAGCCTTGATAGTAGGACTAAACAGATAAGAAAAAATCAAACGTCCATTCATTCATTCAACGTATATTTATTGAGCACCTACTCTGTTCTGGACTGGAAGTTGTATATGCAAAGATAATAAAGGCAGAGGAGACTCCTGCCCTTGGGACTCTGCATGCTGCTGAGGCAGACGGGCAATAACTCAGTAAACAAAACATGTAAAAACAGATAATGATAAATGCCATAAAATAAATAAATGGTACATTCCAATGAAGAATAACAAAGGGACATTGACTTTCTATAAGGTGGTCCAGGAAGTCCTTTCTAAAGAATAACGTGAAGGCAGAGACCTGGAAAAGACACAAGACTTGGAAAGCAGAGGGAGAAGAGAATTCCAGATAGAAAAAGCAAAGGTCTGGGGCAGAGAATGTGTTGGCATGTGCGGCATACACAGTAAGGTTAGCAATAAGAACCAAGGTATTTGCTGCATGATTCCCTAAAAGTCTCCATGGTTGAGAATTGTTACCCAAGCTGCCTAATGTTCATTGTAGCTTCCATTATTTTTTGAACTAGTTAAATAATAGAATTTAAAAATAGACCAAGTATTGAACTTGGTGTACCCCCCCCAAAAAAAAAAAATAAATAAATAAAATTAAAAAAAAAATAGACCAAGTATTAAAATTTGGTGGCTGAAAGTGGGGAAAGCGGGAAGGTTGCGGGGGAATGAATTGGGAGATTGGAATACCAAACTGTACACTCTAAATATATGCAGTTTATCGTATGTTAACTGTATCTCAATAAAAGTTCTTAAAAAAAAATTTGGTGGCCAAGAGAGAAAATAAACACACAGAAGGCACTAGAACAACATATTTCAGAAATGTATAGAACAAATTACTGAAATGTAAAGAGCAAAAATACTAGAATGTGATTCATCTTAACCTTATTTAGGTAATTGTGTCTGTTGCCAATTTTTAACTGTCTTCCTAAAACAGATCTCACTTTAGTTTCAGGAATGTGCTGTCTCTCCCATATTTAGCTGGGGATGTGTTTACTTTATAATTGGAAGAATTACCCATTCCTAGTTCCGCTGGCTTTAAAGCAGGATTGTTTTCTCCATCTCGAGTGTAGGGCGCTTGTCCAGCTTGACTCCCCAGGGAGTCTTGCAGCGCTATATCGGGAAATCTGATCAAGTGAGCACATTGCTGGGCGTCAGCCCTTCCGTGCTTTCAATGCATCCCCTCACTTACAGAACAGATGCTTAAGATACAGTTTGGAATCTTGACCACCCCCTGTATGTGCTGACCCTTTCTTCAAATATTGAGGAAAGCATTTTGAAAATTGTATCAGGACGGTTTGCTTAATTCCCAAACTAATTCGGGAACTTCCTAAATTGCCTAGTCACCTTTCACCCAGAAACTCTTGGGAAAAAACCTTACAAGATATGGTGATGAAATTTGTTTTTTCAAAGATGCTTTAATTCTTTTGTCCTTTCATGGATCATCTGCCCAAGATGAGCATAGAATTTGAAACAAAACTCTTAGGCAAAGAGGCTACCACTTTTGGGAAAGCATTTGACCTTTCCCTGTGAGCTGCGTGCAGCTCTTACAAGGTGGGACTTGTGTGGTATGCCTGTGAAGGCCAGTGACCAGGCCTGGCGATGGCTTTGGCAGAGCGACTCTTCCTGGGAAAACTGGCTTGTCTTTTCTTAATGAAGAAATTCCAGTAAGTGAAGCTGCAAGTTTCCTGTTTTGGAAGGGTAATATATATTTGGAAAAATTTGGACAAGGGCAAGTATATATATATAAAGCAAAGGTGAATTTAGCCCAGAAAGAAATATCTTCAGAAAACATGGTGGTCATATATCTGACTGACAGATGTGAAACTGATGTGGACTGGGTGGGGTTACTGAAAATTTCCTAGAGGACTTATGGTGAGCTACAATTTGACCTGCCTGCCTTCCAGCTGGTTCCTTCTGACGTGCTTGGTGAGAATTGCTAACAGGGAAAGCACTTACACAAACACAGGTTGTTTTCCTGTGTTCCGTTGTTCGTGATTATGTTTAGCTTCTAATCAGGAAGAGGCTGAATATCTTTAAGAAAGTCTAATAGATTTGTTTATATGTCCCTGTCATCGGGGGATGAAATCTTAGACAAGGTGGCTACAAATTACATAATCAATTTTCCACCAACTTTTTTCTAGCGACTTCCACATCTACTTTATGTTCTAGATTTAGTCTCCTCTTCTGCTTTTCTGTTTTTAGTTCTTCTGTCCAATTATCATGGTGTAGTAGCAAAGGGAGCCTTAAACTTGAAGTCAGAAAACCAGTTGTGTGTGACGTGGAGTGTGTTTCTTAACATCAAACCATCATAATTTCCTAAAATCTATAAAATGAGAATCGCAGCACTTGCCTGTCTCTCAAGGATGCTGCAAGCATCAGGTGGATATGGTTATGAAAGTATTCTGTGGATTGTAAAGGCTTAAACGTGGATTGTTATTTATTTGTCTTATTTTAGCTTGAGGGAAGAGGATTGATTTTAGATTGTTAATTTCTTGGAAGATAGTGGAGATGTAGAAATGAAAGTATCAAAAGAGATTACTATCCTGAGTTCCCTTACCTGTCAGCAGCACAAAGTGTATCTTTAGGAGGATGTGTGCAGAGGAATCACCTAGAAGATCGCATTAAGCGCAGATTCTGATTCAGTAGATCTGGATGGGACCTGAGATCCTGCATTTCTAAAAGCTCTGAGGGGATACGCATATTGCTGGTGCCTAGACTGCATGTTGGGTAGCAATGGATGAAAGAAAATGAAGAAATGGGAGGAGGTAACACAGGTGAGAGGAGTGATGAAGACAGAGCCTTTCTGTCTATCATCCTTGCATCTTGGAACCATATCAGTGAAATGACTTAATGTAATAGTAACATAAGAAATCTTTCTGCTAATACTGTTAAGTGTCTGAACATGGCTTGTTGTTCTTAATTGAGCCTATTTCCTGGGAAGTAAATCTAGCGCAAGAGGTACATAGAGGAAATTGTGGTCTAACCAGGAACATGCCAGCCCTGCTCATGATCTTTTACCTACATGGTAACAAACTCGGAGAATTCAGTTTGTAAAGGAACCAGTCCACATTCTGCCAACTGGGAACTGATCCAGTGGTGATAAGATCATTAGCTCCTGTGACCTTAGCCACATTTAAGGAGTATTCTCTTAGGACCCTAATATGTCTTGATTGGACATTGTGAACTAACATCCTTGTCGTTCACATTTAGAACCAAATGACTTCCTTCTGGCATTTGCACAGTGATTTGGTAGCCTGCCATGATATTCTGCATTGTTCAGAATAATTTTCCATGTTACTAAGGTCAATTCTCCTGATTTATAGCTATTTGTAAAAGTTGACTCTCGAAAGGGGTAGAGAAGTCAAGAAGAAAATAACTTTATAATAAAGGATTCCAAACAAAGAGCAGCTGGTGAAATTCCTGAAATACTGTATTAATTCTATACAAGTATAGGCTATGGTATGTAGCTGTTGCTGAGCCAATTCAAATGCTCAACTGTTGCACTTTTTTTTTTTTTGAGACAAAGTGCTGTCTTGGCTCTGTTGGCTACCAAAATAATCACTCCTGAAAATGTGCTGTTGTGATTTATAGTAAAGATAAACCCCCGTAAATTTTGTGCAGGCACCATTCTTTAAGATTTGCTGCTTACCTAGTCACTCCACTTGGATAACTAGGATTTTGGTCAAAATTGCGTATAGGGAAACATATCGTTAAATATCTACTTATGCCAATAACTGATGGTATCCTTTAGCTTGCTATTTTATATTAAAAAAGAAAATCAGAAACAAACTCACTTTGTGAGTGAATCTCAAGTGTATAGTGAGAACTCTACCCTAGCCTTTTGTTTACTGTAAAGTTTTAAAAATAGGGACTTCCCTGGTGGCACAGTGGTAAAGAATCCGCCTGCCAATGCAGAGGACATGGGTTTGATTCCTGGCCCCAGGGGGGAATCCCACATGCCGTGGAGCAATTAAGCCCGTGCGCCACAAATACTGAGCCTGCGCTATAGGGCCCATAAGCCACAACTACTGAGCCCATGTGCCACAACTACTGAAGCCCACGGGCCTAGAGGCTGTGCTCTGCAACAAGAGAAACCATCGCAATGAGAAGCCTGCGCACCGCAATGCAACGAAGAGTAGCCCCTACTCATCATAACTAGAGAAAAGCCCACACGCAGCAACGAAGACCCAACACAACCAATAAAAAATAAATTTATAAAAATCGTTAATATGGAAAATATAAGAAAAGAAAAATACTCAATAGTTTGGGTCTATCATTCATTTTCTTTTTCCTTTAAAAAGATTCCTGAGGCCCTTAGCTGCATGTGAGATCTGTGCGATGGTGCAGTCTGTATCCAAACTGGTAGCTGTTGCTGACACCCAAATCCATTTCAGGCTCAACGTTAGGCTTTATGGCCCTAGAATGATTACTTCCTCGTACCGGGATTTTTAACATGTGGCAGATTCTCAATCTGTAATTGCTCAAAAGTCTAGTACTGAGTCTTCACCACGTATATTCCATAGCTTTTGCTATCTCTGTTCCTAACTGCACAGAACTGAAAGAGGTTCCCTAAGCCGCCAAAACATTGTGGAATGCAGGCCAACAGTTGATTTCTCCCTGCCATGGCCTCTCCCCTTCAACACTTCATCTGACCCCAGGGGCCAGTGACTTTGCTACCGCTCTGAGTGGGGTGGAAAGAGGAATTTCCAAACTGATCACAAGTTGGAAAACTGCTGTAATATACAACATCTCTGGATAAACCCATTAAACCTCTCCCTTGACCTACCTATGAAGTGCGCTTTTCATGTCATGACCATGATCATGGAGGCTGGAGGCTATGGTGTGAGACCCAGGAGAGGAAATGGGTTATTGTGATCAGTTGTCTGTTTATCATCCAGAGTGAGTAAAAGTTTCCTGTGATATCTGTGAGAATAATCGAATTAGAAGACTAATCAAATTAGACTACGAAAACTTCTCAAAATAAAAAGGTTTTTCTGAAACAGCAATAATTAATATTCATTTGGGGAGAATTAAAACACAAAAAGTATGCTTAAGTCCCACCCACCCCACCCCACCCCCACTTCCATCATCCAGAAATAAACATAGTTAACATTTTCTGTGAGCACTCATACTTTTTTTATATTCTTGGGCAAGTTATTCAGTCTTTCACTTTTCCCTCATTTATAAAATGGGAACAAAAATAGTACCTATTTGCTAGGGTTGTTTTGAGATTTACAGAAATTATGACCTATAAAACATATACCTTGGACTTCCTAGGTGGCGCAGTGGTAAAGAATCTGCCTGCCAATGCAGGGAACATAGGTTCAAGCCCTGCCCTGGGAAGATTCCACATGCCACAGAGCAACTAAGCCCATGTGCCACTACTATTGAGCCTGTGCTCTAGAGCCCATGAGCCACAACTACTGAGCCCATGTGCTGCAACTATTGAAGCCCACGCATGTAGGGCCCGTGCTCCACAACAAGAGAAGCCACTACATTGAGGAGCCCACACACCACAATGAAGAGTAGCCCCCACTCGCAGCAAATAGAGAAAGCCCATGTGCAGCAACGAAGACCCAATGCAGCCAATAAATAAACAAAATAAATAAATAAATTTATAAACAAACAAACATATACCTTAGTGCACGACAATAAACAGTTAATAGACATTTACTAATATGGTCACTATATATACATATTTACAGCTAGTATGTGTATTATTTCCAAAAATGGGATAAAACTATACATGTTATGTTGTCACCTTTCTTCATTCAGTAGTATGTTGAGGTCAACTTTCCATGTTGGTAAATGTAGACCTATGTCTATTATTTTGAAGTGCTGCATAATATTCTATTATACAGATGCACTCAAATGTTTTAAAAATCTGGTTTCTCTTCCTCACTGGCATATCTTTGCAAATTTTCTTAAACTAAGTTCCAAGAAGTGGGAAAATGTCAAATAATACACAATTTTAAAGTAAGCATTTTTAATAACTCAGCTTAAGTTATTTTAAACTCTTTTATAGCTCAACTTAGCTTAAATTGATTAAAAATGCAATTTAATAATCATATTTGGAAATGAGAGAAACCTGGTATGCGGCTGTTTTTGTGGTGGTTGTAAGCACTGACTTTGAGGAAGCTGACCTGACTCACTACTTACTACTTGCATGACCTTGAACAAGGTCTTAACCACTCTGTGCCTCAGCGGTCCCATTGTAAAGCAGGAATTCTTTAAAAGGACCTACTTTATAGGTCATCGTAAGAACAAAGTAAGACTCTGTATACAGTGCACTAAGAATAGTGCCCTAGTTCATAGCAGAAGTTCAACAAATATTATTGAATGTTTTTACATGGGCAAAGTAAAATAGGAAAGGGAATAACTATCTACTGAAATTTCTCTTTATGTAACTTAGGAGCAGTGATAGAAATTTTCACAACTTACCCCCAAATAACTACTAAAAACATCTTAATTCATTTTAAATTATTTTTTTTTCTCTCTCCTTCATTCCATATAGGTTGTTAAATTAACCGACTGAGGTGGTTCTAATGCCTTGGAAGCCCATGTAAGCAAACAAAAAGTTAAGCCTGTAAACACCTTAAGGTTAAGAAATTGGAAGCTAAGGACAACTCATCACAAACAGCCAACTGGGCTTTTTCCAAGAAGGCAAACGCTTAACCTACAGTGAATCAAGTACTTCCCTTGTTTTGCTTTCAGGTCTTCTCTCTAAGCCCCTTTTGGTGGAGGCCTCCTAACCACTTCCGGTTTGGTGCTACCCAATTTGGAATCTACTTTTGCTCAAATAAACTCTTAAAAATTTTTATATGCCTCAGTTTATCTTTTAGCAATGTTAATATAGCATCACTGGAGGAAGTGCTTTGATTTGTTTGGCAATAGGGGCCAAATCTTCTGAGTGCTCAGGACCTGCTCTTTTCACAGTGTTGTGAGTTCTGTCAAGTTATTTGTGCTCTGCTTTAAACTCTAAGGCATGAACAGAAAAACAGAAAGAAACCTTTCCTTTGCTCCAGCTGATGCTTAGCAATAGACATAAAAGAAAATAATATTTTTAAGACACTGAAAAGTGCCAGCTAAACAAACTGACTCTGCATTGTTCTTTACATAGGATTTGTTTTCATTTCTAGAAACTACCCTCTTAATATACTTAGGGTAAGCCTGCAGGTATAAGTTTTAATTAAATTTTTTTTAAAAAATTTAAACTATATCTTCAGCCTTCTTCAGACTCTTTCAGTTAATGTCTTTTACTAATGATGTAGACTATTTAAAAAGAAAAAGCAGAATTTGACTTTTGTATTTAAGTGGCTTCCCAGACCAATATAACTTGGTAAAAACAGAAAAGACCCACACTGAGTGTCATAAGGGTTTCTGCTTTACCGAAAAATGGGAACTATTTGATGTCTTCTTTCACCACAGGAAGATTTCCCTTGTACTTATACAGCCCTGCTCTTGCCAGATCTGTTTGGTTGTGATTGGCGATGAGACTGCCAGCAAAGCAGCATCTTGAAAATCTGGGGCATCCTACTCTGTGATCACAAGCCAGGCAGATAACTCACCTTGCATATTGGGCCCTGCTGAGCCACATGGCAGTCATTACCCAGCAGTTGTAGAGGAAATGTTGTTTAAGTTGTGTTGTGAATGCCCAGGCTATAGAAATGGAATGATACAACCTCTAAGGAGTCTTCTTTGCCCTTCAGGTATAATTCTTAACCAAGGAGAACAGGTGATAGAGCTGAGGACCACTCAACATTCATACATAAGAAGATCATATCAACTACCTTCTTTAGACCTGTCCTCAGAGAACAAGACAAAACTCATGAACATTTTATTTTTTCTTCTCAGTTGACTTCCCTCAACAGGTATCTGTTCTCCCCTTCTCACCCGGCTCCCTGCTCACTGAGTTGTTACTCAAAGGCAGGACCTTTGCCCATTCATCTTTCTTCAGTAGTAATGTTTGTTGAATGAATGACTCCACCCCTTGAAATTAGACTGTGATCTGCTTGTGTAAGATGGTGTCTAACATATTGTTGCTGTTAATGATTACTATGCAGAAAGAATTTTTCTATAACTTTTTCATAATACTCATTGGGATCAAGAAAGCTGAGTGGAGGAAATAATTTAGTATTCTTGTGGCTTATGAAGCTTACTTTCTGAGTAAATACTGCAAATAGTGATAGACCCAATTGAATATTTGATGATATTGCCTTTTTTCAACTTCTTTCTACTTTCCAGAAGTAGATTTTTGTTCCTTTCTGTTCACCTGTGAGTTATTTCAGTGTTTACCTAGGAGTTACTTCAAATACCTTCTCTCTATTTCCCACCTATGAATGACCAGAGAGTCTGGACCCAAAGGAGGCAAAGGTGCTTCAGTTTAGACATTTGCTGGCTGTAGAATGGTCTGACTAAAAGTGATCTTGCACATCTCCCAGCTGACTCAGCAAAACAGATATAAATCAGCAGGAAGACTGAGTGGATTTCTGATGAATCCTGCAGGAATTCTAGACTCAATGAGCTATAAGTACAGTTCCCAAATATTATACACTGAAAGGAATTTTTTTTTCTTATGTGCTTTTCTGACTATTTCCTGTGTCCTTTTCACTCAAATGTTTTTGCACTCACATCAACAATTCAAAAATCTAAAATCAACATAAATTGTCTACATGATAAATACTGACAGTGCAGTTGGAAATGGTATTTCTAATCTCTACTCTATGTTACGAGTGGGAATAAATTTTAATCATGTTACTAACTCATGGACTCCCCTGTCTTTTGTGATTTCTGAACGAGAAAATCCCTTGGCTTTCCTGTGGAATCAGGAATTTAACAGGAAATCTGTTAAGTGAGGTATTTAACTATCTCTGGGTTATGCATGTGACTTACCAGAGAAACAGAGAAGCAGATTTCCTGTTTATAGTTTAACACTCCAGACCTAGCCATTTCAAAAGGAAAAAAAGGAAAGTTAGATGTGACAGCACATTATACTGGCATCTTGTTTTTTGTTGTCTGTAAGATTCCTGGGAAAAGGATTTACCTCGACTCATCTGGGTAAACATCTAACCATCTGTTTATTTTCCAACTCAGCACAGATGGGACCTCTGTGTGCAGGAGATTATGGTCAGAATTGGGCAAAGTGGTACTCAATCATGCATTTATTTACTCAGCAAACGTTTACAAAGCCTCTTCTATGAAACAGACACTGAGGCTTGGAAATTTTTAAACCAAAATATTTTAAATTAAAAATTTCTTCAATTGAGCGCTCAATCTAGAACAGTAGATGTCAATACATTGCTATATTGCAGGGTAACACTGGAGGGAGTTATCAAATTCTCCTCTTTGACACAGGTCAGAGAAGTCAGCGTGGGATTGCTATCTCTTGAACAATAGTAAGGAATCTATTGGATGGGAAATAGGGTGGCATGGGAAAGAAAAAAATATAAAATTGCTATCTCCGTCTACATGGAACTTCTAGAAGTTATTAAAATTGCTGCAAACATTTGCAAACATAATAAGGTTATTTGAATATTAAATAGCCAATTATATTAGATACAATGATCTAAAACTTAGAAATAATTAGGATCTTAGAGATTATACAGATCAGACCCCCTTTTAAATTGGAGAAACTGGGGATGTGCAATGCTAAACGAGTTACACAAGGTCACCCAGCTGTGGAGCAATAGACCAGGATCCAAGCCCATGACTTCAGATGCTGAAGCATCTTTTCTATTCTGTTTCCCATTATTAGTGGAATGTATCGAGTGTAATATATTTGACTTTATTCACTATTTTTTTTAAACAACAAATCATTCAGGAACCTGATAAATAGGAAAGGTTTTATATACAGTTGCTATCTGGAGCACTCTTAACAAAACCAAAAAACCCCCAAAAACCTGTATGCTGAGTATAAGGATTCATATTTATGTGTTTTGTAAGAATAGACATGGTAGTATGTATGAGTTAATGCTTTTCACTTTACAAAGCACTTTCACAGGCATCATATTTTCTCCTCCCATATCAAGTGTGGGGTAGCCATAATTGCTCCCAGTGTACAAATTAGGAAATTGCAAATTAGATTTTATGACCTAATGCCACACATATTCTAAGGAGCAAAGTCAGGGTTTCAGGGTTCAAATCCGTATTTTCCCACTACAGTTGCAGGATTCTTGCTATGATATTCCCATTGTTTCTTGAACATACGAAATACGCAATAAATACCTGCACCTTCCCAGATCAGTCAGGTATTTAGTTAATAGTTGCTGTCATTTAGCAATTTTCTGGAAGCTTTCATGGATACAAAGCAGCTTAGGATGTGATCTTACTTTCAACAGTGTACGATCTGGCTGAAGAAGATGGGAATGAATGAATAAAATAGGTTTTAATTAAAAAAATCAAAATTTGTACCAGCTTTAAGTATAGAAAGTGTTCTTCAGATGCCCAATTACATCAGGGAAATACAAGCCCACTGATGATTTATTTTGTAAATCCTAAAATTGAACTCGATCATCAACTTACTCTACATTAATAACTTATTTAATGCAATTTATATGCATTAATGATGCATTAATAATCTGAAAAAATGCAATTCTAGAAGACAAAGAATAATAGTACTCTAATGCCAAATGCCAGGTTGTGAAAAAAGTCATGTCCATCTTGAATTTCAGCAAGGAAGTCATATTATTCTGTCTTCTTTATGAATGTGAAATTTTAGACTTGTCACAGATCCAGTTTTCAAAACCCTTTAACTGCAGAAACATCCATTCTTTGGTGGTGCTGCGGTATTCACCCATTCACCTTGCACTACTAGACCAATTAAAACTATTGTACAAGTCAGTTACTAAGGGCAGGATTCTATGCTTCCATAGATAGTGCCAACATTCCATTACAGATAACTGGGTCCTGAGAATTCTGCATTCCATCACTGATCTTTTTTTAATAGATAGTAAAATGAGAGAAATGCTATTTCAAAATTTAGTTCTATACTATATTTTTTGAGTAACCTGAGCTTACTTTCTAATTTCTGCTGACAGATGATTTATAATTCGTGAAGGTTTAGCATGATATTATAGTTTGTTTTCCCTGTTGATCCACATTTTCTTATTTTTAAACCTTCACTTTTCCATATGTCATGGATAACTGCCAATTATGTTGCCTCCCGTGGAAATAACAAAGATAAGAAGTAAACACTGGCTTCCCTTACGAAGGACTTGATTACATCTGAGTTGATTTTATAGTAGTATTTTCAATACCTGTTGTTATTTAGGGTCACATTGGGGACATTTGGTACTCCTGACTTTGATGACGTTTTACTCCATTTTAATTGATAACCATGTGAGAGACTACACTAAATGTCTAACTTTTGAAGACTTTGGCACAGTGGTTCTCAAGCTGGCCACACACTGGAATCTCCTGGGGTGTTTTAAGAAAAATACTGATGCCTGGGTTTCACCCATCATCCATTAGATTACGACTCAGTGGATCTGTGGTACAACCTTGGTCTTGGGATGTTTAAAAACTTCCAGATGATTCTAATGTGCAGCTGTATTTAGAGAGGTACCCCTGGTTTAGAAGAAATCATCCTAAAGGGTAAGTAGTAATGTGAAATCACCAGGTAAATCTTTGGTCAAGAATAAGAAATATGATGAACATGAAATTAAGACTCTCACTAGTAAAGTACAAGTACTATGCTACTTCTAGGCAGTAGTATTCTAGTAAGTGTTTAAAACCATCTCCTCAAGAAACAATGCTCTAATTGGTTGTGTTTTGCCTCTTTCCTTAGTTTAAATTTTCCCATCATGGCTGATTTCAACCTACCAATGGTTTAACAACCAGCTTGCCACATTCCTAAAAATCTATCAGATTTCATGAAACAATTTGAGCCAGCTCCAGCACATTGTTGCTGCTAAAAGGATGACTTCCGAGAGAACTGACATCAGAGAAATTATTTACTCTTTGGGGATTAAATGTATTTATTCAGGCCTTGTTTAGGTTAGAGTAGATAACCATCAATTCCCATTTTAAAAAGTTGCTTAGATGAGCAGAGTTATATAGCAATGTTTGTTGGTTTTTCTATGGAGTCATCTTAGTAGGCTTTTTGGTTGCTTTTACTTTTGTGTAAATAATGTTCTTAAAGAAGTTAGTCACTTGGTGCGCAAATCAACATCAACAGCTCTGAGATCCTGTGACGTCCTCATCTATTTGAACATTGTGTGCATTACTAAGGTAAATAATAATAACAAAAGACATTTCTATAATACTCTTCCTGTGCCATGCACTGTTTTAAGCACTTTACATATATTAACTTATTTATTATTCACAACTCCTTGAGGTATGTTCTAGTATTAACCCCATTTTTACAGGTAAAGATACTGTGGATCTGAGAGGTCACGTAACTTGCCCAATGACACACAGCTAGTAAGTAGCAAGTTGGAATTTGAACTAGGCATCTGACTGTTCTTAATCAGCTTATCTCAAAAATAACTAAATAACTAGAGAATCAAAATTATTTTCTGAGACTATTTTTGAATACTACAGAACTCCAGTTTCTTTCTCCCTTCTCTCTTCCGGTTGTTTAAAGATCTTCAAATCTGGCAATATGTATCATCTGCTGAAATAATTTTTTTGTTTTCCTCATTAGCAGTGTAATTCCACTTTTCCTGTTAGGAAAACAAAAGTACCCGTGATTTTTTTATAATGGTGCAATTAGATTTATTGAAGAATACATTTTGTGGTGAGTCATATTACCACAAACCTCTAAAAATAACATCATAGTTTTTAAACTCTCCTTTTTATGAGTTTATGTAGCTGGAGCCAAAAAAATTAAAAAAAAAAAATACACGTCAGTTATGATGTGTCCCAGACGTGTTAATTGAATGCCCAGAGCCAGAGAAGGACCAAGTACAGATTAAAAAAATTTTTGGAAAAAACTTAAAATGTGCATAAAATTTCAAGTGTGTATGTTCATAATGTGTGTCACACACACAATCATACACACAGTTCTTTTTTCTAAATTTTTTTAGAGTAAATTGTATACATTATGACTCTACTCCAAAATAGTTCAGCATATATTTCCCAAGAATAGGGGGATTCTCTTACATAATAACAATAAGCTTCTATCTAACTTACCACCTATGTTCCAATTTGCCGATTAACTGAATACTGTCCTTTGGAGTGTTTACTTTATCTCTAGTGCAGGATCCAGTCTGGGATAACTTACTGCATTTAGTTGTCATATATTTTTAGTATAATTTAATCTGGAACATTTCCACAAAGCCTGTCTTTGTCTTCTGTGACATTGACATTTTTGAAGCATTCAATCAACACCCCCTCCCTCTTTTTAATAGAACATTCCTCATTTGGAATTTGTCTGCTGTTTCCTCATGATTAGATCCAGATAAGGATTCCAGGCCAGAATACTGCATAAGCCATGTTGCTTCCTTCTCAGGGTATCACATTTAAAGGCACATGGTTTTCATCTACCCTCACTGATGAGGTTAATTTTGATTACTCAAACAAGAGATGGTCCAGTTTTTCCACTGAGAGGTAACTAATTTTCCCTTTGTGACTAATAAGCGATCTGTGTGGAGATATTATAAGACCAAACTAATATCCTGTTCCTAATCAAAATTTGCTCTAGCTTTTGCATCCATTGACAATTCTTGCCTGAGCCAATATTGACTATGATGGTTGAAAAATGATAATTTTTCCAATCCTGGCACCTTTTCCATATTTACCAGTCAGCCTATGACATTCTACTGTAAGGAAGACACTTTCTTCTCCTCTCTTTCTCTCTCCCTTTTTCTCTCTCTCTTCCAGTATGCATTCATGGATTCCCCCTTTTCTCCCAATGTTTTATAATTTAGAATTTTTCTCTATCATTTTCTTTTCAAATTCTCCCAGTTTTGGTCAATTGAGAATACCCTCAAGCTGACTCTGATATTTTGGTGACATATCTCTGTCATTTTTTGGAAAACTTCTTAATTTCTGGCATGAAAAGATATTTCAGACTTATATTATACCTACCCTGCTCTCACATCAAAGTCAGCCATTACTCCAAGGAACCATCATTCCTTTCAGTGGAGAGTATGATAGACACCATGATCTGAGCGCTGGGTGTACACATTCCTACTGAGGTGTCTTTGCGTATAAGCTCTTTAGGTAGATGGAGCTAAGAAAAACATGCATGTGTATACACATATCCACACATATGAATTTACATCTATTCCAGTCCATTTGCACACAGTTTCTTTCTTGCCTTCTCTCTGTCATATTTGTATGTTCTTTCTTCCAGAAGGAAAATTCTAGCTCCTAACAACATCAACACATCTCATTTGCTCAATCATGTAATACATCTGAAATAGTTTCATTACTTGAGCAGAGTGGTCCCCTGTTCCTGCCTGTCAAAAATCAGTTGGACCCAGTAATTCCATACCTAGTTAATATTCAAAAGAAAAGGAACTCATATTTCCACGAACAGCCTTATACAAGAATGCTTATAGCAGCTTTATTTGTAAAAGATGAAAACTGGAAATAGCTCAATTATCTTAAGAGAAGAAGGGATAAGTAAACTGTGATATATTCATGCAATGGAATACTACTCAGAAATAAAAAGGAACAAATTACTGCTGCATGCAACAATATGGATGCATTTCAAAAACATTATGCCGACTTTAAAAAGGCAAACAGAAAAGGACACAGACTGTACGATTCCATTTATATGAAGTTTGAGAACAGGCAAAACTCATCTACAGTGATAGAAACTAAATCACCTCTTGCTTTTGTTGGAGCTGGGACAGGGCAGGACATTGACTGGAAAGGAGTGTGAGAAAACATTCTGGGATTAAGGAATTGTGCTATATCTCAGTCAGGATGTGAATTATATAGATGCATGCATTTGTCACAACGGATTGAACTCTGTCTTTAATATCTGTTCATTTCACTGTCTGTAAATTAACCCTCAGTTTTTAAACTGGCTGGAGTAGTAGCTGCCCTTTTTTTAAGCTGAAGCTAGAACTCCTCATTTTAAAACAGCTCCTTCTTCTAGTGTGCCTCACTTCTGATCCTCTAACCCCATTACTCTCCCGGTCCATGAAGGCATTTGAGTTTACTACCCCGATCAATATATTTACTTCCTTTTACTATCCTATTACTTCCTTTTACTATCATTTCAAATATTTAAAATACAACATAAGTTAGACCTTCACAGATAGTTAAATGACATCATTATCCATTCTTTAGGTCTGGCCAATATACATACTTTAATCTTTAATACAGTAAAGAAGTGCATACAAATTGAAAATGTTTAAATAACACTGAAATGTAGATTACTCCTCAGTTTAGGCCTTTGCTTATCTGATATATTAAGACAAAAGCGAAAACAAACAAACTGCAGTGTAGTCAGGCCTTGCCAATGGAAACAGCTGATTTCCAACATCAAATGATCAAATATCACTTCAATGAGGAAACAATTTTCTCAGACCTTCTCATAAATTCTGGTGCAGACCACATCCTTCATCTTACATTCCTTAAAAAAAAAAAAGAGAGAGAAAGAGATTTAATTGAATATCTAAAACTCAAACTAGGGACAGCAAATTTATAATAATAACACTCATTATAAGCAATCTCATAAGATTAAACTAACAAAGAAATCAAGTATCAGTATGTCAGTCTCCAGGAATTTAGAATCATGACCATTGAAATAGGGGAAACAGTTTTAAAGCTGATCTAAGTCACAGCAGAGGTATATATTTTAAGTGGCAAGTTTTTATGCATTATTTGCACAGATTTAAATCTATTAAAACAGTGGTTTTTGAAACTATCTGCACATCTGCATTATCTGGGGAACATTTAAAAATACTGATGGCTCCTCCTTCCCCAAGAGATTTGCATTCAATTGATCTGAATTAGGGCCCTCATATTGGTGTTTACTCCCCATGGAAATCTGCTAGAGATAAGATCCTGTACTAAAGGAAAAAAACTTTCAAAGAACTACATGAATCTATTTATACTTAATGTATGTGTCCATTAGTAAGAACAGGATCTGACTTAAAAAAAATTGTTAGAGGTCATCTCATATAACCTTTGTCATCATTTTTATCTGCCAACTACAAAAGTTCTCCAATGAGCTCAGCTTGAATTGTTGACATGTATTAGTCCAAGGTACTATGAATTCTTAAAAACAAAATGCTTAGATATCTATAAATATTCTACAACTGACCATTTTGGGATGTGCTCTGCTTTTAAAACTTAGACTTGATTTTCACTTTGTGTGTCTAAACTAATGAGGTTTCTCCATACATTTTAAAAATCATTTTTAGGTGTTGTTATTTCTAAAATAACAGATAGGTTTCATCATTTCTAAATTCTTGAGTCTGAACCTGAAGTACCTGTAGATGAATCTTAATAATATGTTTATCATCCAAACATTAACTCTGACTTTATTCGTAGCCATTCTTATCCATTTGTATTCCAAAGAAAAAAGAATGTTTTGAAAATAATAAAACCATTTCCTCTATTGAAATAGCATTATTTCTGTATTTAGAGTAAAATTACTCTTACCACAACCATTTTTCCATCCACCAACTTTCTCTTTATTGTTGTCTCTTTGCCATCCCATTTCTGCACTTGATTCAACGAGCCTCTTGCCAAAGTTACAATGCTCTGCAAAGACAGGTTTACATAACTGACTTGCTTGGACTTTGTAGAATTGACCTATATACACTACCAAATGTAAAATAGATAGCTGATTCGAAGCTGCTGCAGAGCACAGCGAGCTCAACTCAATGCTTTGTGAAGACCTAAAGGGGTGGGATAGGGACGGTGGGAGGGAGGCTCAAGAGGGAGGGGATAAGGGGATATATGTATACATATAGCTGATTCACTTTGTTGTACAGCAGAAAGTGACACAACATTATAAAGAAATTATACTGCAATAAAGACAAAAAAAAAAAAAAGAGAGAGAGAGGAGAAGCAGTTCACTTGGTACTGAATCATTTTCATAACAGATGTTTTATGAAGTACATCCATTTTTAACAGAAGGGAGTGGTCCACCCTTTTGAACTTTAGCAGGAGTAATCTTCTCTCTCAAAGGAGAAGATTGACCAACTTTGAAGAGAAACAATAAAGTTTACCTTTGTTTTTCTATTGTCAGCTGTGGTTTCCTCAAATTCCTGGCCTAGCTTGAAGGAGATCTCTGTATTTTTAAAGGTACTTTCAGTTCTTATTGTTATAATATCCCCTTTCTTACTGATGATCACTCTGGGTTTGGCTAAATTTCCCAGTTTTCTGGTGGCTAATCCCACACCTGAAAATCAAGATAGTGTTAGAATTTTGTTGACCAAGAGAGCATCTACCTAAAGGGACTATGGGTGGCTATATTCTATGCTCAGCTGTGTCTCAGCTGTGTAGGTGGCAGGTAATATTGCTTACTACTAAGGACCTGCTCCCAGGTAATGGGAACACATGTCCATGGACTTGAGTACCTTAAATTTTGTTATTACAAAAGTAATGTCTGCAGATTGTAAAGATAAAAGTGTTTAGCCTAAATATTGCAAGTCATCTACTTTTACCACATCCAATCCCATGCTCCACTAAAAACCACTAATTATAGTTTTGTATGGGTCATTCCAGACATTTTAGTTTGTACCCATAAATGCTGGAGATATATTTTTAAAATGAAACTATGCCATACACATGCTGTTCTATGATTTTTTTCCCCTCCGTAATACATTATGGATAGAGAAAAGAATCCCTCCCGCATCCTTGATAGAAACTCATTTCTGAAATTTTGTTCTAGTCCCTAAATCTATCTGTACCATTACAAATGATCATAGACAAATAACATCATTTTTTTAAAAAATTTCTGCATTTGAAAACAAAGCAAAATTAGACTGAAGTATTATTACCATATTACTTATAGAAATACATGGAAAAATGGAAATGTCAAATGAGAGAGATATATGAAGAAAAATCTAGTTGTATTCTTCCTCAGCTGTAATGTTTGAGCAATAAATTTAACCAATCTTATAGTATGGATCTATTCTCATAAGTTCTCATAGTTTTCCGGCAATGCACCATGATTTTGCTCATTTTATCTAAAAATAGAACCCTTCTTATGAGCTTTCTGAAGGTAAAGTTCAGGTACTTGGTTGAGCGTAGTAACCTGAGGTCACTGGCTTCACTCTCTACTTATCTATACAGCTCTGGAAATTTCCAAAGACTCCTCCCACCTCTTGTGCTCATATCTATGGAACAATCCGTAGAAATAGTAGCAAATAAAGTTAATGTACTAATGATTAGACTTTCCATCTCCATCCACTGCTCCAACTCCAGGAAAGTCTGATGTTAATGTAACTGAGTTTTAATTCACTACCACAACCCACTTCTTTTTCTTTCAGTAACTTTCCTAGGCTGTGAATATCCTGCTTTATGAAGCATTCACTTTTTACAAACTCTTTATCTGCATAGTTATGTAATAACAGACAACCTAGAGGTAGAGAGAGAAAACTTCTGGTTTAGCTAAGCATCGAAATTTTAAATTGAGGTTTTCCATTAACTTTAGCATATTCAACTCTTTTTCTTATGAACACTTTAGTTGTTATAAAACTAACTTTCAGGAAAGCCAGAGCATGGGTTGACTAAGCTTCTAAGATTTCTTTCCTCCAGGTTTTAAACCAAAACCTCATTGATATGAAACTGCCTTTGAAATCAGTGGGCATTCTAATGCATTTAACCTGCTCTTATTTGCATTAAAATCTATAAAAATTGCCACAAACAAAATGCAAATAAATTATCTGATTGACATAATAGAAAATTAATGCCAGAAGAGGATTATACTTCAATCTGTGCAAACTCCCAGACTCCTGGAAAAGGAGCTGGAAGGAAATAGTCACTCATCTTTCTCAAAAAGGATCCTCTAAGTTAGAACAATAAAGAACATTTCTTACCCAGAGCTTTCATGTAATCATCAAAGTTTTCACTGGAGACAAGTTTCCAGGTGCCTAAGAATTTGTTACTCATTGTGATGGATGATAATTCAACACAGTGGTAGGTGAGATTCAAGATACTCAAATGAGAGGCTGAAGCCTCAGAAGATTCTTTTCAAAGATGTCCAAAGCATGTGACTCTCACAGAGACCCAATGGGGAAAAGCAGTGTCAGGACTGGGCAATGAATGGCTCTTCAATCATCCACTGGGACAAAAGAAAACCTCACATAATGTCTCCTTCAGTTTCCAAAAATGTTTATAAAAATCAAAGACACTACTATTTGAACCTGCAAAAAAAATTTGGTCTATCTTACCTTTTTAAGAAGTGCTTGGATCTTTAACCCTTTGGAAAAGAGTCCATAAATTGAGTCCTATACCAAATTAAATTATATGAGCATGAATGAATGAATGAATGTGTGTGTGTGTATGTTTAGGCATCTTGTTCATTCTCAACCCTGAGTCTGCACAATTAAGAATTCTTATTGAAAGAGAAGAAAGAGGAAAAATGTCCATGAGTATTGTGATAACTGCCTCAAATATGTTGTGGGTGAGAAATGCAAGGGAGCAGTGTGAGGAAGTATTCATAGGTAAGGGAGGCTTGGCATAGTTGGCATATTCAAGGCAGGCAGAGTAGGCAGACAATACGGTCAGTCTCTTACAGCAGAGCACAGAAATTGCTTTCATGGGTGAACAAAAAGTAGCACTATAACACGCTTTTTGGCCACAGCAAAGATTTTCATCTTAAAAAAACCTTAGGTCCAAATTAAGCAGGTTCCTGGTAAATACAACAACATTGAGTTTAAGCCCTTTAAAATAAACCTACAGTTTTAGCAAGGATTTTCTATAAAAATAATATTAATATATATTGAGAGCTCAGTAGTCACTGTGCTATGTGCTTAATATGGATTATTTTATTTGATCCTCTCAACAACCCCAAGTGTAAGGCATTATTATTATATCCATTTTACCAATGAGAAAACTGGAGCATGGGGAGGTTAGGTAACTGGCATCCAAAACTTGAATAAAATGAAATAGGATTTGAACCTGGTATTGTTTCTCAGTGCATAGATGTTAGACCATTATCTTACACTGCTTCTGCTATACCATATGTGATGGAGGCCCTGGCCAAGATCAGGCAATAATGACATCACCATGACTGGATAGAGACACTTATTCTCTGCTCAAAAAGCAAGAGAGGTGAAAATCAAGAGATGCGGCATCCAGGTCATATGATACATCAAAGTCCCAGTCTTTGACCAAAGGGAGCAAATATAAAACCACTTCTAATATGTGTTGCTCTTGGGAATACCAAATTGTTGCCATATCCTTTCCTAGCAGGTTTTCCACATTGGCATTAATCCTGGCCTTGAGACAACTGATATTACCAGGTTTTATACATTGACTACACATGCTGGCACTCTTCATAATAATGAAAATAACCCATTATCAATTTACACATAACAGGTAGAAGCACTGACTTCTAGGGCTTAGGTTACCAATGACATAGCTACACCATAACTATTGCAATTATGTGATTAGGGTCCAAACTGGGTCAAAAAATGAGGAACTATACACAGTGGGCCCAGCTGTCATCTTACATTACTTGTGCCTGGATAACTCAAGGTGGGAATGAAATAGTGACTAGAAAATTTCCTCAGCTAACTAGCTAACCTAATCCTAGACTTAAGAGAATATAATTAGAGAGAACACATTGTACTGAGATAGAAGAAACAGCTATGAAAGAAAGGGCTTTTGATTAGTGAATGTGTGGTTTTCTTACCCAAAACACTTAGTAAAAATGAATAATGCTATGACTCGTGTCTTCAAAAATTTAGGTATTCTGCCTAAATCTATGAAGGACTCCCAAACTTTCCTGCTTAAGCTGAGCTCTTCTATCCAGAGGGACTCATTCAGAAGAGCTGTATGAATTTCTAGCAGTCCTTTTTTTGCTCATTGGAATAGCAGTGGAGTCTAAAATATATGTGGACTTCCCTGGTGGCACAGTGGTAAGAGTCCACCTGCCAATGCAGGGCACATGAGTTCAAGCCTAGTCCAGGAAGATCCCACATGCTGCAGAGCAACTAAGCCTGTGTGCCACAGCTACTGAGCCTGAGTGCCACAACTTCTGAAGCCCACGTGCCTAGAGCCCATGCTCCACAAGAAGAGAAGCCACCACAGTGAGACACTCATGCACCGCAGTGAAGAGTAGCCCCCACTCATCACAACTAGAGAAAGCCCATGCACAGCAACGAAGACCCAACACAGACAATAAATAAATAAATAAAGTAAATAAGTAAATAAATAAATAAAAATATATAAACTTTGAGCTATCTGTTGGCAAGGTTTATAACTTTGAAGTAATTTTAGGCAAATAAAATGATTTCATATTTTAAGATTGTCAGCAATGTACTTAACTTCTGGAATTGGCCAAGATGAAATTCTGAGGCCGCATTTGAGTCAAAGGCACAGATCAAAGCAATGAGAGAAGATTCTGGCTTGAGACTTTAAGTCACTCCTAGATAAGAAAGTCATCAATATCCTAGTGAGAAAAGATTGATAATAAACATCAGAACACATTGTAATTAGACATATATATTTAGACTTGAACTAAATATTCGTAAAATGGAAAGAGTCTCTTTACAGTATGGGTTTACCTTTCACTGATTTATTGCCTACAAAAATTCTCAAGATAAAAGAAGCTACTTGAATCATGCACTGAAAAGAACATCCAGAAGTTTAAACAAAATGGATAAGGAAAGCTTGCTCTATATAACGTCATGTAAATATCCCTTACATATTGTCATCAAGCTACATCCAGTTGCATATTTGAAAAAGTATGTAGCACAAGAACAAAGAATTCATGATCCTTCACTTAATGCCAAAGATCTGACTCCATTCCTTTCATTCACTTAACTGCAAAAGTATTGCGAGCCTACTAAGAGCTAAGCACACTTCAAGGTGCTGGTCAAACATCAATGAACAAAAATCCATGCCCTCAAGGAACTTACATTCTCTTCATGTCTTCATAAAGGCTTGAAGCAAGAAGTCTTAACTCTAGAGAGTCTGAAATTATTTGTAAATAGAAATATTGTGATAATAATTGGTGGCAGGAAAATCACATAATATAATAGTAGGAAAAATAACCAATAAAAATGGTTATTTTAAAACATTGAGAAAATGGAAATAAACCTCGAAATTTTCACTTATGATAGATGAGGAAAGCAAGCTAACTTTCCAACTCTGACATCTGAAAAAAAGGACAAAATTTTTTTTAATTCTTCAATATATCAGAGAAAGTAAAATGGCAGAGAAAAATTAAGTGTCTAGGATTGGGGTCAAAGAGGAAAGCCAGAGAAACAGGCCCAATATTTAGAGCTGATGCCCTTCTAGGGATCTATGAATTCTGCAAGAGGCAGAGGCAAAATCCGAGGGACATTTATGACACTGCTTCAGGATTAGGGGAACCTGAACAATGAGGGATAGTCCTGGTTAATCATCATATTTTAGTTTGGGACTTTGAAAGGCTGCAACATAAGAGACAAGATGAACTGGAAATAGATCTGGCTAATATCAATTCCATTCTTAAAATTAGTGTGGTGTGATCTGTGACAGCTAGTGAACCCAGCTACCACTCAGAAACAAACATACATTCTCTCCAAAAGAAGATAATATAACCCTAGGTCTAAATTCATTTCTACAAATTTTCATAACATCACTAATTAAAAATAAATAGAAAAAAAGAGACAGGAAAATATGTTCAAACAGCAAAAGAAATAGCAAACAACAGAAACAGATGTTCAACAGAGCAGATGCTAATAAAATAAAAACAAGCATATTACAGAAAATAGCATCAAAATAAAAAGTTTTTAAAAGACAAATAAAATTGACAAACTCTTATCAAGATGGGTTTAAAAATAGAGAAGACAAAAGTTACTGAATACAGGTATAAAAAAGGGTATATCAATATACTCTATAGTTAATAAAAAGATCATAAGAAAATATTGTGAACTGCTCATGCCAGTAAATTTGAAAAATTTAAAAGAAATTTATAAATTCCTTGGAACACAATTTACCAAAAATGATACAAGAAGAAGCCTGAATATTCCCAAATCTATTAAAATTGAATCTATAAATAAAATTTCTCCCACAGAGATACTCCAGACCTGTAGACTTCACCAATGAATTCTTACAATTACTTAAGGAAAACATAACTCCAATATTACACAAAACCTTCCAGAGAATAGAAAAGGAGCTACTAATTTCCTCCTTGCTTCTAGCAAGGTCTTTGCACATACTATTCTCTTTTCCTGAAATGTTTAATGACTCCCATATGAAGAATCCCTAACTCTCAGCTCAATCATGCTTTCCTACATTTGTGGTGACATCCTTTAGATTCAACTCAATAATCTTTACTAACCTTTTCTAGTATATCCTCATTCTACAGTTACTGAAACTAACAGACATAGAAGGAGAAATTGACAATAATACAGTAATAATAAGGGACTTTTAAATCCCACTTACATCAATAGACAGATCATTCAGATAAAAAATTAATAACATAACAGTGGTCTTAAATAGCACATTAGATCAGTTAGACTTAATAGATAGCTGCAGGACATTACATCCCAAAGCAGCAGAATACACATTTTTTTTTTTCAAGTGCACATGAAATGTTCTCCAGGATAGATCACATGCTAGGCCACAAAGCAAGTCTCAAGAAATTGAAGAGGACAGACATTATATCAAGCATTTTTTCTAACCACTGTGGTATGAAACTCGAAATCAATTCCAGAAATAAGAATAGGAAAAGAACAAGCACGTGGAGACTAAACAACACACTACTAAAAAAACCCCAATAAGTCAATGAAGAAATCAAAGACAAAATCAGAAAATACCTTGAGAGAAGTGAAAATGGAAACACAACACTCCAAAATCTATGGGATGCAGCAAAAGCATTCTAAGAAGGAACTTTATAGTGATACAGTCCTTTCTGAAGTAACAATAAAAATCTCAAATAAACAACCTAAACTCCCACTTAAAGAAAATAGAAAAAGAAGAATAAACAAAGCTGAAAGTCAGAAGAAGGAAGGAAATAATAAAGATCAAAGAAGAAACAAATGAAATAGAGATCAAAAAATAATAGAAAAGATCAATGAAACCAAGAACTGGGTTTTTGAAAAGACAAATAAAATTGATAAACTTTTAGCTAGGCTCACCAAGAAGAAAAGAGAATGGACTCAAATAAACAAAATAAGAAATGAAGGAGGAGAAAAAACAACTGATACCACAGAGATACAAAAAATCATAGGAGAATACTACAGTTATATGTCAACAAATCAGACTATCTGGAAGAAAGAAACAAATTTTTAGAAACATACAACCTGCCAAGACTGAATCAAGAAGAAATAGACAATCTGAGCAAACCAATCACTAGTAGTAAAATTAAACATGTGATTAAAAAAAAATTCCCAGCAAACAAAAGTCTAGGACCAGACAGCTTCCAGGTGGATACTACCAAGCATATAAAGAAGAATTAATACCTGTCCTTCTCAAACTATTCTAAAAAGTTGAAGAGGAGGGAACATTCCTAAATTCATTCTTCAAGGCCCCCATTAGCCTAATACCAAAACCAGACAAATACTGCAAAAAAAGAAAATTACAGGCCAATATTTTTGATGAGTATGCATGCAAAAATCCTCAACAAAATATTAACAAACTGAATTAAATAATATATAAAAAGGATCATACATCATGATTAAGTTTGATTTATTCTAAGGGTGCAAGGATGGTTCACTATTCACAATTCAATTAATGTGATACACCACATTAACAAAAAGAAGGATAAAAATCACACATTCATCTTGATAGGTAGAGAAAAAGCATTTGACAAAATACGATATCCATTCATGATCTAAAAAAAAACCTCTCAAAGTGGGTATAGAGGGAACACATCTCAACATAATAACTCCATTTTATAACAAGCCCATAGCCAATATCATAATCAATGATGAAAAGCTAAAAGTCTTTTTCCTCTAAATTCAGAAACAGGACAATGATGCCCACTCTTGCTACCCTTATTTAACATGGTATTGGAAGTCCCAGCCACAACAATCAGACCAGAAAAAGAAATAAAAGGCATCCAAATGGGAAGGAAAGAAGTAAAACTGTCACTATAAATATATATATATATAGACTGTCACTATATATATATATATATATATATATATATATATATATATATATTCACCTTAAAATATTCACCCCCAAACTATTAGAGCTAATAAATGAACTCAAAAAAGTTGTAGGATATGACTAATATACAGAAATACGTGGCATTTCTATACACTAATAATGAACTATCACAAAGAGAGCTAAAATATCCCATTTAAAATCACATCAAAAACAATAAAATACCTAGGAATAAATGTAACCAAGGAGGTGAAAACCTATACTCTTAAGATTATAAATCATTGGTGAAGGAAATTGAAGATGATACAAAGAAGTGGAATGGTATCCCATGATCTTGGATTGGAAGAATTAATATTGTTTAAATGCCATACTACCCAAAGCAATCTACAGATTTAATGCAATCCCTATCAAAACACCCATGACATTTTTCACAGAACTAGAACAATTTAAATTAATATGAGACAAAAAAAGACCCCAAACTGTCAAAGCAGTCTTAAGAAAAAAAGAACAAAGCTGGAGGTATCACCCTCCCAGACTTCAGACTGTACTACAAAGTTATGGTAATCAAAACAGCATTGTACTGGCACAAAAACAGACACATAGATCAATGGAACAGAAGTAAGAGCTCAGAAATAAACTCACACACCTACAGTCAGTTAATCTATGACAATGAGGTAAGAATATACAATAGGTAAAAGACAGCCCCTTCAACAAGTGGTGCTAGGAAAACTGGGCAGCTACATGTAAAATGATGAGATTAGAAAATTACC
This sequence comes from Hippopotamus amphibius kiboko, assembly GCF_030028045.1. Classification (NCBI taxonomy): domain Eukaryota; kingdom Metazoa; phylum Chordata; class Mammalia; order Artiodactyla; family Hippopotamidae; genus Hippopotamus; species Hippopotamus amphibius. The sequence goes on along the minus strand of NC_080190.1, from coordinate 105,519,622 downwards.
TCACATATACAAAAATAAACTCAAAATGGATTAAAGATCTAAATATAAGACTCAAAATTATAAAACTAGAAGAGAACATAGGCAGAACACTCTCTGACATAAATCGTAGCAATGTTCTTTTGAATCTGTCTCCTAAGGCAAAAGAAGTAGAAGCAAAGGCAAACAAATGGGACCTAATGAAACTTAAAAGCTTTTCCACAGCAAAGGAAACCATCGGACAAATCAAAAAGACAACCTACAGAATGGGAGAAAATATTTGCAGATCATATAACTGACAGGTAGTTAATATCCAAAACATATGAACAACTCATACAACAAAGAAAAAAAAAAAAAAACCCAATCAAAAAATGGGCAGAATACCTGAAAAGATTTTTCCAGAGAAGACATACAGATGGCTAACAAGCACATGAAAGTATGTTCGATTGAGGGTCAAGATGGCGGAGTAGGAGGATGTGCGCTCACTTCCTCTTGCAAGAGCATCAGAATTACAGCTAACTGCTGAACAATCATCAACAGAAAGACACTGGAACTCACCAAAAAAGACACCCCACATCCAGAGACAAAGGAGAAGCCACAATGACATGGTAGGAGGGGGTCAATTGTGTTAAAATTAAATCCCATAAATGCTGGGTGGGTGACTCACAAACTGGAGGACAGTTATACCCCAGAAGCCTACCCACTAAAGTAAGGGTTCTGAGCCCCACATCAGGCTTCCCAACCTGGGAGTCCAGCAACAGGAGGAGGAATCCCCAGAGAATCAAACTTTGAAAGCCAGCAGGACTTGATTGCAGGACCCCTACAGGACTGGGGGAAACAGAGACTCCACTCTTGGAGGGCACACAAAAAAGTGTGCTCACCAGGACCCAGGGGGAAGGAGCAGTGACTCCATAGGAGACTGAACCAGATCTACCTGCTTGTGTTGGAGGGTTGCCTGCAGAGGTGGGGGGCAGCTGTGGCTCACTGAGGACACAGGGACACTGGCAGCAGGGTTTCTGGGAAGTACTCATTGGCATGAGCCCTCCCAGAGTCCACCATTAGCCCCACTAAAGAGCCTGTAAACTCCAGTGCTAGGTAGCCTCAGGCCAAATAACCAACAAGGTAGGAACACAGCCCCACTCATTGTCAGACAAGCAGATTAAAGTTTTACTGAGCTCCACCCACCAAATCAGATTAAAGTCTTACTGAGCTCCGTCCACCCAGCCCTACCTACCATCAGTTTTTCCCATCAGAAAGCACCCAGAAACCTCCTAGATAGCTTCCTCCACAAGACGGCAGACAGCAGTATCAAGCAGTATCAGCAGTATTTTGTCTTGTGGAACTGAAAACCACAGCCACAGAAAGATAGGGAAAATTAAAAAGCAGAGGACTTTGTACCAGATAAAGGGACAGGATAAAAACCCAGAAAAACAACTAAATGAAGAAGAGACAGGTACCCTTACAGAAAAATAATTCAGACTAATGATGGTGAAGATGATCCACGACTTTGAAAAAAGCCTGGATGCAAAGATTGAAAAGTTTACCAAAGACCTAGAAGAATTAAAGAGCAAACAGACAGAGATATGCAACACAATAACTAGAAGGAACCAATAGCAGATTAACTGAGGCAGAAGGGCAAATAAGTGACCTGGAAGACAGAATGGTGATAATCACTGATGTGGAAAAGAATAAAAAAGAAAGAATGAAAAGAACTGAAGACAGCCTAAGAGACCTCTGGGACAATGTTAAACACACAAACATTCACATTATAGGGGTCCCAGAAGGAGAAGAGAGAGAGAAAGGACCTGAGAAAATATTGGAAGAGATTCTAGTTGAAAACTTCCCTAACATGGGAAAGGAAATAGCTACCCAAGTCCAGGAAGCACAGAGAGTCCCAGACAGGATAAACCCAAGGAGAAACACGCCAAGACATATAGTAGTCAAACTGACAAAATTTAAATACAGAGAAAAGTTATTAAAAGCAACAAGGGAAAAATGACAGATAACAGACAAGGGAACCCCCATCAGGTTAACAGCTGATTTCTCAGCAGAAACTCTGCAAGCCAGAAGGGAGTGGCATGATATATTTGAAGTGATGAAAGGGAAGAACCTACAACCAAGAAAACTCTACCCAGCAAGGATCTCATTCAGATTTGATGGAGAAATCAAAAGCTTTACTGACAAGCAACAGCTAAGAGAATTCAGCACCACCAAACCAGCCCTACAACAAATGCTAAAGGAACTTCTCTAAGCAGGAAACTTAAGAAAAGGACCTACAAAAACAAAAACAAAACAATTAAGAAAATGGTAATAGGAACATACATATCAATAATTACCTTGAATGTAAATGGACTGAATGCACCAACCAAAAGACACAGACTGGCTGAATGAATACAGAAACAAGGCCCATATATATGCTGTCTCCAAGAGACACACTTCAGACCTAGGGACACATACAGAAGGAAAGTGAGGGGATGGAAAAAGATATTCCATGCAAATGGAAATCAAAAGAAAGCTGGAGTAGCAATACTCATATCAGACAAAATAGACTTTATTTTTTTTTCTTTTCTTTTTTTGGACAGACAAAATAGACTTTAAAATAAAAAACATTACAAGAGACAAGAAAGGACGTTACATAAAGATCAAGGGATCCATCCAAGAAGAGGAGATAACAATTATAAATATATAAGCACCCAATATAGGAGCACCTCAATACATAAGGCAAATGCTAACAACTATGAAAGAGGAGATGCAAGGCAGAAATAGAGACACAGATGTAGAGAACACACATATGGACACCAAGTGGGGAAAGCGGGGAGGGTTGGGGTGGAATGAATTGGGAGATTGGGATACCAAATTGTACACTTTAAATATATGCTGTTTATTGTCTGTTAACTGTATCTTAATAAAAGTTCTTAAAAAAAAAGTATGCTCAATGTTGTTAATTATTAGAGAAATGCAAATCAAAACCACAATGAGCTATCACCTCACAACTGTCAGAATGGTTATGATCAAAATGAACACAAACAACAAGTGTTGGAGAGGATATGGGAGAAAGGGAACACTTGTACAGTCTTGGTGGGAATGTAAATTGGTGCAGCCACTGTGGAAAACAGTATGGAGTTTCCTCAAAAAACTAAAAGTAGAACTACCATATGATCCAGTAATTCAACTCCTGTGTACATATTTTGGGAAAAACAAAAATACTAATTCAAAAAGATACATGAACCCCAATGTTCATAGAAGCGTTATTTACAATAGCCAAGGTATGGAAGCAACTCAAGTTTCCAGTAATAGACATATGGATGAAGAAAATGTGGTATACATATACACAATGGAAATTTCTCGGCCATAGAAAAGAATTAGATTCTGCCATTTGAAGCAATGTGGATACACCTAGAGAATATCATGGTAAGCGAAATGTCAGGTAGAAAAACAGATACTGTATGATATCACTATGTAGAATCTAAAAAATAATATAAATGAATATACACAACAAAATAGAAACACACTTGCAGATACAGAAAACAAACCAGTGGTTACAAGTGGGGAGGGGGAAGCAAGTAGGGCTATGGGATTAAGAGATACAAACTACTTTGTATAAAGTAGATAAGCAACAAGGATATATTATTTAGCACAAGGAAGTATAGCCATTGTCTTGTAATAACTTTTAATGGCGTATAGTCTGTAAAAATACTGAATCATTATGCTGTACACCTGAAACTAATATAATATTGTAAATCAACTATACTTCAATAAAAAAATAAATAACCACTCCCATAGGGTTAATCCTTAACTCTCAGCTCAGTCATTCTTTTCTACCTTTGGAGTGACATCCTTTAGATTTCAATTCAATCATCTTTCCTATCCTTTTCTAATATATCCTCATTTAACAGTTACTGCAACTAATTAATTATGTTAATTAATTTTTCATTAATTTTGGACATTATTTCATTAATATGTATGTCGTACTGAAGTCTTGATTCCATGTGCATGGGCAGAATATGTGATTTCATTCATGTGATATTCCAAGTACCTAACACAATGCATGTATATAGTAGGTAATCATTTGTTTACTGACTGAATGAAGAAAATGCAAATTTTCTACTTATGAGGGTTTTTCTTTGCATTGAGTCATACACACAATGTGAAAGCATCTAAAATTTGTGCTTATAATCAATAATATGATTTTCCTAAATTTCCTCTTTCCTCCTCTCCCCTTCCTTTCCTTCCTTCCCTTTTTCATACACTCTGGAGAGGTGGAAAGAGCAAGACTAAGTGTAAAACTTAGTTGTAGCACCCATTCCTTCATTTAGTCATTCCTCCGGTCAGTGGTAAAAGTAGGCAGTTCTTTCCATATCCAGGATGACATGATCTTATTACAACACTAGGAAAGTGCATGTAAAACAATTCCAAGATTCATTGTACATATTCTCACCTGCATGCATGCAGATAATTGCTTGACATGAATTTATCGAACAGTAGGAGCACTGGAAATAACCTGGTGAGTGAAACAGCGACAATTCCTGCCCTTATACTCCAGTTAGGAAGACATGAGTTAAACAGGCATTCAGAGACATTTTAGAATATCCAATTATTATTTTTCATCATTTGCAGATGGAGACAATGAATGACATTAAGGAGCCAATGAACCATTTCTATGTAGGAAGACACCTTTTGTAATTTCTTAGACACCAGATACCCTGAGACCAAAGGTCTTATTTAGCTTGAGAACTCACCCACCAGGGCATTTGGTGACCCTCCAGACATTTGACAGAAGGTGACAATGGCAATTCAGGCTTGACAGCTTCCTTTTTCATGTTTCAAATAAGTGTTTTTCTCTCATCTTAAAAATGCTAAGATTAAAGTTGCTTTCTTAATGAAAACCGTTTCTTGGAGCTTTCTCAGTCACCAGTGGGTATTTGATCTTTTAGTTACTATGGTGACAGTTGCATGATGCTGCCCAAAGGAAGTTAATAGCTTTTCTTTTGCTGAGTGGCAATAAATAGAGGGAAGAGGTAGTTTGTGATTCCTCCAAACAGTACGACTAGCTTTGTTTTTACAAGACTTGAACATACATGGCGTTTTTTTCCAAAGACTGGTCTAAGATTTCACATCATTATTCCTAATAGAACACCTGAGAACTGGTTGCTTATTCACTGGGGAGGCAACCGAAGACAGAATTTCTACATTTCAGTGTTTTTCTCTAGTCATTACAGTATATACTGAGTTGGTCACAGTTTTTTCTCTTCCATTGGCATTTCCTCTTAGAGAGAAAGCAATATTAACAGCATTAAAATAGATCATACTTTTCAGGCATTAGCACAAACAGCCGCAGGAAACAGTTTTCAGCACCTGGCCATCTGCTCCCTTATAGCCTATGAGAGAAAGGAATCCCTCAAAAATAACTCACTTGCAAAGCATAGTGAAAAGTGTGTGGGTGTGTGTATATATATGTGTGTAGCTTTATTTCATAAGAAACAGATGTTCATTGGCTCTTTAATGTAAACTCACAAAAATTCAGATGATTTTCTAATCATGTGTTATCCAGGTTGCCTACTTTATTTCCCAGATTCTGTTTTACAAAATTTTTCAATAATTGAGATGGTATACAGGTTTTGATAGAAAACGTGTTTTACACCCACACACACACATATATGTGTGTGTGTATCTAGTGTGTGTATGTATATACATATATATACATGCACACACATGTGTGAACATATATTTCAGGTTAGGTAAAGTTAGATCAGAGAATCAATTCATGTTTAAACTGTATGACACCTCCTGTTCTGTCATGGGGCTGGTGGTAAGATAGTCCCTCCCCACGCTGTCCCTCTGCAAAAATTACACAGGATCTAGATACTAAACTTCAAAGTGGACAGACTGTATTTTCCTATAAATACTTTAAATAGAAATCTTAAGAACCCATAACCTGAGGATTAGGTTATGTCCTGGTTTCTTCATCCTAAGTGTCCATCTATTTTCTGTTACTATCTTTGAAATAGTCAGTTGTCTCTTCATGACTATGAAAGCATGTCCTTTTACGTTTGTTGCACTTTTGTGCAAAAATATGAAACTTAAATATACCAAGAATGTTCAAAACAAATTACTTTTGTCAGTGGTTTACTAAATAGTATTGGGTAGCGAAAAAAGAAATCTTGTGAGTTATTCTTTGATAATAGTATTAATTGTGGTTTTAGTGTGGTTGATCTTGGGATAGTTAATACTTTCGTACAAACTTCAGTGTGGATTTAAAATACAATAGTTTATTACTGTTATTCAGTCTCAAAATATTCAAAAATAAATATGTATTTTCCTTTATTGTTTATAAAATCCACGCTCATTTCCTTTACTTCAAACCCTTTCGAAAAGTGAATAAATATTGGTTTTTTATTGCTTAACAATGAAAAGTGTCATTATTATCTTTTTTTTAATATAAATCCAGTACAACTTGACAAATACAACATGTTATTTACTTACAAATAGATATAGCTTTTTTTTCAAGATTTTTTTTTTTTTTGATATGGAGCATTCCTAAACTGAACCCGCTAGAACATCGCGTCTGCTCTATGCCTTGGTCCCTTGGCCCGAAGGCATGTGGGATCCCAGCTTCCCAACCAGGGACTGAACCTGCACCTGCTGCATTGGAAGGTGAAGTCCCAACCACTGAACCACCAGGGAAGTCCCAGATAATGACTTTTGAAGGCAAGTCAGGTATACCAAGAGACTTATCATGTGAATGTCCTTAGTAAAGATTAATAATTCTAAGTATAAATGTTAATTAATTTTTTTCTTACAGAAATTTTGGCATGATTAGACTGAGGATAAAAATAAAAGCAATAGGGTTTCCAGATGCCTCTGCTACTTGAAACATCAAAAGGCAGTTGTGAACGCCATCTCTACCTCGTTGCTGTTTGCCATCACCTAACACAGTATTGAACAAACAGTGATCACTGAATAAGAACTTGCTGAATGAGTGATTTCCTCAGGAGTAGCGTGTTTGAGTCTACCTACTAAAGACTCTACATCCGGATTTTATTTCTCATTGAGGCTGTTTGTACTTTAGCTGTGACATTTGTGAGAAGAGAAATGTCTTGAAAATTCAGAACTATATTCTTTTTAAAATTTTGCCTCCGTAAAGCCAAAGATGTAAATGGCTAATTGCCTAGTGCTTTTTAGGAGAATACCCTCCTCCTAATGGTTGTGGAAAACACTTCAACCCTTGATCTGAGTTATTGCTAAAGTGCTGTCATCTGCAGCCCCGTTGCCAAGACCATCCTCTGGTGAAGGAGACATTGGCTTCTGCACCCCTCTGTGCATAGGATGCTACCTTGGGGGTTGAAAGCCTCTTTGACTTCTGGAGAACAAGCACAGGTACATTTTGTACACACTTGAGTCCTTTAGGAAGCACAGAGACAAATCATGGGAGGATGACTGTCATTGCCTGCCTCTGACAGTTGAGTGGCTACTGCCAAACCCATCACTTCAAGTGCACAGCTGTAAGCTCAAAGGTCTTCAGGGTTTAGTATGATAGCCTAGTTCCTTTCCTTGGGCAAGAATTTAGTTATTGTCCCAACCCCATGCTCAGTCCTTTTGTACATTACTCTTTAATTTCACCCTTACTAAGGTGACATACCTCCCAGTTTGCCTAGGACAGTCCCAGTGTATGCTTGTTGCCCAGGTGTAATTGTTGAAAGTGCCCCTTTCCACTTTTCACTTCTCACCCAGTTTAGATGACAAATTAGCACATATTAAACACTACCCTCAGGAGTTATTTTTGACCAACTACTATCTGGTTTTAAGTTTAAGTTGCAACATGAGATTTACATAATTCTTCCTCTTTTTCCTTTTCCTCCTCCCACTGCTACAAATGCTCTCAATTTTAAAATTTTACCTATGTTACTCTGTTTTGCTCTAAGCTCTGAGAGTAGTTTCTAGCAACAGTACTTGGTGAAACTAGTAAGGGACTTTGTGTAGCTCTAACAATTATATTCCTACTAGGCATTTAGAAATTCAGGAGTGGCGTTTAATAAAATATCATTCTGCAAAGACTAAGTTTAAGAAATGATGACAGATGCGCTAGCCTGATTATTTTAAATGAGTTTATGGAAAAGTAAGATAATGATTGTTTTAAATGTTCTTCTATAATAATTCAAGCAGACTGTATAATGTCCAGACTCTATTTTATAATATCTTTGTCTCTCTCTCTCTTTCTCTCATCTATCTATCATCTCTCTATCTATCTACCTATCATCATCTATCTATCTATCATCTATCTATCTATCTATCTACCTACCTACCTATCTATCTATCATCTATCATCCATCTATTATCTATCATCTATCATCTATCTATCTATTATCTATTTATCTATCTATCACCTATCAACTATCCTCTATCACCTATCATCTATCTATCATCCACCTACCTTATGTACTTTAAGCAGGGCTAGCCTTCTACAAAAATACAAAACAGCAAAATTGTTTTTCAACATCTTGCTGCCCAAAGTCGCTTCCAGTGATTATAATGTATCTCCCTTTGAAATCACATGAATTTCAACAGAGCACACTTTAACAGAATGCATTAACGTAAATGAATGGGTCCTGGAGGAAATTCAATGACTGCAGAAGTCAGGTGTGCAAAGAATAAAGGGCACTCACAATCACACCAGAGACAAGTAGTTTCTTGTCTCACCAGTTTATCAGATGGTCCCTAAACCTCAAGATTACACAGTTCCAAAACAGTGCTTAATTTGGTTTTATTGAGCAAATTTATGTTGAGCAATTTTTTAATCACTGGCCCTAAGGCACATCTTCTTGAAGTCTCAGTTTCCTGTTAGTGGACAAGTTTTCACTGATGCATGCAATTTTTTCATATCTTTTCATAGATTCCAGTGCTGACAATATTGTTCATAATATATTCCTACAAGCAAAGAGGTATCTATTTTAGAGTTAGTATATGACAAGTTAAATTTGCTCTGTCCCTCTTTCCCCAGGTCCTCTATTTGAGATACAAGACAATTGAGTAATTTGAAAGGCATGCCTCAAATAGGAGCATCTAAAAATATTAAATTTAGAGAAAACTCACCACTACCATTTTTCCATCTATAATTTTTCTTTTAATTGTTGTCTCTTTGTCAAGCCATTTTTGGACATGAATCATTGAGCCACCATCTAATGTTATGATGCTCTATAAATGCAGAAAGGAATCAGTCAGAAATAACAACTCACTACATTCTAATCTACACAAAACTAGATATCTACTTTTAACCTTCAATTTTGAAATTCTTTTCTCCAAAATTCTTGTATCAGTTCTTGTCCTAATTTAATACCATCACACTAGGGAAGTCTCAAGAGATTATTAAAGTAATGCTCTTTTCCTCCAGGTAAGCAATTCCTAAATTATTTGTGAAAAATTGTTCTATATGCCCTTTTATACAATGACAAAGAGAGATCAGAGAAACAGTGAAAACATGTTGAGTTTTTGGGCTCTGAATCATTTGCAAAAGAAATGACTTTAGAGATGTAATTAATCAAATTAGAATAAACCATGCCTAACCACATTTTAGAGTGTTCCTGATTGTGGACCAGAAAGACTTAGTTCTTACCTTCACTTTCCAGTTATCTACTGTGGTTTCATCAAATTCTTCCCCCAGCTTGAAGGAGATCTCAGTGTTCTTGAAAGAACTTTCTGTTTTGATGTTAACCTTATCCCTGTTGGTACTAATAGTGATTTGTGGCTTTGCCAACCCTGCAAGGTTCTGGACTGCAACACTCACTCCTGTAGAAATGAATGAGAAGAGAACCCAATAAGCGGAGGAAACAACACACCTTCTTAAGAAGTTTAGGAAGAAGTGCTAACAATCATTTTGGAAAGCAATTTAAAGATGCTCAACATCACTAATCATTAGAGAAATGCAAATCAAAGCCACAAAGAGATATCACCTCACACCAGTCAGAATGGCCATCATCAAAAAATCTAGGACTAATAAATGCTGGAGAGGATGTGGAGAAAAGGGAACGCTCCTGCACTGTTGGTGGGAATGTAATGTGATACAGCCACTATGGAGAACAGTATGGAGATTCCTCAAAAACTTAAAAATAGACCTATCATATGACCCAGCAATCCCACTACTGGGCATATACCCTGAGAAAACCGTAATTTAAAAATATACATGCACCCCAATGTCCATTGCAGCACTATTTACAATAGCCAGGACATGAAAGAAACCTAAATGCCCATCAACAGATGAATAGATAAAGATGTGGCATATATATACAATGGAATATTACTCAGCCATAAAGAGGAATGAAACTGAGTTATTTGTAGTGAGGTGGATGGACCTAGAATCTGTTATACAGAGTAAAGTAAGTCAGAAAAAGAAAAACAAATATTGTATGCTAACACATATATATGGAATCTAAAAAAATGGTACTGATGAACTCAGTGGCAGGGGAAGAATAAAGACACAGATGTAGAAAACAGACTTGAAGACATAGGGAGGTGGGGAAGGAGAAGCTGGGACAAAGTGAGAGAGTAGCATTGACATATATACACTACCAAATGTAAAATAGATGGCTAGTGGGAAGCAACTGCATAACACAGGGAGATCAACTCAATGATTGGTGATGACCTAGAGGGGTGAGATGGGGGGGGTGGGAGGGAGGTTCAAGAGGGAGGGGATATGGGGATATATGTATAAATACAGCTGATTCACTTTGTTGTACAGCAGAGACTGGCACAACAGTGTAAAGCAATTATACTCCAATAAAGATCTAGAAAAAAAAAATAAAAAGAATGCATCCTTCCCCCTTTGAAATTTTGGATAATATGCCATATTTTCTTCAATGCTCTCTGTGACAGATGGATGGAGACAAACCTCCCAATCAGAAGATACATCTAGTAATTACAGTTGACATTTGGAAAGCTAAATTCACTGTTTGAGACAATTGTGCTTCATCTAAAATCTTTGAGACTCTTACACTTCATCTAAAATGTATATTTGTATGGTGTCTTTCAGTCGTATGCTTGGGCTTTACCTCATCAAGTGTTTCAACAACAGTGCAGGGGGTGTTATTATCCTCATTTTAGAGATGAGTACACCAAGTCCCAGAGAGGTAGAGAGGCTTATTTTAGGTGATGTCTGGTAATTAGCGGAGCTGAAATTTAAACACAGGTTTCCTAATTGTCGAAAAATCTTAGCACAATTTTTTCTTAAAAAAAATGCAATTTTCAAAGTATCTAATCTACTGTAAAAGAATATGGCTTACGAAGTCCAAGCTTCTCTCTTATTTGCAGATAACATTCAGATCTGGCCGAGTAAAGAGGAGGTAGGCAAATTGGACAATTTGGCTGACAGCCTGGCCCTGCTGTTCAGGTTGGGGACTGTCCGTTGTTTGACTCCTGCACGAGGTGGGCAGAAGGGCTGACTTCCATCTCTTAGTATCAATATAGAACCCAATCTCACATTCGTATTGTGGGTGGACGGGATGCCTCTGACTACAGAAAATCAGTGTTAGACATGCATCACAGAAGAGTGAGGAGTGAGGAGGTTAAAGCCTGGGTTCCAACTTTGCCACTTGTTAGCTTGGCCACATTATTTCCCTTTTCTCAAAACTTCAGCCTTCTCAATAGTAAAATGTGAATAATTATAGTGCTCACCTCATGGGTGTGTTGCAGATTAAATGATAGGACTTAGCATGGTATTGGCACACAGTAGGTACTCAGCTGCTCTTCCCTCTTGCACTCTGCTTAAGACCAGCTGCCAGTCAAAACATGGCTGCTTTTGCCATAAGCCCCAAGTTTCTTAGATGCCCTCAAATTTATTTATTTATTATTTAAAAAAAATGTTTTAAACTGAAAACAGGTGAGTCTATGAATCCGTGAAGAGATAGGGAAACATGTTTTTTTTTTTTTAATTTCTTCCTGTGAGAGTTTATACTAAAGAAAAAGAAACTAATGTTACATTATGAGCACATTGACTTCTTCTTATGTATTGATCATTTCAACACATTTTTTTTAAAAAGATTAAAAAATGTTTTGACCTTAGTTTATTATTATAAGGGAGGTTTCTCTTAATTAAATGTTTAAAATTAATTAAATGTTAAACAATTACTATTCTTCTTGCATTAGCAGAGAATGGTTTAGTTATTATAGATCTGAACCATTATAAATGATGTTTATTCAACTTAAGAACTAAAGTATGCATAGGGTTTGTACGTCTGAGGAAATATCTAGTGGTAAGAAATTCCATGAGTAAAAATGTTCTATTTCTCCAATAAAACATTTGAAACTCTTCAAAATAATGTTAATAAAAACCTCCCATATGCATCAGAACTCTAAAAATTAACCAAGAAATTTTGTTTGTTGCTATTACTCTTTTGAAGTTACAACTTAAAGCAAACCTTGAAACCAATTTAGTTGATAAATTTAATCATGAATAGGTATTACTCTCTATAATGTGGAGCTGGGAAAAGCTATTTAAGGAAATGACCAAGCTAAAATAAACTCTATCATAGGGGTAGGGTGAAGTATTTTCTAAAAGGATAAATAATTTAAATATATAGATAATAACTAGAAGGAAGTATCTGTGAGCCTAGTATTCCAAAAAGACATAATTATTACTGGTAATAAAAAAGTAAAAGTAGACACATAAACTTTGTTAACCTCATCTGAGTATACCCTAGAATCATGAATGAACGCGAGACTGTAGCAAAAGTCATTGTAAAGTACAAACCCAACCACATCACAAAACGCATTGCCAGTTTCCAAATCTTGTAATGGTATTTCTCACCCAATTGTTTCATGTATTCATCAAAGTTTTCACTGGAGACCATCTTCCAGGTTCCCAAGAAGGGCTCAATCATAATGGAAAGCTTGCTGAGAAGAGGCGCTCACAACCAAAAGCCAAAGAAACTTAGGAAATACACTGCTTCTAGGGTCTTAATTTAAAAGGCATCTTCATCATGTGACTTTTCTGAAAGAGCCAATGGGCAGCAAAGATTCCAGGTACTGGCATTGACTCATTTTATTCACCTCCAAATAAACAAACAGAAAATTAACATGATAAGTTGAATATATCAATGATTATAGCTTCTAGCAAACAGATTTATAACCTAAGAGTCACTTGATGAAGATTAATTGTGGAATGGAGACAATTTTCAATAGAGAGCAGCACTTTGTACTACGAAGGCGGAATCAGCTCTGAAGGAATATCCCAACAAATGCCTAATGAACACCTGCCTGAGGTGTTTTCCCACCTGCTATAAGGACATCCTTGCTTGGTCTACCTCAGCTGTTTTTTATTTGGACAAGTCACATTTCCTGAGTATCCTCTTTATTAAAATAATATCTGCCCCTCCCTTCCTTGCAGGGTTGATGAATTTATAGTACTTAGTGTAACTGAAATGTCTGCAGTTTTTGGAGTGAGGTGTAGGGTATTATTAATATTATCATTGTTGTTAATAAGAGATTAAGAGTAATTGTGGACTGGGAAGAAAAGTAACAATTATCATTGATGGTGTTTTGTAATTTAAACCCTAAAAGGGAGGTGGAAAATTCATACGCTTAGAAAATTCATCTTTTAGGCTTACAAAGAAATCTTGATATTAAAACATACCACTTGAAATTGTGAGGGGAAATTTTAGGGAGAAATATGGTATTTTGATATCCACATTCTAAAAGAAAAAGGCAGCAGGTAATTTAAATATCTGTGCAATTACTCCTGAAATCATCTTCTGTAACCCAGGTAACAGAAGTGAACTTTGCAGGTGAAGCCTTTACTAGGAAGGATTGGATTCAGAGGCTGTAGGTTTATATCACAGCTTTGAATTCCAATTGTTTTAAAGAAGGCTGGAAAATTAGAGTGCCAGCCACCAGAAGAAGAAATTCATACTATTATCTGCTTGTGTCAAATATTCCTTTAAGTCAAAGAAATCTTCATTCAAACCAAAAGGTTGTTTTGGCACCACGAAGTTATATCTTAAGTGGGATAAAAAATTTCTTGTGATGAAAACATATAAAGAAGATGTTTATAATGCAATATATTTATAGGTGAAATAGTTATTGAAATATTTGGAGGGCAAAACAGGGGAAGCAAAAAGAGTCAGTTTCAGGAAGCTGAGAGCTGGGCTGAAATAAGTGCCTTAGCAGTTGAAAGCATCCTCAGAGGTGATGCTCAAATAAAGAACAAGTGACTAGATCTTGCTTTATGGTTCTAGATATGTATGTATTCTGCTTGAAAGATGGCAGACACACAAGTCTGTGCACGTTTGTCAGTGGGGTAGTGTGACAAAAGTCTCCCCTTAGTCCAACCATTTTTGTTCCAATTATTCTGCCATTGGTTGATTCAGAAATCAATCCTGTGGCCCACGAGGCAAAAGAGAAAGTCAAATTTCTGGCTTCTATAAAATTCCCTCACCCTTAAGAGAGAGCCAGAGGGACAGCTCCCTCCTTGACAACATTTGCTTTCTCTTATGACGTTTAGAACTGCTGCATCCATTATGTTACCAACTCAAAGAACAGGCCAAAACTGAGAATGGAAGAGAAAGGGCAAGCACTCAAGACCACTTTATTTCTGGAATCTTTATTAGGAGAATTAATAAATTCTGTTATTATGTAAATAATTTCATGTCTGAGTTTTTGTTCTTTGCAGCTTAAAACTTCATAATTGATATGCCTTTGTAAATAACTCCACCTGAATTTAGACTCTTAAAACCACGTCCACGTACCATGCACAGCATCTCCCAGCTGTCCAGATCCAACTCAAATATCACCTCCTCTGTGAAACTGGTTCAGAGCTGGTTGATCCCTATTATGTGAGACAATTATATTTTAATAGAGGTATACTTGGGAACTTTTCTCATGGTATTGCAATACGTCATCCTGCAGATGTCCCTGATCTCTTTTATGAGTACATCAAGCAAAGAAAATATTTATGATTCACTTCTGAATCCTTAAGACAGTGCCTAGTATATTGCAGGTGCTCAGTAAATGTTTTATGAATAAATGACAAAAGGAATAAACTGTGTTTATTTTATTTTAACTGACAGTTTCCCTCATCACTGATCTTAATCTTTCTAACAGCAACGAAAGACAAAGTTTTAATACATTGTTTTCTCCTGATCTGCTCATGTGACAGGCCTCTCATTATGGTCATCAGATGGTACAGGGACTCTCAGACTCTCTTCATCTTTGCTCAGTGTTTTAACGTTACCATACATGTCTCCCTTCTCAATCAAGAAAGTTCTCTCCTAGTCCTTCCACTACCACCACTAGCCTTTGGCACCTTTGTTTGATTTTTTTTTTTTTTTGTAAAGCACCATTTCCTCCAGGAAAAAAAATTAAAATTAAAATGTACTTAATTGTTAATCCTAGCAAAGGAACTAGAATACAGTAATCTGTTATAGAATAGTTATGCATCTTATTTTCATGACAGTTTAAATACTTATTTCTCTATTATCTCATTTTTCTATGCTTCTCCAGTATCTCATTTTCTACATTAACTTTCTTCCTTGTGACATTTTAGATATTAAATACTTTTAAATGTTTTAATTTTGAGATGCTACACTCTCCATTGGTGAGGGATACTGGTGAAGTTAAATATGTACTAGAAGCTACAAAAGTATTCAGAAATATGCCTGCTAATTTACTGCTGTATTTAAAATATCTTAGCTGGGGCCACACTAGATATTTTTCTAATTTTTTATTGTGGAAGAATACACATAACATAGAATTAATTATCTTAATTACTAAGTGCACACTTCAGTGGCATTAAATATGTTCATATTGTCGTGCAACCATCACCAAAATCCATCTCCAGAACTCTTTTCATCTTGCAAAAATGAAACCCTACCCATTAAACAGTAACTCCCCATTCTCCCCTCCCCCACCTCCTGGCAACCACCATTCTATATTCTACCTCCATGAGTTTTACTACTCTAAGTACTTCGTGTAAGTGGATTCATGCAGTATTTGTTTTTGCATGTATGTGACTGGCTTAGTTCACTTAGCATAATGTCCTCAATGTTCATCTGTGTTGTAGCGAATCTGAGAATTTTCTTCCTTTTTAACACAATAATATTGTATTGGATAAGCAAAATGTGGTATTTACATTTTACTTATACATTCATCCTTTGATGGACATTTGGATTGCTTTCACATTTTAGCAATAAATGAATAATGCTGCTTTGAACATGGGTATACGTATATATCTTTGAGACCCTGTTTTCAATTCTTTTGGGTATATACCCAGAAGTAGAGTTGCTGGATTACATGGTGATTCTGTTTTTAATTTTTGGAGAAACTGTCCTACTGTTTTCCACAGCCGCCGTACCATTTTACCTTCCCACCAACATTGCACAATTGTTCCAATTTCTCCACATCCTCACCAACAGGTTATTTTCTTATAGTGTCCATCTTAATGGGTGTGAGGTGGTATCCCGTTGTAATTTTGATTTGTATAATCACTAATAATTAGCAATGTTGAACATCCTTTCTTGTGCTTATTGACCACTTATATATCTTCTTTAGAGAAATGTCTATTCAAGACATTCACCCATTTTTGAATCAAATTGTTTTTTTGTTGTCGTCGTTGTTGAGTTTTAAGTGCTCCCTGTATATTCTGGGTATTAATACCTTACCAGAAATATAATTTGCAAATATTTTCTCCCCTTCTGTGAGTCATCTTATTACTCTATTGATAATGTCTTCTGCTGCACAGAATTTTTAATTTTCTTGGAATCAAATTCGCCTACTTTTTCTTTTGTTGACTGTGCCTTTGGTGTTATATTCAAGAAATCATTGCCAAGTCCAATGTTGTGAAGCTTTTGCCTTACATTTTTTTCTAAGAGTTTTAAGTTTTAGGTCTTACATTTGGGTCGTGGATCCATTTGAGTTAACTTTTGCATACGGTGTTAAGGCTTTATCTTCAATCTTTTGCATGTGGATACCCAGTTTTCCTAGCACCATTTGTTGAAAAGACTGTATTTTATCCACTAAATGGTCTTGGCACACTTGTTGAAAATCATTTGGCTATATATGCAAGAGTTTATTTCTGGGCTCTCTATTCTATTCCATTTGTCTATATGTTGGACTTTTTTTTTTACACTTAAACATTTATTTAAACTTCTAACATATGTCGAATGTTTTTAGAACCTGTTCATATGGTATAATAGTTTTGTTCTAAAGGTCTGGTGAAAGAAACACACATTTTTGGTAAGTGTTTAAAGGAGTATAATAGAATAGCATGGGAGCTAGTTAGAACTAATGGAATCTGGAAAAGTTCCCCAGAGGAGGTGATATTATGAGTTTCAAAAGATGACTAAACATTAGAAAATAAAGGAATATGAGGGGGTAGTGAGTGGAGAGGGCAGACCAGAGGGAGAGATCAACATGTACAAAAGCATGGAAACATGAAAAAACATGAATCTTGGAGGGAAGAGGTAGTCTGATGGATTGCATGGAATAGAAATATTAGGCTGGAGATGGAAGTCAGGGCCAATCTTAGAGGGCATGGATTTCAACCATGTGGATATTAATCATGCCTATGTAATAAAAATGCAAGATAGTAAAGTTGGAGTAAGCTTCCTGTGTTGGCAAAATGGTATATGTATTGTCATACAATGATGCTGTTAGGATGTTGGAATTCTGAGAACAGCTGAAACTTCACATTTAGAATCCTTCTGTACTCTGCCCTATGCCTCTTTTCTTTCAGCTGGTTCTAATTTGCATCCTTTTTTAGGTAATAAAAGTAACTATGTGTACCATAGGTTTCAATGAGTTCTATGAGTTTCATAGTGAATTTTCAAAACTGAGGATGATTTTGGAAAACTCCCAAACTTGCAGTTGGTGGCAGAAATGAGGCTGATCTTGCATGGGCTTTTCCCTCTAACTTCATAGTTGTACCCTAATTTCTTGCTTTCGGGGGTCAGAAGCTGTGGGCTGACTTGTCAGTCTGGAATACTGTACCGTTAAACTTGCAGTTTGGTTAACTCTGGGTAGAGGCTGTAATAAAAGCTCTGGTTAGAGACATAAAAACTTTAACTAGTGCTGAGACAGTAGGGATGGAGAAAAGGGAATGGATAAAAGACATTTTAAGGATGGAAGCAACAAGATTTGGTAACTGATTAGGTGTGTGATTATGTAGGGATATGGCTTAGAGTGTAAAGGGGAAGGAACATGAGTTCTGTTATTCAGAATTCGACTCACTAACTTTTGAACATGCTCTTGTCTCTTCCAGTAGAAAACAAAACACATTAAAAACCTTCCCTTGAAACCACATCACCTCCCACCAAACTGGCCTGTGTCTCTGCTTTATAACGTAGCCTCTCTGTAATATGTCAGTCTTTATGCCAGTACCACACTGTTTTGATTATAGTAGCTTTGTAGTAAGATATGATATCAGGAAGTGTGAATTCTCAAACTTTGTTCTTCTTTTTCAGAAATGTCGTGTCTCTTCAGAGTCCCTTGAGATTCCATACAAATTTTAGAATGGACTTTTCTATTTCTGCAAGAAACATCATTGGACTTTTGATAGGGATTCCATTAAATCTACAGATCCCATATTAATAGATTCTCCCAATCTATAAATATGGAATGTCTTTCCATTTATCTATGTTTTTAAAATTTCTTTTATAGTTTTCATTGTACATATCTTCCACTTCCTTGGTTAAATTAATTCTTAAGTATTTCATTTTTTTATGAATTTATTTATTTATTATTTTATTGGCTGTGTTGGGTCTATTTTTTTTTTTTTTGCTGCATGTGGGCTTTCTTCTTAGTTGCGGTGAGTGGGGGCTACTCTTTGTTGCAGTGCGCGGGCTCCTCATTGCCGTGGCTTCTCTTGTTGCGCAGCACGGGCTCTAGGTGCATGGGCTTCAGTAGTTGCAGCACATGGGCTCAATAGTTGTGGCTCAAGGGCTCTAAAGTGCAGGCTCAATAGTTGTGGCACACAGGCTTAGTTGCTCCTTGGCATGTGGGATCTTCCTGGAGCAGGGATCAAACCTGTGTCCCCTGCATTGGCAGGTGGATTCTCAAACACTGCGCCACCTAGGAAGCCCAGAATTTCATTTTTTTTGATGCTGTAAATGAAACTTTCTTAATTTACTTTTCGAATTGTTCATTGTTAATGTATAGAAATGCAACTGATTTTTGACTAGTAAATCCACCATCAGGTCTTTCTCAGGGACAATTTCTGTTAGTTTAATTTTTTCTTTGAATGGGCCAAACTCTCCTGTTTCCTTCTATGTCTTGTGATTGTTTTGCCATTGAAAACTGGAAATTTGAATTTAATAATGTGGTAACTCTGGAAATTAAATTTTCCTTCTCCAGAGTTTGCTGCTTTTTGTTTCTGTTTTCTGATTGCTGTAGTCTGGATCTGTGCCAAGGACCAGCCTAAGGTACAAACTGAAGGTCTTCGCATGTCTTTTCTGAGCCTGTGCCTTCCCCTTGGCATGCAAATGACTTTCTAATATCCTCTGTATATGAAATTGCTTTTGAACTAAAGCCATAACTAGTCTTTTGTTATGGTTCCTCAAAGAGGGAAAAGAAAAAAATGAAGGGAAGGGGAAACTGCTGGCTTTTTAAATTTCCTGGAAATCACTTCAGTTGGGGGGGAGGGAGGGATTGCAACAATGGGAGGAAGTAAAACAATAGTGACAACAACCTCTTTGTCTGCACTTCAGTGATCAGAAGCAGCAAGCAGTGATTAGAACATATATTCCTGACATTTGGAGAACAAGATCTTCATTGACCACCTTCTCTCATGCAAGGTGTGTGCAAGCTCCTCCAGTAATATATGCACAGCTGTCAGCAAAGGAGCTGAAGTGTGGAGGATGGGTAGTGGATACTGTGCTTAAGAGCTGAAATACACTGGATTTAACCACATTTACTCTCTAACCCTTTCCCTGGAAGATGTAAGCATTTGATAGACTCCTGAGTTCCAAAATACATGAGACAGATTCTGCCAGTCCAATTAGTTTCTTGATAGGGAGACAGATTTCTAGTGCATCATACTCTGCTGTCTTCCCAGAATCATCTCCCCACACAGTTTTTATAAAATATATTAAGGTTTTTATTTTCACATGGAATTGATGCTCCTTCTCTGTTACATTCCTTACTGTATTTATCAATAGATTTCGATTGTCAATTTTATAGAGATGTAGTAGTTAACGTTCATAATTTCTGGTTTTGGTTTTTTGGGGGTGGTGATTACTTTTAATTTTTATATCATTTCAAAGCTGCAGAACATTTGCAAGAACAGCACAACTCTTTTCCACTATGTCTTTGCTCAGATTCTCTAATTGTCAACATTCTAACACATTTGGCCTCCTTTACATATATACAGGTGTACATATATACATATATATATATATACCTTTTTTTAATAATTTAGGAATAAGTTGCAGAAATGTTGCCCCACTACTCTCCAAATAAAAATCTTACCTAAGTTGCCACAGAATATCCATCGAAATCAGGAAATTAACACCAATAACAATATCATTGTTAAATCCATACTCCACTCACACCTTAGCAATCGTCACAACAGTGTTTCCTGCTGCTACAAGAAAAAAACATATTTTTCCTTTTTTCCTTCTGGTCCATGAAACTATCTATGATCATGCATTGCATTCAACTGTCATGTATCTTTTATCTCTTTCAAATGGAAACATATCTTTAGCTTTTCCTGATCTTTCATGATTTTGACATGTTTAAAACACATAGTCTGGCTACTGTATACAATAATCCTCAGCTGATGTAAGATGATGTTTCTTCACGATTCATTTGAGGTTATGCATTTTGGGCAAGAATACTATAGCAATGGTGCTGTGTTCTCATTGTGTCGTATCAGAACACATATGATGCTCACTTACACAATTACTGATGATGTTAACTTTTACTACTTGGTTAAGATGGTATTTGCCAAGTCATTCCACTATAAAATTAATTAATAAGCAACTAATTTTAATAAGCACTTAGTTAATTTTACAGTTATCTGTCATGGCCCAGCTCAAATACAATCTCTGTATTGAAAACCTTCCTGGGACTTCCCTGGTGGCACAGTGGTTAAAAATCCGCCTGCCAATGCAGGAGACACGAGTTCCATCCCTGGTCCGGGAAGATCCCACAAGCCTGTATGTCACAACTACTGAGCCTGTGCTCTAGAGCCTGTGCTCCACAGCAAGAGAAGCCACCTCAATGAGAATGCTGTGCACTGCAATGAAGAGTAGCCCCTGTTCACTGCAACTAGAGAAAACCCAAGCACAGCCACAAAGACCCAACACAGCCAAAAGTAAATAAATAAATAAATAAATTAAAAAACAAACAAGAAAACATAAATCCTGATTTAAAAAAAAAAGAAAAAGAAAAAAAAGAAAAACTTCCTGACTTCTCTAGCACATACTAACTACTCTGCTTGCCCCTGGTTTCCTTCCAGTCCATAGAATATACCACACAATTTATCATATAATTCATGTCCTCCCCTATTGTGTCTTCATTCATTCCACAAAAATTTATTGAGCGATTACCATATTTCAGGCACTGTGCTAAATGCTAGGTATATACATGTGTTCTGAGGCTATGTCAATCAGGTGATGGAAAAGATGAGAAATCAGAATGTGGTAATATCATGTTATAGTAAGAACACACACATTTTTTTTTCTGTGGTCATGGAGAGAAAGTGTTTAACTCTTCTAAGATTTAAGGAGTGAGGGGTGCAGGAGGAGTAACAACTACCAAAACAATTTTCCCAGGAGATGTGATGATGTTCAAGCTATTTTTCTAGTACATTGAGGACATGAACATGAGCTGTTACTCCTTCTGTGTTCCAGACCACATCCAGCACAGGGAAAAGCATTCGCTCATTCAAGAAATGTCTATTAAGCTCTGAATCACCTGTTTTACTGTGCCAGGTATAGCTACAAATATGACACAATCCTTGCCTTTGAGATGCTTTCAATAACTGATTTTTTTCCTGTTGCCTAGCATTTTCTGGCTGTTTGGCTACATATAAACCATTTTAATGTATTGTGAACTGAGATTGGACTGGTGTATGAATGGATGGATGGATCCATAATTGGATATAAAGTCAAAATTGTGTTTTCCACATCTACTGAGCAGAGCGATGTCCATTGATAAGATATCCAAGTGCTATGTCTCACTCCCTAACCCAGAAATTCCCTGTACCCATAGACTCTGGTTAGAAGTGCTATAACCACTTTGCTCAAAAGTCAAACCTCAATACTAAAAAATCAGCACCCAAAGGCCATCTTGGAGGCTTACATATTTCGAGTTAAGAATCCACATTCTCAAGACTTCCCTGACTGTCCAGTGGCTAAGACTCCACAGTTCCAAAGCAGTTGGTGTGGGTTCTATCCCTGGACAAGGAACCAAGATCCCACCTACCACATGACCAAAAAAAAAAAAAAGAAAGAAAGAAGAAAAATTTATGGTCAAATTTTCTTCTCTGCAGCAAAACACCTGATGAATAATTTTTGCCAGTGCCTCTCAAACTCTTGAGTAATTCTCATGTCCAAGTAATAACCCAACCCCTTTCCCTCACACTCAAGAGAGCAAATAAGGGAGCAGGTTTATAAAAAAAAATGTTTTGTAGGATACTATTGAATTCAAGTAATTTATTTTTAAAATAAAATAATTCATAAACTTTGGGTGCTTATTATTGGTAATAACTTATCATGACATAGCACACAATGGTTCAAGTCACAATAATAACTTGGACAAAAATCACTCTTCTAAGCAAGAGGCTAGGTCAGCTGCCCAAAGTTGATGCATAACTTTCAAATAAAAATTGAAATCAGTAATGCTTTGAGTTTTGGATGAAATATTTTTAAACCAGAAATTGTAGCTCAATGATAGTAGTGGTGAGAATTGGAGAAAAGAAGGGTTATGCTGGCACATTATTTCATCTGATTCTTACTGTTTCCAGAGAAGGAGTGAGTGGCTTTTTTTTAATATACATGCTTCAAAATATAGATGGACTCTATGCCCACACCTCTCTTTCTGAGAAATATCTGTTTGGTCCTGTTTCTCTTCCTTTAAGAGTAGAATCTCCTCTATACCTCTATGTGTATTGGTAGAAGCAATATCAGTGAAAAACTATGTGAGATTCAAGGAGGTCCCAGGAAGAGGCATCTAGAAAGATGGCAGAGTAGATGGATATGCCCTCATTCTCTCCTGCAAGAGCACTGGAATCACAACTAATTGCTGAACAATCATTGACAGGAAGACACTGAAACTCACCAAACACATCCAGAGACAAAGGAGAAGCTGCAGTGAGATGGTAAGAGGGGTGCAATCATGATAAAATCAAATCCCATAACCACTGGGTGGGTGACTCACAAATTAGAGAACAATTATGCCATAGAAGCCCACCCACTGGAGTGAGAGCTCTGAACCCCATGTTAGGCTTCCCAACCTGGGAGTCTGCAATGGGAGGAAGAACTCCCAGAGAATCAGACTTTGAAGGCCAGTGGGATTTGATTGCTGGACTTCCACAGGACTTGGAAAAACAGAGATGCCACTCTTGGAAGGCACACAAAAAGTAGTGTGCACACCAGGACCTGGAGGAAGGAGCAGTGACCCTGCAGGAGACTGAATCAGACCTACCCACCTGTGTTGGAGGGTTGCCTGCAGAGGTGGGGGGTGGCTATGATTCACTGCAGGGACCAGGATGCTGGCAGTGGGGGTTGTGGGAAGTGCTTATTGGCATGAGCCCTCCCAGAGTCCACCATTAGCCCCACAAAAGAGCCTGTAAGCTCCAGTTCTGGGTCGCCTCAGGCCAAACAGTCAACAGGGTGAGAACACTGCCTCATCCATCAGCAGACAAGTGGATTAAAGTTTTACAGAGCTCTGCCCACCAGAGCAACACCAGCCCTACCCATCACCAGTCCCACCCATCAGGAAGTGTGCACAAGCTTCTTAGCCTCATCTACCAGAGGGCAGACAGCAGTATCAAGAAGAACTATACTCCTGCAACCTGAAAACTAAAACCACAGCCACAGAATGATAGAAAAAATGAAAAGGTAAAGGACTTTTCACCAGATGAAGGCAAAAGGTAAAACCCCAGAAAAACAATTAAATGAAGTGGAGATAAGCAACCTTCCAGAAAAATAATTCAGAACAATGATAGTGAAGATGATCCCGGACTTTGAAAAAAACACTGGAGGTAAAGATCAAAAAGATGCAAGAAAAGTTTAACAAAGACCTAGAAGAATTAAAGAACAAACAAACAGAGATAAGCAATAAAATAACTGAAATGAAAAATACACTAGAAGGAACCAATAGCAGAATAACTGAGGCAGAAAAATGGATAAGTGACTTGGAAGACAGAATGGTGGCAATCATTGCCACAAAAGAGAAGAAAGAAAAAGGAATGAAAAGAACTGAAGACAGCCTAAGAGACCCCTGGGACAATGTTAAATGCACCAACATTCGTATTATACTGGTCCCAGAAAGAGAAGAGAGAGAAAGGACCCGAGAAAATATTGGAAGAGATTATAGTTGAAAACTTCCCTAACATGGGAAAGGAAATAGCCACCCAAGTCCAGGAAGCGCAGAGAGTCCCAGGCAGGATAAACCCAAGGAGAAACATGCTGAGACACATAGTAATCAAATTGATCAAAGTTAAAGACATAGAAAAATTATTAAAAGCAACAAGGGAAAAATGACAAATAACATACAAGGGAACTGCCGTAAGGTTAACAGATGATTTTTCAGCAGAAACTGCAAGCTAGAAGGGAGTGGCATGATATATTTAAAGTGACGAAAGGGTAGAACCTACAACCAAGAATACTCTACAGAAATAGGATCTCATTCAGATTTGACACAGAAATCATAAGCTTTACAACAAACAAAAGCTAAGAGAATCCAGCACCACCAAACCAACACTACAGCAAATGCTAAAGGATCTTCTCTAAGTGGGAAACACAAGAGAAGAAAAGGACCTACAAAAACAAAAACAAAACAATTAAGAAAATGGTAATAGGAACATACATATTGATAATTACTTTGACTGTAAATGGACTAAATGCTTCAACCAAAAGACACAGACTGGCTGAATGGGTACAAAATCAAGACCCATGTATGTGCTGTCTACAAGAGATGCTTTTCAGACCTAGGGACACATACAGATGGAAAGTGAGGGGTTGGAAAAAGATATTCCATGCAAATTGAAATCAAAAGAAAACTGAAGTATCAATACTCATATCAGATAAAATAACTTTTAAAATAAAGAATGCTTCAAGAAACAAGAAAGGACACTACCTAATGATCCACGGATCAATTCATGAAGAACATTTAACAGTTGTAAATATATATGCATCCAAAATAGGAGCACCTCAATATATAAGGCAAATGCTAACGACTATAAAAGAGAAAATTGACAGTAACACAATAATAGTGGGGGACTTTCACATCCCACTTACACCAATGGACAGATCATCCAGACAGAAAATTAATAAGGAAACACAGCTTTAAATGACACAGTAGACCAGATAAATTTAATTGATATTTATAGGACATTCCATCCCAAAACAGCAGATTATGCTTTCTTTGCAAGGGCACATGGAACATTCCCCAGGATAGATTACATTTTGGGTCACAAATCAAGCCTTGGTAAATTTAAGAAAATTGAAATCGTATCATGTATCTTTTCCAACCACAACACTACGAGATTAGAAATCAATTACAGGAAAAAAACTGTAAAAAACACAAATACAGGGAGGCTAAACAATACACTACTAAATAACCAAGAGATCACTGAAGAAATCAAAGAGGAAATCAAAAAATATCTAGAAACAAATAACAATGAAAACACAAGGATCCAAAACCTATGGGATGCAGCAAAAGCAGTTCTAAGAGGGAGTTTATAGCAACACAATCCTACCTCAAGAAACAAGAAAAGTCCCAAATAAACAATCTAACCTTACACCTAAAGAAACTAGAGAAAGAACAAACAAAACCCAAAGTTAGTAGAAGGAAAGAAATCATAAAGATTAGAGCAGAAATAAATGAAATAAAAACAAAGAAAACAATAGCAAAGATCAATAAAACTAAAAGCTGGTTCTTTGAGAAAATAAAAAAAAATTGATAAACCTTTAGCAAGACTCATCAAGAAAAAGAGGGAGAGGACTCAAATCAGTAAAATTAGAAATGAAACAGAAGTTACAACAGACAATGCAGAAATAAAAATCATCATAAGAGACTATTACAAGCAATTATATGCCAATAAAATGGACAACCTGGATGAAATGGACAGATTCTTAGAAAGGTATAACCTCCCAAAACTGAATCAGGAAAAAATAGAAAATATGAACAGACCAATCACAAGTACTGAAATTGAAACTGTGATTAAAAATCTTCCAACAAATACAAGTCCAGGACCAGATGGCTTCACAGGTGAATTCTATCAAACATTTGAAGAAGAGATAACACCCATTCTTCTCAAACTCTTCCAAAAAATTGCAGAGGAAGGAATAGTCCCAAACTCATTCTATGAGGTCACCATCACCCTGATACCAAAACCAGACAAAGATACTATAAAAAAAGAAAATTACAGACAAATATCACTGATGAATTTAGATGCAAAAATCCTCAACAAAATATTAGCAAACAGAATCCAACAGCACATTAAAAGGATCATACAACATGATCAAGTGGGATTTATCGCAGGGATGCAAGGATTCTTCAATATATGCAAATCAATCAATGTGATACATCATACAAATGAACTGAAGAAGAAAAAACATGATCATCTCAATAGATGCAGAAAAAGCTTTTGAAGAAATTCAACATCCATTTATGATAATGACTCTCCAGAAGGTGGGCATAGAGGGAAACTACCTCAACATAATAAAGGCCATATATGACAAGCCCACAGCAAACATCATTCTCAATGGTGAAAAACTGAAAGCATTCCATCTAAGATCAGGAACAAGACAAGGATGTCCACTCTTGCCACTACTATTCAACATAGTTTTGGAAGTCCTTGCCACAGCAATCAGAGAAGAAAAAGAAATAAAAGGAATCCAAATTGGACAAGAAGTCAAACTGTCACTGTTTGCAGATGACATGATACTATATATAGAAAATCCTAAAGATGCCACCAGAAAACTACTTGAACTAATCCGTGAATTTGGTAAAGTTGCAGGATACAAAATTAACACACATAAATCTCTTGCACTCCTATACACTAACGAAAGATCAGAAAGAGAAATTAAGGAAACAATACCATTCACCATTGCAACAAAAGGAATAAAATAACAAGGAATAAACCTAACTAAGGAGGAAAAAGACCTATACTAAGAAAACTGTAAGACACTGATGAAAGAAATCAAAGATGACACAAACTGATGGAGAGATATACCATGTTCTTGGATTGGAAGAATTAACATTGTGAAAATGACTATACTACCCAAAGCAATCTACAGATTCAATGCAATCCCTATCAAATTACCAATGGCATTTTTCACAGAACTAGAACAAAATTTCCTAAAATTTGTATGGAGAGACAAAAGACCCAGAACAGCCAAAACAATCTTGAGGGAAAAAAACGGAGTTGGTGGAATCAGGCTTCCTGACTTCAAACTATACTACAAAGCTACAGTAATCAAGACAATATGGTACTGACACAAACACAGAAATATAGATCAATGGAACAGGATAGAAAGCCCAGAGATAAACTATGGTCACCTAATCTATGACAAAGGAGGCAAGGATATACAATGTAGAAAAGACAGCCTCTTCAATAAGTGGTGCTGGGAAAAATGGATAGCTACATGTAAAAGAATGAAATTAGCTCACACCCTAACACCATACACAAAAATAAACTCAAAATGGATTAAAGACCTAAATGTAAGGCTAGACACTATAAAATTCCTAGAGGAAAATATAGGAAGATCACTCTTTGACATAAATCACAGCAAGATCTTTTTTGACCCACTTCCTAGAGTAATGGAAATAAAAACAAAAGTAAATAAGTGGGACCTAATGAAACTTAAAAGCTTTTGTACAACAAAGAAAACTATAAATATGATGAAAGACAACCCTCAGAATGGGAGAAAATATTTGCAAACAAATTAACAGACAAAGGATTAATCTCCAAAGTATATAAACAGCTCATGCAGCTCAGTATCAAACGAACAAACAAACAAACAAACAACCCAATAAAAAAATGGGCAGAAGACCTAAATAGGCATTTCTCCAAAGAAGACATGCAGATGGCCAAGAGGCACATGAAAAACTGCTCAACATCACTAATTATTAGAGAAATGCAAATCAAAACTACAATGAGGTATCACCTCACACCAGTTTGAAAGGGAATCATCAGAAAATCTACAAACAATACATGCTGGAGAGGGTGTGGAGAAAGGGGAACCCTCTTGCATTGTTGGTGGGAATGTAAATTGATACAATCACTATGGAGAATAGTGTGGAGATTCCTTGAAAAACTGAAAATAGAATTCCCATATGACCCAGCAATCCCACTACTGGGCATATATACAGAAAACCATAATTTAAAAAGACACATGCACCCCAATGTTCATTGCAGCACTATTTACAATAGGCAGGTCATGGAAGCAACCTAAATGTCCTCCAACAGATGAATGGATAAAGAAGATGTGGTACATATGTACAATGGAATATTACTCAGCCATAAAAAGGAACGAAATTGGGACATTTGTAGAGACATGGATGGACCTAGAGACTGTCATCCAGAGTGAAGTAAGTCAGAAAGAGAAAAACAAGTGTCACACATTAAAGCATATATGCGGAATCTAGAAAATTGGTATAAGTTAACCGATTTGTAAGGTAGAAATAGAGACACAGATGTAGAGAAAAAACATGTGGACACCAAGGGGGGAAATGAGAGTCCCAGGGGATGACTTGGTTGGGGGAGGGGTGGAAGAACTGGAAAAATGCGACTTAACCTCACTCATTCTTTAAAACTGATTCTTATGACTCTCTCTTGTAATCTTGATTAACAACTAGGGTGGGGGTTACCTGGGACGTCACAGATCACTGAGTAACAAAATTCTTTGTTCTGTTGAATATCATGAATGTTTCTAAAGAAACAATCAGTCCTAACAATCAACCCTAATACTCAATCCTAAGGTGAGGACTGTAATTAACTTTGCTCTGAAGGTATATAGCTTGCTCCTGTGAGACCACTTCTTGGGTCTCTCCACCTCCTCTGGTGTCTGTGCCAGAAGCTGTTTGCATTCTCTTCCTAATAAACTGCTACCTTACTACTCTAACCTCAGCTACGGCTTATTATTGATCCCGAGAAGAAATTCTTTTCCTTTGGAGATCCCGAATCCACTCCCTAGACAGATTCTACGGCAAACAGAAGGGTGGGGGGAGTGTTGAGGTGGGATGAATTGGGAGATTGAGATTGCCATATATACATTACTAATAAGAAAAAAAAATCAGATTGTACACTTTAAATATATGCAGTTTATTGTATGTCAATTATATCTCAATGAAAGTTCCTAAAAAAACAAAACAAAACAAAACAAAGAGACCCCAAGAAGGATAAATCGAAGAACTGACCTTGAAGATATGTTTTGTTTCTGCAGCCTTAGTTTTATGGTGAAAATAGAGAAAACAAGAGATTGACTTATCCAGCAAATTTACATTGGACTAGATGCTTCCACATCAACTGCAAAATAAGAATTAAACTTGAATAATACATTTTGAAAAATAATTAAATTCACAAATACACATATATAGAAGGGGTGCCTAAAACAACTTTGTAGAGGATTAGCACAGAGGCACCTTTAAAGTATGGGGAAGGCTTAGGAAGAAGGAAGGGGAGAGTTCTAGACAGGAAAGGGCAGACTAATTCACACACACCAAAAAAAAAAAAAAAAAACCGCCTAAAAACAAAATATCAGAGGCAAGAAAGAGTATGAAAAAATTTTGGTATAATTGAAACAGACTGTGAAGAGAACAAGAGCAACGATAAAACTAGAAAGTTAGATAAGAAAAGACAGCTGGAAGCCGGGTAGCTGCTGACGTCTGCGGCCGGGACGTTGTGCGCGGTCGGGCCAGACGCTGCGACCGGCTGGGACCGGTGCGCGGGCAGAGAAGTTTCCTGGGGAATCGTCAACGGCGACCTTTGCCAAGTTGTAGCATCCAGGCGGGGTCGCGGGGCTGTGGAGGCGGGGAGCCGGGGTGGCTGCGGGCCCGGCTGGGGCCCTCGCCCTCCCCCTCCTCTCCCCCCACCCCTCTCCCATCATCTTCCCCCTCCTCTCCCCTCGTCTTCCCCCTCCTCTCCCCTCCCCTCTTCTACCCCATCCCCTTCCATCCCCTCCCCCTCCTCTCCTCTCCCCCATCCCCTCCCCTCCTCTTCTCCATCCCATCCTCTCCTCTCCTCCATTCCCTTCTGTGCCCCGCGCTCACGTACTCCTGACCAGGGATCGATAATTCCCCAGCAGTGTTGCTAGGAGAAAAGATGGCGGCGAAGTAGAGAGACGTGGAGTGCATCCCTCTCCACAGATGCATTGGGAATGCACAGAAGGACGCAGTAATTCCCACAGAGAACCAGCTGAACACCAGCAGACGGCCTCGGACACCAGAAAAGGCTGCGGGGAGTCCGACATAGCCGGTAGGGAGGCATCTACGAGGGCTCAAAGAGGGTGAAACGGCGGAGCTGTGGCAGACTGGAGGGAGTGAGAAACATACGGAGGGTCCGCAGCGCAGCT
This sequence comes from Hippopotamus amphibius kiboko, assembly GCF_030028045.1. NCBI lineage: Eukaryota > Metazoa > Chordata > Mammalia > Artiodactyla > Hippopotamidae > Hippopotamus > Hippopotamus amphibius. The sequence continues at coordinate 105,488,924 of NC_080190.1, read as the reverse complement.
CAGCGTTCCCGGACCCAGACATCGATCCGTGGCTGAATGGAGGGTCCAGGAACGGGAGCGTGGGAACCGGAGAGCTGGTTCAGGGTGAGAAACATTGTTGCTGGTAGGGTGACGGACCGAGAGGACAGGAGGGAGGAGGTCCGCGGAGAGGAGTGCCCATCCCTGAGAGCTGCCCGGCCATGATGGTGGCTGGAGGCTGCAGGCTCCCAGGCGGGGGGGGGGAGGAGCCGCGCATAGCCTCTCCCTCTCTTTCGGCGCCTCTGCAACAGGCAGTGGAGAGACGCCCTGCGGGCCACCTAAGGCGCTCAGGGATAACAAGCACCCTCAGGCACTTGGGCAGGGCTAGATTAAAACTCCTTGCAACGCCAGCAGCAGGGAGGCTGCTGAGAGGAAAAAAAAAAAAAAAAAACAGCACCAAAAAGAAAAAACCCCGAGAGAGGCCCAACTCTAAGACTTTCTGTGGACGCCTGAGCCACCAGCGCCCTCTGCAACAGGCACCTCCAAGCCTGACTGAAACAACAGTGCGCCACTGCTCACTCACTCCCAGGAGAAGGAGCCACTATTGTACCCTCTCCCTCCCCACACTCCGAGGCTTACAGACGAACAATAAAGGAACCTCTGCTGGTCACAGAATAACGCAAAAAAAAAAAAAACTCAAGGCAAGGAGAAGGACACTTACAGCTGAGACGCTAAGGAAACAGAAATAGTAGTATTAATACCTATTGAACTGGTCCATTCTGGGATCAGTTCTGAATTTTTTTTTTTTTTCTTTCTCTCTCTCTTTTGTTTTTTTTTTTTTTTTTTTTGATTTATTAAATACGATCTTAGCCCTAAGGGATCTACAAGTTTTATAACATAATTTTTTAAGGATATTTTTTACTCTTTTTTTTTTTTTTTTTGCCTTTTTATATACTTCTATATCTAGCTAAGTTTTTGGTAGTACAGACAATATATCTCTCATACTTTCCTTTCATCCCTATCTTTTATACACTTCTATTCCTTTCTTTTTCTTTGCATATTTCCAACCACATTACACTCTTCTGTTCCCCTTTCTTCCAGCCATTTTAAGTTTATTTTATCTTAACATACTTATAAGCAACACTATCGGTCTGCTCAGACTCCTTGCTCTATTCTCCAGATGATGCACTGCCTTGGTATTAATATTAGGCTTTTGTCTATATCTTAGTTCTTAGTACAGTTGTCTAATTACATTCTGAGAATCTCCATTCCCTCTGGTGGTACTCCAGCTCATTTCTATATTTGATCCTAGCTTACAAAATCTCCCTGGATTGATGTTTGTAAGTGTAGGGTGTTATTTGTTGTTTGTTTGCTTTTGCTTTTGTCTCTGATTTGTTCTGTTTCAGTTGTCAATTTCTGCTGGGTTTCTCTTTGAATATCTGATAGCACCCTGGGGTTCTGTCAGGTCTTTCTAGAGCCTTATGTCCTAATGGATTCAATAATTGTGTGTCTTATACATGTATGTGTTTCCTAGACTGAATATTTGTTTAATCCAATACTTGGACATTAGTCTGAGGCTTGGACAGTCTTATATAAACACCTCTATCACCAGGACAAGCAACCCCAAAAGCTTGGACAACCATGAGGAAACAAAGAAACCCCATGCAGGCAAAGGAGCAGAAAAAAAACCCACAAGACCAAATAAATGAGGAGGAAATAGGAAAAATGCCTGAAAAAGAATTCAGAGTAATGATAGTAAAAATGATACAAAATCTCGATAACAAAATAGAGAAAGTACAAGAAACAGTTCATAAGAACTCAGAAAAACAAACAGCAATGGATAACAAAATAACTGAAATTAAAAATACTCTAGATGCTATAACCAGCAGAATGACTGAGGCAGAAGAACGAATAAGTGAGTTGGAAGATAGAATGGGAGAAATAAATGCCACAGAGCAGGAAAAAGAAAAAAAAATAAAAAGACTAGAAGACAGCATCAGAGACCTCAGTGATAACCTTAAACGTACCAACATTCGAATTATAGGCATCCCAGAAGAAGAAGAAAACAAGAAAGGGTCTGAGAAAACATTTGAAGAGGTTCTAGTGGAAAACTTCCCCAACATGGGAAAGGAAATAATTCACCAAGTCCAAGAAGCACAGAGAGTCCCATACAGAATAAACCCAAGGAGAAATACACCAAGACACATATTAATCAAACTAACGACAATTCAACACAAAGAAAAAATATTAAAAGCAGCAAGAGAAAAGCAACAAACAACATATAAGGGAAAACCCATCAGGATAACAGCTGACCTTTCTACAGAAACTCTGCAGGCCAGAAGGGAATGGCAGGATATACTGAAAGTCCTGGAAGAGAGAAACCTACAGCCAAGAATACTCTACCCAGCAAGAATCTCATTCAGATTTGAGGGAGAAATCCAAAGCTTTCCAGACAAGCAAAAGTGAAGAGAATTCAGCACCACCAAACCAGCCTTACAACAAGTGCTAAAGGAACTTCTCTAAGTAGGAAACACAAGAAAAGGAAAACACCTACAAATACAAACCCAAAACAATTCAGAAAATGGTAATTGGAACACACATGTCAATAATCACTTTAAATGTAAATGGATTAAATGCTCCAACCAAAAGACACAGACTGGCTGAATGGATACAAACACAAGACCCTTCTATATGCTGCCTACAAGAAACCCACTTCAGACCAAGGGATACATATAGACTGAAAGTCAAGGGATGGAAAAAGATATTCCATGCAAATGGAAGTCAAAAGAAAGCTGGAGTAGCAATACTCATATCAGACAAATTAGACTTGAAAGTAAAGACTATTAAAAGAGACAAGGAAGGGCACTACATAATGATCAAGGGATCCATCCAAGAAGAACATATCTCAATGGTAAATATCTATGCCCCCAATATAGGAGCACCTCAATACATAAGGCAAATGCTAACAGCTATAAAAGGGGACATCGACAGGAACACAATAATAGTGGGAGACTTGAACACCCCACTTACATCAATGGACAGATCATCCAAACAGAAAATAAAGAAAGACACACAAGCTTTAAATGACACATTAGACCATCTCGACTTCATTGATATTTATAGGATATTCCATCCAAAAACGACAGACTACACTTTCTTCTCAAGTGCACATGGAACATTTTCCAGGATAGATCACATCTTGGCTCACAAATCAAACCTCAGCAAATTCAAGAAAATTGAAATCATATCAAGCATCTTCTCAGACCACAGCGCCATGAGACTAGATATCAATTACAGGAAAAAAACTGCAAAAAATACAAACACATGGAGGCTAAACAATTCACTCCTAAACAACCAAGGAATCACTAAAGAAATCAAAGAGGAAATCAAAAAATATCTAGAAACAAATGACAATGAAAACACAACAACCCAAAACCTATGGGACGCAGCAAAAGCAGTTCTAAGAGGGAAGTTTATAGCAATACAGTCCTACCTTAAGAAACAAGAAAATGATCGAATAAACAACCTAACCTTACACCTAAAACAACTAGAGAAAGAAGAACAAAGAAACCCCAAAGTGAGCAGAAGGCAAGAAATCATAAAGATCAGAGCAGAAATAAATGAAAAAGAAAGGAAAGAAACCATAAGAAAAATAAATAAAACTAAAAGCTGGTTCTTTGAGAAGATTAACAAAATTGATAAACCATTAGCCAGACTCATCAAGAAAAAAAGGGGGAAGATGCAAATCAACAGAATTAGAAATGAAAAAGGAGAAGTAACAACGGACACCTCAGAAATACAAAAGATCATGAGAGACTACTACAAGCAACTATATGCCAATCAACTGGATAACCTGGAAGAAATGGATACATTCTTAGAAAAATACAATCTTCCAAGACTGAACCAGGAAGAAATAGAAACCATGAACAGACCAATCACAAGTACAGAAATTGAGGCAGTGATTAAAAATCTCCCAACACACAAAAGCCCAGGACCAGATGGATTCACGGGCGAATTCTATCAAACATTTCGAGAAGAGTTAACACCTATCCTTCTCAAACTCTTCCAAAATATTGCAGAAGGCGGAGCACTCCCAAACTCATTCTATGAGGCTACCATCACCCTGATACCAAAACCAGGCAAAGATGTCACAAAAAAAGAAAACTACAGACCAATATCACTGATGAATATAGATGCAAAAATCCTCAACAAAATACTAGCTAACAGACTGCAACAGCACATTAAAAAAATCATATACCATGATCAAGTGGGGTTTATCCCTGGGATGCAAGGATTCTTCAATATATGCAAATCAATCAACGTGATACATCATATCAACAACTTGAAGGATAAAAACCATATGATCATCTCAATAGATGCAGAAAAAGCTTTTGACAAAGTTCAACATCCATTTATGATAAAAGCTCTCCAGAAAATGGGCATAGAAGGAAATTACCTCAACATAATCAAAGCCATATATGCAAAACCAAAAGCCAACATTGTTCTCAATGGAGAAAAACTGGAAGAATTCCCTCTAAGAACAGGAACAAGACAAGGGTGTCCACTCTCACCTCTGTTATTCAACATAGTTTTGGAAGTGTTAGCCACAGCAATCAGAGAAGAAAAAGAAATCAAAGGAATCCAAATTGGAAAAGAAGAAGTAAAATTGTCACTCTTTGCAGATGACATGATACTATATATAGAAAACCCTAAAGACTCTACCAGAAAACTGCTAGCACTCATTGATGAGTTTAGTAAAGTAGCAGGATACAAAATTAATGCACAGAAATCTCTTGCATTCCTATACACTAACAATGGAAGAGCAGAAAGAGAAATTAAGGAAACTCTCCCATTCACCATTGCAACCAAAAGAATAAAATACCTAGGAATAAACCTGCCTAAGGAGGCAAAAGATCTGTATGCAGAAAACTTTAAGACATTGATGAAAGAAATCAAAGACGACACAAACAGATGGAGGGACATACCATGTTCCTGGATTGGAAGAATCAACATCGTGAAAATGACTGTACTACCCAAAGCAATTTACAGATTCAATGCAATCCCGATCAAATTACCAATGGCATTTTTCACAGAACTAGAGCAAGAAATCTTACGATTTGTATGGAAACGCAAAAGACCCCGAATAGCCAAAGCAATCTTGAGAAGGAAAAATGGAGTTGGTGGAATCAGGCTTCCTGACTTCAAACTATACTACAAGGCCATAGTGATCAAGACGGTATGGTACTGGCACAAAAATAGAAAGGAAGATCAATGGAATAGAATAGAGAACTCAGAAGTAAGCCCAAACACATATGGGCACCTTATCTTTGACAAAGGAGGCACGAGTATACAATGGACAAAAGACAGCCTCTTCAATAAGTGGTGCTGGGAAAATTGGACAGCAACATGTAAAAGAATGAAATTCGAACACTTCCTAACACCATACACAAAAATAAACTCCAAATGGATTAAAGACCTACATGTAAGGCCAGACACTATCAAACTCCTCGAGGAAAACATAGGCAGAACACTCTTTGACATACATCAAAGCAACATCCTTTTTGACCCACCTCCTAGAATCATGGAAATAAAATCAAGAATAAACGAATGGGACCTCATGAAACTTAAAAGCTTTTGCACAGCAAAAGAAACCATAAACAAGACTAAAAGGCAACCCTCAGAATGGGAAAAAATAATTGCCTATGAAACAACGGACAAAGGATTAACCTCCAAAATATACAAGCAGCTCATGCAGCTTCATACCAAAAAAGCAAATAACCCAATCCACAAATGGGCAGAAGACCTAAATAGACATTTCTCCAAAGAAGACATACAGATGGCCAACAAACACATGAAAAGATGCTCAACATCACTCATCATCAGAGAAATGCAAGTCAAAGCCACAATGAGGTATCACCTCACACCAATCAGAATGGCCATCATCACAAAGTCTGGAAACAACAAATGTTGGAGAGGGTGTGGAGAAAAGGGAACTCTCCTGCACTGTTGGTGGGACTGTAAGTTGGTACAGCCACTATGGAAAACAATTTGCAGGTTCCTTAAAAAACTACAAATAGAACTACCATATGATCCAGTCATCCCACTCCTGGGCATATACCCAAAGAAAACCATAATCCCGAAAGAAACTTGTACCATAATGTTTATTGCAGCACTCTTTACAATAGCCAGGACATGGAAGCAACCTAAATGCCCATCAACAAATGAATGGATACAGAAGATGTGGCATATATATACAATGGAATATTACTCAGCTATAAAAAGGGATGAGATGGAGCTATATGTAATGAGGTGGATAGAACTACAATCTGTCATACAGAGTGAAGTAAGTCAGAAAGAGAAGGACAAATATTGTATGCTAACTCACATATACGGAATCTAAAAATGGTACTGATGAACTCAGGGACAAGAACAAGGAAGCAGATACAGAGAATGGACTGGAGAACTCGAGGTATGGGAGGGGGCGGGGGGTGAAGGGGAAACTGAGACGAAGCGAGAGAGTAGCACAGGCATATATATACTACCAACTGTAAAATAGTCTGTGGGAAGTTGTTGTATAACAAAGGGAGTCCAACTCGAGGATGGAAGATGCCTTAGAGGACTGGGGCAGGGAGGGTGGGGGGGACTCGAGGGGGGGGCGTCAAGGAAGGGAGGGAATACGGGGATATGTGTATAAAAACAGTTGATTGAACCTGGTGTACCCCCCAAAAAAAAAAAAAAAAAGACAAGCATAAGGCACATTTACATGCCATGCTAAGGAGATTGGAACTTCTGTAGATGAAGTGGGAGCCACTTAATGGTTTTCATCATTGTGTCCAGGTCAAACTTTCATTGTGTAACTACCATTCATGAAGTCTATAGGGCTTGGAAAAGAGAGGAGAGGATAGAGACTGAAAGAAGGAGATTTATTAGTAATTAAGGGGAAAAATGATAATGCTATTGGCAGTGGGAATGGGAAAAGCCAGCATTAAAATTTTTTAAGTTAATACAAGCAACATGATTTTTTAAAATTTACTTTAAGTTTTTAATTTATTTTTTATTGACGTATAGTTGAATTACAATGTTGTGTTAATTACTGCTATATATCAATGTGACTGAGTTATACACATATATACATTCTTTTTCATATTCTTTCCCATTGTGGTTTCTCTCAGATATTGAATATAGTTCCCTGTGCTATACGGTAGGATCTTGCTCTTTATCCATTCTATATATACCAGTTTGCAGCTGCTAATCCCAAACTCCCAATCTAACCCTCTCCCACCCTCCTCCCTACTTGCCAACTGCCACTTCTCAAGTGCCGGAAGCAAAAGCAGAGTACTGAACACAATCCCTTCACACAGCACCACCAAGGTGGTGGGCAGACCACCTAACCCACCCCTCCAGCTCGACGCACAGATCTGCCCCTACGCTCACCCCAGTTAAGGGACCAGCTGGCTGCCCCTTGCCCCCTGGGGAGCCAGCAAGGGCATCTGTTTCTTGTTTTCACTCCCTCGTGCTGCTTCATGAGTCCCAATAAAGGCTTGCTTGAATTTCTTGTCTGGTCTCTTATTAATTTCTATTGATTAAAGAGTCCAGGAACCCAGGTTGGTAACAAGCAACAGCAGCTTGAACAAGGAAGTTTATTTCTCATGTAAAAGTCCCAACAGGGTGCTGGTACTCTGTGGGCGGCAGCAGCAAGTGTGGCCCATCTGGTCATGATAAAAGGAGGTGCTCTGAGGCTCCTGTTTGTTGGTCACTCAGTGTTGGTTTTCACTGTGGCTGGTTTTGAGGCTGGACACGTTGCCCAGAGCCAACTTCAATTCCAACTGAAAATTAAAGGCAGGAGCTGCAGGAATTGAAGAACATGAGTTACAGTTGCCAGTGATGGTGGAGCCTGATGTGGCTTCTGGTCTCATATACAATCACAGGGGCCTTGATTCCTTCTTCTGCCCACTAGGGGCTCAGGGGCAGGCATGCAGCTCCTTTGGTACTATGGTCCCTCTTGAAAGATTTCCTTAGTGAAAAACAGTCATTTAGGATTCTGACCATCTATCTGTTTAATGAGTCTGGAATGCTTTGCAAGTCAATTGTCTTTCTAGAAGTTAGATTTCTGGGGGCAGTTATACAAAACAGCCCTGCGTGGGCAGCTGTGGCTCTACTGCCTAGTCAGAACATAGAGAAAAGGACTGGACCAACATCAAGACACCACTCCCCCAACCCAATTGCTTCCAGCCATGGCCTTTTTTACTGATTCTCTCTCCTAGGACCTTGAAATGAGAGGAAAAAAAAAAGCAACTCTATTCCAAAAAATTCAGAGGCAACGAAGGCTGCCCATGTCCCACCCAAGATCCTAACCTGGAAGGCCAAGGAGCAGATCCCATATTTATTTAAGGAATTAGCAGAGTCCTGTCAGCTCCCAATTAGCTTAAGGCTTTGGCTTTGACAGAGATGTCAGTCAACACAACCCACGTGATCAGAAGGGTGTTAAGAAACAAGTTTGTTCCCACATTTGGAACAGAAACTAAAGTAGGACCAAACAGTCCTCATGAAAGCTGGGCTAACCCACTTTTCCTGTGGCTCCAAGCCTCTGGGGTTTTCTCCAAGCTGCTCAAAAATGCATTCCAATATACAATAAGTGCAGACAAAGACTGTTTGATTCCACTTGTATGAGGTACCTAGAAGAGTCAAATTCATTGAGTCAGAAAGTACATTGGTAGATGCCAGGAGCCTCGGGGAGGTGGGGAGGGGGTGGGAGGGGATGGGGGGTGTATGGGGAGTTAGTGTTTAATGGGGACAGAGTTTCAGTTTAGGAAGGTGAAAAATTTGGGAGATGGTTGATGGTGAGAGTTACACAACAATGTGCATGTCCTTAGTGCCACTGAACCGTACAGTTAAATACGGTTAAAATTTTGTGACTTTTATCACAAAAAAAAAAATGAAGAAGGAAATGCAGTTTGAAGGCACACTTTCCATTTCCTTCCAAACGTACATTGCAAGGGTTACAGAACCCAAATCAGAACTACAACATATGCTGTACGTGTGGAAGGGCTGCACAGGCAGTGATAGCAGCGTTCCAGGGAGCCTGAGCCATCCATGAAAGCACCTTGGGACCAGCCCATGCTTCACCCTGCCCTGTGACTCATTTGCCCTATGAAGCTCTTGGGTCCCTGCCAGACAGAAGCTGAGACAGCTCTGCACCTCCTAGTTTCCCCTGCTCAGCACTCCCTCTGAGTCCAAAGCGGTTCATCCCCCAGCGGAAATCCAGGGCCACCATGCTATTACATCCCCACAAACTAAGAAGGCCCCTGCTCCCTATCTGTGTAGGAAGTTCTGCCACAGTCAAGGAGCTCTCATGCCCTCCTCACTGCTTTGCTGCTGATATTCTTGTCATCCAGCTCCTGTGCCTTCAATGGCCCTGCCTCTTCCCATTCAGCACCGTATCCTCCTCGCTCTGCTAGGGCTCCTCGTGGCAGGTTAGGGAGGAGGATGTCTAATTGCTCAGAGCTGTGGCTGCAGACACAAAGCCTTCTTTTTTCAGATCCTGGGATCCTCTATTCCTTCTTTTTTGTCTCCTGGGAGTTTTCTATAACCTTCAAAGCTGTGCTCTGACACTGGACTTTGGGTGTGGCTTGTGGTGGGTGGTGTCTCTGGCATCAGCAAAGGTCTTGACTCAACATGAGTTTCTAAATAAAATAAATGTTGTAGGGTGAGGAAGAAGGTGTATTCAAGGATGGTTTTAAGATTTGCCGAACAGGCAATTAGATACAACATGCAGACAATCACTGAGATGTGGAAAGTAGAATAACTTTCATTGTTAGGAGTGGATGGAAGTGGGGAGTTAAGAGTTTAGTGTAGAGCAGGTTGAGTTGAGGTGCTGGTGACATCCACTTGGACATCTTCAACTATTTTCTTCTTTCTAACTTTCCTTTCTCCTTGAATGATCTCATCACCATTTATGAATTAAGTTACCGCTTGAATACTGATGGCTCCTAGATCTACATCACAGCCAGGAATGCTCTCTTGAAAATCAAATTCCTATGTCTATTCCCTACTTAGTTTTATAGACTTAAACTCTGAACCTCAGTTTTCTTATCTGTAAACAGGAAATTCCAAGTCCTTATCATAGGATTGTTTTGATAATAAATTAAGTAGAGCATGCAAAATGTATGGATCATAGTAAATGCTTAATAAATATTGGTTTCCCAAGAATTTTCCTGATCAATTCCTACAAATCTCTTTTTGAATTCTCCAATTCTTGAGTAAACCTAAAGTGAGAGTCTAACTCTCTGGTTTTGGAAAGGAAGGAAATTATTGTGATCAGGAACTTAATTTACCTCTTCTGGCTTCTTGGTATTACGCATATGGTAGGTATTCAGAAAATAATAAACTTACTTTCAAAGGAAGCATCACAAACAGAATTACATCAACTAACTGCAGGACACACTTTTTGTTTGTTTGTTTTTGTTCAAGCTCTTTATTGGAATATAATTGCTTTACACTCTTGTACCAGTTTTTGAGGTACACCAAAGTGAATCAGCTTTATTTATACATATACCCCCATATTCCCTCCCTCCCACGTCTCCCTTCCACCCTCCTTGTCCTGGACCTCTAAGGCATCACCCATCATCGAGTTTAAAAGATTTTGGCTTACTATAAAAGGTAAGTATGTGGTTTGGAAATTTCAGTCTATGTACATGGAACTCCAATAATCTGTAAGGTGCTTTGAAGTTCCACAAGGTGCGGAAGCAATAAATCTTTCTCTCTCTCTCTCTCTCTCACACACACACACACACACACACACACACACACGAATGAACACACACCCCTACCTTGGAGGTTTCCTATTTTATTTCAGTAGAAAGTTCCAGAACATATTCAATATCTTATCTGAATAAAAAGTTCCACCGGTAAGAAAAAAAGAAAAATTTGGAAATGACTAAGAGAACGTTTGCATCATTACTCATTACAAGCCTGTCACCTCTTTTCTGGAATAAATATTGTGGGATTATTTGGACTTAATTCTTGAAAGATTCCAGGGATATCTTGGTTTACTAATAATTTTCCAGATTAAAATTTATAGCCTAGAAATCTTTCTCTGCACTCTGCATTGCTACTCCACTTCTTTTTGTCTTAATGCTCTAGGACAGATACATGTAAAATGAGAGCACATGGGCCAGCTGACTGTGGACAATTTCACTACATTTAAGACTACCGTAGGTCTCTGAGAGATTGTTACTTGACTGTAGTTATGCTAAAGAAGGACTTCATATTCAGTAATAGCATGTATTTATCATTTTCTACCTGAGACAATGGAAAATTCACGAATCTTATTTTTTTCATCTTGGATTACTATTTCAAGAATCATATCATACTGGAAACAAAGCAATAATACAATTTCCTATCGTCTTCACTAAATTATGAGTAAGAAATTATCCAACACACTGAATAAACCATTACATAGCCTTATAAATCTAAAAAGTTTTATTTAACCAACACAACCATATTGAATAAAATCAGTCTGGGGGAAAATCAGTTACTTGCTAATTAGTGGAAGATAGTATGTGTTTGGACAACACATCCAACAGAATGTCGTAGAGTTCCATGCAAACTTCAATCCAGCTCAATATCCCTTGGTTTAAGCTTTCTCATAAACTCTGGTAGCAGTGACATCATTCATGATACATTCCTAGGCACAGAAAAAATTATTGGTAAATCCTTGGGACTAAATCACTTATATTTTGTTTACATATTGTCTCCTTCAATATTGGGAAGGAAACTATATTCGGCAAAAGATATTTGCTCTGAGCTCTTATTATATACCTGATACTGTAATAAGTTAGGGAGATATAAAGGTCAAGAAGATACAAGTCTTGCCCTCAAGGAACCTTACAATCTATGTGGTGAGTGAGACACTTAATTAGAAATGCACAATACAATATGGTTCATATTGCGAGGGATGAGGGACAGCTTCCTGGGGGGCAGTATACCTAGACCGAGTTTAAAAGCATAAAGGATAATTGCCAGTGAGACCATAATCCCAATAGACTAACCTTTTGTTCTACAAGGGAGATTGTCTGTTTCTCTAGGTAGGATAACGATTATGAGATGACATAGCAGTAGAATCTAAGTAATTAAGTAACTAGAAGATACTCACCACCACCAATTTATCATCCGCTCGTTTTCTCTTTATGGTGGTTGATTTTCCATCCCACTTCTGCACCTGTACCAGGGCATCATCTTCTAAGTTTATGGTGCTCTGTGGGCATAATAAACAGTGATTACAATGATGGAGGAAAATAAAATAAAAAATAGAGCACCTTGATTTGCAGGAATATTTTGAGGTAATTAGTAATTCTAAAGTACAAGTAAATAATGAGTGCCAAAAACAACAGCATACAAATTATGTGTATATTATGATGAGAACATCATACAAACATGCATTGGAAAAAACACTGTGAAAGAATATTGATAATAAATTTATGTTAAGTATCTTTCTATAGTATCATAGGTGATTTTTTCCTTTTTTTTCCCCACTCTTTTATAAATGTTCCCTAACATTGTTATGTTACTTTAATTCACTTCAAATACTATATTTATATGGTATGACAAACAAATTATGTTAATCATTTTCTTAAGTAGTAAGGACAATTTTTTTAAAAGGGAGAAAATTCACCAACTAAATATCGAAGGCAATGTGGTTCAGATCTAGGAGACAGGAATCTCTGGCTTATGATGGAATGGTTTTCCTCCTTTTACAAAATGGCTTCTTGTAGGCAGCGGTCATTTAGAAACCAGGCTTTTATGCTGCTCCAATTCCTTTTTCCTCACCTTGACTTTCCTGTCATCTGCAGTGACTTCATCAAATTCCTGGCCCAATTTGAAGGAAATCTCAGTATTTTTAAAGGTACTTTCTGATCTGATGGTGAACACATCTGAATTCACACTGATGATCACGTTGGGTTTGGCCATGCCGGCAACTTTCCTGGTAGCAAAGCCCACTCCTATAGTTGGGAAAAGAAAAATGTCAAGTTTACAATTTTCTCGCACATCTTTTAAGAAAGAGCAGTAGTGTGTGTGTGTGTGTGTGTGTGTGTAGATGCATAAAAGGAGAAAGACTCCAGTGAGTTTCTTAAAGGCCTTATTTAAACATCTCCTGCAGATAAGTAAAGTAGGCTAATACTTAAAAAACACCCAAGACACAATTAGATGTAAGTCATTTCTTTAAATTTCCCCTTCTGGGTTTCAGATACAATTCTTCAGGAAGACCCATTGTTAATTTTCCACAAGAATATGTACAGAGTTCAACTGGAAGCTTGGGGATGACCTAGAGGGGTGGGGTAGGGAAGGTGGGAGGGAAGCTCAAGAGGGAGGGGGTATGGGGATATATGTATAAGTACAGCTGATTCACTTTGTTGTGCAGCGGAAACTGACACAACATTGTAAAGCAATTATACTCCAATTAAGATCTAAAGAGAAAAAAAAGAATATGTACAAAGATTAAGTCTTCTGGGATATGCATATTTTAAAAGTCACTGCACTCTCAAAATAACTGGCCATCTCAACCATGAGGGCAGCCACTGTCATTTTACTTAGTTCATGAAACACTTGGGAATCTCGACCTTTCCTTCTTAGATAACAAAAGTGCCCTAATCCATAGTTAAAGACAGAATTCTCAATAGGATTTGAGGGGCTGCTATACAGTTTCTCAATGAAAAATTAATCTGGGCATACAAAAATCACATTTTATGACATTTACTGCCAACTCCAGTTTTCTAGGCTTTTCCATCATCAAATGAAAATTTTGATTAATTTTTCCAAAAGGCAAAATGTTGCCTGCATTTATACCATTTTAGAATGGTGATGTTCCCAATAAATTATAGAAAATATTAAGAGGGCCTAGGTATCAATTGTGAAAGCTTCAAAGTTTAAGAAATCACTATTTTAGTAAGTTCAGAAACTAATACTTTGATTCCCAATCACTTCAGTGGCAAACAAATATCATACAAAACAAGCAATACAGAGACTCTGATTTAACTCCCTGGCTGAAACTGGCGGCAGGTGGGATGATAATATGCTACGTCATCAAATCCTATCTCTTAAAAATATAACCTCAGATACATGGAGTAAGTCAGTACAGTGAATGCATGCAACAACAAGTGTGGTTCAGGCTGTCCAAGCTTAGGAAAATCATACTCTCCACTTGCTGATTCTGTCCTGATTTGAATGATGAAAACAATACCTGCTGACTGAAGGTAATCATCTAGAGCAGCTAATTTCAGGAGGTAACTTATTTTCTTTCATTATCATCAGTCCTTTATCATTTTAAAATGCAATGGTATAAGAATTTAAATACAAATACTAAAAGTGTAAAATGTTTCTAAAAATCAGTAGATGAATAGCCTCAAATCCTAACATATCTGTATCAATGCATATAAATTAGTTTATCAAATTACAACTAGTTGATAGTCTAGGTCCCACTCATGTTGAAGTCCCTAAAACAAGGAAACAGTAGTTCTAGGCAAGTGAAAAATACACTGTATGATTTAGAAGAAGCTTAAGTCTTCAGATTTAGGGATTAAATCATAACCTCTAATAACGGTACAGATGAACATATTTGCAGAGCAGGAATAGAGAAACAGAGGTAGAGAACAGACGTGTAGACACAGGCAGGGAAAGGGAGGGTGGGATGATTTGGGAGATTAGGTCTGACATAAATATACTACCACGTGTAAAAATAGATAGCTAGTGGGAACCTGCTGTATAGCACAGGGAGCTCAGCTCGGTGCTCTGTGATGAGGAGGGAGGGAATATATGTATACATAGAGCTGATTCACTTCATTGTACAGCAGAAACTAACACAACATTGTAAAACAATTATACTCCAATTAAATAGAACAAAAAGATAATTCTGAAAAAAAATCCCTCCCCAATTTGCAGCCCCTGGATACAACTTGTTCATGCATGGGGGTGGCTGCCTGAGTGAAATCCCACCCACTCTTCTTTGCTTTACCTTTGTCATTACCTGGGGAACATACAGGCAATGTTAGCAGAATCTAAAAACCTGAAAATCTCCAATATCAATAATCCTATGGCATCCCATGTAATTTTAAGTCAAACAAATATTTAAGACCTTTAAGGAATATATTTTCTGAAATTAAGATTCTTTTTTTTGGCCTGTAAAACAACCACACATTTTAATGGATTGACATTAAAACAATAAAATAATTGGTTAACATACATTACTCAAAAAATTACATTAAGATGAGGAATATGCCTTCAGTTTCAGATGGAGAGTATTGCATTCTGGGAAATAAATATAGTTTTGTTTCCAAGTCTTTGCTTATTTTATATGCAAAAGGAATGAATGAAAAAGAGGCAGAGAGCCAAGTAAATCAAAGATACTCAAGTTTAGCAATCAGATAAAAATCTTGTCATTTCTGTACACCATAACAATTCCATTTATACCTTTTTTTCATATCAGTTCACCTATAGGAAGCGTTAGTTGTGATTTCCGTCTAGCATGTTTCTAGAAACAAATGTTCTCACTTATTGCTTTTATCGCCTCTATAGAGAAAGCAGCATTTCATGTCTGGCCAGTGCTTCCAGAGCGAAAAACAGCCATAAACTACTCTTCCCCAGAGAAAAAGTTATAAACCCAACCAATGTATTTCCTTACCCACTTCTTTCATGTACTCATCAAAATTTTCACTGGAGACAAGTTTCCAGGTACCTACAAAAGCATCACCCATTTTGTGAGCTTTCTAGAATTATTCTTCAAGGTCAGAAAGAAGCTGCAGCTTTCAGGAAGGTGCTATTACCCTTTGAGTCCAGATAACCTCCTTTTAAAGATGCCCAGAACACGTGATCTTAGGAATAACCAACAGGGAATGATATCAGATCATTTCCTTCATTGCCAGCCTCTGCAGTTTTTCCTCTGAGTCATGTTTTTAATAGAAGTTTCTCAACTTTGGTTCTCCCTGGCAAATGGTCATTGGACTTAGAGTACAACTTATTTTTAACCATTAACAGAATATTTTAAACATTCCTGTTTTGACAGTTTAATATTCAGTGCATTAAACTCCTATTTTTTCATACATATTTATCCCAAGGTAGAGTAGAGCAGGGTAATTATCTTGGGATAAATTTTGACTCCCTTTTCTGGAGTTTCTGTTAGAATTACAATTATGTGGTTCGTTTGAGTTGAGGAACATAAGAATCACCTTGGATATTCTTAAGTAATTGCAAAGGTTCTTTGGGGCAGTACTGTCTCAGGAATTACCTGGAAATTAAAACAAAATAAGTAATGGCATTTATAAAGTACCCCAGCTTTCTCATTTCAAATGTTTTATATGAATGAAAAAGAAAAAGTAAATTCAATTATTCACCAGGAACCTGGACAGAAGATCTAATTAATAAATTTAACCTCACTCTTTCCATCCCCTACATGAGAGCATAGCATGAATTTCCACAGACCCCTTTAAAAATTAGGCACCAATCCAAAATATACCCCCCATACTGAGAAAATTCATCCAGTTCCTGAACTATATTATAAGCGCTAAATTTATCCAGCTCTAAATGGTGTTGCTTAACTTAAAAACAATCAGAAGTGGGGTGGTCACAAGCTATTGAAATCTAATTTCCTTCTTTGACACAGCAACTAATTCATGAGAATGCTTTTCTAAAGTAACCATGTTTTTCAGTCCACTCATCCCCCACCCCATACCAGAATGATGGAAGATGGTCACATAGGCAACAAACTCCCATGAACATACCCAGATTTTAGGAAAGAAAAAAGGAATTAAAATACTACAGGGTGTGTTCAGTATCACTACACTGTGTATTCCACTGAACAATATCTGTTGAGCACATGATTGACTTGTAGGTATCCTAAGGGCTTCCCAGAAATGGTTGAGATAGAAGATTCTGTAAAGGACAGGGTTTTCTGTAGGCAAGCAAGTTGCTAAGAACTACCAAGTCATGTTATAATGGTAATTTTTAATTGTTACATATGTTAATGGCACAGTGATAATGTTCATTTACTCTGGACTGTTGCATAGATACATAGATTGTGGGTGGTGTACCATTCTGGGTAGGCTTGCTATTATAAATTCATTGAACAGGAAAATAAAAATGGTCAATATTCATACTGAGAAAATTTCATGTTCTATATTAATAATGGCTTTTAGTTTCTCATTTGTTTTTAGTTTGTTTCGTTTTTAAGGCAATTTTTTAGAGAAGTTTTAGATTTATAGCCAAATTGAGAGAAAGGTACAGAAATTTCTCACATACTCCCTGCCCCGACATGCATAACTTCCCCCATTATCAACATCACAAATGTACCAGAGTGGTACATTTTTTACTAAGGATGAACCTACATTGATACATTATAACCACCCAAAGTGTATATTTTACCTTAGGGTTCACTCTTGGTATTTTATGTTCTGTGTGTTTGGACAAAAACATAATGACATGTATTCATCATTTTAACATCATGCAGAGTATTTTTACTGCCCTAAAAATCCTCCATGCTTTGCCTATTCATCTTCCTCCCACGCTTCCACCACCTTCCCTCAATGCCATCAACCACTGTCATTTTTACTATCTCCATAGTTTTGCCTTTTCCAGAATGTCATTTAATTGGAATCATATAGTATGTGCCTTGTCAGATTGGCTTCTTTCACTCAGTCATGTGCATTTGAGTTTCCTCCATATTTTTTCATGGCTCATTTCTTTTAAGCACTAAAGAATATTCCGTTGCCTGGACATGCTACAGTTTATTCATACATTCACCTACTGAAAGACATCTTGGTTGTTTCCAAGATGTGGCAATTATGAATAAAGCTACTATAAACATCCACATGCAGGATTTTGTGTGGACATAGTTTTCAACCCCTTTGGGTAAATACCAAGGAACATGACAGGATAAGAGTTTGTTTAGTTCTGTAAAACACTGCCACGTTGTCTTCCAAAGGGTCTACCATTTTGCATGTCCACCAGCAATGAATGAAAGTTCTGTTGCTCCGCAAGTTCAGCAGCATTTGATATTGTCAGTGTTTTGATTTGGGCCATTTTAATATCTGTGTAGTGGTATCACTTTTTTACTTTCCATTTTCCTGATGACATATAATGTGGAACATCTTTTCATATGCTTATTTGCCATCTGTAGCTCTTCTTTGATGAGGTGTCTGTTAAAGTCCTTGGCCCATTTTTTAAATCGTGTTTCTTATTATTTAGTATAAGAGCTCTTTATACATTTTGGATAAGTCTATCGAATGTACTTTTTGCAAATATTTTTCTCCCAGTCTGTAAATAATGGTTTCCTTTTCAAAATATAGGTTAATGTTTTACTGTTAGTAACAAATTGCTTCAGACAGATTTTTAAATGAATATCATATTTGAACATATAACGTGTTTTGCCACACTGCAATTTAAATATTTTTTAGAGATGGACTGTCCAATCTCTAGTCATATGTGACTCTTGACAACTTGAAATGTACTAGTGTGACTGAGAAACTAAATTTTTTATTTTACTTAGTTTTAATTAAAATTTAAGAAATGATACTGCTTCAATTGCTGGAAAACTTTTAAATATATGTGAAAGAACTTGAATATGTGAATCTATCTTTTCAGCTATGCATTTATGAAATCTAAATGTCTATCAAGCATTTCAAAATAAAATTTAGACTCTGAATGGAGGTGTACTGTTTGTATAAAATGCACACTTAACTTTGAGAACAAAATGGAAAAAAGGATAGAGATAGGATGAAGATGGCGGAGGAGGACGTGTGCTCACTCCCTCTTGCAAGAGCACTGGAATTACAGCTAACTGCTGAACAATCATTGACAGAAAGACACTGGAACTCACCAAAAAAGACACCCCACATCCAGAGACAAAGGAGAAGTCACAATGAGACAGTAGGAGGGGCACAACTGCATTAAAATCTAATCCCATATATGCTGGGTGGGTGACTCACAAACTGGAGAACAGTTATACTGCAGAAGTGGTATAACTAAAGTGAGGGTTCTGAGCCCCATGTCAGGCTTCCCAACCTGGGAGTCCAACAACAGGAGGAGGAATCCCCAGAGAATCAGACTTTGAAAGCCAGCAGGATTTGATTGCAGGATCGCCACAGGACTGGGGGAAACAGAGACTTCACTCTTGGAGGGCACACAAAAAAGTGTGCTCACCAGGATCCAGGGGGAAGGAGCAGTGACCCCATAGGAGACAGAACCAGACCTACCTGCTGGTGTTGGGGGTGTGCCTGTGGAGGTGGGGGGTGGCTGTGGCTCACCAAGGAGACAGGGGCACTGGCAGCAGGGGTTCTGGGAAGTACTCATTGGCATGAGCCCCCTCACAGTCTGCCATTAGCCCCACCAATGAGCCTGTGGGCTCCAGTGCTAGGTGGCCTCAGGCCAAATGACCAACAGGGTGGGAACACAGCCCCACCCATTGGCAGACAAGCAGATTAAAGTTTTACTGAGCTCCACCCACCCAGCCCTACCCACCATTAGTCCCTCCCATCAGGAAGCACCCACAAGCCTCCTAGATAGCTTCCTCCACAAGAGGGCAGACAGCAGTATCAAGCAGTATCAGCAATATTTTGTCTTGTGGAACTGAAAACCACAGCCACAGAAAGATAGGGAAAATGAAAAAGCAGAGGATTTTGTACCAGATGATGCGACATTATAAAACACCTGAAAAACAACTAAATGAAGAGGAGATAGGCACCCTTCCAGAAAAAGAATTTATGGTAATGATGGTGAAGATGATCCAGGACTTTGAAAAAAGACTGGATGCAAAGATCGAAAAGTTTACCAAAGACCTAGAAGAATTAAAGAGCAAACAGACAGAGATATGCAACACAATAGCTGAAATGAAAAATACACTAGAAGGAACCAATAGCAGATTAACTGAGGCAGAAGGGTGAATAAGTGACCTGGAAGGCAGAATAGTGATAATCACTGATGTGGAAAAGAATAAAGAAAAAAGAATGAAAAGAACTGAAGACATCCTAAGAGACCTCTGGGACAACATTAAACACACCAACATTCACATTTTAGGGGTCCCAGAAGGAGAAGAGAGAGAGAAAGGACCTGAGAAAATATTGGAAGAGATTCTAGTTGAAAACTTCCCTAACATGGGAAAGGAAATAGCTACCCAAGTCCAGGAAGTGCAGAGAGTCCCAGACAAGATAAACCCAAGGAGAAACACACCAAGACATATAGTAGTCAAACTGACAAAAATTAAAGACAGAGAAAAGTTACTAAAAGTGACATAGGAAAAATGACAAATAACATACAAGGGAACTCCCATAAGGTTAACAGCTTATCTCTCAGCAGAAACTCTGCAAGTCAGAAAGGAGTGACATGATATATTTCAAGTGATGAAAGGGTAGAACCTACAACCAAGAAAACTCTTCCCAGCAAGGATCTCATTCAGATTCGATGGAGAAATCAAAAGCTTTACAGACAAGCAACAGCTAAGAGAATTCAGCACCACCAAAGCAGCCCTACAATAAATGCTAAAGAATCTTCTCTAAGTGGGAAACATAAGAGAAGAAAAGGACCTACAAAAACAAAAACAAAACAATTAAGAAAATGGTAATAGGAACATACATATCGATAATTACCTTGAATGTAAATGGACTGAATGCACCAACCAAAAGACACAGACTGGCTGAATGGATACAGAAACAAGACCCATATATATGCTGTCTACAACAGACCCACTTGAGACCTAGGGACACATACAGATGGAAAGTGAGGGGACGGAAAAGATATTCCACGCAAATGGAAATCAAAAGAAAGCTGGAGTAGCGATACTTATATCAGACAAAATAGACTTTAAAATAAAAAGTATTACAAGAAAGGACACTACATAAAGATTGAGGGATCAATACAAGAAGAAGAGATAACAATTACAAATATATATGCACCCAATATAGGAGCACATCCATGCATAAGGCAAATGCTAACAACTATGAAAGAGGAAATCGACAACACAATCATAGTGGGGGACTTTAACACCCCACTTATACCAATGGACAGATCATCCAGACAGAAAATTAATAAGGAAGCACAAGCTTTAAATGACACAATAAATCAGCTTGATTTAGTAGATATCTATAGGACATTACATCCTAAAACAGCAGATTACACGTTCTTCTCAAGTGCACATGAAACATTCTCCAGGATAGATCACATTTTGCGTCATAAATCAAGCCCTGGTAAATTCAAGAAAATTGAAATCATATCAAGCATCTTTTCTGAGCACAACGCTATGAGATTAGAAATCAATTACTGGAAAAAAATGTAAAAAACACAAACACATGGAGGCTAAACAATACACTACTAAATAACCAAGAGATCACTGAAGAAATCAAAGAGGAAATCAAAAAATACCTAGAGAAAAATGACAATGAAAACACAATGACCCAAAACCTATGGGATGCAGCAAAGGCAGTTCTAAAAGGGAAGTTTATAGCAACACAATCCTACCTCAAGAAATAAGAAAAATTCCAAATAAACAATCTAACCTTACACCTAAAGAAACTAGAGAAAGAAGAGCAAACAAAACCCAAAGTTAGTAGACAAACTGGGACATTTGTAGAGTCATGGATGGACCTAGAGACTGTCATACAGAGTGAAATGAGTCAGAAAGAGAAAAACAAATACAGTATACTAACACATATGTGGACTATAGAAAAATGGTACAAATCAACCGGTTTGCAAGGCAGAAATAGAGACACAGATGTAGAGAACAAACATATGGACACCAAGCGGGGAAAGTGGGGAGAGTTGGGGGGGGAATTGGCAGATTGGGATACCAAATTGTACACTCTAAATATATGCTATTTATTGTCTGTGAACTGTTTCTTAATAAAAGTTCTTTAAAAAAACTGGAAAAAAGTACAATATCTCATTGAAAGTGTTTACGCTGATGATATGTTGAAATGACCACATTTTAGATACATTGGGTTAAATAAAATGTGACTAAAATTAATTTAACCTGTTTACTTTTTACTTTCTTAACATGACTGCAAGAAAATTTTAGATTACATGTGTGGCACCCATTATGTTTCTATTGAGCGGTGCTGATTTAGAGTACCATGCCACCAAAATTCGTTTGTTTATTCAGCATGTATTGTAGGCAATTTGCTAGCCACTGTGGATTCAATGTCAGTAATGAGCAAGCCACACGAGGCCCCTGCGTCATTTCATGGAGCTTATATTCTAATGCTGGAGAAGATAATATACAGAGAGATAAATCAATAAATCAATTCAGCTGTGTGTTTCAGAGAAAACAGAACAGAGTTATCTGACGTAAAGACAGCTCTGAGGATTGACAATGCTAGATGGGGTAGTCCAAGGTCAGTCAAAGGAGGTGAACAATTGAGTTGACACTTGAACAATGAGAAGAAGACAGCCATGGAAAGACCAGAGAAAATAATGTTGCAGACATGGAATAGCAGGAGTTGCTGGTTTCATACCTGTTTGTGACAAGTTTACCCACACACAACCACCAGCAGTAAACTATGACAAAGTATTGATATATGTTCCTGGTGATCAGAGTCTCAGTTCCAGTAAGGCAGGTGTTTTCATCGAGATTTTTCACTGATGTATATCAAGTAAAACACATCAAGGAAACCCTAGGTCAGTAGGTTAGTGAGAGTCCAGCCACGCTCCTGTAAAAATACTTCAAGAGTATTTCTATGGGCCAGTAGCTTCATGTGCCTATGTCAACATATTTAGTGCCTGATCATTGTTGGAGAAATGGCAGAGTTGAGATTTTCTAGAAACAACCACTAGCTCCTTTAACGATTTCATATAAACAAGAAGAGTAGTAACCTATATATGGTAAAGGGCCTTGGCAATGAAAGAATTAAGATGTGAGAGGGTAGCTGAGTCTACATGAAGGAATTTATGTTATTATTTGGGTAGAGTAACAAAATAGGCTTGACCGAATTACTTACTTGAAGAGATGATGTCTTTAAAAACAGATAAATTTATGTTCCAAATACATGGGCCATCCTGTGAAATGCTAATATTCTTTCTATGCACAAGTCCACTAAGGTATGTATCATGTAAGGTAGAGAATTCTTTCTAGACAATAGGCTGTCCAGAAATTTAAAGCAGAGACACATACCTCATATTTTATACATCTGCTCTGCAGGGTAACTGGGAATACAAGCAACTGCCTAGTTCCTCCATAATTGATCTTCTTCTCAGTTTCTAAGACTTACTCTTGCTGCATACATAAACTAGAATGTTCCCTCACCAAATAATCATCTTTCATCTCAGCATCCAATGGACTGCTATGTGAGTAAAGTGGTATATGATAGAGAAAATCACACTACAAAAACATTTACTGTTATGCAAATTTGGGTTCAACATTCTTTAAAGAATATTATCTAACAAGGACTTACTGTACAGCACAGGGAATTCTACTCTATATTCTGTGATAACTTAAATGGGAAAAGAATCTGAAAGAGAATACATGAAAAAGATATATGCATATGTATAGCAGAATCACTTTGCTGTACACCAGAAACTAATACGTTGTAAATCAACTATATTCCAATATAAAATAAAAATTTTATTTTATTTTATTTTATTAGGCTCTTTATTGGAATATAATTGCTTTACACTCTTGTACCAGTTTTTGAGGTACACCAAAGTCAATCAGCTGTATTTATACACATATCCCCATTTTCCCTCCCTCCTGCGACTCCCCCCCACCCTCCCCGTCTTGGCCCTCTAAGGCATCACCCATCATCAAGTTGATCTCCCTTTGTTATACAGCAACTTCCCACTGGCTATTTTACAGTTGGTAGTATATATATGTTTATGCTATTCTCTCACTTTGTCCCAGCTTCCCCTTCATCCCCTTTCCCCCCAACCTCGTGTCCTCCAGTCCATTCTCTGCATCTGCATCCTTATTCTTGTCTTGTCACCGGGTTCGTACCTTTTTTTTTTTTTTTAGATTCCATATATATGAGTTAGCATACAATATTTGTTTTTCTCTTTCTGGCTTACTTCACTCTGTATGATGTACGCCAGAAACTAATACAACATTGTAAATCAACTATATTCCAATATAAAATAAAATTTTTTAAAAAATACAATGAAGGGGGAAAAAAGGACTATTCTCCCTTTGTATTAAGGAAGAGAATTCAGATTTAACCAAAATTTTAGTGACCACTTTAGTGACCACCATTCTTTCTTGAAAACTAGTAGAAATTATACTATTTACATTTTCAAACCTAGTTTCAATGTATAAAGTTCACAGTGACAAAAAATTTTCACAAAATCTTTTTTGCAAACCTACTGTGTCCAAGGCACTAGGCTAGTTGCAGTGAGGAAGTATAACAGATAACACGTGATTTCTGCCTCTCCTTAATGATCCAATTTCCCATTCTAGTTACTAGCCTGGGACCAAAGTAAAACACAATATAAAGCATTTTTAGATGTTTTGCTTTGGCAATTGTCTTAATATGGAAATTTTTTTGCGCAAGAGGCTCTTGCTGCTCTCCTAATTTTTTTTTACACTTGTGCACTTGTAGCATCTTTTATTAGCATCTATGGTGTAAAAGACAAGCAATACCTTCATTCCATACCCAGTTCCCCCTCATTTCTAACCTCCCTTCTCCATCCCAAACTTTATCCCATATGAGTACCTTACTCATTCACCAAATATTTGCTGGATTAATGCATTAATTAACACAAGAAATTAGGTATGGATTTAGGGTACATAATCATGCTTAATCCTTGTGTATGGGTTTTAAACCAACAAAGCCATGGGCTCAAATCTGTGTTTTACAAAGATATAGTGGCACTGGAAAGGATGGGTTATAAAGGGTAGAGTAGGCAGATGTAAATTTGTTTACAAAGCAAAAGTTAAGAGATGGTGAGGGACTGAGCAAAAGCAATGGCAACGAGACAATAGAAAAGCAGTGGGAGAAACTGAGAAATGATATAGGAGGGGTATAGGAGGCTCCTTACCTCTGGAGGAGCCTGGTTTCCATAGACAAGGCGCATGGGAGAAAATTTGTCTTTGTTTACGAAAGGAATTCCTACAGAGGGGACTGTGCTTTTGTTCACAAATATTCAAATACAGCATTAAAACACACATACAAAGCCAGACTCCTTCCCCAGAGCTGTGGGAAGGGGTCTTCAATGACCAGACTCCCGCTTTGCTTTCGAAATGGGGAGATGGTGGATGTGGTTCCAGACCATCAGTGCTGAGTGGGGGGACAGGCGCTCTCTGGTTCAGACCAACAGCTTTGCACTTTGCTCTACGATGGACAGCTTCCATGGAATGCATCCCTCTGACCTTTGCCTGTGTTTATTTCTTTTGGAGGAAATGAGGGTATTTTTTCTGACAATTTTTAAGTTGAAGAGGAAACATACCCAATCACTGGATAATAAGTAGAGACAAAGCCAGTAATGAGAAGAGTGTTTTCAAGGCATGTGTGTAGTAGTTTAAGGAAGAGTTCATGCCAACACTCTCCTTTTATTGAAGCAAAGCTCCTGTATTTATACATTATCATTGCCAGTGTTTTGGGGTTTGTCAGAGTTTTAAGATGAAATTCTGGTGGGAAATTTAGGCATATTTCACGTGATTTTCTCTCCCCACAGACTGATGGGAACATTTAATATGAGAATTGTTTTAAATTTCCTAGATTTAAGAGGCAACATAAACCTGTAACCATGTATTATTTTGTGTACCATTCACTGAACATATGTTCACAGTGACTGATTGTTGACTCTGACTTCAAAACAGTGATGGTTTTGAAAAGAATGAGTAAGCCAGTAGGCTATGAGTCAATTAAAACCATAGTGGCTAATTACAGACTTGTGGCTTCAAGAGTGTTGTATAACTTCTTCACTTGCCCTCTTACCCATTAACGGGGTTCTTCCTCCATAGTGTAGTAGGTGCAAGTAGGAACCAACCAAAGAGCTGGCAAAGTACTTTCTGAACATAGAATGTGCCCTACTTTTTCTGTATGTTATAAAGCAAGCCTTATTACAAAGAACTGACTGTAGACAAAAGTGAAAATATTAACTAGGAGAACCAGGAGGGAACGTACAAATGAACCAGAAGACATCACCAGGAAAATGTCCAGGAAGACAGAAAGACACATACACACATCCCAGTTTGTTCTCTTCTGGCTGTGAGTTCTCTGGGGGTAGGGATTGCATTTAATTCATCCTTGGATACACAGGCTTAGCACTCTGTATGACTTGGTAGTTTACTGTAGAATTCATTGATGAACTAGGAGGAAATCAATTAGATTGATTTTGATCATATTAAGGTATAAATGACAGATAATACTATAACATTATTAGAAGTGTTTACATCTTTGTTTGTGACAGAGTCAAGGGGAAAATTTCAGGTGTGGGGGTTAAACAATGAAGCAGAAGAACCTCTTTGGCATTGAAATTGTAGTAGCATGTAAACTGTTACTTGTGCTTGTAAGAACTCTTTTCAATCTACAAGTAAGGAGCACACCCTGTCGCTTCCAAACCTCTGTTCATATCCTCACTTTTACCAATCTCTCAGCCCAGTTACATTCTATATGCTTTTTAAATTGTATGCATATTGTGTTTTAAATTACGTAGAGCTAAAGGCAAAGAAGTTATTCTGCTATGTATTCATTAAGTGTCTAACAAGTACCAGTCTCTGTGCTTGATGATCTGGCATGAGAACAGGTAAAACAAGCAGGGAAGGCACATGGAGACAGCGAGCTTCCTGAAGAGGAGGTATGTGCATCCAGAATGTTTCTGGCTGACAGTAGGCACAGTTTTTGGCTCATAATAGACATGGGAAATAATGTTTAAGAGAGAGAAGAAAGGAAAAGAGGTCAGGGAGGAGGAATAGAAAAAGAAGAAAAGAATAAAGAAATGAAAGAGAAGAGAGGAAGGGAAAGTGAGAGAGCATGCTTGCGATGAATACGTGGGTACCCTGAGGTTGTAGACAAAATGAGGATCACGTACTAGGATGAAAATATCAAATAGTGGCAGATGCCACAATAGGTGCTAACTGTGACTTGATGCTGATACAGAGACAAAACAGGAGCAGCCCATCCAAGAACAATTTTGTTTACAAGGAACCACTGAGTATTCTTTCTGGGAGGCACTTTTGCCCTGGGACTTTGCTCCAGTGAACTTTGACCAAGTAAGAAAGCACAATGGTCAGGCATCTGTGAATTATATTTGCCATCTGGGTGTTAACTTCCTTCTTGACGAAAATCCTCTCTCACTGGGTGAAAAGTGCATTCCTGCATGTATTCAGTGGTTAGCCAACATTTTCCAAATCTGGATATTATTACCCTGCTACAAGCTTCTTGATAATGATTTATGTGTCATAAAGATACAATTACGCTTTAAATTTTTGTCAGTATGTTAAATTTTTTATTCAATGAATGCTAACATGCTTGTGACATTTTTCAGGTTGCCTTATAAACAGTGTTATATAAAAGGAAGATTCATGAGCTCTGGAGTTAAGACGCGTTGAAATTCTGTTTCCACTATTCACTAGCTTGCAACCTTTGGCAAGCTACTTAATTTCTACGACACATAGCCTTCTCATCTGTAAAACTGGGAAGTTATATTTGATGGCGTTGTTTAAATGAGCAATCTTAAATGTCAGATATTTTATATGTTGCCTAGCATATACTTATGCATGTTGCCTAGCATACACCTAACTCCACATGTGGCAGTTAGTACTGATAGTAGCAGTAATAATAATAGTACCAGAAGACAAACTACATACTTGGCATGTGAGTCCTGGGCTGGGAAGAATTAGAAAATTTTCTCTAATGCAAAATAGTCTTACTTTCAGTCATCTTTGCTTTAGAACTCTCAAAAGGTTGAGCTTTCTCCAAGTAATGATTCTGGAGTGAAAGGTCAGTTGTGAGAGCATGGAAATTCATGAAATTCAAAAGGAGTTTTCTTGATATCCATGATTCAGAACAAGACATTTTTTTTTCTCAAGAACACAATACCATTAACATGATGCCATGTTAATCCTCCTTTTCCTCCCCAAAATGGAAATGTTGTAATGTTTTTTAAAAAATTAATATATGCTTGATATAAATATTCAAACAGTATAGATATAGAGGAGAAAGAAACTGCTCCACTCCACAGATTATTTCTTTTAGTGATTCAGTGAATAGTCTCTCAGTCTAGGCACATGCAAACAAACACATAGAATCTGAGTATGAATTTTTACTAAAGACACTGGATGATAGGTCAAGATTTTATATACACATGCTTTCCTGTGTGTGATGCTTGACCTGTCATCTGCACTTCATAACATACCATGGTCATCTCTTCAGATCAATAAATATAAATACATCTCATTTTTAAAAATTGCTGCCAGGTTTCCCTGGTGGCACAGTGGTTAAGAATCTGCCTGCCAATGCAGGGGACGCGGGTTTGAGCCCTGGTTGGGGAAGAGACCACATGCCGTGGAGCCACTAAGCCAGTGCACTGCAACTACTGAGCCTGTGCTCTAGAGCCTGCAAACCACAACTACTGAGCCCATATGCCACAACTACTGAAGCCTGAGCGCCTAAAGCCTGTGCTCCACAACAAAAAAAGCCATCACACTGAGAAGCCCATGCACCACAACGAAGAGTTGCCCCCGCTCTCCGCAACTAGAGAAAGCTCGCACGCAGCAACAAAGACCCAATGCAGCCAATAAATAAATAAATAAATAAATTTATAAAAAAGTAAAATAAAATAAAAAATTGCTGCCAAGTATTCCATTTACATTTGTGCCGTATTATAACCAATGCTTTCACTTTTTATTGTTAAAAACATACACTTTAGTCAACATGGGCACAAAGGTGGGTAGACAATAGAATACAAACTTGAATGTGAGGCTGTCTACCCATGATCACCAAGGGCCTGGCTTAGGAAAGGCAAATGAACTGGATGGAGATATAAGCAAGATTATGTACAAACAGTGTTCATGGTCTCTACTTAAAAAAACAGTGTAAGATGTTGAAGCAACTTCTCGTGAGAAGGCTTAAAGGAGATGGTGGGACGTTTTCCAGTTCCAGTCAGAGAGCAGTGACGTACCCATTCTTTAATACTGTATTTTCATCTGCTTTCCAAATAATGAGGCAGGGAAATTACAGTGACTACATTTTGGTCTTAAGTATTCTCTCAAGACCAATTAAGACCTCACAAAGTATGGTTTTTTTCCTTTGTGCCTCTGGATGGTTGAGAATTTGCTCTTAGACTTCCCAATGGAGGTAATTTATTAAGAAGTATAGGAAGCAAGTTTGAAATATTGTATTTTTCTGGGATTAAAAAACTGTGATTCTAATTCTCTTGGAATGCTTATTCATATAGCATATAAATATAATATTATAGGTTGCCTTACACAGATTAAAAAACTGTGTTGCTTTAGTGGGTTTATCAGTCAGGGAACTTGGTACCCTAATCAAATTAAGTGTATCTGCAATAAATATATAATAATCAAAGGTGCATTTGAACAGTATTGGAGTTCCTTTAACATGGAAATAGAAAAACCTAGTGTAAAATCTGATTTAAAGTTCAGGAAACCATGGGTTGTGTTTCTTAACATTATGATCTCCACACCCAAGGGTGCACCATCGCGACCATGTGCCCTTTCGTTACCCTCCCAAGGGTGCATATACCACGAAGCTGCCTGATCATTAGTATTGCACAGAGCAAAGATTCTACCAAGAATAACTGTTTTGCCTACATAAAGGCATCAGTCATCCTTCAAAGGTATATCGAGGAATACAAATGCTGAAAACCTCCTTTGAACAACGCTATTAAAAAGTGCTACTAGGGTCAGATATTGGTAAATGAAAAACTCCAGGTAGCAACAGTTTCATCTAATGCAAATAAAATCAACCCTTTGATTATTTGAGTGGATTAACCATTAGTGTGCGTGTCAAGAACCATGAATTACTTTGACATGGGTTGATTTTTTTTCAAGGATTTCTTTTACCTCCTTTTTTACCCCTGGAGAAATTATTTAATGTTTTGGTTATAAGTTTTGGGAGGTTGTAAATTTATTTACGCATTGAAGCCTGTGCTTTGTCAAATGACCATTGAAGCTTACATTTTTAATATGTGTGTTTTTGCTCCAAGATATTCCCTGGAATATACCTATGTTCCTTAGAATGTTCCTGATTATTTATTTCTTAAATCATCAAAGAAAGGAGTTCTGGCTTAGGGAAAACATCTAATATGAAATACTCCTTTAAAAATTTTTTACTTTGCCATGATGTGTCTGAGTTTTATTATAAAATGTGTTTCTTTCTCTTTCCTGCTTTAGCCAAAGGAAGGGATTAGCATTGTTTCAATAATATGAACAGGCAAGATTATAGCATCCCCAGGGATGCCAAAGTGGAATTTCCCTTCAACCAAATTTCTTCATGGTTTTGATTCCCAACTGCCCTAAAACTTGGAAACAGCTATTCCAGCTCTTGCTCTTTCCCCTAGTTATCTTGCCAAATTCTGCAAATGTTATTCTTGCTTCCTTCCAAATCACACCCAGGGACCTTGTCCTCACTTTTCTCTAGACGGTTTTCTTCCACCTTGTCCTTTGACATACTTTTGAGTTCCTCAGAGCTACAGAACATGACTATTTTAAATCAAGTCAGTGACACATTCTTAGTTCCTGATATTCATATTTTTTAAAAAAATTCTGATACATGCATTGCCTTTATTCAAAAACAGCATTCTATTAAAAAAAATTACAGAATAGTAGTCCAAAGTGCAACCCCATTATTTCATAGGTGCAAAAATATCTGGAACATCAAACCTTAGTGAACAGATCTTAAAAGTACATTATTCCTTCTAATTGGTGGATACTTGCCTAATAACATGATTTGACATTGCAAATGAAAAAAATCTAAATGTACAAAAGAAGGCATATGATAATTTTCATGTCATATATAGACTCAATGTTTTTTTTATGTTTGTAAGTTAATTTTTACAAAAATGTGCTTTTATCCTTTATGGACTATAAAATTTTAACTATTCTTAATTTTCCTCCTAGGTCCCTTTAATTACTGCAATTTTACAATAACACCAAGAACATAATTAGAAACATCATGGAATTATGCTGTTATCACTGAACTCTAGTGAATTCCCTTTCTCTTACAGATGAGAAAATAGATCCCCAATATGTTGTATGGCTTGTCCTAACTCACTCAGATACCAACTCAACCAGCATCAAAACAGTTCTTTTCGTTTTCTCTGTGTGTTCTCCTCCACACTGAAATTTTATTTTCCCAGTGTTATTCTACTTTCCCTAAATTATTGTCCAATGTACCTCATGCTAGAAGTTATAATACTCACCATATGTATTGAACACATCGAAATATCTCCTTACATTTTCTTGATGGTTTTGTCTACTCCAGCTTCCACAGCAACCAAGACAGTAAAACACAGATAACACTGCATTCCTAGGAGGATTGTGGGTATTAGTTTCAGCAGCAATGCAAGGATTGGGGCCCCCATATCTCTATTCATTTTACCTTCCTGTCTAGTCCCTGTGAAAACTAGATGGATCATGGAAGTTGATGACGGACTAACCCACAACTTAACCAGATGGTATTTCCAAACAAAGCTGATGGACCAGCTGTGGTATTTTTACTTCATCAGATAAGCATATTCAGAGAGCTGGGCAAGCAGGCACTTCAGGTGGGGCTCCCAGGAGGGATGCAGGATCACAATGGCAAGGCACTACTTGTCCTTGACCAGGAGGCTGATTAACAATAATCAGTCCCAGCCACTGGAGTAATGCAGAGAGTTCAGTACAGCAGTCTGCAAAGTAGACACTGGGTCTTAGAAATAAGAAGGAAGCCGAATTACCAGCATCTAGACACTGATGCTCTGGAGGTGGGCTGGAAGGTTGGAGAGTGTGAAAATACTGTCTCCAAGTGAGGACTGAGATGGAGCTTGTGCTTCCTGGGGACCATAAGGCTGAGACTCCAGGAAAGGATGAAGTGGCCTCAAGCACTGGGAGGGGTGTAATGAGTGACCAGGGCCTAAACAGGTCATAATAACCATGCAGAGTTCCCACCCTCCCTCCCCTGACTGGGCTTTTGTCATTTTTTTCTGTGTATTTCTTTACATATGTATTTTATTTTAATGCCTGTCTACTACCAGCTACTATTATTATTTTTACTTTTATTAATATTAATGATAATAACAATAAAACATGGTTAAGTCTATTGGGGAGACTAGTCTTTAAAATAAATAAATGTAATATAGAGATATAGGTGCTTTGGTACAGGTATGTACAAGACTCAGAGGGAATAATAATTCTACTTGGAACGGTCATAGAAGCCTTGACAGGCTGGCTCATGTTTTAACTTAAGGTCAAAAGGTGAAGAGTCCAGCAAACAGTCATGAAAAAAATGTTATATGCAAAGGTGTTTCTTCATACTCTATGAAATGAGTTGGTAGGCGAGGGTGGAAATGTACAAAGAGGCCACATGACAAATAGCATTAGATCCTTAGCAGAAGAGTCTGGATTTAGTAGGGGCAAATGACTGAGAAGATTTTTAAGATACAGAGATCTGAAGATTTTTTAAGCCACTGAGAAATACAATTTACCTTTTATAAAGTTCATTCCACCATCACTATGGGAATTGGGGCTGGAATCAATTTGGGAAAAGGGAGACAGAAAAGCTAAGGGGAACCCTGAAGGCAAGGGAAGAGCTGTTAAAATATAATTAGGAGGGAGGGGACGGGCATCTGTTTAGCCTGTCTTCTTTAACTGGGATGGTCCCATCTTAATCCTAAACAAGATACACCCAGAATCCCGCCCTGTCCCTGACAAGCACACTCGCTACTCTCTCTCTGTCTCTCTCTGGCACTGGGGTTGTCCAGACACAGGTTGACATGGTGTTTGGAAAACTTTTGGAACTGGCCCTGGACAGGCAACCCTTGAGCCTCTCAAATCTTTGCCCTTCTCCTTCCTTTTTGCTAAACCTTGAATGGAGAAGCTTTTCTTAAAGTAAGGTACACTGGCCACCTGCTTCAGAAGCACCTTGGGAGCTCATTAGAATGCCCATTTCTAGACCCCTAGCAGCAATCAGAATTCCTTGGGGTTGGACATCAAATCTGTACTTTTCACAGTCTCCCCAGGGGAGAGTGACTTTGGTCCTTAAACATAACTAATTATCTAACTAGGCTTGGGGAACTTTTTAAAAGTAGCCATTGAGGCCCCATTCCTCCAGAGATCTGAAGGTCTAGGGTCAAGGGTGGAGTTTTCACATAGCAAGATCCCTGATGCTTATCAGGTTTGAGAACCACTGCCTAATATTGCCTTCTTGGTAAATTACCCTTGCGCTGCTTGAATAAATGAAATAATTAGTCACAAACCTTTCGTTGTGTAATTACAAAGGGGTGGCTGAGTAGTCATGTTATTGAGTTACCACCATAAGATTTTGAAAAACAAAGAGGCTAAGATGAAAGAGGAATCTACATCACAACTTATTGCTATTACGAGATGGCCTTGAGAAGGAATAGCTCCCAATGACCACAGCCCTTCTTAATTTATGTCTGACAAGGTGCACATCAGACAGAAAACTGACATGGGGCAAAGAATTGCCTTTGATCTAATCACTTGTATCAGAGCCCTTCTTCAGCTCTTCCCTCATTTGCCTCAGAAATCTAGAGGAACTCCCTTTACCTACGTAACGCCTGTGCTTCCAGTTCAGAAAACAAGGGTCATCACTTTTCCACTTGCTCATCTGCCAGGCTGTGTGAGGAGTTTAGCCCCTGAACGTGATCTAATCCAATAATGGACCTGTTTGTGGTGGGAGAAGATTTGGGGTAGGGTAAGAACTTTGGATGAATTAAATAACAACCAATTATGATAAATAAAAAGACAGCAGTGAAAAAACACTGCCTGGGTCTTGTTCACCATATCAGAATCCAGCACTAAGGACTGCAGTAGAGAGTTTATGGGACTTAAAATGAGATTAAAGAGTTGAAGGGAAAGTCCTACAGAAACAGAACCTTATGCTGTGAGTTATCACTTAAACTGGATCTGGTTCCACGACTTGTTTTTTCCTGTTTAATGAAACCCTCATGGGATTGACTATTAAAGCTCTTTGCTCCACAAGACACTCTGTGAATACACGGAGGGAGATTTTACCGGTTTCAAAATGATGAAAAGATGCTCTTGGAAAATTTTTCAAGGGAGTAATGGTAACAGCTCAAAATTATTGCTTTAATTTACTATGATTGAATTAAAGTCTACTTGGGCAGACTTCCAGCAAGAGACCTTTTAAGAACTTGCAAGTACAAAAGAGGGTGAGCTTTTGCCTGGCGTAAAATGTGAGCCAAGAACACACATGAACTATTCTTTCTAACACCAGGGAGACCAGAAGATAATCTTTTGAAGAATACCCTGACAATTATAGGGCTGCTCATCCATTTGGCCTGGAAATTCCAGAAAAATCTTGGAAAGAAAAATCCCCCTACAGTCTAGAGATATTTAATTCATAATTTTTAGAGAAGAACAAGAAAGACTTTACTGAAAAAGTGTCACTTGAGCTGAATATTACTGGATAATACAAGTTTGCCAGATGGAGGAGGAGGGGAAGGGCATTTTAGGAGTATGACATGGTGATTTTTTTAAAAGGACATGTTTTAGTGCCCAGAAGTATGTAGGAGGGTCAGATGAGAGCATAAGGTGTCTGTGTTTGGGGCCAGGCCCTCTGAGGGGTGGATCTAGAGCTGCAGGTCAGGCCAAGGTGTTTGTCAGCATCAAGAATCTCATCGAGTCTTTTCAGTAGGAGGGTTCGTTGGGAAATCAGATTCAAGTTTTAACGAGGTAATTCTAGTTGAGAGTGGCTTAGTTTAAGGAGTGACAGGCAACTGACTAGAGACCAATCAGAAGGCTAGTGCAATTGTCTAAAAGGAAAATAAAGGGGGGACGATGCATTAGGATGGGAATAAAGGGGGCACCAGATGTTACAGCGATTTGACTAGGATCACAGAAGAGAGGCTTTTTTGATCTGTAGTCCTGTGGTTTTTCATACTCCACTCCCTGTACTATTGTAACATCATTTGCTGTCATTTGCCTTTTTTCAAAAACTCTCTCCTCTTATCTCCTGCTCCCACACGGCTGATTGCAGTCTCCCTTCTCTGAAATACCATTGCACTAATCACATCCTGACTTGTATTATTTGTACACTTGTTTGAAATAAGACTTTTCCCCTGCTTTGAAGGCAGCTTTGAATGTTACTGCCTACCACTCCACTTAGGATCCTAACAAGTATATTAAATGGAGGCAAAATACGTCCTTCCCATCCACCAACACCACCATGACTTCAGCCTTAATGAGATAAAATAGGAAATGAAGAAACTTCAAAAGGACCTTTTATTTTTCCAAAAGAGCCTGATCCCAAATGAAATATGCCAGCAACTCCGTGTTTCCTTCCTCAGGCCCTCACTATGGCCTTTTATAAATGTTCCCAAAGTGTAGTATTTCCCAAGAAGAAGACACACAAGTCCCCAGACATCTTAAGCCTACAAAGGAAGAGAAAAGAGAGAGAGCAAAAGGAAAAATGCTTACAATTCCTTTCAACCGTCCTGTTAATTGTTTCATGCCTTAGACTTGGTGGAGGGGACAGTCAGGTGGCCTCATTCTCTGATCAGTGTCAGGGACCAAAAGATGATAGGAATATTGATGGGATTCTTGAGAGCAGGCCTGAGGCTCCTACTGTACTGTAACTGTTACAGTGGTTTACTTGTCATAGATATTTAATCATAATTAAATAAAGTGTGTCGAACTGAATCATTATAATTTTTAAAAATTTGTGTTGGTCTCCACAGTTTTAGAGAATTTCTACACTATCTCCTTCTGTCCCTTCCATAATCTTGTAACATAATCAGTCAAAACCTTACTGGTCCCATTGTATAAATAATCATTTACAAATGGGTTAAAACAACTTAACCAAGCAAGACCAGGCAGTAAAGTGGCAAGCCAGAACTCAAACTCAAGGGTTTTCATTCAGTATTCTTGTCTCTCCATCATTCCCAGGTCTTCCATGGTATTCTTAGTACGAGACTTGCACTGAGTCTCGTGAGTCTTGATCCAGATATATGCAGTTAATTTCTAATTTGGGGGCAGTGATGGCAGGCTTCCACTTTCTGCCTATGAAGGAATTTTTGAAAACTAGGAAAATGGGAAAAGAATAGTAGTGATGGGACAAACCAAATATTTGTCCATCTACCCAGAACTGATGAAAACTTATCAGGATCAGACTTCAGATAAGAATATAGCACAAAAAGGAGAAGTAACAACGGACACCTCAGAAGTACAAAACATCATGAGAGACTACTACAAGCAACTATATGCCAATCAATTGGATAACCTGGAAGAAATGGATACATTCTTAGAAAAATACAATCTCCCAAGACTGAACCAGGAAGAAATAGAAACCATGAACAGACCAATCACAAGTACAGAAATTGAGGCAGTGATTAAAAATCTCCCAACACACAAAAGCCCAGGACCAGATGGGTTCACAGGCGAATTCTATCAAACATTTCGAGAAGAGTTAACACCTATCCTTCTCAAACTCTTCCAAAATATTGCAGAAGGCGGAACACTCCCAAACTCATTCTACGAGGCTACCATCACCCTGATACCAAAACCAGGCAAAGATGTCACAAAAAAAGAAAACTGCAGACCAATATCACTGATGAATATAGATGCAAAAATCCTCAACAAAATACTAGCTAACAGACTCCAACAGCACGTTAAAAAAATCATACACCACGATCAAGTGGGGTTTATCCCTGGGATGCAAGGATTCTTCAATATTCGCAAATCAATCAACGTGATACATCATATCAACAACTTGAAGGATAAAAACCATATGATCATCTCAATAGATGCAGAAAAAGCTTTTGACAAAGTTCAACATCCATTTATGATAAAAGCTCTCCAGAAAATGGGCATAGAAGGAAATTACCTCAACATAATCAAAGCCATATATGAAAAACCAAAAACCAACATCGTTCTCAATGGGGAAAAACTGGAAGAATTCCCTCTAAGAACAGGAACAAGACAAGGGTGTCCACTCTCACCACTATTATTCAACATAGTTTTGGAAGTGTTAGCCACAGCAATCAGAGAAGAAAATGAAATAAAAGGAATCCAAATTGGAAAAGAAGTAAAATTGTCACTCTGCAGATGACATGATATTATATATAGAAAACCCTAAAGACTCTACCAGAAAACTGCTAGCACTAATTGATGAGTTCAGTAAAGTAGCAGGATACAAAATTAATGCACAGAAATCTCTTGCATTCCTATACACTAACAACGGAAGAGCAGAAAGAGAAATTAAGGAAACTCTCCCATTCACCATTGCAACCAAAAGAATAAAATACCTAGGAATAAACCTGCCTAAGGAGGCAAAAGATCTGTATGCAGAAAACTTTAAGACATTGATGAAAGAAATCAAAGATGACACAAACAGATGGAGGGACATACCATGTTCCTGGATTGGAAGAATCAACATCGTGAAAATGACTGTACTACCCAAAGCAATGTACAGATTCAATGCCATCCCGATCAAATTACCAATGGCATTTTTCACAGAACTAGAGCAAGAAATCTTACGATTTGTATGGAAACGCAAAAGACCCCGAATAGCCAAAGCAATCTTGAGAAGGAAAAATGGAGTTGGTGGAATCAGGCTTCCGGACTTCAAACTATACTACAAGGCCATAGTGATCAAGACAGTATGGTACTGGCACAAAAATAGAAAGGAAGATCAATGGAATAGAATAGAGAACTCAGAAGTAAGCCCAAACACATATGGGCACCTTATCTTTGACAAAGGAGGCACGAGTATACAATGGACAAAAGACAGCCTCTTCAAAAAGTGGTGCTGGGAAGACTGGACAGCAACATGTCAAAGAATGAAATTAGAACACTTCCTAACACCATACACAAAAATAAACTCCAAATGGATTAAAGACCTACACGTAAGGCCAGACACTATAAAACTCCTCTAGGAAAACATAGGCAGAATACTCTATGACATCCATCAAAACAAGATCCTTTTTGACCCACCTTCTAGAATCATGGAAATCAAATCAAGAATAAACACATGGGACCTCATGAAACTTAAAAGCTTTTGCACAGTGAAAGAAACCATAAACAAGACTAAAAGGCAACCCTCAGAATGGGAAAAAATAATTGCCTATGAAACAACAGACAAAGGATTAACCTCCAAAATATACAAGCAGCTCATGAAGCTTAATACCAAAAAAGCAAATAACCCAATCCACAAATGGGCAGAAGACCTAAATAGACATTTCTCCAAAGAAGACATACAGATGGCCAACACACACATGAAAAGATGCTCAACATCACTAATCATCAGAGAAATGCAAGTCAAAGCCACAATGAGGTATCACCTCACACCAATCAGAATGGCCATCATCACAAAATCTGGAAACAACAAATGTTGGAGAGGGTGTGGAGATGTGGAGAAAAAGGAACTCTCCTGCACTGTTGGTGGGACTGTAAGTTGGTACAGCCACTATGGAAAACAATTTGGAGATTCCTTAAAAAACTACAAATAGAACTACCATATGATCCAGTCATCCCACTCCTGGGCATATACCCAAAGAAAACCATAATCCCAAAAGAAACTTGTACCATCATGTTTATTGCAGCACTCTTTACAATAGCCAGGACATGGAAGCAACCGAAATGCCCATCAACAAATGAATGGATACAGAAGATGTGGCATATATATACAATGGAATATTACTCAGCTATAAAAAGGGATGAGATGGAGCTATATGTAATGAGGTGGATAGAACTACAATCTGTCATTCAGAGTGAAGTAAGTCAGAAAGAGAAGGACAAATATTGTATGCTAACTCACATATACGGAATCTAAAAATGGTACTGATGAACTCAGTGACAAGAACAAGGAAGCAGATACAGAGAATGGACTGGAGAACTCGAGGTATGGGAGGGGGTGGGGGGTGAAGGGGAAACTGAGACGAAGCGAGAAAGTAGCACAGACATATATATACTACCAACTGTAAAATAGTCAGTGGGAAGTTGTTGTATAACAAAGGGAGTCCAACTCAAGGATGGAAGATGCCTTAGAGGACTGGGGCAGGGAGGGTGGGGGGGACTCGAGGTGGGGGGGCGTCAAGGAAGGGAGGGAATACGGGGATATGTGTATAAAAACAGATGATTGAACCTGGTGTACCCCCAAAAAATAATTAAAAATAATAATAATAATAATAGCATCAACCACAAGCATATGGAACAAAATGAGGATGTAGCTTTATCTAATCAGCCATGCATCCTTAAGTTATAATCAAATCAAATAAATCAAACAATGTTGTAGGGTTTATTATTTTACCATAATAAAGGCTTTACTACCCTTGTCAAAAGAAAAAATCTATCTCTAATAAAAAGCAATTTTACCATTTAAAAATGGTAAAAAAAAAAAAAAAAAAAGAATATAGCACAAGATGTTCTCTGATGACCT
Source organism: Hippopotamus amphibius kiboko (assembly GCF_030028045.1). Taxonomy (NCBI): domain Eukaryota; kingdom Metazoa; phylum Chordata; class Mammalia; order Artiodactyla; family Hippopotamidae; genus Hippopotamus; species Hippopotamus amphibius. The sequence goes on along the minus strand of NC_080190.1, from coordinate 105,449,421 downwards.
ATTATATCAAAGCACCATCTCCCAAATCCTGCATTTGGGGACCATCTGAGAATTTTGTGGAAAATGGAGATCCCTGTTTCCACCCCCCAACTACTGAGTCAGACTCCTTAGGATTTGAACCCAGAAATCTATATGTTTAAAATCTCTTTTGAAAGTTTGAAAAAAAAATCACTGGACTAAGGACTTAGTCACCTCATTTAACCCCTCCAGATATTTTAGCCTCAGTTGTTTTATCTGCAAAACTGGATAATAAGACCTTACTTCCCTAAAATTAGGAGGCTTATTTCTTCTTGTCCCTCATGTGTGTAAAACTTGCCATTCAATTATTCATTTTTCTCATCAGTTATTACTGTTGATTCATTCATGCTTCCATGTGGTTACACCACTACCTTTGCCCAAATTCCCTTCTCCAAATCCTTCTCTCATTTAAAATCCAGCCCTCTGTGAAACTGTTCCCAAATGCTCCCACCCTGAGTTTATTCGCCTCTCTTCTCCTAACTCTTAGAGCATTTGTGGTCCCAGTGCTGATTTGGCCTGAGGAAGCCATTGCTTTGGCTTGGTGACAACCTTTCTTAAGTCTTTACCCTGAGGGTAAAGACTGTTCTTGTTGATGACAATGATGTTGACCAACACTATATAAACTATCATTTCAGTTTGTAATAAATTGAAAAGGTACAAGTTTTTTAGTCACTTTATGATGCATGTTCAAGCATCATGAACTAGAGCCTCTGAAAAGTCTGCCATGCACAGACTTGAAGCTCAATCTCGAATAGATTTGGGCTCATAGGAATCTGGCTTTCATTAGCTAAATGCAATTAATTCTCCAGTGTCTAGTTCTGTAGATTCTTCAGTGCAGAAAGAGTATAAAGTATTTTCTAAAAACAAAGAGATTGTAATTAAACTAGAAAAAGATGCTAAGTTGAAATTACCAGTCTATGGCTTATGAGGGAAATAAATATGCTTGAAAGATCAAGTGGAGCATTTAAAGAGGGTCATAATCAACAAGTCAGCTCTTCCCAAGGTGCCCCTGAAATGGATGGGAAAGCAGTAAGCTGTATTTTTGACACTGAAATGAATGTTATTCAACTTACCCCCAAAACCACCTCTATTTAAACCAGGACTATCTGACAAATTTTCCAAAGCCCGCAGTCAAAAGTTCTCTTAATGCAGGATTGCAATAAACAATTGCAATTTTTTATTGTATCCTAGTCTTAAAGTTTGTATAATTCTTATATATTATTTAATTGTCAGCTTTAAGGTTTCTGTTTTTTAAATTATCTGTTTAAAATAAGAATAAGAATACTTTTATTTTAAACTAAAATTTTGAACTTCATGACATTCAGGTTTGAAATTAGAAAGAGAAAATTAATCTCCTGAACAAGCAATTGCATAGAGAAATTCATTGGATATTGATGACGTCAAGAAAAAACCAATATTTGAGCACCAGTGTTTGCAGAGGAACCCTGATGTCTCTGTGGCAGTTCTCTACACTTTGCTATATTCCTCATTCAAGAACAATAAAAGCAGTTCTAAGAAGTATGTTTATAGCAACACAAGCTTACCTTAGGAAACAAGAAAAATCTCAAATGAACAATTTAGCATTACACCTAAAGGAGCTAGGAAAAGAGGAACAAACAAAACCCAAAGTTAGTAGAAGGAAAGAAATCACAAAGTCAGAGCAGAAATAAATGAAATAGAGACCAAAAAATATAGAAGATCGAGGAGGTTGGTTCAAGATGGCAGAGTAGAAGGACGTGAGCTCACTCCCTCTTGCAAGAGCACCAGAATCACAACTAACTGCTGAATAATCGTTGACAGGAAGACACTGGAACTCACCAAAAAAGATAAAAGACAGAGAAGAAGCCACAATGAGACAATAGGAGGAGTGCAATCATGATAAAATCAAATCCCATAACCACTGGGTGGGTGATTCACAAACTGGAGAACAATTATACCACAGAAGTCCACCCACTGGAGTAAAGGTTCTGAGCCCCATGTCAGGCTTCCCAACCTGGGGGTCTGGCAATCGGAGGAGGAATCCCCAGAGAATCAGACTTTGAAGGCCAGTGGGATTCAATTGCAGGACTTCAACAGGACTGGGGGAAACAGAGATTCCACTCTTGGATGGCATGCACAAAGTATTGTGTGCACCAGGACCCAAGGGGAAGGAGCAGTGACCCCATAGGAACCTGCACCAGACCTAGCTTCTAGTATCAGAGGGTTTCCTGCAGAAGCAGGGGGTGGCCATGGCTCACCATGGAGACAAGGATCTAGGCAGCAGAAGTTCTGGGAAGTATTAATTGGCATGAGCCCTCCCAGACTCAGCCATTAGCCCCACCAAAGAGCCTGTAACCTCCAGTGCTGGGTCATCTTAGGCCAAAATAAACAACAGGGAGGCAACTCAGCCCCACCCATCGGTAGACAAATGAATTAAAGTTTTACTGAGCTCTGCCCACCAGAGCAACACCCACCTCTATCCACCACCAGTCCCTCCTATCAGCAAGCCTGCACAAGCCTCTTAGATATCCTCATCTACCAGAGAGCAGAGAACAGGAGCAATAAGAACTACAATCTGGTAGCCTGCAGAATGAAAACCACAATCACAGAAAGGTAGGCAAAATGAAAAGGCACAGGACTATGTCCCAGATGAAGGAACAAAGATAAAACCCCAGAAAAACAACTAAATGAAGTTGAGATAGATGACCTTCCAGAAAAAGAATTCAGAATAATGATAGTGAAGATGATCCAGGGCCTCGGAAAAAGAATGGAGGCAAAGATAGAGAAGATGAAAGAAATGTTTGACAGAGACCTAGAAGAGTTAGAGAACAAACAAGCAGACATGAACAATACAATAAGTGAAGTGAAAAATACAGTAGAAGGGATCAATAGCAGAATAATTGAGGCAGAAGAATGGATAAGTGACCTGGAAGACAGAATGATGGAAATCAATGCCATGAAACAGAATAAAGAAAAAAGAATGAAAAAAAATGAATACAGGAACTTCCCTGGTGGCACGGTGGTTAAGAACCTGCCTGCCAATGCAAGGGACACAGGTCTGAGCCCTGGTCTGGGGAGATCCCACATGCCATGGAGCAACAAAGCCTGTATACCACAATTACTGAGCTGGCACCCTAGAGCCCAGGAGCCACAAGTACTAAGCTCATGTGCCACAACTACCGAAGCCTGCATGCCTAGGGCATTTGCTCTGCAACAAGAGAAGCCACCACAATGAGAAGCCTGTGCACTGCAACAAAGAGTAACCCCCGCTCGCTGCAACTAGAGAAAGCCTGTGTGCAGCAACAAAGATCCAATGCAGCCAAAGATAAATAAATAAATAAATTTATATTAAAAAAAAGAAATGAATACAGCCTAAGAGACCCTCTGGGACAACATAAAACACACCAATATTCACATTATAGGATCCCAGAAGGAGAAGAGAGAGTGAAAGGACATGAAAAAATGTTAGAAGAGATTGCAGTCAAAAACTTCCCTAACATGGAAAAGGAAATAGCCATCCAAGTTCAGGAAGCACAGAGTCCCAGGCAGGATAAACACAAGGAGAAACATACTGAGACACAGTAATCAAATTGACAAAAATTAAAGACAAAGAAAAATTAAAAACAACAAGGGAAAAATGACAAATAACATACAAGGGAACTCCCATAAGGTTAACAGCTGATTTCTCAGCAGAAACTCTGCAAGCCAGAAGAGAGAGGCATGATATATTTAAAGTGATGAAAGGGAAGGACCTACAACCAAGAATACTCTACAGAAATAGGATCTCATTCAGATTCAATGGAGAAATCAAAAGCTTTACAGACAAGCAAAAGCTAAGAGAATTCAGCACCACCAAACCAGCTCTACAGCAGATGCTAAAGGATCTTCTCTAAGTGGGAAACACAAGAGAAGAAACAAACCCAAAACAATTAAGAAAATGGTAATAGGAACACACATATCAATAATTACCTTAAATGTGAATGGAGTAAATAGTCCAATCAAAAGACACAGACTGGCTGAATAGATACAAAAACAATACCCGTATATATGCTGTCTATAAGAGACCCACTTCAGACCTAGGGACACATACAGACTACAAGTGAGGGGGTGGAAAAAAATATTCGATGCAAATAAAAATCAAAAGAAAGCTGGAATAGCAATATTCATATCAGATAAAATAGAGTTTAAAATGAAAAATGTTACAAGAGACAAGGAAAGACACTACCTAATGATCAAGGGATCAATCCAAGAAGCAGATAAAACAATTATAAATATATATGCCCCCAGCATAGGAGCACCTCAATACATAAGGCAAATGCTAACAGCTATAAAAGGGGAATTCGACAGTAACACAATAATAATGGGGGACTTTAACACCCCATTTACATCAATGTACAGATCTTTCAGACAGAAAATTAATAAGGAAACACAAGCTATAAATGACACAATAGACCAGGTAGATTTAGTTGATATTTATGGGACCTTCCATCTGAAAACAATCTATTACACTTTCTTCTCAAGTGCACACAGAACATTCTCCAGGATAGATCACATCTTGGGTCACGAAGCCTCGGTAAATTTAAGAAAATTGAAATTGTATCAAGCATCTTTTCTGACCATGATGCTATGAGATTAGAAATCAATTACAGGAAAAAAAAACTGCTAAAAACACAAACACATGAGGCTAACAATACCTTGTTAAATAACCAAGAGACCACCAAAGAAATCAAAATGGAAATCAAAAACTACTTGGAGACAAGTGACAATTAAAATATAGCGATACAAAACCTATGGGATATAGCAAAAGCAGTTCTAAGATGGAATTTTATAGCAGTACAATCTTACCTCAAGAAACAAGAAAAATCTCAAATGAACAATCTAACCTTACACCTAAAAGAACTAGAGAAAGAAGAACAAACAAAACCCAATGTTGGTAAAAGGAAAGAAATCATAAAGATCAGAGCAAAATAAATGAAATAGAAGCAAAGAAAACAATAGCAAAGATCAATAAAACTAAAAGATTTATCAATATTGTTTATCTTCTCAAAGAACCAGATAAACAAAATTGATAAACCTTTAGCCAGATTCATCAAGAAAAAGAGGGAGGACTCAAATCAATAAATTTGGAATGAAAATGGAGAAGTTACAATGGACACCAGAGAAATACAAAGCATCATAAGAGACTACTGCAAGGAAATATATGCCAATAAAATGGACAACCTCAAAGAAATGGACAAATTCTTAGAAAAATACAACCTCCCACGACTGAACCAGGAAGAAATATAGAATATGAACCAGCCAATCACAAGTAATGAAATTGAAACTGTGATTAAAAATCTTCCAACAAACAAAAGTCCAGGACCAGATGGCTTTCCAGGTGAATTCTATCAAACATTTAGAAAGGAGCTAACACCCATTCTTTTCAAACTCTTCCAAAAAATTGTAGAGAAAGTAACACTCCCAAACACATTTTATGAAGCCACCATCACTCTGATACCAAAACCAGACAAAGATTCTACAAAGAAAGAAAATTACAGACCAATATCACTGATGAATATGAAAGCAAAAATCCTCAACAAAATACTAGCAAACAGAATCCAAGAACACATTAAAAAAATCTTACACCATAATCAAGTGGGATGTATCCTAGGGATGCAAGGATTCTTTAATATATGCAAATCACTCAGTGTGATACTCCATATTAACAAATTGAAAAATAAAAACCATATGATATTCTCAGTAGATGCAGAAAAAGCTTTGACAAAATTCAACAACGATTTATGATAAAAACTCTCCAGAAAGTGAGCATAGAGGGGACATATCTCAACATAGAAAAGGCCATATACAGCAAACCCACAGCGAACATCATTCTCAATGGTAAAAAACTGCAAGCATTCCCACTAAGATCGGGAGCAAGACAAGGATGTCCACTCTCGCCACTATTATTCAGCATAGCTTTGGAAGTCCTAGCCATGGCAATCAGAGAAGTAAAAGAAATAAGATAAATACAAATTGGAAAAGAAGTAAAACTGTCACTGTTTGCAGATGACATAACACTCTACATAGAAAATCCTAAAGATGCCACCAGAAAACTACTAGAGGTAATCAATGAATCTGGTGAAGTTTCAATATGCAATATGTTACTGTCACAAAAACAGAAATATGGATCAATGGAACAGGATAGAAAGCACAGAGATAAACCCATGCACCTGTGGTCAACTAATTTATGACAAAGGAAGCAAGGATATACAATGGAGAAAAGACTGTCTCTTCAATAAGTGGTGCTGGAGAAACTGGGCAGCTCATGCAAAAGAATGAAATTAGAACAGTCTGCAACTCCACATACAAAAATAAACTCAAAAATAAATTAAAGACCTAAATATAAGACCAGACACTATCGAACTCTTACAGGAAAACATAGAAAGAAAACTCTTTGACATAAATCACAGCAAGATCTTTTTTGGCCCACCTTCTAGAGCAATGGAAATAAAAACGAAAATAAACAAATGGGACCTAATGAAACTTAAAAGCTTTTGCACAGTAAAGGAAACCATAAACAAGCCAAAAAGACAAACCTCAGAATGGGAGAAAATATTTGCAAATGAATTAACAAAGGATTAATCTCCAAATTATATAAACAGCTCATGCAGCTCAATAAAAAACAAAACAAACAACCTAATCAAAAATGGGCAGAAGACCTAAATAGGCATTTCTCCAAAGAAGACATACAGATGGCCAACAAATGCATGAAAAGATGCTCAACATCACTAATTATTAGAGAAATGCAAATCAAAACTACAATGAGGTATTACTTCACACTGGTTAAAATGGGCATCATCAGAAAATCTACAAACAATAAATGCTGGAGAGGGTGAGGAGAAAAGGGAACCCTCTTGCACTGTTGGTGGGAAGGTAAATTGAAACAGCCACTATGGAGAATAGTATGAAGGTTCCTTAAAAAACTAAAAATAGAATTACCATAGAACCCAGCAGTCCCACTCCTGGGCATATACCCAGAGAAACCATAATTCAAAGAGACACATGCACCCCAATGTTCACTGCAGCACTATTTACAATAGCCAGGTCATGGAAGCAACCTAAATGTGCATTGACAGACCAATGGATAAAGAAGATGTAGTACATATATACAATGGAATATTACTCAGCCATAAAAAGGAACAAAATTAGATAATTTGTAGATACATGGATGGACCTAGAGACTGTCATCCAGAGTGAAGTCAGTCAGAAAGAGAAAAACAAATATTGTATATTAACACATATATGTGGAATCTAGAAAAATGGTACAAATGAACCAGTTTGGAAGGCAGAAATAGAGACACAGATGTAGAGAACAAATGTATGGACACCAAGGGGGAAAGTGGGGGGTGGGGGGTGGGGGGTGGGATGAAAAGGGAGGTTGGGATCACTGATATGTATAAAATAGATAACTAATTAGAACCTGCTTTATAGCACAGGGAACTCTACTTCATTTCTCTGTATAGTAGAAACTAACACAACATTGTAAACAACTATACGCCCTCCCCAAAAAAATATAGAATATCAATGAAACTAAGAGCTGGTTCTTTGAAAAGATACACAAAATTGAAAAACCGTTGGTCATATTCATCAAAAAAGTGAGAAAAAAAAAACTGAGACAGGATCAAAATAAATACAATGAGAAATAAAAAAAGAAGTTACAACTAACAGCACAGAAATACAACAGATCATAAAAGACCTCTGTGAACAATTATATCTCAATAAAATGGATAACCTAGAAGAAATGGACAAATTTCTAAAAACATACAATCTTCCAAGATTGAACCAAGAAGAAAGAGAAAATATGAACAGACCAATTACCAGTCATGAAACTGAATCCACAACTGGAAAACTCCCCTAAAACAAGTCAGGACCACATGGTTTCACAGGTGAATTCTACCAAACATTTGGAAAAGAGTTAACACCTATCCTTCTCAAATTATTCCGAAAAATTGCAGAGGAAGAAATGCTTCTGAACTCATTCTATGAAGCCAGCATCACCCTGATATCAGAACCAGACAAAGATCACAAAAAAAAAAAGAAAGAAAGAAAAAGAAAGAAAGAAAGAAAGAAAGAAAGAAAGAAAGAAAGAAAGAAAGAAAGAAAGAAAGAAAGAAAGAGAAAGAAAATTACAGGCCAATATCACTGATGAATGTAAATACAAAAATCCTCAACAAAATATTAGCAAACCAAATCCCATGATACATTAAAAGAATCAAGCAGAAAACAAACAAAAAAAAGAATCAAGGAGGATTTATCCCGGGGATGCAAGGATTTTTCAACATCCTCAAATTTATTGATGTGATATATGACATTAACACATTGAAGGAAAAAAACAAATATGCTCATCTCAATGATGCAGAAAAGCTTTTGACAAAATTCCACATCCATTTATGACAAAAACTCTCCAGATAGTGGGCAGAGAGGGAACACGAGGGAAGTGGAGGGGATGGGGAACTGGATGAAGTTAGTCAAAAGTTACAAACTTCTCATTTTAAGACAAATAACTACTAGGGATGTAATATGTAACATGTTAAGTATAATTACCACTCTTGTATGTTATATATGAAAGTTTCAAGAGAGTAAGTCCTGAGTTCTCATCACAAAGAAAAAGAATTTTTTCAATTTCTTTAATGTTATATTTGTATGAGATAATGGATGTTCACTAAACTTATTGTGGTGGTAATCATTTTGTGTTGTATGTTGTCAGATTATCATCCAATACACCTTCAACTTATACAGTGCTGTATGTCAATTATAGTTCAATAAAACTGGAAGAAAAAAAAAGTCAATGGATCAATGCACAGCAGCATTATGACCTTCATAGGCTCTCATACTTATTGTCTTCTTAGGTCCTTCTCACCAAATGGTATCAATATTAAAAGTTATTTTTATATAATTTTAATATTTTATTATTTTAGGTAAATTTAATAAATTGTATGGGCCCTAAAAATGTTATTATTTTCTGATATGACAGAAAACTTAAAACATTTTTATGACCCTAAAAGTTCGTTCTTTTTCTTATGACTTTAACAGAATTAAAAATTTTTAATGGGTCTCAAAGTATTGTGAGCCATTTGCTCTGTGCTGCTATGACTGGTAGATAAGTTGGCCCTGAATGAACGAAGGAAAGATCATAACTGAAGTGAAATAGGTCTTTTACACTCTGAACCTTCATTTCTCTGATTTCACCTGGTATTAAAACTCCCTCCACGGTAGATGCTCAGTGGTGTAGCTCTAATGAAGAGAAGTCTCAGATAATATCTTCACTCTGCACCTGCCTCTCTTATAGGGTTAGTCCTTCTAACTAGTGTATATCCTCAGATTTTTACTGACTTTTAAGTAATTGCCTGGACTGGGAAACTGCATTTATGGCACGAGGCTAAAGCTGTTTTTCGATATCCTCTAACTCAACTTGTTTGCTTGGTTGGTATTCTTTTGACATTTGACCAGCAATTATATTTCTCACAGGTCTTAGAGACCTGTTAAAGTTTTCAAAGTTAATTAATTCAATTTAGTGACTTAACCAAGAATTGATGGTAATGATTATAACTATAATTATGATGTTTTCTTATACATGTTTATTCATTCAGAAAAGGAATACAAACGTGAATGTTAGTTCAGTTTCTTTCTTACAGTCAATATATTACATTGACTTTGCTTCTTACTTAACAGTGCTATTTCTATCCTTGAAAGAGTGAAAAATAATAAAATAAAAATATTAGTTTTTCCCAAAATACATTGACAATAATGAAATTGACTACAAGATTACATTAAAATGGCAAGGAGAATATGATACATTGTAAGGAGCACTGGGAATCAAGCTACTTTAGCCTTGCTTCTACCCTTTGTACTGTGAGAATTTGGGAAATTTAGATGCCTTCTCCCAAGTCCGAAGTTCTGTGAATTTCCAATGCCAAAATTCTGTGAAAGTGACAAAAAGTTCACAATTCTAATTAATAAAGATTATTTTATTCAACACTGTGCTTATATATATTTATCAGTACTGCAAACTCTTTTGAAAATGCAGGTTCTGGGCCCCAGTTCTTGCCCTCACCCACTGCAGAGGTTCTGATTTCTAACAGACACCCCAGAATTGAGAAACATTAATTTAGATAATAGAAGATTTGTAAATGTTTCCATTTTGCAAGAGTTTTAGCCTATCTGTGTCCTAATTAACAATGATCTATGTTGAAGGAATTAACTGCATTAAGAGATTGGGAGGAAAACAAGATATCTAACTATAGTAACATTGCAAAGGTCTAAAGGTATAAATTAAGTTCGATAATAAAGTCACAGTACCTAAGCAGAAGCCTGCTCTTAGGAAATAGATTATAAATGCTAATGGTAACTGTAGATCAATAACATCAAAAATAGGAATATTATTGAAAAGTTGTTGACATCTTTCCTGCCTCAAAATTAACCACTAATAGTGACTAAAGTTAATTTTGAGGCAGGAAAGATTTTAATTTCATCAACGGTTTGAATCTGGAGTATCCATTTATCTATTCCTCTGTCTTGTATTTTCTTTAGTTTTGAGAAGCAATATTTTGGAATTCTACCTCCTTAACTGTAGCTAATACTTACTGTTTACTTGTCCCAAGTAATGTTCTCAGAGCTTTTTGCAGAATAAATCATTTACTCCTCACAAGAACTCTGTGATTTGGGTGCAATCATTATCCCATTTTTACAGATGAAGGCATAGAAATATTTGATAGCTTGATCAAAGTGGCATGGCAGCCATCGCTAAACTCTATCAAATTATTGATTCTCATTTTATTAACTTCAAAACACTATGTAGTGCATTTTAAATGATTTTACTTTTGATGTTACCCACGTGCCCCCCTCCCCCAACACACACACACACACACACACACACACACACACACACACGTACCCACCACAAGCCAGGCATTGAGAAGGGAGAACAAGAGGAGGGGGGGAAAAAGATAAATTAGGATAGTCTCTGTCTATGTAGTTTACAAATATTGGCTTGCATCTGTTATGTTTAATTGAAATGTTTTATATTTGCATTAATACAAATGTGTGCTTGGAATATATATTTTCAATGAATACTGTGAAAGAAATCACAATATCTTTGCTAAGCCAGAGTATACTAAGAGGTGGAGTGGGCATAGTACATTTTTGTGCTTCCCAGGGCTCACTTTGGTAATTGCACACGTGAGTAAGCTGAAATCTTTACAGTTTTGTAGAGGGCACAGAGAAGAGACTCCCCTGAGGGTGGGAGTTAGACCAGTAGCCTCCAACCCCCAGACAAATCTGCCCCCATCTGACCCATCTGCATTCTATCCCCACAAGATCCCATAAGATGCGAACTCATCCAGTGTTAGGAGACAAGTGACCTTAAAGTAGCCTTTTTTCCAGCATTTTCCCCCTTGATTTTAAAAGGGGGGTCTTGAAGATAGAAAAACTTTGAAGAGCCAAAGGGAATAAATGGTGTCATTTGAGGATGCCTGATAGAAGGAGATATCAAAGAGGTAGAAAGAGAATGAGGAAATGGTTTCAGGATATTTCTCAAGTTATTCCTCCTAGACCTATACTAGTCCTTCCTATATTCAAGGCTAACGATACATGGATCTTATCATATCTAGAGTCAATCTTTTAAAGAATAACTAACTACACTCCTTCCATTTCTTAAAAAGTGTATTTTCTTTATTCATACATTTTCTCCTTTATGTCTAATGATTAATGTCAGTATATATAAAATTTTATGGAATTCATAAAAAAACTGAAGATGTATTTAACCATAAGAAATTGATGTTAAAACGTGATTAGTCATCATTATACACATATCAGAATAGCTAAATTGAAAAGACTAACTTCCTAACACCACACACAAAAATAAACTCAAAATGTATTAAAGAGATAAATGTAAGGCCAGACACTATAAAACTCTTTTAGAGAAAAACATAGGCAGAGTGATTTATGTCTCTCTATGACATAAATCAAAGCAAGATCCTTTTTGACCCACCTCCTAGAAAAACGGAAATAAAATAAAAAATAAACAAATGGGACCTAATGAAACTTAAAACCTTTTGCACAGCAAAGAAACCATAAAACAAGACAAGAAGACAACCCTCAGAATGCGAGAAAATACCTGCCAATGAAGCAACTGACAACAGGTTAATCTCCAAAATATACAAGCAGCTCACACAGCTCAATATCAAAAAAGCAAATAACCCAATCCAAAAATGGGTGGAAGACCTAAGTAAACATTTCTCCAAAGAAGACATGCAGATGGCTAACAAACACATGAAAAGATGCTCAACATCACTCATCATTAGAGAAATGCAAGTCAAAGCCACAATAAGGTATCAACTCACACCAGTCAGAATCGCCATCATCAAAAAATCTAGAAACAACAAATGTTGGAGAGGGTGTGGAGAAAAGGGAACTCTCCTGCACTGTTGGTGGGAATGTAAATTGGTATAGCCACTATGGAGAACAGTTTGGAGGTTCCTTAAAAAACTAAAAATAGAACTACCATGTGACCCAGTAGTCCCACTCCTGGGCATATACCCAGAGAAAACCATAATTCAAAAAGAAACATGTACCACAATGTTCATTGCAGCATTATTTACAATAACCAGGTCATGGAAGCAACCTAAATGCCCATTAACAGATGAATGGATAAAGAAGATGTGGCCCATATATATACACTGGAATATTATACAGCCATAAAAAGGAATGAAATTGAGTTATTTGTAGTGAGGTGGATGGACCTAGAGTCTGTCATACAGAGTGAAGTAATCCAGAAAGAGAAAAACAAATACTGTATGCTAACTCATATATATGGAATCTAAAAGAATGGTACTGATGAACCCAGGGACAGAGCAAGAATAAAGATGCAGATGTAGAGAACAGACTTGAGGACACAGGATGGGGGGTGAAGGGGAAGCTGGGACAAAGTGAGAGAGAAGCATTGACATATATACACTACCAAATGTAAAATAGCTAGTTGGGAAGATGCTGCATAACACAGAGAGATCAACTCGATGATGGGTGATCACTTAGAAGGCTGGGATAGGGAGAGTGGGAAGCACTCTCGGGAGAGAGGGGATATGGGGATATATGTGTAAATATAGTGATTCACTTTGTTGTACAGCAAAAACTGGCATAACAGTGTAAAGCAATTATATTCCAATAAAGATCTAAACAATAAATTAAAAATTTTTTAAAATAAATTAAAAAAAAAAGACTGACCATATCAAGTGTTGGTAAGGATATGAAGAAACTCTCATACACTGATGGTAGGAATGTTAAATAGTACATCTGCTTTGGAAAATAGTTTGACAGTTTCTTTAAAAGTTAAGCATTCATTTATCATATGATATAATCATTCCACCCCTATATATTTACTCAAGAGAAATGAAAGCATGCATGCAAAAGTCTATGGCACAAATGTTTATCGCAGCTTTATTTGTAATAGCCCAAAGTTCAAAAGAACCCCAGAGTACATAAAAAATGAATGAATAAACCAATTGTGGTATATCCATATAATGAAATATTACACAGTAATAAAAAGAAATGAATGATACACACATTTATAATGAGTGAAAGAAGCCAGGGGAAAAAGAATAAATAATGTATGATTTCATTTACTTAAAACTCTGGAAAATAAAAACTAAATTCTAGTGACAGAAAGCAGATCAGTGGTTGCCATCTGATGGTGGGGTGAGTAGGGAGGGAGACAGTGGGGAGGGATTACTAATTAGGGAAACAAGGAGATTTGAGAGCAATAGATAGGCTCATTATCTTGATTGTGGTGTATGTAGATTTCAAAACATATCAAATTACATAATTTAATATGTGCAGTTATTCTATGTCTATTATATTTCAATAAAACTATTACTTTAAAAAGGAGTCAGTTTAAAATTGAACCAGAAAAAAATGCTGGACAATAAACAGCTAGAAAAAAAACAATGGACCGAGAAATGGAAAACTTAGCATTGAAGGTATCAGTCTTTCAGATAACTCCTTCTATGATAATAGACGTAATAGGTAGAAATGAAGCAGTATACGTAATATCTTTCAAGAAGTGCTCAAAGGGAGATTTGCTTGTACAGTTAGGTAGAGATAAATAGTGGGAGGAAAAGACAAGAAACCCAACATCTCTGGCAATCTTGTAAAGCCTCTTCCAGCAAAACAAATAAATTTAAAATATTAAGAGTTTGGAAAGATGGGAAGGGAACAATAACAGGAAAATTGATCAGATATCAAGGCGATATTAGAAAAAAAATAATATTGCTTGTGACCATCTATACTGTACATAGCACCACCTTGTGGAAAACTAAGGGAATGCTATTTCATGTGTAGCAGAACCCAACTCATTTATTGATTCATTCAGCCTTCATTCAACATTTACCTAGCACTTCTAAGTATACCCAGCACCATTCTAGATACTTGGGATACAACAATAAACCAAAAATAACGATAACAAAAAATCTCTGCTCTCTTAGAACTTATTTATCAAGAAAAGCAGCTTTGTTTTAAATAATTTATGGTCATGTGTAAATTCATTTTACAAACTTAAAGATTGACATACACACACTACCAAATATAAAATAGGTAACTAGTAAGGACCTACTGTATAGCACAGGGAACTCTATTCAATACTCTGTAATGACCTATATGGGAATAGAATCTAAAAAAGAGTGGATATCTTTATACACATAACTGATTCACTTTGCTGTACAGCAGAAACTAATGCAACATTGTAAATCAACTATAATTCAGTAAAAATTAATTTAAAAAACATTTAAAAAATTCAGAGGAAACGTTTGTGTGGAAAATAAACATAGAAGACCATTATATATATTTAAGTGGATATTCACATAAGGGATTTGCATAAATCAGAGTCTTTGTACCCCTCCACAGTCAATTCTAAGATTGTTTAAAATGAAAGCTATGCTTTATCCCCTTTTCAGGACTGAGGCACACATACATCCCAGCTTCCTGGATGTAGGCTTCTAAAGACTCAGCTGTGATCCCATCCTGGAATGACTATACCCTTATATCAAACAGTCATTGGATTGTGGTTGCTCCTCCTTCGTGAAAGGTGTTTAAATTTGGGAGCTCTCTCTAGCCAAAATCAGTTTCTCGTCTTCATTTCTCTCCATGTTCCAACCTGGATAGATTCTATTGCTATGTCTTCAAGTTCACTAATCTCTCTTCTGCAGTTTCTAAACTGTTCTTAACCTATTCAGCAAATGTTAATTTCAGATATTGTACTTTTCATTGCTAGAAGCTTTATTTTCCATTTATCTCCTCATTATGCTCAGGTTTTTATTAAATCCTTAGGAATTTAAGCATATAAGCATACCTTATTTTATTGTACTTTGCTTTATTACACTTTGCAGGTACTATATTTTTTCTTCTTACAAATTAATTTTATGACAAACCTGCACTGAGAAAATCTATCAGAGCCATTTTTTCAATGGCATTATTTTTTAATTAAGGCATGTACATTGTTTTCCTAGACATATACTATTGCACACTTAATAGACTACTGTGTAGTGTAAATTTAACTTTTATATGCATTAGAAAAAAAATGTGTGACTCACTTTATTGAGACATTTTCTTTATTGTGGTGGTCTGGAAGCAAACCCACAATATCTCCAAGGTTTACCTGTATTGGTATGTTTTAAAGCAATCTTAGAATCTGTGTCTGCTAGTTGAATCATCTCTGTCCTCTCTGGGTCTGTTCTCTACATCTGTGTCTCTATTTCTGCTTTGCATTTCCTCTTTCATAGTTGTTAGCTTTTGCCTTATGTATGGAGGTGCTCCTATATCGAGTACGTCTATATTTATAATTGTTATCTCCTCTTCTTGGATTGATCCCTTGATCTTTATGTAATGTCCTTTCTTGTCTCTTGTAATGTTTTTTATTTTAAAGTCTTTTATCTGATATGAGTATCACTACTCCAGCTTTCTTTTGATTTCCGTTTGCATGGAATATCTTTTTCTATCCCCTCACTTTCAGTCTGTATGTGTCCCTAGGTCTCAAGTGGGTCTGTTGTAGACAGCATATATATGGGCCTTGTTTTTGTATCCATTCAGCCAGTCTGTGTCTTTTGGTTGGTGCATTTAGTCCATTTACATTCAAGGTAATTATTGATATGTATGTTCCTATTACCATTTTCTTAATTGTTTTGTTTTTGTTTTTGTAGGTCCTTTTCTTCTGTTTCCCACTTAGAGAAGTTCCTTTAGCATTTGTTGCAGGGCTGGTTTGGTGGTGCTGAATTCTTTTAGCTGTTGCTTGTCAGTAAAGCTTTTGATTTCTCTATCGAATCTGAATGAGATCCTTGCTGGGTAGAGTTTTCTTGATTGTAGGTTCTTCCCTTTCATCACTTGAAATATATCATGCCACTCCCTTCTGGCTTGCAGAGTTTCTGCTGAGAGATAAGCTGTTAACCTTATGAGAGTTCCCTTGTATGCTATTTGTCGTTTTTCCCTTGTTGCTTTTAATAACCTTTCTCTTTCTTTCATTTTTGTCAACATGACTACTATATGTCTTGGCGTGTTTCTCCTTGGGTTTATCCTGTCTGGGACTCTCTGCACTTCCTGGACTTGGGTAGCTATTTCCTTTCCCATGTTAGGGAAGTTTTCAACTAGAATCTCTTCCAATATTTTCTCAGGTCCTTTCCCTCTCTCTTCTCCTTCTGGGACCCCTATAATGTGAATGTTGGTGCATTTAACATTGTCCCAGAGGTCTCTTAGGCTGTCTTCAGTTCTTTTCATTCTTTTTTCTTTATTCTTTTCCACATCAGTGATTATCACCATTCTGTCTTCCAGGTCACTTATTTGCCCTTCTGCCTCAGTTAATCTGCTATTGGTTCCTTCTAGTGTATTGTTCATTTCAGCTATTGTGTTGCATATCTCCCTTTGTTTGCTCTTTAATTCTTTTGGGTCTTTGGTAAACTTTTCAGTCTTTGCATCCAGTCTTTTTTCAAAGTCGTGGATCATCTTCACCATCATTATTCTGAATTCTTTCTCTGTAAGGGTGCCTATCTTCTCTTCATTCAGTTGTTTTTCTGGGTTTTTATCCTGTCCCTTTATCTGGTACAAAATCCTCCGCTTTTTCATTTTCCCTATCTTTCTGTGGCTGTGGTTTTCAGTTCCACAAAACAAAATACTGCTGATACTGCTTGATACTGCTGTCTGCCCTCTCGTGGAGGAAGCTATCTAGGAGGCTTGTGGGTGCTTCCTGATGGGAGGGACTGATGGTCGGTACAGCTGGGTGGGCAGAGCTCAGTAAGACTTTAATTTGCTTGTCTGTCAATGGGTGGGGCTGTGTTCCCACCTTGCTGGTTGTTTGGCCTGAGGCTACCTAGCACTGGAGCTTACAGGCTCTTTAGTGGGGCTACTGGTGGACTCTGGGGGGGCTCATGCCAATGAGCACTTCCCAGAACCCCTGCTGCCAGTGTCCCTGTGTCCTCTTTGAGCCACAGCTGCCCCCCCCCGCCACCTCTGCAGGCAACCCTCCAACACCAGCAGGTAGGTCTGGTTCTGTCTCCTATGGGGTCACTGCTCCTTTCCCCTGGGTCCTGATGAGCACCCTTTTTTGTGTGCCCTCCAAGAGTGGAGTCTCCATTTCCCACAGTCCTGTCGAGGTCCTGCAATCAAATCCCGCTGGCCTTCAAAGTCAGATTCTCTGGGGATTCCTCCTCCCGTTGCTGGACTCCCAGGTTGGGAAGCCTGATGTGGGGCTCAGAACCCTCACTTTAGTGGGTGGACTTCTGCAATATAACTGTTCTCCAGTTTGTGAGTCACCCACCCAGCATTTATGGGATTTGATTTTAATGCGATTGCGCCCTTCCTACCATCTCATTGTGGCTTCTCCTTTGTCTCTGGATGTGGGGTGTCTTTTTTGGTGAGTTCCAGTGTCCCTCTGTCAATGATTGTTCAGCAGTCAGTAGTAACTCTGGCGCTCCTGAAAGAGGGAGTGAGTGCACGTCCTCCTACCCTGCCACCTTGATCCTCTTACCTTTCTTCTTATTGTTCAAAGCATTGGCATAGAAAATACATTATCAAAGAATTTTAATGTTTCTTATGATAAATGCGAGGACCTGGCCATCATTCCAGCCATTTGGTGTTTTTAGTAATTTTTGATTGGATGCATGAACGTAGTGAATGTAACATTGTTGAGTATCTGAATGTTGTCTTCCTTCAAAGGGTATTGGTCTTTGTTCTCACAGGAATTTAAGGAAGTTAAGCAGATCAGCTTAATCCTTTCAAGGCTTTTTTAAACCTTTGTTAAGGTGGGTCTAACCTCACCTTTACTCCAGGGATAGTTTAGCTCTAATAACAAGAGAAGACCATTCTGGGATTTCTCTGAATGCCGTAATTGAATACCAAAGGTCTCCACTCTGACCAGCCAGAACTTAAATGACTCCCTGCCCTATGAGGTGTGTGAGTTGTTCAGTTTATAGCCCTCTGGTCATTCTTTCCTTGGCCTCTGATGTTTTTTTCTACGAACAAGCAGCTGAGGATTTTGCCAAGAATGAAGAAGACCTTTGATACAGATTTTGAGAGCTTTTTTCCCTTGTAAATCTTTCCTCACCAGAACCCTGCCCCACATCTTCTAGCTGCCTGAAACTCCCTACTTTCCAATCTCTATCTTCTCAACTCAGTGAGACCACTGTACTCTTTTTGTGATTCCCCTCCATGCACTCCCACTGGGGAAGCGTCCCCAGGCAGAAAACCAGGACAATGTGGGGTTTCCTCTCAAGTGTTTCCCTTTCTAAAGCATCATGGCCCTGTATTTCCTGTAAATTCAATATCTAAGAATAGTGGCTTTATACACTTCGTCTAGTATTCTAGTCATTTATGGTTCAAGGGTAAGCCTAAATCCTTGTCACTACACCATGGCTAGAAATAAAGTCTCAAATTTTCTTTTTATCTCATCTGTGGGTGCAGTATTGTGTGAATACAAGCTAATTTCAATAATGCATATCACCATCTTTATGACATTATTCTTTAAGAACATGTATTTGAGGTCCTAATAGGAGAGGGCATAGTTAGTTTTTTTCTCTTTGCCAGTCCTTAAGTAGTGGAAATGAAAGTGAGTGCTGGAAATACAGGCTTGAGATGTTGATACCCATCAGCACAACTTACTCCTATATTTGTACAGAAAATAGTAACTCTCTGGGAAACAAATGAACAAACAAAAAATAAAGGGTAGTTCTATTGCAAGCTGGGAGCTTACCAGGACATTATTACTGATATTTTAAAACACATTTTAGACTCTCCTCAAGGGAACAGACAAAATAAAAATTGCCAAATACAAGATGTTACATCTTGCATGTAAGAGCTCCTATGTTTCACATCTGATAAATTTGTGCTTGTTATTCAAGGGTCACCACTACCAAAAAAATAAACAGAAAGTCCCAATAATTTATTATAGGCATTGAAATATTAGCTATAGAATTCTTGAGATTAAATTATTCTTCCATTCCTTCACTATCCTTTTCTAGCCTTCAATATCTTTTAAAGTGAAAAGTAACCCATAATTAGAAATAATCCTGGCTTTAGGCATAATCTCAGAAGTAATGCTGACTTACTTTTCTTTCAAAGCCTTTTATCCAACTGCAGTGTTACTTAATGATGGAGAGCAAAACCTTTGTAATGAGGTAGACTTGGGTCCTGGAAGTGTCATTAGCATCTCCATAATCTTGGAAAAATTATTTAACTTCTCTAAGGCTTGTGTATAAATGACCTGGTATATCGCTTGACACATATTAGGCATTCTATACCGGTCAGAACAAGTAGAAACCACGCAGCAGAGAGATTTTAATATAAGGAATTGTTGATGCTGGTATTAGAGAACTACAAAAGTCACAAAGAGATAGAACAGAGACAGTAAATATCAGGACTTAGCTACTGCCCCTGTGGCTGCAAGAGGAATGGGGTTTTAGAATTTAAAACTTGGAGGAAGACTCCCATGAAGCTGGGATTCACACTTCTGAGAGCATGTTGCTGAGCTGATGTTGGTACCCCCTGAGTATATGAAGAGACTGGGTCAGTAAAGGAGCTCACCTCGTTTATTTCCTTCTTTTAGGGATTATTGTTCAATTTTTCTGAAGTCTTGCGTCTTAATAACCACTGTTTCATAGGCTATGTTTTTCTGTTGTTTCAGGTGGGGAGTAAATCTGATCCCTGCTACTCCATCTTGGCCAGGAAGGAAGTCTCTGATGAGTCTCTGATGTTTTCTAAAGAAATAGATTAACCACTTTGGGGGATCAGTTGAGTTGGTTTGCAAGCCCTGTTTAGTCTTCGAGTGAATGTATAAAATCAGACAACTGCATGGCATAGCTTAGATGTAATGTCGCTTAAAAACATTCATCTCTCTAAAATCTAAGACCAAAAAGTTTTAAATCACCCTTAGCTCTCTCCTTCTTTCAAATTCAATCCATCAGTAAATTCTGTTAACTCTAATTTAGAACTATATCCCAAATCCCACGACTTCTTGCCGTCCCCACTGCCATCTCCATTGCCAGTTACATCATCACATGCCTGGAATATGGTTTCAAGTTCCTAATTCATAGGCTATAAAGACT
This sequence comes from Hippopotamus amphibius kiboko, assembly GCF_030028045.1. Taxonomy (NCBI): domain Eukaryota; kingdom Metazoa; phylum Chordata; class Mammalia; order Artiodactyla; family Hippopotamidae; genus Hippopotamus; species Hippopotamus amphibius. Next base: position 105,428,809 of record NC_080190.1, on the reverse strand, counting down.
GGCTCATTCCCTAACTCCCTCATGGCTCATGACTCAAATGTCACATTTTTTGTTCCTATTAGCATGACCCCAGCAGCAGAAAGTTCCAGTAGCTGCACCCGATTTCAATTCAGTTTTCCAGTCCTCTCAGAACCAGCCTCATGGCATCACATCAGAGAAACCAGCCCCAGACATCTGGAATCTCCTCCTCAGCAGTCTGGCTATCAGCAGGCAGGAAGTGAGCAAAAGGTGTCCTCTAGAGCCTTCTGGAAAAGGCAGATGCAATCATGCATGGGCTTCTGGGCCCTCCTGCACAAACAGAAGAGTTCTTCATTGATCTGCTTTATCTGTTAGGGCTCTGCATACCCTTTATTTGCCCAAAGTGTCCATTAATTGAAAAAAAAAAAAAGTTTGAAAACTGCCCATGACCAAAATTAGGTCCATAAATTTCTCAGGGTATCCAAAGAAGTGCTCATGTTACAAAATAAGGAAGGTATAATTCTTTGCCATAAGGCTTAAAGGAGTCTCTTTCTTTCAGCAAGAGTCATGTTTGCAATCTGGTGCTGGACTGGATTCAGTATATTCATTTTATTAAATGTCAAATCTCATCAACAATTCTGCTCCAAGTAGGTTTAGATTAGTGACTTGTTTTCCTTTCATTTTGTCTATAGGATTCCAAATGGTCTATAACAATTGCTAAGAGCAAATCCACACCACACACCAGAGGGCAGTCAGAACTGGGATGACCACAGACAAGACTTTATCACCTTCGTGGTCAAGGGCATCTCAGTTCTCCAGTCTCTTAAATGAGAAATTCTATTTTATGAGCCTCAGAGCCCTGCCTAGTTCTAAAAGCATCTTTCCATGACTTCTCCATACTATGTCAATGGGAAAATTTCCCCAATTCATAACATGTAACAGTATTCTCCACTGATTCTTAAACATAATTCTCATCTACAAATGCTAAGCTAAAACTTACTAGACCTTCCATTTCTCTTAGTCAGCTCCTCTGGTCACAGAATCTTAGATTTTATGCCTTTTGTTTAGTACATTGAGCAAGAATTTCCTGACAAATCTGTCTCATACAGGTGATAGATTAGTCATGGTTTGGCTGCTTTGCTTCTTAAATCTTCAGCTCCAAAAGGTAATCTTTCTAAATGGTTGAGGGCATGAGAGTTTAGGCTGGGCAGGTTTCTCAGGCTTTACAAGTTCAGGTTAATGGTTTTAACTATGCATTTATTTATCTTATTACATAGAAAGACTCTAAAAGAAACTCTACAATTTTCATCTTGATTTCTGGGAGAGGCATTCTGGCATCATGGTTAAAGAACATAGACCTGGAGTCACAGAGACATAGCTTTGAATTTTGACCATGATATTGATGAGCTGAGGAGCTTTAGGCAAAATATGTAAGCTCCCTGAATTTTAGTTTATACCTTTGTTAATGCTTCACAGAAGATAAAGAAGATGAGGTTTGCACAGAAAGTGCTAAGCACCATGTCTGGAACTTAATAACTACTCAAAAAACAGTTTGCTATTATTAGTTACTTTATTTTCCATCTTAGATTATTGTCAAATAAATTATCCAAATAGAATATAATTTTTCCAAAAGTATTTGCCAGATAGGAAATATTCAACATTTGTCAATTCCACTATTTAAATAAAACCTAAACATCCTCCTTCTCTGTAGTCTGTGGTTTTCTGATTTCTATTCTGGTAATATTTTGTACCAAATCTGAATCAAAAAATATGATTTTTTTAAAACCCATTTTTTTAAAAAAACTTTAATTTTTTTTTTTAAGTTTTGATTTTTAAAAAAGTTGCCCAGCTTAGGAAGTATGAGTCAGGTTATGCCTCTCTAGGAATAACTCCAAATTCTCTAAGTATCCTGAGTATTGATCATTAACTTGAACTGAATTGGTGCAAACCACACGGAGGCTGCAGGACAGAAGGCTGCTCTCCCTAGGGCAAATGTGAAGGAGGACACAGTGTCCACCTGTTCTCCCGCCAAGACTGCTGTCCTCATCCTTGCTGCTTCTGCCACCCCCATTGCTAATATTCTTTCCCTCTGAGCAAGATAGTTATTCACCAAGAAAATGGTACTAGATCTTCCTTTCCAGATGGAAACATTTGTTTCATAATCCGTTACAGACCTTCCTCGATTTACAATGGGGTTACATGCTGATAAACTCATTATAAGTCAAAAATATCATCTCAAAATGCATTGAATACATACACCCTACTAAACATCATAGCTTAGCCTAGCCTACCCTAAATGTGCTCAGAACACTTACATTAACGTACAGTGGGGCAAAATCATCTAACACAAAGTCCATTTTATAATAAAGTGCAGACTGTCTCATAATTTATTGAATATGGTGCTGAAGGTGGAAAACAGAATGGTTGTGTGGGTACAGAGAGTTGTAAATATATTTGTTGTTTCCTCTCCTGATCCCATGGCTGACAGAGCTGAGGCTTTCTGCCCTGACCAGCATCACGAGAGAGTATCAAACTGCATATCACTACCCTGGGGAAAAGATCAAAATTCAAAATTTGAAGTACAGTTTCTACTGAGTGTGTATCTCTTTTGCACCATTGTAAAGGTGAAAAATCATATGTGGAACCATCATAAGTTGGGGACCGTCTGTATTTATAAATCCCCTGAGATTAGCGTGCTGATGTGATACTTTCCAACAGATCCCTTTTCTTCTGAGTCAGTCAAGGACAGTGAACACAACTTAACTCTCCTTCTGTCACCTCAGTGCCTGGAACTTGCTGAATGTGCATTAAATCCTGAATTACAGCATCACTTTAGAACAGTGGTAGTCTTGATGGATTTGATTTTAGATGGATTGCCCAACTGCACCTGAGGGATAGTCCACGTCCATCAGCCAGAGTGGGTGACCTTCTATTTGAATGATTTTCAATCAGGCAAAGGGGTGAGAAGAAGGTAGGCTGTTCACCTCCCCCGAAAACTTTTCTTTGCTGCAGTTTGTGTGTGTGTGTGCGTGCGTGCGTGTGTGTGTTGGAGTACCCTAAAGTCTCTAGGCTTCCTAAGACTGTTAACAAATAAAGTCATATTACCATCAATATTCAAATGCCTAGGAGTCATCAGGGTGTCCTGTGTTCTGCTGGTACCTGATACCTATCCCTTCACCACAAGGCTTCCTGCACTGGCTGCGACTGCCTGCGAGACTAACCGTACCAGTGCAGACAAGAAATCCTCGTACCAAAGACAGGAGCAGTGTTTGCGAAAGTCCCATAGCCACTGACCCTTGAGGTGTTAGAGTGCTGCTGGGTTCCTCTCCAATGGGGAGAAGGATCTTTCCCGTCTCTGTGCAGCAAACTGTTACCTGGGTCCTTTCACAGAGCTACCCACATCCTCAGCTTACACCGGGCCCCAAGGAAACTGCTCCTTCAGCCTCTGCCTGGACTCCTTCCTCTGTCCAGTCCAAGAAGCTCAGAAGATATTTTTCTATGCCTTCCATTGTCTTCTGCATCTTTCAGCACACCCAAAACAAGCAAGCAGTTCTTTCACTTCTCTGCAGCTCCAAGATCCTCTACAGACCAATGCAGGCAAATTGGCAGTGACAGGCCACAAGTTCAATGAGTCAGAATCCATGTCCTCACCTGGACTAAGCTGTGGCATCCTGCCACACATTTTAAGATGAAGGGAAGCTTGTGTATTCCTTAGTTTGATGTAGTGTTATATTTGATTCATAACTATATACTGTGAACATGTTTCTACCTACATTCCCTTTGTTTTGACTGTGAGATAAATAATTAGGAAACGTGTTCTGATTTTTGTTCTTCCTGAAACGTTGGGGTGATATTGACATGTATACTTTGCTAATTTGGGCCTGTTTCCCAATCTACAGGGTAAAGGATCAATCCCAAGAATTTCTAAAATCTCTCTCTGGCCTAAATTGCATGAGGTTTTGGTGCTAATAAAACAGAATATTTTCCTTTTTGTTGGTTTTCAGTGATGGAGGTAGTGACTATGGGGTTCTCTGTAAAAATATTTTTGTATTATATTAAACTATCAGTTATTGCTCTGGTTCCAAACCTGTTTATTACCCTTCCACATACAGCTTAGATATAACCTGTCATTTACTCTATGTCTCAACTAGTTTATTTAAAAAATTAGTATTATTTTCCCAATATAGCACAGACCATGTTGAATTTAAGAGATTAACACAATATGTCCAATCAGAAAAAAATCAACATGAAGTGTCTGCCTGAATATATTATAGCAGCCCTGATTTACAAAGAATGTATCATCCTGGTTTCTCATAGCTGCCAATGCCAAGGTACTACATGAAACAGGTGTATTCAACAGGGCAACCAAAATTTTTGATGTTTGTGCCAAGGTTCTCTCATATTATTTTTATTTAAACACCTTCGGCAGTTTGGATCACAGTTTGAGAGTGCCTAAGAGTTTGAGTCTGAGTTTGTTTGTACTCTCTCGTATGTTCGAGTACAGATAACATTGTTCATGGCACTTTCCTAGAAAGCAAACAAAGGATAAGACATTTCAGTACTATTGGCGAAACTGGCATTTAGAAAAATGCAAACTATTATCCATCCATACTTTCCTTAAAATCTGGAAAAAAGATCTTTATAGACAACCACAAATTATAACCATTGGCTGGGTGACTTTGCCATATATACATATATGAGATTTGGCACTAATAACAGAATATTTTACTTGTGATAAAGTAACATTCTACTTAGAGTAAGAGTGTATGTATGTGTATATATATATATGGTAAATCACATACTGTGTATGATATATATGACATATGGTATATAAATGTGTGTATATATATATATTTGTATATATATATATACAAAAAAGACATATTTATAGGAACTTGAAATCTTTATTAAAACATTTTTAAATGCCTATGTTGAGGCATTTTTGTAGAGTTTTACATACTCTATATTTTTCAAATAATAATTTACATCAATACAGTATTCATGGTTTTTAGAGCACTGATAAGTACATGATGCTATTTAATTCTCTCAAAAAAAAAAAAAGAAAAAGAAAAGATTTTCTGCATTTCAAAGGCAAGGAAACTAAATCTTGGAGAGGATTAATAACTTTTCCAAAGTCACATAAATACTGAAGGCAGAGATGTAAATCCATGTCTTTGGATTCTGAATCTAATGTTTTTTCTAATGAATATAAAACCTATCTGTTTAGTGATTAATGTTATCAATAAAATAAATTATCCTTAGTCTTCCACTTCTTACTTTATAAGGAAATGTACTCTTCATTGTTGAAAGAAAAATATTCCTACACTAAGAAATGAGGATAGTTTTTTTTTTTAAACTCCACGCAATTCTTGCATATTCCCTTATTTTATACTATGTCCAAAATTACCATTTTATTCATTTTTGTGGAGGTGGGGTTTGGGAAGAGGAGAATCATGGACATATTTCCCTCCACTCCGTACAAATGAGAAAGATGAGCTGGGAAGCCATCCTGAGATGAGCAGGATAGACTCAAAACAGTATAGACTTTGGAATTAAGCCAACCCGGATTATAATCCCAGCACCACCACATTCTCCCAGGAAATATTCTCAGGTAAGTCAGTGTCTGACTTTCAATTTTCTCACCTATTAAATGGCCTAAATAATCTTACTTCACAGGACTATTGTGAAAATTGGATAAATAATACATGAAATCATGGGGACATGGTAGCCACATAAATGTTAGTTTTTACTTATGTCAACTGATCCAGACATCAAACAGACACTACTTAAGCTTTGCTTCCCTAGTTTAAATTTCCTTTCCAAGCTTTTGTTTGGTGCTGATCTGGAAAACTGAGAGATTCATCTGGTGTGGAGCAAAGGATCAGCAATAAATCTCAGTCCCTGCTGAAATCTTTCTTGCACAAATACATGCTTATTTTGGCTTCCATGCCAATCAAAAAATTAGGCAAGACAATTTTTAAAATTCTGTCTAGTTTTTCAGTTTCTCAATCCTTGCACATTTTATAAACTTTATGATGATACATTTATTTACCAATATTCCACCTCCCCCATTCTTATAAAGCAAGAGGGAAAGAAAAATTACATTGAATTTCATTGCTTTTGAATAAGCTGAGTGATTTTTTATACAGGTGTTAGAGTAGGTGAAAAAAAAATGAGAAACAGCTTACTCACCACAACCATTTTCCCATCCACCAGCTTCCTCCTTATGGTGGTCTCTTTGCCATCCCAGCCCTGAACCTGAATCAAGGAGTCATCATCTAAAGTTACCATACTCTGAAAAACAGATAGGACCAAATGCAGCTCAGACTGTCATATTTGAGCTCTAAAATTTCATCAGGTGCTAAATTCTTTTCAGCTGTTGTGATATTCTCAGGTAGCTTTAGAATGATGTTTACAACTCCATTTATTTTATGACTTTTTGTCAACAGTAAATTTGTTGGCTGATTCTGGGGGAAAAAAATTTTATGAGAGTGTAAACTAAATATTATCTTGAGGAGTAAGTAAAATTTTTAAAAAATATTTTATTGTATAGGCCAAGTATTATCTTTTTGCATAAGGAATCACAAATAAATTTCAATTTTAAAAATACATGTGAAGATGGCAAAGGAGTAAGACATGGAGATCACCTTCCTCCCCCAATAATACATCGACATGTGGAACAACTCCTACAGAACACCTACTGAATGCTGACAGGGGACCTCAGACTTCCAAAAAACGTCTTGGTGCTCCAGCTGGGGGTCAGTCCTGAACCTCCAAGTTGGGAGACCCAAGTCCAGAATGTTGGACCACCAGCATCATGGAATATTAACTGGTGAGAGCATCATGGAATATTAATTAGCAAGAGCTCTCCCAGAGGTCTCCATTTCAACACTAAGACCCAGCTCCACCCAATGGCCAGCAAGCTCCGGTGCTGGATGCCTCATGCCAAACAACTAGTGAGACAGAAACACAATACCACCCATTAGCAGACAGGCTGCCTAAAGTCATACTAAGCTCACAGACACCCCAAAACACACCACCAGATGCAGCTGTGCCAATCAGAGGGACAAGATCCAGCTCCACCCACCAGAACACAGGCACCAGTCCCTCCCACCAGGAAGTCTACACAAGTCACTGGAACAATGTACCCACTGGGGTCAGACAACAGAAATAAGAGGAACTACAATCCTGCAGCCTGCAGGAAGGAGACCACAAACATTAAGTTAGACAAAATAAGAAGACAGAGAAATATGTTGCAGATGAAGGAGCAAGGTAAAACCCCACAAGACCAAACAAATGAAGAGGAAATAGGCAACCTACCTGATAAAGAATTCAGAGTAACGATAGTAAAGATGATCCAAAATCTCAGAAATAGAATGGAGAAAATACAAGAAACATTTAACAAGGACCTAGAAGAACTAAAGAGGAAGCAAACAGTAATGAACAACGCAATAAATGAAATTAAAAATACTCTAGAAGGAATCAATAGCAGAATAACTGAGGCACAAGAATGGGTAAGTGAGCTGGAAGATAGAATGGTGGAAATAACCACCATGGAGAAGAATAAAGGAGAATAAAAAAAAAAAATTGAGGACAGTCTCAGAGACTTCTGGGACAACATTAAACACACTAACATTTGACTTACAGGGGTCCCAGAAAAAAAGAGAAAAAGAAAGGGTCTGAGAAAATACTTGAAGAGATTATAGTTGTAAAGTTCCTTAAAATGGGAAAGGAAAGAGTCTAGCAAGTCCAGGAAATACAGAGAGTCCAATACAGAATAAACCCAAGGAGAAAATGCTGAAACACATATTAATCAAACTATCAAAAATTAAATACAAAGAAAAATTATTAAAAGCAGCAAAGGAAAAGCAACATATAACATACAAGGGAATCCCCATAAGGTTATAGTCTGATTTCTCAACAGAACTCTGCAGGCCAGAAGAGAGTGGCAGGATATATTTAAAATGATGAAAAAGAAAAAGCTACAACAAAGATTACTCTACAAAGAAGGATCTCATTCAGATTTGATAGAGAAATCAAAAGCTTTACAGACAAGCACAAGCTAAGAGAATTCAGCACCACTAAACCAGCCCTACAACAAATGTTAAAAGAACATCTTTAAGTGGGAAACACAAGATAGGAAAAGGACCTACAAAACAAACCCAAAACAATTATGAAAATGGTAAAAGGAACTTACATATCAATAATTACCTTAAATGTGAATGGATTAAATGCTTCAACCAAAAGGCAAAGACTGGTTGAATGGATACAAAACAAGACCTGTATAGATGCTGTCTACAAGAGACCCACTTCAGACCTAGGGACACAAACAGACCAAAAGTGAGGGAATGGAAAAAGATATTGCATGAAAATGGAAAAAAAAGAAAGCTGGAGAAGCAATACTCATATCAGATGTAATAGACTTTAAAATAAAGAATGTTACAAGAGACAAAGAAGGACACTACATAATTATCAAGGTCTCATTCCAAGAAGAAGATATAACAATTATAAATATATATGCACTCAACATAGGGCAACTTTAATACAAAAGGTAAATGCTAACAGTTATAAAGGGGAAATCAACAGCAACACAATAATAGTGGGGGACTTTAACACCTCACTTACACCAATGGACAGATTGCCCAGACAGAAAATTAATAAGGAAACACAAGTTTTAAATTGACACAATAGACCAGACAGATTTAATTGATATTTATGGGACATTCCACTTGAAAACAGCAGATTACACTTCTCAAGTGCACACAGAACATTCTCCAGGATAGATCACATCTCGGGTCAGAAATCAAGCTTCAGAAAATTTAAAAAAATTGAAGTTATAGCAAGCATCTTTTCCAGCCACAGTGCTGAGATTAGAAATCAAGTACAGGAAAGAAAAAAAACTGTAAAAAACACAAAGAAATGGAGGCTAAACAATATGTTACTAAATAACCAAGAGATCAGTGAAGAAATCAAAGAGGAAATCAACAAATATCTTAAGTCAAATGACAATGAAAATACAATCACCCAAAACCTATGGGATGCAGCAAAAGCAGTTCTAAGAGGGAAGTTTATACCAATACAATCATACCTCAAGAAACAAGAAAAATTTCAAATAAACTATCTAACCTTACACCTAAAGAAACTAGAGAAAGAAGAACAAACAAAATCCAAACTTAGTAGAAGGAAAGAAATCATAAAGATCAGAGCAGAAATAAATGAAATAGAAGCAAAGAAAACAATAGCAAAGATCAATAAAATTAAAAGCTGATTCTTTGAGAAGATAAACAAAATTGATGAAACTCTAGCCAGATTCATTGAGAAAAAGAGGGAGAGGACTCAAATCAATAAAATTAGAAATGAAAAAGGAGAAATTACAACAAACACTGCGGAAATACAAAGCGTCATAAGAGACTACTACAAGCAACTATATGCCAATAAAATGGACAACCTCGAAGAAATCGACAAATTCTTGGAAAAGTACAACCTTCTAAGACTGAACCAGGAAGAAACGGAAAATATGAACAGACCAATCACAAGTAATTAAATTGAAACTGTGATTAAAAGTCTTCCAACAAAAGTCCAGGACCAGATGGCTTCACAGGTGAATTCTATCAAACATTTAGAGAAAAGTTAACACCCGTTCTTTTCAAACCCTTCCCAAAAATTGCAGAGGAAGGAACACTTGCAAACTCATCATCACCCTGATACCAAAACCAGATGTCACAAAAAAAGAAAATTTCAGACCAATGTCACTGATGAATATAGAGGCAAAAATCCTTAACAAAATACTAGCAAACAGAATCCAACAACACATTAAAAAAATCATACTCATACACCATGATCAAGTGGGATTTACCCCAGGAATGCAGGGATTCTTCAATATATGCAAATCAATCAATGTGATACATCATATTAACATATTAAAGAATGAAAACCATATAATCTCTTAATAGACACAGAGAAAGCTTTTGGCAAAATCGAATACCAAGTTATGATAAAACCTCTCCAGAAAGTGGGCATAGAGGGAAACTACCTCACCATAATAAAGGCCAATAAAGACAAACCCACAACAAATATTCTCAATGGTGAAAAATTGAAAGCACTTCCTCTAAGATCAGGAACAAGACAAGGATGTCCACTCTCACCACTACTATTCAACATAGTAGTTGGGAAGTCCTACCCACAGCAATCAGAGAAGAAAAAGAAATTAAAGGAATACAAATTGGAAAAGAAGAAGTAAAACTGTCACTGTTTGCAGGTGATATGGCACTATACATAGAAAATCCTAAAGATGCCACCAGAAAACTACTAGAGGTAATCAATGAATTTGGTAAAGGTGCAGGATACAAAATTAACACACAGAAATCTCTTGCATATCTATACGCTAACAATGAAAGATCAGAAAGAGAAATTAAGGAAACACTCCCATTTACCATTGCAACAAAAAGGATAAAATACCTAGGAATAAACCTACCTAAGGAGGAAAAGGACCTGTACTCAGAAAACTATAAGACACTGATGAAAGAAATCACAGATGACACCAACAGATGGAGATATATACCATGTTCTTGGATTGGAAAAATCAACATTGCGAAAATGACTATACTACCCAAAGCAATCTACAGATTCAATGCAATCCCTATCAAATTATCATTGGCATTTTTCACAGAAATAGAACAAAAAGTCTTAAAATTTATATGGAGACACAAAAGACCCCAAATAACCAAAGCAATCTTGAGAGAGAAAAACAAATCTGAAGGAATCAGATTCCCTGACTTCAGACTATAGTACAAAGCTACACTGGGCTTCCCTGGTGGTGCAGTAGTTAAGAATCCACCTGCCAATACAAGGGCCATGTGTTCCATCCCTGGGCCAGGGAGGTCCCACATGCTGCGGAGCAACTAAGCCTGTGTGCCACAGCTACTGAGACTGCGCTCTAGGACCTGTGAGCCACAACTATTGACCCCACGTGCCACAACTACTGAAGCCAGCATGCCTAGAGTTGGTGCTTTGCAACAAGAGAAGCCACCGCAATGAGAAATCCTCACACCACAATGAAGAGTAGCCCCCCACTCACTACAACTAGAAAAAGCCCTTGTGCATCAACAAAGACCCAATGGAGCCAAAAATAAATAAATAAATAATAAAATAAATCTTTAAAAAGAAAAGCTACAGTAATCAAGATAATATTGTACTCACACAAAAACAGAAATATAGATCAATGGAACAGGATAGAAAGCCAAGAGATTAACCCACATACCTGTGGTCAACTAACCTATGACAAAGAAGGCGAGGACATACAATGCAAAGAAGACAATCTCTTCAATAAGTGGTGCTGGGAAAACTGGACAACTACATGCAAAAGAATGAAATTAGAACACTCCTTAATACCATACACAAAAATACACTCAAAATGGATTAAAGACTTAAATATAAGACCAGACACTATAAAACCCCTAGAAGAAAACATAGGAAGAACACACTTTGTCATAAATTACAGCAAGATCTTTTCTGACCCACCTTCTAGAGTAATGGAAATAAAAACAAAAATCAACAAATGGGACCTAATGAAACATAAAAGGTTTTGCACAGCAAAGGAAACCATAAAAAAGACAAAAAGACAACCCTCAGAATGGGAGAAAATATTTTCAAATGAGTCAATGGACAAAGGATTAATCTCCAAAATATATAAACAGCTCATGCAGCTCAATCAAAAAAACAACCCAATCAAAAAATGAGTGGAAGACCTAAATAGACATTTCTCCAAAGAAGACATACAGATGGCCAAGAGACACATGAAAAGATGCTCAACATCATTAATTATTAGAGAAATAAATATCAAAACTACAATGAGGTATCATCTCACACCCATCAGAATAGACATCATCAAAAAATCTAAAACAATAAATGCTGGAGAGGGTGTGGAGAAAAGAGAACCCTCTTGCACTGTTGGTGGGAATGTAAACTGGTATAGCCACTATGGAGAACAGTATGGAGATTCCTCAAAAAACTAAATTAGAATTACCGTATCACTCAGCAATCCCACTCCTGGGAGTATACCCAGAGAAAACCATAATCGAAAAAGACACATGCACTCCAGTATTCATTGCAGCACTGTTTACAATAGGCAGGTCATGGAAGCAACCTAAATGTCCATCGACAGACAAATGGATAAAGAAGATGTGGTACATACATACAATGGAATATTACTCAGCTATTAAAAGGAACAAAACTGTGTCATTTGTAGAGATGTGGATGGACCTTATACAGAGTGAAGTAAGTCATACAGAGAAAAACAAATATTGTATATTAATGCATATATGTGGAGCCTAGAAAAATGGTACAGATGAACCAGTTTGCAAGGCAAAAATAGAGACACAGATGTAAAGAACAAAAATATGGACACCAAGGGGGGAAAGCAGTGGTGGGGGGATGAATTGGGAGATTGGGATTGACATATATACACTAATACACGTAAAAGAGATAACTAATGACAAACTACTGTGTAGCACAGGGAACTCTACTTTACCTCACTCTACAGTAGAAACTAACAGAACATTGTAAAACAACTATACCCCAATTAAAAAAAAATAGGTAAGTAACAAGGATCTACTGGAAAAAATTAAAAATAAAAAAATTAAACCCTGAAAAAAAAATACATGTGAAGCTAATTCATATCCCCACTGTAAGATCGCATTTCTTCTTTTTACCCCAACAATATAAAAACAATGATTGTAATAATCACGGCAACAAGAGTAGCTACCACTTATGTAGCACTATTTTTTGTGTGAGGCACTCTTCAAGAGTATTAATATATTAATTCATGGAATCCTATCAACAACTTTATGACCTAAGTACTATAATTATCGCCTTTTGTAAATGGAAGGATTGAGTCAGCAAGAGTCTGTCACTTGCTGAAAGTCACACAGTTGATTGTTGGCAGAGGGGGGATTCACACTCACGCGGTCCTGAGGCAGAGTCTGCATCTTGCTGCAGCAAGTTTAGAGATCTCTCTGATTAAACTCTACTGCAATATCATTGCATATAATCATGGGGATACATACCTCTCAGTGTTTATACATCCACTGAGTTGGGCCTTCTACCAAAATCACTTACAGTCTGTCCCTATGACAGATAGCAATGGTCACCAAGTGTTCTTTCTGCGTGCCTACATTTTTCAGCCTTTTTCTTCTAGTAGATTTTTAAAAATTTACTATAGACGTCTTTATGAAACACTTTTGGTCAAAATTCTTCTTCCATTTGATATCAGACAGGAATTTGAAGTCATATTATTTAACAATTATCTGACAATGTGGTATTCGGTTCCTTTTATCAGGACCTCACCTTCCATACTGTTTAACAATCCTCTATTGAGTACATTCATTCCAATGATAAACATTTATTGAGCAACTGTTATGTAACAACCACTGGGTTCTGTGAAACAGAACAGATAAAACAGCCTTTCTTTGAAGAGCTTACCTTCTCGTGTGGGAGAACAGACAAAAATAAAATATAAATAAATTGTGTAATGTAAGTAAATTGTGTGTTCAAGTTGGAGCCCATAAGATGAGTGAAACTGTGTGTGTCACTTCCAAGCTGAGGCAATAGAAAGCCCAGTGTCTCTTTCCCTATCTTGTTGACTGAGATCGCAAACTTCAGGTGGTTCAACTACCAGGTAGTTGAACCTCCTTCGGCATGGGACCTATAGAAATTAAAAGGGGCAGTTACCCTATACTGCCATTTCTTTCCCCCTCCTCTTCCCAAACAGAAACTTCCTCAACTCCATCACAACAATGAATATGTTGTATGAGTTGGAACTCCAGTTGCGTAAGCCACCAAGAGCTTGTGGATCATTTGTTACTGTGATATAACCTCACCTATACCAGCTAATACAAGTTTTATTTGTTGTAATTCTATGTGTGGAAAACTGCTGCAAAATGGGATGGCAGAACTTTTGTTTCTGAGAGAACAATCTAGAGAAATGATTCTCAAAACATGTCCTGCTAAGCAGCTGCTTAAGAATGGTTAAAAACACAATTTCCAGGTGCTGGCCCAAGATATCAGAGCCTCTGGGAATGGGAAATAGAAGTAGGCATTTTTTACAAACATCTTGAGAGATTTGTATGTGTATTAAAATCTGAGATTCTCAAACCTAGGCTTAAGTCCAAAGTTTTCCTAACAAAGACTTTAGGTATGTGTGCTGTAATTGCTTACTTACTTAGGACGATTCCAAAATTAACATTTTTTATTAAATTTATCTGAAAGAGTGTTAAAGGCCTCACCTTGATTTTATGGCCATCTGGTGTGGTTTCCTCAAATTCTTCTCCCAGTTTAAAGGAGATCTCATTATTTTTAAAGATGCTTTTGGTTTTTATAGTGATCAGATCTCCCTTTGCAATGATGGTCACAGTGGGTTTTGCCAGACAGCCGAGTTTCCTGCTGGCTCTTCCTATTCCTGGAAACCAGATAAAAGACATAATGATTAAGTCCATTGTTGGCTCCAAGAACTCATGTTAGCTGTGTAAGTCTTTGCTAATTAGGAGGTTTGAGAGTTAAACAGATTTGACTCTGCATGAATTCAAACATCTAAAGCTAGTAGCACCACCACTGTATGTTAAAATAGATTATTTTTTGCAGAAAAAACAATCTTTAGTTTTGGTCTAACAATTGTCATGTTTCTCTAGTCCGGTAGCTTTTACTCCTGTTGTTTCACGGACCCCTTTGAAAATTTGCTTAAAGCTATGAACCATCTCCTTATTTTAAAAATGCACTCAGTGACACAGAAACACAATATTTTGTCATGGATTCTTCCAGCGCATTATTTCTTCCCTTACATTCTTATATGTTCAGATGTATAGCGTTTGTTTTTTCTATTATGTATTTTTACTGTGGTAAAATACATATAACATAAAATTTACCATTTTAACCATTCTGAAGTATACAATTAAGTGGCATTAAGTACATTAACAGTGTTAGGAAACTATATGTTCTCATCGCCACATAGAGAATTTTTAAAAATACAAATGTTCTAATGACTGTTATTCAACTTGCTTTCCCCCTTATCTGTATGTCTTGGAGAGCTTCCATGTCAGTACAGATAGGCATAAATTTGTTTATAGCTACATAATATTTCATAGTATGTATGTACTAATATTTATTTCTCTGTCCCTCTTTTGATGGGCATTTTGTTGTTTCCATTTTTTTGTTGTTATTACAAATAATGCTGTTGTGAACATCACTGCTCACACAGCTTTGTGCAGTACATCTAGGGGTGTGTTCTATAAAGATAGGATTACATATACTTCAATACCTAAGTTAAATTTCTAAGGGAAGATACATTGGGGAGACTCTGTAACATGGTTCATGGCATGGTTCCCAAAGATATTCACATCCTAGTCCCCGGAACCTGTGACTGTTACTTTATATGCCAAATGGAACTTTGCAGATATTGCTAATTTAAGGATCTTGAAATAGGGAGAGTATCCTGGATTATCCAAGTGGACCCTAAATATAGTCACAAATTTCCGTATAAGAAGAAACTTTCCTTGTGAGAAGAGGAAGAGGGTTATCAGACTACAGAAGAGGAGAAAATGTGGCAATAGGAGCAAAGACTGAAGTGTTGTGGGCGCATGCCAAGGAAAGCCAGCAGCCAGCAGATACTCGAACACAGGATTTATTCTGTAGATCCTCAAAAAATTTAGAGCAAGTGTTTGCAAGATGATCATTTTTTAAAATGATTGTGACTTTTTGTTTTAAAGTCAAATGATTTCATTTGTTGCAATCATTTGCCGTTTATTATACATGCACATTTTATCTATGTAAATCCATGGTAAAGTACACGAGAGGAGGGATTATGTCAACTTCAACTAGTTTTGCACAGAACTGTAACTAGGTGCTAAATCAATATTTATTGTTTCTCTGTGAAAAACTGAAGGGAGCGGTTCATACAGAGCAAGTTCGGGGCTATGAAAGCTCCCATTTTTACCCGTTACAATATGAAAGTAAAATGGCTCACCCAGTTCCTTCATATATTCTTCAAAATTTTCACAAGAAATGGATTTCCATGTTCCCTGGAACAGATCAACCATTCTGCTTAAGCTGACTTTAAAGAAAAATAGCATCATATGAATGTTTCCTGAAATACTGTTGGCACCTGTTTTCAATACAATTATGGTAGATAGTGCAGAAAAGTCAGGGAAAAAAATAAGCTATTCTAATCCTTGTCTTCTGCCCATGAAACCATCCAAAGCAGGAAAGCTCTCTCAAATATAAGTAAGTCAGGATGAAAATAGAATAGGGTACAGATTTTAGCAGGACTAGATATAATTTTTCCAACTCTAATTTAGGATCAAAACTGGGTGTTACAAATTCTCTCTCGTTCTTTCCCTAATAACTGCCACACACACTGAGCAACATGTAAGGGGGAAACTGAGGCAGCTGTGTTTATGCCATAGGACCCTTCCTTTCCAGGTCATTCTCTCTCTTTTTGACCAAGGATGATCTAGGAAAAAAGCCAGTTCATCAGCTGTTTAGAGAGCTTATCATATTCTCATTTTTGATACTTTGAATTAAAAACCAGAGAGACTGCATAGATGGCATTTGACATTTGAAGCAAAAAGTTAAGTTTAGTCAGGGCTAGAGCAACAATTTTAAGTCATGTACATATTGAGTAAGAGAATGGAGCAGAGAGAAAAGGAAGGAAATTCAACAACTATACTTCAATTAAAAAATAAAATAAAAGGAAGGGAAGAGATTGTGTTACACACGCAAACACATAAAGCCTTGTTACTGATGTTTTTCCACGTGCCAGCTCAATTTCCCATAAGCTTAGACAGTCGTCGTTGCCATGGGCACATCAAATATCTTCTTAGTAAATCCCCCTTAATCTAGGCTAAATTCTGCTCCCTTCAACCTTGACTGTAACACTTTGATGTCCATGGATATCTGTAAGGAATGAGAACAGAGGGAAAGAAATATAATAGCAAATACACCAGCTAGAGAAGAGGTGACTCCAAAGGTTAACTTACAAAACAAGCACAGCCTTACACGTACCATCAGCCCCAAGGACATCATTGTTAATTCTAGGCAGTGCTTGATGTCATATTCTGACACAAGGTTATTAAGAAAAAGTGAAATTAATTAAAATTATTTTAAGAGAGAAAAGGACATACAACATTCTGTAACAACTTCCACTGAAATATTAAATTTCCACTGTCTCAATGTCTATAAAGGCATTTATCCAGGCCAGTGGTCTTACCAAAAATTATTCAACTAACATTTTTGGAAAAACTAGGATCACACACCTAATATAAGGCTAAGCAATTCTGCAGACACAACTGATTTAATGTCCTAACCATAATGGGAAAATATACTATAGTTTATTTCTGTTTTTCTTCCTTTCCTGTGTTAGGCAGTTTAACGTTATGGTTTTTTTTTTTTTACATTAATGTGTACAGTCGGTAAAGTTACGCCCACTCAATTGAATACGCATGAGGCTGACTCCAGGAAATGACTCCACAATGAAGATACTAATGAGATTAAAATTAGGCACCAAAGATGTTAAAATTCCCCAGATTTTTCAAGAAAATGTCCACTGTGTTGCCTCGTATGTTGGATGCACATTGACCCTCCAACATAAGGAAAAACACCTGCAGAAAATCATCTCCTGGAAGAAGATGTTACTTTGGGAGCCCAGCGTTTGTGTCCGTTGCTGGCAGGTGAGACTTTCAAAGATGTCAGTAAACCAGAGAATACACACGGCCTCTAACGTTGCCCCTGTGGTCCCTCCGTTCCTGCAATCACTTTGTCAGTTCAAAGACCGGCCGATGGACACTGGCCTAGTCATGCGTCTGCTTGGTTGTTCCTGCCTTTTCTGTGATGAAGTCTTTCTGGTGTCCATTAATACGTGTCAAAGATCTTCACATATTATGCCCATTCCCGTAAGCACATCCACATTCCTTTATGCCAAACTTCCGTGTCTCCAAATTTTTAGTCCTTTTCCTTCAGACTCCTGACCAGCCTATCAGACTGCATTCCCTCTCCCCATAAGGATGTGTATATTCTCATCTCAGGCCCCTGCTTCCTCCACACAAAATGAGTAACAGGAGTGCCGTGAGATTTGTCCACTGGGACGATTTTTCCTCACCACTGTTTTTCAAGTCCCCTCCCACCCTGAGTGTAATTAAACCACTGCTCATTTTCAGCCTGCATCCACACACTGAGCTGACCTACCTACAACACATATCCAGGCTTCTCCTACTCCTTCAGCTGGTCACATGGGACTGCCTCCCACCCCACGGTTCTAGGCATGATCTGAGGGGATGCGTGCTGGTTCTCCAGTAGTGGGTGACATGGTCTGGCTACCTGCTCACGCAGTTACCCCATGTCTTCTGGTCTTGCTTAGCCTTGAACCCAGAAGCACAATTTCTGTCTTTTGTTGGATTGCTGCTGAGTTTATGACTCTGTGGATCTGATAGAACCCAGGTCATAATGGACAGTTCCAGACCCATGGTTACCTGGTGTTCTACAATCAAGAATTCTGTCTCTACTCAGCCCCCTTCACACACCAGGAACTCTTTTTCAAAAAGCATCTAAGTTTCCATTGCTGATGGCATGGCCTTGTTTCCGAATGCCAGAGGTCTATGTTGTGCTGCTCCCGCCCTGGCTTCACCTGTGTGCCACACTGGATCTTTTCTCATCACTAACACCTCCAATAGCATAGGGTTTGCCAGATCATCTAGCCCAAGCAGCAAGGCTGCTTGCATTGCAGCCCTGACTTCCTGCTCCAGGCCTCACTCAAAGCAGAGAGATTTACTTGTCACCCAGTATATGGGCTGGAACACATTCCTAGATGTAGGATATGTTGGCATCATAAGCCAAAGCATCCTACTAGGATTTCTGTTTCCTTCTTTCTGGTAGAAATGTAAGATGCAGCAATTTGTCTTATGGAAGAGATGTCTTCACCTGCCTTTGACCCACCTGGATCCCTAAACATTATAACAATGGAAGTCCCTCAGTTGTCACCAGCTTTAACTCTCATATTCTGTAATACCTGTGTCTTACCAACACCTCCAGTATGCTAGCCACTTTTTGTTTACCCTCCTGATCAATACAACGTTGTGTAGGATGTCTAGTCATCCTAGATCTCATATAATTATATTATGACAGACAGCAGGAGGTAATGTAGCTCCAGACAAACATGTAAATATGCATTGCTATCAGTTCCGTGTAATTGCAGACAGTTTCTAATCTGTTGTCTGGGACAGAAAAAAATGCCAAATCCCTGTCTGCATGCCATGTACCTGAGACCGTACTAACCTCCTCTTGCAAAGATAACATATCTAGCACAGTAGTCACAGTTGGGACTATTATATGAGCTTGCCATGGCCAACAGTCATTCTCCAAGATTTTTTCGGTTTCTACACTGGCCAGACTGGTGAGTTACATGGAGCTATGATATGAACTATTCCCTGAATTCTTAAGATCCTTTACAGTAGCATTCATTTCTGCCATTCCTCTTCATCATCACCTCCAAATGCAATATTTTTGGAATTCACCATCTTAGCCAGGACTGACAAGGGGGTGGGGGATAGAGGAGATGGGAGTGTAGAGGCAGTTTCAAAAGATTCCACGTCACCTTCTCACTATGGTAGCTCATTTGGTTTGAATGAGAATTCAAGATGAAGGCTACTCCAACAGCCACCTACCTCAATCCCAATTATACATTCAGGGACTGGGGAGGTGACCGCTGGTGGGTCCGCAGACCTACTGCACCTACTGAGGGCCAGACTCTGCCCAGAATATTGTTTATTACCTTTATATTGTTTATTATTGTTTAGGCCCTAGCATGCCTCCTCTCTAACATGATGCTTTGGAACTCTATGAATCAATGCTAATTCAGATCCAGTACCCTTAAAATTTTTGGATATTCCTCTTTCCCCAGTGTGTATTTTCTCAGTTGAATTATGATAGGTCTTTTTTGAGGAAAATGGGGGAAATTACCATACTATATTTTTGCCATAGTATTTCAAGATTCTTCCTCCTGTGGACTTGGTCACCTCTTCAGTCAATGGTTTCTGGGTCTGAAAACTGCCTGAGGTCTGAGATCTGGGCAAAGGATCACGAATTCCTATTGGGGTGACCACCCTCAGCCTGCTGCTTATTCATTCTTGCCTTCTTTTGATTGTGTAAATTAAGCAATACCCCCATTAGTTATTCATCTGTTTTGCCTCTAGGGGCACCATGTTCTATTAATCATCTCCACAGCTCCCTCCAGGTCACACCCCCTTAGCTGCAACCCCCAGGGTTCTGGCAGTAAATTGTTGCCACCTGGCCCCTGTTTTACTTCAGAGTCTCATCATCCGCATTTCCCCATTGCTATCAATGAGCCAACTGATTGATCGATATGGATGTAATATACAGATATAAACATCGGTTCTTTTTTTTACAGAAAGGTATTGTAACTATATTGATCTGTCGCAGAAGTACAGATCTTCTCATTTTCCTAAAGCAAAGGAGAGAGGAGAGCCCCACCATAAAAGAGTTTCCAGTATTTTGGCATAATGGACTTGAGTTATTTCAGCTAAGCAATTTGAAGTGCATTGGCTCTGGACAAGGCATAGTGCACACTCGGCAGAGATTGGCATGCTAGGAAAACTCAGGCTTTGCTCATTTGCTACTCATTCAATAAACCTTTGAGTGCCTGCTAAAGGAAAGACCCCCAAGCTAGAAGCTGGTGTATAATGGTGAATGAAAGAGATGTGCAAAATGTTTCCAATATTTGAAAGAGAATCTGAAATTATGCTAAATTCCTGAGTGTTTCCATATGGAGATATATGTATATAGTAGAAGTATGAAGGACCAATTGCTATTTTAGAGCAGGGGTTGGTAAGTTATGATCTATGTACTAATTCCAGCCACCACCTGTAGGTAAAGATTTATAGGAACAGAGCCACACTTATTATCTACGGCTGCTTTCAGGCTACCATAGTGGAGTGTAGTTGGGACAGAGGCCACATGGCTTGCAAAGTCTCAAATATTTGCTATCTGGCCCTTTACAGAAAAATGTTTGCCAGGCACTGTTTTAGAATCTCAAGTATGACTACTTAAAACTCAGGATTGTAACAACTACTGTGCTTGTCGGCTTTCTTTGCTTGGGATACAAGAGTGGTGGATAACATTTTGCCTTCCACAGCTTTTTCATCAAGAAAACACATTTTTATAATTATGTCACAGATAATTCCAACAGAAACTTTAATATAAAAAGCCAATCTCTGGCATTTTACAAAAGTGACATAAGAGAGAGATGGTTATCAATAAATACAAAAAAAATTTTTTTAAATTGCTTTCAATGCTACAAAGCAGAAAAACACAAGAATTTAAAATTCATTGATTAGGAAAGAAACAGGATAAAAAAGCTGTCCTGCTGTTTGCCTCTTTCTGAGTCTAACCTCAAATGACTAAGGGTTGTGTTAAATTTGAAAGCTTTCTGCAGAAATAGAAGAGTATCCCTCCCTGTTAGTGACCCTAGTGATGTCAAGCCTTCAGATTTTTCATGCAGCTCTCATGCACTTAGATTAAAACCATATTGTAAGAAAAATATCTTTAATACTTTTTTAAAGGAAAATGTATGGACAATAGGGAAAGTCTACTACAAAAGTTTAGGTGTTATGGCAACAGAAAGTAATAATTTAAAGAGTTACATGGTTCTTTTCTTATATTAGTTGGGTTTTGTAGGGTGTTAATGGAACTTGGGAATGCAGCCCCCTTTGGTCACACCCACAGTGTGTGCTGCTCAAGGACAATGGAAGAAGACTGGTGACTTGGCCATTTGGGAGACTCAGGGTGTTTCTGCATTGACCCTACTGTTCAAAAGAGTAGGTAGAGGTGAACAGCAGACAGAACTGAGTAGAATAAGCCACATGGACACCCAAGCAAGCAATAACATGGCACCCTTCCATGCCAGTATTCTTTTTTTTAAATATTTATTTAATTTATTTATTTGTTGCTCTGGCTCTTAACTTCAGCTCTTCGGCCCCTTAGTTGTGGCATGCAAACTCTTAGTTGTGGCATGCGAACTCTTAGTTGTGGCATGCGTGTGGAATCTAGTTCGCTGACCAGGAATCGAACCCGGGCCCCCTGCATTGGGAATCAGGAATCTTAACCACTGTGCCACCAGGGAAGTCCCCACACCAGTATTCTTCACACACTTGTTCAATATTTTTAAAATATGGTTGGGAAGTGTAGTGAGTTGAATTATGGCCCTCCCAACCCCCACCACCAAAAGATGTGTCCAAATTCTAACCCCTGATACTTGGGAATGTGAACTTGTTTAACAACGGGGTCTTTGCAGATGTAATTAAACTAAGGATTTCAAGATGAGATCATCCTGGATTGAGGGTGTGCCTTAAATCCAATGGCACATGTCTTTATAAAAGGAGGGAAAATTTGAGATCCAGAAACAGAGGAAAAGGCCATATGAAGCTCAACTGAGGCAGAAATTGGAGGGCGGCCATAAGACAAGTTCTACCAGCAGCCACAGGAAGCTAGGAGAGAGGCATGGCGTAGATTCTTCCTTAGAGCCTCCAGAAGGCTGTCAACACTTTAATTTCATACTTCTGGACTTCAAAACTGTAAGAGAATAAGTTTCTGCCACTTTAAGCCACCAGCTTGTGAGGCCCAAGGAAACTAGTAAGGGGAGAAATTAATTTTTAAAGATCTTTGGCATTTTATGTTTAAAATAAGGAGTTTAATTATACAAAATGACATTAAAACTTCTTAGGAATTGTCTTTATTTCACTGGATTTTGGCTTTGGTCAGTTAAAAGTTATCATCATATTTACCTAGGATAGATGTAACTTTATATAGACAATAACAACTATTAAGTAATTTTGATAGTAGGATAAAAAGCTAAATAAAAGTAGTAAATAATAGTATAATTATATAATAAAATTATATAAATTAAATTTTTTTCTTAAGTTCAAGTAAGAAAAACATTTTTCTTATTTCTCTAGTTTTTTATCCTCCCCCTCTCCTGCCAGTTTCCTCTTGAAATATTCAGAATCATACAACTTCCTTTGCATGAACATTGAAGGATTTAAGATTTAAATAAAATAAGTTACTTGATATTGGAAAACAGTACTATGCTGTGCTTTATTCTGTTTCAGAATTTCAACAGATTGCTAACTTTAGGTTGATCCTGGGGTTGAGTGCTGTGTGCTTCTGAGCAATCATGTGATTTGGAAAAATAACAGAGAGGCTTCCTGGGGGGATGAATAGAGAGAGTAGGGTCACAGCTGGGCAGGCAGAAGGCCTATGATTCAGACCCTGCTGGGTTCCCAGGCTCTCCTGCCCTTCTCTTCCCACAGTCGGAGCTGTTTGAACCCCACGGGCTGTCTTAGCCTTGTTCCAAGGCCACAGTTACACATTCACATTCAGGTTATTGTAAAGTACCATGAACCCCAGTGGTTCCCAAGCTTCACTTGCATTTGTAAAAATGCCGACCCGTGTGTGTGCCACCCTAGATTTTCTCAATCCGAATTGCCAGGGACCAGACCTGGCAATATGAATTTAAAATTTCTCCCAGGTGGTTCTACTCAAGTGTATGGCCCAGCAGTGAAGGACAAGTGCACCAGAGCAGTGGTTCTCCAGGTGTGGTCCTTGAATCAGCAGTTTCACCGTCACCTAGGAACTTGTTTGAGATGCAAAGTCCTGGTGCCCCCCCCCCCCCCAGGCTTGCTGAATCAGAAATGGGAAAGGGGCCTAGTCATCTGTGGTCTAACAAGCCTTCCAGGTGATTCTTACATGTGCTCAAATTTGAGAACCGTTGTCCACACTTAGACTCATTTCCAAAGAATAGAGCCTAGAAAGGGGAAAATAGTCATCTTAAAAACCTGGTGGGTGGGCTTGCTAGGTGGCACAGTGGCCACCTAGAATCTGCCTGCCAATGCAGGGGACACGGGTTCGATCCCTGCTCCAGGAAGATCCCACATGCCAAGGAGTGGCTAAGCCCGTGCACCACAACTATTGAGCCCGCGCTTTAGAGCCCGTGAGCCACAACTATTGAGCCCATGTGCTGCAACTACTGAAGCCCACATGTCTAGAGCCCATGCTCCACAACGAGGGAAGCCATCACAATGAGGAGCCCACGCACCACAACGAAGAGTAGCCTCCACTCACCGCAACTAAAAAGAAAGACCGTGCACAGCAAAAAAGACCCAATGCAGCCAATAAAATAAATAAATAAACAAATTTATGAAAAAAAAACAAAAAACAAAACAAAACAAAACCTGGTGGGTGTCACTTTAACCAGGTTAATCCTCTGTGTTAAATCTTGCTGAAGTCATGTGTCCCCTGATATGACAATGCCCTTCACCCCTGTGGTCTTCTTTCTAGAGACCCATAACCCAAATCTAAACATTAGAAAGCATTGGACATATGAAGAAAAACTGAGGGACATCCTACAAAATACTCTTCAAGACTGTCAAGGTCTTGAATAACAAGGAAAAACTGAGAAACTGTCACAGATTGGAGGTAAATAAGGAGACATGACAGCTGAACACAATGTGAGACCCTGAAGCAGATCCTGGAATAGAAAATGACATTAGTGAAAAAACTGGAGAAAATCTGAACAAAGTTTCTAGTTTAGTTATTAGTATTGTACCAATGTTCATTTCTTAGTTTTGACACATGTACCCCATGATGTAAGATATTGAGGTGAGGGAAGCGGGCTTAACAGTATATGGGAATTCTCTGTACTATATTTGCAGCTTCTCTGTAAACCTAAAAAAAAAGTAGGTCAAAAAATGTTCAGAATCAACAAAAACAAAAAATAAGGCAAAAAACGTGTGATCCACATATCAGCAGCATCTACATTACCTGAAAGCTTGTTAGCAGTGGAGATAATCAGAACCCATTCCAGATCTGCTGAATCAGAACCTGCGTTTTTCAAAAGATCCTCAGGTTAATCATTGAATGGACAATAACAGTTGAAAAACCCCGCTCTTGACCACAAGCCTGGGATTTAGCATCAACTCAACCTTGTCTAGGCCTGAAACACCCACCAGTTTTGATTATTGAGCAACTGCCTATTTCTTTTTTCTTTTTAAGCTCTTCATTGGAATATAATTGAATTGCTTTACACTGTTGCGCCAGTTTTTTTCTGCCTATGTCTTAAAACCCACGCTCAGTTTTCAACCTGATTGAGATCACTAAGCTCTGTGCCAATCCTTGGGGCACAGTTCTTACATGTTAACAGCCCCCAAAGGCTCAAACCCTATCTTTCATTTGAGATATTTCCTTCTTTAAACCACAGGAGTCTTGCCTTTGATCCCCCTGCCTGGGGCCTGCTACATGCCACAGACTTTCCTCGTGCCAATGTACCTGGTATTTAAAGTGCTGCCTCCTAGAAGCCCCCATCACGTTTTCCATGCACCTCCCATGGTGATATTAGTGCTGGGATTTCCACCTATTGTCACTATAAACTCAGATGTTGTACTCTATTTGCAGATTCAACTAAGCCTGGAGATATCTAGAGATAGGATGGCATGTGGAGAACTTACTTCTCTCTCAAATAGTTCAACAACAAGAGCAGGATTTCCAGAGGTCTCAATATTTACCAAAAAAGTGGGTTCAACAGGATCTGGGATTTGAGACAATGGCTAGCAGCCACTAGAGGCTTAGGAAAGAAACTAGAAAGGTAAACAACTTCCTCTATGCCCAGACTTTTTCCTTTTGTGTCACTGAAGTCTCAGAAATATGGACCTGCTGAAGTTATATAGTTTGTTAATGGGATGTTATAAAATCCAGCTAGAATGGTGAACACGGATACTTCCCCTGGACCTGCTGGCATTACCCTTCTTCTCTTGGGGGAAAGCATTGCAGTGAATTGCTGAAGGTTAAAATTCAAGAGCAATGACTCTTTGAAAAGATGCCTGGTCCAATCTGCCAGAAGGGAGACCAGACTCCTTGCTTTTGTAGGGAAACACTGGGCCCTCACCTTGGGGCATCCTGTCAAGTGTCATCCTCAGGAAACATTGTGTGAATCGGACCATGGCACATGGATTTTTCAGGGAAGAGTTGCGCCAGCATCCAGATGATTTGAGAGCAGCTGAGGCAACCGTGCAATGACCTGAAAGTTAGAACCAACCTGGCGAATGGGGAATGGGGAGAAGTTGATGGGATTCCACAACTCTCTGAGCCGTGGAAGAGTTCTGGATGGGGCTGGAAGTGCCCTTGTGTCTGCAAGGGATAGGTAGGTCATGGATAACCAGTATGCCCTCTGGGGGCACTGATGTGCTCAATTTGCAGTGATCTGGAGACATGCATTTGAGCCAACACACCATACTTCACAAATGCACAGATTTCTAACCTTTGTGTGTCATTTCTTTTAATTTATACTTTTGAAAAACTCTAATCTTGTTGCTGAACAACTAAAAGGAGAAGAGATTTTCTCCCATTTTGATCAGGATAGACAGGAGATTACTCTTTTTCATAACATAAGTGTTTAGAGTAGTTGCACAACCAGGGGAAGCTGGGGAACAGGAGAGGAAGGGAGCCAGGCTACCTGAGGACACAGACCACCCCACTGCAGTGGAGAAGGTGAACAGGGTAAACTTCAGTGTCAACATTAGGAAGCAATTCCACTCTCCTCTCAAAAAGCTCATGGAATAATCTAACATCATCTCCAATTAAGATATTCAAGTTTAAAATTTTGACACTTTAGTGTCTAAAAATTGCAATGACATATCCAATAAAAAAACACATTGTCATAGAAGGCAGAGCATTTACACCTTGGGCTTTGTGATCCTAAATTGCATTATGAAACTAATTAGCTGTAAGCTAGACAGTATGTGAGTCATTTATTCTCATATCAACATCAACTGTGAAATCTAAAGTGAATGATGACATTTCAGGAACAATTGCATGTGATCCTTCTTCAGCATGTTTGGGCAACGTGGAGTAGCTGTCGTAAGGGAATACATCATCTCACGCTATTTTAATGATGACAGCTCCCCTGGGAAGGAACATAAGGGGGAAAATGAGTTTAGTGTCTGGGCTGTGTTTGAAGTCAAAGTCAAGATGAAAAGCAAATACTGTTTTGAAACTAATTTAGGGGATTGTTGATAATAGATGAGAAATTATGCTTCAGGGATGTCTAAACGCAAACACCAATAATTTTAAAAAGCAGTGAGATTTTTTCATTCGTTTCTCTGTGGGTATAAAAAATTATTTACATCATGATCAAAAATATGAAAAAAAATCATAGTAAAATGACTGGAATGAAGTGCGCTAAGTTAATAGTGAATGTCTTACATGATAGGACAATGACAAGTCAGTTATTTCTTCCCACTTCTCAATAATTTCAGTTTGTCTGTAATTAAAAGAATAAATTCCTTTCAAAAAATAGAGCACAAAAGGACAGATACTATGTGATTCTATATAAATGAAATCTTTAAAGTAGTCAAATCATAGAAACGGGAAGTAGGAAGGTAGTTGCCAGGGGCTGGGGGGAGGGGAAGGGAGTTTCAGTGTCACAAGATGAAAAATGGAAAGATCTAGAGATCTGAGCACAGCAACGTGAATATACTGAGCACTACTGACCTGTACACTTAAACACAGTAAAAATGGTAAATTTAATGTTATGTAAAAAGAATAGAACAATACAGGACCATATGTAAAATAACAATAATAAAAAGATAAAAATGTTTAAATATAGTACATTCAACAAGGACTTGTGACACTGCCAACATATGGGAGTTAAGGTTGGAAATTAGTCTAAATTGCCCTCCTGATGCTGGTACCATGCAAGAAATAGGGCGCATAGGAAGGGAAGCAGTTTTGTAGAAGAAAAGGAGATACGAGTTCAATTTAAATACTCAGTGTCTGTAGGATAGCCAGTCTAAAGTGTGCATTAGGAAGTTGGATGCACAGATCTGGGGCACAGGAAATAAAGATTTGGATCAGAAAAAGAAAAAAAACTAGTGATCTGAAGTGGGTGGGGTCACCTTAGATTAGAGTGGAAAATACCAGCAATAAGTGCAGAGCTGTAGGAAAACTAACATGTAACAACAACGGGGGGGGGGGGGGGGGGGGGGATGACTGAGAAAAAGGGAGTGTTATGAGTTTCCCAGGGCTGCCCTAACAAATTACTACAAATTGTGCTGCTTATAACAACAGAAATTGATTCTCTCACAGTTTTAAAGGCCTGAAATCTGAAATCAAAGTGTGGCTGGAACATGCTCCCTCCAAAGGTTCTCGCAAAGACTCCTCCCTTTCTTCTTCAAACTTCTGGTGTCTATGCATTCCTTAATTCATGGCTGCATCATCCAATGTCTGCCTCTGTCTTCACATGGCCTTTTCCTCTGGGTGCGTATCTTTTCCTTTTCTATCTCTTATACGGAAATTTGTATTCAATCTAGAGCTCACCTTGATGATCTAGGTTGATCTCATCTCAAAATCCCTAACTATATCTGCAAAAACCCTTTTCCCAGGCTCCAGGGATTAGGATGTAGACATATCTTTTAGGGGATCACCATTCAACCCATGATAGGAATAAGGTCAGGAAATTATAAGAACTATGAGGGTGGGGAGGGATGGATTGGGAGTTTAAGATTAGCAGATGCAAACTATATTCTAGAATGGATAAACAACAAGCTCCTACTGTATAGCACAGTGCCTATATTCAATATCCTGTGATGATAAACCATAATGGAAAAGAATATAAAAAAGAATGTTTGTATATGTGTAACTGAATCACTTTGCTGTACAGCAGAAATTAACACAACATTGAAAATCAAATATACTTCAAAGAAATAAATTTAAAAAAAAAGAACTATGGGGAAAAGGGTCTCTTTGTATGGATTAGGCAATGAGAAGTCCTACACGTAAAAAAAAAAGAAAAGATCCGCTTCATTTTGTGTAACATAACTTTCCCTACATACATTTGGCACTCTCTTCTCCCAGTGTAAATACAAAGACCAATTAGACCAATCCCAGCCTTCATGAAGGCCAGTAAGAAAAAGCATAGAATCAAAATAATTAGATTGCACCGTTTATGTGCTACAATAGAAAAATGTTCAAGAATTACGATGGAGTCTCAGTGAGAGGTAAAAGCACTTTTCTGTAGAATCAAAGAAGAGTCTAAGTGGAAACTGGCAAAGAAAAAAAAAATGGAGAAGGGAGGTTAATTCTAGGAAGAAGCTTCATGACCAGTGGCTTAGAGGCTGGGAAGTGCTTATGCAGTGTTTAGGGAAGAGGAAGAGGTTGGGTAACCCTAGAGGGTAAGGCCTGGGGCAGAAGTGAACAAGAGGTTGTGGTAACGGCTGGGACTGTGCACAGGAGATCTTTATCCCTACCTTTGAGTCCTATTCTAATCAGGATCTGGAACATTAAACAGAGTCCTGCTCAGGGAAAGAAATAAGGCTGCTAGTTATCATAGCATCTAAAGAATCGTTTGGGGCCCTGTGAGTTTGGACTGATCTACTTTGAGCACAGGCTTTCCAAAGATATAGGATAGAAGGATTGTTAAGAGCAGCGCTGCTGTGGAAATGGAAAACACGGGGGATACAGGAAAGGGGACTCTAGTAGAGGCAAGAAGCAATGATGATCTCTGGGCTCGTCAGCTTGGGAAAACGGACGAAGAGGGACACAGTCGAGAGGAAGCGATGGCTGAGATGGGGAAATGAGTTCACAGTCCCTTATTTGGATATCAAACCTCAACAGTTCTGAAAAGCTAACATTTAAAAATAAGTCTGGTGCAATTCACTTGGTGGTAAACCTGACCTAACATGAGGCCGTTTGCAATCTTCACATACCCCCTTTTAGACTGAGTGAACATCTTTTGCTGAAGAAATACTGTATTTGATTATGGGATGTTGGCCCCATATGTGGCATATGTCACCTTTCTCAGGCCTGATAAATGTCTGAACCAGCTATTTCCGACTTCAGGGCCTAGGCTTATGGTTAAGTGACTTTGCACCTGTAACAGGTCCTGTGTGAAAGTTGCGTTTGAGGGATTCAAAATCAACTTGCTCTCCTGTAGAGAGAAAGTTTACACAGAGTACAGGTATAGGAAAAAAACATTTTCCAGCAAACTAGAATCTTTTCTACGTGTAGTGGAAATGTTAAATAAAATGTCAAAATAATCTAGAAAAAAAAATTCTCCTCCCAGTTCTTATCATATTGAGACAAATTCCATAGTAGGGCTAAAATTTAAGGCCTAGTGTACATAGCGGCACTGCATACAAATTTTCCTGTATCCTTTTTCATCCAAGCAGACTTCTGTGAGAAAATGTCAACAAGTAAACTTTATATATTCTGTTATCCGTTTTTTATGTTTCCACTTCTTAGCTCTTACTGAACCGGAGGGGTCTAACACAGAGGGCTGCCTGTCTTCACACGCCCTCCTTGACTCACAGAACACTTGGTTTTCTTTTGAGGCGAGGTCCTTGGAATACAGCCACTTTCCGGAGGCTATTTTTACTTGTTCAAGCAGATTTACAAGAGTGATTTGCAGAAACTCACTTGTTCCCTTTACATGTATTGTATGAGAAATGTGAAGAAGAAAGCAGAAAGAAAAAAAATCAAGATTCCCATGCTTTATATCTAGAGAGAAGAAGAGTGGACATAGAACAATTAGCAACAATTTAGAAACTGAAGTCGTCCTTTGCCAGCTCCCCAAGTCCTGACATCTGAGCCAGGTTTAATTTAACTTGGTGGATGGAGAAGAGGATGTTACCAGGGTAAATGTGTGTGCCCGCACTTGCGCATGTCCACATGTACACGCACACAAACACACATACACACACCACAGACAACTGAAGCGACAATTAAAAAGTGCAAACTACTATGTTTAAACTGGATAAGCTACAAGGATATATTGTACAGCACGGGGAAATACAGCCAATAGTTTATAATAACTACAAATGGAGTATAATCTTGAAAAATTGTGAATCACTGTGTTGTACACCTGCAACATATAAATTTGTAAATCAACCATATCACGTGGAATCTAAAAAAATGATACAAATTAAATTCTTTACAAAACAGAAACAGACTCACAGACTTAGAAAACAAACTTATGATTACCGAAGGGGAAAGGCAGTGGGAAGGGATAAAGTAGGAGTTTGGGACTAACATAGACACACTACTATATATAAAATAGTCAGCGAGGACCTATTGTATACCACAGGGAACTCTACTCACTCTGTGATAATTTATATGGGAAAAGAATTTGTAGAAGAATAGACATATGTAAATAGGTATAACTAAATCACTTTGCTATACACTTGAAACTAACATGACATTGTAAATCTGTACTCCAACATAAAATTTAAAAAAATCAAAAACAGTCATGTCCACCAGAAAAAAAAAGTGTGTTTCTCTCTTCCTCCCTCCTTTCTCCCCTCCCCATCAGTCTTTTCACTACACAATTACCTCAAAGGATGCTGGGATTCCGTGAAAATCAAACATATTATTGCAAATAAGGTTTGGGGCCTGAGGAGTTCATTTGATCGCACTCCAGTTTCTTAATTACTACACATTAATTGTAATGAGAGAAAATGCACATAAATTGTAACTGCTCTACTTTTCCATTCAGCAAAAATATTACGGTATTACTGGCAGAAATATTACAGTATAAATAATTGCAACACATCTTGTGATGAACACTTTCTTCTCTCTGCACCAGAGTGGGGCAGTGGGATCCACAAAGCCAACAATGAAAGTGAGACATGGTGACTTTCTAGGCCCGGTTTAAATCGCTCAGTCCTGTAACTATCCTTTAGTTTTCCATGTCTCATTCATTCACTCAATACACATTTCACATGCATTTTTTTTCTTGTGCTCACAGCTTTCCTGCCAGTTCCAGAAACAAAGTAAGAACACAAACTCTTGAAGGGAAGGAAGCTAAAGGTTGACAAGCATCTACTTTGAGCCAGATACCTTATTTTCTCATCTAATTTATTCTCCCAAACCATAGTTATTGTTATTCTCATTTCATAAAGACAGGAAATGGAGTTAGAGAAATGAAAGCTTTCACAGAGCTCATGCAGCTGAAAAATGGTGAAAACCAGATTCATTTTTTTCCATCCTCTGATTTACCACTTACCAAGAGCCTAGCACTGCCCAGGGATACACCATGATACAAAACAAACAAAGGTCCTTTCCTCCCAACTCTTTCCACTGTAACAGTGGCCTTCAACCCTGGTTGAGAACACTCTAGAATCACCTGGAGAGCTTCTAAAATGCACCAGCACCAATGTCCACTCCTGGTAATGAAGTCAGAATCTCTGGAAGTGTAGCCCAAGCTTAAAGATTTTTTAAAGTGTTTCCAAAATGCATTCAGGATTGAGAATATTTGTTTATTAGATTATGCTGAATACAAGGTTACCATCCTCAAAACATTTACACTGTCTAAAAGTTACAGGTAAATGCATTAAAAATATAACTCACTTGGAAAAAAATTTCGAGGTAATGCACAAGCAAATTTGAAATTGTGTGGTACATATGTAAAGAAAAGGAATTCATAAAAGGCAAAATTACTTTTGGAACTGGGATGGTGTTATACACAGAATTGTGCCCTCCCCCCACACAAATTCACATGTTGAAACTCTAACCCCAATATCTCAGAATGTGACTGTGTTTGGAGATAGGGCCTTTAATGAGGTAATTAAGTTAAAATGAGGTCATTAAGATGGACCCTAATCCAATCTGACTGCTGTCCTTATAAAAAGAGGAAATGGCACACAAAGAGATAACAGAGATACACACACACACACACACACACATACAGAGGAGAGACCATGTAAGGACACAGCAAGAAGGCAGCCATCTACAAGCCAAGAAGAGAGGCCTCAGGAGAAACCAATGCTGCAGTCACCTTGATCTTGGACTCTTGGCCTCCAGAACCATGGAAAACATAAATTTCTGTTGTTTGAAACACTCAGCCTCTGGGATTTTTTATGGCAGCCCTAACAAATTAATACAAATGGGTTCATGGAAGTATAATTTCAACAATGAAGGGAATATAGGGAAAGCACTTGAAGGCAGGGTATACTTTTGACTAGAGTCAAAACTCTAATTCAGTTCTGAAACTTGGGTGTGTATCAGAACCATCTATGGAATTTGGTAAAATGCTGATACCCAGGCCTTATGCTACTTCCACAAGTTTGAGCCACTCTATGCTTGCCTCTGGTGATTCTGATACACAACACCATTTGAGAATCATTAGACTAGAGGGTGGGGATTTGGAGGACATTATTGGCAGGTGAAAAGTGATTGCTACTGGGGGACAAAAAGAAACTAAGGGAAAAAAAAGGTTAGAATGAATATAATATGTATTGAGGGGAGTAATGATGATAAAGAAATCTACATAATTAGGGTAGAAAGAGTGATGGTTAATTTTTTATGTCAATGTGGCTGTGCCCTGGTGCCTAGATAACTGGTCAAGCATTGTTCTAGATGAGCCTGTGGAGGTGTTTTTTGGATGACACAAACATTTACATGGATGAACTTTTGAGTTAAGTAGATGATACGGGTGGGCCTCATCCAATTGTTTGATGGCCTGAATGGAACAAAACTGACCTTGCCCAAGCAAGAAGGAGTCCTGCCAGCAGAAGACCTTTGAGATAGGTGTAGATGGATAAATGATAGATAGATAATAGATAAATAGATAGATAGATAGATAGACACACACACATGGGGACGTCCCTGGTGGCGCAGTGGTTAAGAATCTGCCTGCCAATACAGGGAACACGGGTTCCAGCTCTGGTCTGGGAAGATCCCACATGCTGCGGATCCCACGTGCAGCTAAACCCGTGAACCACAACTACTGAGCCCATGAACCGCAACTACCTAAGCCTGTGCGCCTAGAGCCCGTGCTCCACAAGAGAAGCCACTGCACTGAGAAGCCCCCGTGCACCACAACAGAGAGTAGCCCCAACTCACTGCAACTAGAGAAAGCCCACGCACAGCCACGAAGACCCAACATAGCCAAAGATAAATAAATAAATAAAATAATAAATCTCTAAAAAAAAAAGATATACACACATGAACACACACACACACACACACACATGCTGTTAGTTCTGTTTCTTTGGAAAACCTTGACTAATACGAAAGGAGGGGTTAGAAAGATGACAGAATACACTAAAGGAAGGCTTTCATGAACAAGCTAAAGAGTTTGGACTTTATCTGATTGGGACTACAGAAGTTTTCAGATAAAGCAGGTGAGTCTTCAGAGTACAGGTTTGCCTTTGGCACTCATCTTGAAACACAAACATCAGTATAGAATATGGATTAATCCCTTTTCTCTTTAAACTGACACCACAGGGAGAGGAGCCGCTATTCAGAAACACGTAATTTGTTAGAGCGGGATTAAGAAGTTTGCTACAGTCAATTTCCTTCCTTGTTATGTTACCGAATCACCAATACATCACAGGGATAATGTGGAAGAAGAAGTGAAACAGGGTAATGAAAAATGAGGCTTTGGGTTTCAAATCCTTGATGCAAATAACAAGCCCACGTTCTGCTGTCACTTGCTGAGATGTTCAATCTATACTCTTTTGATGTAGTCACCATGAAAACTATCCCAGAGTTTTAAGAACTAAAACAAATCAAGTTAGACTTCAAAGGATGAATAATGAAGAACACTAGGAATTTTACAACCTACCATTCTAACTTGGTTTTCAAAGACTTCTCACACACATCTGTGTCTCTAATGCCATTGGAAGGATGGGAAAAGATGCTGCATGTATTTGTTTAGAAAATGTTGAAATCATCTGTGCTTATCACACCATTGTTTGTAGTTAAATTTTCTTAGCTCTAGAACAGTCTGGATGTTCTTCTTAATTTGTCTAAAATCTGTCAGTTCTCTTGCCAGTATTTTATTAGTAATCTGTGCTGAGATATGCCACTTCATTCCTTCACAGACTCCTTCATTCCATTCAGCATTTATGAAATAAATATGTATTAAGTACCTACCCTAAGCTCCACACTGTGATAGGTATTGGGAATACAGTACAGTCTTCAACAAGACAAAAGGTATCATCTTGTTCTCATTATAATCTCTTGATAGGTTATAAAATTATGACTTAAAATGCAAGAAATAGGAGGAGTGTTATAGAAGATACTGACCCAGACACCTGGTGGGATCCCATTCGCTTAGCACATGTGTTCGGGGGGTTTCATTGCATGTGCCGGATGTCTAGAAAGTTCATGGAGCAGAACTTTTGTGGGTGGAGATTCCAGTAGGCATAAACTACTACTCCAGGAAACAGGCTCTTCTCCTCCCCTCCTCCCTCACTCCCCTCCCTTTCTTTTATTTAGCAAGTATGTTTGAATCCATACTATGGACAAAATTGAGTGAGGATACAATGAGTAGAAACAGTCTTTGCACACCTAGAGCTTACAGTGCAGTAGGGATTAAACAGAAAATGTTTCAAAAGTCACACAGATCAACGTAGCCTCTAGCAGCAAGAGCAGTGAGTGAAAGGCACACAGAGAAACGACAGGAGAGCTCAGTCTGAAGAATCAGAGTCAGCACCAAGCCTAAGTACCTGTGTTCTTATTTACAGAAAATTCTATCAGATTCTAGACAAGCAGTTGCTCAGGTCAACTGAGTCTCAATCGATGTTAGGAATAACCATGATTTCTTTCCTTGAAAGTGCTCCGTAAAATATCTGCTATTAAATGTCCTCCTAAGAGGTTACATTTTTATTTGTGTAGCCACACAACTCTCTTATCTGATTGTGAGGGAAAATATCTCCCTTTTGAGTAAGTAAATAGTGTCTGAGTTGAAAATGGATCCCCCATTGCGCAAACATTGAGACACTAAGACTCTCTGCTATAATAAATATCCCCTTCTGGGTGCAGAAGTCCAAGCTGTTGCTGTTTCCCCATTCTACATCTTTACCGTATGGGCTGTGGTAGTAATTTTCATTAGAATCACCTGAGGAGCTCAGAGACTGCTATCTGAATCCCATCCTCAGAGAGTCATATTGATCTGATATAATTGGGTTTTCTAAAGTCTCCAATTTAAAGGGAATCCTCCTACACTGTCGGTGGGAATGTAAATTGGTACAGCCACTATGGAGAACAGTATGGAGGTTCCTTAAAAAATAAAAATAGAGTCACCATATGATTCAGCAATCCCACTCCTGGACATATATCTGGAAAAGATTAAAAACTCTAATTTGGAAAGATACTTGCACCCCAATGTTCATAGCAGCACTATTTACAATATAGCCAAGACATGGACTCAACCTAAGTGTTCATCAACACTTCTCGTTGGATAAAGAAAATAAGTGGATGAAGAACAGATAAAGAAGATGTGGTATTTTTATACAGTGGAATAATAAACAGCAGCTACATGGATAGACCTAGAGATTAACATACTGAGTGAATAAAGTCAGACATGGAAAGACAAATGATATGACTTATATGTGGAATCTAAAATATGATACAAATGAACTTATTTACAAAACAGAAATGGACTCACAGACATTGCAGACAAACTTATGGTTCTCAAAAGGCAAATGGGTAGGGAGGGATAAATTAGGAGTTTGAAATTAACAGATAGAAACTACTATACATAAAATAGATAAACAACAAGAACCTATTGCATGACACAGGGAACTAATTGAATATCTTGTGATAACCTATAATGAAAAAGAATCTGGAAAAGAATATATTATATATTTATATATGTATATTTATAATTGAATCATTTTGCTGTACACCTGAAACTAATACAACATTGTAAATTGGCTATACTTCAATTAAAAAAAAGAACTCTCTAATTGATGCTAATGTGAAGCTATGATTAAGAACCACCAAGCAACTGCGATCTCTATTCACAGATCACTGTTATTCCCAAAATGACCTACATTCTCTGATCTCTGGAATGGTCTTGCCTGTGTTCTCAAATTTTTCCATTCTACAAGTATTTGACTCAAGTAAGAAAGGTTCTTCCAGCATTTTTAGAAGTCAATCAAGTCTTATTGATCATGGTTGCTTAATACACTTCAGAGACTAAAAACTTATTTTCTTAAAGGTCTTGAGGCAGAGACTATTTGGGGTACCTGTGAAATACTGTGTTTGGATTTGAAATTTATCTGGACACAAAGTCTAGTGGGGATGTATATTGAAGCTTATTTTGCTCAACAGACACTCAGAGCAAAACAAAAATTTGCAACTATGGTGACTATAATTTTAAACTTAAATGCTGA
This sequence comes from Hippopotamus amphibius kiboko, assembly GCF_030028045.1. Taxonomy (NCBI): domain Eukaryota; kingdom Metazoa; phylum Chordata; class Mammalia; order Artiodactyla; family Hippopotamidae; genus Hippopotamus; species Hippopotamus amphibius. The sequence goes on along the minus strand of NC_080190.1, from coordinate 105,391,625 downwards.
GACCTTAAATAAGCAATTCAAATTGTACAAGCCATGGAAATTGATCTGAGAAAGACATAAAGGCAATGATCGGGAAAGCTTCCTGGAGGTGGAGGTCAGGTAAGCCTTAACAGGTAAGCAAAATGTTTTCAAGTAGAGAGGAGAGGGAGCAGGAAGTGTGGGAAATATTACATGAAGAGGGAAGAGCATGGAGAAATGGTGCAGAGTTGGAAACAAGCAGCAGGTAATCAGGAAACGGTGAGGAAACTGTCCAACCTGCTGAAATGTGATGCTATGGAATCCTGGGAAAGAAGCCTGCTTAATACAATGGGACCAGACTGGGGAGTCCTTTCAATTACAGGTGCAAACATTTATGCTTTAATTTCTAACAAAGGGGACACCCTGAAGCGCCTCAGCAGGGCACTGATAAGATGGCATTTAATGAACTACTTGTCCATAGTTGCAGAATGGAAGGGAAGGATTAGAGAAAGAAAGCTAGGTGGGAGGTCTTAGCAATAACTCATCTGTAAAGTCTGGGTCATCCTGTTGACTGCGAAGAAAAACAATGAGATGTATGAAAGAGGCATTTTAAAATAAGACTCAACAAGAATTGGTCATTGTCTATACATAGGTGGTAAAGAAAAAGAAAAAAAAGAAGAGTCAAAATTATTCACAGATGTTAAGGCTGAGTGATTTTGAAAACCTGGAAACTTGGGAAACTTCATGGAGCTACTGGGATCTTTGGGCCGATGTTATAACATGAACAAATCGTCAATTGCAGCCATTGTCTGGGGAGGGACAAACACACAGTGTACTTCACCCATCTTACAGTGAGGTTTTTTACACTTTCTTAGAACTAAAACTGCAATTTTTTTTTCAGGCAAAATAACTCAAGAAAAGAGTAAAGTGATGTTCCCATCCTTAGTCAATTTCGGGTTCCATAAGAAAATATCACAGAGTGAGCAGCTTAAACAACAGAAATTTATTTTCTTGAAGTTCTGGAAGCTGGAAGTCCAAGTGATCTTGGGTGGCCTTGGCCAGCAGCAGCTTGAAGCAGAATCTCAGTTCCCCAACCAGAGACTGAAGCCAGGCCACGGCAGTGAGAACACTGAATCCCAGCCACTAGACCGCGAGGTCCAGTGGTCAGTAACAAGGCCCTGACTTGTCTGCTTTATAGAAATAAATTTCAACAGGGATGGAAAGTAGTGAAAGGAGGTAAAAAAGGAGTACATGTGAATAGACACACACAGGCAGTCCCACCTTCATGGTAGTTTATTCACTTATATGGGGCATTTCTTCTGGGTTTCCTCTGCCAATTATCTTGCTTTGCCTGGCTCTGAGTCCATATTTGGTATAACTCAGGGTCCTCTCCTGTGAGCACACGCATCTCTTAGTCAAGACGAATTCCAGCTCAGAAGCCTGTGGGAAGGTTGACACCACCTATTATGGGGTGGTACCCCCTCCCTTTAAGGCCCTTGAGGAGCCTTTCTGGGCATGTGTAATTGGGAAGGTCTCGACCTCAAGAATGAGAGATACATGGTCTGTTTGTTTATCCTTTATCTGGGCAGGACTCAGCTCCTCTCTCCCCCTGCCATTATCTTTATCTTGGTGTCTCTGTGCACAGGGGACAGACTTCAGCCACTCAGCCTGGGGCCCATCTATCTCTTGCCTCACAAGATCAAGGTGTCATCAGGGTTGGTTTCTCCTAAGAGCTCTCTCCTTGGCTTGCAGGTGGTGATGTTCTTGCTCTGTATTCATGTGGCCTCTTCTCTGTGTGTAAGCAGCCTTGGTGTCTCTCCCTCTTCTTATAAGGACATCAGTCCTATATGATCAAGACCCACCCATATGACCTCCTTTAACTTTAATTACCTCTTTAAAGGCCCTGTCTCCAAATACAGCCACATTCTGAGGTTACCGATGGTGGGGACTTCAACATATAAATGTTGGAGGCGGGGGGCAGGGGGAGGCTCATAATTCAATCTACAATAGTCAGCATGTTCTCTAAGTAATTATTCTTTTGGAGATACCCAATATTCAGGGATCAGAATGTTAAGCTGAAATATTTCTGAGAGGTGTGGTCAAAATTAAGGCAATGTCTCTCCTCTTCCAGAAAGGGGAGGAAATTAATCTATCATTTAAGTCCTAGGAATTATATAAAATTAAAATGCATTATGCAACAAAAGTATTCTTTTTTTTTTTTCCTGTGATTATTCTAAATATTTTGGATAAAAGAGGGGAGGAAAAAAAACATTTCCCATCTCAACAAATCATTTCTACGTCCATGACATTTTCTACTTGCCTATCTCCTTATGGTCTCAGCTAGTGTGTGGTGGCTGCCCCTCCAAAAGTTCATTTTATTCACTTATATATGTATTTATTCATTTATTCATGTAGCAAATATTTTTGAGTGTCTACTCTGGGCCTTTCCTGTGCCAGGTCCTAGGGTACAATAGGGAACAAGACAATCAAGGGTCCTGGGATCCAGCTTGTATAACGGTATGGAGCACAGATGGGCAGACAAGCACTACTGGTAGGATTCAAGAAAGGCTTCCCTGAAAAAAATGACATGTAAGCAGTACCCAAAGAATGAATGGGAATAGCAAGAACAAAAGAGAGCAGGAAGACAGATTCCGGGCAGAGAGAAGAAAAATTACAGATGCTCTGGTGTGAGGAAGAGAGCAGTGTCCCTTAAGGCAGTTGGAAGAAGTTCAGAGCATAAGACCAGGTCCTGCCAAGGTGGGGGGTATTGCAACACTGAACCAGAAAGGAAGCAAGGTCACAAGGAATAGTTCTAAGGAGATTAGGTGATGTCCTCGGGCAATTGGAAGCTGTTGAAGAGACAAACTGAGGAGTGATTTGATAAGATTAGGAGTTTAATAAATTCACTCAGGCTACCGTGTAGAGAGGAATTGGAGACTAGATGAAAGGATACATGCTAGAAAGTTGTGGAAAGAATTAAGAGTGGATTATGCTTGGAACCAGTGTAATAACAGTGAGGTAAAGAGAAGTGTGATTTGTGAAAATTTTAAGGAGAATTGTGCAAACCGAGCTCCAGCTAAGCACCACAGAGGACAGTGATTTTCCTTTTTGTCTGTTTGGTTCACTGCTGTTTCCCAAATGCCAAACTCTTACGGAGGACAGCAAAGAGGATGGTAAAGGGGTGTTGGATTTCCTACATACTACTGGCTGCATTATCTCACTGGATATTACAACAATGGAATCCATTTCTGAAGGCCTACTCTGTACAAAACTGTGTACTAGATGCCTTGCATATACAATCTTATGTCAACCCTCACAAAAAACATAAAGTAGAGAAACCAAGAATCAGAGATTGGAGTTTTCCCGTTACTTAATGGTAGAGTCAGGATTTGAACTCAAAGCCCAGGCTCTTCCCATGACCACATGCTGACATCACTGAAATCCAACCCTATGCCCATCTCTCAGTAATAAGATGGAACGTCATTTTTTCCAGGGGGCCACTTTCTCCTCGTTCAGGGACTGATAGAGTAATGAACTTTCCCTGCCTCCTTCCCCATCCACCATCTTCAGGCACTAAGCCCAGCCAACTCCCTGGGGCAGAGGGGAAGAACCAGTCTGGAACCACGATCTCAGATAAAGTGGTCCTGGCCCACAGCCTCAACTCTCCGCAGAGTTTGAGGTGAAGTGAGCTCAGGGCAAACACTTTTATATTTTTCTTTCTATGAATTTTCTTGGATGACAATTTCCACTCTCAAAATATTTTTAAAAAAAAGGAATGAGGAAAACTTATACTTCAGGCTCAATTCTGACTGAGGGAAAATTGTGGGCTAAAGAGGGAGTCACATGTTCCTTGGGAAATGACAGCCACATGGTCTTAATTTTTAAAATAGCCAGAGAATATAACTGTGCTTTAGTTAGGTTGTTTGCTATTCTGTGTCAGATATTGTTCTAGACCCTGGCTGCACAGGACAAGTCAAAGTTCCAACCCCTCAGAAAGCTGACATTCTAACGCGTGGGGAATGAGACAGCAAAAAAAAAAATTTGGACAATTATCCCAGAGTTTGGAAAACCTAATTTTAATAATTTGGGGAAGCAATTTTTAAAATGCATACTCCAATTGCCAAACAAATGGTTCCAGCTTTTCTTTTCCTTTTTGTTTTCTTAAGTTAACAATAAAATACTTGAAAATGGAAACCTGGTTTTAATGAAATTTTATTCACTGACTGATAAAACTTCCATGGGAATGATGGAAAGAATATAGTGGTGTAGGCTAGTCCTCTATCTTTTAAGGATTTTTTAAAGTCTTTACTATGTTTAGGGGATTTATCAAATTTCAGTTTTTATTTCTATAAATATTCTTTTTTTTTTTTTAAAGTGATGTGTTACTTCAAGGTGGAAACCAAGGACGAGTACATGACTTGACCCATTCCCTTCCCACTTCCACAGGAATCATGAATGCATGTATTGAAATGAAGCCTGAGTTTCTTTTTTTTTACTTTTTTAATAAATTTATTTATTTATTTTTTATTGGCTGCGTTGGGTCTTCGTTGCTGCACACGGGCTTTCTCTAGTTGTGGCAAGCGGGACCGCTCTCCATTGTGATGCATGGGCTCTTCATTTCAGTGGCTTCTCTTGCTGTGGAGCACGGGCTCTAGGTGCACGGACTTCAGTAGTTGTGGCACACAAGCTTAATGATTGTGGCTCACGGGCTCTAGAGCACAGGCTCAGTAGTTGTGGCGCACAGGCTTAGTTGCTCCATGGCATGTGGGAATCTTCCTGGAGCAGGGATCGAAACTGTGTCCCCTGCATTGGCAGGCGGATTCTCAACCACTGAGCCACCTAGGAAGTCCCTATAAATATTCTTTATTAGTATCAATTCAACTAAAGCAACATCCTATACTGTAGTTAAAATATACTTATTCTGGTAAATTCCAGCTTGGAATACATTTTAAAGTATATTCTTAATAGAAATTTTTAATAAGAAAGAGGACATGGGGGACTTCACTGGTGGTGCAGTGGTTAAGAACCTGCCTACCAATGCAGGGGACATGGGTTCGATCCCTGGTCTGGGAAGATCCCACATGCTGTGGAGCAATTGAGCACATGAGCCACAAGTATTGAGCCTGCATGCCACAGCTACTGAAGCCTGAGTGCTTAGAGCGCATGCTCCTCAACAATAGAAGCCGCCACACTGAGAAGCCCACATAGTGCAATGAAAAGTAGCCCCTGCTCTTCACAACTAGAGAAAGCCTGCACACAGCAATGAAGACCCAACACAGCTAATAAATAAATAAATAAATAAATTTATTAGAAAGAAAAAAAAGACATGGAACAAAATCAAAAGTATTCAGGACAATAATTTCACCCCTAGAGACACTAGAGGAGAAAGTGAGATTGAGTGACCAAAGATTTTAGGTGTTCTAATTAAAAAAGAAAAAAATAAGTAAATTTGGATTGTGGAAAATTGCTGAAATAAATTCTTGAATATAGTTTGTGAGCATGTAGGAAATGAAATAGTGATCTCTAGGAGATCATGGTATCTTAATAACTAATTGTAGTTTTTAATCAGCAGAACAAAACATGCTAAAATACAGTGTCTTGATATTTTAAGTCATTTCTCAAAATCTTTCTCAATATCTGTGTTAATGGGATTTTTTTAATTGGGTACATAATACTACAGTTAGCAAGTTTCATTCCTGCTTACACAATAGCATGGGTTAGTGGTTTGATGAAAGCTAGTAGGAACACTTCGTATCTACTCCTGTTCTGAATGAAGATATGGAAGGCATGTTATCACATGTACTGATGTGCAAAGTTTAGGGTCAAAGCTAATGTGTTTGAAAGGAAAGATTAGGTTAAAAACATCTTGATTGACTGGAACAATTGTAAAAAGGCAGACTTGTTGGGCTACTGTGATAGAAAACTCGTAACTGTTGCTACCTTTCCCTTGGATTTGCTAGGACCAGGATCCAGAACTAAGCTCCTATTTTTACACTATATGCAGCACTGAGGAAAAATGATAAGACAGTAATCATTATCCAGAAAAGACTAATTCTAAGGGTAAATGATAAATGGGATTTTGTTATCACTGTTGTTTTTCTTCAAATGAATAAAAGTATAAAATTTTAGGCTAGGAAAAAAATCCCATAGCAATAACATAATTTAACTTTCCTTTTCAAATACAAAAACTTCCTATAACATTCTACGTTGTGGCCATCAGCCTTTTCTTGAATTTCTTCCTGGCTGTATCTTGGTACTTAAAACGAGGTCTGGAACATAGTTACTCAAAAAATACTTGTTGATTGAATGATTTTAAGGAAGGAAACTCACTCCTTTCTTAGGCACTGCATTTCATTTCTAGAGGATACCAATTGCTGGAATGGTCTTCCTTACCCTGAGTCAAACTTATTTTTCTATAACTCCCTGTTTATTAGATATAATCATGTTTTCCTGATATGAAAAAAAAAATTTTGGTTTTCTTCGAAATATTTTAAGACAGCTAACTTTTCCCCTTGAAGTCCTTGTTATTTTTTTTTAGGAAGAGGACAACTATTTCCTGAACCTTCTTTAACATGGTTTCCTATCCCAGACCATTTTCATCACCTCTTCTGAACATGCCTCAAATTTTCAAAGATTTTCTTAAAATGTGGTGCCTCAAATTAAACATATGTCCAGATGGAAGTTGATCTGAACACCATACCACAGTATTGTGAGATTAGGTTATCTGTCTGAAAGAAAGTTATATAAGTAGCAATTATTTCAGTTCAGTCTGAAATCAGTTAAAACCTTTAACTGTTTTCTCAAACTACAAGGAGGTCCTAAGCAGACATCTGGGTTAAACATGCTAATTTAAAAAAAATAATAATAAGATTATATTTTCCACTTTGTTTTCTACAGCAAGTCTTTAATCAATCAAAGGATAAAATAAGACATTTGTTATAAGAAAAATCGTTGGGGAATTCCCTGGAAGTCCAGTGGTTAGGACTTGGCGCTATCACTGCTGTGGCACCGAGTTCAATCCCTGGTCAAGGAAAGTCCTGTAAGCTGTGTGATGTGGCCAATAGATAAATAAATAAATAAATAAATAAATAAATAAATAAATAAATAAATAAATACCTTCTTTCCATATGTATAACTGATTCACTTTGCTGTACACCTGAAACTACACACATTGTAAATCAACTATACACCAATAAAATTTTTTTAAAAAATAAAAACAAGTTTAAGACAATTGGAAAAAAACAAACAAACCAACCCTCTCCCCTAGTCTTAAAAAAAAAAATGAAAGGAAAATGATTGATTCTAAAATCATTTACATTTGGGTTTAAAATCTCATACAGAGCTAATCAGATCAACATTCCTTGTTTTCTGCTTGCAGCCCTGTAGGCTGAAAGCGATGCCCTGGTACCCAAGCATAGGATCTGTATGGGCAGGAGGCCTGTGGAAGAGTCAGATCAGCACGGGACACTCAGCCAGGGGCATCTGAGAAGCCAGGTGGGTGAGAGGCCACCGGAGCACACAGCACACGGTTGCCCAAGCTCCCCTCTGGGCCAAATGGGCATGGGCGTTGCATAAACACCACTATTGGCAAATCGAGAACTGGTTTCTGTGGCATGCCCCTGCTACTCTGGCCCGTGCTCTGAAAGGAGGGAGCATGCCAGAATCCTTCCCCAGAAAGAAAGAAGAGAGAGAAGAAACAGCCATAAGGACATGTGAGGACACATCCCTTCCAGCCCTCCTCACACAGTGGGAATGGAGGGAATACGTGTGAGGGGGAGGCTCTCCTGCAAATACCGAGAGGGTACCTGGAGACTAGATAAGAGTTCTGCCCATTCATCCTTCAGTGAATTGAGTTTTGAGCTGCTTGCTACTCAAGGACGGGTAACAGTGGAAGTTGGGAAGACTGGGTCCCCATTTCCCAGAGGTCCCCTCCTTCACTCTCTCTGCAGCACAGGGGGCCCGGGCCTGCTGCCCACACAGCCTTCCAGCCTGCACTATGCTCCCAACCAAGGCAACCATGGCCACGGCCGACCAAGACTTGGCCCGCTGCCCTCGGGGATCACATGGCCGACGTCCTCTTGGCCCTTATGTGGATAGAGGCTGAGTGAGTTCTTCCAGGGGAAGGCAGAGGAATAGGACCTTTGGTGACAAGGGGAGCCTCCCTTATGTCTTTACAATTTTGCTCTGGCTCCAAACTTGTGTGCTCTACTCGGCAATACACAGACTTGGCTGAAGCCGACGCTTTCTCCTTAGAAGGCAGGTTGGCAATCATGTATTGCTCCTGGAGCATTTTCCCTGGGAGTCTCACCTCCATCCACTCCCCCCACCCCCTCCCACCCCCCCAATTCCAAGCAGCTTATCAAAGTATTCCTCTCAACACTTAATTCTCTCCCTGGAAGGAATTCCATTGATGAAATTTTCTCCATCCTATAACATTCCCAGTGATGCTTTATGCCCCCTGTAGAGTGGTGTCTTGGGAATTCTACTGATTCAACTATGGGATCAGTCAAGAGCACACCTCATGTTCTCTTCTTTTCATTTATGAGTGTAGGACCCACTTCCTTTTCCTCGGCCAGGACGATAAGAGGTCTAGCTCAAATGTGATCAACAACCATGTGGTGAAAAGGCATCTTTCCTCACCTGTCTTGCCAGGTAGCTTCTCTCTCTTATCATCTGGCTTGCTTTCTACAACTATAATAAAGGTGCTATAAGGTATCCTTGACCTGAGACCACCCAAAAGATAAATCTTGCCTGGTAATATAGATTATACTCTTTGTAGAAAATTCAGCATCTGATGCTTTGTTCCTGAGAGCTGAAGAAAGGCTGGGTGAGTATTTCAACACTACTGCTACCTACCCTGGGGAGAGGTTCATGCCACTGGCTACTCTAAAGGGTTATAATTTGTCTGCAGCATGAGGTGATAAACCTCTACAGTCTGGTCCAGGAGGAAGCAATTTAATTTCTGAACTACTGAATCATAATTCATGAGCCGAAAGGACTCCTCTGTAGTTCAAACAATTCTTTGTAGGAATGGAACCTTCAAACATCACTATAAGGAGAGATGATACCCTCTGTTTATATATTTGCTCTTTCCTTCCCTCCACCCTTATTCATAGCCAAGTCACAATCTTTTATCCTTGAATCATTTTGAGAAAAAAAATCATAAAAATATTTTCCTAACAAAATATTTTCTCACGACACCCTCAGCTGTATTTATCTATAGCTGTAGTAGTTGTCTCCTGGTACAACAACACAAAGACTTACAATCAAGAATACCAACTGAAAGAAAGGAAGAAATAACTAATTTGGCATAATTATCCCACTGTCTTCTCCTGCTCTTTATCTCTCTCATACTTTACTTGTGCTGACATGACAGGATTTGGAGAGATCCATCATCCCTCCACACTTATGAGAAGATGCTGCAATAAAGTCCCACACAAACTGAAAAAAAAAAGGAAGTAAAGGCACACTACCTTTCAATCAGAGTCAAGGAATTCCTGGCTTTATTTTATTTGCCTAAGAAAAGTTGTTTTACAATACATCCTAGATACTAGGTGGGCCATCCTTCCATCAGCCAAATAAAGCACATCTGAGACTTATATTCAGATAAAGGGACACAACTTCACAAACCCAGACCATCAGCTATACCTACATGATGCTGCAGATTTCTTCCATCCCATCTTCCGTTTCCTCCGTGTTCTTCAAGGACTCTATGGCAGGACTTTTCTGGTGGCACAGTGGTTATGAATCTGCCTGCCAATGCAGGGGACTTGAGTTCAATCCTTGGTCTGGAAAGATCTCACATGCCACGGAGCAATTGAGCCCGTGCGCCACAGCTACTGAAGCCTGTGAGCCTAGAGCCCGTGCTCTGCAACAAGAGAACCCACCGCAATGAGAAGCCCATGCACTGCAACAAAGTGTAGCCCCCACTTGGCACAACTAGAGAAAGCCCGCGTGCAGCAACAAAGACCCAATGCAGCCAAAAAATAAATAAAATTGAAAAAAAAATGTTATTAAAAAAAAAAAAACTCTATAGCAGACCCTGGGTCAGGTTTTATTAAGGTCATTCTCTCTTAATCTTCTCAGCATTTTTCAGAAACACAGGCTTTGAGAGACTAGGTGACTTCCCTCAGAGCATACAAGCTAGCAGGTGGCAGAGCTAGGACAAGAGCCCGGTGATATGAGTCCATTCTCTTAATCTTATGCTGTGCCGCTTCCCCTCAACAAGTGAGAAAAGCTATGGTAACCCTCCTTGATGAACTGACCCTCGGCTGCTATGTCTTCAGGGGGTTACTGTGACCTGGAAAAGCCAAGTTGCTGCGGAGGCGGCAGGGGGCGGGGGGAGGGGGGGGGCCTGGCCACGCTTCCCAGCACACAAGTCCTCTCATCTCACTTCGTGAATGGATCATATGTCTTTTTAAAGAACCTTTCATTATCATTTCCTAGCCGCTTGAAGACGCAATGATGTTTGATAGAAATTTGGCAGAACTTTTTTTTCTTTTTAGTCTCAGTCTACCATAGCGGCTGTGAGATCTTAAGCAATTCATAATTGTTCTCAGTTTCAAATCTCTAAAATGGAGCAATCATCTCCCACGCTTCCTGAAAGAATCAAACGATGATAGTGTATCTGAAAGTACTTCACAAGTTGGAAAATATTATGTGTGACATACCAGTCCAAGCGTAAGTTCCAAAAGGTGGGTTGATGTGTTAGTTACCCACTGGCAAAAATAAATAAATAAAATGAAATTGCATTAACTCATTTTTTTCCTCTGCCAGTATTGTAGCTAAGATTCTAAAATGTCCTGGTATTTAAAATGCTGATTTAACAAAAGAGGCTTTTGGTCGAAACCAAGGTGGTGGTCAGACAGGTTTTAGCCCTTGTGTGGTTTGTTGTGTGGCTCTGGAAACAGGTTAAACATTATGATATCAAATGGAGATGCACAACATTAAGCCCTGGGGCCCCAAGAGCTGATATCTAGAATAAGAAACAGTTTGATTCTGCAGTGTTCTGAAGGAAGCAGGTGACAACAATTCTGCCATTGCTTCTTCTTTGGTTGGACTCAGCACTAAAAGGGAGCAAATTTCTGCCTTCCTTAATCTATGTCTCCATCAGAGTAAGGAGAATACAGGGATGTGCTAACTTCAAGACTGAGTCAGAAGTGCCAATCTATGGTAGCTCACTCAGAAGGCCCAACTTAACTCCAAGGAGTTTGAGAATGAAATATATTTCTTTAAGTCATGATTTAAAAAAAAAAAAAGACATCCCTAGTCATTGAAAAATTCCTTCTGGGTGATAACTAGCATTTTCTTAACTGTCACAAAATGCTTTCAAATATTCTCTTACATGAGGAAAGATGTTTCTTTTTTATAGATGAACAAAACTAAATTTCAGAGAGACTAAGTTACATAGGTAGTAACTGGCGGAGGCTAAACTTGAAACCTAAACCTTTTTTTTACAAATCATCATAAGTATTTTTGCACACTCCAGTCTTTTTAAAATTCATCAGCAAAATGCTGGGGGTCATTTAAAGCCACGGCTTTGCATTCAGTGGAACAACTAATAAACACGAGGCAACATGGTTAATTTTCAGAAGCCATTTATTCCAGGTTTTACGGGATGAAGCCAATTTGAAAGTTTACTTGCCAATGTCCACCAACAATTATTGAACCTTCATAACACACTTCCAAAAATCTCTTCACTGTTACTGCTTTGTAAAAAATTCCGTATGACTCTAACATTGCCTTTAAATGCCAAAACTTACCTGTGTATGTGCTGTCTCTTGACCCAGAACATAAGATTTTTAAGGACAGGGCCATTTTTGGTGGGGCTGGGTGGGGGTTAGGGTGGGGAGTGGGAGGGCTGGGAGGTGGAGGATATTGGGTTGAAGTCTGGTCTGGTTTGCTCAGGCGTCCAGGAGAGGGCACTGGAATCCATATAGGAAGTTCATAATCCCAGATGTACCTAAATTTTTTTGCTAATAATTCAAATTGTACCATGTTTTAAACTTGAATATGCTTAAGATGATATTTGTGGAATCTTAAAAAAAGGCACAAACGAACTTATTTACAAAACAGAAGTAGAGTCACAGATGTAGAAAACAAACTTATGGTTAACAGGGGGGAAAGGGGGAAAGGATAAATGGGGAGATAACGATTGACATATACACACTACTATATATAAAATAGGTAGCTAATGAGGACCTACTGTATAGCACAGGGAACTCTACTCAATACTCTGTAATGACTTATATGGGAAAAGAATTTTTTAAAAAGTGGATATATGTGTATCTATAACTGATTCACTTTACTGTACACCTGAAATTAACACAATATTGTAAATCAACTATACTCCATAAAAACTTTTTTAAAAGAAGATGATATTTGTAAAACATTAGGTGACTCTACATCTTAGAATTATCTACACTAGGTAACCTGTGTCTGAGAAGAGGCTATATTCCAAAATTCCCATGTCAAACAAATAGGAAAAAGAGCAGGGAATGTCTGACGAGAAATGATAGACAAACTGGCCAGTTGTGCCTTGACCCACAAATCTGCACATAACCCGAAAGAAGCTGAATCAACCGGAAACTGTTTGATATTAATGAGGAGACAAGAACTCTAACTTCCTGCCAAGTCAGGCAGGTGGGGCCCTTGCAATTACTGTCTCCTGATCACACACAAGTTGGGACCTGACCTTGCTCTTCCAGGGGCTCCCTGGGGGCAACTACAGTCCTGGTTATCTGACCTGATTCAAACCCAGGATCTACCTGAGAAAATCTTTCAACATCCTGTTGTTTTCTTTATCTAAGACACCTGAATAGTCCTAGGTATAAGACATTCAGCCCTCAGAGCAAGAGACGGCTGAAAACCAGTACAGCCACACTCTGCTTTCTAAATGAATAATCCCCACCGCACCCCCACCATAAATTAGTAGGTGTCTGCCTGTTGGCTAAGACTTGGGTGCTAGATTTGATTAGTGCCAAATGGGTTCACGTTAACTTTATTTTTAAATAATATCTTAATTTCACTCTCCAGAATGTACAGAGGGAGAGTAAAAGAGGCAAATGCCAACAACATCAAAAAACATAGTTTAAAAGAGTCAAGAAAATCACACATCCAGAATAAGAAAACAAGCAACTCAATTATAAAACAGACAAAAAACATAATTTCACCAAGAAGGATGAATAAGCACATGAAAAGACGTTCAGCCATTAGGGAAATGCAAACTAAAACACAGTGAGATACCACTGCACACCTGTTATAATGACTAAAATTTAAAAGACTGACCAAGGAATTCCTTGGTGGGCCAGTGGTTAGACCTCCGAGCTTTCACTGCCTGGGCCCGGATGCGACTTCTGGGTTGGAGAACTAAGATCCCGCGTGCCATGAGGTGTGGCCAAACTGAAAAAAAAAAAAAGACTGACCATTCTGAGTATAGGCAGGGATGTAAAATGATTGAACCTCTTAAGCATGCTGATAGGAATGTAAAATGGTACAGCCACTCCAGAAAACAGTTTGGCTGCTTCTTAAAGAAAAGCCAAATATATGCATATAAAAACCAAATACACACACACATACACATATATACAGTATACAGATATATATTATCTTCCATGTAATCCAGCCATTCCATTCCCAAACATTTTCAAGAGAAATGAAAGACATGTCCTTACAAAATCTTGTATATGAATATCTAGTATTTGTAAATTGAAAACAACCCTAATGGACATCAGTTCAGTGAATGAACAACTTGTGATACATCCATACAATGAACTACAACTCAGCAATAAAAGGAAAAGGAGTGAATTATTAATACACTTTATGACACAGATGAATCAGAGTGTAATTAAGCTTAGCGAGATAAGGCAGATGAAAGAGTATATATACCGTGGTTACATTGATATAAAATTCTAGGAAACAAAAACTAATATGTTATGACATGAAATAGATCAGAGGCTGCCTGGGTGGGACGGGAGGAAGAAAGGAGGGATGGAGGGAAACTTTGGGGAGTGATGTGAATGTTCGTTCTCTTGACTGTAGTGATGGGTCCATGAGGATATACATAAGTCAACTTCTCAAATTGCATACTTTAAATATTTGCACTTTTTTGAACGTCAATTAAACCTCAATAAGGCTGTTAAAATGCAATGAACACTGAAATGTTTGTTTTTTTCTTTATTAATTTTATATCATAAGCATACATACGTATGTATTAATTTTGTAAAACATAAATACATGTAGAAAAAAATAATACAGAGGGCCTTCTGGGGAAAAATAACAAATCTTTTCAGATAAATATCTCTTCAATCCCACTTCCTCATGTAAACTGTTTCTAATGTCTCTAATTTGTTTTACTGTTATGATTTTTTATTATGATTTTTAAGAATGTTCTGATGTATTCCTTATATGGGACACCTATACCTGGTAGTACGTATGTTCTTTTTTGTATTGAAGTACATTTGATTTACCATGTTATATTAGTTTCAAGTGTACACCTTAGTGATTCAATATTTTTATAGTGTGACCATCTCACATTTTCATTCCTTTAACCTCCATTCCTCCTGTATCCTCAAATGATGGCACAAAAGGTCAGCTTTCTGGCCATAGAGAGGATTCTCTTGGCACCTGCTGGCTTCATCCTTGTTGGAGTTGCCATAGACACACAATTGCTCAGGGCCAGCAACTGCTGTCTTAAAGTCACGGAAATATTCTTCTCTGGACAACACCAAGGGTTGTCTACAGCAGAACTATTGACATTGGGACTGGATAATTCTTTGTTTGGGGGGAGCTGTCCTGTGCAGCCTTGAGAAAGGAAATCCTGTCATTTGTGACAACACGGGCTGGTGCCCAGTGTGCATTATGCTAAGTGAGATAAATCAGAAAGAGAAAAAAACAAATATTGTATGATCCCACTTATACATGGAATCTCAAAAAGGCAAACTCCTAGAAACAGAGAGTAGAATTGTGGTTGCCAGGAGCTGGGGCATAGGGGAATGGGGGGGATGTTGGTCAAATGGTACAAGTTTCCGGTTATAAGTTCTGGAGATCTAATGTACTATAATGATTATAGTCAACAATACTGTATTATACACCTCAGAGTTGCTAAGGGACTAGATCTCAAATGTTCTCACCACAAAAAGAGAAATAATAATTACGCGATGTGATAGAGGCATTAGCTAACATTAAAATGGTAATCATTTTGCAATATACATGTGTATCAAAACAACACATAAAAAAATTTTAAAAATACAATGAAAAACAACACGTTGCACATCTTTAACACAATATGTCATGTCAAAATTTTTTAAGGAAAAAAAAGAAAAAATAAGAAATTTTTCCATACCTTAAATAAACAATGCTTTAAAAAGAAACATACCTGAACCTAGCTTTACTGACCCAAATTCCCAGTGGTGCTCAAGTCAGGTCTTAATTCTCAGAATTAATACATTTGTAAATTTTCAGGTACTAACTACAAATATGCTTAAGTTTTTAAAGAAACAATTCAAGAACCTGAATTTGGTACTACTGTATTAGTTCAATTTATTAATACTTGAAATTGAAACTAATACAATTATATATCCTTACATAATCTCTAGTTTACCTTTTTTAATGCATAGTAATTCCTGAGCATTAACTAATATGGCTGAATTTTGACTCTAAAACTTAAAATCTTTGCTCTGAAGATGTTATCAACAAAATGAGTCCATTAAATAAACCTGTTCATTTGATTCAAAAGGGCGGTGGTCTACTCAGGACTGCTTTGTTATTTTCTATACAGAGTAGACACACATGTAATATTGGCTAAAATGTGAGCTTATCACAACACAGATAAGAAGGACCAGAATCCAGTCTTCCTTGGTTGATTTTTAGGATACTTTTCATGGAAGAAGCACATGCTTCCCCAGTGAGAATCAAGATACTTGTCCCACTCTAGTCCCTTGGAGGTTTCCATTGCCCCAGAAAAAGCAAGGTTCTGTCAACTCCTTTCAGCCACACACTGGGCATGAGTCCAGCTGATAACCTACCTTGCCCATTTGGCTACTTGCAACAGGCCTTTCTGCCTACATTTCTGAGTTTGGCTTGAAAGAGAAGCCGAAGTGCGGCAAAGGCTTTAAGTCAGATACATAACAAAATAGTTTATAGAGATATCAAACCCTATCATTCTTTCTATTGTGCATGACTCAGGACAAAATGAGAAATTTTTTCTCTCTTCCTTAACTTTTTATCCAAGCATCTTCATCTTGGAAGCTTCTGCTGTTGGGAAGAAATAAGAGGTCTTTTTTTTTTAATGACTTATAGTTAACTTATAATATTGTATTAGTTGCAGGTGTACAGCATAGTGAAACCCAGCAAAGGAAACCATCAACAAAACAAAAAGGCAACCTACTGAATGGGAGAATATATTTGCAAGAAGACTTTGTCTTAACAGCCTGGCCTGGAATATGCCCTAGAGCAAACCTCTAAAACCAGGGCAAGAGGAGGTTGATGGGTGGAGACAGATTGAGAAGGGTTGGTTTTCAAGACTAGTAGAAGCCCAGGGTGTCCTGCTAAGTAGAAACACTGAGCTCTAATGGGGGTGCCCATAAGGCAAAGGCTGGGTAGCAGGCTCGGAGAAGAGTGGGCTCTGAAAGGCTCTTCCACCTCCACTCAGCCTTGAGGGGCTGCAGCTGCACACCTGCAGGACTTGGACAAGGAGGACTTCAACTATGGTCCAAAATGTCTATTCCCAGACTGCCCTGGTGGTGCAGTGGTTGAGAATTTGCCTGCCAATGAAGGGGACATGGGTTCAATCCCTGGTCCAGGAAAATCCCACATACTGAGGAGCAACTAAGCCCGTGCGCCACAACTACTAAGCCCACAGACTGCAATTACTGAAGCTGGCACTCTCCAGGACCGGTGCTCTGCAACAAGAGAAGCCACTGCACTGAGAAGCCTGAGCACCGCAACGAAGAGTAGCCCCTGCTCGCTGCAACCAGAGAAAGCCTACGCATAGCAACGAAGACCCAATGCAGCCAAAAATAAATAAAAAAGTTCTTTAAATGTCTATTCCCTACTGTCCTTAACTGTGGAAACACCCCCTTCTTAACCCTCAGGCAATGGAAGGAATTCCCCCAAACCTGACTGAGATTGGGGAGATAAAGCTCACAACCAGATTTGATTTGATTTTGAACAAATAAGCAAATGTGACATTTTTTAGACACAAGGGTTATGTAGCAAATCCATTGTCACTACACATGCCCTGCGTCACCTGCTCCAGCTGCTCAGAGATTTCAGCTCAGATGCCTCCAGAGGAGAACCTTAAAAAAATATATATCTTTTAGCAAAGGTTACTGCTTGAAATGGATGGTTGTGTGGGCTTTCGGATGAAACAGTATTATACATCTATTACTTGTTTATAGGATAAGTAGAATGGGACTCATGAGATTTCAACTTTGCAAATCCCTCTTGACATTAGATAGAAACTGGGTCCTGGGGACTTCCCTGGTGGCACAGTGGTTAAGAATCTGCCTGCCAATGCAGGCGACATGGGTTCAATCCCTGGTCCGGGAAGATCCCACATGCCACGGAGCAACTAAGCTCATGCACCACAACGACTAAGCCTGTGCTCTAGAGCCCTCAAGCCACAACTATTGAGCCCATGTGCCACAACTACTGAAGCTCGAGCACCTAGAGCCCGTGTTTCACAACAAGAGAAGCCGCCAAAATGAGAAGCCCACGCACCGCAACAAAGAGTAGCCCCCACTCACTGCAACTAGAGAAAGCCCACGTGCAGCAATGAAGACCCAACTCAGCCAATAAATAAATATATAAATAAAAAAGAAACTGGGTCCTAAGAGATTTGAAAGCTGTTTAGCTGTAAGAACCAAAGTGGAGGGCTGGTTTGGAACATGCCATACATCCCACAGGAAGACGGGATCTGGTGTAAGTCTCAAGGGGAGAATCAGCTCTGACATCATCAGTGGTACAGGGCAGGGCCGGTAAGCAAGCTCACTGACATGTCTGGAGACCCAAACGCAAACAACAGGTAAGAAGCCTGATTTAAGGTTGAGCCTGTAGACAGTAGGAGAGAGGAATTATTCAAGTGTGGTCTTTAAGGGGGCAGTTTTCCTTTTAGAACTGGTTTCTGCACTGTACCAGATTTCTGAATGATAATTTGAAACATCATAGGATTATGTGCCTAGATTTTCCAAATGCCTGAGATAATTCAATTCTACAAATATTTATTAGGTATCCACTATGTGTAATGCCCTGTGCTAGGCACCAGGGAGACATGTAAAAGTGAAGAGGATAGTCCCATGTCTTCTTCAGGTGCTCACAATTTAATGGGAGAGATGGACACAACCATAAATCACTCTAATACAAGAAACAATATATCGTATAATAAAAGAAAGTAATGCTACCGGCTTATGTTTATTGAGAGCTTACTATGAACCCAGCACTAATCTACTACAACATTTTAAGGCATGTACTATTATCATCCCCACTTTACAGGTGAAGAAATCAAAGTCCAGAGAGGTTAAGAAACTTGCCCAAGATCACATGACTAAGAGTAGGTCCAGAATCTGAATCCAGAGACACGGACCCTAGAACTCAAGCTCCTAAACTCTAGGATGAAATACAAATACCCTGTGACAGTAGAAGGGGGAGAAAGAGGTTAAGTTATTCATAAAAGGGAGAAGAGATCAGGAACCAATAAAGACATCTAGAGGCTTTCACTTAGGAGAATAGGGAAAGTAGACAAGCTATGTATAAATAGATTTTCAAAAACAAGCAAATTCCTTTTACTTATTTATACTCTATGTCAAAAGTTTAGCTTTTCAAAGAAGAGAGAAAAAACTGTTCTTTAATTATTATGGGAACCATAATTTTTTCCATGTATTTTTCTCTCATGTGTTTTCCTTACCTTTGCAGTAAAAATGTAATGCTTTTATTGTTTTTTTAGAATATGTAATACGATTCCATTAATCAATCTTTATGCTTACAACTCATAGGATGTCTATGTAGAATAATAATAATGTCTTGCATTCCTTTTACTCTTTTCTCTCAAATAATTCTAAGCCCTTCATACAGCAATGATCCTTTCCATTTTAAGACCTTCGTCATTTATTTATACTATAGGGGGAACTAAACAAAAAAGTGTTCCTGGCATTTCGGGGGTTAGAGATTACTGTCTAAAGTAGATTGGACTAGGCTTCCCTGGTGGCGCGGTGATTCATAATCCGCCTGCAAATGCAGGGGACACGGGTCCGATCCCTGGGCTCGGAGGACCCCACGTGCTGCGGAGTGGCTGGGACCGTTCACAACAACTACTGAGCCTGTGCTCTAGAGCCCGTGAGACACAACTATGGAGCCTGTGTGCCACAACTGTTGAAGGCCATGCACATAGAGCCTGTGCTCTGCAGCAGGAGAAGCTACTGCAATGAGAGGCCTGTGCACCACAGCGATGAGTAGCCCCTGTAGAACTTGTAACTTCACTTCCACCCAAGGCTCAAGCTCCCACACCACACTAAGTAGCAAAGTAAATGAGGTTGGGTTGGGCTAATGGAATACACTAGAAACTATGTAAACAAGCCAACAAAACATCGGTGTTCTGGCCCTAAATCCCCCCTCAGAAATATGTCATGAGAAGATTATTCATATCCCAAACTGCCACTTTGTAGTTTTTCTCATGATAAAATGTGTATCTCTTGATCTTCATCATGACCGCATATACATCATACTGTCATGCAGACAATGAGAGAGAGACTTGGCTAGAATGTGAGCAAACAAGGAAAGGGAGCGAAGGAATGAAGACCTTCAGCAGCAGAGTCTGGGAATTCGACATCAAAGTGTCTGCCTTAGTTGGATGGGCTCTCATTCTGGAGCTTCAGAAGCTGGGCATGTCCAGGCTCACCAGGGAAAGCTGGGTTAGTGCGGGCCCTGCCCTTTTCCTCCTCCAGGCCTGGCATGTTCATGATTGAACTCACTCCACAATTGCCTTCCATGAGGGCTGAGACTGCAGTCACGGTAATCATCCCAAGGCCAAGCTAAAGATTCTTAGCCATTGATTTTGCCGTCTTAAACAGTTCCGTAATCTTCCCGGGGCCTGGCAGGGGAGCGCTTGTGTTCCTGATTGAGGTCAGTGGACAAACTGCCTGATAGGCAGTCATCCCCATGTCTGAGATAAGGATGCTTGTTCACCAGGGGAGCACATCAGCTTCTGAGACAGAGCATCCTCAGGTCTGCAGACTTTCTGGCACCAGAGAACCTCAGCGGTCAAGGGTCCAGCACCCAGAGAAAGTACTCAGGCTCTTAAGGGACCCTTGGGGCTGGGCTCTGTGCTACTGTGTACTTTGGTGCTTGCATAACTGAGAATTAGAGAAGTTTGGTTGCTGATTTGAGAGTAAGCAGTGAGCTGTGACTTCAAGGTCACCGCACAAGGGATGGCACCAAAGGGCAGGGCACACAAAGGACAGGACTGAGGTGGCAGACTGAGACACACCGGTGGTTAGCGGTCTTCAACAATCATACGACAGCCGAGGGCCATTCTTCTCCACTTCTGAGAAGGGGGTCTAGGTCCTCAAGAAGACTTGGTCAGCTAGAACACTGACTGAAGAGCAAAAGATATGTATCTACACACACACTCACACATGCTCAGAAGTCATGGAAAAAAGGTCTCTGCCAACATGACTCAGAACCTTGAACTGGGGAGTCTATCCAGATTATCGGAGTGGGTGTGAAATGCCACCATAGGTGTGCTTGTAAGAGAAGAGGCAGAGGGAGAGTTCCACACACACGAAGGAGAGGTGATGTGAAGACAGAGGTGGAGATTAGAGGAATGTGGCACCAAGCCAAGGAATGCCAGCAGAAGCCACCGGAATTACATCAGAAGCTGGCAGACACAAGGAATGGGTTCTCCCCTGAGCCTCCAGAGGGAGCTTATACTTGCTAACATTTTAATTTTGGTCCAGTGACATGGATTTCAGACTTCTGGCCTCCAGAAGTGCGAAAAAACATATTCATAATGTTTTAAATTCCCAATGTTTTAAATTCCCCAATATGTGATAATTTGCTATAGCAGCCACAGGAAACTAATACAGATTATTATCTACTATAAATGCATTCTTACACACACACAAAGCCCCACACACATACTCAGGATTCAGAAAGAAACCGGACCAGTAAACCATACCTGGGAATATTATGACACTGGCCAGGTGGTTGGGTGCGCTCCCTAAGAGTGGCACCTGGAAACCCACACTCCTCCTTGTCTGGAGTAAAGATGAACATGGTAAAGGAGTGAGGGCAAGTGAGTTGTATCATGTGCATTCTAGTAGAGCCCTCCAAGTATGCATGAAGGCGTTTTTGCTTGCCATCAACATGTTAATCTTGTTTTCATCCCAAGAAAGTATTCTTGGTTGTTTGCTATTAATAGCTTTTAAACACTTAATCCTTCTCCCTAGTACAGCACTTTAGTTTGTATGTGCATTGTACATTTTTAATTATTTCTTCTCATCACGTGTACTGTATTTAAGATTACCATGAGTTTTAGCAGATGGAAGGAAACTAGAAAGTTTTGCAAGCTGAGGGTATCGGTTTTATGTCCTCCTTGTCGGACGCATGGACCGAGTTTCCCAGACCTGCCCCTGCCCCTGGCCTCTGACCTCTCCAGTTGCCCTCTGCCTCCAGGGGCAGTTTGAGGACCACATTAGAAGTCTGTAACCCCTACATTGGTATAGCACTGGTTGATTTTATTGTGCTTTGACTGTTTTCAGAAGGAGACCCTCTCTGCTTGCACAGACAGCCTGCTCCAATGCACATTATATCAAACTATGAATGCCCTTCCTGTATCACCCCTCATCTATCAACGTCATTTTGCTACCTAATTCTCAAACTTGTAAACTGTTTCTCTCTCTCCTGAGCCTTCCTGTGTGCTTTCTTTCTTCAGATCCCAAAGGAATCACTTTCAAATATAATTATAAAATCTAGGATTATAAAGCCTTAGCCCACCCACACCCCTATCCCCAGAATTTGCCTCTTTAACTTTACTACAAGCTGTCTCTCATCAAACCAGCTGTCCTGGGACTGGCTCACTTCCCACACCAGATTTCTGCAGGTGCTTCTCAGCTCTGTCTGCCTTCCTCTTTACACTCCCATCTGTTAGCCATGAGTCCATTGAACATATTTTGAGCTATTTTGATTTCCACCTTGGTCCACATCTTGGGATAATGAGTCCTACAACTTTTTTACTTACTATGTAGGGGAGTGAAAAGGCTCATAGAGGTCACCCTTGGTTTTGTCAGTGAGAAAACAAGGAGGTTTCATGATTGGTCCAGAGTATTACAGCAGGTAGCTAAACACAGTGGGCAGAAGATCTGGGTCCAAGTTAGGCCCTCTGACTTTTAGGTTAGAGGAGAGATAATTGAGAAAGCATATTTGTCATACTGGTAGATGGACTATAACTGTGAAGGAAGACTCACTCAGAGCTCCAAGCCTCTGTTACTGCCCGGAACCTAACAAAACACGACCGGCAGGGTAACAACACAAGGCACCACGATTGATGCATAAGAAGCCAGGCTTGCCCTCAACTCCCTACTGCACTGGAGTGAAGGCCATCTCCTTTCATTTTTTTTCCTATAACTTGTTAAAAATGTATGTGGCTGACTTTTTAATCTAAGAAAAAGTTGTTAAGGTTTGAACATGAGGTGATATTGATTTCTTCTAGTAACTGCCTCCAGATGTACTATGTTGGAGCATCCCTTTCTAGAGGGCGTCTCATGAAGGTATTACATCCTTTCATGATTATTTGCCATATTTTAAAACTTTCAATAATTTTTTATTATCACGGAGGTCTTGTTTCACTTTTAGAGACTCATTTTTGTTCATTTTTAAAAATTAAATCACTAACTTTTAAAAACTGTATAAAATTTTTAAAAAATTTTTGAGATACAAAAAAGATTAAATTGAATTACGAGTTTAATTCAACATTTTCCCTCATGACCCCAGCATTGGCAAGGTCCGACTATATAGATCTTATGTTTTCCTTTGGGGGAGGAGCATGGTTTGCTCTTTGTGAGACGTTCCCCTTTCCCTCTTCTAGTTGCTAGTTCTTCCAGTGTCTTGAGGAGAATAAATATCTCCTCAGTTAAGCGGGAGAGGTTGCTGGTGTCTCCCTGGTTGGTCATAGCTGCTAATTTGAATTATTGTCATTAGGGATGGACAATGGTTCCAACCTGCCCTGCTCAAACTGGGCTCAAGCCTTTGAAGATTTCCTGGGCATCATTGGTTCACTCTTAAGGTGGGTCGCCTCTGCTGCTATCCCGCAGCCAGCACATTCACATGGGCTTTCTCTGCCTGCGCCTCTTTGCTTCCCTGTTGTTTCCCTAGAAATTCTCTAGCTGCAAATTTTATCTTCCCTCTGCAGCAATCTCTATGCAAGGACCCAAGGGATCCATTGTCCTCGCCTTCCAGAAACCCCAAATAGCCCTGACTCCCCTCCTTACTTGGCAGCCCCTGGGATGCCAGGTCACTCCCTGCTTAAGGGGCATGGGACTGATCCACAAGTCCCTAAGAAGACATCTAATTAAGAGGAAAAGTGACCGTTCTCTTTTTTCATGCAGCACCAGGCCTTATGAGGATTCTCTTGACCCCTCCATCTTTTTGGGTTTTGGGAAGCAAAACATCCTACTTTCTCTGCAAACTGCACTTTCTAAGTCAGACTGCCTTCTCCCCTCTACACAGTCATCAAATCCCTTAATGAGAAAGCCAGCTCCAAATAATGTCTCTCTAGTAACCTTTCGGGAGGCAGCTGACTTTGAGGCAGGTGCCTCCTTGAATTTGGAATTGGAACCATAGAATGACTTTTGTTCGTAACTTTGAGTTACTGAAAATTTAAACAACGTGAAAACTTCCAGACAACATTCTATTTAGACATATATCATAAAATGCCAAAGGCATTTCTAAAAATTGTTCTTTTATATAAAATCGTGGGCTTCCTAGGTGGCACAGTGGTTAAGAATCCACCTGCCAATGCAGGGGACACGGGTTTGATCCCTGCTTCAGGAAGATCCCACATGCAACTAAACCCATGCGCCACAACTATTGAGCCTGCGCTTTAGAGCCCGTGAGCCACAACTATTGAGCCCATGTGCTGCAACTACTGAAGCCCACGCGCCTAGAGCCTGTGCTCCGCAACAAAAGAAGCCACGGCAATGAGGAGCCCATGCACCACAAGGAAGAGTAGCCCCCACTCAGCGCAACCAAAGAAGGCCCGTGCACAGTAAAAAAAGACCCAACACAGCCAATTAAATAAATAAATAAATAAACAAAAATAAACAACAAAAAAACAAACAACAAAAAACATTATATTTTTAAAAAAATCGTCTTCGTTTAATCAGCAGTGTGTCATACCTGAGAGTTCCAGGAACTCACACAGCAGTCACCTGAGGCAGGACCCTGGGACTTTCACCAGCATGTTGTACAGAGGCAGCTCTCCCCGCCGGGCCCCCCAGGGTCAGAGGATTACTGGGCTCTGTGAGAGGATTACTGCTCTATTTATGCTGCTTGTTTCACCATTTCAACATATGTTCAACACTGATTTCATTGTGACCATCTATGCTTTACAGACTCCATCCATGTGTATGAGAGAGAAAGACGTTTTCATGAAAAGTAAGATATTATGATTCATAAGCTATCTGAATCAAGCATGCAAGAAAATATGCAAAAAAAAAAAAAAGGAACATTGCAAACTTTGGTTTCTAAAACAATCAACTAATTAAATTTGCATAATGATTTTTGGAGCATCATAATTTGGGTGCCTAAAAATTTTAACGTGAGCAGATACACACCCCATTACTATAGATTTTATTCTTTTTTGCAGTTAGTGAAATAAAAATTATTTCCTTTCATTTTTTTTCTTCTGATTTTGATCATTTCTTTTGGCTACCACATGATTTGATCTGAGACCTTTTTTTATAACTATCTAGTTAAATCAAAACATACAGGCTGTAGCATCAGCTCTAATTGTTCCATTAACTTCTTTTAAAGGGCTTCAGATTCAGATGTGCTTGGCAAAGGCTGACTCGTGGGAAGTAATATACTCCCTCTAGTGGGTAAAGGAAAAAGAAAGTATTTGATTTCTTGATTTGAGGATTAGTTGGGATTTCAATTTCTGACCAGTAACTTTGCTTTCGGGCTTAGTTTCTCCCTAAGAAGCTACGCTTTGTTACGCTCAATTTACCAAGGCTCCATCAAGCAGTCTGTGCTCCTTGCTGGAGTTTAATTTTATCTCCACTGTTGTCATTTGTTTCTCATTACGATTCTCTTCATCATTAAAGTCATTCAGTCAACAAATATTTATTAAATGTCAACCATGGGGCTTCCCTGGTGGCACAGTGGTTAAGAATCTGCCTGCCGGACTTCCTAGGTGGCTCAGTGGGTAAGAATCTGCCTGCCAATGCAGGGGACACAGGTTTCATCCCTGCCCCAGGAAGATACCACATGCCGCAGAGCAACTAAGCCCGTGTGTCCCAACTATTGAGTCCCAACTATTGAGCCTGTGCTCTAGAGCCCATGAGCCACAACTAGTGAGCCCATGTGCTGCAACTACTGAAGCCCACGCGCCTAGAGCCCATGCTCTGCAACAAGAGAGGCCACGGCAATGAGAAGCCTGTGCACCACAAGGAAGAGTAGCCCCCACTCGCTGCAACTAAAGAAAGCCCACGCAGCAACGAAGACCCAACACAGCCAATAAATAAATAAATAAATAAATAAATAAATAAAAGTAAGTAAAATCTGCCATGTGTCAAGCACAGTTCTAGGGACTGGAGATACAGCAGTAAATGAACAAAATGATTCAAAATTCTCTCACTGAGGAGCTTACACTATTAGATAATGTTCATTGTGTGTGTGCTTCCTGTGTGCCAGGCTTACATACTTAGTGATTTGCAAATATTATTTAACGGACTGCTCCCCAAAACCCTAAGAGAAAACTGAGAAGCTGAGAAATTCGCCAGCATCACACAGAGAGTGAGAGGTACCCAGTGTCTCAGAGCTTCCCTGGCCAGACCACCTCGGATCTCTGAATCTAGCGGCTGTTTTAATTTTCATCGTGACATTCTTTTATAGTGCCCGTCTTCCCCAGCTAACAGGTACGCTCCCTGCGCAGGCGCTGTGCCTGCTTGCTCCTCCGCCTGACCCCCACCCACAGCCCGCCCCTGGCGGTCCTTCAGGACAACTTGGTTTAATGGCTTAATGATAATGAAATCAATGAACGAAAATTAAACTCAGGAAAAAAAAAAAAAAAAAACCTCAGGGGCTGATCGACTCCGAAACCCTTCTCACCAACCCCTTACTGGTCGGCTCAACTGATTTTTTTAGTTATACGTCCTTTCCATTTTCTTACAAGGTAGGTGAAGGAAACCAAATCTAAAATGAACAAGATCTGATTTTTAACAGAGCTAAAATCTTGAAACAGAGTCTCACTTGCCGCCTCTCCTGAATCTTACAACCAGAGGAGGGAGACAGGAAGAAGCCAAAGCAACATTCACTCTGGGCTAACTGGATTTCCTTAAAGAGCCATTCCTGTTTTGGGGATAGAGAGCAGAGGATGGACACAGGTGAGCCGCCCTGTCTCACATACTGCTGTGAGTGGGACCTGATGCCTATATAACAAGGTCGATTTCCACGGTGTTATTTTGTTATATATTTTATAGTAGTTACGTCCTCCATCACTGTATGCTATATACCAGTGTTTGCCACTCACCAAGTGACTTAAGAGCATCACAGCTATCATCCAAATCTATTAACCTTCGTGTGTGTGAAAGTCATCAGCGGCGTTCTGCACTTAGCTGCCCATGGCAGAATAGTAAATACTGAAAGCATACCCTTGCCATTTGAAGTGCTTCTGGCTTGAATAAATGTTCGCTCAGGTTGTAGCGCTGCCCAAGTAATTACTTGGTAATGAAGCAGGATCCAGGGCTGGGGCAAGTAGGAAAAATTGCTATGTGCAGAACAGCTTGTAGGGTGGATCTCTCCCAGATTTCCCTTTAGGTTTGTATTTTAAAGAGGAATCGCCAGTGTCTGCTCCTATTACACAAGTCATGGTAAAACAAACTGAAAGGAGAAGGCTGAAAAGAGGTGATTTCAGGCTGACCGTTATTCAAACAACAACAAAAACCAACCCAGGGGAATCCTGAATATCACAAATCAAGAGGCCTAGGCTCTCACCCAATCTTTATTAAAATCATGGGGTGGCTCTTTCCTCCTTGTGAAATCTTTTGCGTGTGTGGAGTTCTGTGTGTAACGACCGAGACCCTATGGCCCTTCCCAGGACAGACCCCTTCCCCATATCCTCTGCTTTAGCTCCTCTGAAGTACCCAGATAACAGTATCCGACGCTTATTTCCTGAGCTTTATAGATGCTAAAACCACCACCAAATAGAAGAAATTATCTGCTTGATGGTCACGAGCATGTAGGCCCCAGACCTTCTGGCACCTAAGGATTGGTCCCCATCAATCCATCAGACAATTGTGCAGGAGCTGATTGGGATGCCCCTCCCTCACCTTGCCTTTAAAAATGCTTTGCTGAAAACCCTAGGGAGGGACCTCCCTGGTGGTCCAGTGGCTAAGACTCCAAACTCCCAACGCAGGGGGCCTGGGTTCAATCCCTGCTCAGGGAACTAGATGCCATCTGCCACAACTAAGAGTTTCCATGCCACAACTAAAGATCCCACATGCCTCAGTGAAGATCCTGCACGCTACAATTAAGACCTGGTGCAGCCAAATAAAAAATAAATAAATAAATAAAACCCTCGGGGAGTTTGGGCAGTTTGTTTGGCCTCACTGTGCATGGGGCACAGGGACCTAAGTTCAGTAACATGTAAAGGCAACTTTGCCTGTTGATTCTATACAGCTCTTCTTTTATTGCACCCAGATTTTTTCTCCGTAGTCAGATTGTGTTTATTTTATTTTATTTTTTAAAATTAATTTATTTATTTATTTATTGGCTGCATTGGGTCTTCATTGCTGCACACAGGATTTCTCTAGTTGTGGCAAGTAGGGGCTACTCTTCCTTGCAGTGCACGGGCTTCTCAGAGCAGTGGCTTCTCTTGTTGCAGAGCACAGGCTCTAGGTGCGGCGGCTTTTCAGTAGTCGCAGCACACGGCCTCAATAGTTGTGGCTCACGGGCTTAGGTGCTCTGTGGCATATGGGATCTTTCTGGAGCAGGGATGGAACCCGTGTCCCCTGCATTGGCAGGCAGATTCTTAACCACTGAGCTACCTAGGAAGTCCCCAGACTGTGTTTATAGTTGATAACTGCTAACTTATTTTGGGAGGTCAAGATACCAGTTTCTGGGATTTCACTGGTGGCGCAGTGGTTAAGAATCCGCTTGCCAATTCAGGGGACATGGGTTCGATTCCTCATCTGGGAAGATCCCGAAGATCCCACATGCCGTGGAGCAACTAAGCCCGCAAGCCACAACTATTGAGCCCATGTGCTGCAACTGCTGAAGCCTGAGCTAGAGACCGTGCTCCGCAATGAAGAGTAGCCCCTGCTTGCTGCAGCTAGAGAAAGTCCATGTGCAACAAGACCCAACTCAGCCAATAAATTAATTAATTTTTAAAAAGATATTAGTTTCTAATGGGATTAAATTGCTTTTTGTCACTGTTTTCATTTTACACATATCTACTTTCCTGATAAATCTATCTCCAAATGAATGGACCCACACTCTTTGAAGATCCTCTGATGAGGATCTTTATCTCCCGTCTCTTCCTTATGCCTTTCTGCAATCACCTATTCTCCTATAGTGTTACCTATCACCTCTCTGTCAAAACCTCTCATGTTTTACTAATCCTCTCTTTCCCAACTCTGGGTAGCTATGCCAACTGCCCTCTAAGCATCTCTACCGGAAATTCCTACGTTTACTTGAAGCTCAGCATGTTCCAAACTGAACTTCTCCCTCAATCTGCTCCTAATCTTTCTAATCATTGCCAAAGTTCTGAAGATGGTATCTCTACAATGGGTTTTAGATCTGTTCCCCTCCTGTGAGTTCCTGATGCCCACGCCAAGTCACCCTCATTCTTTCTTGGACTTCTTTGACTCTTTTAACAGTCCTCAATGTTTTCTAAATATCAATTCTGTCTGCAATCTGCTATTCATTTTCTTACATGCAACTGTTGTCAATCTTTCTGCTACCCAACAGCCTTGAGAAGTCCGTTAGCAAATTCAAGAGAAATTCCTCACCCTGTCCAGGCGTCCAGGGCCCTCCACAATGTGGTCCTCCTGATGGCACCCTTGGACTTACCTGAGATGCTCATTAAACAGGACTTCTCACCCTTCTCTAAACTAACCAGGCCTTTCCTGTCTCCAGGTGTTTTCTCAGGCTGATTCTTTCTCATGGTATTCCAGTCTCAACTCCATCTTTCCCAATTCTATCCATTCTTTAAGGGCGTTAACTCAATTCAAAAGTCAATTTTCCAATTCTTCCTAACAGAGCTTTTTTTCCTCCAAATCTTTATAACACAATGTTGGTCTTTCTCGCATCATACTTTCTTTATTTTCTTCTTTTTGGTATTATAGTTAGTGATTTACATATCTTATGAGACACACACACACACATACAGACACACACACTTCACTCTCCATGCTGGAGGTGGCACCATAGTTGGGAAAAAACAGAAGCTTTGCACCCCAGCTCTAAAACCTATCTAAATAGGCTTGGGCAAGTTCCTTATTCGTTTGGAACCTAGTTACCTTATTTGTAAGAAGTGAGTAATGCTCAACTTTTTCAAAGTCAAATTATGTATATTAACTACCAGGTGCTCACTAAATGTTGGCTCTTGTTATCAACTCTACTGATCACTTTCCCATCTCCAGATCCCTGCAATGCCTAGCCCATACCTTTCACAAACTAGGTGCTCAGAATGCTTGTTGAGCTGAAGAATGACCTTGTCTTTAGGTGGATCCCTGTGCTTAATACTTACCTCAAAATTCAGTAGCAGTTTGACAAGTATTGTGTTGGCCTACAGAACCCCGAAAAATATTTCCCAATTAGATTTATCAGACTCTAGGTTTTCCAGCTGAACCAACATGACCCAATTACTGTAAAGCTGATCTTGGTATGGTAAAGCCTAGCTGTTACTTATGTTTCAGAACAGATGGAGCCGTGTGATAAGTAGATATGCAGAAAGTGAAAACCCAGCAAATGCAGTGAAGCCTGAGAGTCCCCAGCTTAGTTTCTAAGGCAGAGAGCTGATGTCAGGCCACACACCACAATGGCTCCCTAAGGTCATTTAACTGATATGTCTCAAACTGTGGTCTCCCCGGAGCTTCCTGCTGGGAATGACTAAGAAGAGTAAAACAAGAGAGGAACATCTGGTTCTTCCAGCTGCAGACACATGACCAGTCATCCAGATGAATAAAGCAGACAGTTACCCATGTGATATAATTGCGAGGCTTAATCCCATCTATAGTGATTCTTGAAGGCATGTAGGTTGTAGTAAAGATAGAAAGATGGAGAGTGCATTTTCCTTTAGTGAAACATGGCAAAACAATCTGTGGGTCCCCTCTACTCCCCTTTACTAATTCTAAGAATCACTTTCTGAAGCTCCTATAAATTAATGCCTTTGTGGGAATTACCTAGCAAGTAATGGAAGACAAGACAGGGCTTAAGGTGGAAGGGTTTGGGGCAAAGCAAGAAAGGGCACAACAGAGGGAAAGGGGCAGTCCCAGAAAAGCATCTATGTCACTGGTTCAGATGTGAGTTTTCTAGCTGGTACATGTTCCATGAGTTTAATGAAGAACAACAAGGAAATATAATTGCTTGTTGATAGAAAAAATGAAAAATCATTCACTGGTTTTTAAACAGATGCACAATAGTTCTCTAATGCACATGCGTGACCTCCTCTCCCATTTCTCTCAGCATGAGTGAGCACACATGAAAGAACATATACACACATGCAGCTTTCTCCAGGTCAGCCAAGGGCACTTAATCCGTGTACCAACTGCAATAATATTTTTTTTCTCAACAGAAGCTGAGTGTAATAATTATTTACATATTTGTGTGGCTATCTACATGTCTGTTCCTTATCATATTCCAAAAAGGATTTAAGATGGCATATGTGAATATGTAATATGACAAGAATTTAAATTAGAAGTGAGGTGAAAGAAGAAATTAAAAACAAACCAAAGATGAAAACACAGGGAGACAGGAAAATAATTAAAAAGCATAATATAATAATCTATACATCTGCTACAAGTGCATCATAAATGTGTCTTTCGGCTTGCCAGTGGCTAAATTTGAAGAGAAATCTAGTCAATTACATAAATCTCATCTCTAAGAGATATTCCCACACTTTGTGTGAGTACCTGGGTTACCTGAAGAGTTTAGAAAACTAAAATCACTCAGGCCCCAGCAACAGAATTTCAAATTCTGTTGATCTGAGGTGAGAGAGAGAGAGAGGGAGAGAGATCATACAGAATTTTCATCCAGGGAATGACAAGGAGAATCTTGAGAAATACAGGGATTTAAGATGAGTTTTAGAATCTCACAGGCTGTTGCTTATAATAACTTTCCAAAGAAACTTTTATATAGTTAAG
This sequence comes from Hippopotamus amphibius kiboko, assembly GCF_030028045.1. NCBI lineage: Eukaryota > Metazoa > Chordata > Mammalia > Artiodactyla > Hippopotamidae > Hippopotamus > Hippopotamus amphibius. The sequence continues at coordinate 105,360,090 of NC_080190.1, read as the reverse complement.
TGAGAGTAATTACATTGAGATTTGGTAAAGAGGGGGCAAAAAAATAATAACATTCTGCAGGAACTTAACTTCTGCCAGTTTTCCTTAACCCAGGATAGAACTGAAAAGGATTTTATATCTACTCAATCCTATTATCTGTATATGAAGTAAAAAAATCAAGAATCCCTTAGTAAATATGTCAGCAAAGCATGCAAGCCTCAGGGCTATATCAGCATTGAGGTTTATCTACATTTTTCTTCTTTTTTCACAACGAAGGAAATTTATTAAAAAATCAGCTGTGTCAAATGCCTGTGCTAGGCCTTCCGCAGGCATTATGTCATTTAACTTCATAATAACCCTATTAACTAGGTATTATTATTATTCCACTTAAAATTTTTATTTATTTAAAAAATTGTTATTCCATTTTAAAATTATTTTTATACAATTTTTAAAGGTTACTTTCCATTTATAGTTATTACAAAATATTGGCTATATTCCCCATGTTGCACAATACAACCTTTAGCCTATCTCACACCCAACAATTTGTGCCCCCCACTCCCCTACCCATATATTGCCCCTCCCCCTCACCAGTAACCACTGGTTTGTTCTCTATGTCTGCTTCTTTTTTGCTTCTTCTTATCTTCACTAGTTTGTTGTATATTTAGATTCCACATATAAGTGATGTCATATATTATTTGTCTTTCTCTGTCTGACTTATTTCACTGAGCATAATACCCTCCAAGTTGCTGTAAATGGCAAAATTTTATTCTTTTTTCTGGCTGAATAGTATTCCATTGTATATATATACCACAGCTTCTCTATCCATTCAGTTGTTGGTGGACACTTATATTGCTTCCCAATCTTGGCATTTGTAAGTAATACTGCTATGAACACTGAGGTACATGTACCTTCTCAAATTAGTGTTTTGTTTTTTTTGTTTGTTTAGTTTTTTTTTTTGGATATATAGCTAGGAGTGGAATTGCCAGATCAAATGGTAGTTTTATTTTTAGCTTTTTGAAAAACCTCCATGCTGTTTTCCACAGTAGATGCATCAGTTTACATTCCTATCAAGAGTGTAGGAAGGTTCCCTTTTCTCCACATCCTTGTTAACATTTGTGTTCTTTTCGATAACAGCCATTCTGACAGGTGTGAAGTGATATCTCATTGTTTTGATATACATTTCCCTGATACTTAGTGATGTTGAGAATCTTTTCATGAAAGTGTTGGCCATCTACATTTCCTCTTTGGAAAAATGTCTATTCAGTTCTTCTACACATTTTTAAATTAGGTTGTTTGTTTTTTTGATGTTTAGTTGTATGAGCCATTTATATATGTTAAATATATATCCCTTATCAATCATATCATTTACAAATATCTTCTTCCATTCAGTAGGTTGTCTTTTCATTTTGTCCATGGTTTCTTTTGCTTTGCAAAAGCTTTTAAGTTTAATTAGGTCCCATTTGTTTATTTTTGCTTTTATTTTCTTTACTTTAGAAGACAGATCCAAAAAAAATATTCTTTTGATTTATTTCAAAGAGAATTCTGCTTATCTTTTCCTCTAGGAGTTTTGTAGTATCCGGTCTTACATTTAGGTCTTTAACCCACTTTGAGTTTATTTTTGTGTGTGGTATTAGAGAATGTTCTAATCTCATTCTTTTACATGTAGCTGTTTGGTTTTCCCAGCACCACCTATTGAAGAGATTGTCTTTTCTCCACTATATATTCTTGCCTCCTTCGTTTTGAAGGCATGTTACCTAGTTAATCTTATCTTCAGAATTTATTCTTGAGAAATTACATTATCCTTGGGGCTTGAATTGTGATCGAGGGAGGAGGCAGAGGGAGGGGGAATGGAAGGAAGCGAGTTCCTTCTTATTATGGAAATTGCTTTTTCTTGAAGATTAAGTCTGTTTTTCATGGAACCAAATCATTAAAAGTTCTCAACCTGTTGAAATTCCCAATACACATAAACTTTGAATGATCACATAAGCTTTTGTTCCTTCCAATTTTGTGGCAAAAGAAACATACATTTTATTATATTTTACACATCTTACATCTTGTCACCTTGAATCTGAAGTGAATCTGCAAGACTTTGGGGGTACTTCTAGATGTTTTGTTTTATCTTGTTTTTAAATAAATCAAGACCTAGATGGGATAATCTTTTGTTTTTCTAGGAAAGGGACAATTTGAGCTGGTTTTGGGCAATTTATTATTTGCAGGTGTACATAAAAGTTACTACTCTCAAACCTGGGTACAAAATGGCATAAGGGTATTATTAGGTATTGAGACCTCACTCACTTGTTCAGTAAATACGTGCAGATGACTTGGTATTTGTCAAGCACTGAGATAGCTGATGAGAATACAAGGGTAACCAAGACTGTCTCCATGGTGTTTGAGGTCTTTACAGACAACAAAAGAGGTAATTATAACATGGTGTGCTAAGTACATAGTCTGAATGAGAAAATGCAGAACTCTCAAGAGAGGAAACAAAGCCATACTTGAGTGGTCAGGGAAGGCTTCTTGGAGGAAGTTACATGTAAGCTACGACCTAATATGTAAGCAAAAGTTAAACACATGAAGGTGGGTTAACCATAGGTTGAGATGGGTTTCAAAATGGAAAGTGGGAGAGAATGCTATGAAACAAACAAACCCCAGGTTGTTGTGAACATTCATGATACAGAAGAAGATATGTTGCTGAAGATGAAAGAAATCTAGTCTGAGCTCTATATGTTATACCTGGGGCTGGGAGTAAAAAGGTTGAGAGAACAAGAGAGGTGGGCCAGATCTTGAATGGTTTTCTAATTCTCATTGAAGAATTTAAACTGTATTCCAAGAGAATCAGGGGACCATTAGGAAAAATGGGTATGGGATACGGTCTAAGCAACCCCAGCTTTGCAGGGCTGGCTTTCCACAAGCTTCCTAAGAAAGGTAAGCAGGACTTTAGTAAACAGTTTTATTAATGAGTCAATTTTTTGACAGGACATTGAAATCTATTGGTAGAAATGTGTTCTCGAATGTTTCATTTTATATATGTTTATGATTAATGAACCCCTTTTTAAAGCTAAAGCTGAGGAGACTTCCCTGGTGGTGCAGTGGTTAAGACTCTACGCTCCCAATACAGGAGGCCTGAGTTCAACCCTTGGTCAGGGAACTAGGTCCCACATGCATGCTGCAACTAAGAGTTTGCATGCCACAACTAAGAAGCCCATGTGCCACAACTAAGGAGCTCACCAGCTGCAACAAAGACCCAGCGCAACCAAATAAATAAACATTTTTAAAAAATAAGGCTAGGACCTAGAGTCTGTCATACAGAGTGAAGTAATCCAGAAAGAGAAAAACAATTACCCTATGCTAACTCATGTATATGGAATCTAAAAAATGGTATTGACGAACCCAGTGGCAGGGCAAGAATAAAGATGCAGATGCAGAGAATGGACATGGGTGGTGGGGAGGCGGGCACAGAAGAGGAAACTGGGACTAAGTGAGAGAGTAGCATTGACATACATACACTACCCAATGTAAAATAGATAGCTAGTGGGAAGCTTCTGCATAACAGAGGGAGAACAACTTGATGATCGGTGATGACTTAGAGAGGTGAGATAGGGAGGGTGGGAAGGAGTCACAGGAGGGAGGGGATATGGAGATATACATATAAATACAGTTGATTCACTTTGTTGTACAGCAGAAGCTGGCACAACAGTGTAAAGCAATTATACTCCAATAAAGAGCTAAATAAAAAAAATAAATAAGGCTAAAGCTGAAAAAATAACTAAAATTCAGGCCATAGTGTATATATAGGGTATCTATGGCTCTGCTTAAGGGAATATGAGTTGGTCCACAATACAGAGTAATCAATTTATGAAAAAAAACCCTGGTTTTAATACTATATTATTAAACTCACATACTGGCTAATAAGGTTATTTGAAGGAAAAAGCAAATGTTTCAGAGATGGAAATGCCTAGCATAAGATGATTCCCCATGGGTAGTTTGCCATCTAGTGTTAATTTGTGGAAATAAAAAAGGCTGGTACCATAATTTTCAAATCAGGCTCACTTGGTGACAAAAGGATAACTGAAAGCAACATTTCAATTTTAAAACATCAAATTATATCATGAAACCCTCTGAGGTTTGTGGAGCTGGGGCAGTGTGTGGGTGGGTGAGTTGGCTACTTTAAAGAAATTGATTACTTCTGGGAAGCAGTACAGTGTAGCAAATGGTTCCCAATTCTGGCTAGGCTGAGAATCACCTGGGAAATTTTTAAAAAATACAGATGACCATGCTGCTCTCCAGACCTAGTAAATCAAATTCACTCAGTGAGATTCACGTCCCAGGTGATTCTAACGTGCAGCCAGAGAGAGGACCACTCGGTGGTGGGTTAAGATTATGGACTCATCTGTATCTCTATGTGAGTTCCACCACTTAGTTGTATCACCTGAAGCTGGAAACGGGGCGAATTAAATAGCATCTATGTGCCTCAGTAAAATGAGGATAATAGTCTCTCCTGGGGTTATGTGAGAATTAAATATGATCGTGAATGAGGAGTGCTTACCATAATCTGTGGTACATTCTGCTCAACGAATGCTATTAACAACCATCTTTATTATCAAGGAAAATATTTTATGAGTTATTTAAGGGAATAAACAACCTAAGGGATATGAACATATAACAATGGAATATTAGAAATTAGAACATGTGACATATGGCCTACTTCATTCCAATTAAACTGGAAGACTTGTGGGATTTAATGCTGATACCCAGCTTGGCCAGAAGGCCAGCCCCTCCCTGAGACGCATGTGATTTCTTACTCAGTGTTGACCTCCTAACTTTATAAATTATTCCCAGTTGTTCCTAATGTCAGTCCTATTCCTATTCCTAATTGGGTTCAAATTGCCCCATTCCCTAGCAAATTTCACTTGTCCTGCTTGGGTCAAGTGTTGTCTCATGAACTAATCAAGGGGCAGAACCATATCATCTACAGATATGGTAGTGGTAGGGACAGCCCTGTGTTGGGGGCAGTTCTCAGTGAAAGAGGAATCACTGTGATTTAGAGGTGTCTTTACAATCATAAAAAATGATCAGTATTACTGTAATAATACTGGGCAGAAAGAATATTCTCTGAAAATTCTCGAAGTCCAGCGAAGAGCAAATGTTTGGCTGGAGTATTCGATGGGAATGTTGGGGGGGGGGGGGGGTACATATGAAAAACTTGGTTTTGACAAACTGGAATGGAAGAGTAGGGGAAAAGACACATCAAATATAACAGATTCTAATTTGAGAGGATGGAGTATAACAGATTCTAATTTGAGAGGATGGGATAGGGAGGGAATGTATACAGGACAGTAGCATAAACTTCTGAGCAGAAAATTAGTCTGGTTAGAGACATGTTGAGCTGATAAAAGTAGAGGGCATTCAGAAGGGGCCGTCCAGCCTGGAGATGGAGATGAATCACGGTGAGAACTCACAAGGGAAACGTGGGCACTAAGTTAAGATTTGGATCTGGGAGTCAGCAGAATGGATGTGATAGATGAAGCCAGGGACATGAATGAATTTCCTGAGTTACTTGATAGAAGCAGGGACCAGGGATGGCACTCTAGAGTTCAGTATCATCACCAGAGGAGGAAAAGCCAGCCAAGGAGCCTGGCAAGAAGCAGACAGGAAAATTTGACAAATGCGATCTTAAAAACACCGGGAACAGGTGAGGGGAAGAACTACAGAGGTCAAGTAAAATAACGGTGTAAAAGATTTAGCTTCTTTAAATTAGGACATCGCTGGCGACTTCAAAAAGGGCAGAACCTTTGGAGTTATAGAAGCGGCCAGGTGCTTCATATCTGTGGCCAGGTGCTTCATATCCGTATCAATCCTTCGTATCACCAGCGGTTTGTTGGAACTTGATATGTAGGAGTTATTCATATACTCTGGGTATACTTTATCAGGTGTATACATTACAAACTCTGTGGGTTGCTCTCTGACTCTCTGGTATATTCTGATGGTAGAAGCTCCTAATATTAATGTAGCCCAAATAATCAATTTCCTTTATGGATAAAGCTTTTTGTGTCCTATTTACCAGTTCTTTGTCTACCAAGGTCAGGAAGATAATCTCCTCTGCTATCTTCTAGAAGCAAAGGGAAGACCCAGAAGGACTGCTACGCAGCGTATATAGGCAGCAACCAATCAGACTGGAAGGAAAGGAAAAGGGCCCCAAAAGATATATCTTCAGGAGGAAAATAAAATTGTGCTAATAGAAGAGAATACCTGATTATGGTTGAACAAACAGTCGTGTAGAAAATTTGTCAATTTCAGAAAGAAAAGTTGCACAGGAAAGCAAATGTAATACTAACACACTACTAGTTAGTGGTGAATAAAAGCCTAAAGTTAAACACTGAATATAAATTTAACAACAAAAAATAGATGTCACTATACTAGAAGAATGGAAAGGAGGAGGTAAAAGTAACTCATGGAGTTAAGAGTACAAAATTCTCATCTTCCATGATAGCAAGTTAATAGATAAAATTTAATAAAGTTAATTAAGATGTAACAGAATTTTTTTTTTTTAAGATGGAGGTAAATAGCAAAAGAAACTACCTAAAGACTTTGAGGAGATCAACTCAGGGGTGGGGTGGAATGGGATAGGAAAATGTTGCTTTGCCTTCTGAGCTCTCTATATTATTTGAAATTTTGAACTACGTGTATGTATTAATTGGATAACAAAAGTATTTTTCTAAATGAGGCAGGGTAAAGTAAGGGGATTAAGAACTTGAAGCAAATGGAAACAATTGGAAATGATTATTTTTTTCTCTCTTTAAACATTAAATCTTAGGCTGTAGATTACATCTTGAAATGAAGGACAACAACGTCAAAATGATATATATTACCGGCAAACTACTGACCCAGACGTTGTAAACCATTTCTAGGAATAGCTAGTAATTCAAATTGAATCCAAAGAACACTTCACACATAAGTACATGATAGAATGAGCTCATTTTTTTATTTAAAAAAAAGGGCAGGGGGAGGTCAAGTGTGTATATTTTAGACGTGTGTGTGTGTGTGTGTGTGTGTGTGTACACATTTGAGAAGACTATAAACCCTGACTATGACATACATTGTACATGTTAAGTCCAGTAAGTCCTGATACTCAAGAAAAGATTTTCAAATTACTGTTGGATAATTTACTTATCAATCATCCTTTCTCAATGTCTAAAGAAATTTTGGTCACAAAATATCTAATTGCATTTAGAATAAAAAAGATGAAAAAGAGCTACCTATTGGAAAATTGTTTTCAGTCTTTAGAAAAGCTAGGAAAACTACAGGCAAGAACCAAGAGCATATATTCAATCACAATTGCAAGTGTCTAATAGTGATAACAACATAAAATCCCTAAAAGCAGCAGATCAGTTATACTTTTTATTTAAAATTTTATTAATGATAGTATTCTCAATTACAATAAATTTAACTGCAAAACAACCTGTCTTAGAATAATACAGTATGAGATGCATGTGACCAACAGTACAACTATAGTAATTATAATACTCAAATCTTAGGTTCATAGATATTTAATGTATTAGATGTGCATGACAACTAAAAAAAACAACAACCCTGTCTTGAAAACTTTACAGAAGCACTTCTCCTTTCATCAAATATAAGGCTCACATGAGCCTATAACAAAACAATAGCCTGTTCATGTGTCAAATGACAAGGCAAAGCAATAAATTATCCTTTTAAAAATATCTATGAACCAGAACAATTTTCTTTTTGAGTTTGAGAAGCCAAAGACTATTAAGGAATATTTAAAGGCTGAATAGAATCAACAAAGGTAAATAAGGAGTTTGGGAAGAAGAAAGAGTTCAATGTTAACAATACAGTATGTCTGCCAAGTTCCTGTGCTCAGCCAGGTCACTCTGAACATCCTGAAAACATGAATTCTGAGTTCAGTAAAGTGTCATACAGTAGATAGTTACATCGGATACCTGATGAAAGTGCTTTTTTGAAACCGTTTCTTCTCTTTTATATATGAACTTTAAAGAAATCCAAACAAATACTGCAATGCAGTGTTTTGAAAAACATATAAACTGCAAAAATGCCCACAATAATAAATGATATCAGGAGGTACAGTAACTGAAATGTATCCGGAGGTGCAGAATGTGAAATGGCCTGGTAATGCGAAATGTTAAAAGGAATGCTAGTGTGAAATATAAAAAAGATGACTAGATAATTTTTACTTCCAAACCTGAAGTAAAATTACAGAATGATGAGCTCATTACTTTATGTAGCAACTGGGAATTGCTACCTTCAAAATATTTATTCTTTCAATGCTTATTTGAATTGCCTACTATTTGACAGGCACCATGTTTGGTGCTACACTAATGAATAAAACATGGTTCTCTGCAAAGAAAGAAACCTTGGTCTAGCAAGTACTCATTACATACTTCCTACAAATTTAATTAACTATGGCTTTTGGAACTAAAGAAAAAAAATTTTCCCAAAAGTTAACTTTCTGATTAAGAATGTATATGCACATAAAAAGCTGAGTCAAAATTTCAGTGGCTCATAAATACTTAGAAACTCAATTGCTAATTGACTATTTCAGTTGATGTGATACCTATCAACTGCCCGAGTATTTTTCCCAAAGTACATTCTCAACACACAAAAAGTTTTAAAACAATGAAAGAACATTTCAACCATTCTTGCATACCTACTCTTGGTAAAATACAGAACAAGTTGTAATTTTTTAATCTGGACATCAAAGACAAGTTAAACCAATCATACTATTCAAGTGAAACAGATGTCCTGAATTTTGTAACACCATCAGCGCATCAGCAAATCTGGAGAGATGCAAATGTGATTGACTGTGGGAAGCTGTTAGAGTTCATCTTCATCATCTCTTTGAAGAGGTATGATCTGAATTTCTTTGGCTATCCTTTCTCCTAATGTTTTACTGCTTGAAGCAATTATTCTTCGTGACATCAAATCAAATGGTCCACCTAAAATTAAATATGGAACATGGTTATACCCTGTACAAAAAATAATCCCTACAAAACTAGCACAGCAATATGTACTATAGTCAATCATAACATTTTAATACTTTCGATTATCTTTAAAAAGATCTATGCTGTCACATAACCATAATGTTTAAGCTTTGATAATACGAGTTTCTAAGGATCTTCTTTCAGTAAATACCAGTTGTGGAGGGAAGGTGATCTCAATCACACTAGTCTGGAAAATGTCATTTATTTCACCTTTTGTGTGTTCTATTTCTTCTTTTTATTACTCTTATTACCTCTTTAATGTCTGGGAATCTATGAATAGAAAATCTGACTCCAATGCATTTTCACACCACTCTCCTGCCGATTTCCTTAATTCTTTGCTGCCTTTCTCCCAGACCACTGATGAATTACTTTAACCCAGGTTCACGCCTTACTTTTAAAAATCTCACCACCAGTGCAGAGGAAGTATGCAATCTCTCTAGGCCCAAGGCAGAAAGCGATGGTGGAGGAAGCCCACATTCAACCATCACCATGGTCACCATTCAAAGAGCTCCTGGTACAATCCTCAGATTCAGTGACCTTCTGGACTTTCTCGATAGCCTATCAAAAGTTCCTGATACTCACATTTGAAGAGGCTTAGCCATTTATCATTATTAATCCCACACTACTATTAGCTTCTTATCCTTGCCTCTATCTCCCAACGTTTATTATTTCAATTATGCTGAAAGTTACATGGCTTTTTTTGCCTTAAGAGGTGAAGTATAACATGTTCCAAACATTAAAAGAAAAAAGCCATACATGGAGGAAGGGCCAACAGATATGGAAAGAAAAATGCTTTACTGTCCCATAATATTACCTGTTATGTCCAGGAGTTCTCCACCAGCTTCAGTCACAATAATGCCAGCACCGGCTACATCCCAGCAGTGAATTCCCATTTCATAATATGCATCTGCAACTCCAGCTGCCACAAGGCACATATTAAGAGCTGCTGTTCCAACACCTCGGATCCTAACAAATGACATTTTACAAATAAGATAGACGGGATTTCCTAGGTAGCGCAGTGGTTAAGAATCTGCCTGCCAAAGCAGGGGACATGGGTTCGATCCCTGCTCCAGAAAGATCCCACATGCCACGGAGCACCTAAGCCTGTGAGCCACAACTATTGAGCCTGCGCTTTAAAGCCCGTGAGCCACAACTATTGAGCCCATGTGCTGCAACTACTGAAGCCCACGTGCCTAGAGCCCATGCTCTGCAACAAGAGAGGCCACGGCAATCAGGAGCCCGCGCACCACAACAAAGAGTAGCCCCCACTCGCTGCAACTAGACAAAGCCCGTGTGCAGCAACAAAGACCCAACGCAGCCAATAAATAAATTAATTAAAAAAAATTAAAATAAGATAGAAAAAAATAATTATTTCAAATAAGGCATTCCTCCTTAACTTCAGATTCTTTTAAGTGTTGACCGAGATCATCTGAACTAATCTAGAAGATCCTCACAAAGCAATCATTTATAAGATAAACATTAAAACAATGATATTTGGGGAAAAAAACTGAAGAAAATGCTATAATTCTACTATCATGGCATACGTGCATATTCCTTGTGATCTAAACTCAGGGACAATAGTCCCACAATACAAGTAGTTTCTGGGAGGATGAAAATGTGCTCCTGTTCATTCCCAATTGCACGGGCATCAGTACATGTGACCAAAGGGATAACAGCACTGATGGGCTCTGCTTAGATCCAGGCCTGCCTTGGAAGGCCTTCTCATAGTAACCTTTTCCTTGGAAATATACCAGGTTAAGTACAGACACTATTTTATTAGCCATTATAATAATAACTGATTCAGGAAAGAATCAGCAATAAATGCCAAAATGAGTGGATGAATGATATTTACATATCAAAGTATCTCCCTATAAGAGACACAATAATTACAATGGGAAAGAGAGCAAGGTCATCACCAAGTGAGCAAAGTTTGTAGCCAACAGTGGGACAAAAAGGTATCATGTGCCTCCTGATATGATGCACTGAGAAGGAAATAACAGTACTTCTGTCACATGCCTGCCAAAAACGCGTAACCCAAATCTAATCATGAGGAAATCCAACGAATTCAAATCAAAAGGCATACTATAAAATAACTGCTCTACATTTTTCATAAATGTCAAGGTCATAAAAGATAAAGACTAAGCAACTGCTCCAGATTAAAAGAAATTGATGAGAAATGACACCTAAATGCAGTGTGTGATCCTGGACTGGATCTTGAATTAGAATTCTTTCGAAATATGAATTGTCACTATATTAGATAATGTATGAAACAATTTCCTGATTTTTATAATTGTATTATGGTTATATTAGAGAATATCTCTTTTATCAAAAATATACACATTGAAGTGTTTAAGAAAAAGAGGTCATCGTGTCTGTAAGTTACTACTTTCAAATGGTTTTTACTCAAGCTTCTTTTTTAGTTGTTTAAACCTCTGAAAATAAAAGTCAGGATTGTTCACTGAGATCCTTCACTATTTATTTTTAAAGAAACAAGAGGATTCCACATGTGAGTGATATCATATGATATGTGGAATTTAATTTAAAAAAAACGAAAGGAACTTATTTACAAAACAGAAACAGACTTACAGATATCAAAAATGAGCTTATGGTCACCAAAGGGGAAACACAGCAGGGAGGGATAAATCAGGAGCTTTGGATGAATATACACACACTACTATATATTTAAGATAGAGAACCGATAAGGACCTACGGTATAGCACTGGGAACTCTACTCAATATTCTGGGATAACTTATATGAGAAAAGAATTTAAAAAAGAATGAACACATGTATATGTATAACTGAATCTCTTTGCTGTATACCTGAAACTAACACAACACTGTAAATCAACTATACTCCAATAAAATTGAAATCAAAAAAAGAAATAATGGGAAATTGATAACTAATGTGGTATTTGTTTTGTATCTAAAAAATAAATATTTAAAAAGTACTGCACCTGAGTACATCCTTCATGCCAAAGCAATTTTTAATAAAAAGATCAGAATTACATGATGCCCTTGATATCAAATACATTTTATTGCCTATATTCTTACTATGTATCAAAATTTAAGAAAGAACTAGAAACTCCAATAAACTTCCATAGCTATTTGACTGCTTTCAAAATATATAGACCCAAATTAACTTTAGTGGCTTTTTTTAGTTTATAAAGAATGGTGTACTTTCCCCCTTTTCTCATGGGGTATGTGATAGTTCACATCTCATGTCATGGAAAGAAAATACCAAGACCTTGCACAAATAATCTCTCAGTATTCTATTCAGACATAGAACTCTAGGCTGGAAGAACAATGCTATAGGCTATGCTTCCGTCTACTTTTGAGATATATCAGGCAAGGGGTCTTTTGATCAGAAAGCATATTCTTTTATGGACTACTAAAGAGAGTATTTAATTACCAAATAATTGAGGCTGTGGTCTAGATTTTGCATATGTGTTCTGGATCCTATGTTAGTCTGATCCTCCTATACAGCTAGGATGGTATAGAGTAAAAAAGACTATCTTCAGAGCCACAAAGATTTCCATGTGGTCCCCTGCTCAGCTGCTTAAAAACTGTAATTTTGAAAAAGTTTTTTCTTTACGTTTTAGCTTTCTTGTCACCAAAATGGGGATACCAACCTACCTTGCCTATGGCTGGAATGATTAGAAACAACAGATGTAAAGCACCTAGCAGAGGACTTAGCATATAAAAGAGCCTCAAAAGAGTAGCTATGTTTATGATGAAATTATTCCCTAAAGCATGATACCAGAAAACATCATTTAAGTAAACAAATGCAGTGCATTTCATTAAGTGAATCCCCAAAATTTAAACAAAGGAAATTGACCCATAATGATTTACTCTGCCACATAAATGTCATTTATAATTAGTACATAATAATATTCAATTGAAATAAAAAGAGGTGGTATCTCTTGGGACAAAGTGAAGCAAAAGTAAGAGCTAACAGTGAAAAATTAAAGATCCTGAGAAATGAAAGAGAAAGAAGATATGCCAATCCCCACCTCCCACCACCACTTAACAAAGATTCATAACAGAAACCACACAGAAGAGCAGAACTGACAGGATAGGGAGCTCTGAAACCAGGAACCCGGACCACAAAGTGAACGGAAATAGAAAAAAGCAGACACATCCACAGAAAACTACTGTGAAACACATCAGACATTGCTAATAAAAGTGTCTGGGGTTTTTATGGCTGATAACTTCTCCCTGCAAAAAATTAAGGGCAGAAACCAACAAAACAAAGTAAAACAAGGAAAAAATAAAACGAGATGACTGAACTCAGAAAAGAAGTGGGAGAAAAAAGACAAAATTCTATCAGGAATGAAGACTAAATAACAAGGTACCCTAAAAAGAAAAGATGCAAATGAAAACTTAATATTAAGGGCAGTGAGGAAAAACAATAAAAGAAGAAAAAGGATCAGAGAGAAAGTGGCTGAAAGGGAAGACACAAAGGAGGTTGAATGTTCCTGCTGGTGTCTCTGAAGAAGAAAATGAAAACAGCAGAATTGAACTAATATTTAAAACTACAACTCAAGAAAACTTTCCAGAAAAAAAAAAAAAAAAGACACATGAATCTATCTGTTATAGGGAGAAAACCATCCCAGAATGAGCAATTCCAAGATATACCCTTATAAAAGTGTCTGGCATGAAAGATTAAATGAAAAAAATTTTTCTCAGAGCATCCAAGTAAAACATGAAATAATTTAAAAGCCAAGAAAATTAGACTGGCATCAGATTTTTCAAAAGCGACATATAAAGGAAAGGCAACAGTCAAATAGCATTTTTAAGAAATGTACTTCATACTTTCTTTCACTAAGGATGTTCTATTCAGCCAAGCTGTCCTTCAAGTTTCAAGACGATAGGAAAACAGTTTGGAATGTGCCAGATCTCATGGAATATCATGCACATGTACCCTTCCCAAGGAATCCACTGAAGATGAGCTTCATCTAATCTAAAGGTGATTGGGGTTAAAGTCAAAAACAAACAGATACCAGCCTTGAAAATTCCCTGAGCAGACAAAACCAATTTAGCCATGCAAACAAAGCTTAATTTAGCATATTCTGCAAAACTAACTCAACATGGGTCATTTCTTGCTTATGCTTCTGGAAATTACAAGCAAAACTTAAATTGTTTCCCAAGGTTGATATGAGGTAGCCACTAATCAATTCCCTGCCATTTAAGAAAATTCTATTATAGCCAATCACTGTGAAGAATAAATAGTCACTGCTTTCTCACTCTATAAGCTGCTTTATAGCAATGTATGCCCGAGCCTCATTCCATGTTTTAGTCTGGGTGTTTCTGGTTTGCAAACTGTCTTTTTGGTGTGTGCACAATAAACTTTTACTGATTATACTTCAGTGATTCACTGGTTTTAAGTCTGTTATTTCTGAACTTTTGACACCAGGAAAACTTCACAGAAGGACTGTTGAGTGTTTTATAGTCAAAAACTAAGACCACAGGATGGGTCCGTGGGTGAAAGAATATGTAACAATAATGTGTGACAAAGTAGAAAGAATGCAACTTAAAAAACTGGATGAAAAAGGAGAGAAAAAGAAGAAAGTACAGTAAAATCCCTGAATGTTATATAGGAAAAACAAGTGGAAGCCAAAAAGTTCTGGAGCCTTTACAGAGAGAGTAAATGGTCAAGTAAGAAAAGAGAATATTAAGGGCATTATAAAGAGTTTTAATATGAAAGAAACCCATTAGAATAAAATCTAACCTTCCATAAATGTCTATTTCTATTCCTAAAATGAAAAAAAGCAGAGAGGATATACCAGGTAAGTACAATAACTATAACAATATACAAAGTAATTACAATGTAAGATAATACAACAGAATTGAGACCAAACTGTCATATCAATAAATGAATAAGCCTAACTTTTTTATTAAAAGAAAAAAGATTTTCAAATTGATTATAAAGCAAAACTCCACTCTATGCTGTAATCAAGAGATGCACTTAAAATGCAGTGATCAAAAGAACTAAAAGTAAAAGTAGACAAAGATTTACCAGGCAAATGGAAACAATGAGAAAGCGAGGCTTGTAATTCTGATGTCAAAGTAGATTTCAAGTCCAAACATCAAAGTACAACACAGAATGTACTTTTTTTTCAGTGCATATGGAAGTTCCACAAAAACTGATCATGTACTGGGCAAAAAGAAAACATAAAGTTCCATAAAACATATTTATTACAATGTAACAAAACTATAAATTAAAAATGAAATTAAAAAAGCAAAAAAAGTCCCTTCCTTGTGGAAATTTAAGAACACAACTCTTGGGTGAAAAGGGAAGTAACAAATTTTGTGATAAATAACTACAATGATAACACATCAGAATCTATGGGATACACTTAAAGCAGCAATCAGATAAAAATTCACAGCCTAAATACTTACATCAATAAAAATCAAAGCATAAAAATAACTTCTCTGCTTAAAAAGGAAAGAAAAAGGAAACAACAAAATGAACAAAAGGAAAGCACAATGATGAAAATAGTAAAGCAGAGAGGAGAAAAAAGTAGACCAGATTAATATTTAAAATCCTAGTTCTTTGAAAAAAAAATAGACAAACCACCAAGTAATTTAATCAAGATTTTTTTAATTTAATTTTTTTATTGGACTATAATTGCTTTACACTCTTGTACCAGTTTTTGAGGTACACCAAAGTCAATCAGCTGTATTTATACACATATCCCCATATTCCCTCCTTCCCTCGACTCCCCGCCACCCTCCCTGTCCCAGCTCTCTAAGGCATCATCCATCATCGAGTTGATCTCCCTTTGTTATACAGCAACTTCCCACTGGCTATCTATTTTACAGTAGGTAGTATATATATGTTGAAGCCAAGTAATTTAATCAAGATATATGTATACATATATATATGTGTGTGTATATATATCTTGTATATATACATATATACTATATATATATCAAGATATATATATATGTCTAAGCCAAGTAATTTAATCAAGATTTTTGAAAAAGAAGAAAGCACAAATATACAAAATAATAAATGATAAGGGGGAAATAACTATTGACACCGAGAGGCCAGAAATAAACTATAAGAGTCTACCTTATATACTTCTATGCAAATAACTTAAAAACTCAGAGGAAGTGGGTAATTGCTTAGGCTGTGGAAATTTCCCAGACCAAAGGTGCCAAAAGAGAATGGCAACTAAACATAATACTGACTCTAGACTGAATCTTGCAAAGGAGGAAGAAAAATGTTATAAAAGACATTATTAGATCAACTGACAAAACTAAGTATGTATGGATGGTAGGCCAGATAAAGAGCAAATTTATGAAGTCAATAATTCATACTGTGGTTATGGAAGAGAATATCCGTATTCTTAGGAAATAACAAACTGAAGTATTTAGGGGTAAGAGCCATGATCTAAATAATTTACCATGAAACAGTTCAGGGAAAAAAAAGTATACTTACACAAACACACACACGTACATACAGAGAGAGAGGGACAGAGACAGAGACAAGAAGGAATGATAAATGATAAAGTAAATGGGGTACAATGTTAATAATAGGTGAATCTGAATAAATTGTACACTACTGTTTCTTGTAGTTTTTTACTTCTGCAAATTTTGTTAAATCTGAAATTATTTTCAAATAAAAGTTTTAAAAATTACATTATAAAATTAGAATTATGGTATTGATCCCATGTCTATCAATTAAAAATCTGATTTCTAAAGAAAAATTCATTCCTTAGAATGGCAAGTTATCTATAATGTTAACATTATAGAACGTTCAACTTCAGGGAGAAAGTGAAAAGAGCTTACCCATGGATGGGAAGGCAAAGAAGCCTTTCCATATTAGAAAGAATAATTCTCACAGTCTCTGGTGCTCTGGAAGAGCCCAGCTCTGTCACCAAGAGTGATTTGGTAACATCTAAAAGAAAAGGTTTTAAATAATTATTAGAGTTTATTAATAAGAATTCTGGTAAAAAATTCGACACTTGTAACTCAGAACAAATTAGACATTTTTAACCATCTTCCTAGTTGTATTTCTTTCCAAAGCTTTAATATTAAAATACTTATCAATTTATTATTTTAGTTATTTGATCATCATTTTTATAATCATCAAAAATAGTCTAGCTCCTTAGGCCACCCCCACAAAAGTACAGAATATAACCAATTTGCCTGCATGCATGATACATTTTAGTGGGAAACCAGCAAAAGCCTTACATATTTTTTTAAAAGTGTAATTTAGAAATTAAATAATTTATATACAGATTTGAAACAAAACAAAAATGAAAATTAAATTGTAACATTGTTGGTAGGAATGTAAATTGGTGCAGCCACTATGGAAAACAGTATGGAGATTCCTCAAAAAACTAAAAATGGAGTTGTCATATGGTCCAGCAATTCCACTCTTGGACATATATCCAGACAAAACTATGATTTGAAAAGATACATGCACCCCTATGTTCACAGCAGCACTATTTACAATAGCCAAGACACGGAAACAACCTAAATGTCCATCAACAGATGAATCAATAAAGAAGATGTGGTACATATATACAATGGAATATTAGCCATAAAAAAGAATGAAATCATGCCATTTGCAGCAACATGGATGAACTTGGAGAGTATCATACTAAGTGAAGTAAGTCAGAAAGAGAAAGACAAATACCACATGATATCACTTACATGTGGAACCTAAAATTGACACAAATGAACATATCTATGAAACAGAAAATGACTCCGATATAGAGAACAGACTTGTGGTTGTGAAGGGGAAGGGGAGGTTGGTGAAAGAAGGACAGGAGTTTTGGATCAGCAGATGCAAACTATTATATATAGAATGGATAAACAACAAAGTCCTAGTGTATAGCACAGGCAACTATATTCAATACACTGTGGTAAACCATAATGGAAAAGAATATGAAAAAGAATGTATATACATATAACTGAATCACTTTGCTGTGTAGCAGAAATTAACACAACATTGTATATCAACTATTGTAAATCAATTTCAATAAAATTAAAATAACAATCCAATAAAATTAAATGGTAGTTTTCATATCACCTCCATTTACTAACTTGACAGATTATCCTATACTTTGCATTCTCTCTTTGAAATATCGTGACCAAAGCTCATGACACACTCAACACTCTTGGCTAATAGGCTACTCTTAGTATATCTCACACTTCATCTCCTCTCACAGCTAAGGTGTATGCCCACCAGCTTGTTCTAAATCTTGTTTATAACTGTGTACTCTTCTAATGATCACATAACCTGTTTAAGTGAAAAAATAATAGAAAAAGGGAAAGAATTATTTCTATGAAAGCTACCACATTCCTTCAATTCTAAGATGCACATTTTTTCACTTTAACATCTGGAAAATTAGGATGCACCTTCCAATCTCTAGGGTCTTAGAGTTCAATAAAAAGGAAATGAACTCAAAATCTGCTCTCAAGTTAAGTGTTTGAGGTGAAAAATTATAAAAGCATAGAAGGATTCTGAACTTAGATTGTTTTGCAAGTATCTAAGTTTTTGCTGCACTTAATCTGCAAGTGCAAACTATGGAAAATGTTGAACACGGTTTAGGGAAGAAAAGTGCTGCAAAACCACAGTGAGCTGTCCCAGAGAAAGAAAACTTAAAAGGCCAATCAACAAGCTCATTCAAAAATGCATATGCCTCATTTAAAAAAGATTTTCATCAAAGTATAGTTGATTTATAATGTTGTGTTAGTTTCTGCTCTACGGCAGTGATTCAGTTATACATGTATGTGTATACTTTTTCATATTCTTTTCCATTACGGTTTATCACAGGATACTGAATATAGTTCCCTATGCTATACAGTAGAAACTTGTTGTTTATCCATCCTATATATAATAGTTTTATGCCTCATTTTTAATGATTCCCAACTTGAACGGCCTTTTCCCCCCCAATTTACTAATAACTGGTCCCAGTGGCATCAGAGCAGAGGAATTCTACTAAGAATCTGAGATGTGGTGACTAAAGCAATAAAGCCTGAGCAGTGTGAAGGCAGAGAGCCATTCTTGTCCATCTTCCTCCCCAGCCCCTGACAAAACACGAGCCTCCGATGTCCTCTGCTCCACTGCATTTGCTTCCCCTACCACATCCAAAACCACAGTCACAATTAAAAAGTACAGAGAAAACAGACTCAATTTATGAATCAGTTAACACATAGAGAAGCTTAACATTCTATAGGTTAACATTCAAAAGCAATAATATACGAACACATAATATCAATCGCACCAAAAATCAGAGCGTAAACCTACCTTCTTGGCGTGAAACCTGTAGTTTTTGACCATTACAAAAGGCACCTTTTCCTTTCCGGCCAGTGTACATCTTATCCTCCATGCAACTGTACACAATTCCAAATTCCATCTGCAGAAGGAAAAAAAGTTTCCTTTACCAAACCTGAGTACTCTTTTTCACTTAATACTTTTTCTAAGAAAGTTAACAAGAAAATCTGGTATACTAATAATGTTTTCAAATGGCTAAACTGTGGGATATTTAAAATGCTAATTTCCAGCTTAGTCAGAGGAAAGAGTTCATCATACCTACACACTTGATTCCTGCCCCATTCATTTCTAAATGTATGGGCACCCACCTTGACCTCTCTCTTTCCTGCCTCAGATGAAGACATCTTTCCTGCTTTTTAGGATCAATCCTTCCTCTTGTGTTATGCTTCTCTGAAAAACTGCTCCATCAACTGATGATCCCTCCTCTCTTGGACTCTGATTCTGTTACTTTCTCACCAAATTTCTTCCTCCCTCACAAAACCTTCAGAACGTTGTCTTCTCCTTTTGTCTTCACTGCCAAAAAGCGGTCTAGACTTTTGCATCTCCCATTCTCTTACTACATTACAATTTGGCTTCTGCCCTGACTGTGCATCTCCTGAAACTCCCTGCAAAGAGATCACCAATTGCACTCTTTTTTTTAAAATAAATGTATTATTTATTTTATTTATTTATTTTTATTGGTTGTGTTGGATCTTCACTGCTACACACTGGCTTTCTCCAGTTGTGGGCAAGCAGGGGCTACTCTTTGTTGCGGTGCGTGGGCTTCTCACTGTGGTGGCTTCTCTTGTTGCAGAGCACGGGCTCCAGGAACCACATGTGCCACAACTACTGAAGATATGGAGACTGACCATCATTGTCATCTTGAAAACACTTCCTGATTTTTGGCATTTCCTCAGCTATTCTCACCACCTCCAGCTGAGTTCAGAATCACCCACCCCTCTGGTGTGACCTCTACATTGCTGCAATTATCTGTCACTCTGCACTTAAAAACCTCTATTGGTTTCCTACCACCTAAAAACAAAATCTAAATGTTCTGGCATGGACAGGCCATGGTACCTCAGGGCAAGACCACAACTAACTCACCTCGTGGGTTCTTCACCAGCCATTTCCAGAGTTTCACTCACAATGAACACCTCACCATTCCCCTCACACAACATGCTCTTCCCCAAACTGTTCTTTCTGATCAAAATACTTTACTCTTCTTCTTTATCTGGCAAACCCCTAATTTGCTACAACCCAACTCACACGACCAAATTCTAAGACCCCTTACCATTTAGTACGAAGATTTCCCCAAACCACTCTTGGCAGAATTGATTACACCCTCTTCATGTTCTCATAGTATTTTTTTTTTTTTTATCATAGTTCCACCACATATTACCTTTATCTGTTCACACATCTAACTTTTGCACTGAACTGGGAGTTCAACAGCCCAGGGCTGATAAGTGAGAAATGCTCCCTTATCTTCTTGGGAATGTTCTCACTGATTAACACCATCCTGTGCCTAAGATTTCATTTGCACTAGTTTGTATTTTTATTTTCAGAGATTTCTTAAGTCTCTTGTGTACATGCTGATCAAATATGTCACAAGCTCCTTGAAGACATTTATGTAAGATGTTAACAAACATCACTCATTTTTTTGATCAAACACCCAAACAGCATGGAATTACAACAGGTATAGACTGTACTCCACTGGGTTTTAGATATAGCAAGTGTTCAGGTTCTTGAACATACTCTGTATTTTCTAACCATGCGTGGCCCCTGCCACTTCCCGGTCTTTCCCTTCACTGATTCCTTCTAAAGCATTCCTAGTTCAAAGCCCACCTCTTCCATTAACTATTTTAAATCCCACATCAACTCCTGTCACATCTGACTCTATCACACATATAATGGTGATTAAATACTCAATCGTATTTCAGCTACTTGTGTGTATTTTTTCCTTATAAGATCTTCTCAGAAAACATTACATTTTCTTCACTGGAAAAAGTATCATGACAAGTTTAACAGTTCTGTAGCTTATTTCAAAACAATGCAACTATATAAATTGAATAGAGACAAACCTAAATTGATTATGGAGACACATTTACTCCTCAGAAAATGAGAGCAAGGCATTTTTACCAACCATAAATTGAAACAACATACCTTTTTATTTACAACAAAGCCAATTGAAACAGCTACAAAAGGAAACCTTCAAAAAAACACACACACAAATAAACCAAGATAGAACTTATTTTCAGCAAACATGTTTTTTCATAATATAACTGCTTACAAATTTTTTCATATGAACAGTCTCATCCTTCCTCCCCCAGAATTGTGTGTACAGCATGCAACCCTCTGTGTAAATGCTGGGGGTGGAGAGGGTAGAACATACAGATACACACGTACAGGATGCTTCTACAGGCATGAGACATCTCTGGGAGGAGTCACAAGACACTGATAACAATGGTCACCCCGAGAAATGGGTCCTGAGAAGCTGGGGTCAGAAGTGGGAAGGCCACTTGGTGCTGCATGCCATTTCATGCCTTTTGAATGTCGGATTCCATCAATACAGTTTTAATTTTAACAAAAATGGGATCATACTATGCACTGTATTATAACCTTCGCTATGTTACATTATGTTATGAGCACCTTTCCACATTAACATTCGATCACATATAGACTCTACATCTTAGCTTTATGACTTTAACAATTCTATTAGTAAAGATATATACAGCTACGTGGCAACTTCAAATATAACAACTATGTGTCATCCCACCAAGCTAGGCTACTCATTTGAACACTCACTGGCAATTTCATCAGGCTTTCTTCTATATATCCTGAGTTATATACTTACTTTGTATATATGTTCTACATATACTTCTCCGTATATACTAAATTACACAGTTACTTTGTGCCAGGCACTATACTAACTTCTTATATAAATGTACAATTCATTGAGTCCCATCAACAAGCAGTGAGGCCGGTACCATTAATGTGCCCATTTTACAGAATGAAAAAAACCACAAAACTGAGGCTTAGAAAGATTAAGTAACTTGTCCAAGGTCACAAGGTCACACATCCTAAAACCCACACTCTTTTTAACAGTTTTTTTTTTTCCTGGATTGAACCTATTCTATATACACAACACTCCAGTATTGAGTTGGTTCCTTAACTGATCTCAAAACAGCAGTGTTGTTTGCATACATTTTTATGTTTCAACAGTGAGAAAACAAATGGTGAACAGGGCATTTTCCTGCACAAGGCAAGTCTACAACATTAATAGTTCATCACCTCTTCCATAGATGATGAAAATTATGCATGATACATTTACAAAGTACTCTACAAACTATGCAATTCTCTAAAGTATATATATTTGTGAACAACACATCCAACAGTCCATTTAATTAATACACAAACAGTAATTACAATACTAAAATTTTAAAAACATACCCATGTACAAAGTTAGTTGTTCCATCAATAGGGTCAATGATCCATGTAGGGTTGTCGGTTAGGATACTTTTTTCCCCAGCTGCCACAGATTCCTCACCAATGAAACTGAAAACAAAAATGACAAACTCTGAATTTTTACACTGCTTTCAGTAATTTTCAAATCTTAAGCTACCCAGAGTCTACTATAAAACATAATGAGTCTACACAACACACTTTTCTACTGTTTTTCCTTCAGACTGATGAAAGGGAGAAAGTTTTATTTTCCCCAGAACAAAGTCATGTGAAAAATAACAAAATTCGAAATTCTCAAATGTGATACCAGGCTAAGTAAAGGCACACGTGCTGGAAAGGACACCTGTTGCAGACGAGAACGTACTAAGGGAATGTGGAGGTTTTAAAAATAAGTTCACAGAATCTCTCATATTCCTCTCTTCAAGAGGTAGAGCCTAATACCCCTTGCCTTGAGGTGAATTTGGACTTAGCGACTCGTTTCTAACCAACAGAACAAAGTGCAAGTGACAACGTACAGCTTGGAACACTCGTTCACAAAACGGCACTGAGGTTTCCATCTTATTCACTCTATTTCTCCTTCCCTCCCCTTCCCTCTGTCACTCTGGGGGAAGCCAGCCACCATGTTATAACCTGCTCTGTGGCGGGGCCCCCATGGTGAGGAACTGAAGGAAGCTGCCAGCAGACAACCACGAGGAACTGAAGTCACCAACAATCGTAAATGAATGGATCCTTCAGCCCCAACTGAGCCTCGAGGTGACCAACAGGTTGACTATAACTTTATGAGGTCCTGACCAGAACCATGCAGCCCAGCTACTCCCATATCTCTGACCCGAGAAAACTCTAAGATAATAAATGTTTGTTGTCTAGAGCTGCTAAGTTTTTTGGGTAACTTGCTATGCAGCAATAGATAATATAGAGAACATTAAATAAGTCAATGAGAAAGCAAATCACCCACCCAAATTACTGTGTCTACATGCTTTCCTAAAACATGCTACACAGGAAATCTCAGGTGAATTCTGTCAATGGTGTCTGAGTTCACTGGAGTCTTCTTTCTGTTGCTACCTTCTTTTTTATTTCTGTCTTTTATTCAATACTGAATAGTCCTAATAATCATTATCATGATTTTCTTGCATCTCTTTTTCTCTTGGCTGTAGACCCTTTCACTGAGAAGAAATATATTTAGCTTTAAATATTTTTTTTCTCCTCAGTGGCTAAAAACCGGGAATGGCCAATGGCAAGATCAAGAAGTAGAGAATGGCAGTGTTAAAACTTTAAAATGATGACAATATTTCAGTTATATTTCTGTGCCTGTAAGAAAGCCCTGATTTTAGATTTTCTCTCAGACTCCTTAAAGCTACCATGACTTCAGCACCTATAACAGTTTGCAATATAGAGAATAAAACTGAACTTCTAAATCTTGCCTATGACAGACACGTGTCACGTTAACTTTCCAGCATCCAAACACTATAAAGAAATCCAAATACCCCCTGTTTACTGCCCCCTGGAAGTTTGAGCTTAGGCAAACAAGCTGAGTCCAGCAAGCAAATGTTCTCGCTCAGGATTTATAATCTTGAACTAATGGGGTAAAGATATCCAAATTGAGCAGAGTCAGGAGTGAGGCTACCAGTAGCACCTGAAGCAATGGCTCCCAACCCTAACCCTATCCCTAACCCTAACCCTAACCAGCTCTGCCTGCCTCTCTGGTTCCCACCTGAGCCCTGCTCTTGGGGATCCTGGGCTGCCCAACACCCTCCAAATAAATTCCTGTTCAGCATAAATTAAGTATAGTCAATTACTGAGTCTAAAATCAAATTTTTTGTCTGGTATTATTGACTCCAACCTAGATTCCATTTTTATCACAAGAAACTGAAATAAGAAATACCTGTGAGAGGGATACTTTCCCTTTATAGAAGAGATAAGCATTTTTTCAACTTTTTGGTCAGTAGCAGTTACCAAATCAGCTGGAGAACTTTTAATCATAATATCCATTTCATTTTTTAAAGCTTCACGAACCACCTAAAAAGATTTTTTGGTAAGCAATTAGGAAAAGCATAAGTCATTTTAAATAAAACTAAAAGATGAAATATAGAAATAGTTTGAAACATTCAATCTGTCCTAAATGATATTCTTAAATATTTCTTACCACAATGTAAATAACATAAACTCTTAGGCATTATAACCTTCTAGGTAGAAAATCATAGACTCTCACATCCTATTTTAGATTCACAACTGTCATCACAAAAAGTTTAATGACATAAAATTGAGGTATCACTCCATTAAAGTTTAATAAAATGAAAACAAATACAGATCAATCAAAGACCATGTTTTGTTTAACAAGGCAACCACGCGCTGTCCACATCCAACACATCATGGCTAAAAAGATTTCAGTTCGTACCTCTCCAGCTTGTCTTGCTAGCGTTACTGCGTAATCCATGCATTCCTGCCAAGGATCGGCCATCTTCCCAATAGATTTAACACATATAAAGAGAAAGCAGTTACAAATCTCTCAAAGTCTTAACTACAGAATAGTTGGTTCACAAAAACATCTCAATTTGCAAAATGCTCTCATTCAGGATTCACCCTCTACCTGATCCTAGAGTTCAGTTTTTCTCAATACTCACTCTCAGGTCCATTAAGAAACATTTTTTACCTAAATTACTTCACTTTTATTGTAGAAACATTTTCATAACAAAAAGTACACTATAAAAGTGTCTCCCCAAGTGCCCACACCATATCACATTTTAAAAAACAACACTGGCTTAGGGAATGGAGAAGAAAGGACACAAGAAATATCTTAAAAGGTAGGTGCATGTTTGGGTTAAGAATAAAGTGAAAATTAGAGAAAGAACACAGGGAACACAGTCAGCTTTCATTATCTGCAGTTTTGGCATCCATGCATTCAACTAACCACAGACAGAAATTAAAGAAGCTTTGAAGGGAAGGAGCAGAAGGCACGTGTACTAATTGAATGTCAGGTAGTTTGGCACTTTAAACATGTGGATTTATTTTTAATGAGGTTGTAAAGAGAAAGAACTTAAAGCTCAGTGATTATAAATAATCTGCCCAAGGTTTTATAGACAGATGACACCAGTCGGAATTTGAACTCAATTCTGAATTTAAGGTCCACTGGTCTATCATAGCATTCTCAGGAAAGAAAATTAAAAAAATAACAATAAAGTAAAAAAGGAATTTCCCTGTGTTTCAGAGAGGGAAAAAAAAGAACACATTTTTGTCTTCTGAACAGTCCAGCTTTCCACTGACTTCTGAAGAGAAGATTAAAATAACTCACCACTGGCTTGACCACACTTTAAAAAAAACTGTACCCAGGACAGTGAAGCTTTTTAAGCTGTCAGACTCAGAAAAATGTGGATCACTTATAAAGCAACCCTAATTTTGTCATCTTTATATTTCAGAATAACTGACACAGAGTTTCACCTTGAACACTGGTTGGAAATCTCAGTCATGGTGGTCACAGTACAGGAATGGGGACAGGAGGGAGAAGAAGGGAAGGGAGGACAAAGGACAGATACTTTGAGCTGTTTCTGCTGGCTGCTTCTTCTTGATATAAGCATTTAAACAATTTTAAAAGGAAGCCACTTTTTGAGTTATAGCAGTAACTGCTTAGAGCACTTCAAGAATTGTTTCCAAACTCTTTTTTTTTTTTTTTTTTTCATTCTTACGGTATTAACTGACTCAACTGCAGCACTCCTGGTATGTTAAGAGTAACCGAAAGACCTAAGTGTGACAGCTCAGAGATCAAGAGAAACGGGAGGGTTGAGGCTCGGGGGACAGTAGGGATCATCCCAGGTGAGGCCTTAGAGGTAAGATTTTGATTTGAGAGCCATGAGGAATCACTCCATCAGGGCTGCTGAACAGAATGGATTGGAGGGTGGAGGGAAGAGCAGACAGTGGGGATATTTGCTTTGGGAGGTAAAGCTGAGGGCACTTACTATTATAATAGATTGGATATAGAGTATGAGGGCGAGACGGAGGAGTTTAATGATGCCCGATTTCCCACTTTGGCGACTGAATGGATAAAAGTGGCATTTACTGAAACGGAGCCACAGAAAAAGAGTCAAATTTGGAATCTGGGTAGGAGGTGGGGAGATCAAAAGTTTAATTAGTAGAGGATGAGGAGCGTTTGTGAAACCAATCGATGAGATGTGGATTACAGGCAGCTGACTCTAGGAATCCTGGCCTCAGAGGAGAGGTACGGCCTGCAAATAGCAACACGTAAATCATCTGAGTCGGCAAAAACTGAGTCCTGAGTCTGAATGACATTCCTTAGCAGCGAACATGCTATGAGAAGCTCGGAGGGCACCCAAGCCTAGAAGATCCCATAAAACTTTGTACATCACTCTTTGGGCACTCAGGAATGTTTTCCTTACATTTTGGTACTCCAACCAGTTTTGAGTATACGTCTTGATGGAAGGGAGCACATTCTGTTCACCTTCACTTTCTCAAAGACAAACACCTGAAACACTGTCAACTGTTTCTGTCCTGGTCACCACCTTCCCTGCTGTGGGAGCCACGCCACCTTCCTGCCACCCGTCCCCAGCAGTGCGACTGCGGACAGCACGGGATGGGCGGCCTACACTAGGACCACACGCCCCTGGAAACACGCCAGGTCTCTCCGAGCGTCTTGGGAATCGGTAACATGAAAAAAGAGGGAATTATTCCACACAAGCTTCTGCAAAGGTTCAGGGAGATGCCGGGGGCGAAACCGCTACACACGCAGGGGCGGTTCCTGGTGTCACTCGGCGGCGGCTCAGGACAAAACCACAGGGGTGAAGGCGCCCCCACCGCGGCCTGACCCCCGCGCCGATGACCGAGCCCCCCCACTCCCGAGGGCCGCCCGCGCCCGCAGCGCCCGCCGAGCCCGCCCAAGGGCTGGTGCGGGATCGCGAGGAGCTAGGTCTCACCTCGGGGTGGAGGGCGTGGAGCTCGCTAGGGTCCCAGCCGGCTCCAACGCTGGGCTCTTCCGGAGGGAGAGGAGGGACAGGAGGGCAATGCCCGGACAGGAAGTCCCACCCCTGCATCCCCGCCCACGGGGCGTGGTTTCTCCTGGCCCCGCCCCCACGACGCAGCGCAACCCTCCGCCCCTCCAACTCCCTGCCCCGCCCCCACTCCCAAGCTGCGCAGGTGGTAGGTTCCTGAGCCGCCCCACCCCCCTGCCCCACCTCGCCCCACCCCCCACCCCTCCTAGTCCTTCCAGATCTGACTTTTTCTGTTTCATGTGCGGTTCTTCTTTTTTTCTCCTGCCTGTACATTCTTCTGCAATTTTTTAAAAATTCCTTTCCTCTGTGTTGCCCATCCCTTCCGTCTTCCATTCCTCCCAGTTTTCCTATTCCCCTTTCTTTCTCCCTGTCTTTTATTCCACACTACTCTTTTGACAAAACACGAACTGGAGGTAAAACTCTAGCTCTGCAACTTCTGTCTGCTAAACCTTCGCTGGGTAAACCTGCATTATATAGATGCATTGTAGGGGTTTCTGAGGGAGGCTCCCCCAGATGTTGCATTTTTTGCATAAGGATTATTTTGTGCTAAAGGCAACTGAAATCTGGTGAGTACAAGAGAAACTACTGTCCCTCCCTTAACTGCCTACAAGAATTTAAATTGGGAATTTCTCTCAGAAAAAAAGTTATTACTGGAGCTATACTTTACCTAAG
Organism: Hippopotamus amphibius kiboko; assembly: GCF_030028045.1. Taxonomy (NCBI): domain Eukaryota; kingdom Metazoa; phylum Chordata; class Mammalia; order Artiodactyla; family Hippopotamidae; genus Hippopotamus; species Hippopotamus amphibius. The sequence goes on along the minus strand of NC_080190.1, from coordinate 105,331,693 downwards.
GGTCCCTTCTGTATGGTAGGGCAAATATCTACTTACCAGATATATTTTTCTTCTTATCACCCTCCTGTCCTTGGACGCCCTCGGCCCCCATCCCATTCCTTAGCTCAGGATGGCATATAGTCCTCATGTTACTTTCGTGCCTCTGACCCTCTCATGCGTGTGGGGTCTCTGGCCCTCCTATGTGTGGGGGATTCTCACATGTATAAAATTAAATTTGATTTTCTCCCATGAAATCTCTCATGTCAATTTAATTCTTAGACCTGCCAGAAGAACATAGGAGGTTTCCTAGAGGAAAGTTTTCTTCCTCCCCAACAATATACACTACAGTAAGTTCCCTACATACGAACCTTCAAGTTTCGAACTTTCAAAGATGTGAACGTGTGTGCCAGCCCCTGTATGCCTGCTGTACTTTTCAAGGTACTGTACTGTACTGTAAGATTAAAAATGTTTATTTTTTATTCTCATTTTTTATGTAGGTACTAGTTGTGTAAAAAGCATTATAAACCTATTACAATACTGTACTATAGAGCCAATTGTGTTAGTTGGGTACTTAGGCTGACTTTGTTGGACTTACAAACATGCTCTTGGAACAGAACTTGTTCATATGTAGGGAACTTACCGTATAGTAAACCTATGATTGATAGATAGATAGATAGATAGATAGATAGATAGATAGATAGATAGAGGCCAGAAACAACTGCCCCTATTTTCAATGATTCATTGATTACCCCTTGTTGAGGACTTACCATGCGTCAGGCACTTGTGTTTTCATATGCATTATTTTACTTGAACGTTGCAACAGTTCCAGGAGACAGTATGATAAGCTTCACCGTATGGATGAGGAAACTGAGATCAGAGAAGTTATTTATCAAGTCACACAACAAGAGCAGAGAGTAGAACACACTTACTCTGAAGTCCACACTCAAGGAATACATGGCACAATGAGGTTGCATCACATGCAACACAAGTTCCTTAAAATGTTTCCTCTTGTTGAAATAACAGGTCTGGCACCATAGAGTCTTACCATTATAATGCAAAAGGCAGTGCACAGTCCTAGCCACAACAGCCTCAGGGAAGCAGATTGTCTGGCTCCTTGGATTTGCAGTGATTGCTTCTCTTAGCTTGATCAGAAGAGAGGGTATTGTCACCCATGTGTTGCAAGTGAGTGTTCTCAAAGATGAATGACATCAAGTATGGGACCAATTCTCAACCTTCACAAAGAGCCAGAACTTTGTCTCTTCTAAAGAAATGATGCTGTATCTGATTTGAACACCTAGATTTGTCTAGCAAATGATGCTTTTGTTTTATTGAGTAAAAAAAAAAACAAAAAAACCCAAAACTTCGGAAATTAGCTTGTTGGTTCTTCTTTGTCAGTCATCTGAAAAATCTTGCGAACTCTGTGGTGACAAGCGTTGGTTTTTAACCAAATAAAATTTTCCAGGCATTTGCAGAAATGTCATTTGAGTCTTCTTTAAACCTCCTTTAAATAAACATGGCCCCACTGCTTTGGCAAAGCTGCTAAACTCAGAGTAATCGAACTGAAGTAAGATAGATAGAATATCTCATTCCTTCAAATTAAAACCATTTCAAGCTTCCTACCTCTAGTGAACAAGAATTACAATCTCTTTCTAGGAGCCTCAGCTACTACTTTACAATTGTCCTCAAGTAACTCAGAGATTTTTCAGTCCAAGGAGGTTGTTCAGCTTTCAAATGCCTGACTGAAAGTGAAATGAAGAATCCTCTAGTGCACAGGGAGGTCTAGTGCTCAGATCTGGTTCTGGCAGTGTTGTAAACTGATCTCATACAACCCAAAAGATTTTTGTCCAGTGCTGTGAGTGATTCAGATGCCTGCAGAGACCTCGGTACCTGGTGCATTGCTCTTGGCTCACCAGAGGGGCAATTTTTAAAGCTATAGTCACATCTGAAGCCGTTGTTACCAACCACAAAGATTGTCTACTGTGCCAAGGTGGTTGGGGGTTATGGTGGGGTCAGGTTCCAGCCTCAGCCACCCACTATATCAGGACAAAAATCTGCTCTCTGGCATGGTGACCAGATCACTGTTCCAGACTTGCCTAATGGGGAGTTCTCTCTTGGGGGCCTTTGATATCCTTTCCTACCAGCAGACTTGCATCCATGACAGCCTTAAGGACAAATATTTCATTTCTTGAATCAGGGTCAGTCATAATTCTTGAGCAAACTTGTGGCTGTTGCCTGCATTAGCTCCTGACTCTTTCTCTCCCCTGCAATACTCTTTCAGATTTACCCGAATCTGTCTCCTGAATTGCAATTCTTAAGACTTCACATAAAGCTCTTTGTTCTTTGCAGCCTCGATACTGATTATTGTTGGACAAATGGTTGATATGAACTCAGGGACTTAGGTAGCCTGCTTTATGCCTCTCACTCTTAAAGAATAAATAAATAGCTTGAATAACTTCACCCCCATCCAAAGTAGACAAATTTTCCTATGTAAAAATCTCAATCTTCCATGAAACATCTATAAGATAAATAAAATATATTCCAAGTTCTGTTCGTACACATTCATCTGCCTTTAAGGTGCAAGATCAAATATGCAAAGAGTAACCATAATAATTTTACAGTATTATGTGTTAGGCATTATTCTGAGGACCTACTAATACTAACTCATTTAATCTTCACGACAATACCATTAGGTAGGTACTATCATTATCCTCATTTTCCACATGAATTTAGGCATAGACAGATTAAGTAACTTGACCAATGTCACCCAGCTGGTGACAGCTGGAACTGCAGACCCAGGCATAATCTGGCCCCAGAGTATATGATATTGACTTTTGAAGACATTGGTGATTAATTAATTCAATATTTTATGAGCACCAGCTCAATTAAAAGTATTGGTTAAAAACTGTAGGGAATTCAAAGAATAATATGTGACCCCTGCCCTCAAGAAACTCATATTTTGGTTGTTGCAGCAGCTGTGAGTGGTTATTCTTGTCAGCCTGAACCCATCACCCACCTGTGGTATTAATGTCCCAGAGTTTTATGCCAGAATTACAGACTTAGGAGTTGAGCAAGAACTTAAACCTCCGTTGAATCTCTTCATTTTACAGATTTGAAAACTGAACTGCAGAGAAATCTCTTGTTTGAGGCCACAAGGTTAAGGATAAAGTACAACTAGATAGGCAGTTTCTTGTCTCCCAATCTGTAAAATATGTTCATGAAAATGTACGTAAGTCAGATTCATGCAGGCTTGATTATATTTTAAACCCCTAAGTGGAGATTTCTGTTTAAAGCAGTCAGTAGCAGAGCATTTCATGTAAGCACTTATCATTTTTTAAAGTGAATAATAACCAACCGTCACCATGCCAAGCCAGGGCTTTGGTAAAGCTTGGTATTCACATACCGGATTTGTCGAAATAAGAAAAAAAGAACTTTGGTTGTCTTATCAGCTGGCAAACTGAACAAAAATTCCCTAAAACTATGAGGAAGGTGGTGAATAACACTGACAGGAAAATGTTCAGAGTTTTAAGCTCCATACAGGGTTATCAGATTGGTATTTCAAACCAATAATAGATATATCAGGGTCAAAAGTTTGAAGTCTGGTAAAATAATTTTAGCAGCTGACACTTGCTGAGCCTGTGCCCTGTTCTCAGTACATTGTCAATACGATCTCATTTAATTCCCACAACAATCTGATGAAGTTTACACTATTATCTCCATTTTTTAGATGAAGAAATTGTACTACAGGGTGATTAAGTGATTTGCCTACAACTATGGGCCTGGGAAATGTGGGAAGCAGAATTACTTAGAGTGATATCTCTCTTTCTTGATTCCCACATTCTCTTTAGAGAAAAGTGCAAAACTGGAACTAGATACTAAAAATTGCCTTTGAAAACTGAACAGTGGTAAAAAAATGAGCACGCTATTCATTTGGGCCCTAGTCTGTGCTTCAGCACTTTATTTAAATAAGCACATAGGGAATATGCTAGACATTATGGAGAGTATCAAAATGAATATTGTTTGCATTATCATATTCTATTGTTTATATTATTATATTATACTGTTTATACAATTATATTGTACTGTTAATATTATTACAGTATATGGTTTACATATTATAGCTTGCATGTTCAAGGATTTATAGCAAAATAGGGAGGATCTGATAGGAACACAAATAGCTGAAATGCAAGCCAGGTTGGCTAAATACTATGAGCATAAAAAATTGTGATGAGAATTTAGAGGAAATTTCAGTGCCCGGTAGCTAAGGGGGATTAGTCAGAGCTTCATGGCAAGAGTGGTATTTGAGCCAGGTCTGTGAGAGTGGTCAAAATCTAGATAGAGATGACGTGGGCCCCTCAGGTTGCAGGAACAGCATGAACAAAGGCACAGTCATGAGTTACCAAGTTATCCTGTTGATTGGAGCAAAGACTGCATGTAAAGAAGTGGAAGAGGAGATAAAACAGGAAAGCTCGTGAAGTCAGAGAGCAGAGCGTAAGAAATGCCTCACTAAGGAATACAGACTTTATTCAAGAGACAAAAAGGCTTTGTAGCAGGGAAAGCACATGATCAAAGGTAGATTTTAGGAAGATTAATCTGCCAGTGATTGGAGAGGGGACAGAGAGGCCAAAAGTCAGGTAGGAAAGGTTTGGGGAAGCAGCAATCCAGGGCAGAACGAAAGTGGTAATACGGGGATTGGAGAGGAGACTGATAAACAGATATTATAGGAAATTGTCTGTAGGAAATAGTTTGAGTATAATGAAAGAAGAAGGAAGAAAGGATAGAGGGGAAAGGGATGATCCCGTGCTCCAGGGTAAATGATAGTGTCTTTAGCGGGAGATGCAGAAGACAGGGGGAAGTACACTTATGAGAGCAGAGACACTCCATTGATGGAAGGGCAGCCCTTCCATACATTCCTGGGATATATCATAATCACTACAGGAGGACTATTTTTTCTAATGCTCTTTCCTGTTCAAGAGACCATAATAAAATATTATATTCAAATCCAATTCTATAGAACATTTCCAAGCCAACACAGTTGAAAAGTAGTCTCCTTCCTCTGAATTTCTATACATTTAACAGTCCGTAATACTCATTGGGTGTTCAGTGCATATGATTATATTTCTCCCCTAATGTCAAGTTTCAATCAGATCATAAGTGAGTTGAGAGCAGGCATCATTTCACATATTCTTTGACTCTCCCACAGTACCTCATTCAGAATAGGAAAATTCAGTAAAACTTTAACTGTTAGACCGGGGGATTTTTCTTTCTTTTCTCTTCTATGATAAGGATACATCTTTTCTTAGCCTTGTAGAACAAAAGGATCAGTAACATTTCACATCCAGAACACATGGCCACTGTAAAAGGAGCCACAGAAGCTAAGTCTGCATTGGACTGTGAAAAAGAAAGCTGAATGATGGCAAGGGCTAAGAAGCTATTCAGTAACCCACCTTCAATAGCAACAGTTTTACAAACAGGAAGAGGAAGCATAGAAATTTTGGCAAAAAAGTACCCAAACGACAAACCCAAAGCAGGAACTAAGACACTCAATAGAAGCACCTCTAGGTTCACTGTTTTTAGAAACGTTAATCCCATTCGGTAAGTCAAATAAATCCCTGCAAACATTAAAATAAAACTCAGAGGTCTAATGATCCTCTCCAGGATGTTTGCTTTTTCAGGTAGTCTACGCTTGATGATTATTCCCACTGATGTAGGTATAAGTATGAAAAGGAGTGTTGACATAATTTTAGAAACAGGAATGTGCAGTGTACCTGATAACCCTAACATCCTACTGTATATGTACGAATTGATAGGCATTGTTATCAGGGCCAGTAACGTTGATGTGCAAGTCATCAAAATGGCCAAAGTGACATCTCCTTCTAGAAGCAGAGCAAAGAGATAGCCCCCACCCCCTCCTGGGCACGTGCAGGTCATTACAAATCCAAAAGCCTGTGCTTCAGGCAATGCCAAAATCTGCGTCAAAAGGAATCCACAAAATGGCATAAGAAAAAACTGTAGAACTGCCCCCAGAATTATTGGCAAAGGTCTCTTCCATACTGTTTCAAACACCTGTAATTTAATCTTGCAACCAAACGCACATTTATTTAACAGTATCATTGATAGAAAAACCATTAGGATATTTCTATCAGTAGGGTTTGATGCCTGGGAAACATTGCCTTGTCTTTGTTTGAGGACTCTGACTTTGACATCCTTTATTTCTTCAATGAGTCTTTCTTGCTTACCTTCAGAATCCCACAGTTGAATGGTCAGATTTGTCTCTCCGTCTTCATCTGTCACCAGGTTTATGGTAAAGTTTGTAACATCCGATAAGGTCTTAGTGACATTCACCACTTGGAGCATTTTAGGATCTTCTAGTTGCACAAAGAGGTAGCTCGAGTTTGGTTGTTTATCTCTGTAACTTGACCTTACAACGATGGTTTCTTCAGTCTTCGTGAAAAATAGTGTTTCAGTCTTTCCTATGTTCAGAAAACTGAGAAACGATTTCCTTGCTTCTCCAAGAGTCACAGACGACAAAAGCAGGACAATAAAAAGTTTTCTAATCATTTTGAAGGCTTAAATAAATTACACATGCAAAATCATTTAAATAAAGAACATTCTTTGTACAAGTGTTCCAGTGATGGTCTGAGGTTGTTAGGTAACAGCTATTTCTGCTGGATCAAAGTCCCCGTAGGAGGGACTCTTGTACTTTTCAAACAAATACAGAGCTATCTACTAAGTCTCAAACCGGTTTAACCTACAGTTATGAAATGTAAAAGCATTTAACAGGTTCAATCTATCACAGCAGAAACCTAATCTCTTTCCTCCTGACTTCCTCATTTCTGCTACTGGAAAAACAGCCTTCTATTTACCTAAATTTAAAACAGAACTCATTTTTGAGTTCTGTTCCTTCCCAAGGAAAATCTACGCTAAAAGCAAATAGCATCCAAAAGTTTTAAATAGATGTTGAGGAGGTCTAGAGGTGGGTGTTACTCTTTTATTCATTCAGGTCAAAATCAAATAAAAATTTACGAAACGTGTATGCTAGGGCCCTGAGCTCGGAGCTGAGTATATACCACAGTAATCAGGCTAGATGACTCTTCTCTCCTGCACCTTCGTCTTGGTGGCTCCTTATCATGACCTAGGAAACTGCAGAGCCCATAAATTGGCCCTGCAGTATCCTTAGGCTATTAAGAGTTTTCCCACAACTCTAAACAGTGATGGTATCAGTTAGGAAAAAACTCCAACTGTTTGTGTTGTTCTTAGGTAGGAAAACAATTTCCTGGATGGTTACCAGATAGCTTGGCAACCTAGGGACACACAGCTGGATCTATGGCCAAAGGCACAGCCTGGTTAGGGGACCACTGCTGTGGGGCACTTGGACCCTGACACAGTGGGGCAAGGGAAGACCACTGGCACTAACTCTAATCTCTTATTCCTTCCCTGTGACACTATTCCTTATCCACAGCCAGGGGCAAGGATACTCAGTTGACTCAATTTAGGTCATATATCTGTGTCTTGGCTGCAGGAATAAGGAAAAGACTCAGGCTTTTTGGACTTCAACCCACAGACTCACAAACACTTTCCATTTCCCAAACAAGAGGAGGGGCTTCTGATGCTAAGCAGAAAAAAAAAAAAAAAAAAAAGACAAAACAAAAAAACCCCCCACTACAGTTACTAGTACTGAGCCTACAGATCTAGTAGTCTCTGATCATATAATCATTTCAGCAGATCCTTTATGTAATCATGACGCAATTTATGTCAAATGCAATAGTGAGTTACGTATTAAATATTTTAGATCATAAAATGTTCCTCAAAAATTGTCAATTTTTACTGGACTTTTTTTTTTTTAAGATTTATTTATTATTTATTTTTGGCTGCGTTGGGTCTTCGTTGCTGCATGTGGGCTTTCTCTAGTTGTGGCGAGCAGGGGCTACTCTTCGTTGCCGTGCACAGGCTTCTCAGTGCGGTGGCTTCTCTTGTTGCAGAGCATGGGCTCTAGGCACATGGGCTCAGTAGTTGTGGCACGTGGGCTTAGTTGCTTTGTGGCATGTGGGATCTTCCTGGACCAGGGCTTGAACCCATGTCCCCTGCACTGGCAGGCGGATTCTTAACCACTGCACCACCAGGGAAGTCCCTTTACTGGACATTTTTACAAGTTTTTAAAAGTTTGATTTGATATGTGGGTTAATCTTTCAAATGCAAGACTTCATAGTTCGTAAATTTTATTTCCATGTACCACATTAAGAAAAACAAGATACACTGTGCCAATGGCGAAAATAGGGACTGGAACTAATGTTCCTGTGTTATCTCAGTTAAATTTCCAGGGAATTTCCCTGGTTTAAAAAGATAAAAACAAAACAAACATAAAACAAGAACTTTATAAAACCAAAGCTATCTTTACACTTATGTGACCAAATATCTTAATTCACAATTTTTATCACCCAGGTCAGAGGTAAGGAATGTAAATTTTATACTTTCCTCAGATTTTCCATCTGTAGCCTTTTCTCTTCTTCAGGTTCTCCAAGGCTTCTTATCTGAAAACTGCCCAGAAGAAAACCTGACAAATCTGGGAAAAATCTAGTAATGTAATTACGTATATTTACTGGCTGATTACATGAAGCTTAAGCTCATTTGTATCATAGTATAGTTAAATATTTATCTGAATGTATAACTTTTTTCTATTTGTGGGTCTTCTACTTATAATTCTAGTTGCCTGTGAGCAGGTAGAAAGGTTCTATGGTGGCGTGGGGACAGCCAACCCTAAAATTATATTAAGCAGACTCTACCAAAAGCTCTAAAAGAAAGCCTGAGAAAGTTGTCTATTTCAGCATAATCTGGAAATGAGACACTGGAGGGACTTCCTCTCTTGCCCACAATCTTGTTCTTGTTACGTCACTGCTCATGCTGGAGACCCCCATCCATGGAGCCTCCAAGAATGCTGGCACCTATCTCTTCCAGACTAGTTTTCTCTGCTCTCTGGGAGCAGATGACATAAGTCCTCCCCTCCATGCTGCTCTCTCTCTTCTCAACCTCCACTGATATCTTTTCCAGTATATTTAGTTTCAGTTCAATTCATGAGACGTGTTAGTCATCTCTTGTGTGCAAGTAATTAAGACAGATGCTAAGGTATAAGTTTGAATTAATATTTTCTAGTATCTGGGAATATATTTAAGAATTATCTCCACTTCTGGTCTTATGGTTTCTGATAATAGCTATACTTGCTATACATTCATTTGGCACTTGCCACACTGCTTTGTATTATAGTTGCAAGTATGTAAACATCTCTTCATTGTATCCACCATGGTAGTTAAGATCAAATCCTTCCATTTAGTAGGTACTTGAATAAATGAATGTATAAGCAGCTGATAAAAATCAGAAGTTTCCATTCACTGCATGAAAATAATATGAGGAAAAAATTAGAGATGAAGTAAACATTCTGAGTTTATTCCTTTTATTTACCCTAAAGGCACTATCCCTGTCTATCGCAAAGCAGGAAAGGGACAAATAACAAATAGAAATAATTTCTATTCCTTCTCTATAGTAGTAGTTTGTTGAGTACAGATGGAATACATCAGTCAGGAGCATTAATTTTAAGGTGTTGGTAACATGTAGTTACTTTTGGCATGTGTTTTGCTTTGGTATGTATAAAGGACCTGTAATGTAGTTGAACTATCCTATTTTTCTTCTTATCTGTAATTTATCCATACAGACAAAATGATGAATTCCGCTGGAGGGTTTTTTTTTTTTTTTATATCAGAGATATACCCCAAAGCACTTAGGTGATAACAAGAAAATAATTTCCCCTTCCTAGGCCTAGATTCCTCATCCACAAACTCTGAAAGAGTGAGTGAGATAACCTTTAAGTTTCTATGATTCATGTATACACATCAATTTGTACATCATGATGCAGGTAGATACTAAGGCTGTACTTCCTGGCCCCGTGAGGCTAGGCTTGGTCATGTGTCTGGCTTAAAACAAAAGTGATACATGTTATCTTCTAAGAACCATCTCTTTCTTCTGCCATAAGAATGGCAATGTCCCCAAAAGGGGTTATTCCTTCATCTTAGATTCTGGAGTAAAGATAACATGGAGCAGAGTCACAGCCGATCACAGCTGACATTAACCAAATGAGATATACACCTTTGTTGTTGTTACTACAGCATAGCCTAATAAAAGTTAATTAGATACAAGAATTTGCTAATAATTGATGTCAGTTCACAGTTATGACATAATATAAATAAAAAGAAACACAAACTCAAATTCAATGTAATAGAAGACAGATAATATAAATTATGACATAATGTAAATAAAAAGCAACTTTTAAAAATGAATAATACATAGTCTTTGTAGTAAAAGAACTTGATTAATGTTGAATTTTCCTCGTGATTTCTGGCTTGAATCCCTGAATGCCTATTCCAAGTAAGCGTCAACAGTTTTTAAAAACGGTTCTTCATCATTCAGATATTCCAAGATAATATTTCCACCATTATATAAAGGACAATCCTCCTTAGCAATCCAGGTTTCCAAGATATGATCCAAGGGTAAGGCTTCTCCTGAGGAACTGTGACATAACCTCAATTTCTGTTGAGAGAGGAATACATCATACTGTAATAAATAAACATGCTTTATAGAGTATTCTAAACCTTCTAGGGAGAAGCTATAAACTGCGGTTACCTTAGCTGTTAATTTGTTATTGTCATTTTTAAGACTGGCTAAAGAAGCTGCAAAGTCTATGACTTTTCCAATGCTCCATCGTTGGCAAAAGAACATTGGTTTGCTCTTCTCTTTGCTTCCCTTAGGTAAGAAAACCTGAAAATAAATTCTTTCCATCTGTAAAAATAAAAAGTTAAAATACACATTATACACATGAAATGGACATCTGTTTTTGTCTGGTGACATCTCTTCCTCTCCTCTCCTGGTCAGAGAAAGATAACCCTATACTGATACAACTGTTAGTGGGGATACAATCATAGTACCCCAGCATCCACCTAAATGCATGGGCAGAGGACCTAAGGCCCTAGTCAGGATGATCTGTGCAAAAACAGGCATGTGACCTAAGTTAGGCCAATCAAGGTCCTCTCCTGGGATTTTACATTCAAAACCTGGAGGCTGGGAAAAGCAATATTTTTTCAGAGTTTTTTTTCAGTCTTGCTCAACTGAACCTGAAGTTGCCTGCAGCTATCCGCCATGCCTCTCTGCCATTCCTAAACCAATGTGGAAAAGTTTCCTCAAATGAAAAACAGTGCGTCTAACACACGGAGAGAGAAGTCAAGGAAACAGATGGCCTCTTTCAACAGCATTTGAGTCCTGGAATTCAGTCATCCCTTGAGACCAGATCAATGCATTACTCTCTATTATATGCGGGAAAAAAATTGTTTTGTGTAAGCTCGTTGGTTTCTGTCAAGTTTCTGTCACTTGTGATTAAAAGATTCCTAAGACATATAACATTTCTTTTCACCTGAAAGACCTCACTGCATATTTAGATATAGCAGGGCTTTTGAAAACAAAGAAACTTAAAAATAAATTAGACAAGTACCATATCAACAGAAAAGAAAGATTCAGAAATTTGGAGATGGTTCCTCTAGTATTCTATACCCTCCATGCTTCATTTATATTGTATTTTCTTACAAAATTAACAATGGTAAGAAACAAGAATACAAGTGAAGGTATTTGGCTTCTGACCTTCCCTTCTTCCTAAAATCGCTTTAAAAAAGTGCTGGCTTTAGAGGCCAGTTCCCGCTACAATAAATATTTTGGCATAACTGAAGCATCTCTAAGTTGTAGGGGAAGATCACATTTCAACAAATAATAGATTCAACATAATTTCCATCTCAGCACCAAGGAATTTAGATTTGTTAAAGATCAGTGGAGTGCATTATTACAGATAACAAGTATTAAAAGAAAAATAAGAAATCACTGGAAATTCAAGCCTTAGGCCAACTCTATAACCTCATAGTCCTTGCTCCAAAAACACAGCAACAAGGACATTAATATGAAAAGAGCAATTTAAAAAGCTATATCGCACCTAAAAGTAAAAAACTGTGAGGATGGGAATGTAAGTTGGTACAGCCACTATGGAAAACAGCTTGGAGGTTCCTTAAAAAACTACAAATAGAACTACCATATGATCCAGTAATCCCACTACTGGGCATATACCCAAAGAAAACCATAATCCGAAAAGAAACATGTACCATAATGTTTATTGCAGCACTATTTACAATAGCCAGGACATGGAAGCAACCTAAATGTCCATCAACAAATGAATGGATAAAGAAGATGTGGCATATATATACAATGGAATGTTACTCAGCTATAAAAAGGAATGAGATGGAGCTGTATGTAATGAGGTGGATAGACCTAGAGTCTGTCATACAGAGTGAAGTAAGAAAGAGAAAGACAAGTATTGTAGGCTAACTCAACTATACGGAATCTAAAAATGGTACTGATGAACTCAGTGATAAGACAAGAACAAGGATGCATATGCAGAGAATGGACTGGAAAACTCGAGGTTTGGGGGGGCAGGGGGTGAG